>NC_135380.1:32245000-33445000 GCF_049243985.1 Paroedura picta | reverse complement strand
GATGGAGGCATGCCCAGGTCACAGCTTCATTGGCCACCTGATGTGATTTTGGTTGCTGACTCCTCCTTGCTGGGGGAAGGAGGTCCCAAAGTACCATGCCTTGGCTCCATTTGGCCTGTCAGTAGCATTAAACGGGTCCAGACTTGTGAACTGGGCAAGAATTGGGTGTTGAATCCCCTATAGCAGGGGTAGTCAACCTGTGGTCCTCCAGATGTTCATGGACTACAATTCCCATGAGACTCTGCCAGCAAACACTGGCAGGGGCTCATGGGAATTGTAGTCCATGAACATCTGGAGGACCACAGGTTGACTAGCCTGCCCTATAGATAGATAAAATGTTGTCTATGAAGTTGGGGGTCAGCTTGCTCTTCCCATGAAAGAGTCCTTGGTCATGATTCTGGCCCATTCCGCGATTTTTTCTGTGCTTCGTCCCGCTCCTGGCTGTCACTCAAACGAACAGCCAATGGGCGGCCGTTATCATGCTCCCGAAAAGCCCCTTTCCCTTTAAGACAGGTTAAAAAAAAACACGTTGCAACAAATCCGCGTTGATTCGTTGCAATGGAGAGACCCATCTAGCTGGCAGATGGTGTATGAGCTGGCGATTCATCGTTGTCACGCTCCCCTGAGTGAAAAAAAAATCCTCCCCCTCCGTGCACGGGCATGATTTTCGGCCGAAAATAAAGGGAACTTGCAAACGGGGCTGTGTTGTGCTTGGTTACTTAAAGCAGCTCTGTGGAGGGACTGCAGCCGGAGAAGCCTCGCCGGGTGAATGAAGGCTTGCTGGTTCGTTGCTCTCCACTCGCTCCGAGAAAAAAAAATGGTGATCGCTTCGCCGGAAGATCAGAGGAGAGAGCCAGGGGGAGGGACTTTGCTGAAACCGCAACAATGGTAACGCACAGAACTTTTTCGCTAGTGTTGCAGATTGGTTGCAAGAGTGTAGCGCTTTCTAGAGGGTGAATCCGCTTTTTGGGATTTCCCTGGAAGCGCTACAACGAAGTGTTTTTTGCTGATCGGTTTCAGCAGTGTGGCAGATTGTGTACGACGTTGTGCATAACTGCATTTTAGTAGCGATTACAATTTGCCACACTCCTGCTACAATAGACCTGTGCGGAATGGGCCTCTGTATTCCCTAGTTTGGTGTGGCTGACTAGGGATGCTAGTCCCCAGGTGGGACCTGGAGATCCCCTGGAATTATATTTCATCTTCAGGTGAAAGAGATCAGTTTGCCGTGGAGAAAATGGCTGCTTTGGAGAGTGAACTAGAGATGCCAGTCCCCAAGTGGGGCCTGGGGATCCCCTGGAATTCTAGCTCATCTCCAGACTAGAGAGATCAATCTCCCTGGAGAAAATGGCTGGCTTGGAGGGTGGACTTCATAGCATCATGCTCCACTGAGGTCTCTCCCCTCCTAAACCTCACCTACTCCAGGCTCCACCCCCAAAATCTCCAGGTATCTCCCAACCCAGAACTGGCAAACCTGCGTGGCTCTCTTACTGTGGGTCCAGGTCTACCAGAATTTTCTCCCCGGCAGAAGCAACCAATTCCAGCATGGTTTGGCTGATTTCATCACGTCAGCAGCTTGTCCTTGGCTGAGACTTACGTTGTTCTTCGAAATAAGCCCCAGCAGCAGGGTGATCAGAGGTTGTGTTCATCCACAAACTGATGAGGGTCCCTTTCTAAGCACTTTCTACTGCCCACGTGTTTTGCTGAAGAAGCATCTTTCTGGCCACCATATAAATCCCTGGAACGACTGAGACGGCTACACTTTCCTTCCTGCAATCAATGTCCTCTTGGGGGGGAGGAGGGAATCAATAGGCACACGCACGCACACACACAAAAAGAGGTGTGAAAATCCATAGCTTAATGCAATTTAAGGATCGTTTGGGGCCATGATTTACGGAATTATAAAGGCCTGACATTTGCTGACCACCAAATTGCCCTTTAAATTATTCAATGGTTGCGGAGATTATCTCCTGACCCTTTCGCTCCTTCATTTGGGAACTTGCTGGCACAACGGTGCTGCCGAGTGTGCTACAGTGCATGTTCCTCCTTGCGCTGGTACATCATGGTGAGTTGGAAGTAAAAACATCCTGATAAAATTTGGGTTAATTTTGCAGTAGACGCTGTAGAACAGGAACAAAGGGAGTGTCAGCAGAAGTCAAGGGTTCCCGAATGCCACCTGTGGAATGTAGCTTCAAACACAAGAGCATTTTGCTCTACCTTAGGAGGGAAATCAGCTGCTTTCTTGAGGGCTCAAATAGCCAGAGGGACTTTCGCCCAAACCAGAGTAAAGACTTTGGGTGACAAATACCAGCAACTTGCTTCATGTAAATTCTCCTGTGACTTATTTATTTGGCACTCGGAAGGCATTTCCTCATCTTTATGATGTACACCACTGTAACAACAACCCTTTGAGGTAGGTTGCTGTTGCTTAGGTTGTGTAGATTGGAAACCAAGAAAACAGACTGGGTGCCAGGGCATGTCACATCTCTACTAGACTGATTGCAGTAGCTCTTGCTATCCTTCTGCTGCTCTTCTCTACTTGAAGGAGGCTCAAAGTGGCTTACAGTCGCCTTCCCATTCCTCCCCCCAAAACAGACACCCTGTGGGGTGGGTGAGGCTGAGAGAGCCCTGATATCACTGCCCAGTCAGAACAGTTTTATCAGTGCTGTGGTGAGCCCAAGGTCACCCAGCTGGCTGCATGTGGGGGAGTGCAGAATCGAACCCGGCTCGCCAGATTAGAAGTCCGCACTCCTAACCACTACACCAAACTGGCTCTCAAGATAAAGGGGCAGTGAATGTACAGTATTCTGCACAATATTGCAAAATGTACAAATTGTTCTATGGAAGAGTCCTGGAAACAAGACCTGGCAATTCAAAACTCCAAGCCAGAGAGGACTCAGGCTGAAGGGGATTATGGTACTGAAGTCTCCTTCATCAGACCAACTTTCTTTCTGTCTCCAGACCGAATCTCACTGGAATGCCCCGTGCTCTTGAATTTCATTGGAATTTCTCTTATCTTGACTAAATGCCCTTCTCAGTGGCAGGATATGGGAAACACCCCTCTAAGAATCAGCGGCTCAAGCCGGCAACTGAAAAATCAAAACATCAGCAACTGTGCTCAGCCACGATCCAAGGGAAACGGGGCTCTCTGGAAGGGACGGGAGACAGATTTCCAAACTTCTGGAGGCAGACATATGAAAACGGTTAGGTGCTTTTCAACATCGCCGCTTTGCACAGGCGCTTCTTGCGGGATTGCTTTTAAAGAGTGGCATGGAAGCCTTTCTCCCCCTGCTTAAAAAATTCATAAACTTTAATTGTCCTCCTTAGGGAATGTGGACTTTCCGTCTCCTTGTCTCGTTCACTCAATCTCTAGCCATGTTTACAGAACCTAGACTTGAACTCAAGATGGCTTCCGTGGCGAACTGAAGGTATGCTGGCCATGCCAAGAGAAGATCTGGCAGACGATCTGTTTCCTTCCTCTGTCTTTTGCTCGGAGGCCTCTGACTCACTCAGCCTCTTGAGCCGAGCGCTGGTTCCTGTTAGTGCCTGGACATTGGTGGCGGAACTTCAGAAAGCAGAGGAGGAGCAGAGAGAACCACTGGCTTTAGCCTACAAATCATTTACCAGTGACGCCCTGCATATTGATTCTGCATCAGAGCTCACCTGGACATGACACAAGCAGAAGGAGCACAGGCCTTGCATGCAAAAGGCGGTCCCTCGTTCAATCCCTGTATCTCCAGTTAAGGGATCTCAAGTAAAAGGAAAGGCCTCCCTCTGTTGAAATCCCTGGAGAAGCACTGCTGCTGAGCTCCCATATAACTTCTCTCCAAATGACAGAGATCAGTTCTAGGGATGCCAGTGCTCAGATGGGACGTGGGGATCCCGTGGAATTATAGCTCCTCTCCAGGTGACAGGGATCAGTTTCCCTGGAGAAAATAGCTACTTTGGAGGGTGGACTCCATAGCACTATATCCCACTGAGGTCCCTCCCAGCCCCAAATTTCACCACCCCCTGAAGTCTCCAGATATTTCCTAACAAAGAGTTGGCAACCCTAGTTCCTACTATGTTCTTGCATTAGGCCTTACAGAGTAGTTTCCTCTATGAAGATCCATGCCAAATCAAAGGCATAGGGAGAAAGCCTTGAACTAAAATGTCTACAACAGTTTTGTCCCGCACTGTGTTCACAGGCAGACTCCTCCTTTTACTGTGGGGCAGTTTATAGATAAGACACTCACACGCACCCTTCCTTTAATAGCATGGTAAAATTTTATTTGTAATACACTGCCTGGCCAAAATGATACTAAAATAAATGTGTCAGCCAGTTCAGAAATGTAGAATTACTGTCTGTACCAAACAGGACCCTAGCATGGATGCCAATCTCCATGACCAGCATGGACATATAGTTTAGGACTTATGAAGTAAAGAAGCTGATTCACTAACAATCTCCTTCACACCCCTGGGAGATGCATAATTTAGAACAATAGGTTTCCTAGGAACCAGCAACCAATTGATCAGTTTACCAATCTCTGGCTTCCCTTGCAACCATCTACCTGAATTAGCAGTTCTTAACTGGTCCCCCAGATTTTATAGTGACAGATTTTATTTTCTTGGGCTCCAAGATCACTGCAGACGGGGACTGCAGCAAAGAAATTAAAAGACGCTTGCTCCTGGGGAGGAAAGCTATGGCAAATCTAGACAGCATCACCCTGCCAACAAAAGTGCGTTTAGTCAAGGCTATAGTCTTGCCAGTTGCAATGTATGGCTGCGAAAGTTGGACCATAAGGAAGGCCGAGCGTCAAAGAATTGAGGCTTTTGAACTCTGGTGCTGGAGAAGACTCTTGCGAGTCCCTTGGACTGCAAGGCGAACAAACCGGTCAGTCCTAGAGGAGATCAGCCCTGACTGCTCTTTGGAAGGCCAGATCCTGAAGATGAAACTCAAATACTTTGGCCACCTCATGAGAAGGAAGGACTCCCTGGAGAAGAGCCTAATGCTGGGAGCGATCGAGGGCAAAAGAAGAAGGGGACGACAGAGAATGAGGTGGATGGATGGAGTCACTGAAGCAGTAGGTGCAAACTTAAATGGACTCCGGGGAATGGTAGAGGACAGGAAGGCCTGGAGGATCATTGTCCATGGGGTCGCCATGGGTCGGACACGACTTCGCACATAACAACATAACAACAACTGGTCCCCCATATTTGGTAGCTTTCCTGTTCTGTAATTAAAGAGTGGTCAAGAACCATTTTTCATAGAATCATAGAATCCTAGAGTTGGAAGGTACCTCCTGGGTCATCTAGTCCAACCCCCTTCACTATGCAGGACACTCACAACCCCACTGTTTGTCCTAGGCAAGGCAATTACAGCCACTGTTTAACTCCAGGGAACCCACTGAGGTTTCTCCTGGATCATTGTGCAAACTCCAGAACACTCATTAACTCACTAGTTTTAGAGCCGACATGGCAACATAGCTTGGGGTACAGTTTTGTCCGATAAAATATGGTCAACTTGCTTCAGTCCTGTGTACGTGTTCTTGGATCTGTGCACACACCCCTACTGTAGGTCCTCCTCCTTCATCCTCCATGAAATGCTGGTTGGTTCAGTGCTGCATCCCTTACTTTCTTAGCCAGTCTTGTGTGTGCGTTTTCAGGGGGGTTGTGTTTGCTGTTCCCCTTTATTTTCCCTTAATAAAATGTTTTCCAGTTTAATATATGATTGATATGGCCAATCAATCCTTCTGCAAATGAATTGGGAGTTAAACCAGTTTGGGGCTGGACTGTTTTACTTTCTTAAAGGCACAGACTCATAAAGAAGCTCAAGAGTCATGCCTTAAAATTGTTGTTATAAAATTGCCTGTGTAGAGTGCAATCATGTTTGGAAGCGAAATCCTAATTTGCTGTTTCAGTTCACAATGCCAACCAGGAATAATTTTGCGAGTCGGCTATGGTTCCTGTTCTTGTGAGTCTTTGATTTGACTACCAGCTGGTAGACACCTCATTTTTCTTACCGTGTATGAAAAGAGTCTGTCTTTCTATTTGAATATTCATTCATATATCTGAAACATTTACAGACACCCTTTCAATTTCCTCTTCGGAGGCAACTTGTATCATATATATATATATATATATATATATATATATATATTTAAAAAATTGAAACCAGCTATTAAAATGATATAAAGAACTATATAAAACCAAACGAAAAAGAGCAACACAACAGCCAGCTAATTAAAAAGCAGCATAACGTTAAGTTCATTCAAAGCATGTCTTCTAGCCTACCTGAGATGTATTTGAGAACTTTTGTACAAGGCTCTGAGAGACCATTGCAGGTATGAGACAGATACTAGCAAGGCAGAAATTAGTCCAGTGGTTTTTAAGTAAACGCTTACCCAATATTATAATGCACAGAGCCACAATACCGAGCCTATCGTAAGCAAGCCGACTTCCTGTCTCAGGATCACATGGGCCTATGATGCACGGCCGCTGAAACAGTGGCATGGAGAACGCGGAGGAGGAAGAAGCAAAGCAAACTGCTTACGCACGGGACAGAATGCAATGGCAGCAAAACCCAGAGTATCCGATTATGCATGTGGCTACTCCAGAGCTGCTTCTGGTTGTGCCCTGGTCCCGGGAAGCTCCACTTTCTTCCGCATCTCAATGACCCATTATGCATGGGGGGAATAACGCACATTCTGGGTGGAATGGCGGCGACTAAAATCACCGATAACGCATGGTGCTGGCTGCAACCGGCCGCAGCTTTGGTGCATGCTGCCGAAAAAGCCGCGTTAGCGAAACGCGGAAGAAAGCGCAGCTTCCAGGTGACCGGGGCGCAACCAGAAGCAGTGGCGGGATCGCCAAGTGCATAATCGGTTACTCTGGGTTTTGCCGCCGTTGTATCCCGTCCCATGCATAACCGGTGTACTTTGTGTCTTCCCCCGCCACGTTTTCCATGTGACCCGAAATCGCCGTTTCGGCGGCCGTGCATAATGGGCCACTAATGCGGCTTTTTCGGCAGCATACGTTGACTCTGCGCCTGGTTGCCGCCTGCTGCATGCATAATTGGTGATTTCAGCCACCGCCATTCCACCCCGAATGCAGACCTTCCACTCCGTGCATAATGGGCCATGGTGACTCCCTCTTGGAGTACCAAATAATGATCCCAAGAATTTAGATTGAACTAGTTCTAACACCCTCAAATTGTCAAATTGGATGACGCATTTCATAACGTATCTGGGCTAGGACTTTTGCTCTTTAAAAAACCTTTAGTAAAATAGGGGTGGGGGGAGAAGTCATACCACTTTCCCCTTCCCTCACCGCCCCAACAGCCTCAAAGACAACTAAGGAAAACTCCTCTTAGGAAAGCGAATATTTATTTTCTGTCCAGTGGAGTTTGGGGGGAAGGCTGGGAGAGTCATGGGGCAACAGTACAAGAACGCAAGGAACAAATTCAAACCTGGAGACATAAAGCTCATTTTCAAGGCAAATAAATTGATACAACTACCCCCAGCTGCCTCTTAGCCTTTTAGTTTTGTTTCTTTGGGGCATGTCTGCAGAAAAGCAACCAGCCAAGTGAATGCAGCCCCCAAAACCCTGCTAGCCCCACTCCACACATGCTGAAAATGCACTTTCAATGCACTTTAGAAATACATTATAGTGTTTTGTTTTGTGATTTTAAAAATATTTTAATTATATTAACAATAGAAAGAAAGAACAGGAAATAAAGAAAAAAGTTTAAGATGAGCATCACCATGTGACAATCTCCAATTTACTGTTTTGGACCCATTCTGCACATGTTATATAATGCACTTTTAATGAACTTTAGATGTAGATTTTCCTCCAGCATTATAATCACATTAAAGTGCATTATCCAATGTGTTTGGAATGGCTCTTGCACAGGAAAATCCAGCTGCAAAAGCACAGTGAAAGTGCATTATCCGACATGTGCGGAATGGGGGTGTAATCAACCACTTTTGTTCTTTGCCTGGGACTGCAAAACCAAGGTCTGCTTGGGTCTCTGCACTTTAAAGACTTGACAGCCTAGATCCACGGCTTCTGGGCTGCCTTTAGCTTGGTGAGTTGCCAGTTGTGCAGTCGCACTGCTGGAGATGCTTTACTTACATACCTGTGCTTGCAAGAGAAAAAAAGAAAAATAAAAACCTTCACTCGCACAAAGATGCAAAGCTGGTGACCTGTCAAGCTGTTTCCTCGGTTCCATTCATCAGCCTGAGAAATGTTCAGCTGCAGGTTACCTTAATCTCATTTGAGCTATAACCAACCATCCCAAACATGCTGAACCTAAAAAAGAGAAGAGGCCCATTCCCATACAACGTTTGTACCTTCGGGGACCCCGAGACCAGTTGATTGAGTATCTGTGATTCTCTGTGCGCTTCTGAACCGAGGAGATTCAATTTTTTGTTTGTTTCTTTCTGTATCAGAGGGGAAGAAATCAGGGCAATTCCTCCCCAATGTTTCCGCAAGTGGTTTCGCTCTCTCTCTCTCTCTTCTTTATTTTCTATCCCTTCTGGATTGGAAGGAGAACATTTGGAGCAAAATTGAATACTCCGGGTGCAAGAAAGTAAGGTAACAAAGAAGCAGTTTTGTATTCTGTTTGGGGTAAAACACAACTGCAACGAAGAGAGAAGATGTATATCAAAGCACCTGAGTCTCTCCTCTTGAGCAAGTTTCTGGGTAAAAGATTACTCAGCGGGGAGAAATTGGAATGTCACTACCAACTGTATTGAAGGCTTTCTTCTTTTATAACTGCATTGACTTCACAGCTGGAAAGGGAAGCTCAATAAAATTTTAGTGGCCTGTACACCTCCTTTTTGTCCTCTTTAAATTGTAAGAGTGGAGAATGAAACAAAAGGACCAGACAATGTACCTGAGAGCTTATGGATAAGTGGTCTTCTAAACTGCAAATGTTCTCTAATATCAGGGCCACGACTTAATTCCTTTTCATGAAAGAATCTGGGCTTACTGTCGCAGGCATAAATTGATCCAGCAGAGGGCAGTCTGCATAGCTCCGCCCCCTCAGGAAAAGGATTGACTGCTGCTGACTCCTACTGGGTAAACATGCTTGTTGGTGATGGATCCAAGAGGGTCTGTTGCTTTTTGTTCGATATTTCTTGATGGAGTTGCCGTTCAGTGAAGGGCTGATTGTTTTGAAGAAATGACGTCTGCGTCTGCCGCACCCACAGACTTAACAGTTTGAATCTCCATTCTGCCATGGAAGCTTACAGGGTGACAGTCATAACCTCAGCCTAATCTACCCCATAGGGTTGTTGTGAGGATAAAGGGGAGGAGAGGTGGGAAATGTAAGCTGCTTGCAAAACAATATTATATTGTTAATCTCGATCAATGGGAATGACATCGTGTTCTGGTGGCCATGCCTCCAGATGGGGTTTGTATAAGTAAAAGAGGATGTATCAGAGGATGTAACTACATCCTAGTTAACTGTATCATCACAGATTGTCATCAGAGTCATACCTATAATGACAATATAACATGCAGTGTATTAACTGTGATAATAAAACAAACGCTAATAAAGTGGGGAGCCCAGGACAAACCTTGGCTGATTTTATAGCTCAAGTCAACAAGTTTACTTACACCAGGCTTTCCCACCAAGGGTTTCATGAAGCCCTGGGGTTTCTTGATGGCTCTGGAAGGTTTTCTCGAATGGGAGGGGGTTGCTTAATTTTTAATATATTTTTAAAAGTTGCTAAACGTCTATCAGATGATTTGACCATATATGGTCATGTCAAACTCTCTCCCCCCCCCCTCCCATGGCCAATGATTGGTCTGGGAAGGGTAGGGGGCCCAACCATATTCTGCTTCCCAACCATATTCCGCACAATCCCACCACCTCTGGGGATTCTCGAAATCTGAAGAATGTTTCAGGGCTTTTCTCAATGGTTAAAAAGTTGAAAAAGGCTGAGTTACACGCATTAACTTAGATGTTTTAGAAAATAATTGCTACTCCCATTTACTTTTGGGGCGGCGGGAGGAGCAGTGGGGAGGGGGGGGGAGTTCATAGGTGCTTCTGTTTGTTCCAGCACTGGCGTGGCTTCAAAACCTCTCAGGCCTTTTCTGTACTCTTGAATCATCTCCCTGGTGTACTTGGCACAACCGAAAGATTAAAGGCAGCTAAAATCATGTTTGCCCAATGGGGCACTTAGGGCTTGAGTGCTACAGAGTGCTCCCTCCCCACCAGGGTCTCACCGAAATGAAACTGCTGTGGGGCATGCATGCCTCTCTGGGGAAAGGTTATGGGCACAATGTGTTTTTGCCTTGCGAGCAGCAGACAGAGCTTCTAACAGGCAAGGATTGACTTGTCTCCAGAAAGCAGCTTCCATTTTACACCGCAGTGAGTACTGTGTGCCTCCCCTTAGCAAACAATCTCCCTCCAGCATGTGCTAATGTAAGTGAACCTTTCACCTTTTTGTTCTGCCTGTCCTATAAGAAGAAGAAGAAGAGTTGGTTCTTACATGCCCCTTTTGTCGACAGAAGAGTCTCAAAGCGGCTTACAGTTGCCTTCCCTTTCCTCTCCCCACAACAGGCACCCTGTGAGGGAGGTGAGGCTGAGAGAGCCCTGATATTACTGCTTGGTCAGAACAGTTTGTGGCAAGCCCAGGGTCACCCAGCTGGCTGCATGTGGGGGAGTGGGGAATCAAACCCAGTTTGCCAGATTAGAAGTCGGCACTCCTAACCACTACACCAAACTGGCTCTCTAAGGAGCTTGCAGTGAGGCATACATCTGGTGGTGGTGGGAACTACTGTCAAGCCCTAGCCAACTTTGGGTGACCCTACAGAGTTTTCAAGACAAGAGATGGGCAGAGGTGCTTTGCCACGGCCTCCCTCTGCGTCACGACCCTGGACTTCCTTTGTGGTTGCCCATCCAAGGACTCACCAGGGTTGACCCTGCTTACCTTTCGAGATCTGATGAGATCAGTGCTGTAGTGAGGATAAAATGGCAGTGGAAGAGCTAGACATGCTGCCCCTCATCTCCTCTGAGGAAGGCCAAGAGTAGAAATAAAACAGGCTGATTCTCTCCACGGGAGAAGTAAACCAAAGGGGGCACATTTATTGTCCTGCTGGATCATGTCCTCTGAATGGTTAGGGAATGGTAGAGTAAATATGTGTCAAAAGCATTAAAAAATGACTCTGAGGGAAAGAGGAAAGCTGTCATAGAAATCAGTCCTCTCAGTCTGCAGCCACGGCAGCCAGGGGAGGGTCCCCACTACCCCAGAGTAATCCCAGAGCTAATGCACTTTCAATGCACTTTAGAAGCAGATTTTCTTATTCTGCACAGGAAAATCCAGCAGCAAAAGCATATTGAAAGTGCAGTTTCTCATGTGTGCCGAATGGGTGATGATTTCAGACAGAGCTTCTTAGGATGATCCCAAACTTTGCTATATGAAACTCTTACAGCCATATCTTGAGACTGCTGACTCAGAGCTAAGTCCCACCACAGCGAGGCTTGTTTTGAGGTAAGCATGCTCAGGTTTTCAACCTATCTAGGGCAGAGGTAGTCAACCTGTGGTCCTCCAGATGTTCATGGACTCGTGGGAATTGTAGTCCATGAACATCTGGAGGACCACAGGTTGACTACCTCTGATCTAGGGTATATTTACTATCTCAAGCCAAATTCTATCCAATGTATGGGACATGAATGCACAGGCACACGTAAGCCATAGTTTTGCTGGCCATAATTGGACAATATGTGTGCTGTTGTCATTCCACCCCCCCCCCCCCCATTTCCCACCTTTCTCACCTCACCCTTAAGGTAACCTGGCACTGTCTATAAGGGAGCAGGAAACTCAATGCAGTTAAGAAGATGAGCTTCATCCAAAACCTGGTGTGATACAGTCCAGTGTGTTTCACAACTCAGAAAGCCTGAGGTGGAATTTTCATTGTTTAAAACCTTCCCGCCTTATTCTACTTATGTGGAATGTTATCAGGCCATCTTTCTGTGAAATGCGGGAGGGGCTGTATTTCTCCGCATCCCTTGGCTCCCTGAATCAGTGATCTGAAAAATACCCAAAGGTTGTGATCCTGTGCAGATTTACCTGCAAGTAAGCCTCAATGAGGATAATTAGGATATGCTTCTGAGTTAACATTCATGGGATCAAACTGTAAATAACTAAAGACTCTTGCAAACTCAAAGCTGTGTCCTCTGACGAGACGGCCTGTTGCATCTCTGCATGAGTCATGGGACTAGGAACGTTTGTGTTTCGGGCATTATATTTGTCTCCCATTGTTCAATATAATTGGTTCTCAAAGCAATCCACAGGAATTTTAATAAATCAGTATGAATGACATTAATTTATCACCAGAACAGGGGATTCTCACCTGGAGCTGGATCCAGACTTGATCAAAAGGTACCTTCTGGCATCCAGGTATTTAAACTACCCTTGTTTGCCATAGACCATTCTTCTTTTCTCCAATTTGTCCTGGCTAAATTCCAGGCCACTTTGGAGAGATTTGGGGGGATGTATTTTCCAAAGATTTATTAGCACTGCAGACACACATAGCAGAATACAAGAGTTTTTCATTGTCCACGTGCATCAATGTCTACCTTAACATCAAATGTTGCTCAATGCATTTTAGAGCAGCCATTTTTTTAAAAAATTCAACACCTACACAAGTATTTTTCAAAAGGGCAACCACTCGTACAGATGTTTCAGATGCAACTGAAGAGTATATTAACACAGTGTTCAGTAGTCAAAGACTCCGTAACGGGTAATACCCAAGAGGACCATGATCCTTGATGTCCAAATAGGCAAGTTGTGTGTGAATAAGAGAATTCCTATTTTTATCTATAGAATATTGGTGAGTATGAGTGTGGTTGTCAAACGAACAAGAACAAAGGGTTTGTGTATCTGCTTCTCTCTTTCTCCGTAAGAATAGAGCAGGGTATTCTAGCAGCTTCTGGTCTGAAGTCAGGGCTACTGCCAAAATGTTCAAATTAATGAAGTACAATTATGCCTTTCTCTCTCTTTTTGGAACATTTAGGTTCAGTTGTAATACACTTATACACAACTAACACATCAATAACTTTAAAAATCATGTAAATGTAATTTTTAAAAATTTGGCATGAAGAAAGATGAAATGGTCTGGCTTTTTCAGGGTGACATTTAATGCCCCCCCCCAATGCATGCCCAGTGCTTAGGCTGTAGGCTGGTCTGTGCAAGGTATAAACAAAAAATGTGGCTAATCATCATTAATTACAGGATGAACATACACCAAAAACCAATTGGAGTAATCCCTTCCTTTCTCTTGGCTGTGCTATATGTGGTATGGTCTATTAAGTCAGGGGTAGTCAACCTGTGGTCCTCCAGATGTCCATGGACTACAATTCCCATGAACCCTCATGGGAATTGTAGTCCATGAACATCTGGAGGACCACAGGTTGACTAAGGTAACTAAATCCCTGTACTAAGGTAACTAAAAAACTACTAACTACAATCAGCGCCTCATTGACATTGGAATCCATAGGGAGTTGGCAGTTCTATCAAAGCCATACTGTTCCCTAAAATCATGGACAGGAATTTCAGTGGCCCCTTAACTATCAACCATCACTTTTGCTAAATTCAGATGGGCCTTTCTCAGAGCTCACTTTGATGCCTTCCCATCTGCTGTACTTTCCAGAAAATTCAAGCACTGGGCCAAGGAACTCCATTGGTGCCATGTAGAGCTAATGTTCTTGAGACGATTGCCCACATATTACTCCATGGTGAATTTTATACTGATGACAGAAAGAGCATAATTACTCCCCTGCTAGCGCGATTTAAGCATTTGAACAACTTGGAATGTACAGAGCCACTATATCATATGCTGTGGCAAAATTTGGTTATCTTGTTCATAGGAAACGGAGCATCTTAAGTAGCATATTATCTTGATGATTTAAACTTAAGTTTAAAGGATATAAATTTCTATTACAAAAATGGTTTAAATAGCTGTTGTTTATCTATATTGTTATATGAAATGTTTTATCTTATAACTCACAATTGTCAACAGTTGCCTTTAAAAACTGATTGTAGTGGGAATTTCTTTGACTGTTAAGTTCTTTTGTAAATGTCTGTGACTGGTCTAAGACTGTAACAATAAAACTGAATTGAATGGTCTGAAAATCTTTTAGAAATCAATTCAGGATCGATTCAGCCAGAGGAAAACATTAAAACAATACAATTATTTTTGAATAAGAACAGTGAGCTACACATTCTCTAGCACAAGGGTAGTCAACCTGTGGTCTTCCAGATGTTCATGAACTACATTTCCCATGAGCCCCTGCCAGCAAACTTTGGCAGGGGCTCATGGGAATTGTAGTCCATGAACATCTGGAGGACCACAGGTTGACTACCCCTGCTCTAGCAGCTATGGCTCTAATTTGAATTTCTCCCTTTAATTTGTCTTTCTGAATCGCCCTGTCTTGTTTCCAAAGAATGGATGCATTAACTATCATCTCCACCCCCTCCCTCCCCCCTCTCTCATTTACAAATTTTGTATTGCATCCTGAACTTGTGCAGGTCACCGTAGATTTCAGGCACTTCAGCCCATCTGCCTAGTTTCCCCCTTCACCTCATTTCTAGTGTTCGTGTGCGCATTGATAAAGCACTGTACTCCTGATACATTTTCAAAAATATTGAGATCTCCAGGGTAAGGTTTTTATGTGCGGAGTGTACCTGCACGTCAATAAAGCTGTGCACAAAAAGAATTTGGAAGCAATGACATGTGCAATCCCATCAAATCACTCTATTTATTTTCAGTGTTTTATCAACACTCAAGAAACAGTACTGTCAAAGCGGAGGCAAGTTAATTGAAGGAAATCAATGTTGGCAAATTTAATATTATTATAATTAGAATTAAATCAAATTGAGTTCAAGCTAACTAGAATTAAAGAGGATTAGAACACAGGGCAGATAGAAATTCAAGAACAAAACAGGAACAGACTGGGGGATATCGGCTTGCCCTGGCCTGAAACTTGCACATTCTGCTTTTTAAGTCTTGGTTAAAGTATGACAGCTCAATTTCTACTACAAGAAGATACGGTACAACATCCAGCCAAATTTATATTGCCATATTAACAAAAAAGCATAACAATAACGTAAAGATTGGTTCATGCAAGAAACAGCGCCAAGATATAGTCTGGATGTGAAACAACCTCTGATCATCCACAGAGTTCATTCTCATTGTTGAATAGCCACAGCCAGGCCATACAGACATCTGGGACTGAGGTTCAGCACCTCTTGTTTTAGAAATTAAGTACTTGGAAGCTCAGGACTGTACCGGGAAAGGGAAAGGGCCTCTGAGCCCATGCAGAGTGCCTTTCTTTCACTGTGCAGACTTACTCCTTTCAGCCTCCAAGACATGCCCCATTCAGCCTTCCTTTCTTTAGCCCAATTACACATCATTAAAGGGGCCCCCAGAAGATGAAAGGAAGCCCAGGTGTTTCAAGCAGGTGACTGCCCTCCAGCTCCCGGCACACCTGGATAAGACTAGATTCCTAAATCCCAAAGGGTTTTCTGGGCCTAGTTCCAAAACTCAAGCATGGGTCCCCCTCCTTTGCAAGGGAAAAAAACCCACACAAAGGAGATTTCCCAATAGGCACATCACTTTGCACACACACACACAAATATATCTGGCACCATGCTTGCTGACCCAGATCTAAAGAAAAGGCTACTGGCAGGCACTACTCTCCCAGTCAAATCTCAGCCCCTCAGCCAAACTTCACACTTATGCACAGCCATGCCCCTAAGCAGATCAGTCATTCCCAGTTCAGAGCAGCCAAAGTTGGGTGAAAGCTTTCCTTGGGGTCGGGGTGGGGATACTGCAAAACATTGAAATGCAAACATTCTAAGGGAATGTTTGCATTTGACACCTTATTTCAGATTACCTTGACACCTTATTTCAGATCACCACTGAAAAGGGAAACAGAGATATTAGAAAGTGCTACCCATGTGCAGGATGGCAACAGGGGAGTCAAAACAAATGCGTTATACATACTTAGAGTTGGCGAAATGCTCAATGGTTCTTCAATAGATCTTCAGCAGGCATTTTATGGGTAAATAGCAATGGGGGGGGGCAGCATTCAGAGTGGGCCCACAGCACAAGGGAGGGGGGAATAAACTTTTCCTGCCCTGCTGGTTTCTGACCCCAAAAGGCACCCTGGACCTGCTGTTTGCTTCTCCGAGGGAAACCTCCAGTCGACATTTCTATATTTCTACCAGTACACTGACAGCAGCTCTGAACACAGGGGGCTGTTTGTCAGGGAAATGGCATGGCAGGGGAAAGAGCTTTTTTAAAAAGCCCGTGTGCTCCAGCTCTGATTTCATTACTTAGCAATTTAAAATGTGAAGGGGGGTAAGGGGGAGAGATCCCTTCATGGATCTTCCAGAGCTTCATCTTGGCTGACCCTTGGACTTTGGCTCAGCTGGCAATGCAGACCAAGGATTCCAGCCAAAGTCTTCATGGAAAAGATTAAGTGCCAAGAAGGTCTTTTGGAATTCCTGAGATGTTTTGCCTGAACAGGAGGGTTCTCCTGCTGCCAGCGGAGTTTCGGCTTTAGGAATTTCACTAAGCTTACCAAAACTTTTGTGGCTTCCTTTGAAATTCCTTCGGCACTTTTCGGGGTGTGTGTGTGTGTGTGCTGCTCTCTTCCCAACTTACAGCCTACCTGCTTTCACCCTTCACAAGACTCTTGAATCCCAACAGGTGAGGTCAGCATTAGAAAACCTTTTTAATCCCCCCCTCTGAATCCTGAATTAGGTGGGAGGATACCAGAATCTTTATATGTTAGGAGAGTTTACATTTGTATCAGGGAGAGGATGCAATGCCACTGGCTACGTTGCCATCTCTCCCTCTCTTAAAGATTTAATTGTAGACTTTTCCATAGGATCAAATAGGTAGTGACCACCTCCCCCTGACTCTAACTATAAATACTAAACCTTATCACAGAACCTCGTAGGCCCCTCGGCCTGTAGATATTGGTGCTGATATTTTGCCCAGAACATTTTGGTCTAGCCCAATATGCTAACCACTTACTTTGGTCAAAAGCCTTAAATGAGCTCAAATTGTCTCTTATTAAAACAGAAAGCTCAAATGAAGCCAGCTTGGTGTAGTGGTTAAGAGCGGCAGCTTCTGATCTGGCAAGTCGGGTTTGATTTCCCGCTCCTCCACATGCAACCAGCTGGATGACCTTGGGCTCATCACAGTCCTGATAGTGCTGTTCTCATGGAGCAGAAATGTCCGGGCTCTCATAGCCCCACCTACCTCACAGGGCGTCTGCTGTGGGGAATCACAGAATCACAGAGTTGGAAGGGACCTCTGGGGTCATCTAGTCCAACACGGGGAAGGGAAGGCGATTGTAAGTCGCTTTGAGACTCCTTTGACTAGTGAAAAGTGGGGTATAAAAACCAACTCTTCTTCTTCTTCTACAACTCCATGATGCTAGAATCTGACCTCTAGGATTCTTAGCCTCCAGGTGGGTCCTGAAAATCTAGACCACAGAGCCCCTTTGCTGGATGGATACTATGGCATTTTACCATGCTGACGCCTCTTCTCTACCCAAACTCCACCTCCTCAGGCTCCATCCCCAAATCTCCTGGAATTTCCCAGTCTATAGTTGGGAACCCTAAAGCTTCCTTGCCATAAGGGCTTCCAGCCTGTATGCTTTTAGGCATAAAGTAAAAATGGTTTTTGAATTGGTTTTTAGGCACTTTTAAGATATTGGTTGGAGAGGTCACTGAAGGAAGGAGGTTTCTGCCATCTCTGAAGGAAGGAGTGGTAGCCAGATAGAATTTTAACCAGATTCCCACCAGTTGTTTGCTTTCGATCCTGCTGAATTCAGATCGATTTGAACCCGAGTCCTTGTGCTCCTTCCCCCGACTTGAAACAGAAACCCAACTGCACAAGGCTAAGAGTGGTCAAGTGTGTGGGGGGGAGCCAAGATGAGTGGAGATGAGGACCCCTGATTTCATCTTCCAGAATTAAGAGAACTACCTCTCATGCTGATCTCTCAGCCTGTCCTACCTCACAGATGAATCTGCAAGCGGGTGGTGGGCGGGCAGGTGAGCAAGCTAGTGGGAGGGTGGAGGGCAGGCACTCAGGAGGGAGGAGCCAAGATGAGTGGAGATGAGACAGCAGCAGCCTCTCACAGAATGAGGCAAATCTCTACTGTGAGACATGTGGATTCTGGAGCACAAACACCTTAAACCTTTAAAAAAATAAATTTTGCAACCAGGAACTAGGAATTCTTTGAACTGGCACGCAGTCAATCAGGGACAGATTAGCTTGTTACGACGTTAGAGTCACAAGGCAGCAACAAGTTATTTCAGGGAAAGCAGACAGCTGCATGCTTACTCATGCTGATTTTTCAAATATTGAGGGTTATATCCACGCCAGGATATCGTGGGGGAAAGATAGGGTCACTCCGGATCAATCATTTTTGTTGCAGATAAAAAATGTAAATTTCCCGAAATCAAAATGGAAATCGCTTTCAGTGTAGACGGCAGGGACTGAATTGACCTGGGATTGGAATAAAAGCTTCGTGCAGATTCAGCCCAGGTGTGTGAACTGCAGCCAATCCTGGGCTTTTGGAGCAAGTACCTGTATTGTGCATGTTTTCAAAGCTGCATTCGTTGTCTCATTCACACATTCCCATTGCCAGGTATTTTAAATCAGTACTGTGTGGCTCAATATTGAAAACAATAGGAAGTCCCTGTAGACAGTCTCATCTCACGTTAAACTCTGCCCAAAGAGAGAGGCTTTCCCCCCCTCCTTCAAGAATACATATCTGCAGGGAAATATGTTAACATGTTTTAAGACTAGCCATGGAAACCGAGACAAAACTGTCTGCTCGTGGAGGACAGAACCCTCCCTTCCACACCAAATCCTTCTTTCAGCATTAAAAACCAACATTTAGACATGATAATATATCAAAATGTAAAATGCTTTCTAATTATGAAATCCGTGTAAGTGCATTAGCGAAGGACCACAGCTAGAATCCAGACCTGGTCAGAAGATCCCAGCATGGGCCTTTCTCTAATCTGGATCAGATGGCACCGGCTTTTAACATGTGCACTGAATTTGGAAAGCTCTCGACTGATGGGGTGGTTGGAGGGGGTGGAGGGGTGTTACCCTGAATCACAAAAGCAGCATAGAACTACGCGGCTTGCTTGACAGGAGATGTAGGGGATGGGGGGGAATAGGTTGCCTCTGTCAATGGCAGATTGATCTCAGTAGGGTGACCTAGTTAAATAATTTTAGATAAATAAACACAGGAGAGGGCAAGTTCGTCTCGTTTTACCAAAGAGCTTGACTCTCTCCCCCCCCACCCCAGTTCAATGGATGAGAGTTCTGGGAGAAGAGATTTGCCAGAAATTTGGCTCCTGCATTCAGGTTGTGCTTTTCTATAAGCCTCCAACCTTGGCATGGCAGTATGTTTTCTGCAGTGATCATTTAAAAAGTTTTCCCTAGCAGCTTAAATTCTAAGGAACCCTAAAATTGGCAGCCCGACATAAATCATGCAATTTGAGCAGAAGCCATTCTAACTTTAAAAAATCCTTCCTGATAATGGATCTATTCTGATTCTGGAAGCTATAAGGACTGGCCAGGAGTCGGTGGAGCGCTGCAAAACTGCCTCCGATGATTGGGAATTGGGAAATCTTCAGCAGTCTCTCAGACTTGTAAGATTTTGGCAGCCACTACCCATTTATCTTCATCAGCCACAGGGACTAGAAACTTGAAGCTTAAAGAAATTTAGCCTCAAATGATCAGACAGTTGGACGCTCAATAATATTGGACATGCAATAGCACATTCTGTGCTGCTTTTATGTCTTGATTCTGTGAGAGAGGGATGAGTGCAGGAAGTAGTTTATATGCTTGGATTCCATTGGTAGATTGGTAGGGTCAAAAACGATGGGAATTTGGGAGGTGGAGCCTGTAGAGGGTGGAGTTTGGGAGGGGAGGGGCCCCTGCAGGATATCATGCCATAGAGCAGGGCTCATTCTGCATGTGTAGGATAATGCACTTTCAGTGTGCTTTTGCAGCTGGATTTTCCTGTGCAGAATAGGATAATCTACTTCTAAAGTGCATTGAAAGTGCATTAACTAATGTGTGCGGAATGGGCCCAGGTTTTCTCAACCAGAGTTTTGTGAAACCCTGAAGTTGCTTGACGGACTGGAAGGGTTTCCCGAATAGGTGGGAGTTAATTTCTAATATTTTTATAATTCATTAAACATTTTATAATTCATTAAACAGTGCTATGACCATATATAGTCATGTTGACCTGCCCCTTCCTCCTAAATCTGCCAGCAAAAAGTTTGGAGGAGTGGGAGGGAGAGGCGCCCTGGGTGGGCATGTACACAGCTATCACATTCTACTTGATTGTGTCACTTCTGGAATTTATTGAAGCCTGAAGAACGTTTCAGGGGCTTCTCGGTGGTAAAAAAGTTGAGAAAGGCTGGATTAGGAACTCTGCAATGCACACTGGTATGCAAGAAGATTGATCCAGCCCCTATTCGTGCAACACCATCAGTGGGAGAGAGCTGCACATTTTGGTGGTCACTGAAACCACTGCCTTGGGGCATTATACATACTTTTGCTACAATCCCGTGAGGTAAATTAGTCAGAAAGTGTTTTCGGCCTGGGGTAATCCAGTGAGCTTCGTGACTGAGATGGGTTTTGAATGCTTTTGCTGGTAATATTTGCAGAGATTTGCAGTTCTAACAAATACCTCTTGCCTTTGCGATGGGATGGGCTACAAATCTCAGCAATTAACTAATAACTAATAGATAACAGCAATTAATCCACTATTTAATAATCTGCTGGGAGATGACAGGATGGCATCCTGGAGCTGTGGTGTCTCCCAGGTCAAGGAACCAGTGGCAAGCCTTAATAAGCACCACTGAGAACAACACAGCGGTGGACAGTTCTTGACTTAATTATAAAATATTTTTAAAGTAATGAAACTATTTACAAGTTCCTTAAAACACAGCAACTGTGTAAAATGGATTTCAACAGATATTTGGCATTGAAATGACTAAAAAGAAGCCTAAGAAATAACAATCCAGCTTTCTGGTTAAGAGCATATTCCCAAGGCTTGCTTGCTCTCTGTTTCCCCATCTGTAGAGGAAGGGGGAGGTGTTGGAGGTGACCAGAGCCTGGCCTGTTTCTGTAGTGACATCTCGATCTCAGTCCTAGGGATGTCAGTCTACAGGTGAACCTGGGGAATCCACCAAATTACAGTTCCTTTCAAGACTAGAGATAAGATCCCTTGGAGAAAAGGAATGCTTTGGGGATGGAGTCTATGGCATTGTACCCCACTGAGGTCCCTGACCTCCCCAGGCTTCATCTACAAATCTCTATGAGTTACCAAGCCTGGATCTGGCAACCTTATCAGTCATTTTGTCATTTTTATGCTGCTTCTATGATTTTATTGCGTTGTTCGGCTTTGTGAGCCCCCTTGAGCAGGCCTCTGCAGATGCTCCACAGAATTTTTCTCAGTAAACAGCTAAGATTATCTACACCAACAGAAATTAGGTGAATCGAATGGTGGTGACAATAACGGTGGAGGTGGAAAGTGTCATCCCATCACAATTGACTTGTGGCAACTCCATAGGGCTTTGCAGGCTAGAAACATGCAGAGGTATTTTGCCGTTGTCTGCCTCCATGTGGCTGCAACCCTAGTCCTCCTTGGTGGTCTCCAAAACCCAGCTAGGGTCAATCCTCCTTAGGTTCTAAGCTCTAGCAAGATCAGTCTAACTTAGGCCATCCAAGTTAGGGCACTCATGACAACAGCACACCAAATGTGAAAGGATTAGAAATGACTCCCATCATGAGCTCATCCTTAATTTGAACCTGGTATGGCCAAACAGTGCCTCTCCAGGTGTAAGCTGCACAGAACTTTTATTCCAATCCCAGGTCAATTCAGTACCTGCCATCTCCACTGAATTTTGATTTTGTCCGATTTAAATTTTCCCTCTGCAGCAAGCATGATTGATTCAGAGTGACCCTACCCTTATCCTGCAATATCCTGGAGTGGTTTTAACCCTCAATATATGAAGAATCGGATTGAGAAAGCATGAGAAAGCATGCAGAGCTCCGGCTGCTTTGAATTTGTTGTTGACTCTGTGGCAGAGAAGCCCTGATTGGCTTCCTTCCTCTGCTGTCTCCCCCCTTCCTTCAAGAAAAGAAAGAAAGAGGTTCGGGCTGGGCTTGGCTCCCCCCTCCCCTTCTGAACTCCCCTAACCACGTGCAGAACATTTTTCTGTTTCAGTGGGGAGAGGGGGGGAAAGAGGAAGACCCAAGTTCAATTCGATCTCTGGATTCAGCAAGATCCACAACGGAATAAACAAAGTAAGTGCAGATTCAGCCCAGATTTCTGTGGACTACAATTCCCATGATCTCCTGCCAGCAGTTTGACCACCCCTGATTTGGAGGTTCCTGGTTCTATCTCTAACATTGACTTGCCTGGCATATCAACCTGGGAAGGGCCAGAAAGGAAGGTGAATCTTCTCTGGAGAGCCAAACTGGTGTTGTGGTTAAAAGCAGCAGCCTCTAAATTGGAGAGTTGGGTTTGATTCCCCACTCCTTCACATGCAGCCAGCTAGGTTACCTTGGGCTAGTCAGTCCTGTTAGAGCTGTTCTCACAGAGCAGTTCTGTCAGAGCTCTCTTGGCTCAGCTACCTTCCAGGGTGTCTATTGTGGGAAGGGATTGTAAGCCCGTTTTGAGACTTCTTCGGGTAGTGAAGAGTGGGGTATAAAAACCAACTCTTATTCTAAGAACTTTGGTTTCAGTAGGAAAGGCCAACCTCACAAAGTGAGAGCCGAACCTCTCAAAGGCCCAGGAATGTTTCCCGCACTTGGACTTTGGGTAGCAGCAATTAATGTTTGTCCTTTCAGGCTCTGGATATTTCTGTCCCTTGGAAGGATGGAGCTTTCCTGGAATCCCAGCTCTTGCTGAACATTTGAAAACAAACCACAAGGCTGCCTGGCAGGGGGGCGCTGCCGCGTTGACCTTAGGATCAAAGGAGAATGTTGCAGCTCCTGCCCCGAGTGTGAAGGGAGCTTGTTTTAACTTAACAATGTCAAAATACTGGTGAACAAAATACACGAAGAAAGCTCCCCTGCGGCTTGCGACGGATAGCGGGGATCCTTTCCTGCTGCCTGTCCGCATGGTTCAGGCTTGCAAGCCATGGCAGGAGGGGGAGGGGGAGGAGAATGTCAAGAAATGGGAGGTTTGGGATTTGAGTTATTGATGAGGAGGCAAGACAGAAGCAAGTCTCAGAAACGGAACCACTTCCCTTAACATTCCAATGAACATTTTACCTAAGGATGGTTTCAAATTTCTCGTCCCTGGTGTTTCGCCATGAACAGTCCCTCCTGCACCTTGAATTTGTGCTTATATATTTTAATGGTGTTGAATTTGCCATGTTAAAGGTACACGTTTTTACATTATTTATGCAACAGTGAATCATATATGTGTGTGTGTGTTGTTGTTGTTATGTGCGAAGTCGTGTCCGACCCATCGCGACCCCATGGACAATGATCCTCCAGGCCTTCCTGTCCTCTACCATTCCCCGGAGTCTATTTAAGTTCGCACCGACTGCTTCAGTGACTCCATCCAGCCACCTCATTCTCTGTCGTCCCCTTCTTCTTTTGCCCTCGATCGCTCCCAGCATTAGGCTCTTCTCCAGGGAGTCCTTCCTTCTCATGAGGTGGCCAAAGTATTTGAGTTTCATCTTCAGGATCTGGCCTTCCAAAGAGCAGTCAGGGCTGATCTCCTCTAGGACTGACCGGTTTGTTCGCCTTGCAGTCCAAGGGACTCGCAAGAGTCTTCTCCAGCACCAGAGTTCAAAAGCCTCAATTCTTTGACGCTCGGCCTTCCTTATGGTCCAACGTTTGCAGCCATACATTGCAACTGGGAATACCATAGCCTTGATTAAACGCACTTTTGTTGGCAGGCTGATGTCTCTGCTTTTTAGGATGCTGTCTAGATTTGCCATAGCTTTGCCATGTGTGTGTGTATTTATGCTTTATTTATAAAAATGACATCATATACTACATGATACAAATCATTGTACAAAACCAACACCAACGAGTGGAGAGCTGAAAACATTGACAATAAGGAAAGAAAAATAAATTAAACAGGGAACATTTGCATATCTTCCTTCCTTCCTTCCTTCCTTCCTTCCATTCTTTGACTGCCCCTCTCTGCAGACAGGCTTGGAGGGGTTTAGAAGATATAAAATTTTGGGTGAAAATACAATAAAAGCAATAAAGGCAATAAATATGCTTTAGATGGACTTCTGTCACTATCCTTGAGCACACCTAAGGAATCTCTTGCCCTGATGTAGGTGGCCCATGCTAGCCTGATATCAGAGCTCAGGACCTAAGGAAGGTTCATCCTGGTTAGAACCTGGAACAGCAACCATTACAGAAGTCCAGGATGGCTAGCCAGAGGCAGGCAATTGCAAAATCACTTCTGTTGAAAACGCCGACAGGATTGCCATATGTCATCTGCAACTTGACACCAAAGAAACTCTTATCAGATTTCCTGGGAGCTTCATCTTTCAGCAGAAGGTCCTACCGATGGATTTCTACCTGCTGTCTTCCACTACAGCCCTGCTTTGTAGAGAGAGAGAAATGAGACCCAGCTTGGAATGTTGTCTGGTCCAACTCAAAATATCTCCCTTTCTACGGAGGCAAGCTAGATCTGTGATTGGATCCTCCCTGTAAAAACCCTGATAAGGAGGTGCACAGTGTAGACCAGAACCGTTTCGGATTGAGGCTCTGTGCAGGAGATGGGTGGGAATTATCTCTTTTCTTCTTGCGTATGGTTTTGCCCACCCAAATTGTCCCTCCCAATTGGAATCAACCTTAAAGAAAAGAGTCTATTTTCCTGTGAGGACTAATAAAAGTGTGCCTATGTCTTTGTATCATGCACAGGAACTGCAGGGAAGAGGAGAATGATCCCCCTGTCTTCCTCTCCCCTTTCCCACTATTCCAATCAAAATCTTGGGATTTATAAATGCTGTAAGGACCCAGCCCCTGTCTTGTTTCACCTGGATATCTTTTTCTAAACTTGCAAGACCGATTCTCCCCAATGGTTTAGCCTTGCCTTACAAGAAGGGCGCGCCAGCCACTAGATCAGGCTTTCTCAACCAGGGTTTCGTGAAACCCTGGGGTTCCTTAACAGCCCTGGAAGGGTTTCCTAAATGGGTGGAAGTGAATTAATTTAAATATATTTTTAAATTTTATCAAACATTTATTGGATGACCCTCCCACTCCCAAAATGTCCAATGCTGGGCCTGGAGGGGGTGGGCAGGAGAGGGGTCCCAGGAGGGCATGTCCACAGCTCTGCTTCCCAACCATATTCTGCAGGGTTGTGCCACTTCTGAGGTTTCTCAAAGCCTGGAGAATGTTTCTGGGGTTTCTCAACAATAAAAAAAGAAGAAGAGTTGAGAAAGGCTGCCCTAGATCAGTGGTCCCCAACCTTTTTATCACTGGGGATCAGTCAACGCTTGACAATTTTACTGAGGCCTGGGGGGGGGGTAGTCTTTTGCCAAGGGATGCCTGAGCCCCTTCCCCACTTGCTTTCCCACTGGCATCCCTGACTTCCCACTGCCCACTAGGGGGTGCTGCCAGCAGCAGCTGCACAGTGCCACACCGAGGGGGAGCCGCAGCCATGGCAGCCACTGGAGAACACCAAAGGTGAGCTGGCAGCAGAGTGGCAGGGCAGCCCCCGAGGCAGCAACTGGGGAGGAGGATCAGGAGGAGCCGTGGCCCGGTACCGACCCATCTACGGACCAGTACTGGTCTCTGGACCGGGGGTTGGGGACCACTGCCCTAGATCATTCAAGCTGTGATTTTTTCCCCCCACTACAACCCAGTTAGTCGGAAAACGCCAAGCTCCAAAAGTTGCCATGTTGGGTTTTGTTTTGTAAGGAGACATTCCTCCCTCCCCGAGAATGGCCCAGCCTTGCTCAGAACGCTCTCCAGGAAGGGCATGGAGGAAAATGTTTTTGCCTGCGTCCCTATTCACAATGCAATAAAGAGCGCTTGCTAACACAGCACAAGACTTGTAATGTTTTAACAGCTAATTATAGGCTGGAGACACATCGGACACGACAAAGTACATTTTACTACCTGCACCTGATATTTGTCAGGAAAATAGCTCTTTTTCCAAGCAAGGCTAATTCACCCCGTCTTGGAATTAAGCCATTTCAAGTGTCTCTTGTGATAAATTTAATACCAGCAGTGTGGGACCCTAGAAGAAGCCCTTCCCCACCAACTTGATGAAGGTAGTTTGGTTCGACGAGGATGCGTTAACTGCTGGGGCGGGAGGAGAGCGCCTTAGATTGATGTTCATTTCTTCCTTTTGAAACATTTGCATGGCCCACTCCCCTTCGTGACAATATGCTCTATGGTGGCTTCCAAACCAAACTGGAAAGAGAATAAAAATGCAAAACAGCACTGACCAAAACCTGCTCAAGGAAAAGGACCTCTTAATGCAGGGGTAGTCAAACTGCGGCCCTCCAGATGTCCATGGACTACAATTCCCATGAGCCCCTGCCAGCGAACGCTGGCAGGGGCTCCTGGGAATTGTAGTCCATGGACATCTGGAGGGCCGCAGTTTGACTACCCCTGTCTTAATGGGTCAACACACGGCTGTTTTCTGCTTTATTGACACTTTTGATCATATTGTCATTTTAGAGTTGTTGACACGAAGTGATTTTCTTTGGAGACTGCCTTGAGCATTGTAGGGAGAGAACTGCAAATATATTAGCCAAACAATAAAAGGCCACCAACAAGGCCATAAATGTATCTTATCAGAAGGCGAATAAGTAGAGCACTACTGGGTGAGCCATCTGCTCCAGCATCGTGTCTCTCCCAGAGACCAGTCTCAGGAATAGGGGCACAGAGGGCAGAATTCCTCTTCAGTAACTAGCAGGCAAAGATATACTGCCTCTGAACATGGAAGTTCCATTTAAACACACACACCCCAGCTTGAGGTTTGGAGCAGCTGCCCTGAATCCCTCATATCTATGACTGTCAGTGTCTGAATAGACCAGTACTGACAGAACGTGACACACCAGTTTTTCATATGATTCCAAATCACCACAGTACTTCTCTGTGGAGTCAATCTGTACACGTTCAGCAGCCAGTTGCCAAGCGGAGGGCAATCAAGTGGGAGAGGGGGGAGTGCCTTTTGTGGTTTACTGCTGTGTACCTGCTCTCGGTCTTGACTCCTTCCAGATCGGTTGAGCCTGACAGTCTTTGCCACTTGGCTGCTAAGCATGCAAATAGGTCCAAGGTGAGGACAGAGAGTGGTGTGTGTGCTGTTTAAATAAAGGTTCAACCCCTGGCTTTTCCAGTTAAAAGGATCGGATAGTGAGGGATGCGAATGATCACAGCCTGAGAGCTGCTGACAGTCAGAGCAGACAATACCGTCCTCGACAGAACAATGCTCCAATTCAGTAGAAGGCAGCTCCGCGGGTTCAGAGACATTCTTCCCCTCAATTGCTAGGAGGAAGTAATATTTTGAGGGATCCTCTCCCGGCTGAAAGATTGATAGTTCCTCGAATGGAGTCATTGCTTTCCCCTCCCTTTGCATTTTTTCCACAGTGCTTCGTGGTCCTCCCAGCCCTGTAAAAAGTGGGCTTTAAAAAAAAAAGTGGGTCACATTTTTCCTCAGCCACTGGGAATGGCTGAGCCGCCAGCAATTGAATGAGGGAGTTAGCAGACCTACAAGGTGCCATCAGAGCTTGCCATTAGCTTTTTATTGCAAGGTGGGTCAATTATGGGTTGATAATTAGGTGCTGACAGTTTTAAAAAAGCAAGCTCTGATGGAAATCAATTACAGGGAGAACAGGGTGTACTTGGGGGGGGGAGGGGAAGCAAGGGAAAATAACCCTTCGAACACATTTCTTTAAAAAAAAATTACAGAGGGCTGAATGAATATCTTGGTCCTTTGCCCTTCGAGAAAAAAGACAGTTGCTCTCTTGCTCTCTGTGATTCTGTTGTATATTCAGTAGTCCAGTTACCACAGGCAGCCCTTGTTTTCTAGGACACGTTCTTAGAACATCATTATCTCTGGTTTGGTTAGGGCCAGGCTGCCTGGGGGTGGGTGATATTTCACGGAAACTGTCTCCTTTAGCAAACAAAAAAAGAAGAAACCTCTTTTCCTGTTCCCAAATGGAAACGTAAACAGTTCTGTGTGTGACAATGAACAGGGGGCAAACAAGTGAAGGTTTTTTTTTGGGGGGGGAGGGGTGACTTTTGGATAACATTTCAAAGATTTGAAATCTTTGAAGATTTGAAACATTTGAAGTTTCTTGATGAACATGTTTGCTGAAATTTACCCCAGTGCTATTTTGGAATCTGTGTGGCACTATTTGGGGATGCCTTGGGAAATGTTTTGTTATTTCCATTTGCCATTCTTCATGTTTTATTCCTTCTTCTTTAGAAGATAAACCTGTGAGCATGGGTGCAGCTGTGCATGAGCATTAGGGCACAGAGCAGAGCATGCTATACTATTTCCCAAGCTTTACCTGAACCGTTCCCTTTTGAACCATTATAAGGCAGCTATTTTTTTGCTTTCACTAAATAACGGCTGCCAGGGCAGAGTAAATGAGTGTTGTGCACAACGGGTGGAGATTACTAGTGATTCAAGCTTCTCATCTCTGATGTTTCATCCTCCAAATCCGTGTTTTAGTCATAATTCTCTCTTTCGTGAGTCAAACCTGCAGTTCTTTATTTTCATATGGTTGTTTATTTTCCCACATTGATTTCCCTCCCTGTGAAAACAGACATTCATTTGTATGTCAATAAATCAGGGTTCTATGTGATGGATAGAAATTACATTGGACATATAGCAAAGGCTACATGAGACATGAGGGCACATGGGTCAGTTTCTCATCATCATTCTATAGCAATGAGAAATGTTCATTATTACCTTTAAAGCCCTCAATGTCAAATGCTCCTGCATATCTTCAAGAGCATCTTCTCCCATAGGAACCTCCCTTTCCTTCCACTTGGAAACACAATGCACATACATTTCCATCCACTCTGCACCATCTTCACTGCACATGCATGCACACTAAATACCATTTGCAGCTGTATTCTCCCTATGATGCCTTCATGCACCTATATCCTGCATGAGAGAGTACAAATGCATGAACGGCTCTGCTGGATTATTTTGCCCCTGGGTTTTCAGCCTCCAATTCTGGCAAGAAACCAGAAAGATAAAATTCTAGTCGGGCCAGTAAAATTCTGCCTGGGTGGCAATCGAATTCCAGGATCATGTTTCCCCCTCCCCAACTTGCATCGTCCCTCAGGCAGAACTGAAATGACTCACTATTTTCATGCAGTGTGGAAAAAAAACAACAACCCTTCCCCCTTTCAATAATTTTCCTGCCCTGCTTGTGAAAATCATTGCCTAGTTATTGGCATTGATTTTTCTTGGTCTCTCTTATTTTCTCTGTTTACTTTGTTTGTGCTTAGGGAGGTCATCCTGTATCCAGATGTGACTGGCCACCTAACACAGTGATGGCCGCGTTTTCATTGCATTGGCCTTATTGGTTGGAATCACTCATGTGACTTCTCCGGGAAGAATCAGTTGTAGAGTGGACTGGTGGTGCAGTGGTGTAGCATCAACAACTAAGGGAAACTGCAGAACAGAAAAGAGTGGGAAGAAAATCAAAGTTCCAAGAGGTATTTCTTCCTTCTTTGAACTGGCTGCTGTTGGTCCAGAACCAGAATTTTTGGGTCACAAATTTAATCCACATTCCCATTATTAAAATTTCCAGACTGGCTGGGCCTTTTCTCTAGAAAACAGAGTGACAGTGGAGCGGTTATTTACTTCTGTGTGTGTGTGTGTTAAATTTGGAGAAGTGTAACCCTAAGAATGATTTCCTGTGAGTAAGACACCATTGAATAGACTAAAGTAGATTTCTGAGTAGACTCGAGGAATCATTAAATAGGAAGGGGTTTCTTAAGAGACTGGCAGGCAAGAAAAAGCAGCATGTCCTGGATAAATCAAGAGGTCTCCAGAGAGGTGAAAACACATAAACACAAGCAGCTTGTCTGGAGGCTTAAACTGATTACCTTGGGTTGTCTGTCCCTCCCGGATCCCTGCTGGCTACGTGTATAAGAGGAACTGATGTTGGATTCCGAGGGGGCAGACAAGGCGACTCTGGCTTCCTTCGTCTTCGACATTCCCTGAAATGTCACCTTTATCCTTTTAAATAATACAGGCCATTGTCTGCTGTGCCCCCCTCTCAAGTCATCTCAAGCAGTTCTTAGTGTCAGCTGTAATTCTGTCAGTAACTCAATCAGGGAATCCACTCGGAGTCTTCAGCAAGGTTGTGGGGTTCTCATTTCCAGCGCTCTCCCCCCACACGTAGAATTTCATTGGAAGGAAAAGCTGAAAATATGTCTGGGTTTTCTGCTTTAAAAAAAAAAAGAGGATGAGCATTCCCTGCTTTGTTTCTTTCTCTATATTTTCCTTCATAGTATCACATCTTCATTCTTCACAGTTTTGGAGATTCCTTTGCATAATTTGCATGTTGTACAGTGTTTATGCCTTATGTGCCTGTATGATATCCATATTGGGGTGAGCGATGATATACAATTGATGTTGAAAATGTGTACTTTACATAGCAAAAGTTCAGTGTGAAGAAACTGGAAATGTCACAATATTCATTCATTCATTCATTCATTCATTCATTCATTCATTCATTCATTCATTCATTCATTCATTCATTCATTCATTCAACTTATAGCCCACCAGAATAAGTTTAGGGCGGGTGAATTGTGGGTTTGATTCACTCAAGGGAGAGTGAATCTAAAAGGATTTTCAAAGTCAAAGTGGCAGGTATGAGGAATCAATGTTAATCTTGTGAATCACATGACTTTTGTTTTGAAACATGAGAATTTTGAAGATCAATTCAGACAGGTAGCCATGTTGGTCTGAAGCAGCAGCACCGTCTTGAAGTTGTTGCTGGACTCAAACATTATGAACAACAAAGTTTGCAGTAAGTGATGGGAACTGTCAGGGCCATTTCGCACGGCTTCAAAGTAGCACAATGGTTGCTATTTGGAAACGCTACTAATTTGCCATAACCCACGACGTCGTAGACAATCTGCAACAATCCTGAAACCAATCAGCAAAAAGCGCTTCGTTGTGGCGCTTTCAGGGGAATCCAGAAAAGTGGATTCACCCTCCGGATAGCGATACACTCCTGCAACCAATCTGCAACAGTAGCGCTAAAGACCTGTGCGTTACCATTGTTGCTGGTTCTTCAAAGTCCCTCCCCCTGGCTCTCTCCTCCAAACTTCCGGCGAAGCGATCGCCATTTTTTTTTCTCCGAGCGAGCGGGGATAAACGCACCAGCGAGCCTCTTTCTGTTTAGAGGCTTCCCTGGCTTCAGTCCTTCACCTTTAGTCACTAAGCACAAACCACTGAAAACCCCGTTTGCTGAAATAAAGTCCCTTTATTTTTTACAAATAAATTCAGCCGAAAATCGGGCCCGTGAGAGGGGGGGGGGATTTTTTTTTTATCACTCGAGGCAGCGTGCAAACGATCATACAATCAAACGACAGCTCACATTAGGCAGCTGGATGGGTCTCTCCGTAGCAACGAATCTACCTAGATTCGTTGCTATGGGTCGTTTTTTTTAAAAAAAAACCTTTCTTAAAGGGAAAGGGGCTGTTTGGGAGCATGCTAACGGCTGCCCATTGGCTGCTTGACGGCCAGGGGCGGGACGAGCTTGGCAATAGCGCTTCCTTTCTAGCGATTTCTGCCGAGACCGGAAGCCTGTGGGAAACGCTAAAAAACGCAACTGATTCCACTACAAAGGCAGGTATGCATAACGACGAATTCCACTATTTTAAATGGCGATTTTTCATTCCGCAAACAATTTGCAACAAAGATCCCTGTGCGAAAAGGCCCTCAGTATCTTCATTTTAGTGCATTTCCTCAAATTCTTCAGAAAGAGTTGATAAAAGTGCCAGAAATTAGAGTAGATAGCAAGGCCTGGACTCAGTCGAGAACTGATCCCTATGATGGGCAGACATTCAAGACCGGAAGCCCTAAGCTCTATTCATTCATTCATTCATTCATTCATTCATTCATTCATTCATTCATTCATTCATTCATTCATTCATTCATTCATTCATTCAACTTATAGCCCACCAGAATAAGCTCAGGGCAGGTGAATTGTGGGTTTGATTCATGGGAATTGTAGTCCATGGACATCTGGAGGGCCGCAGTTTGACTACCCCTGGTGTAAGCCATGACCTTATGCCGACATCAGCTTCCTGATTCACGGTGATACCAGCCTCATCCCTTTGTCAGTATTAGGGGACAAAAATACTAGCTTATCTTACAGGGCAGCTGTAGACATCGCTGAGATATTGTGTAAATTACATAGCATGCCCTGTATCAGTGTGAAAGAGTACTAAGATGTTTCAGAAATTCTCCGCATCCAAATTCCCAGGGTGAGATCCAACCAGTTTTTCCAGTGCTAAGAACCGAGGGAAGGGTCACCTTTGACCAGCCTAAAAGGCTAGAATTGGGCAAAAAGATGCAGGAGTTAAGCAAAAGGCCATGCGTGGAAAAAGTCGGTTTTGAAGAGGGATTGGAAGGGAGGTGCCACTCTGGAGGCATTCTGGAAGGCAGTTCCAAGCATAAATGGCTGCAAGGGGGAATGGTGGCAGTGAGGAGTCACTGAAAAGAGTAGAGATAATATAGTGGTGCGCCAGTTGGCCACGGGATGTGTCACTCAATACCACCCGTAAAAAAGAACACAAAAACACAGCGTTTATACAGTATACTGGGAGAACTGCAGGGATCCACCTAAGCAATTAGGCACAGGTTTCTCTTTACAGGCCAGATTGTATCTTACAATGTGCTCAGAAGGTTTAATCTATTAAATTTGTCTTTCAGCCCGAAGTTGTTGTGCTGTTCGCTCTGGGTGAAATGCGTCCACGCTTCCTGGAGCAAAATGACACTCGGTCCTTTACAGCCCGCACACCGCAGCTCCTGGGAAATTTGGAAAGAACATTAGGGTGCATTTAAACACCCCCCTCCTACCACCTCCAGGATAATTAGATCCCATTGTAGGTTTAGTCGTAGTTTTGTCGCTTGCCTTGTCTTAGAAGGCTCAGGGCAGGCAATGATTAGGAACATCTAAGTATCTTTTTGTAACAGTGAAATGCCCACATGATTATGATAACAGGCAGGGTGCATGCAGGGCCACCCACTGTCATGGTTCGAGGGGGTTTGCCCAACGGCCTTTTAAAAAAGGTAGTATGCCATTTAGCAGCCAGACATTTATGCGCGAGGGTTGTCCTTGGAGTCAGCATTAAGGTAGCATCTAAACTTGCCCCTAGTGACTCCTGGGTCAGTTATGAGGGCCAGGTTTTATTTCTTCTGAACCAGGAAAGCTCCTGAAATTCTCACCATCTGAATTTCTCCCTGGATTCTGAAGCTCTGGATTGGCTTGACTTCTACCTTCTTTTCTGCTGGTGAAAAACGTAAGGAAGGCCATTTTTGAACACTGAGAATCCTCTGCTTGGGGGACTGTGGGACCCACAGGAACAAATGCTATATGGGACACAGCAGGGGTCCTCAGACTTTCTGAAGATGCAGGCACCTCTGGAGTTTTGAGACAGGGTGGTTGGAACTACCTCAAAATGGCTGCTGGGGGTGGCCGAGCTTGCATGTGTATACAAGAAAAGGGGGGGGAACCTAAGAGGAGGATAACACAGATAAAAGAAGACATCCAATGGGGGGGGGAAGCAAATAAAACACAGAAGAGAGACCACCAAGGAGTGAAAGGGATGCTTTGCTGCTCTGATGCTTCCTGATGTTTAGCAAATTTTAAATATATACAAAAAAAATTAATTCCCACCCATTCAGGAAACCCTTCCAGGGCCGTCAAGAAACCCCAGGGCCATCAAGAAACCCCAGGGTTTCATGAAACCCTGGTTGAGAAAGCCTGGCATAGAGGCTACAGTCCGCAGGGGAACTGGGTGAGAAGAAGGTGAAAACCTGTTAGGATCCAACCAATGGTCTTGTTATGGAAACAGAAGCAAAGCAATATCTGATTTAGGCATTTCATACTGAATGCTTTACTTACCAAGTTGTTACAGCTTTAAATTTATTTGCATCATTTTCACCCGGTGTTATCAATATGCCCTTGCATATTAACAACACCCTGCAAAAGGCCATCTTTGATGAGATTTGTAGTAAGCCTACATGAAGTGCGGTTTAGCAGTGGCACAAGACCACGTGTGCATATGATTGAAACACCACCTAAAACAGGGGTAGTCAAACGGCAGCCACCCAGATGTCCACATAGACCACAATTCGCTGGCAGGGGCTCATGGGAATTGTAGTCCATGGACATCTGGAGGGCCGCAGTTTGACTACCCCTGACCTAAAAGGATCCTAGGTTCAACTACACATGTAATTGGACCAAGAATACTTTTTGGAGGGCTGTGTTTTATCAATGTATATGAGCCAATTGATTATGAAGAGGTGGGGAAAACAGACAAGTGAACTACAGCAGGGGTAGTCAACCTGTGGTCCTCCAGATGTTCATGGAGTACAATTCCCATGAGCCCCTGCCAGCGTTTGCTGGCAGGGGCTCATGGGAATTGTAGTCCATGGACATCTGGAGGACCACAGGTTGACTACCCCTGAACTACAGGATCTGGGAGGAAAACTGCACATAATCCATAATTACTTTTAGAAATCCTTCTAATTCAAAAGAGAATTAAGGATGAATGAAACCAATGCAGATGGACATCCTGGAGCAATGTAAGAATGGAATGGGGGAAATCTGCTCATCTTTACTGTCAACTGTGTTCAGGAGTTCTGCCCATTTTACCTTGTCCCGTGGAACAAACAGGGAACCCCCCTCCCTATGCATAACCCCACCCTTGTTTCCATTTCTTACTGTGATACAGAAGCCCTGTTCACATATTACAGTGAACACGTATATAATCTGTGCTTAGTGGACTTGCTTTATGATGTACTTGCATTAAGTGATTCTCATGCTACATTGACTGCTGGTACAGCTGAATGTGTCAACTGAGATGTTGGCCTAATGCTGGGAGCGATTGAGGGCAAAAGAAGGGGACGACAGAGAATGAGGTGGCTGGATGGAGTCACTGAAGCAGTCGGTGCGAACTTAAATGGACTCCGGGGAATGGTAGAGGACAGGAAGGCCTGGAGGATCATTGTCCATGGGGTTGCGATGGGTCGGACACGACTTCGCACCTAACAACAACATAGCTGAATGTGTTACTTAAACCCCACACTTAGACAGTTGCTGGTCCCAGGTTTCATTTGTAAAGCAAATGCACATTGACTTTTCTTTACAATATGATGCACATATGTACATGTGGCATGTCCGTGTATTCATTACAATGTGCACAAATCTAGCGTGGCAGTCAACTGAGAGCAAAGGGGACCTCGCCGCCTCCGGGATTTGCCCCCATTTCAAAAGGTTTCTAAGCATTCACAAATCATTTTTGGCAAATGGGTCTCCTTGTTGAAGGATTGTTGCCCTCCCAAAGTATGTGAACTGGGTCAGTGACAGAGGTGTGAGCATCCTTTCCTTGGGTGTTTGCTGTTGCCGCTGGGGGGTGCCACTCCAATCTTGAACCTCGTATGTGCTGATGCCAAAGATGGACGATAAAGACATGTTCAGGTGTCTTGCCGCATTCGCAGTGTTTGTTGTGGCGCCTGCTTCTTTATGGCTGATGGGTGCATTGCAGAGGCACAGACAGGGAGTCTCTTGCAGGCAACGCTTGGCTAGGGGATGTGGCCAAGGCAGCTGCCTTTCTGGTTAAGCAGGCTCTCTTTGTCTCTCTCTTGTCTCTGTCTCTCAAGAGAATCTGAAGAGCCAATCTACCCAATCACGACCCATTTTGCTGTTTGCTCGCAGAGGCTCCTTCCCAGGGAGGGTGCCACGCCTCCCACTCCAAGCTTTTCGTGGGACCGGGAAGAGGTAGCTTCAGGTAACTTGGGGCTGCCAAAAACAAGTCAGGAGATTTCCTGACAGCCTCCCAGCTGTTGGGGTGTTGCAGTGGTATCTCTCTTTTGATGGCTGGCTGGCTGGCTTCCTTGCTTGCTTGCTTTCACATGAAGATGTCAAGACAGGTGGGACTGAGGGACAGCTGCTAAGAAGCCTTCTGGAGCAACTGCCTACCTAAAAAAGAAGAATTCTGGATTTTACATCCCTGCCATTTGGATTTTAAAATTCCCAGTTCAATACAGCTTCTCCTTCATGTGAATTAAACCCATGGTTCTCCTCCCCCCGCCGCCCCCACATTCATTTTGTTTTCTTGGCATATTGTTGTGTCCCTGTATGCGTTTTCAGCCCTGAACACATGCCGCTCTCTTGGACTGAGGCAGGCTATTGGTCTTTCAAGGTCAATGTTGTCTATTCTGACGAGTAACATATGTTTAGATTAGATTATTTTATTTAGGGTCATGGACCAGCATCTGTAGCATATGACCACCTGATCCTTTTAAGTAGAAATGCTGGAGACTGAACTGGGTCCCTGCGCATGCAAAGCACACTCCTTCCATCATCAGTGCATTAATAAATCAGCACAATCCATTCTAGTGATATTATACGTGCAAATACCATAGACATTGCCTATGAAAACCACAATGCAAGTGACTGTGCAAAGCCAACAGCAAAATGCAAAATTTTGTCAAACTGTAAAGGTAAAGGTATCCCCTGTGCAAGCACCAAGTCGTGTCTGACTCTTGGGGTGACGCCCTCTAGTGTTTTCTTGGCAGACTCAATACGGGGTGCTTTGCCAGTGCCTTCCCCAGTCATTACCGTTTACCCCCCAGCAAGCTGGGTACTCATTTTACCGACCTCAGAAGGATGGAAGGCTGAGTCGGCCTTGAGCCGGCTGATGGGATTGAACTCCCAGCCTCATGGGCAGAGCTTTCAGACTGCATGTCTGCTGCCTTACCACTCTGCGCCACAAGAGACTCTTGTCAAACTCTAAATCAATACAAAAAGAAATGCAGTCAAGAACATCCCCTGTCTGTAATCCACAAGGGCACAAGTTTGAGCAGGGCAGCTGCAGGTCTGTGTCTTCAGGCGCAAGTCGAGTCAAGTCAAGTTTATTCGTATGGTCACAGACCAGAACACAGATAAAACTTTAATCAAGAGCAAGCCTATTATCATCATCATGTAGGTGAGGAGAGAACCATGTTGATGTCCCAGAGGCCAGTCAGTTGTCCAGGGGCGAGACGAAGTAGTCAGGCTCCTTAAGGTTCCTGACCAGCTCTTTTAATTTCCAGCCTATTATAAATTTCTGCACATGTTTGGATAACACATTTTCAATGCACTTTAATGCACTGGTAAAGCAGTACATTCGAAGTGCATTATCCAAGGTGTACAGAATGTTTTCAAAAGGAAGAGGACAGGCAAAAGATCTCTCTAGGACTAATAGGAGTGTTTTGGGGGGAGGATTTTTAAAGGCAAAACGATGCAGGAGTGGAAGGACTGAACTTCTCCTTCTTTCTCTGCATGGACCTTGATATGCATTGGAGCCCCATGTGGTTGAAATTGAATAGCTCTGGGCCATTCCGCACAGCGCTAATGTTGCTGAAATCTTATTGTTGTGTAATGCTATTTTTTTAACATTATGCACGACGTCATACACAATCCGAAACACTCCTTTAACACTCCTGCAAAAATCGCTTCAATGTAGTGCTTTTTGGGTAATCATAAAAAGTGGATTCTTCCTATAAAAACCGCTTCTCCTGAGAACAACCTGCAACACATCCCAAAAAGACATGTGCGTTCTCAATATAGCGGTAGGAAGAATGTTCCTCCTTCAGTCCTGCCCCCAAGCTTCCGGGAGATGGGAAAGGCTTTTTTCCCCCTTCAGGCCACCGATAGCAACGAACACGCGAGCACGCAGCTTCTTTAACTGAAGTTCCTGGACAATTAATGCAGCAGTGCCAAACAGAACGCACCCTTCTTCAAATGTATTAAAACTTTCCAAGTGCCATCACCCATAGTCATTGCTCGAAAAAAAAAGTTTTTTATATGGAAATGCGTGTCAATGAATACACGTGAGCGTGGCATGTTTTGTCTGATAAAGGAATGTTTTGGGAAGCAAAAATGAAAGACTGCTCTCTATGGAGCAATGAGTAAACACATATTCGTTGCCACTTGTATTTTCAAATTAAAAAAAAATTAAAAGGAAAAGGGTTTTTTGCTGGCACTAGGATATCGATTTAATTGGCTGTTCAATTTGATTGACGTCCAGAGGCCGGCAGAAACGCCACAAATTTGTAGCAATTCAGGCAAGACTGGAAACTTGTGGGTAATGAAAACAGTGCTAGTGGGAGAGCCTTCTCCCCGCTAGAAATGGCTGTGTGTGTTATCAAGACCTGCCGCTATTAATAGTCGCACTTTACGATAGCACTTACATTTGGCTACATTGGCGGTTGTGCGGAATGGTCCTCTGTATTTCTCTGTACTCCTGTCACTTCGTATCCATCTATTTCCTCTATCTTTTTACCCCTCTCAATTCTGTAGTATTATGTTCTTTTCATTATGTATTGGAAAAATTAAATTGTGTGTGTGTTTTTATAAGACGCCCACAAGATCCTGTTTCCGTGCATCGCTTCTGTTTTTGAACCAGAGTCTGATGAAATAACAAAGTCCGTTTTGAACCACAGTCTGATTTTCTTGAGAATGTCACTGCATCTTCCTCGCCTTCCATTTCTGTTAGCCAGCATGCTGTCATGGGAAAAGGTGGCAGACTCTGGTCCAGATAACTGGGTTTGATTCCCCACTCATCCATGTGCAGCCAACTGGGTAACCTTGGGCTAGTCACAGTTCTCTCAGAGCTCTCTCAGCCCAACATATCTCACAAAGTATCTGTTGTGAGGAGAAGAAGGGAAAGATTTTGTAAGCTGCTTTGGGACTCCTGTGGGTACTGAAAAATGGGGTCTACAAACCCAGATCTTCTTCTTTTTCTTTACTGAGTAACTAAGTAAAGATGCTTCAAATGGATTGTTTCCATCCCTAGTTTGGGTGTTTCTGGTATTTGGTTTTTAAATATTTACCTGTCATGCTATTAAGGCCACCCTGTGTATTAAAAGTATGATTTCCTGCCCCCCCCCCCATTAAGCTGTGGCCGAGTCTACGTGCAAGAGTGGCCTGTTGCCATAGAAACTCAAGAGCATCCAGCCAGGCCTAGCTTCACTTTGCACTGCTGCCATCACTCATGGGAAGCAGAAAGAATTCAGGACTCAAAAATTAATCAGTTGAATGTTAACTTTGAGTAATGGTTCCCTCCTCCCCTCCAACCTTAGTTAGATGGGATTCAAGCAGATTTCTCTAATGTGGACTGAATTATTGATGCTTGCTTAACAGTATATTAAAATAACGGAACAGCAATTATTAGCCAGAACTACTAAACTCATGCAGTTGTCTCATACAGTAACTTCTGGAGTAATATCAGAAATCTATTGACCTCCCTGTCCAAATCTGGATAATGTTTCGCATCCCACCCCCCTTTCCCCCCTACTTTTTACTAGCAAGGATATGGCTTAGGAAAATTTGGTGGAAAAAAAAATTAAACGAGAGATTTTAAACTAAAGTCTGAGCTGTGAATGTCTAAAGAATAAATTAGCTAGGTCTATTTCATTCTGGATGCAGATATGGGTTTAGGGTGGAAATGGTCTTGGTTATCCAGACTGTTCATCTGTGCCAGGGTAATAACAGAGGGAGATCTTCCCTGTTGATTACGCTGGACCTCTTGTCAGCGTTTAACACCAGCAACCATGGTCTCTTTCAAGAAAGGATGGGTGGGTTGAGAGTAAGAAGTATTGTTGGTTCTGCTACTGGCTCTAGAGTTTGGTGCTCAGAGACTGCTGCTTGATCCCACAGGATTTATGCTATGGGATCCCACAGGGCCCACATGCTTTTTAGCATCTGCATGAACCCGATATGTGGATGACACCCACCTGTATTCTTCCTTAACAGCTGAGCATGGGTCTGTGGAAGGCCTGGTCAGGTGCCTGCATAAAGGAACAGGCTCCATGAGGGCCAATAAACTGAAGCTTATTCTAGACAACATGGAGGTGATGAAGGTCAGTGACAAATCTACATGGCTACACTTTCCCAGAAGGTGCATATTTTAAATCTGAGGCATCTGCTGAGCCCTACCTACAGTTGGAGGCCTAGGTCTCTTCTTCCCAGGTCATATGTCTCAGCTTTGGCTGATACACCAGCCATGAGACCAAGTGTGGTGTGCTGGTTAAAGAGCGGTGGACTCTAATCTGGAGACCCGGGTTTGATTATCAGATAATCATGGTAGCATAAGATTAACAATACTTAATTTTTGAATGCAAAATTACATTCAGTTCTCTCACACACAAAGCCTTCTGAATCCTTTCCCGTATTTTCTTCGGATTGTAAGCCTTGAATCCTTCCCTTCTGCCGCATTGTATGTAAAGTGGGATGTATGGTATCTAGTGGGGACCACTGAGTTCAACTGGAGGGAAGCCATGTTGTGGGGTTGTGTTTAAAATATGATGTAAACAGCCACAAACTGGATTAGCTTCTCTTTCCACATTCTATGTTTAATTTATTTTCTACCAATCCGGTCTCTTGAGTATATGATCTAATCCAGGCTTTCTCAATCAGGGTTTCTTGACAGGTTTACATTTTTTAAAATTTGTTAGACGTATATGATCATATATGGTCATGTCAACCCACCCTCCCCTCCCCAAGCAGCCGATGATGGGCCTGCAGGGGGCGGGAAGTGGCTTCCCAACCATATTCTGCACGATTGTGCTTCTTCTGGGGCTTCTGAAAACCTGAAGAATGTTTCAGGGAGTTCTCAACAGTAAAAAGGTTGAGAAAGGCTGATCTAATCCTTCTCAAAATACAGTTCCCAAAAGACACCTGGATAAATCTAGATAACTTTTGGGGCCCTCAGATAAGATGAAGAACTTAAATTGATTCTGATGGGCATCCTAAGACACATTAACTAATTCCTGTCAGGGCTGCAACACAATCTTACCCTCTTATCAAATGTAGCCTGATTAGATTACCAATTGCCATAGGAATTTGCTCCACTGGCATTTGCCTGATTTGTCTACGGTCACAACTCAGATTATAGCCTGCTCTTGCTCACAGGTCAAAGGCTCACCATTTTTTTGAGAGTGGGTTTCAGGGAGAACCACTAAGCTGACTTTCCCCACAACATTTCCCAACCAGGTAGTTCTTTGCTAGTAGGCTGTCGAAAACCAGACAACTGCATAGATGATAGTGATGGACTTTCCCATTCCAGATTCTTTGATGGCATAAGAGAGGGGGTTGTTGTTGTTGTTGTTGTTAGGATTTCCTCATTGGCTGCATCTATCATAGGAAAGAGGAAGAAGCATTGCTTTAGGATGCTTAGGGCTGATCCTGCGTTGAGCAGGGGGTTGGACTAGATGGCCTATGTGGCCCCTTCCAACTCTATGATTCTATGATTCTAAGAAGAGCTGGTTTTAGTACCCTGCTTTTCACAGATTACAAACACCTTTCTATTCCTCTTCCCACAGCAGACCACTTGTGAGGTAGGTGGGGCTGAGAAAGCTCTAAGAGAACTGTGACCGGCCCAAGGTCACCCAGCTGGCTGCATGTGGAAGAGGAGTGGGGAGTCAAACCCAGGATCCACCATTCTTTAACCATTACACCAAGGAGGTGTCAACCAAACCTGCAAATCCCTCTTAATGTAAAAGTATGAGCCACCCCTTAGTGCATCCCTCTTTTTAAAAATATGACCAGCTTATTTTTTTTATTAAAGATAGAAGTGCATTAACACAAAGGCTGTACATGTCTATTGAGTTATTTTAAATAGCTGAATTGAAACTAATAAAATCTTGAAACTAATAAAAAGTACCCCAGTAAGTGCAGGTTCCTTAAAAGGCGATTCAATGAATCTGCCAGCATTTGGCCACTCCCTGGCTGGTTCCAGGCCTAATGCAACTACTCTTTAATCCACTTGGAGACTCCTAGAAAAGTGGCTCACCGGGGCATGCTTTGAGATACCTTGGAGTACCATTTTCACATCTATCGGATTAAGGGAAGTTTAGGGGGCCAGATAATCCAAATTCAAAACATGTCATCCCACCATTGGGAATTTTGAATCTCAGAGGGAGGACAGATCAGTTACAAAAGGGTTTCATGGGGGGGGGGTCTCCTTTTGATTACAAGGTTCCATCTGAGAATGACTCCCTTCACTAGCATCTTGCACAAAAGCAACAGAAACCCAAAAAAGTCTAAATTTGATGAGGTTATAGTAAGGTGACCAGTTTGTCCCACTTTTGGAGGGACATCTGGGGGTACCTGGCAAATTGTACTTAGGTTGAAATTAATATATATATATATTACAATACTATTTTTGCATTCTATGCGTTCTATACATTCTATGAAACCTTTTGTTGCTCCGTATAGACAAAATTTGCAATCAAGAACCCCCGCCCCCCGGTCAATGGTGTTCCGCTTTACCAATGTTAAAATCTGGTCACCTTAGGTTATAGGTACCTCACCAAGTGTACCTTTCAGTGAGAAGATCCAACCAGGGTTCCCATTGCAACAGATAATTGCTGGTGTAAATCCACTCTCATAGTTCTCATGCTGAATCAGCTTCTTCTTTTGCAATGGATGCCCATGAACATACATGGTCAGAATTCCAACAAGACTCCCTAGGAACGAGCCATCCACCCTTTGCAGCAGGCAGATAACCTTGCAGTGTTGCCAATTTAGCAGCAGATGAATGGAGACTTTAGAACTGGAATTCAAGAGTTGTAATAAAGGATGTTAACAGAGGCTCAGATGCAAAATGGTTTCATCTGAGCCTTTAGCGATGCAGTTGGCAAAGTTCGCTGCTCTGCAGTTCTGAGATCCTAGCAACAAAGGGAACTAGTACAGGCCTTCAGAATCCCTGGGATTTCATCCACTCAGGCAAACTCCTTGCATATAGCACAACTGTCTCACTTTCAGCATGGTGCCATAGTTAAAGTGCGGCAGATTTTAATCTGGGGAATCGGGTTTGATTCCCCACTCCTCCCTCCTCATGAAGCTTGCTGGGTGCCCTTGGGCATCACAGTTCTCTCAGAATCACCTGCCTCACAAGGTGCCTGTTGTGGGGAGAGGAAGGGAAAATGCTTGAAAGCCACATGAGGCTTGTTGGGTGACCTTGGGCCAGTCACAGTTCCTCTCAGGGCTCTCTCAGCTCCACCTACTTCACAGGGTGTCTGTTAGGGAGAGAGGAAGGGAAGGCAATTGTAAGCTGCTTTGAGACTCATGAGGCCAGCTGGGGGACCTTGGGCCTGTCCCAGTTATCTCAGAGTATTCTCAGCCCCACCTATGTCACAGAGTACCTGTGGGAAGAGGAAGGTGATTGTAAGTCGCTTTGAAATTCCTTCGGGTCGTGAAAAGGGAGGTATAAAAACCTGCTCTTCTTCATCCTTGGAATAACACATCAAAGGCGCTAAGGGAATGAGGTTCAAGCTGTTGTACAGCTTTCACAGCATAGACTTTAGTGGCTTATGCCAAGTGGGGAAGGCTGATTCCCAAAGGCCTGTGCCATCACTAACCCTTACAGCTAGGAAACCTGTGTAGGGCACTCGCAATTGGTAGCTATTCATGAACCAGATAGGAGCCTCTTGTGGCACAGAGTGGTAAGCAGCAGACATGCTGTCTGAAGCTATGTCCATGAGGCTGGGAATTTGATCCCAGCAGCCGGCTCAAGGTTGACTCAGTCTTCCATCCTTCCAAGTTCGGTAAAATGAGAACCTAGCTTGCTGCTGGGGGTAATGACTGGGGAAGGCACTGGCAAGGCCACCCTGTATTGAGTCTGCCAAGAAAACGCTGGAGGGCGTCACCCCAAGGGTCAGACATGACCTGGTGCTTGCACAGAGGATACCTTTACTTTTACCTTTAATGAACCAGAACAAACACCCCAGTTACTGAAGTTCTCTGAGGAGTTTTCCTTGAAGCAGAGTAGGCTGCTTTAGTTTAGGTTTTTTTCTTTTTTAGCTCAGGGAGAAGATCAGTCTGTCCTTCTCAATGATTAAGTGGTAGAAAGTGCACTGCTCCATTCTACATTCTTGCCTGTTTATTAAATTTATAAGGTCTGCTGGGTAATATGAGGACTGGAAATCTAGCTGTCTCAAATTCTTGGGAGGATACAGGTTAGAGGAGAATGGGTTGTTAAATTAGTATCTTAGAACCTCAAATGATATACTCCCTCAGTCCCAGCATTAGAGTAGGGCATAAAAGAAAAGAAAAGCTTTGTCATAGTGGCTGAAGTTTTGGAGACATGTGACCGCTTACAGCTTGCGGTCATGCTGCTGATTTAAAATGGTTCCTGTGCTTGTTTGTGAAACAGACCACCGACGTGGGAAACGGGGGGGGGGGGGTCCAGCCAGAGTGGCCAACTTCCATGTGGTGTCTAGAAAGCTCCTGGAATTACAACTGGTTTCCAGAGGACACGATCAGAGAAAATATCTCTTTGGGAGGTGGACTCTATGGTGGCCCCTCCCCCTACAAACCCCACCTTCCACAGGCAGCCCCCTCCCCGAATGTCTAGGAATTTTCCCATTCTGAGGTGGCGACTCCACCAAGTACAGGCTTGAGTCAAATCTCCTTTGAGTGTTGCCAGGTCTGCTTCTTGTTCTCTTTCACAATCCTGTTTAAAATGTTTGGTTGAAGAACCAGCCTTTTCAGAGCTTGTGAGTATAAATTATAATATTATAGATTCCTGGAAGAGGTTGAGAGTTCCTAGCAAGGTTTAGAGATAATGCAAATATGTGGGAGTGGGTATACGTAAAGAAATAATAATACTGATTTGTTAATATACAAATAACATTGGGGAAGGCACTGGGAAACCACTCCGTATTGAGTTTGCCATGAAAACGCTGGAGCAGTGGTCCCCAACCCCCAGTCTGGAGACCGGTATCGGTCCATGGATCAGTTGGTACCGGGCTGTGGCTCCTCCTCATCCTCCTCCCCGGCTGCTGCCTTGGGGGCTGCCCTTCCATTCTGCCACCGGCTCACCTTTGGTGCTCTCCAGCGGCTGCCATAGCTGGGGCTCCCCCTTGGTGTGGCACTGTGCAGCTGCTGCTGGCAGCACCCCCCAGTGGGTGACAGGAAGTCAGGGACGACAGCGGGAAAGCAGGCGGAGCAGGGGCTCAGGTGGCGGCAACGTCCCTTGGCAAACGACTGCCCCCCCCCCCCGGGCCTCAGTAAAATTGTCAAGCGTTGACTGGTCCCTAGTGATAAAAAGGTTGGGGACCACTGCGCTAGAGGGCATCACCCCAAGGGTCAGACATGACCCGGTGCTTGCACAGGGGATACCTTTACCTTTAACGTTGAAAACCACATATTTTTAACTGGGAAAATCCAGTGTGAGAAAGGAGCAGCACAAAAACTGAGAACTAGGAGTTCACTGTACAAGAAAGGGATAAGAAATTCACAATCATCCCTAATCATTCTGATACAGGGTGGAATGGGCCCTGGCAAAAGGGCCCATTGGCTCATATGATAGAGCCATAGAACTGTAGAATCATAGAGTTGGAAGGTCATCTAGTTCACCCCCTGCATAATGCTGGAAACTCACAGCTACCCACGGATTTAACATCGGGGATTGAATCTGGGATCATCAGCATGCTAAGCAGAGGCTCTTCCACTGATCCACAGCTTAGTTCTCATAAATGTCAATCTGTTATCATCTGAAAAGTACAAGTCAGAGCTTAACTACTGATATATTGCTAACGGGTCTACTGCATGTTCTCCTGATGTCACGTCAATGAGAGATGCACTTTTTGTCACAAGGGTGGTGGCTTCTTCTGATGTTATCCCAATGAAGGTTGTATCACAAACTTGTAGGGAGTGACCATTGTTCCCCAAGGGGATATGAATGACTGGCTTCATACATTACGCAGCAGCAAACTTAGATCTGGCACAAGTGTAACCAAGATAAGCAAGCACAGCTATGGAGGAACACACAATGTTCGTGTTTGCAAATATTTGCTACCCTTGCACCTTACCTTTCAGAATGTGTCAAGAAGTTCATAGCTTGAGATGAAGACTGAAGACTGGGAGTTCTTTCTTGGGACAAACAACGCATGACATTGGAATCATGCAACTGGAACTCCCCTTTTGTAATTTAGCCCTAAAAAGTAGCAAGAAGGGGCCCTGGGATGGATGAGAGTTTGGGTTTCTTTCCTACCTGGGGTTTTAGGGGTCTCTCATTTCTGTCTCAATGAAAGCATTCTCTGTGCACACCGAGATTCTCTCTCTCTCTCTCTCTCCTTTGCCTGTGCATTCAGCAAGGCTTCACTCTCTGACTCAATGATTACTTTAATCTCCATAATTCTATTATTTTCCCCCCAACCTAGCCCATTTAAGAGCAGCAACATTGCCTCTGCAGGGAATGAAATGGGCTCTTAATGAAGAAGTACTGAGAAGTTGGACTTAGTGCTGCTCTCTCTTTCTTTCATAATTGGCTGCTTGGATAACAGTAATTTTCGGGTAATCTTTAATAATTTGCAGCTCCGAGGCATTTGCAGGAACCAAAGCTTTCTTGTTTTATGCAGTCTCGGGGAAATGTCGGCCCTTTGGGATCAGCTTACTGGCATTTGCACACCCTGGTGAACACACATCGAGCATCAAAGGGAACTGGCCACTGGTGAGCTCTTCCAAAGAATGTTTGGGGATAAAAATAAGAGCATTGTTTCAAACTGCTGCTGATTGACTACAAAGGGATGCCAGGAATGGGTATCAAAGCCTTGGGTGGGACGGTTTTGTGGAGAGCAGGGAAGGGCAAATGCTCTCAAGGTTCAACCAAAACGATCAAGGGATCCTTGCAAGGAAAGATGAAAGGTTTGAGGACAATTCAGTTTACAAAAAAGATGGCTAAGGGGAGAAAGGGTAGAAACGGATAACGTTATGCACAATGTGAAGGATGTTTTCTTCCATCTCCCAAAATATTAGGACTTAGGGGCACTCAGTATAGCGGATGGACGACATATTCAAGGCAGACAAAAAAAGCAGTACTTCTTACCCTGCATAGTCAACTTGGTGAACTATCTGCCGTAGAGTATATTGCTGGCCAAAATGTCAAGGATGCAATTTTGCATTTTGAGGAAGAAGGAGAAATTGCTGGTGAGTGGGCATGATTATTCTGTTACATATAGTGTGACAATAGTAGGGTGTTTGGTTTGTGTCACTGAGCAAATTGTCTGAAAACGAACACTGCTTCTTGTCAACAAGGCAAAGTTTAGGGATATCCAAAGTCTTATTAAGTCTGTTGTCTTGGCATAGTTGTGTTTCTTGAGTCCATCATGTTGCAAAGGAGCAAACCAACAATCTGACAATAAACCCTCCATAGATAAGAGCATCAGCAATTTGCAAACAGACTAAGTGTGCTTAGTTCATTCTGGTTGTGAAACCTAGTCTAGCCTCTTGGTCCCCACAGTGGTCAACAAGGGCTGATTCTGCACTTAATTTGTTTATTCCATTGTGGATCCTGCTGAATTCAGATCGATTTGAACTCGGGTCTTCCTTTATTCTCCCATTCCCACTGAAGCAGAAAAGTATTCTGCACGTGATTACCAAAGCTCAAAATAGTGGTGGTGGTGGTGGTGGGGGGGAAGCAAAGTGCAGCAGGAGTCTCTTTCTTTTCTTGAAGGGGGAGGGGAAAGGATTGGAGACAGTAGAGGAGGGGGAATAAATCCAAGAGACAAATCTCTGCCAAGAGAAGTTAGGGCTTCTGGAGCTTCTGCCGAGAGAAATTAGGGCTTCCCCTTTAAGGGAAGCCTTGCAACATGGGAGCAAGGAAACCTTTGAACTGACACCCTGGCCAATCAGGGCTTTTCTACAGCATTGGAGGCTCAAGACAGCAAGTTAGTTCAGGAAATGCAAATAGCTAAACTCATGCCGATTTTTCAAATATTGAGGGTTATATCCACTTCAGGGTATCACGGGGAAAAGGTAGGGTCACTCCGGATCAATCATGCTTGTTGCAGATGAAAAATTTAAATCAGCCAAAATCAAAATGGAGATCGCATTCAGTGTAGACGACAGGGATTGAATCGACCTGGGGTTGGAATAAAAGCTCCTTGCAGCTTCAGCCAAGATGTCTCCTGGAGTTCCTTGAGTACAGCATGGGAGCCTCAGTTTACTGCTGTCCCCACTCCCAACCTAAATCTTTTTTCCATCTCTTGAGCTTTGAGTTGTACGGGGGGGGGGGGGGGGAGGTAGGAAACAGCTCATGCTTGGATCCAGTTCCTGTTCTATCCTCCAGTACCACCAATGTGGCTATCACAGAGCAGAGGGAAAATTAATTAAGGAAAATATGTCAACAACAGAGAAAAAAAAGATAACTGGAAGGAATGGGCAGATGTAGGCAGATTCCGTTGTTTGTTCGTTTTCCATTAGCTGGAGATCTCCTGAGATTACAACCGATTTCCAGGTAATAGAGATCAGTTCTATAACATTGTATCTCATTAAAATCCTTCCCCTCCCCAAACCCTTGGGCTCCACCCCACAAATTGTCTGGTATTTCCTATCTTGGAGACAGCAACTCTAGCTTGAATTCATCTCAGCTAGAGATTCCCTTCCTGAGGAATATTGTCATGGAATTTTAGTACTGTTCAGCTTGAGTCACTTTGGCTGAAAATTTCATCAAAATACAACATGCAAATGCATAAGAAACAAACTTACGCACTGTTCAATAAATAGTTCTCTATTTTGCAGGCCTTGAAAACAACCCACATGAAAATCTAGAGACAGATAAACATGCCAAAATGTTTGTTCCATAAAGTGTGGGGAAACCTTTCTTACCTGCACTGGAAATGTACAAAATCACATTTCACATACCCAATGATCATAGTTTCCAGGTACAACCCATGGAAAATTAAGTTGTGCAAACAGTATAAAAAGTTCAGTGAGAATGTAAGTGATCACTCTGTGACACCCCCCCCCCCCTTCCCCATACATACCTATCCCAAAGCACAAATAAAGAGCTGGTATATTCCAGTTTATTGGTTGTTACAGCATATAGTTTGTATACAAAAGAGGCTTTTGAAATGGAAAGGAGCTATGATCTTACAGGGGCCTGGTGGAACTCAGGAGTCAGAAATGTATAAGGCAGTATATATTGTTGCTGAAAATCACTTTAAAAATGATGAAACTGGACAAAGCTGATCCAAATTATCCTTTTGTCTCCAGCAAACCACCAAGGCTGGTTTCTGAGTGGGTGAGCATTATTGGCTGAGCACGGCTTGGCATCCAGAAAGTCTCAGCATCAGTACTTGTATAAGAGGATCTCAAGGAAGAAGGACTGGGAAAGACTTCTCCTGACTGACACCTGGAAGAACAACATGAACAGACCAGACATGTTAGTTTAGAGGAACTGGTGGACTTGCTCAGTATAAGGCAATGTAATTTGTCTGTTCAGGTAAAGACTTTCAACACAATGTTGTGTGTGCATAGTAGAAGCATAGCTGGGGAAGGCACGGCCTTCTCTGCTGTGGCATCACCCCAGCTGTCAGTTCTTTGGTATTTCCATCTATCTCCCTTATCTTTCCATCCGGTCACACTCCGGAAACCAGGGCTGATTCTGCACTTACTTTGTTTTTTCCATTGTGGATTCTGCTGAATTCTGATCAATTTGAACTCAGGTCTTCCTCTATCCCCCCCCCTCCAATTGAAACAGAAAGTGTTCTGCACTTGATTGGGAAGCAGTGAGTTAATCTGAAAAAAAGCAAAACTCTGCACATTTACTCATGGTGGTTTTTGAAACATCAAAGCTTATATCCACTCCAGGATATTGCGGGGGAAAGGTAGGGTCACCACGAATCAATTATGCATATTGCAGAGAGGAAATTTAAAGCACCCCAAATCAAAATGCAAATTGAATTCAGTGTAGACTGCAGGGATTAATTCGAACTGGGACAGAGTAAAAAGCCCCATGCAGACTACACCCAGGACAGAGGCACTGCAGACCAAAGTGTGAGGCCTGATTCCAGTAGGTCCTGTTGCTTTCTGTGGGCCAAAACATGGCTCCCATAGAGCTTCTGTACTCAATGATAGTTGCAAGCAAAGTGGTAGGAGTAAGAATGGAGGAGTAAAGGAAAGTGGGACATGGCATCACAGAAAGGAATGCAAGTTTTCATATTTTGATGGCAATCCTAAACAGAGTTACATCCTTCTAAGTCCATTGAAGCCGATGGGTCGGGAAGCATATAACTGCAGTGTTTCTGGGTCAAGGCAACAGTCTTTTTTTGCTAAGAAAACTATCATTATATTATTGTGTGTGTGCGTGTGTGTGTGTGTGTGTGGGAATCATCTGATGTTCCCAAATGCTTCACTTTAACATCAGGGGAATTATTGTTGGATGCAAGCCGTATCCCACAGAAATCAATGGCAAGGTTCCAGTGGAGGTTTATGGGTCTGGATGCTGCCCATCCTATTTTGCTCCAGATTATGAGATTATGGAAAAATGCAAAACTAGAATAGAGAAGCTGATTAAGAGTCTTGTCTGGAAATTTGCTGATTTACCTTGGACCATTTGTGCTTGCTCTGTCTGTCTGTCTGTCTCTCTCTCTCTCACACACACACACATCCTTAAATCTACCTCATAAGGTTGTTGTGAGGCTTAAATGAAGGTGGGGGACTCACGTATATTGAGGTATAGTGAAGAAAAGGTAATATTAAAAATTAGTATAAAAAGGCAGGAAAGGGAGTATTAAAATGCAATAGATGGATAGAAAAAGAAAGGTCAAGTAATGTGAAAAATGTTTCCTTTCTCTGTGTGTGGAGTCCTTTGTTCCTACCTGCTTTGATCTATTAAATTATTATTAACAACATCCTATTTTGCTCTTGTTCTTTTTCTTCTACAACATGCAGTCCGGGGCATACTTTCCTCTTGCTTGAGAGCCTTAGGAGCACACAAACAGCAATGTGCATTCCATTAAGGAAAAGAAAGAAAGAGAGAAGGGGGGGGTAAAGACAGAGGGCAACCAAATCAAAATTTTCTGCGCTACCAGTGGCGCATCTGTTTCAACATGTTGCTTCTACACATGTCTACAATATGAGAAGCCAGAGTAGGGAGCAAAATTGCCTGCAGTGGTATCTCTTTTTTTTATTATGATTATTCTCTTCTTTCTCAAAACAATTTTAAATCTACAAGGAAGGTCAGGGGAGGTCACAATTCCTGACCTACGGCTGAACTGAAGGAGTTGGTACCGTCTTTTTGATGCTCCGACAGAGGTCACTGAACTGAAACATGTTATGGGCTCCCTGTGTCTAAGAGGCATTGCTTATCCCAAACAATTTTAAAATTACCACTGCATGAGAAAGTCAGGAGGGACTATGGGGAGAGAACGGAGGATGTCTAGACTCTGGCTAAGACAGTTTCCCTTAGGATGGAGTCACTGTGCACCAAAGCAGTCTCTCTCTCTCTCTCTCTCTCTCTCTCTCTCTCTCTCTGAGGCAGATAAGAGAGAGGGAGGTTATGGATGGTGCCATCTATGTGTCAGTACAACCCTGAGCACACAAGGGGGAAACAGAGATTATGGATGAGGTCTGATGTCCAAAGCAGCATGGATTGGCTTGAGTATCAACATTTTGCTTCTGTGAGAAATAAACTCATGGGTCTTTGGGCAGATCCAGCAATGGCTGGGCCGAAAGGAAAACGCAGTTCTTCATGTACAAGGAAAAGCACAAGGGCTGCAAGAATACGTGGCAGTTTGGTATAATTTTTGTACAGCAACATTGTGCACATGGAGCACCAGAGTATGCCAGAGATGGCCTGCATGAATGTATACAGTTTGTGTTTGATATTGCATCACAATGACTTTGCGCTGTATTTTGCGCATATGGAAGAGATCACGGGGATGCCGTTGCTTTCGCTTAGTGCAAGCCGACACCAAGAAATCCTTGTAGTACTTCCACTCAAGCAAGGTCTGCTGGGCACGTGGAAATCTTCTAACTTTGCATTTCCACACCGCAGTCTCTCTCCTTGCGTCAAATGTTTCCTGTTAAAATTAAACACTTTTTCAAATGTTATTTTTGCCTCTGTTGCCTATCTGATTCTAATGCGGAACCGATGCGGGAGGACTTCTCCGTTGTGATGTTCTTTTTTATTTCTGAATCCTGTATCAGGCACACGCCGTTTGCCAGAGTATCCATCTCCTGCCCTTCATTCACACTGTTTCCACTGCCCAATCAGCTGGTCTTTATTACAGCCCACAAGCCATACAGAAGCAGGGAAAAAAAACACTGTTGTTGAATTAATTATCTACATAAAAATCTCTCCATGCGATGTTCAGCCTAGTATATCTAACAAGATTAAGGATTAGCATCTAAGTCATTTAGACACAGGGCATTCTCTCAGCCCGTTATTTTCATTGCAGGGAATAGAAACCTAGCCGCAGATACAGGAGTTCTCCGGTCGACCCCTGCCAATATAAATTTGAGAATCTTCTGCTCAAGAAAAGGTTCTTTAAAAAAAAAAATCAACACAGGTTCCAGTCAATCCAAGTATGCCCTGTACTGAAAATCTACAATGAAAAAACAATTTACTGGACATGCACATTTTAAAACATTGCCCTCCAAAAAGCAATCTTGAATCTGTTATGTATCCTTAAGATTCTTTTCATGTGTTGTTTTACAGATGGGCAGGACCTTGAATGCGCATCTCTGACGGGTCACCTGGAAGAAAAAAAAAGAATCTTCATTCCTCATAGGCCTGACTGCATCAGGAGTTTTTTGCCATGCTTTATCTGTTTATTTTATTTACTTGGTTTTCCTTCCTCCCCAGTAGGGTGCCCAAGCAACTTATGCAGTTCTCTTCTCCTCCGTTTTCCCTATGGTATTCCGGTGAGAGCAAGAGACTGGCCTGAGGTGCCCTAGTAAGCATCGATGCCAAAGTGAGGATTCAGACATGGATCTCCCAGGCTATAGTCCGATATTCTAACCACCATGCAACACAGACGCACATCGGGGGCGGGGGGGGGGAGTTACACAGGAGCTGCAAATGCTTCGTTGCAGGAGAGAATTTCAAAAATCCTCCTAATTAACTTGGAAGGCACAAAAGCATTACAATAACAATCATCAATAAATGACAATAATTAAATGAGAACTCTCAGAAAGATGCTTTGGAACAAGAAAGGGATGCGGGAAGGGAAAAGAGTTCGGGTGGGATAGGGACCCACCCCCACCCCCTGCCCATTTATTCTGGGAGTTTAAGCGGAGGAATTTGAGATAAGGAAAAGTGATAGGGCCTACAGCTGGGAAATTTCTTTTTCTTTTAAAAGGCCCTCTTCTTTATTGCTTTCCGCAGATTCTATAGCCCACTGTCGGCCTTTTATGAGCTCTTTAAATCACACATCACAGCCCCGTTCTCATCACTTGAGTCTTGCTAAACAGCTGCTGAGGGTTGCCTTCATTTTTTTCTCCCTCCATGATCACTCCTAGGAAATAAAAGACCCCAGAAGGGATGTGAGGGCCCGTTTGATAATGGCCTGTATGCCAAGGCATGGTCAGATCCTTGAGCCTTCCAGATATCCCTTGGGAGTTTTGTACCAAAACCACATTCTGTTGCGGAGAAGGTTTGGGGGTCACCTTAAAATGTTTCTGTCCTGCATGATGGGTTTTGCTGAGGGTGTGGTTCATACGGTGGTGCAAAGGTGCATCAGCATTCTACTTCAATGGCATGATCCATGTTGTTTATATATTGTTAAAATCATGCCCCCTAAAAAGCTTCCAATGGGTGAAGCACACTTTTGATTTGCCCCAAGAGGTTGAGATCGTGCAAGAGCGTGCAACACTCTGAGGAGTCGCCATGGTTGTGTTTCTGCAAGAGTCACTGCCCTGGGTGTGCCTCCTCTGAGGGCAGGTGATTCTGCATTACGAGTGATGGAATGACGTGAACATCTGACTCAACAGGACACTTCCTGCTTTGTTAGCTCACTTCCTTCCTGCTTGCCTATGGAACAGCAGTTGAACAAAAGAACGACTGCAGATAACAGCTAGCTAGATGAGGTCTGTACTCTCCTCTTTCTATACATAGTTCCTCTTCATAAGTTCCTGGGTAGAATATTCAGGTAAATCCCCCTTGTGCTACGGAACTTTCTAATGAATATTTACTTCTCGCTTTCTTTTGTGTGATGTCATTTCTGAAGTGGCTTGAATAGATGTTGATTTGTATCGACTTTTGTCATTTTTGCTAGGTTGTGATGATTCCTGCAAGATACTTCTGGCTGAAATGCAGTTTTCTGAAAATAAAAAAAAGGAACTAAATGCTCCTCACCATTCATCTGTGTCTGAACCATTCTATAATGAATAGGTGGTGGCAGGGGGTGGGCTTCACATGAGGTCTTCCTTCATAACATTAATGTTTCAAATCCTTATGCATTGAAAGCTGCCCTGCTGGGGGTGGGGGAGGCCATTAGAATCCTTCTTCCTGGGTTGGGTATTGTGTAGATGAAGACTGTTTTGGTTGGTTTGTTTTTGGTCAGGGAGGGAAACATGGCATGGGAGCTCCAGTCTGCCACCTGCACCAGAGGTACAATCTGGACCAAGAGCTGGAGTCTGCCAAGTGAAAGCTAAGGAGGAGTTTTATGCAGCCCATTTAAATTAGTGTGCAAGAAGGAGGTTTTCCAGCTTAAGGTTGAGAAATCCCTACAGATTTGGGAGGTCTGGACAAGGGAAAGACCTTAAACAACCAACAAAAAAAAGGGGGGGAGGAAGAAAACCCAATGTAGAATAGAGTTGAGAACCTAAAAAGGTTGAGAAAGCTGCGACTTTATACAATATAAACGTAGACATATTAAAAACAATAAAAACAGCAGAGAGTGACCCTTTTTCTTGGGAGGGCATCATCTGAGCATGAAATTGGGTTCACTGTGGGTGGGCAGGTAGTTGTGAGTTTCCTGCATTGTGCAGGGGGTTGGACTAGATGACCCTGGAGATCCCTTCCAACTCCATAATTCCATGATTCGCAAACATTTGCTGTAAAGGATCAAGGCAGACATGCCAGTGCATTGCCATTTTACATCTATATGCTTGCATTTACATGCACGTGTGATATGCATCTGCTCTTCCATCTAGCATACTACTCCACCCTCTACTTCCCTTCCAGCCAGAGCTGATGGAATGTCCTAAGACCATGCCAGAACCCTAATGTTGGGGAAGAAGACACAGTTCTGTTCTGATAGGAGAAGCTCAGAGCCCCAAGAAGCCTCCCTCCATGTCGCAGAGGTAGGGCTTGGTGGATGGTGGCTTGGCTTTTTAAAAAAAGGCAACAGGTCCAAAGATTAAAAGAAGAACAGTACTGTAGGAAACAGAGGGAAAAAACAGGTGTCTTGGAGAGATAGACAGGCTCTGGGGAAAGGTGTAGCTTGTTGAGTGCTCCTCCCTGCCCTAGAGACAAGAGCGGGAGAATACAAACCGATCCTGAGTTGAGCAATAATTGTAAGTTGGGATGCTTGAGGCCAAAGTCTGGCAGGGCAGGATGAGAAATCTCTGGGTGGAGAAACCTGGATGGAGAGGGATGGAGAGGGGAAAGGCAAATAAATGGAGAGGGGAAAGGCAAATAAAACCCTTACCTGTGGATGCTGCCACACCCCTACTCAACCGCTGTGGGGATAACAAAACATCCCAGAGTCAAGAAATTACCCCAGAGCTCTACAAGATAGAGGGAGAAAGGTGGCAAAGAATCTCAGGCTCCACATTTACCGGCAGCATCCTTCTTGTGTGTTTCTTCTGCATGTTACCCATGTGGCATCTTGGTGATTCCAGAGCTGGGGGCAGGAACAGGAGAAGAATGACACAAAGGAGGCAGTCCCTAGTTTTTGCGGACCCTTGGGGTGGAAAGATCCATCCCCATGGCACAGAAAGGACAGGTAGGCAAACATAAAACCCAAAGAGCTTAACCACCCACTCAGGGACACAGGCAGCCAGGATCAGTAGCTGCTATGGCTCGCCAAACGTTCCTGTGTCTCTAGGGCGCGGTCACCACTTGCTCAGGTAGGTGAGCCATTATGCACATCTTGGATAGTGCACATTCAGCGCACTTTAGAAGTAGGTTTTCCTGTTCTGCACGGGAAAATCCAGCGGCAAAAGCACACTGAAAGTGCATCATTCAACGCGTGCAGAATGAGCCTGTAGCCCAAACAAGCTTGGTTCCATCAGATCTTGGATGCTAAGTAGGGTCGGCCTCTAAGGAACACCAAGGTGATGACACAGGGGCAATCAACGGCAAACCACCTCCTCACACCTGTTGCCTGACAGCCAGACAACCTTAGGATCTCCTGGTCAGGGGTAGTCAAACTGCGGCCCTCCAGATGTCCATGGACTACAATTCCCATGAGCCCCTGCCAGTGAACACTGAGAATCTGAAAGGACACCCCCCCTCCCAGGAAGGTTGACGTGAAACATGTTGGGGTTTCATAAAGGGAGTCTTTCCCTATAAGCCCCTGTTCCCCCATATTTTCTACCTCACACTCGTCATACGATAAATAATAAATAAATAGGTAGGTGAGGGGACCATGAAGCTGTCACTAATGCCTCTACCCGGACTATCTCACTGAGGAGGGGGGGAGGAAGGGGAGGAGTCACTGCTGCCACCCATGGGGGGTGATGTGCATGCTGAGGGCAGGGAGACGGAGGGCCTGTTTTTCCATAGGCGCCAATGCCCTCGCTGCAAAGGGCAGGCTGCAGGCATTAATGCTGCCCAGTAGTACGGCCAAAGGGCCTCAGCAGCTGACCAAAGATGCCTTGTGCTCATCATACTAGGCTCGATTCTCAAATGCGCCGGGGCAGGCAAAGATGGGGCTAGTGAAAAAGGCGAAGTATCGACGTGGCAGTGAATAAAGCAAACAACTTTTAAAAACAAGGGTGTCCCCAGCAAACAGAAATAGATACCGAGCTTGATCACGCCATGGCGTTGAAAAGTGAAGATATATGATCAATAAGGGACATTTGTTGAGGCTGGCTCAAGCGACCCCATTCATAATGGAATCATTCCCCGTGTAGAAAACACTAGGAAATCAGTCAAAACAGTCGATTGTGCTGGCTTTTTATTTTTTTTATCCCCCCCCCCCCCTCCCCAAGCCCTCAAGACGTGTCAGGCTGTTTAGTTTCACAAACAGCGCAGATATTTCCCCAACAGAGCCGTTGTGGCGCATGGCTCGGTTTACGAAACAAGCAAGCCCTTGAATTACTCCCAAATATGGCAGTGTTCTGTTTAGGAGCTTGCGTTTGGGTCTGTGCCTTGCACACTGGAAGGATCACGAGTCTCAAGTGATCCCCAACAGTAGCAGTGCAGAAGAGTTGTCTGGCGAGTCAGTGGTACCATAAAACTGGAGTTTTACATGTTGCATTATACACGCTCCTTTATACCTTTAATGGCAAAGACTTTTTAGCAATCAAGCAGAGCACTGTTCTGCTGTGTGTGGGTTGTCCATGGCCCTCTCCTTTTCTCAGTTTCTAGACTAGGTGAATGGAAAACAAAAATGAAAGCAATAAGTAGTTTTGTTGAAATAGATCCTCCAAGAATTGCATGTAGGAGGGTGAAGTTTGGTATAACTGCACTGATAGTGTGTTTATTTACCCCAACCTTCTTCCAGGGAGCTCTGGGAGATTTTATTCTCATAATCATCCTTTGGAGTAAATTAGGCTGAGAAAGCAGAAGCAAGTTTTGTGCAGATTAGGGATCTGAACCTGGCTCTCCCAAATCCTCATCCAACACTCCGTAGCCAATATGCCACAAAAAGGTACACCCTTGGTATCCATCTTTGCGCAATCATATGTGAAAAGGAAGAGGAGGAGGATGATCCTGATCTATTTATTCCTGCAGCAGCATCAGTGTCCTGGGCACGTTGACGGAGCAGCAAAAATGAGAAATCTTGCCCCCAAGGACTTTACAGGAGCAATGGGTTCCTGATGGATGGCACCTCAAGCTCACGTATTCTGTACATCTGTCAAAACGGGATGTGAATGGACAAAATATCAGGACAGCAGTTCTTAGAAGCGAGTCCTCAGCATGTGAAATGCCAAAGGTCACCCAGCAAGCTCCTATACAAGACTGGGAATCAAACCTGGACCTCCCAGGTCCTAGCCCCAAGCTCTGAGCACTACACCACACTGGTTTTTGTGAGGTGGCTGCTGTTGACCAGTAGCAAGTACATTACAACGGGAGCTGCAACCGAACTCTTGAAAGGTAATAATTGCTGTGAACGGGAGGTGAGCATTATGAGCTTCAAAAGTTCATAGTTCAAAGTACTAGAGATATCATTCAAAGGTCGTAGGTGCTGAAGTCCTGAGTTCTACACGGCTTGCTCCTGCAGCTTCCATCTTGCATATAGTTAAGTGTAGGGAAGTTATCTTTTAACATTGTACTACAAATCTAGGCACTTCAGTGTATGCTTGTCTTTGTAGTTTCTTCTTTTCTTTTCTGCACAAATAGGTGGGGAATGGGCCCACGCTTTCATAAGGGGATTAAATTGTGTTCTGTTCCCTGTGTTTTGGATGCATAGTAAGAATTTATTAGCCCTTATTACAAGCCACTTTTCAGACATGCAAATTGCATGGTGGTGTGTTACCTGGTGGTTGCTGCCTGACCCAGGCCAGATGAATCCTCTCTGAGTGGCCAAAACAGATTTGGAAGGGACCCTGCCCCCTCCCGTGACTTTTCTTGACAGAAACCAGGAGCTAAAGGCTGAGAATACTAGAAGAAGAAGAGTTGGTTCTTATATGCCGCTTTTCCCTACCCGAAGGAGGCTCAAAGCGGCTTACAGTCGCCTTCCCATTCCTCTCCCCACAACAAACACCCTGTGGGGTGGGTGAGGCTGAGAGAGTGCTGATATCACTGCTCGGTCAGAACAATTTTATCAGTGCCGTGGCGAGCCCAAGGTCACCCAGCTGGTTGCATGTGGAGGAGAGCAGAATCGAACCTGGCATGCCAGATTAGAAGTCCGCACTCCTAACCACTACACTAAACTGGCTCTCTACATAGTTGCCTAGCAACAGCCACTGGGGGCATTTGTTTCTTAAAGCTAAAGGCTTCATTTATTGAGGACGGGGGGAGTGGTTAACCTGCAAATGGTCAAAATCAACCACTGCACATACTCATGTTGGCTCTTGCCTTGCGGAATGGCCTGTTCAAGGGGTTCAGGACAACTCTCCTAGCTTCCTGCAAACTATGCAACACTGAACTATCCAGGAACGCTTTTTTGCATAGGTAAAGGAGTTGTACTGTACAAAATGATTCACAATCTCACTTGGATAATATGATTAGAGATTGTGCCATATACCGCTCATTGTAAGCAGAATCCTACTATATAAATCTTATACTGCTGTGCTTCATTTGATTTGGTGGTTCCAGATTTCTAAAATCCTAATGCAATGTTTATTGAATGTTCCCATTTGTTAATTGTACTGACTCATTCTGCATAATCTGCCTCGTAATGTGTGAGAATTGTGGACTATAAACATTGTCAAGAAATCAAATAATAATAAGCAGATTTCAGATTATTCTACAAATCTGTGGCTTTTTTCAGGCTTGTAGAAAGATCTATCTTGTCTGCTCGCAGTCCCAGTCTCCAGATTTAAGTATCCACTGATTTGGCCTTGTTGAGATTGAACCCCAGAAAGGTTGCTGAACTTTACAAAGAGGTTTTCCAACACAGGTTCCCTTTGAGCTATCTTGCTGGCCATCACTTGAGCTCTTTCTTTTTTAGTGGCAGTTCCACCATCATGGTACACGCTTCCAGAGGATGTTTGTGGAGAGTGCCATAAGAAATGTAAGGCTATTATTTCTCAGGTGGGCATTTGGCACTTCAACTAAAAGCAGGGGTTTGTTTTGAGAGCAAACAATGTAGCTCGGTATAGTGTTTAGGGCATGGATTTCTAATCTGGTGAGCTGGGTGTGATTCTCCGCTCCCCCACATGCAGCCAGCTGGGTGACCTTGGACTCGCCATAACATGGTTAAGGCTGTTCTGACCGAGCAGTAATATCAGGGCTCCCTCAGCCTCATCTCCCTCATAGGGTGTCTGTTGTCGGGAGAGGAAGGGAAGGCAACTGTAAGCTGCTATGAGACTCCTTCTGGTAGAGAAATGTAGCATATAAAAACCTTTTTCATTAGCTGGTGTTTTCGGGAGCTGTTGGTTGTTTTCAGTGCATGAATTTCTTAGTCCACGCCTGTTCTCTTCTAACTGGGAAAGGTTAATTTAAAGATTTAATCAATAATATTTTTTAGTCATATGATGGTCATTCATCCCTTTCTGTGGTCTGTTTGATCACTTTCTATAGAGACAATCCTATGGAAAGTTGTGAGGTTTTCATGAGAGATCTATACTACTCCACATTAGTCTGGCAGGTGTGACATCAGGCCATTTTATGGTGAAGCTCTAAATTCGAATGTATTATAGCAGAGTTGTCTATTCTATCATTTTTGCTTCCATTTTATGAGATGGGGGTTGGTACAACAGTGCTCCTAGTGGACACTTATTGTTTTTATTTGTGCTTGAGCAAGGCCCTTGAACTAATTATAATAACTAATTATTACTGCAGGGTGAAGTAAAACAGCTCTTTTTTTTATACCCTCCTATTCACAACCCGAAGGAGTCCCAGAGTGGCTTACAAACACCTTTCCCTTCCTCTCTCCACAACAGACACCCTGCAAGGTAGATGGGGCTGAAGGAGCTCTAAGAGAACTGTACTAATCAAAGGCCACCCAGCTGGCTGTATGTAGAGTGGGGAATCAACCCCAGTTCTCTAGATTAGAATCTGCCACTCTCATCACTACACCATGCTGGCTCAGAAGTCCCCTTTAATAGGTACAAGGAGGGTGGTTTCTTCATTACCCATAATTTTCTGGTATGGCAACTGACCAGCTCTCATTCCAGCATGCCTTTGACTCCTATCCTAAAGTTTCTTCTTTGCCACAATTTAGACCGATGCATTCATGTATAGAATTCCACAACTGTAAAAATCCTTGCCTCACTTCTGACATCTTCTGTACACCAGACAGTAGTGCTCAGATAGACAATAGAGGGGTTTTTGGTTTCTTGATTTCTGAGAATTCTTTAACTACCTAGTACTTCTGTAGGCTATCCCTAGAGCCTATATGGGAAACGGTACAAGATGGAGAAACTGGGTTTTCAGATGAAACATGAATGGTTGCTAATTAGACTACATTTTTGTTTGACACAGAAGTGACTTCAAGTTCAAGTGTTGTTCCTCAATCTTTGCTAATCGTTTTTTAAAATATATACTCTGGCTCAGGGGGAAATGGGCTGGATCCTATGATACTGTTCCACTAATTTGGATCTGATCACTGCCTTTGCTAAGTCTTCCTTGAGCAGAGAAAGACGTCCTCTGGTGAAGAATGATTCCCCCCCCTCTGACGGAGAAAGGTTTCTTCTGAAGAAAAATTGTTTGTTGTTGAAGGAAGTCTTTCCTTGTTGGAGGAACACTTGGTGGAAGGATCCAATCCAATTTTATTTTAAAAAGAAGATGTCTATGTCAATTCAGTTAGGGGGTAGGACTGTGATTGCTTCCTACTGAGAGATGAAGCATTCCGCAAAGCATAAAAACAAAGCATTTGCAGATGTCCAAGAGTTCATCTTGTCCCGCAGTTTGTTTCCGACGGTGGTCATCCATACGCTGAGGGACACTCCTTGACCAAGGCATTTTAATACCTCTAGCAAAAGAAGGTACTCTCCTTTAAATCACAAGGGCTTCATTGGCTAATCTCCAGACCTGTCTTCCATACATTTGTCTGTGAATTCCTGCCTTGTGCAGGGGGTTGGGCTAGCTAGATGACCCTGGAGGAACCTTACAACTCTATGATTCACTGCTATCCAGTTTAATTGGAAGCCTCTCATTATAATGAGGAACGAAATGTTCCTTCTGTCCATTTTCATCACACAATTCAGTGTTTCACACTCTATTTATTTAGTTATAGATATTTATGCCCCACTTTTCTTCTCCAATGGTGACCCAGCACAAGTTACTTCAATCTCCCTTCCTCCATTTTATCCCTAGAACAATCTGTGAAGGAAGTAAGGCTGACAGAGCGTAACTACGCCAAGCTTCCATGGCAGAGGGGGACTCCCAGACTCCAGCTGAACATTCTACCCACTATCCAGTGTTACCCTCTCTCTGTTATCTTTTTTTCCCCTCAAGTAATACTTTGACCATTACTCAAAACAAAGTACTTCAAATGCCTAATCATTTTGGCAGCTTTGCAGTATGACTTCAGCCCATACGGTGAGCATTTCCAGTATGGAGAAACCAAGAAGGGTTGTGGTCCCAGAAAGTCAGCATTAAGGAGTAGCTCCATTTTGGGGAAACATCTAGATAATTTCGTTCCTTTCTTCCAGCACTCTAGCATTCTCTCACTGTCAAAGTACCCTTGTGACAGAGCTGACTTGTCAGAGAAGAGCTTCAGCATACACTGCTTGCATTTCTCCGTGGTCTTTTCAATCTCATAGATAACAAGTGTCCTGTAATAAATTTCACTTCCAAGGTGGACCAAAGAACTGCAGTCTTATACTCATAGAAAGGACAGCTTGTCAAAGACAACTCTATGCAAAGTAATAACATTGGCTTCTGTGGAAACAAGATGTCTTTCCAGCTTTAGGATTTCAGAGAGGAATTTTCCTGTCTCCTACTATGTTTATAAAATACAGGGAGGGACACATATTTCGTTTCAGTTTCTTTTATTGTATTCTGTCATTATGCATAGTTTCAGTTCTATTTTCATTATTGGTATTGCCATTTTATATATCATTACACAACATATTCAGTTTTTGTGTGTAGACCGGGCATCATTTCTACACTGAATATATGTATAGTGTTGATTGGAGATAGAAAATTAAGGGTCACTGTTTGGTTTGGGCATGGAGACACAAAATCAAAATGGTGTTATTTGAATCAAAGCAGAAAGCATGTGCAATTCATGTGCTGAGTGTAAAGTTGTTGTGCTGTTGTGTTTGAGTGTAAAGAAAAAGAATACCCCCTACGAATAAAAGCATCTGGCTGGTGTTACGTACTTTGAAAACTTTGCATGTAAGTAGAATTTCTTCGTGTTGCTTCATTTTATATCTTTGCTAATTTTTGGAGTATCCACTTGGATAGATTTCTGGGGAAAAAACACCACTAAATTTTTAAAAAATCATTTGCAAAACGAATTGTCTCCTAATCTTAATATAGCAATTTTTGAATCATCACAGGGAATTTTTTTAACTATAAATTTTCCTCAGACATATGCTACAAAATATGTTAAGCTTTACAACGGTAGTAAAGAGATGTTTAGTACAGTTTGGCTTTCTGTACTGAATGGAGGTCTTTTTTTAAATTAAATACTCAAAGTACAAAGCTGAATTATTTATGTTAGCATAAAATCATTAATGTTTGAAAGAAGATTATTTTTTGTGTGTGTTAAAACCTTGAAAAACGGGGGGGGGGGCGTTATAATGAAGATTACTGCCTAGCAGAAATTCTCGTGGTAAAGCAACCAAAACGACTACAAACTAAATCTATAATAATCATTTCATTTTGTTTAATCGGAAGGGGGGGAGAGTGCTAGGCTATTATTATATTTTATGAAAATAGGCTCTGGAAGTCTCTCCTAATGAGAACGAGTGTATCTATTTCTCGTCGTAGTTCTATTGGAGTTGCTATAATGTCCTGCAAAGCCTGTACTCACGTTTTTTGACACTGCAGTTCTAAAATTGTGTTCATCTCCAATAAGATCCACTGGCAATCAGAACTGTATAACATTTCCCTCCCCTCCTTTTCACCGAATGACCTACATTTGCTGATGATCACAGATCAAACTAAGAAGCAGACTTTAAAAAACAAAACATATTTCGTTCGTTCGTTCTTTCCACCCCTATGAGATTATTTTAAAGACTAACCACAGCTGCTTTGCTGAGATTTTAGAAAATCAGCTTCTCTGTGTGTGTGGGGGGGGGGAGGGGCTGGGGCAATTGATTATTCAAGAGGCATACTTTTTTTTTTTAATATTCCCATGCAATAAATCAAGTGGGCTCTCTGCGTTGTGGTGCTTTGCTTTTTTCTTGCCCTGGAGGGATAGAAGAGCTACCTGTCCTGACCTCTCATAACAAAAGCTGACATATCTGTTGCAAGCCACAACGAATTTAAAGCTGATTGAAGCCCTCGGTTTGGTTCCTTCGGGGTTCTGGTAGCAGATTCTGATCTGTTTTGCCGATTAGACCTTCAGATCTAACTGCGCCAAGTATAATTGTCTGAGTTTCAGGTTTTTTGATAACACCAACTCATGCCTAGGTGCCAATAAACTCAGTTGGATTTCGATCTAGGCAAATGCTTCCACAGAACTGCTAGTTCTCCAAACACTCTCTGATGTATATTAAATAAAATAGATCTGACCACAGAGTTCTAGTTTGCTTTGACAGAAGAAAGAAAAAAAGAAAGAAAATTTGCCAGCCGTATAAAGAGACGGATATTTGTTAGTAAATGTTATAAATCAGATTAACCATAGCACTACATTTTGGTTGGTTGCTATAGGAAACAGATGAGCCGAGCCTCGGCTGGATCCAGTAAGGCTGGCCTTATCTGGAGCAGACAACTGGTTACCCAGTATATCAAGGGATTGGTAACAAGGATTCTCCAAAGATTCTCCGGAACAATAGGTTTAACAATGCTTTTTGAAAAACTGCAATCACCCAGACGGCTCTTTCCACTGAAATGTTCCAGAAAATAGTTCATTAATGAAATGGCACAATGTACATTTTTCATCCCTAAAGATTTTTTATTGGTGCCGTTTGCCACAGGTTTATAAATTTATCAGTCCAAATTTCATAAATAGTTAATCTTCTCTTTCACTCTCCTTGCAGAATTTTATATGCCTCTCTCTCTCTCTCCCTCTTCCGCTCTCACTATGTCTCCAGAAACTGCAGCGAGGTGGTTTCAGTTGTTAATCTTACATATTTGTATAAATAAACTTCCTTTTAATTGTACTACCAGGAAAAATGAAGGGGTCTGGGTGACCAGGAAGATTAAGTGAAAATGCAGGAGCTCGTATTTATAAACTGGGGGTGGGGGTGGTGGGGGTGCAGGGAGTAGAATTCATCCACACATTTATAAGACTGAATATTTAGAATGCCGGAGCTATGAATTTATTTTTGTTCTTGGGTAAAGGAAACGCGGCAGTTGATTGGTCAGTTCACAGGTAGCGTATCTGTCCCCTGACATTTGTATTTTGTTAACAAAGGAATACAAGTTACCTTGGAGATTTTTAATTAACTCTTCTCCTGTAGCCCTTGGACTGCTTATCATTTTGCAGCTTATTTAAACAGATTCGGGATATTATTCTTTGGGAAACGTCTCCTTAATCGCCGAAAAATTAGCATTTCAGCAAGACAGTGCATATTTAAAGCACTCCGAAGGCGTGTGGGTTTTATTATTTTTTTTAAAGCCCGGCTATTATTTACAATTTGGGAGGGGGGAGGAGGGGGAACCTTCTCCTGCCAAACCTCATGCGTTTCAAATTAAAAAATGACACCAACCAAAGTCCATGACGGATATAAATAGTCTGTGTGTCGTTTCTGCAACCAGGTAGCTGGAAACAAATCTATTCCAGAAGGAAAGGTGGACATTCCAAATGGGATCGTGGACTTCTTAAGGCAAGGCTCAAGCGGGCCCTGGATGCCGCCCCGGCCGGGAGGGGATTGAGTTTGGGGTAGCCACAGGCGGGAAGGAATGCTTTCTGGATGCCTTGCCACTCAAACGTGCACCAGGCCTTTCTTTTGGAGGAAGCATGTTGTGAAACCGGTGTTCACACGCTTTGGCTTTGCTCCTTCCAGTCCGGACAAGCCAGCCCTCGTCCCCCACCCGCTTTGGAATGGAATTAAGCGTTTTAATCTTGTTTTTTTCTTTTCCTTTTCTGGAATATTAATAGAAGCCCCAGGAGGAAGCAGCAGATTTGGACGCCTTCGTGCTGGGGTTTCTCCCCCCTTCCCCTCCTGGCGGCTTTGCCTGCCTCCGACTCTGCTATTTATGCGCATCAGGGATGACAAACGCCACTCGGGAAGGCGTCCGGGTCGCTCCTTGTCTTTCCCCGAAGAAGAACCTGCAGCTGCGGATTTCAAGCCCCGGAGAAGGAGGCGGCGAGGTCAGCGCCAGGAGCTAGAGGGAGCTCCTCCATAAGGCTGCCGCTCCATTTATCACGTCCCTCTCCGGGCGGGGTCTGAACGCGAGCATAAAAGACCCGGTTTTATTGCCGATGTTATCTGCACCGTTGTGCGATATGAATGTTATTGTTTCCAACGATCGGCGAGACATAACGCGGCCGCCGAGCCCCCCCACCACCCCAGCCAGCCCGGCCTTTGTCTCAGCCCCAGCAGCAGCGCCGCTTGCGAAGGCGCAGCCTCCACCTGGGCCCGGCCGAGAGGGCTGCGCCTTTGTCCAGGCCTGCCGGCGGCTGGCTCATTCAGGTAGCCGCGCTGTCCTCTGGCGGAGAAGGGCGCGTGTGCGCTGGAAATGCGCCTTCCCCGTTTGCTTCCTTTCCCCCGCGCAGCATCATTTGCTCTTATTTATTTATTTTATTTTATTTTATTTGGATTTTTGCAACGCCCATTCTTTACGGCTCTGGGTGGTTTACATGGAACGTTGCATAAGTTTACATGGAACATTATCCCTGTTTTATGGATGAGAAAAGCAGAGACCCCGGCATTATACAGATTTGGAAGTTACAGAACACCAAAACCAAAAAAAAAGAAGGAGCTCTTTACTGCTCAAAGGTGGCTCAATCGCCTTCCCTTCCTCTCCCCACAACAGACACCAGTGAGGTCAGTGGGGCTGAGAGCTGTGACTGGCCCAAGGTTACCTAGCTGGACTCCTGAAGCTCCAAGTGCCTTCCCTTCCTCTCTCCACAACAGATACCAGTGAGGTCAGTGGGATGAGACAGCTCTGAGAGAACTGGGACTAGCCCAATGTTGCCCTGGTATCTGCATGTGGAGGAGGTGGAGGGGAATCAAACCCAGTTCTCTAGATTAGAGGCTGTTGCTCTTGGGCAACCCTGCTCCTCAAGGTTTGCCAGCCTCATGGTCTAACCTGGCGTTCCCCCCAGAATAGCAATTGATCTCCAGGCTCCAGAGATCAGTTTTCCCTGGAGGAAATGGCAGCTCCGGTGGGCAGACGCGAGGTGTAAGCTCAAGGAAGTGTCTGTGGAAGCTTGCGCCTTGAATAAAGTTGCCACCGGACTCAAAAACTTTGCTCTAGAGTTAAGTCCTCTGAGGCATGTGCTGCTCCAGGCCAGAGATCCCAAATGACCTAGAGAAGAACTGGTAATATGAAATAAATCGTTTATTCAACGTAAGAGTAAATTGCATTTGCATTAATACACTGCCTTAGCTTAGATTTAAAAATCCCAACAATTTATCTGGCGGCACCAAGTAGGGAGACCCAAATTCATACAGGTTCAGATTGTGTCAAAATTGCCAGACGTCATCATGCTACTGATTTATCAAGTATTTGCTGGGCCATTCTTCTGCATGTACCAGGGGATGCACGCCTAGCACAAGAGCACACATGTGCATGCTGCACAACTGGTTTTCATGGAAGCATATTGTTTAACACATGCAGGGTTTAGTAAAGGACTGTGGGAGTTGTATTTGCAATGCCAACAAACTAATCCCAGGATCATCTCACCAAGATCATCACTTACGAAGTTCATCTGGTGAACTCATGCACAGGAAAGTACCAAGTGCCCACTACCTGATGCGTGGCCTGACTGGGAGATATGCTCAAATTCCTCTTTTACAACGTCTCTGTATCTGTGGGAACCCAGTAGTTGAAGATCTTCCACACGATCTATTGGAATCTATCTTGAATCCATCTATTGGTTTACTTTACACAGATCCAAGGAGGAAATTTCTAAATAAAATTATTCCAGGCGCATTGTCTTCAGCTCATGATAAATTAAGATATTTGCTTTCTGATATGGACCCATTTGTGACACAAAGGGCTGCCACCTTTGCTTTTGCCGCAAGACAGTTTCGAGCTGGCCTTATGGCAAATAGTGTGGGCAAATGAGCAGAATGTATGGGTTAAGTGTAATTTTTATTCTGGTTAAGTGATAACCGTGTCAGATCTTTGTTTGTTTTGAGCAATTTGATTGTTATCTGATCTTGCAATGGCCCATGGCCTAATGCAATAAATTATTATTATTATTATTAAAGTTTGACTATTGCCTATAATGCCTGGCCCCTAGTCCCTTTCTAAAGAAACACTGGATTATATTTATGGAAACAGAACTACCACCCAGCATAAGCAAATTGTTGGGAAATTAGGTATATTAGGTCTGTTTATGTAGAAAAGACACTAACGTTTAGAATGAATTTTATCAAAATCCATTTGACATAATATAAGTCTTTGGGTTAAGACAGGGATTCCCAGCTGGGGGAATGGGGGGGGGGGTCCAGGCTGTCTTCTCAGCTCCTGTTCTTTTTTTCAGCCTACATGAAGCAGAACAGGAGGAGGGAGACATTGGGAAGAAGCAAAAAGAGGGATAAGGATGTGGGTAGTGATGTCACTTCAGGGGCTCCTCAAAGTCTGAAAAATTATATCAGGGGCTCAAAAGGTTGAAAAGGGCTGGGTTAAAAGAATTTTAAACAATAGTGTGTGCAGCTAGATGTAGGTAGATGAACAGGGTCATTAGACACTGATCTTGTGTATCTGATGGACAAGATGAGATACCTTGGTGAAAGAGAAGTCAGATTACGAAGGTAACATGTTTTTAGTCTACATGCAGATAGCCAACCCAGATTCCATAGCCTTTCCCCTACTGCCTTAAAGGACTCAAACAACAAACTAGAAAAACAGCTGCTTCCATTGCTCTACCCCCCAAGGGTGAGTGAGTTCACATGGTTTCTGTGCCTGGGAGAAGGACAGAGCATGCACACCTGCTCCCTCCTCAAACCACTTCCTGTCTATCCCCCCCCCCCATCTTCCTTGAGCCTGTCTATTAATGTGGGTGGTGATGTCACTGTCGAGGGGTGGGGGACTGTGGCAGGGAGGCGTGGCTAGCTGACCACTTCTGGGACACCTCAAAGCCTGAAAGATTATTTCAGGGCCTCCTCCACAGTCAAAAGGTTGAAAAAGGCAGGTGTAGAAAGTGCTGATCTTAATAGACCTTGCATGTTCAACCTTTTCTCTTCTTTCTCCCTCTTCTGCCATTTTGAAATGTGCTCTAATTTATCTCAGAATTTTCAGGATTCAGGCCTTTATTTAAAGGTGAATTTGAAGACTAACACGTCGGTGGACATTGGCCTGAAAGAAGGGCATCTGCCTCTAATGGCCCTGGCTCCAAGCTGGTAGAATCAATTGCCAGCCAAGACTCATTCATTCATTCATTCATTCATTCATTCATTCATTCATTCATTCATTCATTCATTCATTCATTCAATTTCTCACTCCAGAGATATCCCCTTGGTTAAGTTTTCTTTGTCTCAGACTTGCTACAGCCATTAGCTAGTCTGCATTTATTTATTTTATACAGGTAATCAGTTCAAACACTGTTTTGGGGATTAACTGCCCAATTTTGGCCTCAGGAGAAATGTTTGGCTATTTAAATCAGTACTCCAGCCCCAGTCCATGTATGCTGTTCCTGGACCCACAACACACACCCAGATTTGTGACTGGTTTGTCTTGCTGCTTCTCTATGCAGACACTCCTACAGGACTTCTACATGTCACAGAAGGTGACCTTTTCTGACCCAAAGTTGCATCTCCTTTTGCACCATCTCAGCTCTTTTCTTTCTTCTTGTATGCTTGTAAATAGCATGAATGTGTGTTAATGACTCTTGTTTTTTCCAATAAAAATCCTTTTTAGTTAATTTCAAAGTCTGCCTCTGGCTGGGATTCTTGGCTAGGATCTTCCCCTCCTATGCATAGCTGGAAGAATCTCGCTGGTTACCCCTCTCGCTGCAACAATGCTGGGAGAGCAATGCTTTACCCTTCGTGGTGAGAAGGAGGGCTGGACTGAAATAGTAGCCGGGGGGGGGGGTATACTTGAAAGATACTGCTTCTTTAGTGAAAAAGGCCTCCCATTACATGGTAGTTGGAGAGGTATGGGAAAGAGGTTTGTGTGAAATGTCCTTCCAGTGTGGATTTGGATCTGGGAGATACAGGTTTGAATCCCCACTTATGCCATGGAAGCTTTCTGGGTGGCCTTGGGCCAAGCACACTCTCTCAGTCTAACTTAGAGGGCTGTTGTGAGGATAAAATGGAGAAGAGAACAATGTAAGCTGATCTGGGTTCCCATTGTGGAGAAAGGCAGGGTATCAGGGGTGGACATGGACTATAATTCCCATGAGCCCCTGCCAACATGCACTGGCAGGGGCTCATGGGAATTGTAGTCCATGGGCATCTGGAGAGCCACAATTTGGCCACCCCAGGACGGATGGATAAATCAGTCAATCATTTTAGACTGCAAGAAGGATTCATTATCCAGACTCTGATTTGACTTCATGGTGTTAACCCACAGTGAAATTTGATAGCTCATAAACTGGATAAATTCTTTACCACCAGAGTTCTTCAATAACTCAGTGACTTATCCACTCACCAACCCAACATATCAAAACAGATCCCAAGATGTATTTCTTTGGCTCCTCAGTCTACTGCTTATGAAATTATTGCTTCATATGTATTTAGCAACATATTTATTTAGGTAATCGGCTTTGACTTTCTCAGTGCGTTGCAAGAAGAGACAGAAGTCCGTCACCTGGCATGCCAGGGGAACGGCAGCTGGTCTCAGGGACCTGTGGTTGGTGCCTTCCATCCCCTCTCTCACCCTCAAAAAACCCTCTCAATGCACACACATCATTTTAGAGAACAGTCTAAGACTGCAGTCTTCATTCAGCCAAACACACATGAAGTGCCATATGGAATAGCTAAGTAAAATAAATATTTAAATATGAACTTTTGGGCAAAATGCCAAAAGGGAAAAAAATCTACAGAGAGGAAGAAGGCCTGATGAGTAGAATGCCTACACAGAGATAATCAAAGAAATGATGGTGAATTAGAGATCAAGGCATCCATATATCCCTAGCCACCGACCATCACCCCTGATTGCATGATGGTGACTACATGATCTCTGATTGGCAGGATCTGGGAGCTAGCAACAGGAACCCTACCTTTAAAAAAGGGCAGTAAAAAAGGGTAGAAATTATAAGGGTCTGAGTGAGCTACTGTTTTTTATTGGAATATGCAAATCTGTAGCATGCGCGGTTTAATAGAATAATAAAACTATCCTATAGGGCAGGGGTCCTCAACCCCCGGTCCGTGGCCCGGTACTGGGCCGCAAAGGCCATGGTGCCGGGTTGCCAGCGGCCGCGCCTTCCTCCCCTCCGCAGCGAGAGGGGGGAAGAAGCAGGCACGGCCGCCGGCACGCCAGCAACGCAAACGCGCACGCGCGGAGCTGCCGCGCATGAGTTTTTCCGCCCCTGCTGGCGAAAACGCACACACGCGGCAGCTCTGGACATGTGCGTTGGCGCCACCTAGTGGCGAAAACGTGCATGCGCGACAACTGCGCGTGCGCGTTTGCGAGCAGCAGCGGCCGGGCCGCCAGCTCTCTCCAACCCTCGGAGGCGGTCCCCGACTACTAGAAGGTTGGGGACCGCTGCTGTAGGGGGCATTGGGGGAGATATGTAGTTAGCATATTTGGATTAAGAACTTCCTGATATTTTCAAGTAATCCCCTTCTGCATCCTGATTGGGTCAATTGGAGACTTCCTGCCTGATTTACCTAAAGAAGAACGTTAGTCGGTTAGGGTAGTCAACCTGCAAACGCTGGCAGGGGCTCATGGGAATTGTAGTCCATGAACATCTGGAGGACCACAGGTTGACTACCCCTGGGTTAGACAATTAGAGCTCTTTCTCTCTTCTTTCTTACAGAGTCTGTTTCTTTTCTTTAAACTATTTTACTCTTTTAAGCAGCTGGTGATCTGTTCTCTTGCATATTCAAACTCTGCCAACAATTCTGATAATATGTAGCTTATTCCTCATCACAGTTTTTGAAGGTTAATGGAAGAATCTGATCACTGATCTTCAATGCTGCATACAGTTTAACCCCGAAGGTGCTCCATACATTCTAATTTTTAGTAGTAATCCAATAGGCTGTAGACTTCAGATTTTCTGAATTCAAAACCGGAGTTAGCGTAGTGTGAAAGTTTTTTTTCTCTCTCTCTCTTTTAGTATTAAGCTTATTTTTACCATGCAAGTGCAAATGAATGAAATTTTGCATTCATTTGGAAGTAAGAGCTGTCCACAGATGTGCTATTTGGTAATTGTTCTAGACTGGAATATTGAAGCATAAATAGTTGGTACTTCTTTTAGCCAGGGGTTTTCTTCTCCTGTTTTTTTTTTTCTTTGTCCTTGGAAATTTAATTATGAACAGTAAATAAATCCGGCAGTTCAAGTCATCCCAGATGCACAAGGAGACAATTCAACAAAAAAATAATAATAATAAAAAATACCCGACCAGAACGGAAGTAAGAGAGGAACTGCAAGTTCTTAATGTCAACTCCCCTGAGTTACAGGAAAGTTATTAACTTTGGTTGGCATGAAGAGGTTAATATAAAGAGCATCCTTTTATGTGCTGATAGGTCTGTGATGCAGCGTTCTGGGCTTCCGGCTGACTTTCATCAAGTGTATCATAGCCCGGTCCCTTGAAATTTAGACTGGTAGCAGTAATATATGAGGTGACCTACCCTGGCCTTAATTTCCCATTGCCTTAATCTCATGCTTCTGTCTCCATCCCTAGATTACAAAGGTCTGGGAGTGGGGGGAAGCAAGGTGTTGAAGGTGGTGAAAATCTACCAAGCTGTGTAAATGAAAGGGGGGAAGAACAGAAAAATTGCCTCTCCTTTGTTCCATGCAACATGGTGGGGACACATTAAGGGTCGGTCTGGGGACAACTCATCAAGAGGGCTTCCTAATAACATTTCGACCACCCCAGAGACAGTTTGAGGCGTCTATTCGCAGTGCTCACATCAGTGTGACAAAATGGATGGAGCCAGTGAGGTACAGTAGCCAATCATGAATTTCAGGTGTGTTTATTTGATTTTTTAAATTTAGTAATCCAATGAATGCAAACATGTCCCATTGGGGGAGTCAGGCAGGGAAAAATGGGTGATGCAATTGTGATTCAAGCGGCTGCAAAAAGTAGAATTCAAGCCTCACATTACACTACTAGTAAATATAAATTCTGCTGGCCCCCTCGAAACCTTCTCAGTAACTCACACTGGTGAGCTACCAGTTTGTGACAAGACTGTTCAGGAGCCATGCACCTGAGTCCTATGCTCCTTGTAGCCTCTGGAAGTGGTGAGTCTCACTAGCAATCCCCCACTAACAAAATCGTAACAAGTCTTCCACAAAAAGTGGACAAACTAGGGAGCATGATGGCTTACTGGGAACAGGTTCCCAGGAAACAGGCAATGTCCCTGATAAACTAGGACAATCTGGGAATACAGAATAGTTCGCATTTTGATTTATGGAAGTATTAATGAGTATGACAGGTGAGAAGTTGAATGATTTTAAACCTGTACCTCAGTCCAGAATCACACTGGAGAAGTTATAAATGTTACGTTTAGATTTATTTCTAAATGGAAAAACAATCAGTATGGGTCTTTGTTTATAATCGGGTCGTATAAGATATGTGTATTGATGACTGCTCTTGTTCAATTCATACTCACATACACAGGTTAATTTATAGGACTGAAAATCTCCCCTCTACCCCTTAGTGTTCAGATCCGAGTAATTTCCGCTTGGCTTATCAGGTGTTATCGCAGAATGGGGGGGAAAGGGAGGAAGAAATAAAGAAAAGAAAAGCGACTGTCATTCTTGAGAGCAATTAATCTTGGCTTTATTTGGTGACATCTAATATAATTACTAAGCATTCTCCAGGAACATGCAATTACCATGGATTTATAACGCTTTCACAATGTAATTACACAGTAGCTACATAGTTAAATCGGCCTCCTTAGTTAAACGATACCTTTTCATTTAGGTTTTCGATTACAGCCTTATCCAATGGGAAACAAGCTATCTTGAAATCCAAAAGCAGGTACCAAAAAAGCCCCCTGGGATTCTAGAGTCTCCTGGGTTTAGTGTGTGTTTCAACTTGTATGTGGATGATTGCGTCACTGACACTGAGGGTCAGTCTGAGCCTCTTCGTCTGAATTTCTGCCTCCGTTCTGGAGTTCCAAATGATCGAGGCTTGTTTTGGAAGTGGCATCCAACATTCAGTCCCTTCAGTTCTTTTGTGTCTTTTCCTCTCCTATGTTAACTCCTGCCAAGTCACGGACTTCTGCTGACCCCGAGAATGAATGTCCTCCACAACGTCCTACTATTATCAGCTTTGCAGAGGTTTTACAGATGGAGGGCTGTGCCTTCCTTGATGGAATCAGTCCATCTCATGTTGACCATTCCTCTTGTCCTTGCCTTCCACTTTTCCTTGCATTATTGTCTTTTCCAATGACTCTTGTCTTCTCCTAATATGACCAAAGTACAATAACCTCAATGTAGTCATTTTTAGCATTTAGAAGAAGAAGAAGAAGTTTCTTAGTGGAACAGGCTTCCTTGGGCGGTGGTGGGTTCTCCATCTTTGGGAATTTGTAAACAGGCAGGATAGCCATCTGACAGAGAGGCTGATTCTGTGAAGGCTTAAGGGGGTGGCAGGTTACACTGGATGAGCGATAGGGTTGTGAGTGTCCTGCATAGTGCAGGGGGTTGGACTAGATGGTCCAGGTCCCTTCCAACTCTATGATTCTATGATTCGATGGAGAAGAAGAGTTAGTTCTTATATGCTGCTTTTCTCTACCCAAAGGAGTCTCAAAGCAGCTTACATTCACCTTCCCTATCCTCTCCCCACAACCCTGTGTAGCAGGTGAGGCTGCGAGAGCCCAGATATTACTGTGGTCAGAACAGCTTTATCAGTGCTTTATCAGTGCCCCAACGAGCCCAAGGTTACCCAGCTGACTGCATGTGGAGGACTGTAGAAACAAACTCGGCTTGCTAGATTAGACGTCCACGTTCCTAACCACTACATGAAGTCCACTTATTTGTCTTTCTGGTGGTCCACGGTATCTATCAAACTCTCCTCTAACACCAAGTTTCGAAAGATATCTTGGTTGCAGTCTTGGTTTTGTGACGAAACCTAGGAATAGAAAACGCTGAACGATTTGCGCTTCTTCATGGTCAACCATAAACTGATCTAATGTCCTGTAGTTGTAACTTTTGCCTTCTTCCCCTCCAATGCATTACCAATGCTAAACTGGGAGCTGTGGCTCCATCAGCAGAAGGGAAACGATGCAAATGAATGGATGAAGCTGGAAGCTGTCGCAGTCTGTGCATGCTCTGGTTCTACTACACGTTCTACTTGCGATAGTGGCATTAAGCACTGTGGAAAGCATGCCGAGGTAAATTCTGGAATGGAAGATTTCTGTACAGTCAAACTAAGGAATGGTCTCTATACAACAGAGGGCTAATGCATGGCATCTCAAAGAACACGTGGATGTCTTTCAGAATTCAACTTATCTAGTCTTTCAGGAGGCAGCCAGATGCACAGAAAAGCTTACCAGCAGGGCATGGCAGAAACAGATTTCCACCCACCTCCCGTTCGTCCCCAGCAAGATATACTGTTTCTGTACATGCAGAGTCTATCTTGCTATACCTTCCATGAATTTGCCAGTGTGGTGTTGTGGTCAAGCGCTGCAGTCTCTAATCTGGGGAACCGGGATTGATTCCCCACTCCTCCACATGCAGCCAGCGTGGCTAGTCACAGTTCTCTTAAAGCTGTTCTTGCAGATCAGTTCTGTCAGAGCTCTCTCAGCCTCACCTACCTCACAGAGTGTCTTGTGGCGAGAGGAAGGGAAGGTGATTGTAAGCCACTCGGAGACTCCTTTGGGTAGTGAAAAGCAGGGTCTAAAAACTGACTCCTCTTTTTCTAGCCATTTAAGCTAAGGGACGATCACCATGTCTTACCACAGTGAATTCTGTGGGGAAATTCTGTATCAGGGAGGCTTTTCTCAGCCCTGATCTGGTTTCCAACCAGCTTCTTTGGCATGATTATGAGTTTTGTTGGTCTGGGAAAGGAAGAGAAATTGTGCCTCCTTCCAAATTAGAATTTGTGGATTAAAACTTTGATGGCTGCAGCAGTATTTCCCCCCTAAACCTAAGAGGCCTAGCCCAATCCCAGCAGATCTCAGAAGCTAAGCAGCATTGTCCCTGGTCAGTTCTCAGATGGGAGATGACCAAGGAACTCTGTGGCCTGCTGGGGCTCCCTGGTCATGGAACACAAGGGGAGGGGGAGGCTGGACTGCCAGGGGCAATAAGGAGCTGGCAAGGCCATAAGGACAAGTCTCTCCTTGATCCAGATAACTTGGGTACATTCAGGTGAGACCGGAGGAAACTTTCTGGTTTCACTCCAAGTCATTCCTATTGTTAGGGAAATTGCAAATTAAGCATTTAAAACTGCCTTTATCTGATGATCTTTGATATAAGAGGGGGATCTTCATCTGGCAACTGGTGAGAAAAAGGGAAATCCAACTGTGCCCGTGCCCAGTTAACCAACTGGCAACACTGGCAGAGGTCTATGTGCCAGCAGGGAGTCCACTGCCAAGCTGAAGACCCCTGGCCCATCCTTTCCCCCCTGGGATATTAGACCTTACCAGAGATCCCCGGGAGACTGCAGGGTTCTCTAGGTCAAACTGCCAGTGCTTAGATGCAGAGGGATGGAAGGAGTCAAACAGTGACTCTGCTCCTTTTAAAGTTTGCTGGTGCCAACTCTATGAGGTAGTTATGCTATATTTGTGTTGGGCAGCTGATGAAATTGATGCTGATGATGCAGTACATCTTGCCCTTAAGGTTCCGTCTCCAAGCCAGGAGATGGCCCTATTTATACTGGGATGGATCCTTCCCTGATCCTGCCGCTCTACTAAGCAAGTTTCCCCCATTTATTCATTTATTACAATATTTCTGTACCACCTCTCCTTTTGGCTCAAGGGTGGTATTTCTTCCAGTGTAAGGAGTCTTCAGTAGCCCTTCTGCAGTCGGACAGGTGGAGCCCCCCCAGTATCCTTTTTATATTCTGGATAGGACGACGAAAACCAGAAATAGTATTCTAAACATGCAAATGCTATGGATTTGTATAATGGCATTTTGTTCCTTGCTGTTCCATTTGCAGTCAGTAGCCAAGGATCTGCCCTTCATTCCATAATGAATCCCCATGGAATTATTTCCATTCAACTCTCACCTCTGAGCTCTGTCCTGGATGTTCAGAGAGTCCTAGGTAAGAGTTCCTCCCTCCCTCCCTCCCTCCCTCCCCCCTTCCTTCCTTCCTTCCTTCCTTCCTTCCTTCCTTCCTTCCTTCCTTCCTTCCTTCCTTCCTTCCTGGGGAGAGCAGGATATCAAGATCACACCTAACATCATTACCTGAATATTTAACAACCAGTTCTTTTCCACACCTAGTCTGAATATTGACCTTCAGACATTTCCAATGCTGAGATTTGTGTCGCATTATTATTCTACCCCCAATGCGGACAGAGTGGCCTAGTGTGGTCCTTCCCTGTCGCATTTGATCTTAGCACAACCCTGTGCGGTAAGTGAGGCCAAGGGGAAAGAAGAGCGTCAGGCCCAATATTACCCAGCAAGTTCCTTACTTGAGCTGGGATTCAAACCTGGCTCTTCCCAGCCATAGCCCAGCATCTAAACTCTTGCATCTCCTTGGCTGTTATTCAAAATTGAAATTTGTGTGAAATACCATTTTGTATCTCATAAAAATAGTATTTATGCTCTTGGGTTTGGCAGTTATGGTATAGCTTCCCTATATATGGATGCAATCCAATCTTGGGTGAGTCAATGCATTGACTTCAGGGCTTTCAATCCAGTCTTCTGAGTGACAGGTCCCTCTGAAATGCTTATCCTTGGGAGTGCTTTGCCTGCCAAACTTGCATTAATATCCAGGTCAAGATAATAGTCTGTAGTTAAATGTCTGAACTTGTCCTGCAATGTTTTCCAGCTCAACAGCTCTACGGCAGGATTGTTCACACCGACATTTTGCAGAGTCTAAGCTGCATTTAAGACATTTGAGCTTTCAAAGGTGTGGACTTTTAAAATAATGATTATTGCAAAATAATGATTACTGCATATGACTGGAGCTGCATGGCTGGGCAAAACAGTGACTGTACAGAAATGCTGCAGGGGTGGCCAGACTGGCTCTCTAGATGTCCATGGACTACAATTCCCATAAGTCCCTGGCAAGATGGCCTGGCAGGGAGTCATGGGAATTGAAGTCCATGGACATGTAGAGAGCCTCAGTTTGACCATCTCTGTTCTAGAGGTAGCTGGACACAGATGTACTCTTTGTAGAAATGTCTGTCCTTTGGCTGGCAGGGACTCATGTGAATTGTAGTCTATGGCGAGCCACTGTTTGGCCACCCCTAGTCTAGATGCACATGGCAAAACACCGGTATCCTGTGAGAGGTGCAGGTGAGGCCCCTTTAAACTGTATTTGTTTCCCCCCATTCAGACTGCACGATCCCCCCTCTGCCCCAGACCTATCAGTTCCAAAGTAAAATCAGGTTTATTAGCTGTTTTTTTCCTTGTAAAGTTGCCCTCAAGAACCCGGCAGGCTTGACAATGAAGCAAACTAGGTATACACTGGCATGCGGGCATCAGTGTCGTGGGCTGGCGATGGGCTTCATCGCTCTTGAGAGGCACCCTTCTGGGCTGCAGTCGTTCGCCAGGCAGGTCATCTGACATCCCCCGCATGCTGCCATAGCAACCCTGGGAAGAAACATGACTTCTGTAACGTTGCTTTATTAGACTCGGAGCGTGTTTTCCGAAAGCACAATATGACACCTGACCCCACGGTTGGAAGAAAGCGAACAAGACAGCCCCCCTCCCCCCGACCAGAAATAGGCTTTTTATGTTTAAGTACCACTCACCTGCGTGAGCCCAGAAAGGCTATAATGCTACGCAATGTCCTAGAGACAAGGTGAGGAACGTGCAGCTTCTTGGTCGTGTTATCATGTAACACACATGGTGGGAGAAGGCCAGAAAACTCCCACCCATTCAGTCAAGGCAGAGTGGCCAGCTGTCCCCCTCCAGACTTTTGACCAGCAATTCAGCAGGTATAATAATCACCAACATTGCACCTCTGATGATAATGATGATTGATTCTATTTATTGTAGTAATTGTAGTGACTGCTTTTGATCTGTTGGCTCTCTTGAAATGCTCATTGATGCATGCTCACTGATGCAAGCAAGAGATGCCGCCAAATTTTGCTACCCCCAGGATTTTGCTGGAAATATCCCATATGGATTTTACTTCTCCCTCAAATGCATTAAGCTTGTGGATCTTTTAAATGTCATTTCCTGTCACCTGATACCATTTGGTCTCCCCAGGCCTATGGTTGAGGCCAGGATACAGGCCCAGTTGGAGCTAGCACAGTTCTACAGGGCCTGCAAAATAGTGCTCTTCCGCCAGGCACTTGGTTGAGGTCAATCAAACCAGCAACATCTACTGGGACATCAGAACACCTCCTCCCATACAGATATGCCTATTAAATACAACAAGGGGCAATTGACCAATCTATGGGGTTATAGTTACAGCTGATAAATTAACACTTCAGTTATTATTGCTGTTACTATTGTTACTGCTCCTATCACCACTTCTATGTCTCTATTATTGAATCTAAATTGGACCTGTTCGTGTTCTCTGTAAACCGTCCTGAGCTGCAAGGGGAGGGCAGTATATAAATATAAGAAATGGATGGATGGATGGATGGATGGATGGATGGATGGATGGATGGATGGATGGATGGATGGAAGGATAGGTAGGCGAGACTGAGAGAGCCCTGATATTACTGCTCAATCAGATCAGCACTATCAAGGCTACGTTGAGCCCAAGGTCACCCAGCTGACTGCATGTGGGAGAGCAGGGAATCAAACCCGGCTCGCCAGATTAGAAGCCTCTGCTCTTAACCACTAGATCAAGCTGGCTCTATACAAACCGTACAGTTTCAGATCACAATCTAAAATTCATTATTACAAAATAACTTTAAGTTTAACCAGCTCAAATAAAATCATGCTTCACAAATCTATCCCTGATTTTCCTTGCAGCCAAAGCAAACAAGGAAGCATTAGAAGTAATGCAGGATTCTAAGTGCGACAATAACAGGCATAATATCTCAGACTCTGTGTACCCATTAGGCTTAACAAGAAGCTTTCTGAAGAATTTAGATCTCAGCTCTGAATAGAGAGGATATCATTAACATAGGACATTTTCATTTTTTTGGTAGGGGGGTTTATGTGTGTCAATTTGACATTAAAATGACATTAAAAGCAGTAAACAGACCGAGAGGCCCAGCAACAAAAAACTGTGAAAGAAAAGGCTCACCAGACCAACATGTAAACAAGGACAAGAAGCGTCCTTTATTCAGACTTTGCCACATTTCACTTATGCAAATCCTGACACTTTGGTGTACTTGTATCTCCCCCGTTCTGATCTTCTCGATAGGCTGAATATTACAGGGAATGTTAATCTGTCTGCTTGCAATTATTTTGCATTTGTGTTCCTTAGATGGGTGAAAGATAAATCCGTCCTGCTTGCTCCCTTTGAGTTTTAACTTTGTCACCTGGAGGAGGGAACTGGAATCTGATGAAAAAGTACTCTGATGCACGCAGATATGCACAAACAAAACCGGCATCTGCACATAGCAGAGCAAAAGGATGATCATGATTTATTGGGGATGTCTGTCAGAAAACAGGGTTTGTGTTGAATAGAGCATTTGTGATTGCTAAAAGACTCCTATTGATTCTACATCCAAATCTTGTCAATCTAAGAAGAAAACAATTCAGAGGAGAAAATACCCATTTACAATGCTGGAGGGTGAGCAGGTTTCCAGTAATGTACCAGTTTCAATAAATCAGCAGTAGCAGCAGCAGTGAAAATCCACCATATATATATTGACAAACAATATCCAAAACGCAAAATACTATGCACAAAATACTATGCATGGCAACCAGCTCAATATGGTTGCATCACAATCTCTTGTGTTCCTGTTATTATTGGATTGGACCTGATTTTTCAAGGCTATCACATTTGCAGAGGGGGTGGGGTGGGGTGGGGAGAGTTGCATCCCATGAATCAAAACATTCTGGCTTAGAAATTAGAACATTTCAATGAATACTAAGGCAGCAGGTAGAATCAAGCCTTCAGCAATGTGTAATGTTGTGTGGTGTGTTGGGAAGGGGTCCTTGATATGCTTTACTTCAGCCTCTCTCAACTTTTTTACCATTGAAAAAGCCCTGAGATGTTCTTCAGGCTTTGAGAAACCCCAGAAATGGCATGATTGTGCAGAATATGGTTGGGAAGCAGAGCTGTGGACATGCCCCACTTGGGGCCCCTCCCCTTCCCACCCGCCCGAGGCCCATGAAGAAGAAGAAGAAGAAGAAGAAGAAGAAGAAGAAGAAGAAGAAGAAGAAGAAGAAGAAGAAGAAGAAGAAGAGTTGGTTCTTATATGCCGCTTTCCCCTACCCGAAGGAGGCTCAAAGCGGCTTACAGTCGCCTTCCCATTCCTCTCCCCACAACAGACACCCTGTGGGGTGGGTGAGGCTGAGAGAGCCCTGATATCACTGCTCGGTCAGAACAGTTTTATCAGTGCTGTGGCAAGCCCAAGGTCACCCAGCTGGTTGCATGTGGGGGAGCACAGAATCGAACCTGGCATGCCAGATTAGAAGTCCACACTCCTAACCACTACACCAAACTGGCTCACCTAATATATATAAATTCCCACCCATTCAGGAACCCTGGTTGAAAAATCCTACCCTATACAAGTGCATGAAACTGGACAGTTTAATTAGCTCAGTATGGTCTACATTGCTTGGTTAACAGGCATCTTGAGTATCGGACAGAGCAACTTCCTATCCCTGCTCCATGATATGGCTAGGTCGACATGATCATGTAAGGTCATATTACCCAATAAATATTTAACAGATTTAAAATATGCATATAAAATTAAAACTCCCACCCATTCAGGCAACCCTTCCAGGGCCATCAAGAAACCCCAGGGTTTTGTGAACCCCTGGCTGAGAAAGCCTGCTTTACTGGGATGGATCCAGGTTGAGACACCTTCCTCCACTTAGATTCAAGTGGATAGCCATTTTAGTCAGCAGTGCAAGAAAATTTGAGTCACTGGACTCAACTTTTTTTGTACATCCTCCACTTAGTTTGAAGGAAGACTCCTCAGATCACAGGAAGATGGCAATAAATACATAAACTTTGCTCTGTGGAGTCGTAAGAGTGGAGCAGAAGTCTCCCCATCATTATTGGTTTCCAACGTTTATAATCTTTCCTGTTTGCCCACCCATCAGTGCTACCAACTTGCTAATCGCTAAGTGACAAAAGTCTTTCTGTCTTCACCTTGGCCAATTCTGCATGGGAGGAAAACATTGGGATGGTGTCAATATGGATGCAGGGCTAATCCCTGTATCCACATGATGTCACTGCCATTCCAGCCCCCTCTAGGTCCTGCCACAGATAGGGCCCTCATTTGGTATGTGCTAAATGAACATGGGAGAATCCATGTTCCCTTTCAGTGCTGTGGGGGCCAATGGAGCCTGTCCTGTGGCACTTTGGAGGCCGGGAGGAGGCAAAAAATGCTCATCCTGACTGTTTATGCACTGGGAACTGCCCCAGCTCCCGTGCAGGAGCACAAATCAGGAGCGGATGAGGAACACTGGGCCAAATGTTCCCCCCCTGTGGGTGCAGGAAGAGGTGGGGCAACCTGCCACAACTAAAACTCCAGCCTGCAGCACGGCATGAAGCCTCCAGTGAGTAAATGGTCCTTGTGTGTGGGATGTGCAAGCTCTGAGCCATCACCTCTCCACTGCTTCTTTGTTGAAACGAATCTTTACTATTTTGTCTAATATGAAAAGCAAAATGAATCTGGGTGCAAAGTCAAGGGTGTGTGGGAAAGCTATGAAGATCGCAGTTTGGAAGCAGGTGAATTGATTCTCTTTTCTTTCCTCTTTGCCCCTGTGAAAAGAATGTCAAGCTTCTTTCGAGCCTGCAGGGGGATTGTTTTGCTTGGGAATGCAGGTGAACAGCTCAGAGCTCAAGTTAAGAAATGTGGCGTGTGCGAAATACCACAAAGGGCTTAGCGGCAGGGGGGGAGGGGGGAGAGAGGGGCTGCAAAGGGTTTCAAAACTGGACCATCTACAAAGGATTTAGTTTTCAGCACCAGAATAATGCATGGTGGGGTGAGGGGAGGGGAAAAATGAATCAGGGGATTTGAATATTCATCGTTGTGTTGCAAAGGCAAATCTTAGGCAAATTTAAAGAAATGTATCAACTAAAACTTTATGAATTGGCTGACAATTTATATCCCATAACAGCTATTATCTATTTTATTTCATCCTGATTTTCTACTGAAAAGCCAGTGTGGGATATCACAACTCCAATTAAGAGAGCCAGTTAAAGAGCAGAGGCTCTAACCGGGTTTGATTCCCCACCCCTCCTCCGCATACAGCCAACTGGGTGGCCTTGGGCCAGTCACAGTTCCCTCAGAGCTCTCTCAGCCTCACCTACCTCACAGGGTGCCTGTTGTGGGTCAAGGAAGGGAAGGTGATTTTGTAAGCCCCCCTGAGACTCCTTCAGGTAGTAAAAAGTGGGTTACAAACAAAAGCTCATCTTCCTAAATTAGAATAGATTAACAAGGATAACTGAAGACAGCTAACGCATCAAGCAAAAGGTGAAAAGGAAGAACAGCGTCACTGTAGCTGGCAAGCCTAGGAAACTCGAGAATGAATATTAAATATAACAAAATCATCCCCACAGATAGGACAACTATCTGTTCTCTAATACAAAGGGTTCTGTGACTTTGAAATGCACACCTAGTTTATAACCTATAAAGATAAAGATGCTGAGCACAAGAAGCAGGAGGAATCCCAAGAATGTCGATTTGGTAGGAAATCCCATTTAATTCAACAGGGTTTACTCCCAGGAAAGTCTCCTTAGCAGACTGCAATCCGCCTACTGTATTGGAGCTGGCCAGATGTTCTCCTTGAGTAATCCCAAGTGAGGAGGCAGACCCTCCCCCGCCACCCTATTTAATTGGTGCTCCTGCTGCCAATCTGGCTCACCTCAGCCAATTGGAGAAGCAGCACTCTGTTCTTCTACCAGTTGCTTAATCAATCCCTTTCTTCATTCCTCCGTGAGGTTAATTGAGCATTAATGCTACTAAAAGGCTGTACTGAGGCCATCTAGAGAAATCCGGGGGCCAGGGTGGGGAGTGGAAATAAAAGTTTATGTTGTGCTGTTTTTAAAAAGTCATTGCCATCCTTCATTAGAATGCGCTTGGTTTGTAAAATGCTTTAGTTTTATCTCTACTTCATTCCTACAATACCCCTGAGAAGTAGTTCCTTAGAATGCTTATGTTGCCAAAAGAGAAAATGGGGCTCACTCCTCATTAAGCTTGCTCATGAGTAAGCCCCATTAAAATGGCTTTCCAAAATGGGTAGGTGCGTGTTAAGGGCCATCAAGTCACTTCTGACTTTTGGTGACCCAATTAATGAATGAATGAATGACCTTCAAAACATCATATGGTTAACAGACATGCTCTGGTCTTGCAAACTGAATCCATCCAACTCAAGTCGTTTTTTTTTTCCTGCTGCTTTTAAGTTTTCCTAGCATTATTCTTTCTCCTAAATTTAGGATCATATAAAGCTGCATTCCTATTGATGCTGAGGACATATAACCAGTTTGGTGTAGTTAAGAGTGCAGACTTTTAATCTGGCATGCCGGGTATGATTCTGCACTCCCACACATACAGCCAGCTGGGTGACCTTGGGCTCGCCACGGCACTGATAAAACTGTTCTGACCGGGCAGTGATATCAGAGCTCTCTCAGCCTCACCCACCTCACAGGGTACCTGTTGTGGGGAGAGGAAAGGGAAGGTGACTGGAAGCCACTTTGAGACTCCTTCGGGTAGAGAAATGTGACATATAAGAACCAATTCTTCTTCTTCTTCTTCTTCTTCTTCTTCTTCTTCTTCTTCTTCTATAACAGTTTTAAGGGTCTTGGATTCCCCCAAGGAATTTTTGTGAACATTGCATTCCTTGCCTTGCCTTACACCTTACAGGTGGGTGTGTGTGTGTCACTAAACCACTGCAGATTTGTAGTGCAGATAACATTTTCAAAGACAAAGACTAGCCAACAGCAAGAGCTGAAATGCACTTGAATATGTGTCTGAGGCTGCAATCCTTACTTGAAAGAAAACTTTGCCAAGTCTGGTATGATCCATAGTTGATTTTATTCTTTCCCTCCTGTAACTTTCTTTCTTTCTTTCTTTCTTTCTTTCTTTCTTTCTTTCTTTCTTTCTTTCTTTCTTTCTTTCTTTCTTTCTAGATGTCAATGAACTACAATTCCCATAAGTCCCTGGCAAAATGGCCTGGCAGGGAGTCATGGGAATTGTAGTCCATGGACATGCAGAGAGCCACAGTTTGGCCATCTCTGTTCTAGAGGCAGCTGGACACAGATGTACCCTTTGTAGAAATGTCTGTCCTTTGGTTGGCATGGCAAGGGCTCATGGTCACTGTAGTCCATGGTCATCTGGAGAGCCATGGTTTGATCACCTCTGTATACATTCAACATCTCATCTGGGACTGATTTTGGATCAAACACTTCAATACTTTTCCTTAAACCTCAGCTGGACGTGGGCCACGTCATTTCAGTTGCTTGGCCCAAAGACGGAATTTGGCACCTGGCTGCTCAGATTCTCAGCAACCGCATGGCCAAGGATCAAGTGGCTAGCACTCCTGTGCCTGGGAAGAAGGGCTGGGATTGTGTGGCAGGAGCTCTGGAACTAGGCCTGCTTGCCAGGGGCTGGGAAGCAGGACGTCAACATGACCTCCCCCCCCCCCCCCTCCAGCTCTGTTGTCCTGCATTCCAGAGGTTTATTTGCAGTTTTTGGTGGGGCTTTCGGGGATGGGTGGCGGTGGAGGAATTTAATTTGAGACCCCATAGCTCTGCGGGGGGTGTCAGCCAGGGCAATAGATTCCCAGGAACCACCAAAGTTCACAAGGTCACACACACAAAAAACCGAGAAGAAGGGAAGGTAGTGGTTGCCTTCGAATATTGTACTCCGCGGGAGTCTGAAGATACTTGCTTGACAGGCAGCTTTTCCCTGCAGACTGGATTATGAGCCTGCCCTCCCTAGGTGCCTGCCGCCTGACATTCTTTCTTCTTTCCCCCGGACAACACATTTTACTGTCGACACAGCCGATTTTTGGGGAGGGGGATTTATAGTATGCAGCCCTTTGCGGAACCTCATACTCTAGCTTCCTACGCTGGGTAAAAAGGGCCACTTGGCATTACTTGATTATTGGCCATCATAACGGCACAGCCCATGAAAGGGAACCTTAGATGTACAAAACACTGAGATGCGGATGAAAGAAAACATGATCTTCCACCACTACCAGTGATTTAGAGGTATAGCTCTGCAGAATCAGAGGTGCGTTGTATTGTCTGGAGCCTGGTCAATGTGTTCTGGTTAAGAGACAGACTATATGGAGAGCAATTGGGGTTACTGAATCTGACTAGCACAGGCTTACTCAACCAGGGTTTCATGAAACCTGGGGTTTCTTGATGGCTCCGGAAGGGTTTCCTGAATAGGTGGGAGCTAATTAAAAATTTTAAAACATTTATCAGGTCATCATGACCATATGTGGCGATGTTGACACATCCAACCCCAATCCCAAATAGCCAATGGTGGGCCTGGAGGGGGTGGGAAGGCCTTGGGTGGGCTTGTATACTGCTGTTTTCCCCAGCCGTATTCTGCACCATTTCACCCCTTCTGGGGTTTCTCGAAACCTGAAGAATGTTTCAGGAGTTTCTCAATAGTGAAAAAGTTGAGCAAGGCTAGATTAGGATTTGGAACACCTAGATTTCAATCCTCATTGAATCTGCCATAGAAGCTTGCTGGGTGACCTTGGTACAGTCATTTTCTCACAATGGAATCTACCTCACAGAGCTGTTGTGAGGATAAAATGGGAGAGAGGAAAATTCTGGGCCCTCATTGTGGAAAAAAGCAGGATATGTGTTCCATATAATATATTTCTGGTAAGGGCTTGGAGGAAGAGCATGTCTCATGGCTTAAGAGCCACTCAGCGCTTAACACCAAGTCAGGGCGGCTGTCTCGCCCCTGAGTGCCTCCTCCTCCAACCAGCTTGCATGTCTGTCCAGCAGCCAGCCAAGCGCCTTCCATTCCCCAACCCTGACCACCCCCTCCTCCTTCCACTTCCCTCCGAGGCTCAAAGACTGCAGACCCCTGCTGCGTGAGAGCTGCCCTTGCTGGTGGGTTCCCTACCCAGCGGCCTCCAAACTGCAGCCTTTCCAGGTCCTGGCGGGAGGGAGAGGTCATCTGCAGAGTTCTTCCACCCCCACCCCCAATCTAGCACCTGTTGTATTCCTGAATGCTTGGCCCCTAGTATCTAAATAAATAAGTATAGGTCTCCTGATTGGACATGTCTTTATTTGCTAGCTTTTAAAAATATCAACCTTCTTCAAAGGAGCTGGGGGTTGAATAAATGGTGATCCCATTAATCCATTGATCCTCTCAAAAACCTTGTGGGGTAATTTAGTATGAAATCATAACTGAAATAATAATGCCCAGTGACATTCGCATCCCAGCAAGGGTTTGTTACTCAGGGCTGCCATGTTGTAGTCAATCCCTAACCACTGCCCAGGTAGGAAACTCTACCCGTGTTGGCCACAGAAGCCCATTGACCATTTTTCATCTCTTTCCTAGCAGCCTTATCACATTTTGATCAAAGTGCGTATGCCTAGTTTTACTTGCTAGAATGTCACAGTGAAACCCAGAGGTTGTCTTATTAACTGGGAGAGAACATATGAGACATGTTTGTGGCCATAGAAAAGCATCTGACTTCTGAACAAGCAGTGGGTCTTTATTAGAAAGGAAAATATTGGTTCTTTTTCTTCAGACAACAACAGTGCTGTCACTTTTGCATAATCTATTGCATTTTTTAATCTCACTCTTCCTCAAAGGAATTCCAGCAGAATCCAGTAAGGAAGTTTCATATCCCTCCATTCACAACTGAAGATGGTTGGGCTAAGCCAGTCCGACTACTAGCCTACAGTCTTCTCATGAGTGCTATGGCTGACCATGGGTTTCAGCCCACCCATATTTCCAATCCAAGCCCAGCCATTACACCCTACTGGCTCTCACTGGCTCCAGCCATACGTCCTCTGCTTCTGTCCCTTCAGCTCCATACAGAAATCAATTCACCTGGAGAAAATGGCTGCTTTGGAAGGTGGAATATAATATGACATTCTATCCCATCGAAGTCCCTCCCCTTCCCAAATACCAACCTCCACAGACTCCACTACAAAATCATCCGTGTATTTCTTAATCTGGAGCTGGCAACTCTACCTAAACATATCCTGTCTGCTTTCTGCTTTGAGATGAGTGCCTGAAGGGCTATAGAGCAAGTCACTGCTCCAGAGTCTTTCCAAAGAGAAACAGAAGATCATCTTAGACTTGCGATAAAGAAGAAGAGTTGGTTTTTATAGGCCACTTTTCTCTAACCGAAGGAGTCTCAAAGCGGCTTACAATTGCCTTCCCTTTCCTCTTGCCACAAGAAGAAGAGTTGGTTCTTATATGCTGCTTTTCTCTACCTGAAGGAGTCTCAAAGCAGCTTACAGTCACCTTCCCTTTCCTCTCCCCACAACAGATACCCTGTGAGGGAGGGGAGGCTGAGAGAGCCCTGATATTCCTGCTCAGTCAGAACAGCACTGTGGCAAGCCTAATCAAACCCAGCTCTCCAAATTAGAAGTCAGCGCTCCTGACTACTACACCATATTACTGGCTCCCATATTACGTTTGGGCAAATCTCCCATTTTCATGATGGTAGCAGATGGTCTTGGCTGGTCGTAGACCCCCTGCTGGACCACAGGGCTTAGAAAGTGCACATCAGGGCCTACCCCCAGGGCCAGCCAGGAACCTGTCCTTTAGTTCAGGGGTAGTCAACCTGTGGTCCTCCAGATGTTCATGGACTACAATTCCCATGAGCCCCTGCTGGCAGGGGCTCATGGGAATTGTAGTCCATGGACATCTGGAGGACCACAGGTTGACTACCTCTGCTTTAGTTCACAAGCAGCAGAAGATCAACGGAGCACCTCTTTTCAGTTGGCATTGCAAAATAACTTGTCTGGGAAATGTTCTCGCCAAGAATTGACATTTCCTGAAATAGTTCAGGCTGGGTAAGAAAACTTTGTCGCTTCAAGCCCAGGATAGTCATAGAGAGAAGTCAGGACTTTGAAGGCTTATTCCTCTGGCTACGCCATGGAAGAGGTGCCCTTCCTCTCTGCCTTGGCTGGTGTCCCCAAACGCAATCCACTCGGCTTGCCCTTGTCTGCTCCCAGAAAGAGGCTAGTTCCTGCATGCCCCGTGCCACTCAGGGAGGTGGTGGAGCCAAAAGACAGAGTCATCGCTCTTTCTGTGGTGCTTTGAAGGGGGATGAGGCTGATGGGGCTCCTGTCGCTCAAAAGGTGTAGAGCGGAGAGCCTTCTAATCCCATCAACAAGCGCTCCTCTTGTCTTCTCTGAGTGCCAGAGCTAATTACAAGGAGAACAGCCGGCATGCTGAGGTGGCAATTCTGCAGAAAATTCTCTCTCTCTCTCTCTCTCTCTCTCTCTCTCTCTCTCTCTCTCTCTCTCTCTCTGCATGTGCAGTGAGGCATGTGATGCTTCCAGATGCCGGCAGCCCCATCTTCTTTTATCAGAGCAGGAACCCCTTAAGCATTAGAGGAATGCCAAAGGACGGCTTCTGACTACGGCAAACGAGTCGGGCTCTTTGCTAAATGCAAATGTCACACTGGCTGGAAACCAAAGGATAAACCGTGCCTTGGGGGTCTCAGTGCAGCTTGATTCCACTCATCTTCTAAAAGGCTCAGGGCAGGGTATGTCACACACGCCCGGCACCTATTTGACTGGCTCAAAGGCAGCCAGTGAGCTTGATGGCAGTGGGGGGGGGGGATTTGAGCCTGTCCTGCATTAACACTCAACATACAAGACCGTGCTGGCTCTTGGCTGGTCCAGCCCCAGGCCCCGGGGCATCCAAATACAAATCCAAGTAGGATAAGTCGGTAGCCAAAAAGAAGAAGAAGAAGAAGAAGAAGAAGAAGAAGAAGAAGAAGAAGAAGAAGAAGAAGAAGAAGAAGAAGAAGAAGAAGAAGAAGAAGAAGAAGAAGAGTTGGTTCTTATATGCCGCTTTTCCCTACCCGAAGGAGGCTCAAAGGGGGTTACAGTTGCCTTCCCATTCCTCTCCCCACAACAGACACACTGTGGGGTGGGTGAGGCTGAGAGAGCCCTGATATCGCTGCTCGGTCAGAACAGTTTTATCAGTGCCGTGGTGAGCCCAAGGTCACCCAGCTGGCTGCATGTGGGGGAGTGCAGAATTGAACCCGGCATACCAGATTAGAAGTCCGCACTCCTAACCACTACACCAAACTGGCTCTCAAAAATTGATGGAAATAAAAGAAACATGGCAAAAGGGAACCTAATGGGGAACTCTTGCTCTTTCTGGCATGGCAGAGGTTGCCAGAAAGTCATGGAGGCAGGGTCTTCAGGCCCATAACCCTCCCCTCCCTCAATTGGCATCCAGAGGTACACTGCTTCCGATGATACAATATCTATTTACCTCAGGATCACAGATCATGAGTGCTCTCTCTTCCTTCACAAACTATTTTTAAAAGTCATCCAGGATACAGGCAGGTACCATAAAGGTAAGGATGTATTGAGAGAGAACAAATTCACTGTACCAGATTTGAGAGTTACATTTCTATGTTCACTGTAACGGTCCTTAAGGATCTATCAGGGATTTTAGTACTTCTGTCTGTTTCTCCCCTAACTCATTTGGTGCTCTAATTAGCTGCACCGTTACTCTTAGGTGAGATGTGTATCCAAGCTGTTACCTTTTTCTCCTCTAGGAATTTTGAATCAGCTCCTGGGTCTGTGAGGGATAAACCCCAAGAACCATTATGATTTGAAGCTTCCTGCTTCTGTCTTTGGCTCATCAAGTACATGTATATTTTATGTTCTGGGGTAATCTCAACAAATTCAAGTGACAGGCCCCTGGAGACCCTTCTGTGCTTACCCATAAAACCTTTCTCGAATACTGTATGAGATGAAAGGAGGCTAATGGATCCCTTATAAAGAGCGTTGCAAATAAAGCTGCTGATAACCAATATTGTGCTGTAACATTCTCCTATTTTGATTCTAACTTCTAAATTTCAACTTCTCAATTGTAAATATGTCCTGTACTATTGTTTCCTCTGCTGCAGGTTTTGCTGCATTTTTCGTTTTCTTCTCCCTACTCCATTTTCTTCTTTTATTATTGCCTGAAAGATCCTAGCTTTGGTTGCATTATGAGGATCAAGTGAGCAAGATGAACAGACAAACAGTCTTGCTGGATCAGACCACCCGTCTGCTAGATTAAGGTGACCATATATCACGACTTTAGAGAGACCCGCCTTTACAAAAAATGTCCCACGTTTCGGACCATTATTAAAAAGTCCCGGGAAACAGTAGCAGGAGGTGGAAGCGTCCGGGAAGGCAGAAGTGCCCCGCGAGCCTCAGCCTGGCGGCCTCCAGGGACCCCACAGGGCCAGCCCGACAGAACCGCAGCAGGGAGCCCGACCCTGCACAGAGCCCACTGACCTCCCAGCTGCGGCAATCCTAAAGACATTGCTTTAGGATGCTTAGGGCTGATCCTGCATTGAGCAGGGGGTTGGACTAGATGGCCTGTATGGCCCCTTCCAACTCTATGATTCTATGATTCTACTATTCTAACCAGAGGCCGACCCTCTCTCCACCGCCACTCCTTCTGTGGCTGCGGATGCCCAGGTGGCGTCACGAGACACATGCAGGTAGGCAGCCAGCCTGACTCTTGCTCCCCCCCCCCCCCGCAGGAAGCTTCAGGATTTTCCCGGGCCCCGCCAGTCTCCAGGGGGCACGCTGCTCTCCCCTCTCCGGCTGCTGGGCGAGGACCTCTCCTCGAACCACCACCACTACCGCCTTTGAAAGACTGACGGCGTGGGGCTTTCGAGCTGAGAAAACCCCCTGCCTGGAATGCCTGGTGGGGGACAATCCTTCCCAGGGAAGAGTGCTGTTCTTGCGGTGCTCAGGGGCCAGGATGGCAGAATGGCTGGGCAGGCAGATCGCGGGCCTTGGCCTTTAAGCACTTAAAGGGAGAGGCAAAGCAAGGGGGTTGCCGCAAAATGCAGGGAGGAGGGTCGGCTCCATCAGGTGGCCTGCATCAGGTGGCCTGCAAGGAAACTGGCAGCAAAACGCCCCGAGCCCCCCCCCCCCCCCCAGCTTGTGCCAAGGTCTGGTAGCAAAGTGGCCTCCGGCGAGCAGGTGGTACAGCACAGCAGCGCAGTGACCCTTTCTCCCTGCCGCCTCATGGGATGCTCTGCCTGGTGTCCCGCTTTACCATTTTAAAAATCTGGTCACCTTATGCTAGATCCATCGAGTCTAGCATCCTTTTCAGTGGCCATGAAGGCTGACAAAGAGAGAAGAAGAGGCTAAAGCCTCCCTCGCTCACCCTAAAACAACTGGTTATCAAGAGGCATGCTACCTCTGAACATGGAGGTTCCATTTGGTCCGCTTACGTTACGCAGCCAGCTACATTCAGCTTGAAGAATTAAAGTAGAATGCTTCCCGGATCAGTCACATCGGTGACCCTAGCCTATTGGGATCATATAATGCCAAACCATGGCTCTTTATTTATTTTAACTTTTTTTTTCTTTAGATTTCTAGGCTGCCCCTCTCCATAAAGGCCTTGGGTGTTTAAGAACATAGCAATCACTAGGTGATCTGTGCTCCCTCCTCCCGCTCCTGTATTAGTTCTTCTTTTTGATGGGTTAGTGGGGTGTAGTCTGCCATGGTCTTTTAAATGTTTTTAGGAGTCTCTTGTATATGGAGGAATGTCCAGTATGGTTTTAATGGGGTTTTAATGGGGTTTTTAACACGGACAAACTGTAACCTGCCATGACCCAGTCATGAGAGTGGCGGGCAATAATGATAATGATAATAATAATGATAATAATAATCCAAATAATGATAATGATGATAATAAGATAAAAAACTTTAAGATCTTAACATTTCTATTTGAAACATTGCAATCGCTCTGACATATAAACTATCGCCTGGGGCAGATGTTCAATCCATATGTGAAAATAATTAGCCTGGTTATGTATGGCAGGAAAGCAGGGGGAGTCAGGCAGGGGGGCTGATTTGGATGGTAAGAGGGCCATCCTAGGTCTTGACCAAATGCCAGGTGGAAGAGTTCTGTCTTGAAGGCCCTTTGGAACTTTGGAAACTCCTTGGAATTCTAGTTCATAGACATCTGGAGAGCTACAGTTTGGCCACCCAAATCAGATATGACTCCTTTTGAAAAGATAGACAGGTGAGGGGGAGGAAGCAAAGCAATTCTGAAAGTAGAAGTGTGTGAATGCTTTGGACACTACAGAAAAGGTTTGCAAAATTCTCCTCTCTCCCCTTGGCTAGACTGACAGGAAGGGCTACATTTGTTGCTCTCAGGGAAGGTATGTTGATCCAGCAAGGGAGATCTGGATCAGGAAGCAGCTTTCTGCTTCTGTAGCCTTAGCAAAATCATTCAAGTATGTGTGTCAGTCCTCCCATGGAGGTTTGCATTGTTCCCCCAAACCCCATGGAGCTGGCTGGGTGTTTCTGGATGTGTGTGGGAAATGCACCTCTCTGTTTGGGACCACCAGTTGTCACGCACTACTTAATTGCTTGCTGCTTGGATCACAGCCCAAATGTTTTACAAATGACAGATGATTATGAAAGATTTCCCATCACTAGAGGCTTCCAGTTTACACCAATTAGCACTCAGGAGTGCTTAAATCGCTTCACGTGCATCAGCTGTTTATTCAGAACATTTGTATGCCACAACTCCCGGCCTGCTCCAGGCGCCTCACAACAATAACACAAAATCAAGGACACGATATAAACAAATCATAGATATGTGAGTGTTAAATACTATTAACAACAACAGCCACAGTTTTATTCTTATATCCTGCCCTTCCCTGGTCAGCTCACTGCAGGTAACATCAGTGTCAAAACAAAGTTACAAGTATGAATTAAAACATTAATTAAATCATAGAATCATAGAATCAAAGAGTTGGAAGGGACCATACAGGACATCTAGTCCAATCCCCTGCTCAACGCAAGATCAGCCCTAAGCATCATAAAGCATCCAAGAAAAATGTGTATCCAACCTTTGCTTGAAGACTGCCAGTGAGGGGGAGCTCACCACCTCCTTAGGCAGCCTATTCCACTGCTGAACTACTCTGACTGTGAATTTTTTTTCCTGATATCTAGCCTATATCGTTGTACTTGTAGTTTAAACCCATTACTGCGTGTCCTTTCCTCTGCAGCCAGTGGGAACAGCATCCTGCCCTCCTCCAAATGACAACCTTTCAAATACTTAAAGAGGGCTATCATGTCCTCTCTCAACCTCCTTTTCTCCAGGCTGAACATTCCCAAGTCCCTCAACCTATCTTCATAGGGATTGGTCCCTTGGCCCCAGATCATCTTCGTCGCTCTCCTCTGTACCCTTTCAATTTTATCTACGTCCTTCTTGAAGTGAGGCCTCCAGAACTGCACACAGTACTCCAGGTGAGGTCTGACCTGAGGTCTGAGGTATTCAATGGGACTATGACATCTTGTGATTTTGATGTGATGCCCCTGTTGATACAGCCCAAAATGGCATTTGCCTTTTTTACCGCTGCATCACACTGCCTGCATCACACTGTTTACAATCCACAAGTACCCCAAGGTCTCATTCACACACAGTGTTACCTAGAAGCATATCCCCCATCCAGTAGGCATGCTTTTCATTTTTCTGACCCAGATGCAGAACTTTACACTTATCTTTATTAAATTGCATCTTGTTCTCATTTGCCCATTTTTCCATTATGTTCAGATCTCGTTGAACTCTGTCTCTATCTTCTGGAGTATTTGCCAGTCCTCCCAATTTGGTGTCATCTGCAAACTTGATGAGTAGTCCTTCCACCCCCTCATCTAGATCATTAATAAATATGTTAAAAACTACCGGACCGAGCACCTAGCCCTGAGGTACCCTGCTACTCACCTGCCTCCAGTCTGATGAAACACCATTGAAAACAACTCTTTGAGCACTCAAATCAATTCCCTATCCACATAACTATCTGAAAATCCAGATTGCAGTCCTTCAATTTATCCATCAGAACATCATGGGGAACCTTATCAAAAGCTTTACTAAAATCCAAGTAAACGACATCAACCGAATTTCCACGATCCAGCAAACCTGTCACTTGGTCAAAAAAGTAAACCGGGTTGGTCTGACAGGACCTGTTGGAGACAAATCCATGCTGACTTCCTTGGATCACCAAATTGTCCTCCAGATGTTTGCAGATTGCTCCCTTTAATATGTGCTCCATTACCTTACCCACAACAGAGGTCAGACTCACTGGTCTGTAGTTTCCCGGGTCATCCTTCCTACCTTTTTTGAAGATCAGAATAATATTTGCTCTCTTCCAGTCCTCCGGGAATGTTAAATGTTAGGTTTCAAAGCATTTTAACACCAACCTCTCATTGTTTAAAATATTTCTGGGGGGAGGGGCTAGTAAGTGCTTGGAGGGGTTGGTTGGCGGATGGATTCTCGGTAGTTCAGTGGCTTCCAACTTATGGCAACCTTACAAATTAATGATCTTCAAAATGTCCTAATACTATGGTATGAATGACCTTGATCACCAGTGGCACATCCTTACACTTATGGATCTTTTCTCACTCATTCAGGCTGCCCTTCCCCATTTCCATCTCCGGATTTTTTAGTTGCAGTCTCCCTTTGGGTTGATGATGGAGATAAGTAATAGAAAATCTTGAATAAATTCAATTTCTTCATCATCAGCCTTAAAGTTGTGTAAATTCCCTAGCAGTCATTACTTTTTTCTCTTGATGTTCAACTGTAATCCTGCTTTGACACTTCCTGCTTTAACCAGCAGTTAGTTGTTCCAAGTCTTCACTATTTTCTGCCTATAAAGCGATGCCATCTGCATATCCCAAATTGTTCCTTTCACCAGTTTTCACTCCGCCTTCATCTAAATCTGATCCGGCTTTCTTCATGGGTATGTTTGGCATATGACCAAACAGATAAGAGATAAAGTACATCCTGATCTGACACTTTTGCCAATTGGAAACTGTTCTGTTTCTTCATATTTTCTCCTAACAGTAGCTTCTTGTCCAGAGTACAGGTTGTGCATCAAAATCAGCTGCTGTGGCACACCTATTTGAGTTAAAGCCAACCATAGCTATTCATCATCCACAGAGTCAAAAGCTTTGCTTGTAATCTATGAAACACCAGCTGATTTTCTTCTGAAACTCTCTTATATGCTCCAGCAACCAACATAAATCTGCAATATTCTCTCTGGTGCCTCTTCCTGTTCTGAATCCAGATAGAACATCTGGCATTCCTTGTTCCATATGCAGTAACAGTCTTTGTTGTATGATTTTGAATCTCACTCTACTCATCTGAGAAATTAATGCGGTGGTCCGATAGTCGCTGCACTCTTTGACGTCTCCTTTTTCAGAACCAGAATCTAAAGACTGTTTCCAGTCTGCAGACCATTGTTTTATTTCTCATATTTGTTAGCATTAACATATTATGATTTTGGTGGACTCTGTTTCAGTGGCTTGAAATAGCTCAATTAAAATTTCATCTGCTCCTGGTAATTTGATTCTCCCAAATACTCTCAGTCCAGCTTTCACATTGCTTTCTAAAACTGTAGGTTTGTCATCACAGAATTCTATGAGTCACTCTCCTGCTTCATTTCATGCTCCTAGCCCAAATTCTCCAACAATATCTGATTCTGCATTGTTTCCTGCTTTTGCATTCTACTGTAATTCAAGTCAATAAACAAACAATCCAAATCAATAAAAATGTGCCAATAAAAACAGCCAATACAAGCAAGTCAGGGCACAAAAAGTAAAGCAGTCTAAAATGATATTGACAAAACAGAGGCTAAATTATCTTTGCAGCTACCCGCTAAGCTAGGTCAGTATTCAGATCTCCCTTGTACAGGGGGATGTTGCTGATGGCTGCGAGTCAGTTGGGATTTTGTGGTGAGCTGGCACCTTCTTTGTGCCAACCCAAGCAAGGACTTGGTTGAAATACTGGCTTTGTGTGTTTTGAAAAAAGAAGAGCTTCTAAATCGGGGATTTCCAAAATGGTGCCCATTGGCATGGTTGAGGTGCCAGAAGTCACAGGCTAAATCCTTGGAATCTTTTGGCAACCACAGTTGTAGCTTACAGGTTAGGAATCTTGAACTGGGTGGCCCAGAACACCCTGACATCATCAGCTCTCAGAAGCGAAGGTTGGCCTTGGTTAATTCTTGGATGGGAGAGCACCAAGGAAGGTTGCTATACAGAGACAGGCAATGGCTAACCACCTCTGTTGGTCTCTTGCCTTGAAAATCCACTGAGGTCATCATACGTCAGCTATGACTTGACAATACTTTCCACCACCAGAGCTGGGAAAGACTCTTCTCTGATTGAGGCTCTCAGAGAGCTACAGCAATACACAGCACACTGGACAGAAGTTCTGACTCAATACAAGGCAGGGATGTTCCTATGCAAGGCCCTGGATTTCTTACCTGGCCTCTTTAGTTAAACAGATCTCATGGAGCAGGGATAGGAGGGAAATTTTGCTGCCAGATACTCAAGATGCCTGTCCACCAGACAATGTAGACCAGGGGTAGTCACTGCAGCCCTCCAGATGTCCATGGACTACAATTCCCATGAGCCCCTGCCAGCAAATGTAGACCATAAGAAGCTAGTTAGATTGGCAAGTTGCATACATTTGTATAAAGGTAAAGGTTTCCCCTGTGCAAGCACCGAGTCATGTCTAACCCTTGGGGTGACGCCCTCTAGCGTTTTCATGGCAGACTCAGTATGGGGTGGTTTGCCAGTGCATTCCCCAGTCATGACCGTTTACCCCCCAGCAGCAAGCTGGGTAGTCATTTTACCGACCTCGGAAGGATGGAAGGCTGAGTCAACCTTGAGCCGGCTGCTGGGATTGAACTCCCAGCCTCATGGGCAAAGATTTCAGACGGCTGCCTTATGCTCAGTGACAGAAGACATGTTTTTATATGCACAAGGTCCCCAGTTCAATCCCTGGCACCCGCAGAAAAAAAATGATTTTAAGCGTAGGGAAGGACTTTCCACAGAACCATGGAGAGCTGCTACCAGTTAGAACAGGTCATGCTGATGTCGATGGACCAGTAGTCTGACTCTGTATGTTGGCAATGTACTCTTCCAACCAGGAGATCATCTTTCGTCTGTACTTAGTGGTGACTTCTTTGGATTGTAAAAAGAAATTAAGAAATGACTCATGGCGAGTGGGTTGAGAATAAAGGAATGACACCTGCATTTCTGGAGCTGGTTAGTGTTCCCGGTGGGCTGTATCACTAAAACAATTAAGTGTCCCACAGATATCCCTGCCGATTTCAGTACCCTCCCTCTTACCCCATGTCAGAAAAGGACACAGCATCAAAACAAGAGGAGGTGCCATGAAGCTTCTTTCAGACTTTGGAAATGTGGCCAAGCTACAATTTCCGACCCAGGGATCGGGGGACTGGAGCTTGCTTGGGCAAGCCAATTAATTATAGCTGTAGGCAGAGGTGTCCAAAACAGTATGCCTGTCTGTCTTTGAATGTCAAACAACATGTTGTTCTAGCAGAGATTTATGCCCGATTAGGTAATACGGTGTAGGCAGGGTGCAAATTAGACTCAGAATTCTGCACAGAAAAAAACCCTAATTCCTGCAGTCTTAGGCAAATGAGGAGGAATTCAGACTTTACATGATTTAGGCAGATTGTTTTTATCCTGTTATTTTCTGTTGCTGTTAGCATTGGAGAGATAGATTCTAAAAGAGGCGTCCAGCTTCTAGGATCACTCGGTGTTCCCACATCATATTTTGGCCACTGCACGAGTAACTTGTCCTTTGTAAATGAGAGGCCAGACTCTTAGGAACCTCTAGCACCTTCAAACTGGTTTCTTCTCCTCTAGAATAGCGATCCCCAACCTGTGGGCCGCTGACCACATGTGGTCCTTCGACTAATTAGAGGTGGGCCGTGAAGGACGCCTTCTCCCCCCCCCAGCCCTTTATTTCATCCCCCCCGGCCCTTTACAACACCCTTCGGGGGTCATTGTCTCCCATCTCTCCCAGATGGGACTATCTCGTTGCAGAGAAACAAGCTCAGGGTTCCCATTGATTTGTCATTGTCATGAGTTAAAATTTCCATGAAAATAAAATGTTCCTTATGTTCATTGTTGTGGCATGTCTGTATCTTATTTTGAAGGGATGTTTAAACATTACCATAGCGATCAGAGAGCGTTACGGCAGTGGCTGAGAGTAGAGGAGTAAACTACCCCCCCCCCCACTGGGCCTCAGTAAAAGGCGTTGAGTGGTCCCCGGTGAGTGGTCCCCGGCGTTGAGTGGTCCCCAGTGATAAAAAGGTTGGGGACCACTGCTCTAGAAGACATTTTATTTATTTCTCTTCCTTTATACTTTCTCCTTGATGGGGATTCAAAGTGTTTTCCATCGGACTCCTTTCCATTTTACCCTCACAACAGCCCTGTGAGGGAGTTAGACTAAAGGAGAGTGACTGGTCAGAGGTCACCAGGGCAGAGTAGGAGTTTGAACCTGGGTCTCCCGAATCCTAGTCCAACCACCATGCTAACCACTATGTCACACCGCATGTGGGGTTCCAGCTCTGGGTGGGAAATTTCTGGAGATGTGAGAATGGACTCTGAAGGTAGTGGCATTTGGGGGAGGGACCTCAGGAAGCTATAATTTCATGGAGTTCACTCTCCAAAACATCCATCTTCTCCAGGGGAACTTATGTCTGTCATCTGGAGATTAGTTGTAATTCCTGAAGATCTTCAGTTCCCACCTAGAGACTGGAAACTCCAGCTATCATATGGAATATAATTTTTTCAATAAGTAAATAAACAAGATAGCTCTGGTAATATTAATCCAACCTCAGCACAGCTTGAGAAATGGTTAATGGCTCTTAGGTAGGTTTCACACACACACAAACACACACACACACACCAGTTGAGGTGGCAGCAAACATATGACTTTTACCTTTCCACCTGCCCGATGTGCTTGGACCCAGGCATGCTGCATGCTATATGGCACATGCATATGCATAAATTGAGGTTGTGGCATCAAGTGGCATCAATCCAGCGTTATGAACTATGCCACACACTTGTCTTTCCTAAGAAATGCTGAATCCATTCAAAGAATGAAACCGTCATGCCTCTTCACTGTCGGATCAGACACCATATCATCAGGGCCAAAAATTAGCACAATCACACATCCCAAAAGTTCAGTCTGCCTCTGGAAAGAGGGAAAGGGGGCCAGTGAACACAAGACCAGATTCTAAGTTTCCAACATTCTAAATTTTTGCCCGGATCTTTGCTTCAGAAATATGGTGTCATTAAGTGCGGCAGCCTCTGTTGGTGAGGCGTTTTCACAGTACAACATCCGGGGCTTTTCCTGACACTACCTCTTTGTTGAGAATGTTAAAAACAGTCCTTTTGGCAAAGGGTTGAAATACAGAATCACATCTGGCTACACTTGAACAAAGGTTGATACAGATGACTTCAAATCCTGGCACAGTGCCGGTGGAAAACAAAAGGATCCTCTACATTGTAGCCCTTGGCATCTCGTAGTTGTTGTGGAATTTGGCTCCTGTGAATGACGGGTAAGACAGATGTGGCTGTTGGCACGTCTGATTTCCTCCTGTAGTTTCCAGAAGCTGTTTGCCCATTGCAAGCCAAGACACAGGCCAAATTCTCATGGAGATAATAAACCTGAGGCTGGGTGGTGCTACTACAGATAGGGGGGGAGGCACTCCCTTCCTGTTGCCAACTCCAGTTTGGGAAATTCCTGGAGCTTTAAAGGCAGTGCTTGGAAGGGGGAGGGGAGTACAACAGGGATGTGATGCGTCTGCCCTCCGGAGCTGTAATTTGTTCCCGGGGGACTGATTTCTGTAGTCTGGAGAACTCCAAGCCCTACTTGGAAGAATCAAAACAAGAGGAGGTACCGTGGAACTTTCCAGAAGGCATAAACTTCTTGTAATAGTTGTGAAGTTGGTTGCCTGATATGGAAAGCTCCTCTATACAAAACATATCCTCCTTCTAGAGCAGGGGTAGTCAATCTGTGGTCCTCCAGATGTTCATGGACTACAATTCCAATGAGCCCCTGCCAGCAAACGCTGCAGGGGTTCATGGGAATAGTCACAGTCCTGATAGTGCTGTTCTGACTAAGCAGTCCTGTCAGAGCTCTCTCAGCCCTACCTCCCTCACAGGGTGTCTGTTGTGTGGTAAGGAAGGGAAGACGTCTGCAAGCCACTTCGAGACTTTTTTGGGCAGTGAAATGCAGGGTATAAAAACCAATTCTTCTTCTGAGTTAGATGAATCTGCCGTGTTTCCAAGTAGGGGCTGAATGACAAGCAAATAGAGGTGGAAGGAGGAAATCAGTTATTTCCTCACCAACAGAAAACATTTGGATCCCCGTGATAAATCCATTCAGAGGGCCAAAGCCATGAAAGGAGTTATAAATATGAAATAAATTAAATACAATCCACAGGGTTCCTCGAGATGGAAACTGTAAATCATGGTGAATATTTATTCACTTGGACATTTCTGCCTCAGTGGGAATCTAAAGAGGCTTAAAACCTCAGTTGCCTCTCCTCTGGTTTTAGCCTCACGACAGCCTTGCGAAGAAGGAAACAGTCTAGATAAATAAACAGACAAGATGAGGCTTGGACCAAGTGACTGGCCAAAGGTTTCCCTGCAAGCTCCTCTGGCAGAGCAGGGTTTTGAAGCTGGGTCTCCTAGATCTGAGCCTGGCACTATAATTGCTATGCCATGCAAAAAATGAACTGCAGATACCAGTTCCTTCCTTCCTTCCTCCCTTCCTTCCTCCCTCCCTTCCTTCCAGCATGTTGTAGTGGTTAAGAGTGGTCCAGCTTTCTAGCAATTAATGATGCCATACATGACAAAAAGGGTATTTCATTGGTTCAGTTACCAGCCCCCCCCCAGACCACCCTGTGGCCCCCTTCCAATGTGCCAGGGCCCCCCAGGGGGGTGTATGGTCCCTGTTGAGAATGGCCACTCTAGCAAATGTTGGAGCCATAGGTAGCCGATCATTACTTCCTGCGCCGTGATGTCACTGAGGCCACGGCGTCCTCTGGATCTGCATCCCCATCAGTATCACTCCATGAATCCTTTCACCCCTTGTCAGAACAAATGAAAGATCATCAAAAGGGATGGGCCCCATCTTGTCATCAGTGTCCGCCCACCCCCCACCCCCGGTTATTATTTTAGCACAATCCAGGCTTCCAATAAATATCCAGCCCTTGTCTAAAAAACACAGTTCACCAGTGGATCATTCTTTCCGCAAATGTTTCCCACCATATTTAAATAGCGCTGAAGGGAACCCCCCTTGGTTTGATTTCATTTCTAATGTGCGGGTTTAATTGGGTGTGTGATTATTTAAGTGTCACTGCCAGTAAGTTCATTTATGGATGGGCGCACAAAGGAGGGGGAAAACAGAAGGGGAAAAGGAATTAATGAAACATATTCACCCACTCACCTTCTGCCGGGTAAAAGAGGGGAGCTTAATGGGAAGAGAGACAGTCCCCATCTGGTACTCTGCTTGGAGAAGCATGAGGGGGCACGTGAAGGATTTATTGTGACATTACAATGCTTGATGTGAAATAATCTTGCAGGAAGAGTGTTATGGCTCTAAAGAGAGCCATCAGACAATAAGGTGACATGGATCTTTGAAAGGATTAACTACGCTTAAATCAATATGGGCCATGAAAACAGAGCTAACCAATCTTGTGGCCACTCAATTATTTAAGCTGAGCGCCCGTATTCCCCACAGGAAGGAATTAAACACATGCTTAAAGGGACTGCCAATTAAACCCAGACCCTTTACTGCCGAGTTAAAGATCTCTCTGGGCAGACGGCTTTCTGCACCAAGGAAGGTCCGGGCTTAGGAAAGGATAGGATCCAGAAATGTGCAATGGAGACTCCAAGCCCCCCCCTTTTTTTTTGGCTCTTCATTGACACTTGCTCTTTTCCTTGCACTAGAAATGAGGATCCTTATTTCCGCATGATCTCAGACTCCTTGGCATGCTGAAGAAAAATTCTAACCTCTATTCCTGGTGGATACTCTTTTAAATCCAGCCTCGAAGCCCACTTGCTTGTGGAATTCCCAGGCACCATGACCCTTTGGTTTGATCCAGTGAGGTCCTTCTTAGGACCATGGAGAAATGTTCCCCTTTCAAACAGTGCTGCTAGAGAAGATCTGGAATGGCTCTTCTGTACTGTTTCGACTTGAAGAACACACAGGGCCATTCCCCACCTGAGTATTAAAGTGAAATGCTTATCTTCTGTAGATGCCATATTTTTGGCATTTTGCATGACATTGTCAACAAACAGTGTCCAAGCAGCAAACCAGTAGCTACATCCTCCATTTTAAAGCGCTAGCTGGGGAATTATATAAAGTGGATTCCCCAAACTATGTAGCGCAAGCTGGAGGGGATCAACCAGCAAGCCAGACACCAAGGAAATGTGCAGACCCGAAGTAGTACTATCCACCTCAAGTTCCTGCCCTCCCACCGGCCACCCTCTTCCTTCTCCCGGGGATAGGTTGTTTTTTTGTTTTTTGTTTCTAGCTTGGGGTCCGAGGCAGAATCTTAAGTCTGAACTGCAATTAGCCAATGTGCTGCTAGATCCCATCTGCAGGATCCAGTCAATTTACAGTGAAACTGACCGATAGCACGCACTGGTGGGAAGATCTTATTGTTTGTGTATGTATATAAGTTGGATTTTTTTCAGGGTTTAAAAAAAAATCAGTTCAGTTTTTCTTGTACCATACTGGGGTCACAATGAAAACTTCAAGCCACTTCCACTGTCCATGTCCACCTCTGAACCCACGGATCTAGCAGTGACTCCCTGAATAAACTGAACCACGATTCATTGTTTTTAAGGCCATTTTCTGTTCCCTAGACCCATTTCCCCTCCCCCAGTAACTATGTATTCTTCAACATTTCTTTGCACATTGATACGTCAACATTATACGCATACATGTCCTACATTGTGCATATAAACATTGCACAAATATGTGCACTCAAAGTCAGCAGCAAAAAGTAGAGCCCCACAACCATTGTCAAAAAATACAAGCCAATAGGGAGAAATTAACTAAAAGAAAAGACAGTCCTTGTTCGCACTTCCCTACCTCGATGACTTAATACAGAGGAGAATACCTCTGAACATGTGCAAAGTGTAATTCTGTTGCCACCAAGGGTCCCATTAATCACCTGCCTATTCTGTGCAGAACGAGATGGTGATGAGTAAACGGCCTCTGCTCTGGCAACTTCCAGGCATATATGGGGGTTGGATCACATGCATCCCAGTCGTGCTGTGCATGGGGCGGGGATGAGCAGCAGTTTCCAAAACCTCCAGCTGTATGCATTTCCCTGTGGGGAATTTCCCTCTTCTCCTGAGCAGTCTCAACTGGGGGTAGGTCTGTTGTTCCCAGCTGGGGGCTTTTGAAAGTTTCCTCCCACCTAGAGGCAGCTTCGCCTCAAGGGGGCAGGAGAACAGGCTCGGAGGATCCCCTGCTGCCTGAGGCTTGGTTAGGGTTAACATACAAAAAAGGATACACAGAATGAAGCCATAGCAAAAGACACAGCCTGTGTATTACTGGCTATCCGCAATCATAAAGACGTCTTGGAGAAAAGTTCTTCATGCAGTTGTCAGCTTAGATACTCTTTATTCCATTAGCTTCAGTTTTATTATTCTAAACTTCGGTTATAATCTCCAATAGTAGCGTAGTGACAAGCAGCTAGTTCAGCTTGTTTCAATAATTCTATCTTTATATAAAGGCACTTCCCTTCATTTGATCCTCCAGTATTTAAGAGCTATCATCGCCAACATCCAGAGCTAACTATGAAGAAAATTTTGTGGCAGGCTCCGCCGTTATCCCCTTACCTGGGGCTTAACCACTGCACCAACGCTGTCTCTGCAAGGAAGCTAAGCAACCGTAGCTAGCTAAGGGGAGGGGGGACAGACGTAACGTTTAGGAGATGCAACATCCATGGTCTGAAGCTGGCTTCCCCCCAGCTTCACCATTTGCATGACAGACTTCCACTCTATTCAGTTGAACACGAGGTCAGCTGTTAGCTTCCTTCATTGCTTCAGTCCTTTTTTGTTTCCTTTTTTTAATGCACCCAATGTACACTTATCTTAGGGGAAATAAAAACACAGAAAGAAGGTGAGCAGCTGCAAATTGCTTATGGGGGCTTGAGGGAGGAAATGATCTCGATAACGATGCATGCGTTGGTCAACCAGTGCCATGCGCATCTGGGCTTCACAGCAAACTTGCAGAATCCCTCAACTCCCTTGGCTTGACCCGCAAGAGGAAAAGGTATTTGATTACAGATTTTGAGTGTGTTTCACCATCAGTCCAATCACTCTGCAAATTTTATGAATGCCATTCCTATGGACAGACTTGGAACCACGGGGAATACAGTTCTATGTCTGCTCTACATTGGGCTGCTCTGGAAACTCAAACTGGTCCGGAACACAGGAGTTCAGGTCCTTACAAGGGCCCCATGGAGAGCACACATTGCCCCTGTGCTCCCTCAACTGCACTTGCCCAGACTGGGGACCAAATCAGGTTCTTGATCCTTATGTGCAAAGCCCTAAACCAGGGGTAGTCAAACTGTGGCCCTCCAGATGTCCATGGACTACAATTCCCAGGAGCCCCTGCCAGCAAATGCTGGCAGGGGCTTCTGGGAATTGTAGTCCATGGGCATCTGGAGGACCGCAGTTTGACTACCCCTGCCCTAAACAATCTGGGACCCTTGTGTCTGCAGGACCACTTCTCTCCTCCTAGTATGTCCCCCAAAGAGCATTAAGGTCAAGTAGTCACAACCTACTTTGGGTCCCCGGCCCCAAAGAAGTGAAACCACAACCAGGGCCAGGGCTTTTTTGGAGATGGGCAATGGCAAGCCATCTCTGACGGTCTCTTGCCTAGAACACCTGACAGAATGGGTAGCCAAACTGTGGCTCTCCAGATGTGGCTCCCCAGGGTCTCATGGTCATTGTAGTCCATGGACATCTGGAGAGCTACAGTTTGGCCACCCCTGCCCTACAGGGTCACTAGAAGTCTTTTGCAACTGGATGACACTTTATGCACAAAAAAGGTGTATACACAGAGGTGCATGAGGTTGTACTGGCACCTCCCTGAATGAAAAATTTTCCAAGGTATCTTTCAGGAATGCTCCTCCACCACTACTGTCCTTCTCACTGGGGAATCCTTCCAAGATGCTGAGGACACAGCTTGAATATGTCATCGGCCACCCCTCCATCATTATTCCTGCTCCTGTGAATGATGCCTCCCTCCCAGGTTACCTGCCTTTGGAAAGTCAAATTAGGCAGCCCACGTGGCACGGCACAGAATAAATGCTGAACCGGTTTCCCCTCCAGCCGCTAGAAGGGTTCCCTGCTGAGATCCGTGCACCATTAACGTCCATGCTTAATATTCCACAAGTGTATTGTGTGTGATCGATCTGATTGTGCACTATGCCAGCAGATAGCATCCTTCATCTTGGTAGCAGAAAAGCCAGGCTTCAAAGGACACCCATGTTGTCTATGGTGCTGCCTCTGGGTGTGATGGCGTGTTTGTGATATTTGAAATGACATAATTCTGCTGCACGTTTCCAGATATGTTTGCCATAGTGTGGCCTACAGTTGTATTAAGGGATATGAAGGTATGGTGTCTATTGTGAGAAATAAGATGCTTTTGGATTGGTGAATGACAAGGATGATCATATGTGTATAACAAGGATTTCTTTACCAAGAGAATCCAACGGGAAACAGACTGTACTCATTAGAATACACTGACCTATTTTAGAGAGCACATAGCTATGCACCATTGGGTTATGGGGAAAATAAATTAAGTTCACGGGCAGTCTGGTGTTAAGAGAAAATTGGTATGAAAAGTTTTTCAGATGGTGTATTGCTCCAAAGGATATTGAGAAAGCAGATAAAAATTAAAAAGAAAATTGAAAATGTTAAGTTATAGAGAGAACTTTTTACCGTATGTGGTAGACTTGTAAAAATGGCCACAAGATATTGAAAGGAAATAAATGGCAAAATGCAAACTATACAGAAATTTAAATTCCCTATGGAAACTAAGGATATTGCATTAGGAATATTGTCTAATAAATTACCAAACATTTTGGAAGAGATATTTGAATGTACAGTCGTAGCAGCTCCATCTCTCCTCAGATTGCAAAATTGATCTGTTTCTCAAATAGGTTGTCAAATTTGCCAAAATCCTTTGCCCAGGGCCTCTCCCCTTACCTGCTGCTGGCTCCAGGCACTGAGGCATCTGAGAGCAAAGAGGCTAGAGTCCAGGGCCAGAGGGAGAGAGCTGCAGGGGCAGGGCCAATCAGAGCAAAGCTGGCTGCACCCTGATTGGCCCTATTCCAACTTGGACAGCCGGACACGTCCCATCCCCTAGGCTGCTCCATAAATATATAGAGGAACTACAATGGATAAAGATACACACTCACACATATATGAAGGAACAGAAGGTAGAAAAGAATCCTTGGCGCGATTTGCATGAGGAAGAAGAGAAACTGAAATGGGGATTTTCAGGTTGAAGGGAGGAGAAATTCAGAGCCTGCTCAACAGAAATGGGCTATACACGTCCCGTATAAAGAGAGCTTCACAATTGTGGACTCAAAATAATGGGCATTCTACTGCTCAGAATAATATATTGAAGAGCAATGCAAAAGGGTAAAAGAAACAGAAGCAAACAAATAAGCGCTCCTAACTAATATCTCATCCTGAAGTGTACATTTCGTTGACAAGCATTTCTCAGTAGCTGGCCTCCTTAAAAGACCACATCGGGTGTTTTTAAAAATGTGTTTTGGAACGTTTTAAAACAATGTTTTCCAACTGCTTTTCTCTCAGGATTATGCTGGTAGCATTCTGTGAGGAATGAAATGAGGACAGGAGGTGGGAGGGAGGGGGAGGGGGAGGGGGACAGAACTCCAGGTGAACATTCCAAAAGCATAACTCTGGTGCAAAGGCACTTTTGCTCATGACATTAGAAGGCGGTGGCCTCCCCATATCGAGCGGTGTCAGGATGGCTGCGGACAGCTAAGAAGTCTCGATGCAATTGAAGACATCTGTTTTGGTTTTCATTTTTCAGTGTTATTAGTGCTCATTGGTACATGGCTCAGGAATGCAAGCAACCCTTTTGAAGTAAAGAGTGGGATTGCAAAGCCAGAGGTGTTTTGGTGGCGGCCGATGACCCCACTGACTCACCTTGGAGCAAAGCATCCCAAATGCAAGGGCTGGGGGGAGGGGTCAGAGACATGGATTTCAAACCAGGGCCAAAAAAAAAGAAAAAAAAAGAACACACACCACACACAAACACACACAGGAATTTTCCATATGACACCAGAGGGAAAGAAATGCAACAATGCAAGCCTGTCCTCTCCATTTCTCTGTCACTAAGTGCATAGAAACAGAATTGATGAATCAGCTCCCTTCCAACAAATGGAGCTATTAACACACAAGAATTGTGTCAATATATCCATGCTCTACGAAGAGGTGAAAACTGAATAGGGTTGCCCCAAATATTCTATGTTTCCCATAGCACAACGTTGCTAGGATTAGGAGACAATTTAATATTTTTTTAATTTCATTTTATCATTCAGTCTGGGTGGGACACATGGTTCTCCCCAACCTCATTTCTTCCTTACAAAAGGCTATGAAAGTAGGCTAGACAGAGAGAACTTGAAAGGCCCAAGTAACCCAATGAGCTTCATGGCTCAGGGTCAAACTACATGTGACATTATCACTGGGGAATATTGCATTATTGTTGTTGTTGTTGTTAGTTTGATTTATGGTATAGCCCCATCTTGTCCGATCTCAGAAGGTAAGTAGGGTTGGAAGGCCACCAAGGAGAGACTCCGCAGAGGAAGGCAATGGCAACCACTTCTGCTTCTCACTTGCTTTGAAAGCCCCTTGCCGGAGTCACCATAAGGCTAAGCTAAGCAGGGCTGTTGCTTGAAAGAGAGACCACCAAGGAAGACTCTGCAGAGAAAGACGATGGCAAACCACCTCTGCTCACTTGCTTGGCTTGCTCTATGTCAGTTGTGACTTGGCCGCATAGGGGTACATTCTGAGGGATAGTGGTTTATTTTCAAGAAACCAGAATGTTCAGGGAGCTGATAAAGTTTGGAGTCTTCATTTGAAGAACAGTATTCTACTTTTTAAAAATGACAAAAACTAATCTCATCAAAAAACTGAACTTGAAGAGTCTTGCTGATAAATGACATTGGATATCTTAGAATATTTCTTTATAGCCAGTATAGCCCAACCCTCTTCTGCCATGGAATGCAAGGTGGCACATGATGGATTTCAGGCCTGCTTGGTTGTAGCAGGGATGCTGACTGTGAAGATGGTTCTGCATTTCTCATCCCTGCCATTTGGACCCCAATACCCACTTCAATTTTGCTTCTCTCTTGTGTGACCCAAACCTGGGATTCTTAATTTCCTTGCCATTTTCTGCTTCCTCATGTCAATTTTTCCCCTGTCAAATGTGTGCGTAGATCAATGTTATCGGTGTGACAGTAAATCAACATTATACACAGTATGTTTATTATACAAATAAATCCTATATAAATTGTGCGGTTGCCATACAGAAGAATTCAACAGTGAAAAGTGAAGTCCGGAAACCATTGACAAAAAGATAAATGGATGTAAACAAGAAGGAACATTTCCTTATGCCTTGGTTGCTAGGTTGTACGTCTCCCTGGATATGCTTATCGCCCAAAAGGTTTCCCATTTGGTCCCCAGCATGTTCTATTATAGAAGATTTCAGGTAATGGAATGGGCAAAGACCACAACTTAAGATAAGGGAGAGCCATGTTGGACTGACTTGAACAGGTCAGTTGCTAAAGGCAGGTTCATACTTCATTAAAAGCAAGTGTCTGAGTCCTGTTATCCACGTTTTGAAGATAGTTTAGAAGTTTCATGTGGAACAAAACTTTGACTACCTTGAATTGGCTACACTAGATACTCCATGATAAGACCTACATAGCTTGGAACATAACTAAAGAACTTCCTTATGAACCTGCCCAGTGTATTTTTGAGACCGCCTCCCTGCCTTTACCCCCCAAAGAGTCATACGCTCCGCCAACTCCAACTGGCTACAGATCCCTGGCCCCAGAGAAGTGCATCGGACTTCAACAAGGGCCAGAGCCTTCTCGGTCCTAGCCCCCACCTGGTGGGACGAGTTACCTGAGGAAATCAGAGCCCTGCCGGAACTTCCACAGTTCCGCAGAGCCTGCAGAATGGAGCTCTTCCACCAGGCATTCGCTTGAGGCCGACCGACTCGGAACATCTGCTGGTCCCCCCCTCAGACACCCTTCCATGACTGAACAATTTGATCTTCCCAGCATTGTTGTTATTCATGTTGTGTTGTAATTGTTACTGATAGATTGTGATGTTATATTGAAAATTATATAATGTTATATATTGTTATAATGTTCCATGTACATTTATGCAGTGTTTCATGTAAACCACCCAGAGCCATAAAGAATGGGCAGTATAAAAATTCAAATAAAATCAAAATAAATAAAGAACGAACAAATGATGAACAGTCGTTGGTGATGTTGCTTTGGCTGCCCCCAGCTTTTGATGTTAGGGGGGGTGGCAACCCAAAAGAGGATCTTCTTGGCCATAGTGCCGAAACTCCGGAACTCTCCTCCCAAGAAAGGACTGTCTGTCCCCTTCTGTTGCCATCTTCCACTAGCAGGTGAAGACTTTGAATGTTCGAAGGCTTTCACGGCCAGAGTCAACTGGCTGTTGTGGGGGTTTTCAGGCTGAGTGGCTGTGGTCCGGTAGTTTTAGTCCCTGACTTAAAGGGACTCTCCCCATGCCCTCCACCCAGTCACTACACACTTCAGCACGAAGAGATTCCTACCTTCCCACGTCCTACCTCTGTCACACTTACTGATGACGTGTCAGGGACTAAAACTACCAGACAACAGCGAGGAAAGCCCATAACAACCAGGGGGAGGTGTTGTTGGGGGAGCCAGCTTGTGGTGTAGTGGTTAGGAGTGCGGACTTATCTGGCATGCTGGGTTTGATTCTGCGCTCCCCCACATGCAACCAGCTGGGTAAACTTGGGCTCGCCACAGCACTGATAATGCTGTTCTGACCAAACAGTAATATCAGGGCTCTCTCAGCCTCACCCACCTCACAGGGTGTCTGTTGTGGGGAGAGGAAAGGGAAGGCGACTGTAAGCCACTTTGAGCCTCCTTTGGGTAGAGAAAAGCGGCATATAAGAACCAACTCTTCTTTTCTTCTTCTTCTTCTTCTTCTTCTTCTTCTTCTTCTTCTTCTTCTTCTTCTTCTTCTTCTTCTTCTTCTTCTCCTTCTTCTTCTTCTTCTTCTTCTTGTTTGTCCGGTTTGGGATTCCCTCCGTAATTCTTCTTTCCTAACCAATGTTTTATTTGATGATTTTATGTCTTGGATATGTTTTAACCTTGTTTTCAATGGTTTTAATAAAGCATTTTTTGGCTGGAAGGGTATTTCAATGATATTTAAAATGTGATTTAATTGTGTATGCTTTAAATTGCCTCGGTGGCCTTTATAAGGGTAGAAAGGTGGGTTATCATTTTTTTTTAAATTATGAAAAAACTATCTTAGTTGCCTATTTGCTTCCAGAGTGAATGCTGGAACCTGGATGCTAAAAAGATTCCCTTCTCCTGGATGTATGCCAGTTAAGAACTTATGGACAGGCCCTTTTCTGAGAGCTCACAGCAGCAACAAAACCATGTGGATGGAACGTTCTTTCTGGAACGCATGTGCAGTTTGGAACGCATTTTGTGTGTGTGTGTGTGTGTGTGTGTGTGTGTGTGAAGCTGGAGCTTCTCTGTGCTCAGACTCTTCCCAGACTCTTAATTGAAGGTCATTTACATCCAGTATTTTTAAAAATACAAATCTGGTGTTTGTGATTGTGAGATATTTCGTGAACCCAGAGGGGTTAAGAAGAAGAGACATGATTTTAAAAGGGAGGGGGAAACCCCGAAATGAAGAGAAAAAACAAGCAATGGAGATCACGTTTGTTTTCCTTTGGCACAGCCCATCAATGTCAGTTCCGAAACAGAAGCCACAATAAAGATTTTTTTTTTCTTTCTGAAGCAAAAGCAATTTGATTTTAAAAAGCAAAACAAAAGCACAACACCACCAGAATAAATTCCACATTTAGGATTCTTGGCCCCAAAGATGGAAATAATTGTTGCTTTTTGTAATAACAATAAAAGCAGATGTTGGTAAGAACAAGAATTTTGCGCAGAATGTTCCACAGAGACTATTGGCCATTGTTGTGTTTTGGTGCCGTCGGGACGGAGCTGCAAATTGTTCTTTGTGGATTATCGCTGGTGGATTCAGTGGGGGGCAGGCGCAGTTAAACAAAGAGGGGGAGTTAACAACACCGCGGGGTCTCTTGAGCAAAGGCAATTTAACACAGAACTATTTTTCTCTGTGTGGGGTGACATGGAAAATGATTAGCCCGAGAAGCCGTCACCCACCCTCCAGGGCCCTGAGATCTCCGCTTAGATTTCCTGTTCCTATGAAGTGGTGGGACTTCCATATCCGTTTGGGGTTGCTCTGCTTTTTAATTTGGTACAACCAGTAAGTGCAGAGTAGATTTTCTTGCAACTATTGCTGTTTGAAAATATTGACTAAGTCTGACCCGGTCCTTATGTGGATATATGAAATCTGGATGGTAGGGAGCCTGAAATGTTAATGTTCTTATTCACCCCTAGTGGCTGGATTGTGGAAACGTGAAGCTGATAATCATTGATTTAAAGGAAGGCATATTTTTCTCTTGGACTGCAAGGCGAACAAACCGGTCAGTCCTAGAGGAGATCAGCCCTGACAGCGCCTTAGAAGGCCAGATCCTGAAGATGAAACTCAAATACTTTGGCCACCTCATGAGGAGGAAGGACTCCCTGGAGAAGAGCCTAATGCTGGGAGCAATCGAGGGCAAAAGAAGAAGGGGACGACAGAGAATGAGGTGGCTGGATGGAGTCACTGAAGCAGTCGGTGCAAACTTAAATGGATTCCGTGGAATGATAGAGGACAAGAAGGCCTGGAGGATCATTGTCCATGGGGTCGCGATGGGTCGGACATGACTTCACAACAACAACATATTTTCTGTAGCTTGTTGTGATCGGGGGTCACCAATTTAGTGCCCAGGAGCTCCATGGCATCCAAGAACCTTCTTCAGAAGTGGGTGGGCTCAGATTGTGTAGTAGTCAAGAGCCAGTGTAGCGCAGTGGTTAAGTGTTGTGTCTGTAGACCTGCAGAGGACCGAGCTTACAATGTGTCTGTAGACCTGCAGAGGACCGAGCTTACAATGTAATTGACCAGTGAGCAGCTAGATCCCATATGCCAGATCCAGTCACTTTAAATCGAAACTGACCAATAGCGTGCATCGGCAGGAAGATCCATTGTTTGTTTGTATATATAAATTGGGTTTTTTCTAGGGTGGTTAGTTCAGTTCCGTTCTTCTTTGTACCATGGTGGGATCACAATAAAAAACTTAAATCATTTCCAGTGTCCATGTCCACCTCTGAACCTACAAATTTAACAAGTTGGATTCCCCACTCCACACAAACTTTGCTTGAGGCCTTGTGCCAGACCCAGTTCTCTCAGAGCTCTCTCTGCCCCACCCTCCCATAGTGTCTGTGGTGGGGAGAGGACAGGAAGGCAATTGTATAAAACCCAACTCCTCGTCTACTCTACTTTTTGCCCAGTAGGGTTTTTGACTGGTTTTGCAGATTTTTAAAAAACAGCTTCAGCAGCTCCTATCACTACAGTACAAAGATCTTCGCCAAACGACGGAAGCTCAGCTGTGGCTTCATTTTAAAAGGTGTACTGTTAAGCAGAGCATCGGCCTGAATTGTTGTCGTGTTATGATTAGAGTTATCCTTCACCTCACTCTCTGATAGTCTGCGTTTGGCTCTGCCTCCTGCAGCAGCCATTTTGTGACCACCCACGCCAACCCATGTAGAATTCCAAAGGTACACACGCAGGCGAAAAATTCGGGAGACCCTTGGTCTAGATCTTTGGTCATAGGTAAATCGTATGACATTTAGAAATAAGATAGAAAAAGACAGTTCATGGAGATAAACAATGAAACAAGCTATTTTGGCAGGGCGATTAAAGAGCCAGCCTAGAATACGAAAGACCTATGAACACAAGCAATCTGATATGTTTTATTTGGGCCAACCCAGTGGCATATAACAATCTACAAGCTTTTGAATTCTTCATCAGGCCAGAGGCTGCAAAAAAAGTGGGAAAGCCAGGTTTTTTCAGATCAGTGTTTTAAGACCATGCCATGAGAGCATGTGGTTGATCTTTTGGCAGGCAAAAAATAATTTGGTTTCAAGCACTGGTAGACCAAGGCCCATAAGAGCAAAACCCTAGAATCCAGCAGACCTTGAATCAAATTTATGTATTTTTTTTTCACCATGCCCCAAAAGGAAGGGTAGGATTTGAGTGGCTCAAAATCACCCAGAGAGCTTCACAACTGAGTTGTTGTTAGCCAAACACAGTCTCCTCTTGAAGGCCTCTTGAAATGCCTCAGATATTTATGAGGAGCTCCTCAAATTATCTTGGAATATCATTTTAACTGAAATATTGATATCGGCTTCAGATGCAAAAGATACACATCAGGAGCATGCATTCACCCAAGGGGCTTCTTTCCCCTTCGTGACCAATAAAAACATAACAGTTTTCTGGTATTGCTACTAAAATGTGTGTGAATGTCCTTCAGTAATGATGTTAATGTTCACAAAGAAAGCCTCAAAACCTCTCACAATAAATCCATATGGTTAAGATATTAGCAATAGAGATTATAATCTTTTTCTATGTTTTTTATGGCTGACAAAGTGGATAACCAATAACTAATATTTTTATGACTTCTAAAGCCCTGAAGGAGTAAGGTCTTTTAAATTATTTCTGAGATTCTAACAGATTTTTAAAATTAATTTTATGTATTTATTTAAAATGTTTAAAGATTCTGCCTACAATCAGGGTACCCAATGTGAAATGTAACTGTATAAGATTAAGGGAAAAACTTAGAATTACTATATATTTTTAAGACACACCAAACTTTAACAACTGGCAAACAAAACAATTTAAAATAACATCATGACAGACAATAAAACTCCACAAGGAGTACATCTCAAACGATTACTTCCAACCAAAGCATTCTTCAAAAGTATGATTGTTTCTACTTGCCTTTGGAAAGCAGATGTGACTAATGTACATTTCTGTGGAAGGAACTGGGGCTAACACCAACAAGTCCATGTCTCTGTTAATTATTCTTCCTTTTCTTCAGTCAGTAGGAAAACCTAGAAGATGGTCTCTGGGGATGACCTGAACATCTAGGAATATTCACATGGGGTAGGTAGTCCTGGACTTTATGAAAGCATGGTATGTCAAAGACAGGTCAATATTTCAATAGCCTGAGGGCATATATGGAAGTATCTTCTGGGAACATCTACTTTCATATAAACCTATTCTGCTCAGAATAATATTTCAAATGGATGCAAGATTGTTCAGGTTCACACATGCAGGGAAAGAAGCTGGTAGAATGCCAAGGAGACACAATGCACTACATTCAATCCAGCTTTGCTATTTCCTGGGGAGGTGGGGAAATCCCCCTGCAAATAGAAATTGCTCTGGAGCTGTTTCTGGACTGGTACCAATGAAACCCTTATATGGTTCAGCAGATGGGGCTGGTTTTGTGCAACGAATCCTTACCACCAGATCCACTCCCACATCCCAAACATACCCTTGTGAGGATGGGCAGCAGTGAGGGGACATTATGTTTAAGCATCTGCAGGAGTATCTATCGTGAACAGGAACCATGGGGAATATAATTAACCAGGTTGCCAGCATGAAAGGGTGTTCTGCAATGCTCCAATAAGCACATTGGTAGCACAACAATGTGTTGGTAACTTACCCCTTGGGCAAAGTGTTGAATGTATGCTCACATGTCTTCTTAACTGAAGCCCTCCTGGATCCTACAGTGCACAGGAGTAGTGGCAAGCACATTGTTCTCATTCCATTCCTTTGGAAAGCTCATTCCACGCTGCATCCCACTCTATCTTAATTTTGGTTTAACAAAGACCATTTATAAAAATAACCCCAGAAGTGCGCCATGCGCATTTTGCCACAGTTTTCAAATCCTTCAGCTTATTTGCATCTTTCCTCTCTCCGTTTTATTGATGAGGCTGTGTGCATGGATAAACACACTGCAAAATGCTCTCTTTATGCAAGTGTACATACCATTAGTTCCCATTTTGGCGTGGTGTTTTGCTAAAAGGCACATTAGTAAAGCACCAGATTTTTAAAAGAACCTTTATAGAGCCATACATACGATCGCATCAAGAATGCTATGAGGCAGTATTTTATCAACCTGCATGTGCGCATCAGCAATGCCAAGAGGAAAAAGCATGAAAAGGAAGGGACCAAAACCTGTGACAAACTGTGGATGCTCAGTGCATTGTACAAAATTCAGAAATTTTGGGGGGAAAGAAAGAAATAGCAGAGATTTCCTAATTCTCCAATCCATAATACAATCCCATGTCAAAAACAAGACAAGTCATTCCAAATCCAGGGAAAAGTTGCACAAGGAAATGTTTAGAAATATCCAACATGAGCGGCAGACTCCTTTCGTTTGGATTTCCCATGTTACCGTTGTGATCCATTTGGGTCCACCTAACTGGTTGTTGTTATCATGCCACTTTCATGCCACTGATATGCCCATTTACCCCAAAGTAGATTGAACAAGTCCTGACCTGGACGGCCCAGGGTAGCCTGATTTCATCAGAACTTGGAAGCTAAACAGGGTCAGGCTTTGGTTACTACCAAAGTGGATGGGAAGCCACCAAGAAAATGCAGGGTTGCTCTGCAGAGCCAGGTAATGACAAACCACATCTCTGGCCTTGAAAACCCTACAGGGTAACTATATGTTGGCTGCAACTGGATGGCACTTTTCACCACCACCACCACCACCATTGAACAATGTGCTCATTTTTAATGGGGGGGGGGGGACTTTAAGAAATGAGATACATTTTTCATGGGTTCACATAACAGGGAAGAAATTAAATCAGGAAGAGTCAAAGCTTGCCGAATTGAGGCTCATTCTCATCAACAGCTGTTCATCCAATGTGCCGTGAACCTGTGGTCTGGAAAGTTTAGATGATTTAGAGAAGTAAAAAGGAAAGTGGATCCCTGCCTTTGACTTCTAGGAGAAAAAAGATCTCCTTCCCTCCGCTGACTGTGTTTGCTTTCCTGGGACAGGTTGCACAACCTTCCACTGGGATGAAATGTCTTCCAACATCAACGGAGTATTTTTTTGTTGTTGTTGTTCTCAGGTGTGGCAGGAAACTATTTTGGATCACATACCTTGTTTTCCCTCCCTCCCCACCTTTTGATGTGTGCATTCCATGCAGGCAGGGATTGGAATATGCTGGATTGAACTAAACAGGGGAAAGAAAGAGCTGCTGAACACAAACTGCCTGCCAAGTCTCCTGGGAAGGGATGACGAAATAATATCTTTTTTCAAAAAAAACAAATAACGAATGTGACTGAAGTTGAGCGGCAGAGAGAACATGCTCTGAATGCAGCAAGGCTGAAGCTCCATCTCAGGCATCCTCAGTGCCAAGGAATACCAACAGGAGGTGCTGGAAAGACTGCCTTGGATAGCCACTCAATTGGGGGAGACAATACCAGATTAAATGGGTCACTGGTCTGGTTTGTATCAAGGCAGCTCCAGTAATTTAAGGGCAAAAATATCTGGATGTTTCCCTGGGATGCAAATACTTGAAGAATGCCTTGATTCTGCATAAAGTCACATGGCACAGAACAAAGAACTGGTGGGGACAGGGTTGGGAACTACCTGGATACTTTGGGACTGGGCAGAATTTGGAGCAGGGAGGGACTTCAGTAGAGTATAACACTAGAGTGCCACCTTGGTGTAGTGGTTAGGAGTGCGGACTTCTAATCTGGCAAGATGGGCTTGATTCCGCACTCCCCCACATGCAGCCAGCTGGGTGACCTTGGGCTTGCCACAGCACTGATAAAGCTGTTCTGACTGAGCAGTAATACTGGAGCTCTCTCAGCCTCACCTCCCTCACAGGGTATCTGTTATGGGGAGAGGAAAGGGAAGGAAAATGTAAGCTGCTTTGAGACTCCTTCGGGTAGAGAAAAGTGGCATATAAGAGCCAACTTTTCTTCTTCCTACTATGGAGTCCATCCTCCAAAACAGCCTATTTCTCCAGGAGAACTGATCTCTGTTACCTGGGGACGAGCTGTGATTCTAGGCGATCCACAGGTGGCCCTGGGAATCTCCTGGAATCATAGCTCATCTCCAAACTAAAAATCTTTGGCATCCCTAGGTGAGGGAAAGCTCAACTTTCATTTTTAAACTTCCTTTAAATAGTATAAATAGCACTGACAGTCCAAGCTGGAGAAATCTTAGAAGCCAGGAGAGATTCTGAAGATGCAGGATGGCTGCCCTGATGTTCCTACATCACTGGGATGCGGCTCCCTACTGATGGGTGGTAGCCAGAGCAACTGTCTTCATTACACAACTAGATCAGGTTAGCAACTGTGGGTTGAGGAATTCCTGGAGATTTTGGGGGTAGATCCTGGGGAGGGACCTCAGCAGGGTACGCTCCTGAGCAGCCATTTCTCCAGGGGAACTGATCTCTCTAGTCTGGGGATCAGTTATCATTCCAGGAAATTTCCAGGCCCCACCTGGAGGCTGGCAACCCATCTCAAACTAAAAAAAATAAGAGCTTACTAACCCCCCCCCCACCTCCCGCACAATTATTACTCTACATCAGGGGTACAACTGCAGCCCTCCAGCCCTACTCTACAACTGCGGCCCTCCAGATGTCCAGCATTCACTGGCAGGGGCTCATGGGAATTGTAGTCCATGGACGTCTGGAGGGCCGCAGTTTGACTACCCCTGCTCTACATATTCTTCATGGTGGAAGATAGACACACACACACACACACACACAAAGGGAAGACACTTCCACCAGCGTCTGTTTGTTTGCTTGTCACAATTTGCTCATGTGAGCGCCTCTTAATCCCAAACAGGTGCCTGCAAAATGACAGACTACTACCCGGGTTTTGGAAAGGAAAAAGACAAAAGCATTAAACAATCTTGTAGGTAGCTGAGATGGCTTTTGCTGATAGGACGGAGCCTTGAGGCTTCCCACGCCCACTGCTGGCAAACCTGCCGCACTGACTCATTTGGGGACGAGCCCTCTTGAAGCAGAAGCAGCTTCCCTCAGTGGGAGGCGAAGGCCCCGGAGACGCCTCCTGCTCTGAGTCCCCCTGGGCAGGCCGTGACGTGACTGATGGGTCACATGAGCGTGGCGGGGAGAGGGGGGAAGGGAGCATTTCCAACTTCCTTACGGCATAGCTCAGATGGGATGGCCACCTGGCATTGACTCGCTCTGCACCTGTGCATTTAAGAGCAACTCACCACAACGGCTTCCCGGCTTCTCTGTCCCTTTGCCAGGAGGAGCGTCACTCACTCAGCTCCTTGCACAGGCAGCAAGCTGTCCACATTCTCCCTGCCAGGCTCCTGTGCTTTGAAGAATGATAAGACAGGCAGAAATCCAATAGGTGACACTTCATCTGACATGGAGATGCAGTGGTGGGAATGACAGAGACATAGACGCCCATGGAAAGCTGACCCCTGGCCTGGCAAGTTTTCTGAGACTGAGGGGCCGGGTGAAGACACAACAGTTGTCGTTTTTGTCAAGCATTCTGCTGATAGTGTTGTGAGCTTTCTCTTGTCAAACTCCTTTTGAGTTCTTTGCTGGAATATTTCACTGTCCCCACTCCCTGCTTCCTTCTAAACACCTGATATTATGCCACCCCCTTTTTGAAAATTGTTTATAGTTCTTACGGTGCTTTAACTTTCTGATTATTTTTAATCCTTCCTTAAGACACTTTTAGGGTTTGTACGGGGGTTTGAATCCTCACAGTATTTACTGTAGATAGATTCAGGTGTGTTGCCAGGTTGGTCTGGAGCAGCAGAACAAAGTTTGAGTCCAGTGGCATCTTTCAGACCAAAGCTTTTTCAAGGTGCATCTGATGAAGTGTACATGCATGAGAAAGCTTAAAACTTGATTGATCTTAAAGGTGGCATTGGACTCAAAACTTTGTTCTGGATTTATGCTTGTGAAGTTTTATTTTTATTTTTTTTTAAATTTTGCACATTTCACATTATCCAGCCCAAATATTAACTCAGCTGGGTTGGTCAGGGAGAAAGATCTAAAACAAATGAATAGGCGAAGCTGCCGTAAATCACATCAGATCCTTAATCTGTTTTTGTCTTTAACACTGATTAGCGTGATTATTAATTTTTGCATTGCCTCTACTATGTAATCCACAAAAGAGCTGCTGCTAAAGTTAAAATACTACAAAGCCCATGTTTCCATTTAGTGGATCAGGACTAGGATTTTTTTTCAACCAAGACTACAAACCCTATGGTGCATTGCGCAGCCCAGGAAGAATGCACATATGACAATCACTGGCATCTATCTTATCTATCCAGTGGGAGCTTTTACCCAATGCGTGTTCAACTGACCACAGGAAAGGAATGGAAAGATGAGCAGCAGTGAATAAAATATGAAAACAAATGCATTTTCCTACGGTTCAGAAGACAGACTGAGAAACTTCACCAGGCGTTCCTCATCGCGCAGGAAAAGGGTTTCTCAACTGCCTTCCGACTGACAATCTTTATTCATTATTCTCAATTTCTTTCTTTTTTTTTTAAAGGGGGGGAGGGGCAAATTACATTTCCACAAAACTGACGCCCACCACGTGGCCTGTAAGCCGTATTAGTGTAAATCCCAATTAAAAGGCACTGGAAAGCTATGACTAATCCCGTCTGGGCGGCGCAGAGTGAGGAGCTGCCGTTAGCTGTCACCGTGCGTCAAGGAGGCCTGACAGGTTTCTTCCCACCACACTTGAGGGGCAAATCAAGGACCGAGGGAGACCAGCAGGTGGACTGGCCCCAGCGCTCAGTGGTGGCAGCCTGGGGATGAGAACCCCTCCGCTCCCGGGGAACGGTGGCCCCTCTGGCCGGCCTCTGAACGCAGGTGGGCGCTCTGGTGCTGCCTCCCTCGCCCGCCCACGGTTGCTGAGGCACCATGTAATCGGGTGAAATTGAAACACATGTCTAGACTGCCAAGAACCGGGGCCCACTCTCAGGGTTATTTGCATGTGTGCACAAAGAGAGGGAATTTCTCTTGTCAGCAAAACCGCCTCCTTCTACCGGCACTGTGGAGCCGGGAGGCGGTAAGCTTACATATAATTAGCAATGAAAACACCGGCCCACTTACCCATTCTGATGAGTCTCCTGGCAAGGAGACAGATTTGCCTCAGAAGCAACAGCTAGGGAGGTGGGGTGGGGGGAGGACACGGACAAGCAGCTGCTTTGCAGGGTTTCTAGAGGTTTTTCCAGGTGATTTTTTTAAAATCCAGATTTCCCTCCTTTACCATGCTCAGCATGAGTCATGCGCCAGTCCTGATCCTATTCTCGTCCTTTCTTCTGGCATTTCTCTTGGGGTTGCACTATAACCCTTGCTAATACACCTTTAAACTCCAGGGTTTTCTCAAACGCATTCCTTCATTGGAAAAGGTGCGGTTTTTTTGAAGCACTCCTCCCTGTGTGTTCTTTTCTCTACCTTGCGAAGGTGCTTGAGCACACTGATCAAATACGGCAAAGGGAGAGAAAGAGTCCAGTCTTGATGCACCTGTCTAGGTGATTGAATTGAGATTCTTTTTCTTTTAGCAGCTTGTGTCTGAGCTCCTAATAGGGATGCCAGTCCTCAGGTGGGGCCTGGGGATCACCTGTATTCTAGCTGCTCTCCAGACTAAAGGGATCAGTTCCCCTGGAGGAAATGGCTGCGTTGGGGACTGGACGGGACTCCACTGAGGTCTCTCCCCACCTACAAACCCTGCCTGTTCCAAACTCCACCCGCAAAGTCTCCAGGCATTTCCCAATGCAGATCCTATATTTTGGTACAGCTGTGTACAAAAAGGATCATGGTCTACAAGGTTTGTCAACCTCCAGGTGACATCTGGAGATCTACCACCGTTACAATTGAACTCCAGATGACAGAGATCCCTTGCCCTGGAATAATGGCTGCTTTGGAAGGCAGGCTTTATCGCTTTATACTTATACTAGGGACCAAGCCCATTGCATTCAGGAATACAACGCTAGATTGGGGGAGGGTGGAAGAACTCTGCGGATGGCCTCTCCCTTCCCTCAGGACCTGGAAATGCAGCAGGCAGCTTTTAGGGTGGTGTGACCCTGGCCAAGGCTGGGGCCGGGTGGCTCAGTTGTCTAGGGGCAAGTTACCCTCCTGGGAAGCCCCAAGACTAAGGGGCTGGAGGCCCCTGGGCAGGGAACTCACTGTCAAGGGCAGCTCTTACACAACAGGGATCTGCAGCCTCTGAGGGAAGTAAAAGGAGGAGGGGGTGGTTAGGGGTAGGGGACAGAAGGTGATTGGCTGGCCGCTGGACAGACAGGCAAGCCGGTTGGAGGAGGAGGCACTCAGGCAGGACAGCTGCTCTGAGTGGGTGTTAAGCACTGAGTGGCACTTAAGCCGTGAGACCACTCTCTTCCTCCAAGCCCTTACCATAAATATATTATGCGGAACAGATGTCCCTCCCTGAACTCGACCTTCCCCAGGCTCCACCCCCCAAATCTCAATTTTCCAGCCCAGAGTGAGCAATGCTATGGTCCAATCATCTATAAAATGTATTCTGGCTCTCCAAGTACTTGCTTGTGGTGGCAACAATCATGACAAAATTATTCTTTATCGTGTCTTTAAGGCAGCAGACATGCAGTCTGAAAGCTCTGCACATGAGGCTGGGAGTTCAACCCCAACAGCCGGCTCAAGGTCGACTCAGCCTTCCATCCTTCCGAGGTCGGTAAAATGAGTACCCAGCTTGCTGGGGGGTAAACGGTAATGACTGGGGAAGGCACTGGCAAACCACCCCATATTGAGTCTGCCATGAAAACGCTAGATGGCATCACCGCAAGGGTCAGACATGACCTTTACCTTTACCTTTTAATCTATGCATGAACTACACACACACAGCACATTGTACAAAATTCAGAAATTATATTAAAAAGAAACAGAATTATAGAGGAATGCTAAAGCTTCAGTTCTAGTTCAAAAACCAGGCGAGGTCTTTCCAAATGCCAAATTTGGGCAGGAATTCAGATATGGAGAATTTTGGGTTAGCAATAGAAACCTTGTGTAAGGTGGAACTTGATAGTATTACGGAACTTTATTTGACGTTTCTCCTTAAGTGAAAAAGGAATCTCAAGGGAAAGCAAAGGCCACTGAAATGGCTCCAGTTTCCACACGTCCTTTAGGCGCCACTAGATTTTGCCCCACTCAAAATCTGAATAATGTTTACCCTTCTGGTAAGAATCTTGTAGGGAAAAAATTCCCAGAGGGAAGCATAAAGAGTTTTAGTGAGAATTAGTGAATGGTCACATCACTTTACAATCCTACATCCACTTTGGTGAATGGGACTTATATATAAGATTTGCACTCATAGTTATTTTGTTAATTTTTATTCCTCAGTCCATTAAAATGTTGTTAAATGTTCATACATTTTCCTGATGATAAAACAAAGCCCTGACAAAAAAAAAATTCCTTGTTTTAGAGATGTCTCAGCAAATGCTATAGTTCCGCTGGATCAGACCCAGGGTCCATTCGTCTGGCCTCCTGTTTCTAACAATGACTGACTGAATGTTGCAAGGTTGAGCTGCTTCCTTCCCCTGCATCTGCCCAACAGAGGTATTTCGCTCTGAACCCGGAGGGGTAGTCAACCTGTGGTCCTCCAGATGTCCATGGACTACAATTCCCATGAGCCCCTGCCAGCAAATGCTGGCAGGGGCTCAGGGGAATTGTAGTCCATGAACATCTGGAGGACCACAGGTTGACTACCCCACAGCATACAGAACATCTCTATCAATTACATTTTTCTCCTCCAAGAAGCTCAGGGCATGGGGTGATATGAAATACCTTGACCTGAGGCCCTGGAGAGACATTCTCAGTGTGAGTAGACCATACTAACTTTGACGGACTGATGGTCTGATCTGGTATAAGGTCACTCTAGGTGTGTTCACAAGTATGCAGGATCCTCTCTTCCTTTCCATTTCCTCCTCACACTAAAAACAGAGGGATTTCTTGTAAGGTAGCAAAGGAAATCAAGGCAAACAGAAGACTTATTTTTGTACTAATCAGGCCTTGGAATTCACTGACGCTGTACGTGTTGACAGCACCTTACTGAGTTGGCATAAAACAACAATGGAACAAATTCAGGGATGTATCTATATCACTAGAGCCTCTGTATACAGGGGTAGTATATCTGTGGCCACTAACTGCTGCTGAGGCCGAGCCATCCCTCCCATGCCTTGCTTCAGAAGATCCATGGGACTCTGGCTGGCAGCCTTGTTCCTCTGAGAAAAATCGCTGGATACATTTCAGGAAAGGAAGAGGAAAGCGGTGTGCATTACAGGGGGTGGGGGTGGGGAACGGGCTGGGAGGAGAAGGCAAGCTTGCATAAGCAGGGTATAATTCTAGGAAAAGCCAGCCTACCTCGTGGGAGGATGGCAGAATGCTTTGCAAGCTCAGGGCCCTTGCCAAAGGGCACCGATGTTATCTCGCCGGTGCAGAATGGGCAAAACTTGCTACCCCCGAGGTGTCGCAGTGAGTCACCGGTATCCTTGGGAGGGACCCAAACATTCTGCCTCTTGCTCCTTCCACTCCAAAGGGCTGGGGAGCTTTGTCGGTATGAGAATGTGCCCTGGGGATCGCTTACCGCGCCGGGCAGAGGTACTATCTGAGCTCTGAGTGCAGTTCACACACATACTTAGCTTAGTTCAAAGCAAGGCCTCCCACACAGAACCTTCTCCACTCTCCGGGGCGCTGGAATGGTGGCACAGCCTGCAGAGTAGCAGCATAACAAGCGGAATTACAATCAAGGTTTCTAGTAGGGACAAGTCTATATGTTCGGGGTGTGTGTGTGTTTGTGTTGCACACAGCAGTCCTCATCTCCCTGCCTCTCTCCCAAGAGTCCATAGAAGGCTTGCCAGCCTCCAGGTGGTGGCTGGAGGCCTCCTGGGATTGCATCTCTTTATTTATTATTATTTATCGTATGGATCGTGTGCAGCGTATTCGGCAGAGCCAACAATTGTAGGACGGTCTGGCAGCCAGGGATGGGACATTTGGAGGGCTTTACTGTTGTGTATACAAATCTGTCGAGGACCAAGCTCCTGATTGGTTTGCACAGACTGGCTTCCCCCACGAGAGCCAGTTAATTCAAAAGGGGTTTGCCATGCCCAATTGGGCCACTCCTGGCAGGATCCACTAGGATCTATTAGCCTTAAATCTAGCTCCTAACCAATCGCCTGCGACTGTGGGTAGGTCTTTTGTGTCCGACCTGTATATATTGGGGAGAAGGAGTTGTTCAAGAGTTGCCAGTTGGTTCTTGTACCATGAGCTGATCGCAAATAAAGAGCTGAAAGATTCCAGTGCCTCCGTGTTCCTTGACCCACGGATGTATTGTTTATCATTGCCTGCCTCTGCGATCTCCCATCAAAGAACTAGTTAAGGCTGACCCCACTTTGCTTCTGATGAGATGGGGCATGCCTGGGCCATCCAGGTTACAAATGATCTCCACATGACAGGAATTAGTTCCCCGGGAGAAAACATTTGCTTCAGAGGGGGACAGCTATAGAATTATACCCTGCTGATGAAGTCACTCCTCTCCTAAACTCCACCTACTCCAGGCTCCACCCCCCTCCCCAAAAATGTCCAGGTATTTCCCACCCCAGAGCTGGCAGCCCTGGCCGATCGACCCTCCAAACACATCTATTGGAGGGCTTAAAATCTATCATGTTTTATCCCTCCCTGCTTCCTGGAAGGAGCTCATGACAAAATTCTCCCCAGGGCAGAGACAGAGTGGCTGGGCCAAGATCAGCAAAATGATTGACATGCCAGAGCATGGGTTTGAAGTCAGTCTGCCCACTACACCACCCTGCCTTTCGGTGCAAAATCCAAAGAAAGACATGGAGCAGGTGCAGGTCTGCATCTCTTGGTTTCTTCTCTTGCTTGGAGGTCTAACAAAATCCCACCCCCGCTTAATAATAGCCTTTGGGCTTGCTCGCTTTCCTGCTGGCCATGATTTTGCCAGCACAGCACTGTCCAGTGGCTGGAGAGCTGGAGGAAGATCTAGGATGCCCAGATCTGAACGCCCACTCTGCCAGGGAAGCTTGCTGGTTCTCCCAGCCTAGTCTACCTCATCAGGTTGATGTGATGATAACATGGAAGGGAATGGAGGATGGGTTGTTTTTATCATTGTTTGTTTGTTGTTTGTTTGTTTGTTTTTGATTTTTATACCACCACTACCCAGCACGATAAGCGATCCCCCAGGCACATTTTCATACCAGCAATGCTACAATTGTGTTCAGGAGTGTTCATGCACCATATGGGATTCTCTTTCCCCCTTCATTTTCTTTTCACAGTATCCCTGAAATGTTAGGCTAACCACAAGCAATACATGCCAGGTCACCCAGTGCGTTTCATGGCTAAGTAGGAATTTGAACTCAGGACTCGCCAATCCTAATAGAGACTGCTAATTTCCACACCAGCACTACAACTTCGGTACAAAGCTGGAGTACTTTCTGTCTTCCAAAACTGAAAATTCTCAGCTTTTCTGTAAAATTCAAAGAGCTTCTGAGAGAGTTAAACATAAGATTTGTGTTGGGGAGACTTCTTACACAAACTCACGGTGTGCCCCTGGGCAAGTCACAGCCTCTCAGCAACTCACTTGCAAAAGGGGAATACCAATGGCCAGCCTCAAAGGCCAGCTGGGGGGACGTGCAACCAGAAGACTGCTGAATATATTGCCTATGAATTTAGTCGGCCATGCGATTCATCTAGAAAACACATTGAAGTTACTTTAGAGTCCTTTTAATATGCTTTTACAGAGTTTTAGATCTATTTGGATGGCACCCAGTTTGTAGATGCTTTGGGATGCGTTTATAGAGCTGTGGGCAGACGTTTAAAGAGAAGAATAGCAGAAAAATAATTTTAAAAAGAGATTCCCCCCGTTATTTTCAATGCCATCCTGCCTCTCTCTCTCTGTACAGTAAAAGTTACTTACCTCACAGGATGTCAGCTTCCAGTGGTTCTTGACCTAGCTGCATGGAGATCACAAAGGGATTCTGGGCATGTTGCCCCAAAGTGGGAATTAAAACAAGCTCGTCCACAGCTAAACAAGACTCTTTGCAGCGACTGGCCAGAGTCAGGCTTGGAGACTTTTTCCTGTCTCTTATAAACACTTCCAGATCAACCTTCTCTTGCTGCTGTGAACCGCCAGATCTTTTAGACCAGGGCCTATTCTGCACACAATAGATAATGCACTTTCAATGCACGTTAGAAGTAGATTTTCCTGTTCCGCACAGGAAAATCCAGCTGCATATTGAAAGTGCATTATCCTATGTGTGCAGAATGGGCCAAGGCTTTCTCAAACGGGATTTCCTGAGGTTTCTTGATAGCCCTGGAAGGGTTTCCTGAATCAGTGGGAGTTAATTCATTCTAATATTTGTTTAAAATTTGCTAAACCTTTATAAGTGATGTAAACATATATGGTCATGTCAGCCCATTTCCCCCCTCCTCCCAAAATGGCCAATGATGGGACTGGAGGGGGTGGGAAGGGGCGGGGCCCTGGGTGGGCATGTACAGAGCTATGCTTCCCAACCATATTCTGCATGATTGCATGGCGGTATACCCTACTGAGGCCCCTTCCCTTCCTAATGTCCCTCCTCCTAGGCTCCACCCTTGAATCTCAGGTATTTCCAATCCCAGATTTGGCAACCTACTATTGCATGAATGCACACATGCAGTGGCCTGGTGCTGAATCAGACCTCTCATGGTCAGCAAGCATGGTCTTCTCTCACCAGTAATTGCTCTCCAGGCTCTGAGATGGAAGTCTTTCACACTACCTGACCCTTTTAAACCAGAGACGGCAGGGACTGAGCTGGGGATCTTTGGCATGCAAGATAGATGCTCTGCCACTGAGCCATAATCCCCTTCCCTGCATTATGGGCTCGGTGTGTAATGGATCGGTGTGTCTACACCTAAAGCCCTATACCTCAAAGAGCCAATATGGTATAGTGGTTAAGAGCAGTGGCTTCTAATCTGGTGAGCCAGGTTTGATTCCCTGCTCTTCCACATGCAGCCAGCTGGATGACCTTGGGCTCGCCACAGCCCTGATAAAACTGCTCTGACCAAGCAGTAATATCAGGGCTCTCTCAGCCTCACCGACCTCACAGGGGAGAGGAAAGGGAAGGTGATTGTAAGCCACTTTGAGAGTCCTTCTGGTAGAGGAAAGCACCATATAAAAAACAACTCTTCTTCTATCTTCTGTGGGAAATAAATCTGTGAATCCCTTTGTCGTGCAGATGAGCAGAGTTCTATTTAGCATCGTATGGCAGACTCAACTATGGGCCGAGGGACACTACATGTGCCTCTTTCAATCAAAGTTATGATGGGAGATAGTGCTGCCATCCTCCAGGTTGACCTCTCATTTTGGACCTTTTTGCAAAGAAGCACATAGCAGGATTCTCCAGTTCCCAGGGGAGAAATAAGAGATATTTGCTGGCTGAGGATTCTGCTGATACAAATACCTTGCAGGACCAGAACCAGCCATAACAGACCAAAGAAGTTTGTTTTAAACCCCCTGTTGAAAATTGTAAACAAAATGTTATCTATAACTGCGTATCAGTATATTGACCTCTGATGAAGGTCAGCATGATCGAAACACATTTGGTTTGAACTTGATGGCATTACTGAGATGTTTTACGTACCAAGTAGATATTCTTTTACAGTTTTTAGACATATTTAGACATATTTGCACTCTAATAATAAATGGTTCCCATTTTTCTACATTTGGTTTTATCCATAACTTTTTTCATTCTAACCTCCAAGTAGGGCCTGAATTTATCATGGAATTACAACTCATTTTCAGTGGAGAGAAGTCCCTTGGAGAAAATGGCTGCTTTGGAGGGCAGTCCCTATAGCATCATAGCCCCGCTGAGGTGCCTCGGTTTCCCAAACCTTGAGCCCCCCCAGGCTCTACCCTGCCCCCCAAATCCCCAGAAATTTACCGCCTTGGAGTTGGCAACCCTAGCAAGGGAGACTGGAGCATGTTTCAACAATCTGCCTTGAAAGGTGTTGAGAGTGGAGACCAAGATGGCAAAGCTGAGGAACGTGTTTTGGGATGGATAGATGTCCAGGAGCCATTCATCGTCTGCATGGCTTTGGGATAGGTGTTATTCTTCTAAGGCCCAGACTGTTCCTGGCTTTCAGAAAGACCATGTACTCTGCAAAGTGTTCCTTGCCGCGAGATGCCCACAGGCACAGTGTTGGCACCGCATAGCTGGCAGAAGATTACCAACAGTTCTGCACAGCCTGTAAAATGGAGCTCTTCCACTAAGCCTTTGGCTGAGGCCAGCATGGATATATTCAAGCAACTGTGGGCCTCCCCATGCTCTCCGTTCCCACCGTCCCACCAGGAACTACTCTGATAAGCAGTGGGTGGCCATCAGGTGGCTGAACCCAAAGGACGGGTTTTGTTATTCTAGCAAGGTATCCTCCAATCTTCACCATCATGTTTCCTGTTTGTTGTGATGCTGTTTACTAATTTGCTACTAATTTACTCTCTCCTTATATTTGTACTCTTAAGATTTCTGTTGCATTGTCTGAGGAAGTGTGCCTGCACACGAAAGCTCATACCTTGAATAAAATTTTGTTGGTCTTAAAGGTGGTCCTGGACTCGCATTTTGTTCTCTGAGTTTTATTGATAGTCAGGTTTCAGACTGAGATGTTTTATTGTTTTAAATGTTTAATGTCATTCAAGCTGTATTTTAACCAAGCTGCTCCGAGACGGGATGGATGGAAGGCAGCAAGAAAAGAAGAGTCAACATGAGACGGATTGGCTCCGTCAAGGAAGCCTTGGCCCTCAGTTCACAAGACCTAAGCAAGACCTACCTTCCCAGAGGAACTGCCATGAGGGCCTTTCTAACATAAGTAATGATTGGGGGTCTAACTTCATCTCACCCCTATCTGCATCCTTAGCAACCAACTTTGTGGTAAGAAGCAGGGGAAAGGCTGCCCTGCTTCAAGCCAGGAGTGAAGAACACACGTGGGCTTCACAGAGGCTTAACTCTTCTCTTTATTAGAGAAAGAAGATGAATTTTGCAAACCTGCATTGCCTTTTTTGTTAATTCCTTTCAAAGATGGAAATCTTTGCTCTCCTTGCTCTCCCTAAGCCAGTGTTGCAACTGTGTGTGTGTGTGCCTTCTAGCTGTGAATCTAATTGTTTTCAGGTCTCCAGAGTACAGTGGAGGGCTTGCCTCCAAAAGAACACCAAAGCTCCTTCCATTCCCAAGAGTTCTTTCGCGTCCGGGTGCAATGAGAGGCTTCAGCCATGGACCAAGGGGGCGCGAGGGAGAAGGAAGGAAGGACGGTTGGTACAGACAAGATCCTCGAGCTGCTAAATACGACACGTTCAGGCAATGAGTGGATGGGAGTGAAGTAGTTTTCCTTTCTTTGACCCAGAACTACCACTGGCACGCACCAAAAAACCCAGAGTTGATCCCTAGCAGAAGAAGAGGATTAGCGTCAGGAAACGGCTGTACAGTAGCTTGGATTGCCATGCTGAATAGAAGGCATTCTCCCCCCACCCCCCTCCACCCATGCCCACAACAGGAGGATGTTTTTGCAACTGCCTTTTGCGGCGCCCCAGTTGGGTCAAAATTCTCTTGGCAGAAAGGAACACCCTCTTTTGCAAGGCTATTGGAATGCTCTGCTCTCAGGGCCAGAATTGGACCAGAGGCTGTACGTGGGTCTCATTGTCAAGAGTTTGGAAAGTAGCAGTCCAGAAGAAGAAGAGCTGGTTTTTTATACCCCGTAATCTTTACCCAAAGGAGATCCAGAGTGGCTATAAACACCCTTTCCTTCCTCTCCCCACAACAAACACCCTGTGAGGTAGGTAGGGCTGAGAGAACTCTAAGAGAACAGCTGAGCTCCATGAGAACTGTGACTAGCTCAAGGTCACCCAGCTGGCTGCATGTGGAGGAGTGGAGGCTCAAACCTGGTTCCCTGGATTAAAGTCCATCGCTCTAGATCACTACACCATGCTGGCTTTCAAGAGTATGGAACGTAGTGGTCCAGAAGAAGAGCTGTTCTTTTATACCCCATTTTGCTCTATCCAAAGGATTCCCAAAGAGGCTTACAAGCACCTTTTCCTTCCTCCCCCCACAACAGACAACCTGTTAGGGAGATGGGGCTGAAAGAGCCCTAAGAGAACTGTTCTGTGAGAACAGTGACAGGCCTGAGGTCACCCAGCTGGCTGCATGTAGAGGAATGGAGGATCAAACCTGGTTCCCCACTACACCAAACTGGTTCTCAAGAGTTTGGAACATAGCAGTCCAGCAAGGGATGGACAGGGACATACCAGCACCCCAGAAGATGCTGAGCCAAGGGTCCACTACAATGATGGAAGAGCCACAAGAACTGTTAAGCTCTGATCAGAGCCACAGTAATTATGGCACCTTTTTCTAATTCAGAATGAACATGGCTGGCTCCTAGTTTGTCTCCAGTATGTTCTGGGGATCAAATGGAAAGTGTGCAAAAGGGTAGGGCGGCTAGCTTTTAAGCATGCGTGTACCCAACCCAACAAGCTGGTAGCAGGCTGTTGTTTGTTTACCTATTGCCGTCAGTTAAAATATAGGGCAATAAATAAATACATCAGCCCAAGGTAGCATTAGTGGTCAGAAGTCTGAAGACGGGGGAAAAGAAAAACATGATTTCAGATACGTGTGCTCTTTCAGCAGCTATATGGATGAATGTCCTTGATTACATTTTTTGTTTGTTGGCTTTAAAATGTTCTTTCTTTCTTTCTTTCTTTCTTTCTTTCTTTCTTTCTTTCTTTCTTTCTTTCTTTCTTTCTTTCTTTCTTTCTTTCTTTCTTTCTTTCTTTCTTTCTTTCTTTCTCTCTTTCCCTGCTAAATCAGCCCAGTCCTCCATCTAGCATAGCATCCTATTTTGCCTAGCAGTGAAACCATAGCTCTGATAGAGCAATAAACTAGGCACAGAGACCCAGGCAGAGCACTGGCAGTCCTAGGGATGCTGCCTCTGAGGTTCCATTCAGTCCCCATGACTAGTAGACATTGATGGATCTCTCCTCCAAGAATCTGCCTGACCCCCTTTTAAAGCATTTATGCTTTGGCAATCTTTACATCCCCTAGTAATGACACCCACACACACACATTTAGTCACTAGTTGAGTAAAACAGTATTTCCTTTAATCCATCATGAACTGATTGCCAGCAAACCTAATTGGCTGCCCCCTCCCAAGGTCTAGTGCAGGGGTAGTCAAACTGCAGCCCTCCAGATGTCCATGGACTACAATTCCCATGAGCTCCTGCCAGCAAATGCTGGCAGGGGCTCATGAGAATTGTAGTCCATGGACATCTGGAGGACCACAGTTTGACTCCCCCTGGTGTTATGGAAGAGGGGAAAGGAGAATATTCTTTTTGCCACTGGATTTTGCAAATTTGCTTATACACTTCTTATACATAATGCAAATAATTCCCTCCATGCGGAAGCCCAATCGGTCACCTTTCCCATCTATTAAGTTCGTTGTTTCCCAGTGGAGCCTGTGCCAACTTAATTATGGCCTCTACTCTGAGGAAGAGCCTACTGGAGGAAGCAGAAAAAAGCTTGCATAGTGCAGGGGGTTGGACTAGATGACCCATGAGATCCCTTCCAAATCTATGATTCTATGATTCTATGCCCTTTGACAGGGAGTGCAGAATTCTCTGGTTGTGCAGGGCCTTTATAAATCGACAGATATTTCCATTCGATAGCATCACTATTGCAACCAGCCCTCTACAGGCCAGCTAGAAGGCAAATAAACAAGTAAGCACAATGAGCCCACATGTGTGAACAAGATGTGCATGCTCTGGCTGGCTGTCTCTCTTGATGGTGGAAAGAGCTCTTTCTTATCATCTTGTGAATACCATTTAAAAAACCAACTCATTTATTATGTTGCCGGGCATTTCGCATCCCTGTTTTTCCCTGTTGGTTTTGTCAATTTGTTTCCATCAGCCGGCCATATCACTGACGTCGGAAAGGAGCGATGTTAAGTGTGCTGCACAGGAAAGCTTATATGGCTGAGGAAATTGTGTTCCCTTGTATTGGAAGAAGCATGCTTGTACACAAAGACTTATATTATGAGTGACGTTTGGTTGGTCGGAAAGGTGCCACCGGATTCGAACTTTTATCTGGAATAAAACTCCGTGGGCCTGACTGGCGCCAAGGGACTCAAACTTTGTTCTGCTGCTTCAAGCCAACTGGGCAACCCACCTGAACCTCTCTGCCTTCCATTTGGACACGGGGCTTCAGGTGGAATCAGCAGAAGGACGCCACATTCAGACTCCTCCTTCCAAGGCAGCCTTTTGGCGCAGGCCAGATTTCCTTCCGGGCCGCCAAGCTCGCCTCCTCGCCATTTCATTATTATTAATTAATTATATTTGTTACCCACCCTTTCTCTTCCGACAGAATAAGTAACCTATCAAGGCAGTATATGATCAGTAATTGACAATCCAGGGGTAGTCAAACTGCGGCCCTCCAGATGTCCATGGACTACAATTCCCATGAGCCCCCTGCCAGCATTCGCTGGCAGGGGGCTCTTGGGAATTGTAGTCCATGGACATCTGGAGGGCCGCAGTTTGACTACCCCTGAAACATCTACAGTCTGTTCTATTCTTTCTCTAAAAAAATAAATGTCAGCTTAGACAATAAGGGGAAAGATTTTTTTTTAAAATATATAGTAACTCCCTTCTCCTGCGATCCATCCAGATTTGCCCAGCCTGACTTCCAGCGCAAGGGAGGGCGGAGGGGCCCCAGAGGATGCGCAGGTGGGGCTTGGGGAGGGAGGCCACCTCAGTGCAGCCCCAGGCGGTGGCACAAGCCCCCCGGGAGCGAGCCGGGCCCCGCAGGGCTCCGATCTCCTTGGCTCTTACGCACCCGCAAGCCCCCATCTCTGCGCCGACGGAGTCCCCTTTGGCTGTGCTCGCCTGGAGCCGCGTCACCCTCGCAGCGCAAGGCAGGAGCGTCCTGGGCCAGGCGGAGGCGGAGGCGGCTCCCTCCCGGGGCCCGGCCGCAATGGAAGCCATCCGGTTAATTGTGGCGGCTGCCCGCGAGCGGAGGGCGGGCGGCCCGCTTCTGCCGCGCTGCCAGACAAAAGGCCTTTCTCTGCCCTCCTTTTGTGGGCCGCGACAAAGGCTACAGCTGGGATCAGGCCCCGGGGCCGGCTCCTTTCAGCTCGGCCGGGGGCGCGTCCGGAACAAGGCAGGGGCTAGGGCAAGGCGGCGGGGACAATGGGAGGGCGCCGCGGGGGGAGCGGGTGGGCCGGCCCCCTCGCTTGGGATGTCGCCCCTCGCCTCGCAGGGGGCCGGGAAGGAGGGCTTTTGTCTGCAGAGCCCGGAGGGGGCACGTGGGAGAGAGACGGGCCTGCAACCTCTTTCCATGCATTCATGGAGATTAGATAGATAGATAGATAGATAGATAGATAGATAGATAGATAGATAGATAGATAGATAGATAGATAGATAGATAGATAGATAGATAGGTAGGTAGGTAGGTAGGTAGGTAGGTAGGTAGGTAGGTAGGTAGGTAGGTAGGTAGGTAGATAGATAGATAGATAGATAGATAGATAGATAGATAGATAGATAGATAGATAGATAGATAGATAGATAGATCAGAGTCCAGTGGAACTTTTAAGACCAACAAAGATTTATTCAAGGCGTGAGCTTTCGAGTGCAAGCACTCTTCCTCAGACTATGAACTACCATCATGACAGTGGGAATGGGTATATTCCCCATTTAGATGCACCCATATATGGTATGACCATATATGGGTGCATCTAAAAAAGTGGAACTTGGGTCCAGAATTCAACACCCTGAGAATCTTACCTTTGAAAAAGTGGTCAGTGCTTAACACTTCAGATGTAAACTGGAAAGTTGGGTAATGTGTCTCTTAGAGTCAAACTAGACAGGCAGGCATCTGTGTGTCAGCCACAAAGACATTGTTATGTCTAGTTTGTCCCTTAGGATCTGGGAGGGAATAGAGTGGGCTTCTCATTGGTTGGGTGGCTTGCCTTTCCCGGTATTGAACAGAAGCCGAATCAACCACAAAATAAGCCACTGAGAACAACTCTGTTAATAGGTGTAATATATGCAGGCTGAAGAAATAACGTTTCCAGGGGGCAAACTCTGGGTTTCCATAGAAGGGTTAGAGGGGTAGTCGAACTGCGGCCCTCCAGATGTCCATGGACAACAATTACCATGAGCCCCTGCCGGTATTCGCCGGCAGGGGCTCATGGGAATTGTAGTCCATGGACATCTGGAGGGCCGCAGTTCGACTACCCCTGATAGACATTATGCAAACAGGTTTGAAAGGACAGAATTTGGTGTCACGACTGCGGACATCACAAATGCAACGATGGACGGAACGGGAAGGCACCCCATAGCAGTTCCTGGGGAGAAGTCAGCTCTTCCCCCTCTTTACCAGTGGAACAGTTTCGAAGGAGAAGGTGGACAAGCAGAGTTGCAGTGTTGATGTCTAGCTTCTCATCCTTGCTCAAGGGCAAAGGAAAACAGGAACTAAACTCATGCTTTCTGTACTGGCATATCATTGGAGAGTCAGTGTTGTGATGCCAGTCTAGGACAGCTTTTCTCAGCTTTTTTGCCACTGAGAAACCCCTGAAATATTCTTCAGGCTTTGAGAAACCCCAGAAGTGTTGCGATTGTGCAGAATATGGTTGGGAAGCACAGCTGTGGACACGCCCATATGGGGCCCCTCCCCTTCCCACCCCCTCCAGGCCCATCATTGGCCATGGGGGAGGGGGGAATGATAATATATATATATTACCAATTAACTCCCACCCTTCCAGGGCTGTCAAGAAACCCCAGGGTTTCATGAAAGCCTGGTCTAGACTCTGTAAAACCCAGGTTCTAATCCCCACTCGTGCATGGAAGCTTGTTGGATGGCCTTGAGCCAGTCACACTCACCCTGACCTACCCCACAGGGTTGTTGTGAGGATGTAATGAAAGAGAAGAGAATGATATTCCATTTGGGGAGAAAGGCAGGGTACAAAGGAGCCATTAAAGGTTTTGTATTGTATTGTACAAAGGAGCTAATTTAATTAATTCAATTTTTCCGTGTCATACCAAATTATTCCTGTAAAATGTATGACTTGGTCAGCATTATTTGAGCACTGTATAGCAGCATTCTACCTCCTGTGCATATGATATACATATTAAAAATTGCACACTGTATATATAGAAACGCTAAAAAAAACTTGCATCATGAAAAAGCAAAGAAACAAATCTACAAGACTGAGAGAGAGACCAGAAGAGAATCAAAACAGCTGACAGAATATCATAAAATAAAAATAAACAAGAGCGGAAGCTTTAGCTTGTCCCATAAGATGTCACAATAACCGTTGACTTGTTACCAGGAAACCCCCAAATCAAGGCACACCTTTCCCAAGTGCCCTGGAGCTGCTTCTTTGGTACCTTTTGTTAAGGCTCAGATTCAGGGGCTGCCTGCACCCTGGGGCTGGCAGATTTTGTCAACTGCTGTTGGCGACCTGCCCCCTATGTTCTCATGGTGCCTGCCCCCTCCTGGGTCTCCTGCAGGGAGTTTGCAAACAACAAAGGCTTCCATTGAGAGCGACTTCAGTTTTTCTCACCCATGTCTGAACAAACAGCCCTCTCGTCCGAGGAAATACTAGAAGAAAGACAAATATTTTTGCCACACGAGTGAAAATTTATTTCAGGCACTGGATTTCCTGGTGACTTCTTTTGCTGATCAAAGAGAACGTTATAGTCAGAGGTTATGAGTATTTCTGAGGTTCATTGCTTTTACTGAGACTTTGTTTCTTGCCCCTTTCTTCAATAGTAGCGTTGAAAACTGTGGGTTGGGAAATCCCTGAAGATTTGGGAGGGTGGAGCCTAGAGAAGGGGGGGGGGTTTGGGAAGGGACCTCAGCAGGGTCCACCCTTCAAAGCTCCTATTTCCTCCAAAGGAACTGATCTTGGTCATCTAGAGATATAATAGTGAGAGATCTCCAGGTCCCACCTGGAGGCTGGCAACCCTACTTCATTAGCATGTGGCCAGTGACTCTGGTGGCTCCTTTTCTCCACAACTGGCTTACACAGGGCTCTGTGATGAATCAGAATCATAGAGTCGGAAGGGACCTCCAGGGTCGTCTAGTCCAACCCCCTTCAGAATGCAGGAAATTCACAACTACCTGCCCACCCACAGTGACCCCAATTCCATGCCATGATGATGCCCCCCCCAAAAAAAACCCCCACTATCCATGGCCAGTATGGCCTGGTGGAAATTTGCCTCCTGAATTAAGTATTTTGGTGGTAACATCCAGGGTGGACGTTTCGGGAAGAGAGAAGGCAGGGTCTGACTTGCATTGCAATTCTGAGCAAAGTTACACTCTTCTGAGTTCATTAAGGTGAATCAAGAGAGTTCTGAGAACCAAATAGGTTTCTTTTTTAAAAAGAAAATTCAATCTTTCAGCAAAGGAGTTTTGGAGAGGGAGACGGGATGCTAGAATAAGCAGTTTGTGAAAGGATTGGCAAGGAAAGGTTTTCACGGTGCTAAAAAAGGCTTTTTAGAGATGCTTCATGGAAAGGGAAATGATAGAACAGTTGCCAGTAGTTTGAGTGCTGCAAACCATGCACAGATTTTTGCCACTGCACTAAAATAAATGCAGGATGCTCCTGCAAATCTTTAGTATTAACTGCATTTAGTATTAACGTCTTGATAAAGAACTTGCAATTAATGATATAGAACTTGTTTTGGCTGAAGAAACTGTATGGATTATTAACAAACATATCAAATATTAGGTGAATTATATATTATATGTGTTGTAAGCATTAATGGCATACATTGCACATAAAACCCCTGCAGAATCATAGAATCATAAAGTTTGAAGGGACCTCCAGTGTCATCTAGACCAACCCCCTTCAGAATGCAGGAATTCACAACAACCTGTTCACTCCCAATTCCATTCCCAGATAATGCCCCCCCCCAAAAAACCTGGAATACATGACCAGTCTGGCATGCGCATCAATTGATTTTTTAAAGGTACAACATGCATTAACCTCCTATGCAGTCTACCAGAAGAAGAGCAAAAATCAGACAACCGAAACCAACATATTAACAAATATAAATGTAAGTAACATAGGAAGCATTTGCTCATCCCTGAACTGTAGTCACTCATTTATGAGAGAACGCTACTCGGAATCTGTCTCTCCTATGCTTCTGCTTTACACTCAGAAAGAATGAAACCAACATTGACAAAAGGTCTTAGGGATTAGCAGGTTTCCCTCTTTCCCTTCCCATATTGTTCTGGAATTTCACCTTCCTTTGTGTTTCACATCTCCTGAATTCAGTTTAACAAGGAGAACTCCCAAAAATAATGTTATCCAGCTCTGTTTGTCTCTTGCCTTAACCCTACAGGGTCACCATAAATCAGTTACAATTTGATAGCACTTTTCACCACCACCGTAATCGTCTTAAAGACTACTGAACCGTCACTAAAAACTTTGCAGCAGCGCTCATAAAGCTCCACAGAATTTCATTACTTTCACAATAAAATCTCGCAATTCAGGTGCATCGCCGAATGCACTGCCTGTTAGCTGCGCATTTTGTGAATCCCAAGAAAACATGATTTCCCCCTCTCCCCTGGGAGGAAATTCACAGTAACCTAAAATGGAAGCTCAGAAGTCACATTGGCTTCCTCTACTGCAGGGGTAGTCAAACTGCGGCCCTCCAGATGTCCATGAACTACAATTCCCAGAAGCCCCTGCCAGCATTAGCTGGCAGGGGCTTCTGGGAATTGTAGTTCATGGACATCTGGAGGGCCACAGTTTGACTACCCCTGCTCTACTGTTTCTTGCCTCAAAATGGTGACGTTTGAGATCCAACCCATGTGGTGTCTCTGCCCACCCGCCTCCCCTCCCCACCATGTTCAAAAAAATTGTGCTACTTTGGAACTGTGTTTTGGAACTGGAAATTGTTTTGAACATGATTGCATTACAACACAGTTCCAAAGCAGCACAAGCACAACAAGCGTAACACCTCCCTGTCTTCCCCTCCAGCAAGACTGACAGAACACTCTTTGTCAACTTCATGGAGGGAAATGAAGCCTTGGTCAATTTCATGCAGGGAGACTAGGAACATTGTTAATTTCTCCAAGTACAAAAAAAAAGTGCCATCTCTGTGTTACTATGTAGGAGCATCCTAACATAATAAAAACAACAACAACATGCACTATATGGGGGTGCGGGGCAGGAGAGGCAATTGACAGCACAGGATGCTTGACTGAAGGGATATTTTAAACAGAGGTGCAAGCAGGCACCATTTTTTCCAAAGCTGTCTTTGAATTTGCATTGCTCCCAAGAAGGCTGGGGTGGGGGGGAGAGTGATGAACCACAAAGCATATGGAAATAGGGAGCACTTGGGCAGCTTTCCCATGGGAGGGGGAGGAAGGGAGAGGGAGAGGATGGTGATGAGAATGACGTTATTGCACATGCTTGAAAGTTTTTTTAAAGGGAAGGTAAGCAAGGTGGGAGCCAGGAATACAGACTCTCCCAATGGAAGTGTAAAATGCAAGCCACAAACAGACTTCTGGGCAGCGCCGAAGAAAACCACAAATGTAGAATGCCAGGCGCAAAGTTGGGATTGGCTTCCAGAAGTCAATGTGGCGAGAACACGCTGGCAAATACAGGAGTGGCTTAAGGATTTGTGGGGCCCGTAGCACCAGAGACAGTGCAATTGTGGTGGAAGCAGCCAGAGTGGGGGTGGAGGGGCCCCCACAGTGGAAAGGGGTATCATTCCACGTGTCCTTAAAGAGAGAAAAGGGGTGTCACTAAATGGTGCCCTAAATGGTTTGAATCATAAACCTACCCGTTCATTCAAATCTTTCCAAAAGGGAACTTCATGGATCCCCCTTATTCCAAGGTACAGCAGGCTCTGATGCCACAGGGGGTCTTTCCAGCAATGGTACTAAGGCTATGGAGCATCCTGCCTAGAGAGGTTTGCTGTGCCTGTTCCTGGTTGTTTGCTAACGTCAGAGAGTTTCGTTTCAGAAGGTGTATGGCACATGATCCGTATTACAGCCATTGTTTCCCATTGGCTATGCTAGGTTGATTGGGCTGTATTATTCTCGACTTTCTATGCCGTGTGCATGTTGTATAATGTGCCAACATAACACATTTTTTGTTCCATAGATGGGCTACAGGTATTTTAATGAATAAAATTAATTATCAGATCTGAGCTAGACCTAGTTCTCTGATACACCAGAAAGGGTTCTGTAGAATTCCTTCTTGGCTGTCACAGGTAGGGGCTCAGCTAATGGGGTGATTTGAATATTAAAAATCAATATTCCCAGCTAAATTTGGGAAATTCTTGGAGATTTGGAGCTGGAGCCTGTGGAGAGTGTGATTGGGGAGGGACCTCTGATGTTAGGTTCTGTCAAATTGTTTCTGACTCCTGGTGACTTTATGAACAAAGGCCTGCAATCCAATTCTGTCTGAAGTCACTTCTTTTTAAGTCATGGGAATTGTAGTATCTAGTAACTAAAGATTTATATATATATATATATATATATATAGATTTTATATATATATATTTGATCTCTGAAGCAGCCATTTTCTTCTGGTGAACTGAACTCTTGTCATTCTGAGAGATCTCCAGGCCCTACCTGGAGGGTGGTAACCTAATTCCCACAGAAAACTAGCACACTGAGGAGAGCTCTAGCTTAGTCCATTCAATGTACACAGAACCGAAACAGACCGTCCCCATCTGCAGTCTGATGTGGTCCAGGAATGGTGGAAAGTGCCTTCAGGTTGCAGCCAGTTTTCATGGCAAGAGATGAACACTCTTCATGGCCTGCCTACACATAGCAACCTTGGACTTCCTTGGTCATCTCCAATCCAAGTCCTAATCAGGGCTGAGCCTGCTTAGCTTCTGAGACTGGGCTAGCCTTGGTCTTCTAGAGGTCTCTTCTGTGTTAGTTTCTGAGATTGAGCTAGCCTTGGTCTTCTAATCTAGAGGTCTCTTCTCTTCTGGGTGAGCTTCTGAGATTGGGCTAGCCTTGGTCTTCTAGAAGTCTCTTTTGAGTTTTGTGAAGTTTTTTTTTTTTGAGAATGTATTGGCTCTTTCACTTTAATCAGTTTGGTGTCCCATCTCTTGTCGGTTCAGTCTTGGCCTTGAAAATTCATAGCTCTCAGAAACCACTCACAATAGACAGCTTTTGTAGAGCACCAGAGGTGAAGGACTCAAAAGCGGCATGTCTCCAGGCTGCTTAACAGCCCACAGTTCTCCTGCTGAACCGGAGAAACAAAGGCGACGTCAGAAGTTCCCTTTGGTCTTAGTGCTGAGAGCACTGAGCTAATTACAGAACCTCAAGGTTTAAACCTACTTTGGGGCGTGGTGCCTGATGCTCAGATCTAGCGATTGCTGAGGAAGAGAGGATCAGCAGACGCTGGCCCAGTTCTTTGAAAGGCACCATGCTTGAGGTGATCTTGGGAACTTCAGGCCAGAGAAGCTTAAGCTTCTGCAGCAATGTAAATCAGGGCTTATTAAGCAGAGAGTCACAAAACCACAAGATGAGCCCATGATAGGGAAGGGAGAAACCAAAAAGCTTAGTGTCATGGAAAATCATGCTCAACCAGGCTGCAGAGATCTCTTCAGCCTTGTCAGCACAGCGCTAAGCTGAAAGGGAAAGAGGTGAACGATGTTTATCTTGGACTCCCTGAATCCCTGAGGAAGTTGTTCCCATGATGTTACAAGTGGATTTTCCTTATCAATTTCCTTTACTATTCCAGACGTTCACTACATTCCACTCTTCCGTAGTTCTTGTTTGGCGAGAATTTCTAAAACGAATTATTCATTTGGGGGCATGCGCAGTTTGCCAGTTTTGCTCCATCAGTTCGCTTGCATATCCCCAAATACACTTCACAATGCACACAAACGTTGATGATACATTGCACAGCAAAGCAACCTTGGTGGGATCGGATGTAAGATTTATTTATTTATTTGGTGTTTCACTGGTGCACATAAGGACTGTCATGCAGGAAAACCTGCGCGCTGGGAATGTATATTTGATCTTACATATTGCCGCATTTGGTCACATAGATGGGTAAAACATCATGCATTTTAATGTACTCATGTTGAGACTGCTTTGTATAGTGTTTTAACAATGAACATTGATAAATCAGTGAAATGGGGAAGGGGGAACCGTCACAAATAAACTCAGAACTGTAGTGAGCTGCGTGTGTGCAGTCCTCTGAGCAAAATCTAGAAATTTAAAAAATGAAAACATTAGAAGATGCCTAATGCAGCATTTCCACTTTAGAAACAAGCCTGGGTGGTTTGAGATGCCAAAATCCAGGATGAAAATTGGCCAAGATGATTTTTGGCAGTAGCATTCCACGTGATAGAGTGAAGGACTTCAAAATACAGCTTAGCTAAGAAGCTCACTTGGCAGTTTTGGCAGAACGGGCCTAATTCTTAACCCACTGGGTGGCTAGCCCCCTTGTGTGATGAGGAAACTGTATGTGGGCTTAGGGGTAGCTTCTCTCTTAGCTTGCAAGAAAAGAGACATTGCAAACAGGGTAAATTCAATTTCGGAGCATGTCATTTTTCAGAGTTACTTCTTGTCATATATGGTTGGTGGGAAAGGAAGAGACATGGACTGAAATCTTTTGAGTGATCTGTTATCTCAAAGTGACGTTTACTTTGCAGGGTAAGAACGGGGCCTGCCACTGATGCTTACAAGAAAAACGAGATAATTCAGCCACTGAAACATCTGGGGTAGTCAAACTGTGGCCCTCCAGATGTCCATGGAGTACAATTCCCATGAGCCCCTGCCAGCATTCTCTGGCAGGGGCTCATGGGAATTGTAGTCCATTGACATCTGGAGGGCCACAGATTGACTACCCCTCTAGTAACTAAAGATACACTGCTTAGGAATGTGCAGGTGCCACCTCTACCAGCCATTGATAGTCGGGAAGAGGCTTGGTATCCAGAAGGCTTCAGGCCCTGTCCTCTATGACCACCAGTTAAAAATAAATCCAGGGGAGTTGGTATTTTAGAGAGATTCTGCTAGTTAGAACAGACCATTCTTTTCCCAAAGGACCAAATCATCCGTGTGTAGAATCTTGAAACAGTACGGAGAAAAGAGAAGAATGAAAAGTGTGTGTGAATTTATCCTCTCCCTATATATATATATATATATATATATATATATATATATATATATATATATATATATATATATATATATATATATATATATATATATATATATATATATATATATATATATATATATATATATTTCTAGCACTTTTGAATAGTTCTTAAAAAATCCGTCAGCTTCCTCTTGAAAACCTGCTCTTTTCTGCTCCGGCTAGACTAAGCAAGCCACTCTCCCCCTCCTTCTACAATGTATACAATGTAAATCCTCATTCTACATCTAAACAAGTTGCTGACTGATGAGGATTAGGAAGAAACTCCCCCCCGGGGGTGCGTTTATTATCATTATCTCATAATTGTCAATTACAGGGTTGCTTGAAGATTCCCTTTGCTATACCAAGTGCTGGGCTCCAGTGAATGCCAGGTGCTCAAAGAGATGGACTGGATGGGGCTGCTTGGATAAGATATCTTGTCTAACACAACAAACTCCAGCAAGCATGTAGTACTTGCATGGAGGTCTGGAATCTCAGGCTTTAATCTCAACTTCACCATCTGCCAGTTGCAAGACCATAGTAGGAAAAATAGACTTGAGAAGCATTGGTAGATTATTTTATTTTATTTACTTTTGATGTCAAATAATGTTATCATGACATTTTCAGAATTGTGTATCTGTGCACAAAGGGCAAACCTGGTTTGGGGGTTGGGTAATTCCTACCCTGAGAAACAAATGGGTATCATATGACATGCTGGAATGTGTGGTCTTTCAGGGAAATTGTGGCTTTGCTAGTTTACCCTTGTCATCAGATTAATTTGACAAAAGGAAACACCTGAAGTAAACACAGACCACGGTCTTAGAGATTTCAGTAGCTGTTTGCTATAAGAGTTCCAGCTTTAGAACGCTAAAGTGAAACCTCCCTAGCCATTGGTTCTGCTAGAGAGGTGTTATGGAATGTTTATGAACATTCCAACTGCTCAACAGAGAAGTCTAAATTCTGTCAGCCCATGAAGAAGCCTATGGACTAAGAGGATTGCTTGTGATTGCTGGCAGGAGTTCAAGTGTGTGTTTGGGGGGCGGGGAGAGTAGGAACCACTGCTTGCTTGCACAGTGATTTTGGCCTGTGAAAGTGGCCTGTGAATGGCACATCGGTACAAACATTGTGCATATGCAGTGTGCACTGTGGTTTGCATATACAGTTATGCATATATAGATTCCATGCACTTGAAGTCCCACGAGCGCATGGCAATCATCCATTCACTTAATTCATTTTAGTTATAACTCAGAATAAGCAGATTAGGCTGGGGTAATGCTAACATTTTGCTCTCAAAAACCTTGTGAGTAAAGCTAGCCCAGGAATGACAAAATTTATGGCCATACTGGGGACTTGAATGTAGAGGGAGTTTCCTCTGTAACATCATTAGAGAGAAATCTCCCTCCATATTTTAAATTTAGGTTAGGGTCCCTTTTGTGCCTCCAGGTATGTTGCTTATAGCTGAGCTCCTTTGGACCCTTTGGAAAGTACAGTGGAGAGGTCAGGCAGAGGGAAGCTTGACATCACAGGAGAGCAAAAAATGTGCCTCTTTGACTTGGCTACTGTATTTGAACAAGAGAGCCAACGGCTGAGGTCTGGACTGGGAAGAAAAGGATATTTGTGCTATGCACATTGATGAAATTGTGAAAAAGAACAGTTAATCCTTGCAAAAATCTTTGCTCTGGACATGTTGCCAGGCTTGATGTCAGCAGCAGTTGATTTGCCAGGTGGTGGGTTAAAAGCAACCGCTTGTTCAGAGTAATAGGCCTGTACGCCTGGTGGGAAAACATGAAGTTGGGAGCAGCTAGACATGTCTAGGGTAGCTGCTTCCATGTCGGGTTGGACAATATCTCTTTGCCGCATCAGGTATTCCAGGCCACCTCTTTCAGAGGATCCACTATGCATTTTTGCAAATTTGGTTTGTGTGGATACAGCTGTGATCCACGTTTTGACACTATTTTGTACGTTTCTTAAAAGCTACTTGCTGTGTGTCACAATCTGCTACTTCCGTAGTGGTAATTTCTATCCCAATGCACATCCAAAAAGAAAAGTGAGAACAGAGAAAGGCAAATCCACATGCTGTTTCATTCCACAAGAGGGGCAGCTCAGATGGCAAGGGCATCTTCTTGGGGAGAAGCCCTATCAGAAAGGAATTTGGAAGCACTCTTACTCCCACCTGGAAGGCCCCTAAACATTCTTTGCCAAAATATAGCCCCAGTTTAGACCTATAAAACAAATATCAAAATGAAAACAAACAGGAATCTCTGCAGAGATTTTTCATTTCCAAAAGGGAGACTCAAATAGAAATTCAAATAGATTCATGGGTAGCCAGCCATGCTGGTCTGAAGTAGCACAACAAAAATTGAGTCCAGAAGCACCTTTAAGACCAACAAAGATTTAATAAAGGGGTGAGCTTTCAAGTGCTTGCAATCTTCTGTAGACTAAATAGAACAAGGATCATAAGCGCTCAAATATAAGGCAAAAGTAAATTGTAGCAAATATTTGAACGCTTATGATCCTTGTTCCATTTCATCTGCAGAAGAGTGTTAGTTAGTTTTATTACGGTCATAGACCAGCATAGACCAGAAGAGTGTATGCACTCGAAAGCTCACACCTTGAATAAATCTTTGTTGGTTGTTGGTCTTTGTTGGTCTTAAAGGTGCTAGTGGACTCAATTTTTGTTGAGAAATTCTTATCGAAATCTTATATTTCTGAAAGGGAAGTTCAAATGAAACAGTCTCTACGTGCTTGCAGATTCCACAGTGGAGCCAGTGTAGTATAGTAGTTACAATGTTAGACTAATGCAGGGGTGGCCAAACTGTAGCTGTCCAGCTGGCAGGGGCTCATGGTAATTGTAGTCCACGGACATATGGACAGCCACAGTTTGGCCACTCCTGAGCTAGTGTCTGAAAAGACATGGGTTCCAAACCTCAGTTTGCCATGAAGCTTGCTATATAACTTGGAGCCAGTCCTTCTCTGTCCAAGGGCTGTTATAAGGATAAAACAAGGAAGTGAGAACTATGAAAGCTATTCTGAGCGCCGTGGAGAAAAGATAGAACAAAAAAAATGTACTAGATAGATAGACAAAAGAGGCAGCTAAAGTAAACAGATCATGGTGCAGGATTTCGACATTTGTGTGATATTGGATTACACTGGATTAAGTGTTTGACAGTATGTAGTAGTTGGCACGCAACAGTACTTAGAACTTGACAGCTGATAAAAGTTCAAATCTGATGTCAACCAGAGAACCCAACTAGTTTAAAAGTCTATTTTCAGTCAAGAATACCCATCCAGAACGCACATGTGTTTCTCCTGTTTGAAATTATCAATCCACACTTGAACAGAAAAGCTGGAAATTTTCGCCAGATGTTGAGTAGATGCAAAACTGTGTTGGTGCTTAGTTCAGTCAGCTGGTTGTCTTTGTTCGGATCCAACCTTCCTATTGTTTTTGGCCTCCGTTTCAATATGTAAAACTGTCGGGTTAATGAGCTGTGACTATTGATTGGTGGCTGCTTATGTCCACCTGCTTGGATGGAGACCGAGGAAAATGGTTTGCGCATCCACGTTCTGCTTGCATTTTGAGGGTGCTGGTTAAAGGCACGATTGAACTGGACCTTTGAATTTTTCAGCAGCAGCTATTGGATTACTCTGGAGTAAGCAACTATGGAAAGCAGCAAGGGAGAAATGACCATTTTGTTTGCATATTCTTCCAGAAAGCTTTGCATTTGACAAAGTGTTGCCATGATAAACCATTTCCTTGGAATCGCTTTCATTAAAACCAAGTGAGCTACTCTGGAGTAAAAAAACAAAATGGATTGCAGCCAGGCTAAATAATTACCCGATTTTTATCTTGACAGTCACAATCTTTAATGATTTGGCTGTTTTCACTCTCTCTGGATGTCATGAATCCTTTCTGTAGTTCATCTGTCATTCAAATGGGGAGGATTTGGCTGGAAATTTCACGCATCTGGCAAGAAGCTGGCTTGTGCTTGTTATATCTGTCTCTACTTTGATGCAATGAAAAAAAAGATGCCCTTTGCAACTTTCACTGCCCCACTTGACATGAATGGGAAGCATACATGTGCTTAGAAATTAGCATGCATCTGAAACTCTGCTCTTTCTGTGTAGCCAAAATATAAATGGGGATGACGTGGTACTTGCAAAATGTCTGTCATTTTGATAGATGATGGACACATGGAGGGAGGAGGCACACATGGGCTCACATGCAGAGGACAGGGAAGAATGGCGGTTCCCTGTTTCAGGTCTCTTTATTGGTTGATTATTTATTTGCAAAATGTATACCCTGCCTTTCTGCCCTCATCAAGGGCTACCGAGGTATTTAGTGGGATAAAAACATCTTAAAAACCCTTAAAATCAAACAAAAGTACATCAGGGGAACTATTAAAACCAAGTTAAAATATGCACACAAAAACATTAAAAGGACAAAATATAGGGCATTAAGGAGGCTTCACTAAGGGAATGCTACTGAAAGAGAAAAGTCATCATTCACTGGCAGAAGACACAAACAGAAGGGGACAGGCAAGTTTCTCCTACCTAAGGAGGTGGTGAGCTCCCTCTCATTGTCAGTCTTCAAGCAGTGGTTGGAAAAATACTTAGTGTGGATGTTTTAGGCTGATCCTGCACTGAGCAGGGGGTTGGACTAGATGGCCTGCGTGGTCCCCTCCAACTCTATGATTCTGTTTCTGCAAAGAAAGCTCCTGAATTTGGTACCATGACTGAGAGGGTCATCTCCCACGTTGCCACCTGCCTGATCTCAGAAGTCAGGAGCACCCAAAGCGGAGAACACATGAAGCTGCCCTATACTGAATCAGACACTTTGTCCATACAAGTCAATGTTGTCGATTTAATACTGGCAGTGACTCTCCAAGGCCTCAGGCAGAGGTCTTTCACATCCCCTACTGCCTGGTCTTTTAAAACTGGAAGTGCCAGGGACTGAACTTGGGACTTTATGCATGCCAAGCAGATTCTCCACCACTGAGCCACAGCCCCTCCCCAAGCTGGAGTTGGTTGTACTTTAAGTATGCTCGTTCCAAGCCATGTTAGACTTTAAAGGGCAACGTTGACACCTTGCCTGGAAACAAACTGGGAGGCGGTGAGTTGGCCAGAATGATATGGCACCTACAATCCTAGGGCTGCCAAGCCCCCAGTGAGAATGTGGGATGACCTGTCCCCAGTTACCATTGCCTGCTGCCACTAAGAGTGGAAATGGGTCATTAAAAAAGAAGAAAAAAAACAGTAGCATTGTGTGCAGCTCAACATCAGTTCCATTAAAAACCCAGTAGTAACATAGGGTAGCTCTAAGAATCATCAGAAGCGCTCTGGTTTTTACTATAGAGTTTCCAGTGAGTCCTAGGTCTATGTGTTGTCATTTCTGTCCTCCCCCCCCCTTGAAGAGACATCATCTCAACTGAGACAGAATGCTCTACTGCAGTGGTCCCCAACCTTTTTCTCACCGGGGACCAGTCAACGCTTGACAATTTTACTAAGGCCCGGAGGGGGGGGGGAGTCTTTTGCTGAGGGACATTGCCACAGCCACCTGAACCCCTGCTCCACTTGCATTCCTGCCGGCACCCCTGACTTCCCGCCACCTGCTGGAGGGTGCTGCCAGCAGCAGCTGCGTAGTGCCACACCGAGGGGGAGCCCCAGCCATGGCAGCTACTGGAGAGCACCAAAGGTGAGCCAGTGGCAGAGTGGCAGGGCAGCCCCCGAGGCAGCAGCCGGGGAGGAGGACAAGGAGGAGCCGTGGCCGGGTGCCGACTGGTTCATGGACCAGTACGACTACTGCTCTACTGTATCTACTCTAACTTGGTGCAATCAGCTTGCGCCAATTAGCATTTTGTCTTCTGCATTCTGCATCAACTAAGCTTTCTAGGGCACCACAGAATGGCTGAGGCCACTCACCAAATCTGGGAGGCAGCAGGCTGAACATCATCTTGTAATAGCTGTTTTTCAATGGGTGTTCCCCATGGAGAGACAGACATTGCCTCCTTAGGCCAGGGAGACAGAGCAAAAGCAGAGGACTTGATTTGGGGAAGAGATGCTTTTCAAAGATGCAAAGAGACAGCAGGAAACTTGGTGGGGGTGATGCTGCTTATGGGTGCTTTTCTGGGGGGGGGGGTTTCTGGCCTGCTGCTTAGCCCCTTCCTCATTTGCATAAACATATTTCGGAGTTTCTGTCTAGAGTGGACTGGGAAGCTGAAGAATGGGATTCTGTATAAGGCATAGCCAAAATGGGAAGGTACTTCTATCCAAAAATTGTCATCTGTGTCAAACAATACTTCCGCTCTAGATGGGTTTGGGGGATTCTTTTAAAGGGAGCCAAAAGCCTTCATCAAATGGATAGGCTGCATGAGTTGTCCCCACTCTCAGTTGGGGGTTTTCCCCTTCAGTGACATCACCACATAGCCGAATCTGAGGGCAAATGTAATGCCAATAGCATCTCTAGCTTCATTGGGGGATCGGGGGGAAAGATAGTCATGAAAGGTCTTTATGGAAATTTAGGTCCCTTTTTATTGCCAGTCTAAAAATTGACTGGTGAATATTCAGCAAAGCCCACTTTATGTATACTTTTTATAATAATCTCTGAACCAGACAGAGGGATGCCAGTCTCCAGGTTCCAGTCCCCAGACCCTCTAAGGAAGTCATTTTCACCATGGGAACTGGAAATGACCTATAATTCCAGGGGGTCCCCAGGTGGGTGGACTACATAGCATTATACTCCTCCCTGACCCAAATATTGACCCTTCCTGCCAGCAAATGCTCTCAGGGGCTCATGGGAACTGTAGTCCACTAACATCTGGAGGACCACAGGTTGACTACCCCTGCTTTAGGATGCTTTGGGCTGATCCTGTGTTGAGCAACGGGTTGGACTAGATGGGCTGTATGGCCCCTTCCAACTCTATGGGCCATTTCCCACGGCGATCTTTGTTGCAAATTGTTTGCGGAATGAAAAATCGCCATTTAAAATAGTGGAATTCGTCGTTTTGCACACCTGGCTTTGTAGTGGAATCAGTTGCGTTTTTTAGCGTTTCCCACAGGCTTCCGGTCTCGGCAGAAATCGCTAGAAAGGAAGCGCTATTGCCAAGCTTGTCCCGCCCCTGGCCGTCAAGCAGCCAATGGGCAGCCGTTAGCATGCTCCCAAACAGCCCCTTTCCCTTTAAGAAAGCTTTTTTTAAAAAAAAAACAGACCCATAGCAACGAATCTACGTAGATTCCTTGCACTGGAGAGACCCATCCAGCTGCCTAATGTGATCTATCATTTGATTGTATGATCGTTGGCACGCTGGCTCGAGTGATAAAAAAAAATCCCCCCCCCCCCTTCTCACGGGCTCGATTTTCGGCTGAATTTATGTGTAAAAAATAAAGGGACTTTATTTCTGCAAACGGGCTTTTATGTGGTTTGTGCTTAGTGACTAAAGGTGAAGGACTGAAGCCAGGGAAGCCTCTAAACAGAAAGAGGCTCGCCGGTGCGTTTATCCCCGCTCGCTCCGAGAAAAAAAAATGGCGATCGCTTTGCCGGAAGTTTGGAGGAGAGATCCAGGGGGAGGGACTTTGAAGAACCAGCTACAATGGTAACGCACAGGTCTTTAGCGCTACTGTTGCAGATTGGTTGCAGGAGTGTATCGCTATCCGGAGGGTGAATCCAGTTTTCTGGATTCCCCTGAAAGCGCCACAACGAAGCGCTTATTGCTGATCGGTTTCAGGATTGTTGCAGATTGTTGACGACGTCGTGCGTTATGGCAAATTAGTAGCGTTTTCAATCGGCAACCATTGTGCTATTTTTAAGCCGTGGGAAATGCCCCTATGATTCTATATCCTTTGTGAGCACCATGGGGATGCCATTGCCAGTCATTTTAAAATGCTGTGGTGCAGGACAGTGGGCTGAGACATTCATTCCCTCTTTAAGCCTTGTACCACGGCTGTTTGGGCACTTGAAAGGGGGGTGGGAGTGCTGTGCTGCACGTATGATCAGACTGAGGCCCTTTCAGGCTTTAAAAGGGTTCCCTTATCCTTGTGGTGGCCTCAAGAACATCATGTCTAGTTTGGCCCTCAGGGTAGCCTTGGAACTAAGTAAGGCAGAATAGCAAAGAGGAAAGAGATGGTCACCTGAGGTAAATCCACGGAAGAGACTCTAGGCAGAGGCAGGATGGGGAAAGAAAGAAAAAAAGAAAGAAAGATTGTATTATATTTATTTACTTTCTTCATTTATCATTGGCCTTTTTCATTTCTCCTCAAGGTGGATACAGAGTTATATAAACAGTGCAGTAAAGGCCAGAATAATACAATGATCACTGTGGTAAAACGGGAATCACACCATTATAGAACACTGAAATTAAAACAGTATACTACATTCCATAAATGGGATTTCACAATTAAAGAACAATAGTCCAATAAACTGGCTTTCTCAATTAGAGGCCAATGAAATAAAGGCAGTATAATATATCCAATAAACAATACAGTCTAAAGGGAGAGGAAAAGAAAACTGCTTAAAAATTTCACAGGCAGCTAAAATTAGAACCCTGTTATGTTTACTGAAAGTGTCCTTCCTCCTGAATTCTGGTTTCCTACATCTTGGTTCCCTTTATATAAATGCCTTCCTCAACAGTTCCGATTTATACTGCTTGTGAAATGACAGCAGAGTGGGAATCTTCTTGACCTTGTCAGACAGGTTGTTCTGGAGATGGAAACCACAACAGAGAAAGCTCAGGTGAAGGCATCTGAAGCTCCTTCACTTATCACAGTCCCAATCTGAATTGGACACCGTGCATGTGGGAACTGAGGAGGATCTGTAACTCATAGCTGACTGTTTCACAGGCTATAGGGAAGAATACCCCTGGACTCACCCAACCTGTGTATTCTGTAATATGTAAAGAGGCCATGACTTTACCAAAAAAAATAAGGGAAACCAGTGTAAGGTATGTGACAGAGGGAGTCTCAAGCCAGAGACTTTGATAGCAGAATTCAGTCGCCATATTCCACATCGCCATAGAAGCTTGCCTGGGTCTTCACCTGCTTCCTCCTGCACTTCAGTGCCACCACTATAGATGGCCAGAGACGGTATTGCAGCTACTACCTTAGCAGGAATCAGGTAGACCAAGGGGCCAATAGAGTTCCATCTGATCTGTAAAGCTACTGATGCTGGCCTGCTTCTTGTCAATCAGGCACACAACTGACTTCCACCTCCCAAAGAGACTGGGGAAGTGGACATGGCATTTGGCTGTCTGTTCAGTGGAGTGCCCTCATCAGGAGGTGGGCATCTCATTGCTGTTCCCCCCCCCCCCCGGTGCTGATCTGATGCCATGGTGCTCTGGAATCCACATCTCTTCTGGGTTTCTATCGATGGGTTCTGTTTATACCGCAGCATGAGGTGGCAATTGTTCCCTGGAAGAATCCATTGTTTAATTTCTCAAATTGAAGTACAAAAGAAGAGGAGAAAGGCCAAGAGCCTGCAAACAGTGCTTCGATGGCAAGAAAGCTTTCTCCAGACAAAATGTCAAACAAAAAAGTGGAAACAAGCCCAGACCAATAAACAGGTTTTCAAGATTTGACAGTCACATTGAGGAAATCTAAAGGTGTCAGCGTCTGGGATGTTAACAGCGCTACTCAGGACCACCGCTACATGAGCCACAAAAAATTCCATAAGGGATAAGGTTGTTTACATCAGTTTGCACATGTTTCTGTCATAACTATTACGAGCATAAGCCCCAAGAAATGCTTAGCCAAATCAGAAGCTTTTTTTTGGTTTTGCTAGCAAAATAAACTCTCACTATTTCTCAACCACTCGTTGGGCAGCTGGTGGTCACAGGCCTGAATCTGGCTTGCGAATGATCAGCAGCCAAGTTTTGCTTTGAAAAATTACCAGCTCCCTTGAAAAATTACTAGCTACGTGAGGCCTAGTGATGAAGTCAGATTAAAACTTGGTGGGTTGGGCAAGGGGGTTCACAGCCAGACATGGTAGGTTGGACAGATCAGGACACACTACAACAGGGGTGGCCAAATAGTGACTCTCCAGATGTCCAGGAACTAAATTAACCATGAGCCCCTTCCAGCATGATGCTGACAAGGGCTGGTGGTAATTGTAGTTCAAGGACATCTGGAAAGCCACTGTCTTGCCCATCAGAATATAAGTGCAGTTTGGTGTTTACTGGAATTTTCAACTCTCCCTCTCTGACTGGTTACCTGAAAGCACCCAGATTTACAGTTGAAAACAGAGAAATTGACTGGTCGATTAACTTATTAGTTATCTACTGCACCGTATTTGTATGTATCATTTGTGGGGGTGGAAATACTGTCTCTTTTACAGAGTTATGGTTGCATTATTGGGATGTAAAGTCTTGGAGTTGTTACAGCTGGCCTTGTGATCTCTGCTTCAATTGAAAGACTCCACATCATACTATATTTCATAGGATTTCTTGAATTGATGAATGAAAGAATATATTGATCCCAATTAATAAAATGCCACAATAACCCCAGACTTAACTTACAATAACAATATGATGTGAATGACAGTCATCAGTGGGCTCAAGCATTATTTGACTACAGATTTCCTTTTAAAGATAAGTTGCCTTGATAATCCCCTAGTTCTTGAGCTGCTACACTTGTCCCATAGCAAATGGGCATAGGGTTGTGTGCAAGCCCTGGGACGTTTGGGGGGCATGGAGGGGGAAAAAATCATGTTCATGTTGATGCCACTTCTGGCCAAACTCCAGAAGTGATGTGACCAACGCTCTAGGTTTTTGCAAAATCCTAAAGTGCCTCTAAATTTTTGTCAGATGTGACATCACCATGATATCTCCCTCTTCCCCCCCAGCCCAATTCTCTCCAACTCAGTATAGCAGTGATGGAAGATGGTGGTGGGAAATCACCCCCAACAGTGTGGGTGAGCTGGCAAGCCTAGATGGGCACAGTGAGAGAGCCAGCATGGTATCATGGTCAAGAGTGGTGGCCTCTAATCTGGAGAGCCAGGTTTGATTCCCCACTCCTCCTTCAAATGCAATCAGCTTGGTGACCTTGGACTAGTCGCAGAGCTGTTCTCACAGAGCAAATCAGAGCCCTCTTCGCCCACCTACCTCACAGGGTGACTGTTATGGGGAGAGGAAGTGAAGATGACTGTAAGCTGCTTTGAGACTTCTTTGGGCAGTGGAAAGCAGGGTATAAAATCAACTTTTCTTCATCTTCTTTTATTTTTTAAAATCTCAAGTGCTCTGACCTACTAATGAAGGGCCCTGTGAGGTATTTCTTCTGTTTATAATGAAGAACAAAACAAAAAGTCACTCCTACTCCCATCACAATCTGCCTTCCAAACTTATAATAATGTAATTTATAATAAAGTACCAGCTATTTTAATGGATGTGGCTTCCCCTGAGGAATCCTGGGAACTGTAGTTTGGTCAGGAAGCAGAGAATACCCTGTGAGATGTATCAAGCATTTGCCAGCCTCCCAGAAATTCAGTTCCCGGTATACCCAGGGGCACGGGAGTATCTTGTAAAACCAGTTTTCAGTTTGTAGGGTAGAGTAGATCTACTGCTATCTTGTCAAGAGATCTACATCGATCTAAGCCAGTACGAAAATTATCGTATGCATATTTGAAATGGAAGAGAGTAGAATGTTGCAAGCCTCGTTGGGGAGTATTGTGGGATATAAGTGCAGTCAATGAATATTTAAATGTCTGTTTGTTTAAATATTTAAATGTTCAGGATTTCTCTCTCACACATAAACAGGCACCATACCCAAACTGTTGTATGGATTTTAAAATTATCTTCCAAAAGGTACTTTCTCCTTATTCTTGTTTGCTCCAAATCTAGCTATGAAAGGGGAAAGTGCCATAGTCTGATGCTGCAAGGAGAAACTGAGAAACCTCTGGAATAAATAGAACTGGGATGAAAATGGTCGAAATCTAATGAATAGCTGGGTGTGGAGGGTGAAAGATCCGGGGAGAAGGTTAACCTGGGGCAGCCTTTCCCAACTTTTTTACCCTTGAGAAAATCCTGAAAGATTCTTCAGGCTTCAAGAAACCCCAGAAGTGGCAGATCATGCAGAATATGGTTGGGAAGAAGAGCTGTATACACACCCACCTGGGGTCCCTCCCCTTCCCACTCCCTCCAGACCCATCATTGAACATTTGGGGGGAGGGGAGTATTGACATGACCATATATGGTCATAAGGTAAAGGTAAAGGTATCCACTGTGCAAGCACCGAGTCATGTCTGACCCTTGGGGTGACACCCTCTAGCGTTTTCATGGCAGACTCAATATGGGGTGGTTTGCCAGTGCCTTCCCCAGTCATTACCGTTTACCCCCCAGCAAGCTGGGTACTCATTTTACCGACCTCGGAAGGATGGAAGGCTGAGTCAACCTTGAGCCAGCTGCTGGGATTGAACTCCCAGCCTCATGGGCAGAGGTTCAGACTGCATGTCTGCTGTCTTACCACTCTGCGCCACAAGAGGCTCATATCACCTGGTAAATGTTTAACTTTGTCAAAAATTATGTCTCACTGTTCATGAAGAAGAAGAGTTGGCTCTTATATGCCACTTTTCTCTACCCGAAGGAGTCTCAAAGTGGCTTACATTCGCCTTCCCTTTCCTCTCCCAACAGACACCCTGTGAGGTGGGTGAGGGTGAGAGAGCCCTGATATCACTGCTCGGTCAGAACAGCTTTATCAGTGCTCTGGCGAGCCCAAAGTCACCCAGCTGGCTGCATGCGGGAGAGCACGATATCAAACCCTGCTCGCCAGATTAAAAGTCCGCACTCCTAACCACAACATCAAGATGGCTCTCAAAGTATGTAAGCTGGACATATTGGGTAGGAAATACTGCCAGAATATAGCTGCTAGATTGCCGAGTTGGTCCTCATTGTCTGCACACAGAACATCAAAATTTCGGCACCTGCACAGGCTTCTGATTAGCTTTTGGTACAAAGTCAAAGAGCTGGGTTTGACCTATAAAGCCCTTAATGGCCTGGGACCATAACCCAACCTGATGGATTCTTAAAGCAACATATTGGTGAAATGCCTTGAAGCTAGGGCATTGGCAGGGAGGGGGAAAGTTCTCTGCAACCGTGAAGGAAGCCCCAGTTTTGTAGAAAAATCTGAAAGGTAAAAAAAATCGTAGAAGGGGATTAAAATGCCTCCAAATAAGAGAAACAACACCTGTAGCTTTAAGAATGTCCACTGAATTCTTGATCACTATTTTAGAAGCTGCTGGATAACCACAAAAATACTCCCAAGTCTTCCAAGCATTGTTTCTGGACTTCGGATGGAGTAGGACTCTCCAGGGATAAACCCATAAGTGGCCACCAGACACCCACTAAACCCACATCACTCATCGCTGGCTGCTTTGCAACTGGTCCTGACTCAGAGCTGCTGGCATCTACTGTGTAATTGGACCAAACTTAGAATGCCAGCCACTATGGATGCCAGTTCCCAGGTGGAACCTGGGGATTCCCCGGAATTACAGGTAAACTCCAGACTAAAAAGATTGGTTCTCCTGCGGAAAATGTATTTTAAGCACTATTTAACACCCTATGTCCCCTGCAGGGCCTCGTGCTCTGCAGGTATGAACAGGTTGGGGGTCCCTGGCCCTCGTGAGGTCTGCCTGGCCTTGACCTGGGCCTGACCCCTACCTGGTGGAATGAGCTCCCAGGAGGGCTGAGGGCCCTGACAGAACTTCTTCTTCAGCCTGCAGGTTGGAGCTCTTCCACCTGGTGTTTGGTTGAGGCCAGGATGCGGAAGATATGGCCCCTCCTCCAGTGCTCGGGGTCTTTTGGCACTTTGGTGCCCTTGATGCCTGACTTGTTTTACATCTTCCTGGGCACATATGGCAGCATTGCCGGTTTGGTGCGGGGGAGGCGGGGGGGAGGGGAGAGAGGGAATTTAATGTTATGTTCTGTTGCTTTTATTGTATTCTATATTTGTTGTAAGCTGCTGCGGGCTTGCTGGTCCAGGAGAGGCGGCATAAAAATTTAGCCAATAAATAAAATTAATTAATTAATTAATTAAATGGCTGCTTTGGAGGGAGGACTCCATAGCATTATATTCCATTGAAGTCCCTCCCCACATCCTGACCACCCCTGGCTCCATCCCCAAAGTCTCCAGGTATTTTCCAACCCAAAAGAGGCAACCCTACCAGCAATCGCTGTGCAACTGGGCCAGACTTCCTGGGGAAAGGCTGCCAGGGAAGGGAAGGAGGGAAAGCTAAGGACAAAGGTAGATTAGCTGCTGGGTGGGAAGAAGAAAAGGAAGCAAGAGAGGCTGTGGGGGCTGCCAGGGAAGGAAAAAAAGGGAAATAGTAGAGAGATACATGGGAAAATAAGATGCTCCGATGAGTCCTTGTGGGTCTCCTGCTTGCAAGACTATAAAACCTGTGATGGAGTGTGACCATAAGCAGGAAACATCGGGGCATTTTAAGTGAGGCAAACATTTGGCAATCCACATTGTTGGCACCATATGAAACAACAGTAAGGACGCTTGCATTGTTTTCTTTTGCTATCTGCAGTCTTGTGGCCGTTTAACCCCTGTGTCAAATTTCATGTTTTAAGCTCTTAGACACCAAATCATCTTCCGTCACAGCAGCAAAATAAAGTTTAAAAACCCATGCTGAAAAAAACAACCCTTGTGTTACTTGAAACGTTCTGTTCTGGCCTGTCTGCCCACTTCTAAAGTCAATAACCAAGTGGACACTTGGACTGGAGAGAAGATCGGGTTTGTGATCAAGGGAAGATTGCCTTTGAAATCTCTCATTGTGAAAGTTGAATCCTCCTTAGTCCTTGACTACGATGGGCTTGAATCCATGCGTGGACCAAGATTCTAAAGAGAGGTAGCTTTCTGTTCCATGTTACTACGATACAAATGCTATCATTGATCAGCCTTGCTGATGAATCCCCTTCCTACACACACACACACCCTTTTGGGTAGGTGGTGGCAGCCATTGATGCTCGGAGACGTGTGCTGAATGGACGGGGCGAAATTTATTTATTTGTTAACTTTATACATTCAATAAACCATCCAACACACAGACTTATTCTTTCCGAGTAATTAGAATGTACAACAAGCTTACAAACGTGCCTAAGACTGAGAACTCAGGGTAAAATCTAATGAAAATATTGTTGCTGAATTAATTTCCTATGTGGTGCCAGAGCTGTGGAATAAAAAGAACACTGGAAATCTTTGGGGACTTACGGTCAACAGTGCCCCATTGGCTCTGGCTTTGGAGGAGGACAAGATTGGGTTTCCCTTAACTTAATCATACATGTACTAGTGGCCCTGTAAGGGCCCAGAAAGGCTTCTAAACATTTTTTGCAGGTGTGTGCTGAGAAAAAAATTAAATTCAATTTAAATTCAAGACTCCTGTGACTTTCTTTTTTTTCCCCCAATTCAAATATTTTACTATGATATCAAACAAAATATCCATACCCATCACTAATCCATAAATTCATCAATCTAGCATTCAATCACAAATAAATACAAATATATATTCAAGACTTCTCTCCTCGTCCTAACAAATGAAATAGTAAACCTAAATCTGTGACATAACTATGCTTAGAACCTGCTGTTGCTATGTTAAATTTTACAAATCTTCTCAAAGTCTGGATAGTTTTTTTTTTCATATAATTCCAAAACAATGTCCATTACTCTGCATATTTTCCAAGATTGGGATCTTTGTAGATGGCAGACAATTTGGCAACTTCAGCATAGTTTGCCAGTTTTCTTAACCACTCTTCAGTTGAGGGAATGTCAGGGCTCTTCCATTTATAAACAAAAACAATTCTGGCTGCAGATGTAGCATACATAAATAAAACTCTATGATCTTTGTGGACCCTGCCCTCCAAAAGGTTCAATAGAAATAACTCTGGTTTTTTTTCAAAATTAAATTTTAACATTTTTTTTAATTCCACAAGTATATTCTCACAATACTCCCGTGACTTTCAAAGCTATGAGGAATCATCTTCTAAGGCAGGGGTAGTCAACCTGTTTTCCTCCAGATGTTCATGGACTACAATTCCCATGAGCCCCTGCCAGCAAATGCTGGCAGGGGCTCATGGGAATTGTAGTCCATGGACATCTGGAGGACCACAGGTTGACCGCCCCTGTTCTAAGGAGCACTGGAGGTCATGTACAAGTATAAGAACATGTGATTCTCTTTCTCCACAGCTCTGCAAGAGAGGTTATGCTTGGATGTAGATGGGTACATTTTTTGGCTACGGGGCCAGTTGTGCAATAGTAATTAGGTTTTGTGCAACCAGGCAGATTTGATTTATTTATTAATTAAAATATTTGTACCCCACCTTTAATTGTAACTCAGTGTTCTTTCTTAAGGAACTTGGTCCTTTGTTAAGAATTGCAGAAGGTTAGCTGTGTTAGTCTGTTGGAGCAAAACAGAAGTCCACTGCCCCCTTAAAGACTAACAACATTTATTTCAGAACAAAGTTTGAGTCCAGTGGCACCTGTAAGACAACAAAGTTTTGCTCAAGGTATACGTTTTTGCGTGCACATGCACTTTGTCATGTACACATGAAAGTCTGGAGTAAAACTTTGTTGATCTTAAAGGTGCCTCTGGACTCATACTTTCTTCTGCTTCAGACCAACCCAGCTACACAGCTGAAACTTATTTCAGTACACGTTTGGTGTAGTGGTTGGGAGTGTGGACTTCTAGTTTGGCGAGCAGAGTTTGACTCCTCACTCCCCAAATGCAACCCGCTGGATGACCTTGGGCTTGTGACAGCACTGATAAATCTGTTCTGACTGAGCAGGAATATAAGGCTCCCTCAGCCTCCCTCCCTCACAGTCTGTTGTGGGGAGAGGAAAGGGAAGGTGAATGTAAGCCACTTTGAGACTCCTTCAAGTAGAGAAAAGCGGCATATAAGAACCAACTCTTCTTCTAATTTGCAGGGGAGGGACTTCAGTATGGGGAGAGACCTCAGCGGAGGATAATTCTACGGAGACCACCCTCTAAAGCAATCCTTTTCTCCAGGGGAACTGATCTCTGTTGCCTAGAGATGTGCTACAGAGAATCCTGCTCCTGGGGACCAGCATCTCTCCTGAGCATTCATGTTGCTGCATCTGCTGTCAGGCAATGGCTCATGATCTTATTGAAAACCCTACTTTCTGAGATAGCCAAGGCTGTCTGGACCCAAATCATGCAATGGTCTTCATGAGTAAGAAACTCCTAACCCCCTTTGAAACCACAATCTTCTTTGAAATCCCTCTGTGTAAACCTTCTGAGATGAATCCATACTCCCTCACAGAGCTGCCACAAGTTCTAGTCTAGAGATGCCAGTCCCCAGGGGGGACCTGGGGATTCCCCAAAATTATAGTTCATCTCCAGGTGAGAGAGATCAGTTCCCCTGGAGAAAATGGCTGCTTTGGAGGAGGATCACCATCTCACCTACACCGAGGTCCCTTCCCACCTCAAATCCCATCCACTCTTCACTTCATCCCCAAAGACTCCAGGTATTGGCAAGTCAGAGCTGGCCATTTATCTCCTGGATTCCCCATGGGAAAACTGGCTAAATCCACTGATGTGTAAATTCAGGTCCATGATGTTACATCCCTCCAAAAGAAACAGGAAAGTTTGGGGGCCAAGCCTTTAATCTTTATTCTCAATAGAAACTAAGATATGTATGTTTATGCAACCTACCCAAGTATGTATCCCCCCTCCAGTTTACTTCCTCCTGCATTTGCCTACCCTCAAGGGATGCTTCCCAAACTATCCTCTTCTTGAGAGGTTCTCTGAGCTCCAAATTATTGGTCTTTTCCAAAGTGATGGATTAGCTGTTCTGTGTGGGTGTCTTTTTCATTTTCAGGGTTTGTCCAGAGCACCATGCATGCACAATTTACTGCATCTCTCTGTTCTTTCAGTCCACATGCATTCATTCCCTCACCACATGCACAGCAGTCTCGATGTGAGACATATAAATGGATCAAGACCCTCAGCATGCGTGTGTATGTGGAGGACAGGTCTTGTGCCTATGAACTCCTGTGCACATCATTAAAACCATAAGATTTTTGATGCAATTATAGTTACAACAAAATAACTTTTGGCAGTGTTTTATCAATGGCCATCTCTGCATCCATGATAGGGAAAGAAAAATATAAAGGAACTGATAGCAGGCACTTTGGATCTGGAAACAATTTTAGAAATTCTTCAGAATTCCAGAGGACAGAGAAAAAAAAACAGATAATGCTCTTCACTTTCCCCCTACTTGCTATATTGTTAGTTACTTGGGACATGGTGATATCCATGGGGAAGGGGATTTTACATTGCAAATCAGCAAGCATGTTTGTGGCCCCCCAAAAAGTGTGATAGTTATGATGATTCACTTTCCAGGGTCATTATACTCGTTATCCTAGATTCCTGCGGAACATCTTGAAATCCAATTTACTGAGATATGTGAAAATTACTGGATGTTTTTCTAGCCCAGATGTTTCTGAAGATTGTGAGTTAAGCTTGATAATGTGAAACTACCATGGGGAGAGGTCAGACAGACCCTGTACACAATTAGGACTCGAGTCTCTTCTTAAAGACAGCCTGCTAGCGTAATTTGTCTTATGAAGAAGAGAAATAAAAATAAGCCGAAACGTGAAGATTAAAGGTTCGTGCTCTTGTAATTGCACAAATCATTCCAAAGCACTTGGTGAGTTCAGGCTGTGGTTTTCTGATTTTTGGCTTTGAGCAGGGGTAGTCAATCTGCGGCCCTCCAGATGTCCATGGACTACAATTCCCATGAGCCCCTGCCAGCGACCGCTGGCAGGGGTTCATGGGAATTGTAGTCCATGAACATCTGGAGGACCACAGGTTGACTTCCCCTGCTTTAGAGTGAGAAAAGACAGTTGGGGAGAGGGCGGTCAGGCATTGGGACTAGAGACAAAACCTAGGCTAAATATTTGAACTGTTCAGGAATCTGTCATGGGCCAAATGCAGTGGCAAGACCGTGTGGAAGAACGCTGCTTAGTCACCAAGGATGGCCTTGGGCATGCCAGCATGCTGTAGCCTGCTTCATAGGTTTTCCTGAAGAAAAGCTAGGAAAGCCTCCTGGCATAAGATCGGAAGCTCATTAGGGGAAAGGTCAGATCTAAATAATGAAAGATGCAGCCCATCTGCCCAGCTGGATGTGGTTTGGTGGTAAAACAGTCACTGGGCATGCAGAAGGCACTGTGTTCTGCTCTGCCATCTCTCTCTGATAGCAAAGTTTTGGAAAGTCCTCTCTCTGCCTGAGGCCTTGTAAAGCTGCTGCCTGTCATGGTAGAGAATATCTACCAGAGGTGGACCAACCTCTGGGGAAGGGCAGGGGATAAATGCAATAAATAAATAATTTGAAAGGGGGGAGTGGATCCATTTAATCCTCCTCCTTCAAGAAGACACCAGCTGTGTGGCCTGCATCTGTCACTGCTAAATCCTTTTGGGCTATCTGGCATATTGGCTATAGATTTGTTACTAGAGCAAGGTACAAGCATGCGTGTGAGCAAACCACAGGCTGGGAACAATTGCTGAGCTGTCCTTGTCGTTTTCTTTTCTGGCAGGGATTAAAATGGTAGATACTGTAACTCTGCATGCGAGAGGATCTGGAAAAGAAAGGGTTAAGAGAATTCTCTCCCTACACCTGGAAGTTGACTCCAACCTCTCATGGGTTAAGCAGGGGTAGCCCATGGACTACAATTCCCATGAGCCCCTGCCATTGTAGTCCATGGACATCTGGAGGGCCGCAGTTTGACTACTCCTGGGTTAGAGATTGAGCCTCTTCGGCTCTTTCTTGCCTTCTGTTTTCATCTTATATAGGGCTTCTCTTCTTCTCTCATCTTATATAGGATCTCTCTTCTGTACCAAGTTAACCTTTTTGAAGTTAATCCATTCACAATAAGTTAAATGTACCTACATCAGGCTTTCTCAGCCAGGGTTTCATGAAACCCTGGGGTTTTCCTGGCAGCTCTGGAAGGGTTTCCTGAATGCGTGGGAGTTAATTAATTTTAATATATTTTTTAAATTTGTTAAACACTTCTTGGATGATACAACCATATGTGGTCATGTCAACCCACCCTCCCCTCCCAAAATGGGCACTGATGGGCCTGGAGGGGGTGGGAAGGGATGGTGCTTCCCAATTACATTCTGCACAATTGTGCCACTTCTGGAATGACTCAAAGCTTGAAGAATGTTTCAGGGGTTTCTCCATGGTAAAACAAGTTGAGAAAGGCTGACCTATATGAACATGTCTGAAATTTCTTTCTCCTGTTCCCATTGGAGTCAAGTTGTCTTTGTCATTCGTTGGAACAGCATTGGGAATCAGGGATAATGCATAAAGCTTCTGCACGTCCAAGGCCAATGGTTGGTTGGTTTTTTTTAGCATTTAACCCAGTACTAATGACACAGGTGTGGGAGAAGATATCACCTACATCATATATCAACAAAACATCAGATTGACAGTAACTCATTCACTGAGGAGCTGGCTACCAGCTTGCTGGCAAAGCTCCTCCACCAGGCATTTGGTTGAGGTCGACCAAACCACTGCTTCCAGTTGGCCCTCAAGCTCCCCCCCCCCTCTACGACCAACATTAATCGGTTGCCCACAGGGTCCAGTAAGAGTTGAGCTGAGGCTCTTACAATTTCTATTTTATTGTATTATTGTTATGATCTTGTTAAATTATTATTGTTACAATATTACCGCTGTTACTGTTACCTGTTACCATGTGTTAATTGTATCCTTCCCTGTTTTCTGAAAACCGCCCTGAGAAAGAAAGAAAGAAAGAAAGAAAGAAAGAAAGAAAGAAAGAAAGAAAGAAAGAAAGAAAGAAAGAAAGAAAGAACGGAGCCAGTCCAAGGCACCTAGCTGAACCTGGCTGCTTGAACAGCAAGAAAGGGGGTGCAAGTGAGAGTTCATGCTGAATTCAGAGGGTGCAAGTGAGAGTTCCATGCTGTCCAGAGATGTGCATGTGAAGTAATCATTACTTGACATGCACAAGCACATATCTCAGGGAAATGGGGAAAGACTATGAAAGGAATATGTGTCCCAGGTGCACAACATGCTCCTTGTGTAATCATACAGACCAAGCCTGGGAAACTTACCTTTTGAAAAATAATGCTTTGGGATAGCAGAGGCCAGGTGTTTGCATGCCCCAAAGCCAAATACCACTGTGGTCAGTCGCTCAAAACTCTTGCACGCTTGCTGCACTGCTAAGGCTGCCCCAAACAGAGGGAAGTTGCATGCTGGTTTCAAAACATCTCTGAAGTCAACATTGAACCATGGGGCAAACAAAAACTCTAATTGTTCAGCTAAATGTCTCAGATTTACTTTTGTTTAACTTTTGTTTTCCTTGTACGAAGGCTGTGATAGTGAAATCGGAAGCCAGAGCATGCTAAGGAAGGCTCTGAGGGTCAGAGTGGACAGCTCCAGGGGTGACGTCTGAGGAAGGTGGGGTTTGGGGTGGGGAGGGACTTCCATGGTGCTTAATGCCATAGAGGCTGTTGTGTCTGTAGTTCCGCCGAGGACCAAGTTTGAGGTGGGAGGGAGGATTGCAAGCCTGCACTGTAATTGACGAGTGCCTGGCTAGATCCCTGCTACTGGATCCAGTCAGTTTAAAGTGAAACTGACCAGTAGCACGCACTGGCAGGAAGATCTATTATGCAGGGTTTGTATATAAGTTGGGGTTGGTTGTGGGTTTCTTCGGTTCAGTTTTTGCTTCTTTGTAACATCATGCTGCGGTTGCAATAAAGAGCTGAAATGAACTCCCAGTGTTCTGGGTCAAGTTTGCACAGGGCTTTTTATCCACTCCCAGGCCAAATAAATCCCTCCCCTTTGCACTGAATTCGATTTCCATTTTGATTGTGGGCGCTTTAAATTTTCCCTCTGCAATATGCATGATTGTAAACTTCTTCTAATAAAGTGGCATAGAAGAACCAACTCTTCTTCAGGGGTGGAACTAGGAGTGGGCGGGATTTGGGGCAGGGAGGGACCTCAGTGGAGTATAATGCTGTAGAGTCCCCCCTCCAAGGCAGCCATTTTCTCTAGAGAAACTGATCTCTGTCACCTGGGCCCATTCTGCACACATAGGATAATGCATTTTCAATGTGCTTTGGGAGCTGGCTTCTCCTGTGCAGAACAGGAAAATCTACTTCTAAAGTGCATTGAAAGTGCATTATCTATTGTGTGCAGAATAGGCCCTGGAGATGAGATATAATTCCAGGGGATCCTCAGATCCTGCCTGGGGCCTGGCATCTCTAAAGGTGGACTGTAGGACATTATACCTTACTCAAACCCCTCCCCTCCATAAACTCTGCCATCCCCAAGCTCTACCCCCAAATATCTGCAGGAATTTTCTAACCCAGAGATGGCAGCCACCCTATTCCAACAGGCCACTACCCTCCTGCTTATGTTTACAGGGATTGGTCTTCTGATAGAAGGAGTAGGAAATGGTTACACTTGCATGGGGCTTAGTGTTGTTAACTCCAGCCTGAGAAATTCCTACGGATGTTGGGGGTGCAACCTTGGAAGGACAGCCGTTGGGGAGAGACTTCAGCAGGGTCTGCCCTCCAAAGCTGCTCTCTTCTTCAGGGGAATTTCTCTCCATGGTCTGAAGATCAGTTGTGATTTGAGGAGATCCCCAGGCCCCACCTGGACCCTGACATTCTCTGCAGAATTTGTTCAAAGATGTCCCCCTCCCCACACACATACATTCAGTGTATCAGCTACAGCACCTGCACACCGCAATCTGGAGGCACATATGCTCCATGATTTTCTAACTGAAAAAGATAAACATTAGAATGGAAAGGAAGAAAGATGACAAAGAGCAAAAGATAGACAAGCAGATATAGACAGACAAGCCTTTCATTTATATAGCACCCTCCCTCAGAGGAGCTCAGAGCAGCATCCTTTCTTCTCTCTCTCCCACATATCTCTTCACATCCTTCTCACTCTTTGTTGTGTTCATCTTCTGAGGACTGAGCTTGAGGTCCAGAGTAGGATCGTAAGCCTGCAGTGTAGCTGACCAATGCACTACAGCAGTAGTCCCCAACCTTTTTATCACCAGGGACCGGTCAACATTTGACAATTTGACTGAGGCCCAGGGGGGGTAATCTTTTGCCGAGGGATGTCACTACTGCCGCCTGAGCCCCTGCTCCACTTGCTTTCCCGCTGGCACCCCTGACTTCCCGCCCCCACTGGAGGGTGCTGCCAGCAGCAGCTGTGCAGTGCCATGCCGAGGGGGAGCCCCAGCCATGGTGGCTGCCGGAAAGCACCAAAGGTGAGCCGATAGCATAGTGGCAGGGCAGCCCCCGAAGTAGCAGCCTGGGAGGAGAATGAGCCCCAGCCCGGTACCGCCTGATCCACGGACTGGTCCTGGTCCTCGGACCAGAGGTTGGGGACAGCTGCACTACGGGATCCCATCTACTGGATCCTGTCAATTTAAAGTGACCAATTGTGTGCACACTGGCGGGGAAAATCTGTTATGTCTCTTCTGTATATAAAAGTTGGGGTTGGGTGAGGGGTCTTTGGTAGACTCTTGCAACCTCATGCTGGGGTCACAGTAAAGAGCTGATTCAACTCCCAGTGTCCTGGCATCCTTTGAATCCATAGATCTAAATCCTTCCTTGTTTTTTTTTTTTAATTTCTTCTTCTCAAAGTATTTCAGGTTTCCATGGTGGATGCGTTCACTTGCTACCTGTAAGAAGGCCTGTCAATTTTACCCTACAGAGCGTTTGAAGAAGGGCAAAACATTTCGGCAGATTTTGCTGTGTTCTTTTAAATGCTTAAAACAGCGCTCTTTTTAATCTTGCCTGTTTTTCATCTGTGTATTTTTAAAATCTTGTTAATCAGACCATTCTGCTTTAGAGTTCTTGCAACCCGATGCTGCATGGTTAGCCTCCTTGGGTCTGAAGAGACAAGGTGAGATAAACATGTTTCAAACAAAAACAGACACACCCTTTATTACCAATCCCCCCTTTTCCCAATGGCCAGCTGCACAAATGGTGTCTTCCCACTGCCCAACTACATCTGACTGCGGGCAGCTCAAAATGTGCCAGCGTTTGAAGGTTTTTTGGTGACAGTGTCTCTCTCTCTGTCTCTCTCTCTGTCTCTCTCTCTCTCTGCCCCTCAACCATCCCAGTGGGTCTAATGTTTTTCTTTGCAAATTTGGATGAACAAAGTAAGTTTGTCCTAATTATTTGAGGTGACAGCCCCTTTGCCCCAAGCTGTCCCTCCAAGCTTGGCTGATGAAAAGCAAAGTGTTTGTGTATGTGTGTGTGTGTGTGTGGAATACCCAAGGAATTAAGATAAGGCAGCAATTATTAAGACAAATCTTTTGAAGGGCTATTTGAACTGCTAGTGTGCAGAGATAATCTGATTTTCCAAGGTGCTGCGAGGGAGGGAGGGAGGGAGGAGGGGAGGCAAAGAGTACCCAGGTGTATCGTCTTAGCCTTTGCAGGGGTATTTTACGGACCTCCAGACATTGTCTCCTCTCTGCCTCCCTTTCACTCTCCTTTTGTTCCAGACAGCTCTAGGGTGTAAATCAGTCTTCATTCCCACCGTGCTGACACCAAAGAGAGAACCCAAGACAAACAATGCAGAATGCCACCAATTAATCATCATCCGGCCCCTCTCTCCTGTCTTCTTCAGGGTTGTGTCTTTTTCCGTGGGCCTCTCAGGTTGCCAACTGATGGGGGGGGGACCCTAGCCTCCTCTTGTGTCTTTAACCACATCTTGAGTTGCAGAAGTCACCAATCAAAAGCGTTCCTGCCTTGGATATTAATAAGGCTGCTTGCTAATGCTTGTACATTGATGGAGTCACTGACTCCATCAAAAGTTATGGGAGTCAGTACCAATAAAGCCAGAAAACCTTGTTGCTGACACCATCTGGATTTTCGTCAATCATCATACTCTTACAGGCTCATCGCTATCCCAGATTTATCAGAGGTTGAGAAAGGCTGGAGTCGAGAAGGCACACGCAAAGACGGCAGAAAAATAAAACTCGTTGCAAAGAAATATCCCATTTCATTTACAGGTTGCTTTTATTTACAAATATACTGAAGTGTTCATCTCTCTTTCTCTTGCTTTTATAGAAAAAGCCCAAGGAAGAAGAGTCGCATCGCTTAGCTGCCAGTTGACGGCGGCAGAGGAAAATCAAAACCTCATGACGTGAAAATCGAAGAAACAAAACAAAAACCCAACAAGAACACTAATAAATAATTTAACAAGTGGCAAGTCATTAAATAAAAAGAAAATGTCCAATCTACAAACCTGACATAGGCGGTGAGAACCAACTGAGTTTGAAAGGGGGGGGGGGGAGAGTTAGGAGCTATGCTTCAAAGGAGAACTTTGCGGAGGGACGGGAGACCATCTTAAGAACCGTTATCTTTTCTTTACAAGTTAAACAAACTGGAACAGCTACAAAATACTACATTTTGGTAACATAAATACAGAGTATATAAATATACAATTAATACAGCCATATGCAGCTGAAGAAGTGGGGTGGGTGTTCCTTTCATTAAAAAAAAAAGAAACAGGAAGTCCATCCCAAAAGTAGCTGAAATCTTTCAATGGTTACTTGATTCAAACAACTGAAAAAAAAAATGCAGAAACCCAACAGGAGCTGCACACCCAGTAAAGCCAGGGAACCAATGGAGGCATTAAGCAAATGGTTAATTCTATTTCAGATAGCCCAAGGCCGGTTAAGAAAGTCTGATCCCTATTCTCCTGCACAAGTTTCTTTAAAACTAATAGCTTATTCCTGTACAGACCATGTCCAGACATTTCAACAGAGCTTTTCCCGGAGAGCTGGGCCCCATAGTCCTCCATATCACAACAATATAATTTGACCAATAGAACCAAAAATACAAGCTGGAGCTTTAGAACTTTAAAGGTAGACAGAACATTTTAGATTATTTAGGAAGGCCCTTCATGGCACTCATAATCAGTTGCCTAAAACGGCCATCATGCTTTGCTCTGCCACAGGGCCTCAGCAAAGCAATTCATGGAGATGCCTGAGATTTCAGTAAAACATCCTGTGACATTACCTGAAGCCAAAACAACGGTCTCCAAACATTTAAAAAAAGAGAAATTGTGTGCCTAGATTTTTGTTTAATCTCTTCATACAAATTTCTAGAGACCCAAAGACACTGTTTTGACCGTAGTACCTCTTTCCGCTTTTTATGTGTAGTCTAGAGGTACTTAACGATCACCACAATATGATATCCAAATCTCCATGATTGGACATTCTGCTCACGGGAACCAAAGACGTAGAGAGCAGAACACTCTACACAGCCCTGAAAGTTCCAAAAGGGATTTCTCTTGATAACAGTCCTCCTGACAGCTTCTTTGGTGCTTCCATTGAGCCTATCAGTTTGGAAAGCGCATGTGAGAATGTGCCTTCCACTCTAGGCTCCTGGGAGAAGGCATTGTCAATCATCATCATCAATCAAATGACCTCCCAGCAGGGCTGCATCACAAAGCAAGAGACAGAATAAGATGCAAAAACATTTCCCCACCCCAGAGAAAAGGGTTCATTTTAGCTGTCTCTCAATGGATCTTTCTGAAATTTGGAGAGATATGGGATTTGGGGAAATGTCATGTCACAGTGTCATAGGGTTCAGCTGTAAGTTGCATGAGACTCTTGCTTAAGGTGACCAGATGGTCCCACTTTTGGAGGGACATCTCGGGGAACCTGGCAAATTGTACTTATGTTGAAATTTAAAAAAAACATATATTGCAATACTATTTTTGTGTTCTAGGCGTTCTATGAAACTTTTTGTTGCTCCAAATAGAGCAACAAATTTTTAATCAAGAACCATTAATCAATGGTGTCCTGCTTTACCAATGTTAAAATCTGGTCACCTTACTCTTGCTTTGGGTACCAACATCCCATAATAGGGTTGCTGAATCTGGGCTGGGAAATGCCTGGAGACTCTGGGGGTAGAACTGGGAGTAGATGGGATTTGGTCTGGGGAGGAACCTCAATGGAGTATAATGCTATGGAGTCCACCACCACAAAGCAGACATTTTCTCCAGGGAAACTGATCTCTTTAGTCTGGAAATGAGCTATATTCCAGGGGGTCCTCAGGTCCCACCTGGGGACTGCCCCCTGTTCAATAATGCTCAACAAGAGACTACTAAAAACCCTGCTCAACTGATCTGATGCATGTCAAACTTTATGGGTAGCCCCCAACTGGGAGAGGAATTTCTTAATACAATAGCAATGCCCTGAACTTGGGCCTCTGTTTGACAGATGGATCATTCCAACATTGATAGGCCTGGCTGGGTGTCTTTTATGCATTTAACATTTGGCACCAAACTAACCCCGATCATGTACCAAAGTGGAAAGTATGAACTGTGCGGACTCAACCGATATGCTGTGTTTATGCTGCAGGTTGCAATTTAAATTATTTTACTGTCTTGTATCACTTTTAAAAAAAGAAATGTGATGTTTACGGGAGGACAAGGAGGTAGGAAGAAGAGTTATTTTTATACCCCGCTTTTCACTGTCGGAAGGAGTCTCAAAGCAGCTTACAATCACCTGAGACTAGCTGAAGGTCACCCAGTTGGTTATATGAGGAAGAGCAGAGAATCAAACCCAGCTCTCCATATTAGAAGCAGCTGCTTTTAACCAGTACACCAAACTCTCTACAACACTGAAATCTTGAATCCAGCCACCACAGTGCTTTATGAGTGATCTGATTTCTAAAATTACAGCTTTGGGTTGCCAGGTCCCCCTAGGACAACAGCAGTGGATGGGGAAGGGGGTAGGAGTTGACAGATTCAGGTTGAGAAACACCTGAAGATTTGGAGATGGAGCCTCGGGAACACAGGGACCTCAGTGGGGTAAGTGCCACAAAATCCAACCTCCAAAGCATCCATTTTCTCCAGGGGAACTGATCTCTGTAGTACAGAGATGAACTGTAATTCCAGGCGTTCCCAGACCCCACCTGGAGGTTGGCTTCCCAGTTATAGCCACATAAATACCTCTAATCTTAAAATTCATAAGGACTAGAAACTTTTTTTTTAAGCTGAAGTTCTCAGAAATCTAAATGCTCATTATATTTCCTATAGTCCAGTGAAATCACTCGGCTCTGGTAATAACTATTTTCTGGGTATACGTATCAACATTGGTTCTATAGACTTATTGAGTCATTACCATTTTGGTCTTCCAACATTAGAGTATTGGAGAACACGTGACCTCAAATTCTCCCTATAAGCATGGGAAGGTAACACACATTTTCTAACTTTAGTATGTGTGAATGAATGCCTTCACAAGTTTAGGTTTTAGATTGTGTACGTTGAAGCTAGAAAATATGCACATTCATACACTATGGTTGCCATGAGTATTGAGAGAATCACACACAACACAATTCAGTATCTTTCTAAATATTTCCTGAACCACATCAAAAACACACCCTTGAGTTGCCGGTGGCTGACATAATCTTAATGAGCAAAAGGGTTTTTTTTTTTTTTAAGATAATAGATTCTTTCATCCTGCTAGTGCCAAGTTGGATAACACTTTTAATTCCTTTCAGTGCTCTGTAGAAGTATAATCTCTACCTCTTTGGTTCTTTTACAGCATAAGAGAGAAGACATTAAGACTAAACAGTCATATATTTTTTCTCAAGCATACAGGGCTAACCAGCTGTCTTCTGGCTTAGGTGACATTATTTCCTTACCTGGAGGAACACAATTGAATGGCTAGAAGATGGTTTATTTGCACCAGAGAGAGGTTTATTTGGGACTGTACTGTGACCCTTAGTTTTCAAATTTCCACCTGGCCAATTATCCTTTGTGGCTTTCTGTAGCTATGCGATATATTTGTGAAGTGGTTGTGAGATGCTGTTCCTTCTTCTCCTCAGCCTTTCTTTCTTTCTTTTTTTGCTTTTCCTCAGCCAATGACTCCTCCCTTGGTAATACATGTATAAACCTAACAATCAAGAAAAGGTCAAAGGTCTACATTGGACTCTTTGACTGGAAGGTCCTAGGTTAAAACCACAATGATCGTGCTCCTGTGGTATAATGTCCACCACAAATAAGAATGGTGTTTTTCTTTGCCAAGATAATACAGGCACTCGGAAATGGTAACGTGAGCCTGGCTCTCCTGTTTGGAGTCCCCTCGGTGCTATGAGTAAAGAAAAGTACGTTTTCAGTTTATCAACCTGTTTCTGACATTCCATCTCATCTTTTCAACATTCTGCCTTACTTAGGGCAGGAGTGTCCGGTGATAGTTTTTCAGGAGTTTCCATAAAAATCTGTAATTTGGAGGAAGACAGAGTGAGGCCAAGTTCAGAAATGTAGCCTCCTTGTTCTGCCAGAGGCAATACCCTCAATGATGGGTGGAGGGATGGAGAATGTGGGAAAAAAACCACAAGAACATGTGTTGGGAAAGAACTGGAACCTTGCCTATCAAGGATTAACTTGGTCTATCAGTTCTGAGAGGCAAGGTTCCAGTTCTTCCCTAACACCAGGAGTGGCTAGCATGGGGCGAGGGGTACTCTGTGATCAATAGTGTATTTTTCACCTCACAAAATGACTCTCTCACAAGCAGTAAAACTCTGTAACGAAAACGGTGCCACCAAGTAGTTTGATTATAACATACACAAACTCACGTATAGATGAGGTAATACATGTAAAATTTGAAGAAAAGATGTCTAAAATATCAACTATATCTCTGTCAACTTGAAAACATCTTACCCCTTTTTCCTTTAGAAGCATAACTGTGGAGAAACTTGCTGCCACATCTTTAATTAAAATGTTGTACAGTTGCCAGGAGAACACAGATAAACTCCAGTGGATGACCAGATTTTGACTGATAGTCACCCTTCAAGCATCAGGAATAAGAAAAACTTTCTGGTCATTATGTGATAAGTTCAACAAGAGAGCAATGCATGAGCTCCACCCTATAAGTGTTATACTCACTGATAATTTTCTACTTTCCTTTGAAATATCTACAGATATTTCACTTGAGGAGAAATTTGCTTTAGGCAATTTTTTACACTGCTTCTGAAGAAGCTTCTGGATGGGATATTTCCACTAAAATTGTTCACACAATTGTTCACACAATGCACTATTCTCTTGTGGAATTCATGACCACATGGGAATGGCCAATAATTTAGAGAACTTTATTTAAAAAAAAAAGAAGATTGGAAAAATCTCATGGAAGACAAAGCTTTCCATGGATATTTAGTAATGACACTAATGACCCCAGGACTAATGACTAATGTCATTTCTATGGAAGCTCATGTCACAAGAAATTCCATAAGTCTTTAAGGTGTCACATGACTACTGTTTTTACTTTAATATGCAAACACCCCCCCCCCCTTTTGAAGAACATGGCTGTACTCAGACTTCACACACACAAAAACCTTCTGTTGTCTGTCATCACAGGAACAAGACCTGTAGGTCCTTGGTCTTATGACATCTTTCCCCTCCAACATCCTATTTATGTAGCTTGGGAAAAGAAGACTTATTGATTCCAAACAAACCATAGTTTGTCTTTTTCTTATGACAAACATTGGTTTGTTGCTATATCTGAATGTAGTCTGTACTCCCAAGACCAGAATCACTACAACTCTGATTGCTACATGTTCTTGCTATGACACCAAGCCAATCCTGGGAATTACCTGTGGCATTTGGTTGCCCATTGTTGGAGACCTAATAGACACGTAATTTTTAAACTCAGGATAGAAGTCATTAATTGATACCTTTTAAATAGCCAACAATGCTCACTGCTATTTTCTAATACCAATACTAATGAAGTGCTTTGATTAAGGAAGATTTATTTAACATTTGGACTTCCCCAAACATCTTTAGCTTTTCTTTAGAATAAGACTCTTGGTTTTGTCCCTCCTGTGATATAGATAATGAATAGTAGTTATTAATTTCAAGTTGTTACTAGTTTATGTAAATCTGGACTAAGTGAGACGCTGAGGGGGGTGACTCTCCTTTTAAATGGGTTGACAGGACTGAAGGAAAATTCTAGTACTTCCCATAAGCTCTTGCTTGTGGCTGCTACCTGAGTGATATTTGGGGCAGCCTTCTAGGGCCAGGAGGATAGACTTGTTTCTCAGACCAAACAGAAAAAGAACAAAAGCCATTTCTAATTAGTTCAGGTTATGACAATGGAGTTATTTCTGTCAGAGAAGCTGAAAGGAATGACTAACAGAGGACTGGCAGTCAAGGGTGAAGATCATTTGTGGAACTTAATTTACTTTAAGTTTGAACTTAATTTACTTTAAAAGTTAACATTTTATACTCATTCTCCATTACCTAAAGAAGTGATATGAAGGTTTGTGCCCTAGAAATACCTTTTGTTCAGTCCTTTTTGTAATTTTTTTTAAAGCTACTACTAATCTAAATGCATCTGTCCTTCTCATGCACTTTCCTGGGCCTTTAATTTTTAAAAAGAAGTTAACTATTATTTCATTACATTTTTTCTCGCTGCAAGTTGACTAGATTCTCCCCTCCCCCTCCCGTGTTCCATACAGTACAAGGGGGTATTAACTAATGGTCCAGGGTTTTATGGAAAGAAAAAGGTACCAAGAGGAAATGATTACTCAGGAATCACATTTACATCAAAATATCTCACAGTTCTGCGGGCCGTAGGTCCACAACAGAAGGTGAAAACATGCAGTAGAAATGTGGGGGAGAGGCTCTCTCCAGGTTTCCCAAACAATTTTGGTCACGTTGGCCAATCCAAAATATCACTTCCTGTGTATCTGGCAAAGCTCCAGTGGTGAAACACTCGGACAACTCAGGGATGATGGCAACGCAGAAACCAAAAGGGCGGCTGTCGACATCTGGGGCTGCATGGAATGGGTGGTTTCCTCCCTTCCCTGTATTTCTCTTTGGCCCGATGCCAGTGTAGTTCTGAGGGTGACAGGCACCTGTTTTGCAATGTTGGAGAAGATTATTTTAAGTCTTCCTTGACTGAATGCTCCTGCTGTCACAGTGCCGGAAGGAAGAGCAGAGGAAAATATGGCTGTCAGTGTCTGAGCTGGGACATGGGGGCAACGTCTGTTGTGAAGATCCGCTTCCTTTTCGTTTTGCTTTCTTTGAATTTCATGAGGCAAAATAGGAACTCTGCATAGAGTACAGCCTGTCAATAGGGTTCCCTACCCTAGCCTGCATGGAGTTTACTTCCGAGGAGGCCAGGAAACAGTCGCTCAAGCTAGTTAAAGAGGTATCGCTGTCGATGTCATGAAAAATGGAGTCGTTTCCTGTAGGGGAAAAAAAACCAAACAGGCAGGTTAATAGGTCAATCCACCCAGAGAAAGAGAGTCAGGGGTCTCTGACACAATAACGGCTAGACTACACAGGTAACAGAACCATGTGTAGCAACTGGATTCTTGAACTGTGCCACTTCAGATGCTGGGGGTGGTGATGGTCATCATTTGTGTCAACAAAATACCCTCCATGGATGTAGAACATTACTGCATTGGGGCTGGTCTAGAACCCTTCAGCCATTTCTTTTTCCTAATGGAAGGAACACATCCCCCTCCCCAAGAGAACCAGACTTTTTTCAGAAGATCTTGGATTTAACACATTAGCTGATGGGCACACAAAAGCCATATGATGCAGTAGCACAGGGGTAGTCAACCTGTGGTCCTCCAGATGTTCATGAGCTACAATTCCCATGAGCAAACACTGGCAGGGGCTCATGGGAATTGTAGTTCATGAACATCTGGAGGACCACAGGTTGACTATCCCTGCAGTAGCAGATATCTCACTGTTGTCATGTCAGAACAGATCCTAGATCAGGTCTGGGGTGCTTCCTATGTTCCTTAGAATCTGTAAAACCCCAGCGATTAAACACATCCCCACCTCCACCACACAATGTCATCGATTCTCTGTGAAAAACTAACATCTTGGGAAGAAAGTTTGTAATCTAGCCCAACTTTTCTCATCATTTTTACCGTTGAGAAACCGCAGAAGTTGCACAATTGTACAGAATAAGGTTGGGAAGCATAGCTGTGGACACGCCCACCCAGGGCCCCTCCCCTTCCCACCCCCCTCCAGGCCCATCATTGGCCATTTGTGGAGGGGAGATAAAAGGTCAACATGACCATATATGGTCATATCACATACAGATGTTTAACAATTTTTTTTTAAATATATAAAACTTTAACTCCTATGCATTCAGGAGATCCTTCCAGGGCCATCAAGAAACTTTGGGTTTTCATGAACCCCTGGTTGAAAAAACCTGATCTAGCCAGTTCTTCTCCTTTTTGTGTTACATTTTTGATGTGTAGATTTGATGTGCATTTGTAGGAGAATACATTCCAAAAACTGCTTTCTAGAATGGGGGCAGTTGAGTGGAGGACTGTACCATGTATCTGTCTGCAAATTTGGACTGGAAGCAAATATAAAAACATTGATCCTTAATTGCTAATTGCCTTTCTGAAGGAAAAAAAAAGGGAGGGCGAATAAATTAAGCAGGCTTGGTTTCTTAAACTTTATAACAGTTGTCCATGCAGCAATAACCCTGGAGCAGGGAGGGAAGCAGAGAGAAGAGGCATGGATGTTTGCCAAGGACTTGTTTGCACTGCAGCCTGTGACATTTAAGAAGGATAAAAACAACCCCCCCCCAAAAAAAAAGTGGGAGAGTTCCTTTTCTAACTGACATAAGTAAACAATCTGTGGAAAGTGGTTTGGCCAAGGAGAAGGGATTTCGCATTCCAACTCGGAAACTGCAACTCCTAGGAATTCCAACATCCGATCACGTCAATATAGGAGGCAATTTCTTGAAAGCAAGGCACATGAATGAAGGTTCTCCTGCAAAATAACTGAGCACCAAAGCAAGTCTTGGCTTTCCTTAAGATGCTCAGCTGGGCTCATGGCTGCATTTCTATCTAACTCACTCCCTGTTTGTATACATGACTCTTCCCTCCTTCATTTTAGCAGCATGACAGCCTTGTGAGGTACACTCAGCTGCGAGGGAGACTGAATGGACCAAGCTCTTCTAGGGAGCTTCGCAGCTGCACAGCGAATTGAATCTGGGCCTCCTTGTTTAGGGTTGCCAGCTCCAGGTTGGGAAACAACTGGAGATATTGAGGGGAAATCCTTAAGAGGGCAATGATTGCAGAGGAGAGGACTTCAGTGGGGCATATGATGTCAGAAACATCATAAAGTCCACCTTCCAGAGCAGCCCTTTTCCCGAGGTGAACTGATCTCCATCACCTGAAGTTGCTCTTATCCCAGGAGATCTCCAGCTAGCAACTGGAGGTTGGCAACCCTGATGTAGCCCTACTCCAGCAACTGAATTGCTGTTCCACACTGGATCCTTTCCAAGAGCTGGAACAGACAAGCAGAAGACATGGTGCATCTGCTGCTGGGCTGTACCATTTTGGATTGCAAGCAGGGGGGAATGAATGGGCATGAGGAGGTTTTCCTCCCTTTCATCTCATTCTTGTCCCGGAATTTTGCCCTGTATTGCATTCTCAACTCCTGCCAAATCCTACTTTAAGTAGGAGATTTTTAAAACAATGTTCTGGGATTGAATACAGTTTTCATTCCTTGGGACACCTGTTCCTTCTTCCTCTGTAATAGCAAAGTGCTGCTCACCTACAGTTGCCACTCTGGGTTGTTGCTGTTGTTTTTTTTGTTTGTTTGTTTTGGGTGGGGTGGAACCTTGGTAGGGCAGGGCTTTGGGAAGGAAGCAACCTCAGCAGGGTACAATGCCACAGAGAAGACTCTACCCTTCAAAGTCTTGCAGTGTGAGAAATGGAGTGTTTCAAACACATTGTGAAATATTGCACTGTGTACAACATATGTAAGGTAGGCTCCTGATGACATGAAGAAACGTGATTTGTTTGAAATGGGGTGCTGGAGGAGAATTTTAGTGATACCGTGGACTGCCACAAAGTCAAGTCAGTGGGTTCTAGATCAAATCAAGCCTGAATGCTCCCCCCCCCCCCAGAAGCTAAAATGGCTGAACTAAAGCTATCACACTTTGGTCACATGATGAGAAGACAAGAGTCAGTGGAAAAGACAACAATGCTAGGACAGATTCTTATCCTGGATGATTTAAGCTGATTCTGCATTGAACAGGGCTAGATGGCCTGAATGGCCCCTTCCAACTTTGGTTCTATGACCCAACGTGAGATGAATTGACTCAGTCAAAGGAGTCACAGATTTCAGTTTGCAATACCTAAGTAAGGCTGTTAATGATGGGATGTTTTGGAGGTCATTAAGTCTTGGGGTCACCATAAACCAAACTATTCTTGGGGGCTAAATTGCAATTTATGTTGGGATGGTCATTAGCATGCAACAGTGATTGGTGTCCGCTCACCAGTCACCACTTCCTTCCCCATTGCTGAGCCAACTCACAATCTATGATTCTAGGCACACTGCCTGTATCTGACCTGAGTGGCTCCTGAAGGGCTTGCAGGTGACACCCCCTGGGCCCCTTGGCTTGCCTTGCTGCTGCACTGTTCTGACCTCCCAGCCCTCCACTGGCCTGCTTCCGAAAACAAGGTATGCATGGTCAGAATGCGGCTTGTGGAATTCAGTCACAGATTGGCTAAGAGGGCTTTAATCTGGTCATAGTGATTTTCTGGCCACCGGTCTGCTGAGGGAAAACCAGAATTTTACCTACAGACAAATTATTGGAAGGGCACAAGAGACAAGAGCCATCAGTTTGCATGCTAAAGAATTCTATACACAATAAGATCCAAACTGCAGCAAATTTAGCTGTCTGCCTAATGCAATAGTATATATTGTCTGAGGTTACTCATCCCTGCGTCCTCCAAAGTCTAGGGCAGCATATACACTGCAAAGTTATTCTGGCTTGATATCAGTTTTAATCATTTTAGGGTCTCTCAGATCTGCCTGGCATATTGATTAATGTTGATTAATGTTCTCTAGCATTCTACCGTTCTACATTGTTGTTTATTGTTATCACTATAATGTTGTTATTGTTATCACCACATTATTACAAACTGAGTTACCTGTACCTCTGTGATGGAAACACACACCCAAAAATGAAATTCTTTAAACTATGCAAACTGGGACTGATTGACCCAGGACCTAAGTTTGTACATTCTCAGGCATCGGACTGAGCTTGGTGTCGTAACCCCCTCCAGCCTACTCAGCGATTCTGACTTGGAATCCTCTAGTGCAGGGATAGTCGACCTGTGGTCCTCCAGATGTTCATGGGCTACAATTCCCATGAACCACTGCCAGCAAACGCTGGCATGGGCTGGCAGGGGCTCATGGGAATTGTAGTCCATGAACATCTGGAGGACCACAGGTTGACTACCCCTCCTCTAGTGGAGGAGCCAAAGTCAATGAATGAGGAGTGCCGGAGGAACCAGGAAGGGCCCAGCATTGTGGAGTCACCTGCAGACGATGCCTTCTCAGGCCCAGAGGCAACTCTGCCAGAGCCCTGGAGATAGTCACTGGGTCTTTGCCACGCAAAACTCAAGCCTGGTTCTGTAGTCTCCAGGACCTTCTTCCAGAACCAGGCCAAAGTGGCACAAAAGAGGCAAAGTAGCACAAAGGAGGCACAAAGGAGGCTTCTACATGCAGCACTAGGGTAGAGGAGTGCACTGTGGTGAGATCTTGCAGGATCCTGGCTAGAGTCCAGAGCCCTCTCATGAACTGTCAGCAACACAGCTGGGCTCAATTACACCCCAGCCTAATAACAGGGTTGCAAGGTCACCACTGGCAGGAGGTTGGATTGTACTGTACTGTTCTACTCCTATCCTATCCTCTTCTAGTCTGGAGATTTAGGGATGAAGCTTGGGGGGCGGGGGCGGGGGCAGGGACCTCAGTGGGGTACAATGCCACAGAATCGAACCTCCAAAACATCAATTTTCCAGGGGGAACAGGTCTCTATAGCCTGGAGATGAGCTGTAATTCTGGGAAATACCCAGGTCTCACCTGGAGGCTGGCATACCTCCTACTTAAGCAAGGGTCTGGAAAGTCAGCCTTGTTGGATCAACTGATTTATAAGGTCACAGATCTTGCTTGCTAGATCTGGCTCCAGACCCTGTCTGCCCCTGAATTCCAGATCCAGCTCGGTGATCATCTGCCTCTTGGGGAAGAACAGCTGGAGGCCAGAACAGTTTATGAGCATGCCATGCAATATGGAACAGCTTGCGTGCTTGCTGTGCAACAAAGAAATCTGTGTTATGATGCTAACCTATACGACCTGCAGCCATGGTGCCACCATCATAGGGTCTGTCCGACTTCAGTATCAGCTAGATCCAGTGGAGGCATAGTTGTGCATCATAGCCTGTAAGTGAACCCGTAGGTTGCTGTTTTCCAGCCCTCTAAACCCAAGCTGCTTATTTTGCATGTTATCAAACACTCTGCTCTGCGTGGAATTTGGCTTTGGGTGTCTGTTTCTAACCACTGCCTCCCCACCCCCCACCACCACCTCCAAGTTGAGGAAGAAGTGAAGGGAACATGCTTGGCCCTTATTGCTTGCTTGTGGCCAGATCTACTCCTCTCAGGCCACAGGAAAGCCTGTGAGGGAACGATGCCTGTTCATTGTACTGCAGACTTCATTCAGTGGCTAGGAGAATGGAAGAAGAAGAAGTTGGTTCTTCTATGCCACTTTTCTCTCCCCGAAGGAGTCTCAAAGCGGCTTACAGTCGCCTTCCCTATCATCCCCACAACAGACACCCTGTGAGGGAGGTGAGGCTGAGAGAGCCCTGATATCACTGCTCGGTCAGAACAGTTATCAGTGCCGTGGCGAGCCCAAGGTCACCCAGCTGGCTGCATGTGGGGGAGTGCAGAATTGAACCTGGCATGCCAGATTAGAAGTCCGCACTGCTAACCACTGCACCAAACTGGAAGGCAGGAAGAGGCTTGTGTCTTACGAAAGTGACTGAACAGAAGGGATGGTTGCCAGCTCTGGGTTGAGGGATACCTGGAGACTTTGGAGGTGGAGCTAGGAATGGGAGAGACTTGGAGTCGGGAGGGGCCTCAGTGAAGTATAAGGCTGTAGCATTCACCCTCCAAAATAGCCAGGGGAGCTGATCTCTTTAGTCTGGAGATGAGCCAGGTCTCACCTGGTTCCTGGCTTCCCTAACAGAAGGCCATCTGCACCTTTTGCCTCATGTCTCTGGTTCTGCAGAATGCTAGAGTGTGTTTGTTTTAAAGCTGGGAGGGGCAACGAATGGTCTGAATGGACAACCCTTTTTAACGTTACTCTGTGAGCCTCTCCTGGCCTTGCTATTTGGGCTGGGCCCTGGAAACTTCCACTTCCTTCCCCGGAGTTCTAAAACAAGCCAATGAGAGTACAGAGATACATGGTAGTAGCTGAATAGTGTGTGGATCCTTTTCCTCCCACATTTGCTTTATGAACCAGCCCTTATAGGTCCAGAAGACTTCTCAGGATCTGCATGGGGGCAACCCTGGACAGAAGCCTTGGCGCTCTGACTTGGATGTGTCAACCACGGCTGGTTCCCAGTGAGTCTTACCATAGGGGTTCATGTGGTCACCTGGCATTTGTGGTGGGGTGAGACCTTGCTGGAAGGGGTCAGTGGCATAGTTGCTTTGATCCATCGCTACGATCTGCTGCTGCGGTGGTGCTAGCGGCGTGTAGGATGTCATCATCCCTTCCATTCGGTTGGACATTACTTCTGCAAAGAAAGACAGTGGACTTCATCCTGTTTCTTCAGTGAAACGGCTCAAGTTGCAATGCCTTCAAGCCCTGAGAAGTGGCCAAGATTCTCAGGGATGAGCCAAACTGGGAAGAGACGTTTTAAGGAATGTTTTCTTCAATCACAAATGGCAATTCACCCTTTGGCAGCTTTTGGGTGTGCGTGTTTGTGTGTAACTGACATGAAAGGAGACAACAGTGTGTGTATTTTAGGAAACATTGGCCAGGACAGGCCATCTTCACACTCACTAGGTGATCCCTGATTGGCTAGTATCACATTTGCATTTCCATCACTGATGTCATCAAGATAACGAAGTAATATCCAGGAGAAGACAGAAAAGAAGCCCTGAGCAGGAAGAAAATGGTGCAGAAGCAACAGGGGACAGGGAAAACCAATGGCCTTAAACATGACTGGGAGAAGGTGGATGTTTCTTCAATTAAGGGTTTTCTAAAAAGTAAACTTCAGCTGTTGAAAGAACTCATTTCCACCCTCAAATAGAAATGGGGGAATATTTGGCATAGCCTGTGTTATTTTGGAAAGAGTTTTTGCTCTCCAGATCTATCAGTCACAATTCTATCCCACCCTTTCTCCAAGGGCCACTGTTTTAACCCACCCTTTTCCCCCTTCAAAACATCACTGTAAGATTGGTTAAGAGACTCTAACTGGCCCACAATCACCCGGTCAATTTTATGGGTAAGAATAGGATTTGAACCTGGGTCTCCTGGGCTACTGGATAAGGCCCAGGGACCCCTTGGCAAAGCTTTCCTCCAAAACAATTTGCACCCATTGATTTCTGTTTGTTATGAGAATGGCGAATTAATTTAGTAACAATTTAAAAATGGAAAGGCCCATTTATTATTATTACCTTTCTAAATGTTATTTTTTTCTTTGTTGTTCTGCTCTGCAGAGTTCAGTGAGATCAGACTCAAAGGGGTCAGAATGGAAAGCTGCCTGATGGTGGTGCTGTGTGTAGGCTGGGTCAATATTTTATTGAATTATTATTGTTTTGTTATATTACTAAATGCATACCTCACCTTTCTCCTAAGATTCAAGGTTAGAGCTGGTGCTACAAGCCCTGTCCTATCAGGGAGCCTGTGAGCAAGCAAGAAGAAAATCACCCATCTTCTCGGGTCCTGTTTCCAAGTTGCCACGCCACAGGGCATCTTGGGAAATGTAGTCCCCAAGATGTCCCAAGGCATGACCCTTCAGCATAGTTTGAAGGCACTGCACCGCCATTGGGATTGGCACACAGCACAGTAAGTGGGGAAGGGAGAGGGGGAAAGAAGCAAAAATGAGTGGAAATCTTAATAAATAAGGGTTTTTTTTAAAACAAAGAATGTGTCGATATGCTCCTCACCAAAGACACAGTCTTAATATCCGCAGGGGGCAGGGAGGGAGTTCCAAGCCTGTGAGGCGATTGTCCGAAATGCAGATTTAGGAATGAGCAACTGCTAAAATTGTTGCTGCTGCTTGCAGCTTATTACCTATACAAAAGGTAACTGGAGCATGAGATAGCTGCACCATTGGCAAAATTCTCTCTCCCCTGGGAACTGAAGGTTGGATGTCGTGGAAGGGTAGGATCTCAACAGATGCACCAGAAAAGTTGCCAAGATCTTTTGGGGGAAGCTATAAAGTTTACACCAGTTTTAAACCATTTTGTCTAAAACCAGTGTAAGATTCTTGTATTTCAGGGGAGGCAATGAGGAGTGGAAAGTTGAGTAACCTCAGACAATATAATGTGGCCTTTCCCCTCTGTGAGTGGATGACTCCAGCCCTTTTCTGATCTACGCTGGAGTGGGAAACCATAATGGTTAAAAGGGTGTAAAACAATTTTGCGGTATTTCTAGCTTCTCGCCCTTGAAGCGTCGCAGCTACAGCCAATGGAACTATCTGTACCAGGAATTCTTTGCACACAATTCCTAGCTCTTAAAAATAATGTAAAGTTAGGAAAGAAACTGGATTTCCTCGTGCTACGGAAACATTCGGAACCCCTTGTGATCCTTCTGAGATTGTTCAAAAGGGCCTATTTATTTCTGCCAGGGTGGAATTAGGAGCTGCTAATTGTTTCCTTGAAATCAACTCCCACGATCCGGGCTCAAGACTCCAACATTAAGCAATGCCAGTCTGGTGACTGTTTCATCTGTCATACATATGCAGTGGTTTGTTGAATGTTCCCTTCCATGAAGGTTTTGCAAGCCATTCGGGGTGGAGAGTCATGTTTGTCCAGAGCTTGGTGCAACAATGTGCCAGCCCTGACTGGCGCCGATGGGTGCCAATACGGCAAAAACAGATAACACTAATCTGAGGCTAATGGTATCTGGAAAGAGGAATTGCAATGGGGAATGTGTCAGTGCCGTTCAGGAAAAGTGTGACTCGGAGGCGTAATCGGCTTGGGTTCCTTTTTCCTCTCCAAGTGTTGGGCCACAGCTGCCTTTTAATGGGGCCCACATATTGGACAGGTCAGCAAGTCCAGCACCACCCACTAACTCAAGGCCTTCATGGGGCTGTGGCTCATTGGCAGAGAGTCTGCTTGATATGCAGAAGGTCCCAGGTTCAATCCCTCGCATCTCCAGTTAAAAGGAGCAGGTAGGAGGTGTTGGGCAAGACCTCAGCCTGAGACCCTGGAGAGCGGCTGCCGGTCTGAGTAGACAATACTGACTTTGATGGACCAAGGGTCTGATTCAGTAGAAGGCGGTTTCATGAGTGCCTTTTGCAATGCAGAGAGAGGGCAATCAAGATAATTAAGGGTCATTTGCAAGGGGGGCGGGGACTGAGAGCTGGTCTAGCCTAACATTTAGGACATATTAATCAGAATCCTGCCTTTCCTGCAGATTCAGTCTGTGGCCTTAGGCAATCCTCAAACAATAATGTGAAACTTCCTTGTAAGGAGATAGAACAAGGTTTGAATCCAGGGGCACCTATAAGACCAACAATGTTCTATTCAAGGTATAAGCTTTCATGTGCCTGCACGCTTCATCAGATATGCGAGGCTGGCAAGAAGATGCTAATGTGTAGCATTTCCAAGACCTGAAAATGCCTTAAATTTCTAAGTATTATTAATAAACGGGGGGAAGGGGTGCTTCCCTACCAGCCAAGTCCCCACCGCCATTATTGACTCTGGCTAGGCTCTAGGTCTGACTAGGGGGTGAACTAGAGTGGGGGATAAAAGGGAAACCTGGGTGTTGTGGGGAAGGCTACAAACTCTGGTTCTTTGGAAATCCCATCTCCCTTTCAGCATACCTCCAGAAAAGGTGGTGAAATATTTTCCCTGCATGCTGGAATCCACTTCTGGGTTGGGAAATTCTTAGGGGTGGATTCTGGAGTGGGTGGGGCTTGGGGAGGGGCTGGACCTCCATGGGGTATCACCCTCCAAAGCAGCTATTCTCCCCAGGCAAACTAAGCTCTGTCGTTTGAAGGTCAGTTGCAATCCCAGGAGATCTCTAGACCTGGACATTGACCACCCTAGCTATAGTCCTGGACCAGCCATCTCATACAATTTCACTTCTCACTTTTCGTTGCCTATTTTGCACTGTAAAGTCTTTTCTTTTCACATTTAAATATTTTGTGGGTGCCCTGATCGTGATGGCCCAAGATAGCCCAGATTGTTCAGATCTCAGAAGTGAAATATGGTCAGCCCTGGTCAGTACTTGAATGGGTGACCACCAAGAAGTCCAGGATCATTACAAATGCTCCACCATTTTGTCATATTCTGCATGGTTTTGGCCATCTAGTCCAAAATGGTGTAATGGGCCAGAAAAACAGGACAACTTGGGCAGAACCCAACACCACCACCAGGAATCCCTAGGGTCCCATCCACGTCCCAATCGTTGCTTCACCTTGACCTAATCGCTGAGAATTCTGCTGTTCCTGCTGCTGCTGATGCCGTCGGGCCAATTTCTTCATCTAAGGAAGAGGGGAAAGCCAGAGTCAACAGGTGTACCTGGACTGAAACGCAACAAACACAACACTCCCTCTTGCCACACACCTACCTGGTGGTGCCTCTGTCTCTTCCTTCAGTGCTATGAACACTATGCTTTATGCTAAATACCTAATATACAAGGAAGAGTCATTTGCTCCCAGCCTTGCTGCAATTTAACTAGAGCCTTTTAACTGGAAATATCAGGAACTGGAGACCTCTGACTGGAAAACACGAGCTCTACAACTGAGCTATGGCACCTCTCCCGAAGTCCCATCATATCCCCACTCTTGTTCATCCTCTTAATTGTCATTCCTGACTGAGACAGAGGCTGCCTTCTGCATTTGTATGTGTCTGTCTTCAGCACTATCTGCTCATGTTCCGAGCTATCTGTAAAGCAGTTTGCATCTTGCAATCATAGATGCTATCTGGGTGGCCACAGGATCTTTCCCCACATCTTCTAAAGCTCATTGAAAGTGCATTATCCAACGTGTGTGGAATGGCTTGGGGGAAAAATGCACATCGTGTATATGATGGACTCTGCTGGTTTAGGTCCTCAGATTATGAGGGACCCCCCTCCAATACCTAAAGACACTAATCGATTTCAATTATAGAATAATACACTTTTTAATATAATGCTTTTTATAACGTCTTACATTGGACATAGCACAGTCTGGCCTGGCTGACTGATGTTACAAAATCGACTTCAGGTCCTGATTTCTGAGTGAGAGGTATAAAAATGTTGGTATTTCAGGTTTTGGGAGATATGTTGGAAGTATGTCTGTAGCCAATTTCTGGTTTCTGACTTGAATGGAAATGCCAAGAACATTAATAACTCCGTGTGTGAGACACAATTGTCTTCGTAGGAATTCTCATCCTCATCCGTATAAGCCAGCATTATCCTGTGGTTCTTTCTGGGTAGTTCCAGATGTCAGGGAGAATCCAAATGAGAGGCAGTAGAAGTGACTCATAGTTCCTACACTGAAATCCCATATTTTCTCTGCTGCTTCCCCCAGTCTTTATATAAACCTTGGACATCTCACCTTGAGGGAAAATGCATGAGGGACAGTTGGGGGGTTGCACAGGAAGTACCACAAAATGTAATAACAACGTACAAGTCACTCCCACTCCCGCTTTCTCCTTTGTGACTCAATTCCCTATCTCCTCCTTCCAATTAAAGCCAAATCCTATGAATGGAGGCAGATTTGTCAGTAGAAATTTCGCCCAGTGAAACCTGAAGTTCATTTCTGACCAAATGCCAGGAGAATTTGGAGAGCGGTCAAAAGTGTTTTGATAAGACTAACGAAACGATCAAGACAATCTCAATTTTAAATAAACACAACGAGGGTGCGTATATCTGCGCATGTGCCACACATCCCTGACTGGAGCCATTCTGACTACATTTTCGTGCTTGTGGCTTTTTTCTCTGCCATTTATTTATTTATTATTTATTTATTTATTATATTTATATATCGCCCTCCCCGGGGGCTCAAAGTCCTTACCTTTGCTCTTTGATTCTGAAACCACACCTGGACAACGCGAACACTGAGGCCTGTTTCAGCTGCTAGCGTCTCCCTAACCTGGAGGGTAAAGAATGCAAAATAAAGAAATAATTTTTTTTTAAACATTAAAAGATGTTAGGGGGCTTACATGGGATGTTGCTGAAATCCAATGAAGATTGCTAGAGTTGCTACTACTAAATCTGGAAGTTACGCCTCCCACCGATGTCAGTGTGATTCAGTGAATTAAAGAACAGCTTTTGGAATAAGATTGGGTAGGGTTGCTATAGTCCAGTTTCCGAAACCCAGGCGACCTAATCTGCATATTATGTGAATGGTTTGCTAGGGACGCAAATCAAACAGATTGAATGTTGCATTGTGTACCAGCTGGTTTGGGTTCGCTCTTGGCTGTATTCACAAAACAGCTGAGATAGGATCAGAGGATCCACCTTTTTATCTGATGGCTTGCTCCTGCCAGGGTTTGATCCTGCTTTCTTCTTAGACAACATCAAAAACTTATTAGGGAAGAGACGTCAATCACAGCTGCGACTTTCCTCGCTGGCGAGAACAATTGGGAGACAGGAGCTGGCTGGTTTCTCTGCAAAGAACTAGGCAGAAGGCTGCCTGTACGTTTTGCCTCCTGTTACTTGATCGACAACGATGAGAAGCTTTGTAAAAATGAGAGTAGGGAATTCTGGTCAGCTAGTAGCTGAAATGAACACTGGGGAGGGATATGCTCAAAATCCAGCCCAAACAGAAACTACTGGAAGCCCTAGAAATGCAATGCGGAGATAATATATTGCACAGGATAAGAAGGGGATTGTGTGATACTAGTTTTCAAGATGGAGGTGTCAAATCCATTTTGTTTTTCCATGCCCGTCTATAGACGGGCTGTTCCTACATGTTGTTGATGCAAATGTCTGTTGCATTTTGTTTCCGGTAGTGAAGCCATAAACATTTACTAGCTGAAGTAGCAGAGGGGCATGGAAGGGTTTTTGTTTTTGCATTTTATTTTTTGGGCCAAAAAAGGTTAAAAAAAATGATTGCAGTCCAACTCCAGCCAAGGAAAACAAAGTTGTTGTTTGTCCAGAGCTAAAATCTAGGGAGTAACAGTAAGTTTGTGGAAAGATTCAGGTGGGTAGCTGCTTTGGTCTAAAGCAGCAGAACAAAGTTTGAGTCCAGTGGCACCTTGGACCCCAGTACAGTTTTATTCATGGGATGAGCTTTCGTGTGCATGCACAGTTTGTCATAGCTTACAATTTGAATAAAGCTTTGTTGGTCTCAAAGGTGCCTTGGACTCACTTTGTTCAGTAGGTTTGTGACTGCTGGGTGCTAAGTGGGAAGCAGCCCAAGGAGAAAGGGAAGGAAGGGAAGAAGTACAGAAAAGGAAAGAAACCTGTGACAGAAGATGAAGGGAAATCAGGCTTGATTGGGGGTGAACGGCGTTCAGTTCCCTTTTCAGGCACAAAGCTAACTTGAACAAGATCTGGTATCTTTCAGCCTATCTTATGCTTGTAAGAACAGTGCTGTCCCTGAATTGTCAGAATTCCAATATAAGAATGAAAATAAGAGTAATAATGTATATATTACTTTCCGTGTTCAAAGTAAGAGCTCTGTATTGTTTGTTTGCTTATTTACCCTCCTCCCATACAACTCAGGTAGGCTAATGTGATTTGCTCCCTGTTTCAAATGTGAGAAGGGAACTGAAAGACCAGGAAACAGACAGAGTGAGAGGCATCCCAGGCCATTAATCTGTATGCTGTATGCCAGATACTGAAGACACATCAGGGGCTGGAACTACTGGACCAGGGGTAGTCAAACTGCGGCCCTCCAGATGTCCATGGACTACAATTCCCAGGAGCCCCCTGCCAGCATTTGCTGGCAGGGGGCTCCTGGGAATTGTAGTCCATGGACATCTGGAGGGCTGCAGTTTGACTACCCCTGTACTGGACTATGACCACACAGTCTGGGATACCCACCACAGCCACTTGACTCCAGCTGGGAAAGCCTTTGACAATTCCATATGCACAATTCATGCCAAGTTGGACCAGATAGGGCTGCTCTGATTGGAAGAATCTCATGGGGATCTTCAACAAAGTTTTGTTTCCAGAGGAGCAGCCGGAGAGCCAATTCAGCCATTAATTTTCCAGGGGTAGTATCTGGACTCCCCTATTCTGTCATTCAGAGTGACATGAGCTGCAATTTCTTCTCAATCCCCCCAGTTTGGATCATGACTCTGGCATGCAGGGAGAGGGGGGCTTAGCCCAACTTGGGAAGCACTGTTTGAACTCCCTTGGGACAGACACAGCCCCACCGGGGTAACTACCAGCTCGGGACCATTTCAGGTCAGGAAAACAAAGCAAGGGGAGGAGGCGGAAGCATCTTCGTTGCACCTTGTGGCCCCAGTGTCCAATCCAAACTGGGAATTGCAAGCTTGGGAACCGAGGAGAGCCCACAGCTCACCCTGGCCTGAGTGGCAGAGTGGGGAAGGCAGACACGATTCACGGAAAGCATAGCGTGCAGTCTGGTCCTCCTGGGCTGAGGGCCTTGAAGTGAAGATCCCAGAGACCAAAGCTGAGATTGTCTATATGCAAATATGCTTTTATTGCTCGGTCTCACGGAAGTCTTAACGACACAAAGGACTCATGACAAGCATTTGAGTAACAAGGGGGATTTTCCACTGAGCAGCATACCTTCCTACATGGCTTGGAAGAAACTTCAAAGGAGGCTTTGAAAGCTCTTCTCTGTTGTGTTGTCAGTATCGTCCGCGGCCGCTTTGGTCTCCTCGGATCCTTCCCGTCGTCTCCGCCCTTCCCTGGATTTGCTTGCCCTTTGGTGGGTTTGACGTCTCCATCCTCATCGTCACTTTTCACTGTAGATCAATTTGTAAAGAACAACCCAATAACAACACCCGTATGACAATTCCATCCCACCATCCCTGCACTAAGTACCGTGTGTGTGTGTGTGTGTGTGTGTGTGTGTGTGGGTGGGTGGGGAGGGACGCAACACAATTCAGATTTTGAGTTTAAAAGCTCCAAATCTACTCCAAGAAAAGCTGACTTACCCAAGCTGTCTATATTACACCAATATTTCCTCCTACTTTGCATAATATAATCAGCTTCTGCAGTCACAGGGAGGGGCAAAGAGCTAGGCATAATGCTGAAACCCTCTGACCTTGATCAAGTTTCTTCTGCAACCCATCTAGTTCCTGAGAATTTATTAAGTGTTGCCCACACACTTTGGAAATTAGTTTCATACACTGCGGGGTTAGAAAGCTGCAGGGTTTTGTTTTGTTTTTTTTAAGGAAGGTGAGATTTCTAGGGAGCTCACTTATGATATTAATGGTGCAATCCTAAACGGGATTCCTGGTTTCTAGGCTTGGATGGCTAGAAGGCTGTAAAACTGCGTAGGATTTCACTGTGGTTTCTCTCCCAATCCTTGGCTCTTCTTGCCCCTGGCTTTGGTAGACCTCCAGGGCAGTGACCCGCAGGGGTAGTCAAACTGCAGCCCTCCAGATGTCCATGGACTACAATTCCCAAGAGCCCCCTGCCAGCAAATGCTGGCAGGGGGCTCCTGGGAATTGTAGTCCATGGACATCTGGAGGGCCGCAGTTTGACTACCCCTGCTCTAGTGGCTTTCCATGTGAATTTGTGGAATTAACCCTCTCCATCGGAATAGCAGCAATGGGTGCGGTGTCTCAGGTTGCTATGCGGACACCCCAAAAGGCTGCATACCTTCGTTTGCTGGTCAGTAAATTGCAATCAGCCCCCCCCCACACACACACACATGCCCCTCCTTCTGGACCCACCTGAATCAGAGTCATCCGGACTGACAGAGCTCAGCAGGTCTTTCTCCTTCTCGTAATCGCTTTTGCAGAGCAGCTGCCCTTCCTTCAGGACGAATTCGTCTCCTTTCCTCAGCTGCCGTTCGCAGACGCAGCAGCAGAAGCAGCTCAGGTGATAGACGCACTCCAGAGCCCTCATCACAAACTCTGTTGGGGCGATCTTCTCCATGCAACCGCTGCATTTTGCAGCAAACAGCCTGTTGGAAGGAGAAGAGAGGGAGAGAAAGGGTTAGAGAGGACACGGCAGAGGTCCTGATGGAGAACCCTGCTGGGCCAAGCCAAAGGACGACCCAGTCTGGCCTCCTGTTTCCTGCAGTGACCAATAGGGTTGCCAGCTCTGGGCTGGGAAATACCTGGAGATTTGTGGGGTGAAGGTAGGGTTGAGGAGGGGAGGAGGTGCCCTTAATGGGGTATAATGCTACCCTCCAAAGCAGCCATTTTCCCCAGAGGTGCCTGGTTGCTCTTGGTTGCCTGGAGATAAATTTTAATAGTGCAAAATCTACAGATGCTGCCTGAAGGTTGGCAACCCTAACAACTAATCAGATGCCTGCACAAAGGTACGCTACCTCTGAATGTGGGGGTTCCATTTAGCCTTCCAGCTAATGTGATTGATCACTATTATTTGTGGAGGGACATCAAAAAAGATGTAGACCATCCTAATGAGCTTCTGGCTTAGGCAAGAGTCATCCCGGTGGGGAGAAGTGCAACCAGCAACCAAAGTCCCTTATAACTGCCCAGCCCATCCGTGACAGGCAGGCAACTAAGCCAAGAATTGTCTTTAGGACATGATTGTTCTACTGCGACCTCCACAAAGCTCTGAATGCCTTACTGAATAGTTAAACCCCCTCCCCTTGCATTTCAGCTATTGCACCCCAATTGTCCAATGTTGTCAAGTAATAAGTGCTACTGCATGTTGGCTACTGCTAGGGTCCTCATGGGAAAACCTCGGAGGGCTCATATCCAGCCAGTGCTGATGCCGCGGTATTGGTTACCAGTTGCAGCCTGGATCAGGTTCAAGGTTTTGTTTTTAGCCTTTAAAGTCTTCCGCGGTCTGGGACCCACATATCCGAGGGACCACCTGTTGCCCTATGCCCCCCTGCAGGGCTTTGCCTCGTTGGTGGTCCCTGGCCTCCAGGAGGTTTGCCTGACCTCGACCAGGGCCAGGGCCTTTTCGGTCCTGGCCCCAACTTGGTGGAATGAACTCCCCAAAGAGCTAAGGGCCCTGCGGGAGCTTTCGGCATTCCACAGGGCTTTCAAGATGGAGCTCTTCTGCCAGGTCTACGGTTGAGGCTAGGTCATGGAAGATCAGATGGGCGCCCCTAGAAGAGATTGCCCCCAGGCCGGACCACTTCTGTTGGTGGACCACCGGCTTGTGTAGTTACCCCGTGGCATACTGAGAGGCAGCTTGTCACTGCTGTGGGGCTGGGAGGATAGGTTTGGCTGCTGGGGTATATAATTTTAATGAGGATATTATACTGTGTTTTTATGTGTGTGATTTTTTTCACTGTGTAACCCGCCGTGAGATGGCTTGCCAAGAGCAGCAGGAAATAAATACAACAACAGCAACAATCCCTAAATATCATTCAGGTGGATAACCACAGCACACAAAAGCTTACAGTTTGAATCAAACTTTGTTCACTTGAAAGGTGCCACTGGGCTCAAACTTTGTCCTAAATGCCAGCCAGCATGCTAGCTATCAGACATCTCCGGTCAAATATCAAATACTGAAATAAATCTAGGGCTGGATGCCCAAAATTAACTGGCTATTTGGCAAATTATTAAAACATCCAACAACTACAGAAGGAGAAGGAGAGAAGGAGAAGGAGAAGGAGAAGGAGAAGAAGGAGAAGGAGAAGGAGAAGGAGAAGGAGAAGGAGAAGGAGAAGGAGAAGGAGAAGGAGAAGGAGAAGGAGAAGGAGAAGGAGAAGGAGAAGGAGAAGGAGAAGAAGAGCTGTTTTTTTGTACCCTGTTTTTTGCCATTCAAAGGAGCCACAAAGTGATTTATAATTGCCTTCCCTTCCTCTCCCCACAACAGACACCCTGTGAGGTTGGTGGGGCAGAGAGGGCTCTGAAAGATCTGCTTTCTGAGAATAGCCCTAACAGAACTGGGACTGGCCACATACTGGCTGCATGTGGAAGAGCTGAGAATCAAACTATGACACCATTTCTAATCACTGTACCAAACTGGCTCCTTGACACAAATTCTTGACACAAACTCTGAGGGAAACAGAGAGAAATTGCGAGAAGCAAATTCTTTTCAGTTCAAAGTCAGAGTGAAGAGGAACACTATGCAAGGGATAGACCTGGCCATGGGGATTGGCATCTCTGTTTGTTTGTTTGTTCATTTATTAAACGTATTGACCACCGCCCTCCAGCCAGCCAGCTCGTGGCAGTTCACAACAAGATCATAAAATAACAATAAAATTACAAACAAACATGACAAACCCGCCCCACCCCCCAGTACCCCATTGGGCTCCACCCAATTGACATGACTCCAGCCTCAAGTTAAGTGTAGGTGTTTAATAGTTTCTAGATGTTAGAGATTAAAACATCTGAAGGAGGAGCCATATAGGTCTTTCTTGCCCTGGCCTCAACCAAATGTCTGGTGGAAGAGCTCTACCTTGCAGGCCCTGCGGAACTGTGATAGCTCCAATAGGGCCCTCAGCTCTTCCAGGAGCTCATTCCACCAGGTAGGGACCAGGGTCAAAAAGGATCTGGCCCTGGTCGAGGCCAGGCATATGGGCCAGGGATCACCAAGCTATCTGATAGGGCAGGGGTAGTCAACCTGTGGTCCTCCAGATGCTCATGGACTACAATTCCCATGAGCCCCTGCCAGTTTTTGCTAGCAGGGGCTCATGAGAACTGTAGTCCATGGACATCTGGAGGACCACAGGTTGACTACTCCTGTGATAGGGTCTAATCCCTTCAGGAAGGCCTTCTGCCTGCCTCTGAACTACAACAATTAGCAGTGGCAGGATCGGGGCCCTTTGGACCCACCCTGTTCAGGATGCTGCAGAGAACCGCCTCTCCCTCATACCCTCCCTCTTCATTCCCGTGGAGTCTGCAGAGGGTCTCTTTCCTTCAGGGGACTGCAATTATCCCCCCCCCCCCCTTTTAGCCATCCTCACTCATTCACTAGGTTGGACAACAACAAGGGCCTGCTTTTGTGTTGCTGTTGACAGGAGGGAGCAGCAGTAGAATCTGGGAGACCCGGGTTCAAATCCATACTCTGCCATCGGTGCTGGCTGAATCATTCACTGTCAGCTTCACCGACCTCTCAAGGGGGTTGTTGTGATAAAATGGAGGAGGGGGGAATATGGAGAACCACTTTGAGCCGCCAGTAGAAAGAAAAGCGGGGCTTAAATATCTAAATCAATCCATCAGAGCTGGGTCACTCACAAGGTCCTGCTTCCCTCCGTTGTAGACAGACATCACCAGGGGGATCCCATGCTTAGAAATGAACAGGGCAGCCCCAGACAAGGAAGGCAGGATCAACTTCAACTGGGCTGAAAGTTTGTTTGGCTTCTTTTTGTTTCCCCTGCAGGAGAAGCCGAAACAGGAAGCTGGGCTTGACAAATGACCTGGCTTTGATATCTCTTGATCAAAACCACAGCTCATTAGAGGGCCTAGTGTCTTTAAAAGCAGGGCTATAAACCTGCTCAGAGGTCGGTGGGGAAGTTGAGCAGATCACCCGAGGAACAGGTTTCAGTCAGAGCTATAAATCTGAAAAGGGGGAAATGGATGGTCTCAGCAGACATCGATGCTTCCCCCCCCCCCCCTTCACCCCGTAAGGACATAAAAATTGTCTTGCTGGACAGGCCCGGGAACCAGAGCAATTGCTCTCCAAAAGAAAACCAGAATTGATTGCTGTGCTATAATAGGGATGCCAGGCAGAGGCTGGCAACCCCAGGGGTTTCAGGGGTAAGGCGAGGGGTGGAAATGACATCAGGCTAGGGCCTTGGGTAAAAACCCGGACATGACATTGTGGCATCATCCAATGCTCTTGAAACTTAATGGTTTTATCATAGGGTTTCTAGAGAGTCAGCTGGCATCTGAGGTTTGGCCGAGATGTGATGTCCTTACGTAACTGGTGTCATTTCTGCCTCAACCTCCCACTGTTTCTCCTCAGCCAAAGAGCTGGGGGATAAGACGACCCTTCCCCAGGAGATCATTCACAGATTCACATGGAAAGGCTAATATAGAGGATTAGGCTAATGTAGAGGAGAAAGGCAAGGTCACTCAGCAGAGCAGAGAACTCCTCAGTATTTCCAGCCCTTGGATGCACATTTCTTGTTACCTTCTTGCCTCCAGCTCAGGTTTTGGACTAGTGAGGGCATAACATCATCAGCCCCCTTCCTGTCATGTGACATCATGAGTTGACAGTATTGTGCAGGGGTGGCCAAACTGTGGCTCTCCAGATGTCCATGGGCTACAATTCCCATGATCCCCTGCCTGGCAGGAGCTCATGGAAATTGTAGTCCATGGACATCTGGAGAGCCACAGTTTGGCCACCCCTGGTCTAGTGGGACCCATGTGACCGCCTGGAGTTAGAGGTTCATCCAACGTCTGGGATGATTGAAGATTGCTGATGTACACCACCATGAGCTCCCACTCTGGTAGGCTGAATGTTTCTTTAGGGTTGGCTCTGACCCAACAGGGATGCTGCTATGTTGTTAACACCTGCAACGTCCCTGGAGCACCTGCAACGTCCCCGGAGATTTCCATTCCGTTCTGAACAGCAAAGGAAGATCTTTGCCAGGGGGAGGCGTTATAAAAACAAGATGTGCGGTGGATATTCCTGGGAAGCCTCCCGTGGACGTCCACGGTTGAAACGGGGCCATTGCTCTTTTCCATGCGAAGGCACCAACCATCTGGCATTTTGTTTGGGTGGTTGATTTATTGCCGCCCGGATTGTTATCTTGCTTTTAAATATGGCCCCGCTCCGCCACCACCAAATCACCCGTGTTCCGCACTGTTTACTCTTATAATAATGTCCTAACAACCTAACCTTTACCTTTTCAATCGCCTCGCCTGGGTCTTTAATTTCCTCCTGTTTGTGGGGCAAATAGAGTGTGATGGTTTTCTTATAACTCATTTACTGCACGGGGAGAGATAACGGCCACGCAGTGTCAGGTTTGCCGTTCACATTAAGTGCGGTTCAAGAGGTTCTCTAAACAGGACAGAGTCGTAAAAAGAGGCCCGTCCTGCCAGTTGGGCTCATTTCACGGCAAGGCGAATATCATAGGGGATATTATTAAACCTTGTTTAATTTGTGCCCAGGTACTGAATCAGATACAACTTGTCAAATTTTGTGGGATTTTATATCGTAGTTCCTTTTTGTTTGATTAAAAAAAAAACCTAGAGCAGATGCACACAGCTGCTGCCCTCGCTCCTACCCCCCCCCCTAAACACACTGACACATTAATGCAAAGACAGCTGATATCCATCTTGTTCATCCTCCTGGGCAATGTTTTCCAGATTTCTGATAAGCTGAGACCCATTTCTCTTGCAACATATCTTTTTCAGACTGTTGCTATTGCAACTCAGAAGTTTGTTTTTGGAATGTGAAACGGGGGGTGCTCTAAGATGTGTCTCTACGTGTTTCTGATCTCAGTTGAAGGAAGAAAGACTAGAGCAGTACATCACTTTGAGACCGAATGGGCAAGCTCTTCTGGGGCTGGGCAATTCTGTGGCATCTTTACAGAGTGATCACTTCTCATGTGGCTGGCTTCTCTCAAGACTAGTAGAGGCAGGAGCAGTTATGCAAAATAAGCCAATATATGCAAATATTGGTGATTCTTGGTGTAGAATTTAAAGGGGGAAGGGAAGAGAAGCAGGCAATCTGGTTCTTTTATTCCAGAATATCTTTTAATATCAACTACCACTAGTTATAAAGAGCCTCTTGTGGCGCAGAGTGGTAAGGCAGCAGTCATGCAGTCTGAAAGCTCTGCCCATGAGGCTGGGAGTTCAATCCCAGCAGCCGGCTCAAGGTTGACTCAGCCTTCCATCCTTCCGAGGTCGGTAAAATGAGTACCCAGCTTGCTGGGGGGGGGGGGGGTAAAAGGTAATGACTGGGGAAGGCACTGGCAAACCACCCCGTATTGAGTCTGCCATGAAAACACTAGAGGGCGTCACCCCAAGGGTCAGACATGACCCAGTGCTTGCACAGGGGATACCTTTACCTTACCTTTAGCTTTACCTTTACCACTAGTTAACTAAGGAGGATGTCTAAGATGGATTGAAAAGTGAGAGGACAGACAAGGACTTGAAACAGAATTATAATAATAATTAACCCAAAGCCTTTCTTCCCCCCATTAAAGCAATAAAAACAATAAAATAACAGCACAAGCCAACAAGTAACCACTTTTTTAAAAATGCTCCATATGAAAGGCTTGTGTAAAAAAAATAAAGTAACATTCATCTAAAGGAACGTTGTGCAAGCATCAGACAAAAGTGTCCAGTGAGGGAATTCTGCAAATGGGGTGCCACCCCAGAAAAGGCCATGTTAAAAAATATTTTAATGATATTACGCAGAAAAATTGTAGCTGATGTTAATTGGTAGGTATAAATCTCATATTCAATTCCCTATTTATTTGAATGTATTTTAGTTGCCTCCACAGGAATGATAAGGAAAGACACAATACAGGTTCATGTTCTTTGCCCTATTGAGCTTATAGCAATGGGGGAGAGGGTCAATCAATGAAAGGCACAGGGAAGGCAGTAAAGCCTCTTTACTATCTGCTCTGGCCATTACCATATGAGCCATATGCATACACTGTCTGGAATACGTATTATGACAATCTAAATCACATGTAGTTTGGCCTCAAGAGTTTAGGCCAAAGGCAGGATTTGAAGGATCAGAGAGACGTTATCCTAGGACAAGAGTAGTCAAACTGTAGCCCTCCAGATGTCCATGGACTACAATTCCCATGAGCCCCTGCCAGCATTCACTGGCAGGGGCTCATGGGAATTGTAGTCCATAGACACCTGGAGTGCCGCAGTTTGACTACCCCTGCCCTAGAACAAGCTTTCTCAACCAGGATTTTGTGAACCCCTGGGCTTTCTTGATGGCCCTGAAAGGGTTTCCCAAATGGGTTGGAGTTAATTAATTTTGTATATAATTTAAAAAATTGTTAAACATTTCTTAGGAGATATTACCATATAGGGTCATGTCAGCCCCCCACCCAGTGGCCAATGATGGCTCTGGAAGGGGTGGAAAGGAGAGGGGCCTTGGGTGGGCGTGCCCAAAGCGATGCTTCCCAACCATATTCTGCACGATCGTGCCACTTCTGAGGTTTCTCGAGGCCTAAAGAATGTTTCAGGGGTTTCTCAATGGTTAAAAAGTTGAGAAAGGCTGTCCTCAGAGGATGTCTGTGGCTCAGTGGCAAAACAAGTGCTTTGCCTACATAAGGTCCCAGGTTTGATTCCCAGCATCTCCAATTTAAAAAAATAAGGATTAGGCCAGGGGTAGTCAAACTGCGGCCCTCCAGATGTCCATTGACTACAATTCCCAGGAGCCCCTGCCAGCATTCGCTGGCAGGGGCTCCTGGGAATTGTAGTCCATGGACATCTGGAGGGCCGCAGTTTGACTACCCCTGGATTAGGCAGTAGGGGTTGATCCTTTCAGTGTCTGAGAATAGTGGCATTGAGATATCAAGATCTGACTCAGTATAAGAAGAAAAGTTGGTTCTTATATGCCGCTTTTCTGTACCAGAAGGAGTTTCAAAATAGCTTCATGTAAGTATTCTAAAAATCATTCCATTGGTGCAAGTGTAAGATCCAAACAGAAATAAATAAATATGCCTTTCCCCTGTTTCTTTTTCCTTGTGAGCAAAGCAAATAGTTTTTGTTCCCAGCTTTCCCAATTCGCTTATTTCTCACACACCATTTTTATGCCATCAGCCCCCTCCCCTCCAAAAAAACACATTAAAAATATTGTCAACTCCATAGGGCAAATATTTGGCACAGAGAAACAGGAAATGACAAAATTCAAGATAAAGGCTCCTGGGTCCGATTCACAGAGAAGAGAAATGGGACTTTTCAAGTGGAAATGGTGGGGCTGAGAAATTCAGTTTCATCTCTGGCACGACGGGCGGAGAGCTGGGATAGATGGCAGAACCTTAGGGAGGGGGATTTCAAGATAAAGACCCCACTAGCTTCTCAGTGACCGTTTATGCACTGGGAACTTCACTGCCCCACCCCCCTATCAAGAGCACAAATGGGGGGGCGGATGAGGTGCACCAGGCCAAATGCTCCCCCATGTGGGTGCAGGAAGAGGTGGGGCAACCTGCCATGACTAAAACCCCAGCCTGCGGCCCGGCATGAAACCTCCAGTGCATAATTGGTCAGTATGTAGCAAACTATTCCACAAGAAAGCCTGGGCTGAACTCATGGCCTCGGTGGCCGGGCCACAACATGGAGCAAAGAGAAATAAGACCTCCCCTCTGACGATCTGGAGTTTCTTGGGGTGAGTCAAACATCAACAAAACAGACGCGTTCTCTGTTCAATGGCCACGCTGCCCCCTTCTATCACTATCGCTCACGTCGCCTCTGTGGCATCTTTCCCTCCCGGCACTTTGATGGCAGAATTTATGAGGAATCAAATTATTGCTGGGAGAAGAGAATTAAAACAATCCTTCATTTGCAAAATCCCCAATATTGCCTTGCCGTGCTCCACCTTTGGGATTCTAAATGAGCTTCCCTCTCCTGCAAGTCCCACAGCTCTTTCCAAGAGCAGCAATTGCACACTACAGATTATGGCAGCAATTTTCTTCTAATCTGCTCTGGAGCCGGGAAACGATTATATATAAATATATATATATATATTTAGGGTGTTTTTTTTTTTTTTAAGTTAAGGGCGCCGATTGAATTCATAAAACCGGCAGCTGCAATTAAAAAGCCTAATGGATTAACGAGCAGCAATTATTTGGGGGAGAACCGTAGTTTCAAGTTGAACTTTCTCAACGGACAAGGACAATGGCTTCACAAAGCAAGGAGGCGCAGGCGGCTTCTTTAGTCTGAAAAATCCACCCGGGCTGCAACAGCCAAGAGATTATCAAATGCATTTTGGCCCCTTTGCATCCCTCCTCCCCATGTGTAGACACAGAGCCAGCTCAGCAAGACTCTGCATCTCCCGTTTAGGGGAATGGCTGTGGGCCAGAGAACTGTGCACATGTCTCCATGTGTTCAGCTCAGCTTCCTTCAAGCTCATTCAGATTTCAACAGCAGTCTAAAGAAAGCCCTGGGCTGCACCTCCTTCAGGTCCCACATGAGCACATGAAGCTACCTTGTAAGGAATTAGATCCTTGGTCCTTCAAGGTCAGTGTTGTCTATTCAGACTGTCAGGGGCTCTCTGAGGTCCGGGGCAGAGGTCTTTCACACCACGGATTGCCTGGCCCTTTTAACTGGGATTGGACCTGAGAACTTCTGCATGCAAAGCAGACGCTCTCCCACGGAGCAATGGCTTCTCCCCAAATCAGGTATAAAGTTCAGCCATCGAGGCTTTTTTCTCACCGCAAAAAAAGAGATGAAAATGCTAAGCTCCTAATTCATAGGCTGACACGGAGGGGGGGGGGAGTCAAAATGCAAACGTTACACGTGTATGAAAGAGACCCTTCTGATCAGATTGATTGGACTCCAGGTGCTGGCAACTGGTAGGAGACTGGGGGGGGGAGGTGGAAACATAGGGGGTCATCAGTACAATAGCCAGCAAATGCAATTAAACACGTAACTCAGCTGATACATTCCTTACTCATCAAAGCACTCTGTTTCCTGCAGACAAGGAAGTGGAATTTTGCAACACAACATGTAACCTCTTTCTCTGTCCAAGGGAGATCAGTTCCCCCTGGAGAAAATGTCCAAGGCCTTTCCCCTCCCCTCCCCAAGCACCTCCCCAAGCCTCACCCCCAAACCTCCACTAATTTCCTAACTTGGAGTTGGCAACGCTATACGGTTTGGGTGGGGAAAAAAAACTGTTCCCAGCTGCTCACAGGTTCTTTCTTTCTCTGCTCCTGCCTATTCAAGCTACACCTTGATTCAATTTTTTTTTCTTGGCCACATGCCCAAGTCCTGGTCCCTGACCATCTTCTCCAGATTTATATCTCCTGACCCTCTTGGCACCTGTCTCAGTTTGCCATCCTGACCTCCAGTTTCCCCTCTCTGCTTGGTCAAGCTGCTCACTGAGATGCCCTCCCTCCCCCCCCCCCGAAAGGCCTTAACCCTGGTGGAGGGGAGGGGTGAAGAGGGCACCAGAGCCAGCCGTCCCCATATAATTCATACACTTCCTGTGCAGGAACGAACATGAAACTGGCATTTAAATGGATACACGCTGCGATGCTGCACACACACACACACACACACACTCACACACTGTTTTTACACATTGAATACACAAATAGCTAGAATGCCCCCGCCAAAGTCCTCTGTGAGATCACGATGCATTAAAAATAATCTATTCCCTTAGACTCCCTTCTCCGAGCTCACAGATGTTTCCCAGGTGGATCTGGGCCAGGCTTGTTCAATTTCAGCAGCAGAATTGCTTTCAGGCTGTTTCCCCGGCCAGCTGACACAATGAACGCCTTGACAATGTATGTGGAACTTCAATGCTATTTCCGACCCAAGGCTGCCTTCAGCGCTGGCATTTCACAGAAGTGCCACAGTGTCCTTTGAAGCAGTCCTCTGACAAAACCACGCAGCTGGGGTTCCATGCTTGGGCCTACCCCAGCCTAGCGCTGAAAATGAAATGGATAACTCCTCTAAATTGTTGCTTTGTCTTGAAGGAAGATATGTTGGAGGTTAGCCAGCAAGAGTGACTTAGGCAGAGAATTTATTAGGGCCCTTTCCTCTCAAATGGGAGCATTAAAGAAGGGGGGAAGGAAAAAAGAATCGGGGGCTGCATAAAACAAAATAACTTCATATGTTGGCTTGCTGGGGACACCGTTCAAGAGTTCCTCATGCCCAAAGCCCATCACGGAAGCCATTTCGTAGCTGATTTGCTAGGGAGAGATTCCTTAGTCCTGTGGTGTTAATGGCTTTCCAGTGGGGGGTCTATTGCCAAATTCCGAACTCATCAACGCAATCTATTATTAATAACCCCTCGAAAGGCTTTTGCGGTGGCGTTATTGCGGAAGGCATCGAAAGCTCTGCGGTGTCATTCGTTATCTAGATTGCAAGGGGGGGAAAATATATGTGGGGAAATAAAACAAGAGCCTCGACATTTTATAAACAAAATGTTTCATGTGTTACATCGCCTCGCCTTCCCTCCATATAAAACAGTGGGGTGCAGGAAGGAGACGCTGGCGAAGATTTGCTGCAAGGGAGGGAGCTGCCATTGGGCTAGAAACTTTTTCCTCCTTGATTTGTTATGAGGCAAAGCAGGATTGTTTGACCCAATTGGCTTCAGCTTTCAGCTTTCAGCTTCTCGCCTGGGTTCGTGCCAGGTCATTTTCTGAGATGGGATGGCGCATGAGCATGGGACCACTCCTTTCTGGAAAACTGGAAAAGGTGGGTAGAACTCCCTTATTTGGATGACTTTTGGTACATTCACAAATGCCCATTCTAATAGGGATGTTTCCAAAATTCTCTTCTTCTAAATTTTGTCCTGAATTTTGGAGTGTCAAATCTTCCTTCTACAGAGGAACTGGTGCACTGGGCATCCTCCATTGCTTCATCAGCCACCCCCACCCCCCAATTTCTGACTTTTATACAGAGCACCATGAATCTGCAGTTTGCCACCCTTTTCCAATTATTTTGGCTCATTTCCATCTTTCTTCCATGCTATGCTACCAACAAGCATGTGCTCTCTGATAACAGAATCTGCAAGAAAAACAACTTAACATGTTGGATGCGTGGTGGTGACAAGATCCTTTTTAGCATGCCATTTTACCAATGCACATGAGCACCTCAATACACCGCCTCTCGAAAAGAATCGTGGCACAACATGAGTTTCTGACCATGTGTTAGTGTGTACATCTTCATTAGTAATGTACATTAGTAATGTAAAGAGGAAACAACTACAAATGAGCTAAAACTGGGGTAGTCAACCTGTGGTCCTCCAGAAGTTCATGGACTACAATTCCCAGGAGTCCCTGCCAGCATTTGCTAAAGGAATTGAAACAATTTTTTTTTAGAACTGATTTCAGAAATTCTCTGTATCAAACTAGGATTAAGGAGGAGTCCATTGTAGCACTGAATTAAATTCTGGAATAATAAAGGAACAGATCAGGGAAAATCTCTAATATTCCTCACTTGATAACTGCAATATGATGTGGTGACGTTGTCCAGGAAGCAGCCATCACTGATCAAATGCAGCAGAGACCTGAAACATTGGCTGGTCTCCTGCAGTTCTTTCTTTGCCCCCAGTAAAGCATTGACTCCTCCCAATGTACCTTCCTGGTGACCGATTCAAGAATCATTTGGATCCAAGTCTGAAATTCTTCCGCTGAGATTCCGGGACTACTGTTGAGCTGAGGCATGGGCTGCCCGACAAACTGAATCAGCCTTCCCCGATTCTGTGTCCCCTCCCAGGGTCAGAAAGTGACACTCGATACCCCAGGAAATCTAGACTTTCCTTATGGAACTCACACTTTGACATACAAGTGGTTAGTTCCTAACCGGTATTAGACCAGTCCCAGATGATGGTAATCTATTCCCGGTTTTCCATTAGGATCACTTAGATCACTAGCTGTACCCATGCTAGAAACCATAGCTACAAATCATTGGGGAAAGGAGTTTTATTGCATTATTGCTAGCTTAGTTATAATTTTTGCTATTTTTTTTGGTATTAGCTGTATTTTTTGTATTAATGAGGTATTGTAAGATATTTTTAATTGACGTTTCTATTTGATGTTTTACAGTGTTATTGTAAACCGCCACGAGCCAGCTTGCTGGGAGCAGTGGTATACAAATTGAATGAATGAATGAATTCTCTTGGACCATGAGCAGGGATATGCAGCTATGTTCCTTATTCTGTTTGTATATTTATTTACATTTTCATCAGTAGTTTCAAGACTTTGCTTTTCACTGTATGTTCTTCAGGTCCATTTGCATTGTGAAAGAATATCAGATAACTTTATATTCAATTTATGCAGTGCATACACTATACATCACAGATACACTGAATATATTCATGGTACTGATTTACTGATGCACAAACAGTACAGAACAATATGTATATTTCAGGGGGGGGGATTAGGTTTTGGGGACACAGAGAATAGTATCGATACAAGGATCCAAACAAGACAGAAGTGAAATAAAATCTGGGATTTCCAGGTGGAAACAGCAGGAATGGAAAATTCAAATCAACCCTAACTGCTAGGCTTCTGGGCTGCAAATATTTACTCTGCAATAAACGAGTGTGCTCATTTTATTATAATTTGGTTTGTTGTTTTACTGTTGTTAGCCATCTTGAAAGTTGTCAAGCTAGAACTATTTTAAATTAACCCAAGCATCTCTTTAACGAGAAGAACCAAATGTGCTTTGCTCGTAAACGGTGGCTGGGCTGAGAATTTGATTGTCAGAGAGGGATGAAGCTGGTCGGTGCGAATGTCCCTATTTTGATTTCCTTGCTCCTTTGTAAGAAACAAACCTTCTTTTCATGCTTGTTTCTCCTCATTAAACATTCCCTTTTGGTGCAAATATATTTCTCCATTTTATTTTATTTTGACATTGTTTGGATATAAACGGTGTCTAATGAATGAGCCTCTTGTGGCGCAGAGTGGTAAGGCAGCCGTCTGAAAGCTTTGCCCATGAGGTTGGGAGTTCAATCCCAGCAGCCGGCTCAAGGTTGACTCAGCCTTCCATCCTTCCGAGGTCGGTAAAATGAGTACCCAGCTTGCTGGAGGGTAAACGGTGATGACTGGGGAAGGCACTGGCAAACCACCCCGTATTGAGTCTGCCATGAAAACGCTAGAGGGCGTCACCCCAAGGGTCAGACATGACTCGGTGCTTGCACAGGGGGTACCTTTACCTTTACCTAATGAAAACATGGAGTCCTAGAAACAGAACGAGCCCTCACGTAGACTGATGAAAACGAGGCAGACCAAAACTGACCTCAATAATGACGTACAACCCCCCCCAAAAAAACAAAAATTGGGGACTCCCCCTCATTCCTACTCTTGGCCTAGCAGAAAAGCTACAAGTGTTGTGTTTTGTTTTTTAAAGACCATTGTCGTTTTGGTGAAGCGATAGCCCTGTTCACCGGTTCACTGATGAAGGAATGCATGCGGAGCAGAAATCAGAGTGATACCCATTGCTCCTGCTGCTCACCTCTACGTCACTGAGCACCATGCGCGGAGGCCCAATCATGCATAGACTAACCCATACAGCAGAGTAGCTCCTAAGCACACGGGGTCTGAATGTATGGTGAAGGATCGCAAGCTGGGTGTCCCTCACCCTCTCCTGAATGCACTTTATGCAATGAATGAGTGCATGTTGCCATGGCCAGCCATCCCCGACATCTTCCAGAACCTTCTAGGTTATCATAGTGTAAAGTTTACATGGGTGAGAGCTCACAATGGTTGATGCCCTGTGAATCTTTAATTGAACAAATTAGAGGCATGCCTTGAGGATTCTGGCCGGATCAGAACACAGTCCTAGAGTGACACTTGTGGGGTATCTATGTTGGCACACAGTCTGGGAATTCCAGGCCTTCGTCCCTCCTGTTGTGATTTGACTGCAAAAATTGTGCCATCCCTCTATAAGGGGCTGAATTGTCTTCATGGGATACCCCTCAATGAACAATGAGATCATGTTGAAAGAAAGAAAGAAAGAAAGAAAGAAAGAAAGAAAGAAAGAAAGAAAGAAAGAAAGAAAGAAAGAAAGAAAGAAAGAAAGAAAGAAAGAAAACAGCTGGCTTTATTTCCAAAATGTACTATTTTCTAGTCTCTCCCCACCCCCGGCAACCCTGGAGCAAATAAATTGTTCTTTTGCCGCCATTTTGCTTTCTTCTTTTCAGTTGCTCCGCTATTTCCTCTTTTTTGTCACGTCACATTATTTGGGGGGCTGTAATTCCTATTTGTTGCCACGCCTGTCTTCCTGTCTGCCATTGTTCCCCGTTTCTAATCCTCCCCTTACCCGTTCTCCTCTTCTTTGCCTCTTACTCCCTCATCCATTCCTCTTTCTGCTCCCCCTTCCCTCCGCCTTCTATTCTCCAGTGGCTTTTTGAGAGCGGGGTGACTCTCTGCTATAGCAACCCCACCTCTCCAGGAAAAGTCACAACAATCTCTTCAGGGGAGTCGGGGAGGGGGAGGAAAAAGCCTTTTCACAAGCTGGCAGCAGAAACAAATCCGGCTTGAAGGAACAAGGAGGATTAGCCAGGGGGCAGAGGGTTGCGGACTTAACTCTCTCCCCTTGTTTCTTTAGAGCACCAGTCATTCAGAACCCTGCTGCTGTGTACAATTAAACACCGTGATATTTTTTTGTTGTTGTTTTAAAAAAAAGTTCAGCGTGACACAAGGAGGGGAATTGTGGAAAGGTTTAATTCCACTTTAATATCTTTCCAAGTTGAGAATTCCAAAAGTGAGCTATTTAACCCACCAGTTTCCACTGGGACATAAAAACGAGACTGGGATTTTCTCAAAAGGCTGCCTGGTCTACTGGCCGTAGAGCTCTCTGTCACATTTTTTACCCACCCTTTCAAGAAGTGGTTCACAGAACCATACTCCCTATAAGGCTATAAGAAGGTTATAGCCTTTGGAGCTCATAATTTTTAGGTTCTTGCTTTCCCAGCTCAGCCAGGAAGATCCAAGGGTCACTCTGGGCAACTGATTCTCCCTCAGCCTAAACTAGCAACCTCATGGGGTTGTTATGAGTGGAGTGCCCTGAGCCCCTTGAGGGAATATAATGAAGCCATTAAAAATGGAGCTAGCCCCAATAGGTATTCCTTGCTTCCACTGTAGACCTTTAACCTGCCCCATTACGCTACTTCTTGGGGTCCCCTGATCTGCATTTCAGGGAGTATTCATGAAGACAAAGAAATCCTACACTGCTGATAGAAATCACTTTTTTCTGTGAACATTGCGGCTGGATCCAGCCTATTATGAGCATGGCAGCACAGGGATACCTAACAAGATATCCATGAGCACTATGACACATATGAATATATCTGTAGTGCCTCAAAGCATCTCTGCAGAGCAAAATGCCACTTCTGTCTTTCTCCCACATCAGTGCAGCTGGAAGAGTTCCAGAAGAGACCAGGAGGCATCTGCTCTCTGTCTGTAGGGACTACCCATTTGGAAGCAGATGTCTGTATCATAGGTGGGCACTTGGCTTGGAAGTCCTCAGCATTTTGCATTTGGCCCATACTTTATGGTAGCCATTTTGTATTGGTGCCTACAACCTGTCCACAGAATTCCAATAAAGCCCACAGTCTCAAGAGGGTTGGGTACCCCTGGCCCAGAGGACCTACAACCAGCTGGTATGTCACATGCTTCACATCTAGAAAGTTATAGGTACAATTTTTGGCATTTGCAGTTAAAGGAGTTCAAGTCAATGGGATGGGTAAGATCCTTTGTTTGACTGACAGCCTGAGAGCAGCTGCCAATCATAGTTATAGGGGCTCAACAACAATACCACCACCACCACCACCGACGATGGCGATGATGATGATGTTATTCTTGTTGCTCACCCTTCCCTGGTAGGCTCAGGGTCATTTACAACAGTATTCAAACACTCAGTACAATAAGTTAGCCTTTCTCAACTTTTTTTACCATTGAGAAACCCCTGAAGAGGCACAATCATGCTGAATATGGTTGGGAAACATGGCTGTGGATATGCCCACAAGTGGTCCCTCCCCTTCCCACACCCTCCAGGCCCATCATTGGCCATTTTGGGAGGGGTGGCTGGGTCATATCACCCATATATGGTCATATAACCTAATAAATATTTAAAGAATATATTTTTAAAAATAATTAATTGCCACCCATTTGGGAAATCCTTCTGGGGCTGTCAAGAAACTCTGAGGTTTCACAAAATAAGTAAACAATAAATATAATTGAATACTCTTAAGTTTTAACATTTGCTAAATAAATTAAAAGCCATCTCTCCAATGTAACTAAACCATCTAGGGGGAGGGGCTCGGTCTATGTTGGGCAGATTTGTGCACGATGTTTCTCAGCTTCAGATTTCAGATAGGGAGGCCAAGTACTTGTCTGGCGTTGGTTTCCTGGTCATGAAATTACCAGTGCTGATGAATATCAAGGCATGTAAAAGAGAGACAAAATACAATCACTTCTGTTCTGTTCCCCCTCCATTACAGATCATAAATGTTATTGAACGAATCTGAATTGTGGCTGTTTTGGAATTAATGCAGCTAGGGCCTCTGTGGAGTGTGCTATACTTCCCTTCCCAGAAGTGGAAAAGTGAGTAAACCTCAATAAGTAAACCTCCACCTGCTCTTGGTCACCTTTTTATCCCGCCCTTTCAAGAAGTGATTCATAGTGGCATCAGGGGCCCCAGCAGACTAGGCTAGAGCAAAGTTAATGAGTATAACCAAGAGGAAGACTTGAGGGGAGAAAGCAAAGGGAACAAAGGGGTGGTACAAGCCAGGATTTTGCTGCACTCATCGAACGCATACTTGGGAGAATGGAGGTCAATAAAAACTTCATCCATGGATACTTTAATCCTATGTATACTCTGCCAAGAATGTGGAAATGAGACATATTTGAGGGGATAGCAACTACCCCTTGGAATCATCCTTTACAACAAAGAGTAAGGATAGATTCAAGTGGGTAGCCGTGTTGGTCTGAAGTAGCATGACAAAAATAGAGTCCAATAGGACCTTTAAGACCATCAAAGATGTATTCAAGGTGTGAGCTTTCGCGTGCAGGCCTTGAATAAATCTTTGTTGGTCTTAAAGCCGCTATTGGACTCTATTTTTTGTTGAACAAACAGTAAGGAGGGAAAAGCCATCCACAGAGTTCAATAGGAGGAGTTGATGCACAGGTATGGCATAAGTTTGGGAGGCCCGTTAGAGATCAGAAAATGTTCCCTGTTTTGTGTCTTTTTTATATCAATATGTCAATTTTTTTAGCCTCCCGCTTTTCCTCCTTGGTTCTGTGGATCTGCTTCTGTTGTGTGTGCAAATTATTCTTATAAGCAACTTGCATGGTAGTTATAACTACATAGTGCAGCTCATATATGGAGAATTCTAATTTATTAAGGCACAAATAATATTGGAAAAGGCATAGGCTTAGGGAGAGGAAATCATCATGAAGAAGCTGAAAAGGGCATAAGAATTCGTGGAAGGAAGCAAAACTGGAAGGGGAATTTTCAGGTGGAAAATATCAGGGATTCGAAATTCAAAATTGGCCCTAACTTCAGAGGCAGCAGAATGTCACAGTTTTAAGAGAAGAAGAAGAGCTGGGTTTTTTTGTAACCCGCTTTTAACACCCAACAGAGTCTCAAAGGGACTTAGTTACCTTCCCTTCCTCTCCACACAACAGACACTCTGAGAGGTAGGTGAGGATGAGCCATCTCTGAGAGAACTGTGACTGGCCCAAAGTCAACCAGCTGGCTGCATGTGAAGGAGGAGTGGGGAATCAATCCTGGATCTCCATGATAGAGCCACCACTCTTAACCACTACACCAAGCTGGCTCTCTGTTAATCTGTCTGCTGCTGCTTCCTATGTACAAAGGGCTTCTTCTCACAAGGAGAACCTCCTTCACTGCCACCAAGCAACCCCCAGAGATGACAATCAAACAATTGTGGCCTTATGAATGCAGGAGAGGAGCGTAAGTTTGAGGATGGCTCTCTCCTTCTTAGTCTCCTTGCATACCTTCTAAACTCAAAGGGCTCTTGATCAGAAATCCCAAAAGGACAATTTAAAATTTGGCCTGCACACCCAGTGAAAACTATTTGTAAAGATCCACTGACTGATTTTGAAACACATTTGTGGACTACCATAGCATCAGGGGACATCAAAGGAGATAGAGTTTACAAATTTAATAAGAAGAGATTGCCACATCTATCTATCTATCTATCTATCTATCTATCTATCTATCTATCTATCTATCTATCTATCTATCTATCTATCTATCTATCTATCTATCTATCTATCTATCTATCTATCTATCTTTCTATCTATCTATCTATCTATCTATCTATCTATCTATCTATCTATCTATCTATCCATCTATCCATCTATCCATCCATCTATCCATCCATCCATCCATCCATCCATCCATCTATTATATTTATATACCGACCTTCCTTGGACCTTCCTTGAGGCTCAGGGCGGTTTACATGGAACTGGAGAAAAACAGTACAAATAATGTGAAGGAATAGTTATCAGGAACTTTCCCTTGTAACGCAAACACTCTGAAAAATGTAACAAGGGCACCCTTTATCCTACAACTTAATATTTGAACCTGCCAAATTACCTGCACTAATTAAGAGAACCAAAATTTGCAATTGTGGGAGTTAAGTTGTTGCTCAAGAGAAATTTTTAGCCAGTGAAGGGAGGTATTATTGTCCAGATAAGGACCGGCAGAGGGGGCTGAATCAAGAATGGCAAGGGTTAACCTAGATGTGCATTATGCATCTTACATGCACTCTAGATCTATCCTTGCAGTTCTTCATCCAGTAAGGGACACACACGCTGGAGCCTGTCTCTGCACAGACGTCCTTTGTCAGCACAACGTTGCTTTCAACCGTTTGCACAGCCGCATCCTGGTGCAACTAGTCAGTGAGCAATGGAGTTGACAGCCAACGATGGGCCTCAGAACTGAAATGCCGCCTGTTTTAGAAACACCTTCTGATATCTGCCTGTGAATCTAGGGATGGGTGGGTTGACAACTGAACTCTAAAGTCAAGCTGCGGAATCAAGAAAATATCATCTGTAAACAGAGAACGGGTTCATGTAGGAGCACAGGAAATGCTTTGTTGGATCAGACCACAGATCCACCCAGCTCAGCATTCAGATGCTTCTTCTCTAGCCTCAAAGAGGGTGATCCACACCTCCCTTCCCTCTTGCAGACCGCTCTGGGATCCTTGAAAGGAAGGCGAGAGCCAAACATGCTTTAAAAAAGTATTGTTGGGATGTTTTTAATGACATCGATGTGAAGAATACTTTAGAGAAGACAGGTCCCTGCCCCAGGGAGCTCACCGATCTAAAATTAACCATAAGGAAGACAACAAAAGGAGAGAAGGGAAGAGGAGGTGGATCAGCAGGGGAAACAACTCAATTAGTTCCAGCTCTACAGGGTTAGGTTTAGTTTCAGCCAAGGAGAGGGCATGAGAAGAGATGGCAAAGTTTTCATTTTTGGGCTTTGGATTCCCCACCCTCCACCCCTGTGCCATCCTCTAGGGGAGTCGTTCTCAACCTTTTTTGGCCATGGACATTTTAGGAGCTCTTCTCAGGCTCCAGGGCCCCCTGTAGGCTGGCCACATAGACAATGAGCTAGACTAACAAAGGCCTAAGCTAAGAGTGAACTAACTATACTTGACCCACCTTGTCTTATATATATGTGAGACAAACGTCTAGAACATTCCACGAAGAGAAGCATGTCATGATGTCATACATGACAAAAAGGGTCTTTCATCGGTTCAGTTACCAGGGTCCCTCATAAACCCTTTGGGCTCCCGTTCTCACCTTTGCAGTCTGTGCCCCCCCCCCAAATGTGCCAGAGCCCCTCAAGGGGCCATATGGTCCCCATTGAGAATGGTTGCTCTAGGGGGTTTATTTTGCTCAACTAAACCATGAGACAGAAAGACAAGGGGATGAAACGCTGCCACTCAACTGCTGCTCCCATCATCCCTGAACAGGTAACATGAAAAGATCCTTTGAAGTAGGGAGAGGCTGTAGTTCCTCCGTGGGAGGACATTTTGTATGCTAATAGTCTCTTGCTCAATTCCTGGCAGTTCCAGTTCAAAAGGATAGCAGGTAAGATGCCCGAGGAAGACTCTTTTTAGTGCCTGACACCCTGGAGCACCAGAAGGAGCCTGTAAATGTGAATCTGATTTAAAACAGAACCGCCCTCCCGTTCTTCAGTGGGTGCCAGGGTACCAGACCTTCCTCCTGTATTTTATCCTCAGAACAATCCAGGGAGATAGGTTAGGCTGCAGCTTCATGGCTGACTAGGGATTTGACCCTGAAACTCTCTACTCTAGTTTGATGTTCTAACCACTACACCAGACTGTTTTGTTTATGCATGAGCAGATAATGTGCTTTTGGCACTCATTGCAACATCTTCTCTCTGCTAAGTATGGCCACAGTGATAGGCAAATTAGAAGACTATATCACGTCTAATTCATAACCCAACTAAAAGAAGAGGCCTCCTGGTTTAGTCCACTATCCTGTTCTCTCAGAGGTGATCCCAGAAGTAGAGTATGACCCCCACTCCCACTCCCATCTAGACTGTTGCCTGAGCCATTCCCCTGCAATCAAAGCCAACAAAGATTATTCTTTCTTGATAGGTTTTAACGTCAGGCCTGGGAGATGGTTAACTGACGGGATAACTGGAGTAGTATTTTAGTTGAATTTCAAGATTTTTAAAGTTGTATTGTACAAGATTATTCCTCTTGTTGTAAGCCACCCTGAGATCTTTTTGGAGAGGGGCGGCCTAGAAATCCAAGGAATGAATGAACGAACGAATGAGCGAACGAACGAACGAAATGAAAAAAGCTTCCCTCTGTTGCGTCCCCCCTGGAACAAGCATTGGTATAGTGCCCTGAACATGAGGGATTCATTTAGTCCTCTTGGGTATGGGTAGCAGGCATTCTTGATGATGTCCATGAATTTGCTGAACGTCCTTTTAAAGCCATCTAAGCTGATGGCAATCACTGGTGGTAGAGGAACATTCCATTGTATTTGAGAGCAGGGAAACAAAAGTGGGGAACATGAGCACAAGCAAAGGAGAGGCCATTTTTATTTAACCTTTTACTACATTTTCATCGCACTTCCCAATCAAGTCCGTACATGCATGGAAGGTTGCCTACTGTGGGTTGGGAAATTCCTGAAGATTTGGGGAAAGCGTGAGGGTTGTGGAGGGATTGTTATTTATTTAGCGTATGGCATGCATAGTGTAGCCACAAGATCCAGGGCAAGGGACGTTTGGAGATGGTTTGCCATTGCCTGCCTCTGCATTGACTTCTAGAGCTCCTTGGAGGAATTTCATCCAACTCCTTGGAGGTATCCCATCCAAATTCTAGCCAAGATCAGCCATGCTTAGCTTCTGAGATCTGATGAGATCAGGCTTGCCTGGGCTACCTAGCTCAGGGCAGAGGGGAGGGAGCGAAGAGAACTTTAACGTTATTGTTTATCAGTGTTATGAAAATAACAAGATGTATTTGTACATGTCCTGGGAAAAGACCCTGGAAAAAAGATTTTGGAAACAGTAAACAATATCCGGGAACTCCGGTGGTCTTCATTTGTTTATAGGAGGACTCTTATCTTTTGAAACTTTTTTTTTGCATCAGCCAGAGTTTGTGACTCTATGAACATTTCTACCAGGCAAGAAAAGAGAACATACAAAGAAAGTATCTTTCGGAGGCTTTTCGTGCAGTGAGTGGACTAAAGATTTTTGGGGATTATTATTGAATGGCTGTTAATGTAATTCATGTTATTTGTTAATACATGATATATGTGTTGAATAAAGTACTCTTCTTTTTGGTTGCCCCACATGCATTGGGGTGAGGTGGTTAAATCCTGATGTGTTAAATCCTGTGCTGCTTCCAGATGTGGGTGGGGCAGCCACCTTGGTTTGCTCCTCCATGCTACCGCAAAAAAACTCCCTGCACAAAATATACTAGCATCGGCCTAGTCTGGAAACTACTGTTGTTTTTAGGTTTGCCAGTTTAGGATTGGGGAATACCTGGAGACTTTGGGGGTCGAGCCAGGAGCGGGCAGGATTTCAGATGGGGAAGGACCGCAATGGCGTATGATGTTATGGAGCCCTCCCTCCAAAGCAGCTGTTTTCTCCAGGTAAACTGATCTCTCTCACCTGGAGATGAGCTGTAAAACTGGGGGATCTCCAGGTCCCACATGAGGACTGGCATCTCTAGTTGCTTTGCCATGTTTTTTTTTTGGGGGGGGGTGTTTTTAGGTTTATCACCTAATTACCAGTAATTGCCCCAATGTTATCATCATACAACTCCTGAAAATCAAGGGTTGGAGCCTCAGAGTAAGCCCCCCACACACACACACACACAACCCAGCATCTGTGTTTGCTCTGCAGATTTAGCCAACCGGACACTCTGCACCTGTATCTACAGATTTACTGATAAGCCCAGAACCGTAAGGGAGACGGAGCACCTTTCACCAAAAGCATCAACACTGGTGGGCTAGGAAAGCGTGTGAACACATCCTAGTCACCCAGCAAGGCCACATTTAATTCTTGACCTTTTTGTAAGTCTCCTTCAAACCCAAGTAGCCATATCCAAGATCTGGCCATTTGGTTCGCTTTCTCCCTGGGGTGAAACGTTCCTTCCAAGCCCAGAGCCTGTTTCAGGTACGAACTATCCTGGCATCCCTACGAGACTATTTATTTCATCACATTGTCTGTGGCACTGATATTTATCAATCAGGGATTCCTTCTTAATGAAAAAATGTGCCGACTTCATAACACCTGCATGGCTAATTTTTGCTCAGCAAAATCCCAAGGAAAGAGAATTGGTTAGAGAAAAAAGTAGAATTAATAAACTGTCTACTGCGTGGCCAGATTTGGAAAATGGAATGCTTTCCTATCTAGGACGAGAAATTAATTTCGAGCTTGTATCCCTGATGCTTTCTAATAGCTTTGTTGTTTGTATTTCAGAATATTGTTTGTATTCATTTTGTTTCTATTTTTATCAATAAAAATTAGAAAAGAAAAAAATGTACCGAGTTATCTGCAAACCATCTAATAAGAGATCTGACACACACACACACACATCCCCCCAATACCAAATAAAGGAGGTCTGGTTTTGCTTTCTCAATGGTATGAAGACAAATACTCTGTACATGGCTAGAATCACTTTCCTCCTCCATATTATCATCATTCATATTCAAGAAATGTGCTCTATTTCAGGGGTAGTCAACCTGTGGTCCTCCAGATTTCCATGGACTACAGTTCCCATGAGACCCTGCCAGCGAATGCTGGCAGGGGCTCATGGGAATTGTAGTCCATGAACAACTGGAGGACCACAGGTTGACTACCCCTGCTCTATTTGATTGCCCTGTCCTCATCACAAATTGGAGGGAAATGGGGATTTGGAGAAGCAAATCAACAAGTGGCAGAGGAAGTTTTGACTAACTATTCCCCACCCTACATGCGAGTATGCACCTTCCCTTAGTTCAGAGCTAAGTGGAGAGATGGGTTGACTCTCAAACAAGTTCCAATGTCTTTGTACTGTACCCTAAATTAACTTACTCTGCAGCTGCCTGCCCTATAATGCATTAGCCTACATAGGACTTCAAAATGAACCTTGCTAGCTGCTGCGTATGTAATGACAGGATGAGCTCTCCATGGTACCCTAGTGTGCATGTGCAAGTATATATGTTGGTTTTCATGTGTGACTTTATTATTTGTTAACTGCCTTGGTGGCCCTTGTGAGGGCAGAAAGGTGGGATTTGTAAAATAAAATAAATTTGTAAAATAAAATAAATCTAGCCAAGCACTAAGCACAATGAATGGCCTGCTGTGCAATCCAACCGTTCGAAATAAGTTGTCAAAATTGACTTCGTCCACTAAGAATTGCTTAGTAATGACAATGAGTCAAAACCATCCCTAATGTAATTACTGGAACCCTTCGATTATGGCTTTTCAGAACGTGGAATTCCTTAATTGCTCTTGTGCTCTTAACTCTGGACTCATCCTTGTATGCCCATAACTTGATTCCCACCCCCCAATTGATTTGTATAGCTTTGGGGCCCAATTCACACATGCTTGAATGTCACAGTTGGATGTCTCGGCATTTGATTATACTTGCAGCTGACTATGTAAACCAACTACATTGCAAACTGCAAAGTAGTTATTATTAGAGTGTCTTAGGGTTGCCAGCTCTGGAGACTTTGGGTCTGGGAGTGGGCGGGATTTGGGCCAGGGAGGCATTTCAGTGGAGTATAATGCTATGGGGTCCACCCTCCAAAGCAGCCAGATTTTTTCCAGGGGATCCTCAGGTCCCATGGGGGGACCTCCATCCCTAGCTCAGGACTAGGGAAAGCGACATTAAACTCCTGAGCCTGCTATGAAACTCATGGAACTATCTGGGGAAATTTAGTCTGCCTCAGCTACTGCACGGGGCATTTGTGAGGATAAAATGGAGAGGGCAAAAGTATAATTAACACAGAGAAAGAAAAGTAGGTGGCCCATATGTATACATTTGTGGGGATCAGAGAACCTGACAGGGGCCCATTCGGACATGCCCAATTTGCTTGCCTGAATCAGCACCCAGAGCTTGTGAAGGAGAGCTCGGTTTTGATTTTCTAGCCCTCCTTCCCTACTCCTCCCTGCCTTCTGCTGCTGGAATTAAGCCCAGGAACCACCGCCTGTCTTTGAACAGATCAGAGCCCTGTTAAAGTGCGTGACAACATCTTAAGCTTTCGCCGCATGTTGCCCTGCATCTCCCACTAAAGATGTCACCTCCGTCCCGCTGGCCCCACTGACGGAACCCACAGAGGAGAGGGGGAGAAAAGCAGTTTAGTCCAAGAGTGCGTGGAGAATTCCGGCTCGCTAAGCTGACTGCCGACTCGCTCGATTTCACCCGAGAAAGCACCAAATCCTTATCATTAAGGGCTTAAGGCCGCTTTAAACCTCCCCGCCCCTCTTTCGGAGACAAAAAGAATACTGTTTATGGGGCATCGGACGACGCAAACCATCTGTAAACAGTCCCTTTGATGCAGAAACCCTTTCGAACTTCCCGCCTGCCTGGAGGCGCATACCCACTGTGTCAGTAATGAAAGGAAGAATGTAAGGTGTATGCCAGGTCAGGATGAAGCTGGGGAGGGGGAGGATATATGAAAGAGTTCCTAGTTAGCTTTAAAAAAAAAAATCCCTGTTCATCCTCGAGCACTTTTTTTGAGCCTCTTCTTCACATGACCTTTTACACGCAGAGGCACCTCTGTGACTAGACCCAACTTGGCAAGTCTGACCAAGCTGATAGCTACATTTGCTGGACAACCATCCCGCTTTTCCAAAGGCCTCTCCTCTCTGGTCGCTGTCTTTTCTAAAGCATTGGCCCGGTTCTTTCCCTTTTGAGTCAGTCTTGTTATTACATGTTGGTTAGCACGAAGGGCTGAAGCTGCCCATCTCTAAGGTTTACTTCCCTTCCTAGAATCTCTAGGCGTTAGATCTCAGCACGGGGAAGGGATGCATCGTGTCTCTAATGCTCACGTGTACAAATGCACTTGCACAGATTGGCATTTCACAAGTGTTGCTGTTGCTGTTGTTGTTGTTATAATATTTTGATTTTTAGGCCGCCCCTCCCTGCACAGCAGGCTTGGGGCAACTTACAACATAAAACTTATACAAAGATTAAAATCATAAAACATAAGCATAAAAACAATATGTAGGCTAGTAGCTGTATATGGTTGGGCGCTGCGGCCGCCAAAGTGGCCGTTCCAGCCCGAAGCAGCCAGCACTGCGGTGCAGGGAGGAGTGGCGGCACCAGTGCCAGCGCTCCAGTCGATGCATGCATGCTCTGCACCAGTGCTGCTCCTCCTCCCCCCCCCCACGCCACAGCGCTGGCTGCTTCAGGCTGGAATGGCCACCTTGGCGGCCACAGCACCCAACTCTAAAGGAGTGGAGTTTGAATAATTAAATCAGTGGGATTATACAGTTGTTTCCATTTCTGATTTCCCTTGGAGGGGAAGGGGGCATTTTGATGATCTGTTACTCATTTGGACCTCAAGCATGCGCCTGGTGGAAAAGTGCCATTTTGCAGGTCCTGAAAGGGCCAGGCTCTCCACTGGCAGCTCATTCCATCAGGCTGGGGCTGGGGCTGATATGGCTCTGGCTGAGATCAAACATACTTCTTTGGGGCCAGGGACCAGCTGAACACAACACTCTTTGGGGGGTATCCTCGGAGAGGTGGTCTCTTATATACGCAGTACCCAGACTGCATAAGGCCTTTATGAATTATATATGGTTAATTATGCCTTGTGGTCAAAACTTGGCTTGCAAAGAGACTCGTGGGAATCAAAATGCAAGACAAGCCCTGATTTTATTATCTTTTAAACAATTCAGTCTAAGATGTTCCTTTAGCTATGGAGCTAGGTGTAGTGGAGGCAGGGTTACCAGGTTGGGAAATTCCTGGGGATTGCGGGGGGGGGGCAATTGTGAGCACAGTGGGTTTCGAGGAAGGGAAGGACCTCAGCAGGAACTGATCTCTGTAGGATGGAGAGCCTCATAATTGTGGGTTACCTCCAGGTCCTACTTGGACGCTGGTCACTCTAAGCCGAGAATCAAGTGGCTTCTTGCCCTCCTTCCATTTTGGACAGTTATAAGACAATGATTTCTTTTTAGTACATTTTAACAACACAGAGAGTTGTATATTTGGCTTTAACCACAGCGTCTACAGCAGTGTAAGCAAGCGTAATGTACAACCATCAAGGAGCATCTTAAACAATTTGGGGAAAGAGGCTTGGGCTTATCTTTTTAGGCAACCAGCAGGAGGTGTGAGGCTACAGACATGGAACAAGCACTATGTCCTGTGTGCTGTGATGTCACTTCCGGGAGAAACCCAGAAGTGATGTAGTGTAGCTCTAGGAATCACTAGAAATTCTATGGTAAAACCACAGCAGAAATGCTGCTGGTGCAAGGCCTCTATCCATAACAGAAGACCTTGAAGCCCTACTTGCTAAAAAGACAGAAAAACACATTCCTCTTTTCATCTAGGAAATGTTGCAGATATGCCCTGGAATTCTGGCAGTTGCAACCAGTTGGTAGAACAACTGATATTAGCCTTGCCTGTTCCCAGCATCCCAAATGTTGAGACTCATGAAGTGCATCGCTTGGTATCTGTGAACATGTATAGCCATGACCTGTGGCTTTGAAGAGGTGGATGATTCACTACCATTCATCACCACCTCAAAAGACAAAGAAATTAACCATGTGCTCAACGTAAACGTAGTCAGTCAATGGCAAATCGCAGTCTCCCATCTCCAGGCGGCACGCACAGACAAAACCGCAAGCCACCATGCACCGAACTCTTAAAAAGAAACCATCAAGTGTGTGGGTTAGCTGACAGCCCTGCAATGTCAGGGTACAGCTCTGAAGAGGAGCCCTCAAACCGAAGGCTCAGGGCCAACGCCTGGATCCTGGCAACTGTAATTGGATCCCAAGTGTGTCCTCTGTTTCTGTGACCACACTTCCCCTAAAACAGGGGTGGGCAAACTGTAGCCCTCCAGATGTTCATGGACTACAATTCCCATGAGCCCCTGCCAGCATTCGCTGGCAGGGGCTCATGGAATTTGTAGTCCATGAACATCTGGAGGGCCACAGTTTGCCCACCCCTGCCCTAAAAGAGCACTGTGTTTGCAGAGTTCCAGTGGAGACCTCGTAATGGAACCATGCAACTTTCAAAAGTGGGTCTCATTGTGACCCTTCTGAATTACCCCCTATCCGAGAGGCTTGTCTCTCCCCCCCCCCAACCTTGTTTTTCCTTTGTGAGACATTGTCCTGGTTCTACCTTCTGTTAGGGAAGAGAGGAGCCTCGCACAGGGGACCATGAAGAAATGCCACGAGAAACCTTGTCAGAGGCAAGTCAATCTCTTGCATCTCTGCATTGTTTGTGCCTGCATGCGCCAAGCACATCTGATGCTTAGATGGGGCAGAATGAGAGCTCCCCCCCCCCCAGCAGAGGTTGATTGGATAGGGAAAGGTCAAACGAGGAGATCTTGCAGAGATACAGCAGGCACCTTCTTCTGACCTTTGAGCTCACAGGAGCCTTTAATAATTTCGTGATTTACGTTTTCACAGCTTGCTTGTGCCGCCACCTGAGCAAGGCAGCCTGAAATTAATAGCACCAGCTAAATATTAGAGGATGTGAGATGAGTGTGTGGGTTTTAAAGTTGCATGGGACTCCAAGCCAAATGCAGCTTCCTGGGGGACAAGCACAGACCTTTTCCTGAAGAATGCACATGTTCGTTCTCATCATGTTCTATTCTGAAAATGTACAAGCAGCCTTTGGGGGGACCCTCCATTGGACAATTGCATGGACTATACCAACACCAACCACAACAAATCACTCCCTGCATATAGAAAACTAGTATTTCAAGAAGGGTAATGATGGACAGGCCATTCTCTCAATAAGAAAGTTTCCCCCACACGCATACAAAAAAAAAAAAAACAAACCCAAACAGGTAATTCTAATCACACAGAGCACATGACGTTCATGAGCCATCAGCTCATTTAGTTTTAGGGTTCCCAACTTCTAACCTGGTTCCTCTAGCTGTCCCATTAATATCAGATTGATTTGCAAGCAATTATCATATGATTTAACATCATTAAAAAACCACACATACACAATTGGCAACCTTACCATATTCATGTTGGGCTAAGGTGACCAGATTGTCCCACTTTTGGTTGGGGGCACCTGGCAAATTGTAGTTATGTTGAAATTAAAAATATATATATTACAATACTATTTTTGCATTCTATGTGTTCTATGAAACTTTTTGTTGCTCCATATAGACCAAATTTTTAATCAAGAACCCCCCATATATACCAAATTTTAAATCAAGAATCCCCTTCCTGGTCAATAGTGTCCCCCTTTACCAATGTTAAAATCTGGTCACCTTATGTTGGGCTCATGTCGTCCCCAGACCCCACGCCTGATCTCTATCCTGCAGCAGGTGTTACTCTAGGTTTGAATTTCTGCATGGGGCCATAGCCTTACTGTGATGCAAACGACAATCACTTTGACTGTGTTATTAATTTGCATTGATTAGTGTCAGTGCAGGCATGTGGAGATCACAGGATATCAAAGTCCATGTGAAATATGAACAAAACTCGGAAGGGGAAAGAATGGCGGCTTAATGTTTTGCCACATGAAAAAGATCTGGTCACACCATTGGCCCACCTAATTCCGGCAGTGGCTTTCCAGGATCTCAAGCAGAGAAGGGGTTTTTCCTGACACCTCCTTCCTGAGCTCCTTTAACAGGAGATGCTGGGGACTAAACCTGGGGTCCTTCTACATCCAACCATTGAGCCACAGCATCCCCTAACAAATTCTGTTGTTACCTGCCCTGAGACAACTGGGAAGGGTGGGCTATAAAAATAAAGTTATATGATGATGGTGTTGGAATCTGCAGGATCTGCATAATTCAAAAGGATATGAAGAATATCCTACACGGGGCATAAGGGGGAAGATATGTAATTGGTACATTGAGATAGGAACTTCCTAGTATTTTCAAATATTCTCCTCCAGTGTCTTCATTGGCTTCTTTGGAGACTTCCTGCACCTTTGAGTGCACTTCCTCTCTGCTTGCCTCCAGAACAAACAGGACCAAAGGAACAATAGAACAGACTGTTAGATGGTTAGGACTCATTCTCTCTTTCCCCTTTCTATACCAAGTTGCTTGTCTTCATAATATATTTTATTCTTTTAAGCAGCCTGGCGCAGTATTCTTATTTGCATATCTTACTCCGCCAATGAACAACTAGAAATCTTTATGACTCGTAGGAACCAATGGTCTTGGATGGGTAGGATTTACACAGAACCTGGAAAAATGGTTCTTTAAACCGCAGCTGAGTTCTGAATTCTAATCCATAAAGTGGTTCTGGGTTCTAATCCCCATCACTCCCCCCCCCCCAAAATCCCCAACTCCATGTAAACAACACTTCTAGAAATCTAACCATCTCAGGATCCCAATGCTGGGGGTGCCGTGTGACTAACGAGACCATCCCTGTCGCCCTTTCCTGCCAGTTCCCCCCAAAAGCAGAGTCTTAACGACACATCTTGATAATTTATTCTAAGTTAAAAGACTTGCTTGCCTACAGTCTCATAAAACTCTTTGCCCAAACAGCCTGCACTTCATCTTTATTGTCACGTTGATGTCTTTATAAACGTATTCACGTGATCTATAGGGAAAGCAGAGGAGACAGTCTTGGATTTATGAGCACATATAAAAAGCGTCTTATATTTAACAAGTGCATTTAGCTGTGTTAACTGCAAGTCACAGTAATAAAGACCCCGCACGTTTCAACGCTAAATTAAAAAACAAGGGGGGGAGGGAGAGAAAAACTTCCGCTGCTCAATAATACATAGGCACTAGGTTTTTTTATGACTCTTTAATATCATGATTTCCATTTAGTTTATAAATAATTGTAGCCAGCTAATGAAACGAAATCAAAACGGCCTCCAACCCATTCCCCCAGGGCAAACTAAACCCCCCTTTTTAAAGCTTCTTAATCGCAGCCCAGTTCTTACAAAATTAGCATAGTAATGGGCTTTAAATTGAGCCTCTTTGTTTTTTAATTAAGCTCCCAGCAGGTAAAAATAAAACAGATTATTGAAGAATATGCCAACCCTAATAGCCTGGAGCTCTTTTGACAATTAAAAAGATCCTCTGTTAACCCTTCAGAGAAAGAAGGCTCCCGGATCATTAGCTTTAAAAAAAAAAAAAATTGAGGCTATGCCCATCAATATATTTAGGTGCCAACATCCTTGGGCATTCGGAAATATGAGGACAACCCTGCCAGTTACACCCTCTTGCCCTCTTACAACAAGGTTCATCCTACGATATGGTTCATCCATTTAACCCACATTTACAGTTCAGGTTTTGACTGAAGCTGGGACAGCTCTTGGCACCATGTGAAGCATTGATTATTGAGCAAGAGAATCTCTCTCTCTCTCTCTCTCTCTCTCTCTCTCTCTCTCTCTCTCTCTCCCTCTCCATTCATGGCTGGCTTGCTGGTGGGGGCTGAACATTTGAAAGGCAGAGAGAAAGAAAGAGCCAGAGGGAAGGATGTGTTGCAGGGAGAAACTGGAGGAACGGCTAGAGGGGGACGTTGCATCTGGCTGGTTATCCGATTCCTCTCTGGGCCACAAACTTGAATCCCTTGAGTGGGCAGATTTGTCAAGCAAGGATTTTGATGCAGGTACAATCCAATCCCTTCCTGTTCATTGGCTGAGCCCAGAAGCAGGAGGCTACACAGATCCAAGAAGACATGGCTCTCTGGGTCCAAATCGGATGTTTTAAAATAATAATAATAATAATAAAAGACTGTTTGTTTTTTTAAGCCCTTATACAAAGGTACCAGCTACTGTGGCCAGGAAACCAGAAGAAAATGTGCCCTCTCACTAAGCACAGCACCATCTTGACAGGCGGGAGCACTTATGCATCGACTGGAACATGGTGGGTTTAGAGCTGCCAAATTTAGGAGGTAAAATGTGAGCAGTAAATGAACATACAGCATAATGAAAACGTTTCACAGATTCCAGAATCAATCAGGGATAAGGGGCTTAGTTTATAAAGTTACAATTTGTTTGGGTTTGATTCCAGGGGAAAACGTCGTGAGGACAATAAATATGTCAATAGGGGAGATTTATGGGCAGACGTATCTTAAGTATGGACTGGTAACTCCCATTTTGTTGTATCTGAGGAAGCCTGTATGCACAGGAAATCTTATCCCTTGAATAAAACTTCATTGGTCTTAAACCAGACCAGAACTTTGTTTAGCTGCTTCAGACCAACATGGCCACCCTCTTGAATCTGGAAATCAGCTGTAATTGCCAGAAACCTCCTGGCCTCACCTACAGCCTCAGTGATCCTTTGATCCATTAAAAGCTGTGTTACATCCTTGGGTGCTGGGTGTGGTTTATTTCCTCCGCACAGCACCACTCAGCAGCCATGAGTCCGATGCAGAACAGGTCTCTGTAGTACAAGCAAAAAAGTAATAATCTTGCGAGTACTACTGATCTTACACATAGTTCCACTCATCCCATCCCATCTTTGACTATGCTCCCCTGCAGGGGCAAACATGACATATTCTCTCCGTCTCCCCCCATTTTTATTGGCAGCGGAGAGAAATAATTGGGCAAAATACTGGGAAAAACACGGAAAGGAAATGATCACACAGCTCTGACAGTCAAGGCTGACTTTCCAAAAAACTGACTCTTTCCCACATTTATTGATTAAACAGTATTTTTATTTAAACCCTCTGATCAATGGGTACTAGTAACACGTAACAATGTTTATAAATATATTTAAAGTACTGTGTAGGTAAAAAGCATTTAAATTAGCAACAATAACCATCAGAGAAGGGCCTGCTCTGGGGTCCTTGATTGCGAAATAGCATTCCACAGACTTGAGAAAGACATATGTAATAATAAAGTCACTGCGAACATGGACAAAGAACATTTTTCTGTGTGCAGACTGGGCAGGAAAATGTACACTAATGTATACTACTGGCTTCCCTTCCTTGTTCCATCAGATCAAGGACCTTAGCTATATATTTTCTAATAAGATTCCTCTTGCTACCCTACAGACAACTGTTGGTTAGCAAACCTTGGGGGTAAAAAGCGGCATTCCCCACTAAAACCTCTTGTTCTGTTCAAGATTTACCTTTGCCTTGGGGGTCAGCCCAATGTTGCTAGGCAAAGGCTATCGCTGGCCTGCAAGGATGTTTGGGACTCTTCTGGCTTCATTCAAACAGCTAGGCAGATACTTCAAATTAAGTGTCAAGAGGCCAAGACATCTCCTCGAGCTACTCACTCTGGCATTTCGCTTTCGGGTGGGTGAGAGAATGGTACAAAATGGGGGGAGGGTGGCAACAGTGATTCCGAGGAACAGTTGCCAAACAGAGAGGGGACTGGAGAGTGGAAATAGCATTGGTTGTCCTGGCCACCATTTCCCTAATCACTCCTACCGCCCCAACACTCAACTCTGCTGTTTGCAGCTAGAAGGGAAAGCACCAAGCTTGAAAGGAAATTTGCCACAAGCCTGCAGACTTCAGCGTTGGACCCGAATCAACCCTGGATGATGTTAGGCCCCTCTGAGCTGTCTGCTAGCAATGCCTGGGGTGTCTTGGAAGCTTCTCAGGTTCTCATGGCAGAAACGCTTCTGTGGAAGACGGCTTGGCCACCACAACCGATGTTCCCTTGCAGCAGCAGAAGGAGGTTGGGTGCGTCTTGGGACGCGTTCTCCGTTGCAACAGGTTTGGCCCATGTGAACTGAGTGTGCATGCCCTGGGGCACGCTCCCAAACCTGCTGGGACATGCTACTGTACACAGGATCCCTGAAGGCAGAATGTCTGGAAATCTTTATGTTCGCTGCCTTCGAGCCTTTTGCGCTCCGGGTGCGCACCGTTCTTGAATCCGGACAGCTTCCCCCTTCCCATGCTTTCAATTGTGTTGAGTGTGAATACGACAGAGACATGTTTGCAAACCAGGGCTGCCACCTTTAGGGGAACTGGGGTCTGCCCCCTGGGGATCAGTTGTAATTCTGGGAGATCTCCATCCCCCTGCCTGGAGGATGGCAACCCTACTTCAGACACAAGTCTCATTGGGAAGCTGCCACATGCAAACATCAGGTGCAGTCACTATTTCCAGTCCTGCTTTCTTGCCTATATGATGGCCATGATGTTAGCCATTCTGTTGAGTCTGACTCTTGGCGATCCTGTGGTTCAGCTGTCTCCACATCTTCTGATCTTGCACCACTTCTTCTAGTTGTATAATGTCCTTGCCCTTAGTTCTTGCCTATGGGGGTGGCTTAGCCAAATATGTTTCTTAGAGCCGTGAGCATGAACCGCTCCCTCCCTTGGTTCCACTGGCCTGAGATTGCACCTTGCCCCTAGTGTGCATGCCAGTGGAAAATGTGTGCCTATGAACAGCAGGGCACCATGTAGTGTAGTGCACAGCCTGTCATGTCACATCACAGTACCGAGCTGCATAATTCAGGTTTTCAAGCTCCTGATAGCATATTTCATGCTGTCTTCCTGGAATATTGTCCAGGAGAAGATACAGCATTGTGGCTTCTGAACAAACGCTCTCTTCAGACTGGGTTCTATGGTAGGGTTCATGTTGATGTTGACAGATTTTTGCTCCAGTAAGTATTTTTGGAAGGGGGGAGGGAAATCACTCTGCAAACCTGAATCGCTCTCTGCAGTGCTTGGAGATGAGTGAGGCTTTTAAGCAAATGAGCCAGCCCCTTGGCTGTTTGAAGGTGAGCAGCTTTTTGCTGTTATTTATTTCCATGGGCAATCCTTTGGGAATTTCCACTGCACTGTGGTGTACAAACATCTGTGGGGTACTCTTATCAGCCTTGTGGGAGAGGTTTGGTGTGTAGAGATTGGCCCCCAAGTGAGCTTTGTAGATGAAGAGGGATCCGAATCCAGGGCTCAGAAATCTAGATTCAGTGTCCTGCCCCTTCTACAATTCACTGGCTTCATTTTAGGCTTCCTATGTATGATTTCTTCCCTACCCAATTCACTTTCCTCCTGAGAAAATCAGTCAAGAAATAACATAAATCAGCCAACCAGAAAAGTAGAAATGCCAACTCTGGCTTTGGACATCCTTGGAGATTCGGGAGGAGTGTCTGGAAACCAGTTGTTATTGCAGAACTCCAGGCCCCACCTGGAGGCTGGTAACCGTACTCCCCAAATATTGTTTCTGCCTCCCCTTTGCTCTTCATCCCTGATCAAAGCAAGGCATTCTTCCAAAATGTCTCCAATTTCTTCCCATATTTTAGCAATTTGAGTGACTCGGAATTGTTTCTGAAATGGAATTTGGGAATCTCCCATTTCTTTAATTCCAGTGTTTGGACAAATCACGGCACGTGTGCGTCCCCCCATGTTCCAGTCCATTTATGTTTCCTACAACAACATCCTGCCTTACTAACATACACATGGATTTTTACAAAGCAATCTTAATGTGAGTTTGTGTACAGTGTGTACAGTGGACTCCTGGTTAATAGAACTGTGGGCAGAGTCTGAATATGGAGAGAGAGCAAAGCACCAGGGCTCCTTAAAGAATAAAATGGTTTATATTCATAAGGACAGAGAGAGAGACAGAGACAGAGACAGAGTCTGAACTAATAGTTCTTGTTGTTATCCCGAGTCAGTCCCTGTTCGACCACAGTTCTGGAGGCAATCAGAGAGAAAGTATGCTCAACCAAGCAGAAAGTCTCTTGTTAAGCCAATGAAGACCCTGGAGATAATCTGAAAACCATCAGGAAGCTCCTTTTCCAACCATGGTAAATGTGAATATCCTCTGACTCCCCCTGGAGGATATTCTTTATATTCTGCTCCATCATGCACACTGTGGATCCTGCATAATCTGACCAGAACCTCCCCCCCCCCTCAAAAAAATAATCTTCACCCCACACATTCATTCTGTGCTTCTCACCAGCACAGTTTATAAATTCCTTGGGGATAAATATCAATTCCAAGTATGTATATACATTTGGATTAAGTTTACCAGATGACTTAATAACACAAGTGGGTTTGCTAGATTCCAGGCAGGGCCTGGGGATCCCCTGGAATTATAGTTCATCTCCAAGCAACAGAGATCAGTTCCTCTGGGGAAAATGGCTGCTTTGGGGGGGGGGGGGTGCTCCATGGCATTATACTTGCCCGAAATCTTGTTCAATCCCAGATCTAACCTGGAGTTTCCAGGTCCTTCCCAATCACGAACTCATGCTGAAGGGAAAGGAAGGGCCAAGGAAAGTTAAGAAATAAAATGAGCAAGTTTTTTTAAAGTATATTTAAATCTAATTTTCATGGGCGACAAGCATGTACCAAGATAACTTCTAAAGCTCTGCACCTCTCTGCCCAGTGACATCATTTCCCTTCCTCTGTAGTTCTGGCTTTTTCTGCTCCACCCATGTTTATCTCCTACCTGCAAAGACAGGCGAGTGTCGTGGGAGGCTGGCAGACAGGGAGAGGAGGAGGCTGGCAAAAGCAACAGACATCTCTGGTGCAAGACCAAATTCTGGCTGTTGCCCAAGAAAAGACAGAACCCTAGCCTGCATGCATGGGCCACCACAAGAAACAGATGGGCTACCTGGGGTGAGGAGGATGGACCATGCTCAGACCTGGGATGACCATATCACCAGTGGGTAGGGATGCCAACCTCCAGGTGGGACATGGGGATCCCCCAGAATTACACTTAATCTCTAGACTACAGAGATCAGCCACCACCACCACCCCTTGAGAAAATGGAGGCTTTGGAGGGTGGCCTCTGGCACTTGTCCCAGCTGAGGATCTTGTTCTCCCCAAGCTCCATCCCCAAATCTCCAAATATTTCCCAATCTGGATCTGGCCACTCCTACTCCTCCCTATCCCGTCGATGGCTAGGGGGGACCTGGCAACCCTACTTGTAGTTTTCTAGTGCTTATGATCCAGCATGCTGCTTTTTAGGCAGACGGAGTATGGTTGCTAGATCCTGGTTGGGATATACCTGAAGATTGGGGGGGGGGGAGCCTGAGAAGGGTGGGCTTTGGGGAGAGGAGGAACATCAGTGGGGTATAATGCCATGGAGTCCCCCTTCCAAAGCGGCCATGTTCTCCAGGTAAAGCGACCTCTATAGTCTGGAGACCACTTGCAGTCTCATGAGAACTACAGCTACTACCTGGAGTTTGGTGACCCTAAAGTAGTCACTGTTTATTTTGGAGACTCCGGAATGAGCTGTGCCCAGAGACAAAGCTGGAAGTAATAAGGATTTTGCTTTTGTTATTGCTTCATGTAGACTAGATCTAGATCTAAATAGTTCTCAGCTATAAACACTGTCCTGCCTCATCTTCTTTTACTCTGTTGTCTTGAGCGACCAATCCCAAAGGGCACCAGCATTCAGGCCAGGAGATTCCCAGTTTGACATTCCAGTTCATTAGATGGTCTTCAAACAGAGCGAATGAGAGGGGTGGGGAGAGGGGGGGAGGATCATTCCTCTATGCTCTGTTCCCGGCAGTAACTGGCAGACTCTAAAGCAACTAATACGTCATTGGTGTGGTGTCTGTTCCAATGGAAACTGTGAATTTGGCTGAATAAGGGTTTGTTTTTTTTCTAGATTTGGTTGCTGTTCCAAGATTATTCAGCTTCATGGCAGAGCTGGGCAACCTCTCCTGGTGAGACCATATTCTGAGGCAGAGGCCTGTTAACGTTCTGGCTCAAACCACCCCCCCCCTGGCTTGATTATCTTTGCTCTGTCAACAGGCCCCCATGTCTGTGCTCAGCGGCGCGCTTGTTCACCGTCTCCATGGAGACCTCCGCTTCCTCGCAAGCCTCCCCTCCAACCCATGTGACTACTGCCGAGTCACTGTCCTTCAAAATGGACACTGCAGCTGTCCAAATAGCATCTGTGTACCTCAGGTGGGAGAGGCCTACTTGTTGACTCAGCTCTAACAGAATACACAATGGTAATTCTTCCCAATTTCATCGCCATCTCTTGCTTTACACGTCCTTGAAACTCCCCAAGGGAACTGAGGAAAGGCATTGTTCCCTGACAAACATTAGCGGTCACCATGCCAGCAAAAGTGCTCTCTACCTGGGCTCCACTTCCATAGCCCGCAAACAAGGGCATGAGAATTGAAGGTCCCTCCTACCTCCCAATTGTCCCTATTTACTAAGGACAGCCCCTGTTCAGGCATCTGTCCTTGGCACAGCAATGACTACAGTTTGTCTGTATTTGCCTTAGGGGGAGATGTTGAAATGCCAGCTCTACTGCTCTAGTGGAGACCTCCTGCCCAGCAGCCTTGGCTCCCTGCTGCTGCTGGATAGAAAAGAGGGAGAAGGGCAGGAGGAATAGCCATCAGTCTAGTGCTGCAATGTCACGTCTCATGCAAACTCAGAAATGATGTCATTGCTTTGGCACAATGCTTTATGGTAAAACCATAGAGTTTGGGAGAGGGGATCCCAGAGTGTTGCACTGAAACAATGACATCAGTCCCAGGTTTGGACTAGAAGTGATGTTGTTGCGTCAGTAAGCTCTTGCTGAGTGTCCACATAAGGCTGGCAATCCTAGCTGGAGGATGTCTTCTTAAACGTTTGCGAGCGTATGCACATTTGCACTCAGTTTCTTCCTATTTCATATACTCCTCAAAGTTGAAAAGGTTAAATCTCTGAGTAGGGTAACATATCTCAACTCCAATGCAGACAGTCATCAATGCATGCACATAGGCATAGGGATGCTGCCCTCCATGTGGGATCTGGGGATGGGAGAGACCTGGCAACCTAACATAAACACCATGAGCTTATTTACACCTTCCACCCAATCGCTGCACATCAGCCTAGTTGGGTAGACATCAAAAGCCAGCACAAGGCAAAATGATTAAACAGGAGATAGAGAAGAGGTGATATATAACAACGTCTGGGGGGTGATCTTGAGTAGGGACCCTCGGTGAGAAAATAAAGGTATTTCAAGTACATAATAAGAAGGGACTGTACTTTCCTCTGTGGAATGTGGGCAGATCTGCTCCAGACTGATGTATGAAAGCTTGCCAAGGGGGTGTGGAACCTGAATTAACTGTTCGTGTGAGAGCAATCATGAATTTGCAACATGGTTATTTACAGCTTTCCAGCAAAATAAATAACAGATAAATAATTCCAAATTTAGAGGAGCTTGTTTCTAATTTCAACAGCTTCCCCTCTTGCTTATCAAAAATTCTGGCATTGTGGGGGGAAAATACCTGAACTCTTTTGAGAAGTCGTTTTACAGTCTTAATATTACTGTAATATTAAGGGAACAAAGATGCGGAATAATCTTCCTGTCTTCTCCAGACCAAGAGTTACCAAGGATGGGTTGGTATACGCCAACCAGGAAGAGTTCTTAGGAAAAGCCCTTTAGAAGTCAATTGAAACTCCACCTTTTTTATTGCATGGGAAGGGGTGACTTTCACATCCTGCTGCACAGATGAATCAGAGGGTGGCAAGCAGAAAGGAGAACCAAAATGGCTTATTTCCCCCACTTAGAAGAAGAATAAGAAGAAGAGTTGGTTCTTATATGTCGTTTTTCTCTAGTAGGAGTCTCAAAGTGGCTTACAATCCTCTTCTCTTTCCTCTCCCCACAGGTGAGGCTGAGAGAGCTCGGAGACAAACTCTTCAGTGAGAATAGCTCTAAGAGAATTGTGACTAGCCCAAGGTCACCCAGGTGGCTGCATGTGGAGGAGCACAGAATCAACCTGATTTGCCAGATTAGAAATCTGTACTCCTAACCACTATACCAAGCTGGCTCTTACAAAATATCCCCAGAAAGACTTGGAGCTGCGTGTTTTAAATGACCCCAATTACTGCCAATGGGTAACTCACTGGTTGACCATGAAGATATTCCCCTGCCTCCGTTTCTCCACCAGTAAAAAACCTCTAACAAGTTAACATTAACAAGGACCTTTATAGTCCATGAGACTGGAGTGGAAATATTAAACTTCTAATAACATGAAAATTGAAACAAAAGGCCATAATATATAAAACGGTTGCAACATAACACTTAAGACATGTTATCCTGAAGGCAAATAATAATCTAAACAGATATATTGTTAAATGGATTCATATCCAAGTAAGTTTTCAAGTCACCTTGAGAAAACTGATATCAAAATCACAGCAGGTTATCCTACACGAGAATGAGGGGTGGAGAATAAGGACTGTTCATGTTTCCAAAATTGTAGGGTTTGGTGATATTTGCTTCTCTGGATAGTAAACTTGAGAAAAAGAGTGTTTGATTGTCATTCCACATTGAGCTCAAATAGCCTTTTTCAACCCTTTGACCACAGAGGAGTCCCTGAAATAATTGTTCAGACTTCAAGGAGCTCTGGAAATGATGTCAGCTGGCCACACCCCCTGAAGTGACATCACTTTCCATACCCTTAGCCCTCCTTTTGCTCCCCCCCCCCAACCTTTACTACTACTATGGCAACTCCACCTCATGTAGGTTGGAAAAAAGAATAGGAGCTGTGAAGACAACCCAGAACCTCCTCATACCATGCCAATTCAGAGCTTCCGCAGACCCCCTTCAGAACTCTGCAGACCCCCCAAGTGTCCATGGGCCCCTGGTTGGGAATCTCTGATCTAAACTCTTTGACTGTTTGATACACTGACAACAACAAAAACCTAAGCACGTGCACAGTACATTTTGGTGACTGTGACGATGGACTGTGATGATGGGTTTCACTTCGGAAATAAGATCCGGTAATTTGAAACTCCAAAATGCAGGGAGAAATTTGGATAAGAATAACTTTTGAACAATTTAGACACCTCAGGTTATCATGGCATCTGAGCACTGCCCATATCCCCCTCTGGCTTGGTTTACTTAGTTTTCATAACCATGGCACAGGCAGCTTGGGTGAAGCACTCAGTCAGCAGTGCTGCAGCATCAAGATACACACACACACACACACACACACACACACATGTATGGTCCTTCCTCCTTTCATGACAATCCCAAAATCATTGTTCTAGGCTAACTCCTGTGAATCTCCCTTCTACTGAATCAGACCCAGCAAGGTGAGTATTGCCTGCTCACTGGCAGCAGCTCTCTAGAAAGCGGACTTTCACATTACCTACTGCCTGGTCCTTTTAACTGGAGATGCGGGTGGGGATTGAACCCGGGACACTCAATGAGCAAAAACAAGGCTCCTCCTCTGAGCAACATCCTCTCCTCCAAAGATGCAGCTGTGCCAGAGTATAACAAATAGGCTTCCTTTGCTGTGCACTAATATATTTTTTTTTCTAGATCATATCAATGTGCTCACAGGAGAAAGTAATTCTCGGGTCTTCTGGTGCAGAAATCTTTCTGCCCTGCTCCGGCATCTCTCTGGGCACTTTACATCCAATTTAGCCTTCTCGCTGATGGATGTGCCGCCGCCTTTCCTGCTATCATTCTCAGCAGCACAATAAAATCCATTTTGTCAAAGGAGGTCTAAGAGTCATCCTTCTGGAAGAGATGTCCTATTAATCTAGGCCCGTTGGCCGCAGCCACAAAGGGACAGCCTTTTGCCTGGCCCTGCCTGCAAAGCTGCTCTTAAAGCAAAGCAGAATTTAATCCAAGCAACAGGCTTTCCGTTTCCTCTCCAGAGCCTCTCAGGTTATAGTTATGAGTTGCTCCACGGCCAACCAAGATCCGGTTCACACCGTCCGTGGCAGCCGCTTTATCTTTTCGTGAAACATGACTGCACAGAGGCCAGAGGCTGTAGCTCCGTGGTAGTGGGGTGTGGCCTGAGGAGGGGGGGTGGGGAGGGACGAGACCTCACTGGGGTCTAATAGAGTCTGCCCCTGCAAGGCAGCCATTTCTCTAGAGGAACTAACCTCTATTGTCTGGAGATCAATTGTAATACCAAGAGATCTCCAGCTCCACCTAGAGCAGCCTCTCTCAACTTTTTTACTGTTGAGAAACCCCTGAAACATTCTTCAGGTTTTGTGAAACCCCAGAAGTGGCATAACCATGCAGAAGATGGTTGGGAAGCAGAGCTGTGGACTTGCCCACCTGGGGCCCCTCCCATTCTAGGCCCATTATTGACCATCAGGAGGGGCGGGAGGTTGACATGATCATATATAGTCATCTCATCCAATAAATATAAAAATAATTAACTTCCACCCATTCAGGAAACTCTTCCAGGGCACTCTCTTTGGAATGGTGGCACCCTCTTTGGGAGCAGGACTCCCTGGTGCAATCTTCCTAAAACTCCCTCCCTAAGTTCCCCTGCAAATTTCAAAAAGATTGCACCAAGGGGTCCAATCCTATGGGCTCCCAAAGACTGCAATGATGGGGGGTACCTTCTTTGGGAGCCCCTAGGAATTGACCTCTTGGTCCAATTTTCTTGAAACTTGCAGGGGAGTCAATTTCCCTGAGCTCCCCATGAAGTTTAAGGGGTACAACTTACACCCCTTCCCCCCAGTCCCCGGGAAAGGTGGGGACAGGATTTCCAATGCAAGTCAATGGCACCATTGACTTGCAATGGCTCCGAATTGGTCCGAATCGGCCAAATCTGAACCCAAATCATCCGAACCTGAATCAAACCGAATCGGGCCCCCCCTTGATCCTTTCATGAGAAACCCCTGAAACATTCTTCAGGCTTCGAGAACTGCCAGAAATGTGATCATACAGGATGTGGTTGGGAAGCATAGTTGTGTACACACCCAGCTGGGGCTCCTCCTCTTCCTACCCCCTCTAGGCCCATCATTGGCAATTTGGAAGGGGAGGCAAGTCAATAGGACCACATATGGTAATATCAATTGATAAATTAATTAACTTCCACCCATTCAAGAAACCCTTCCAAGTCTATCAAGAAAGCCTGCTCTGAGCAGATGCAAAGTTCTGGGAGCATGTTAATGCAAGGAGTTTTTCTAGGAAGCTGGTTCCTGGGCAAAGCAGAGTTTGGAGGGGGGAGGAGACTCAAGGTGGGGGGGACATGATGCCATTGAGCCAACCCTCCAAAACTGCCATGTCTTCCAGGGAAACTGTTTTCTGGAGATCTGTTGTAATTCTGGGAGAAGTCTGGGCCTCAACTAGAGGTCAGCAGCCCAACCTCCCAATAAGGTTTTGGGGAACACCAGAGTCTCCCCGTCTGAAAGCTGCAGTTTACAGGGGAAGTAGACATTTGGACGTGTTCTCTTCCAGTCCTGTTGGCTGAGGGAAGAGGCTGACAGCAACGCCCAGCCTTCTGGCTCCATCACCCACTCGTCTCCCCAAATAACAGGAACTGGGATAATTAGAATCGTATTTAAGGAATGAGCGGAGATCTTTCTTATTTTATCCCCCTCCATTGTTTAGAAAAGGGAACTGGGGTGCATAAGTGTGAAAAAGATCTCTGCCGCCACCATCTAAACAATCACCCATGCGCTGGCGAAAGACAACAAGGTTGTAATTCTGACAGCTTATTATCGGACAGCCGTTATTAGCAACAGCACATTTGTTCCTATGTGATACTGCTTTGTGCTTTCAAGATGGCTGAGTCCCCCTTGGCTAACCACCAGTATTAAAAGTACTAGCAAGAAAGCCCATTGCAACCAGGAATGCAATGGGCGCTAGGACCCAGGGGACACCAGGAGGTGTTTTTTTTTCTGCTGCGTGGAGCTGTGAAACGCTCCGACAGGGTTTTTTTGTTTTCTGCTGCTTGGAGCTGGGAAAGGCTCCTACAGGGTTTTGTTTTCTGCTGCTTGGATCTGCGAAAGGCTCCTTCCGGGGTTTTTTTTCTGCTGCTTGGATCTGTGAAAGGCTCCTGCAGGGTTTTTTTTTTCTGCTAGCTCTCGTGGGCGTGCCGGCTTGGAGCTCCTACAGGGGTTTTTTTTCCTGCTGCTTGGAGCTGGGAAAGGCTCCTTCAGGGTTTTGTTTTCTGCTGCTTGGATCTGCGAAAGGCTCCTACAGGGTTTTTTTTTCTGCTGCTTGGATCTGTGAAAGGCTCCTGCAGGGTTTTTTTTTTCTGCTAGCTCTCGTGGGCGTGCCGGCTTGGAGCTCCTACAGGGGTTTTTTTTCCTGCTGCTTGGAGCTGGGAAAGGCTCCTTCAGGGTTTTGTTTTCTGCTGCTTGGATCTGCGAAAGGCTCCTACAGGGTTTTTTTTTCTGCTGCTTGGATCTGTGAAAGGCTCCTGCAGGGTTTTTTTTTTCTGCTAGCTCTCGTGGGCGTGCCGGCTTGGAGCTCCTACAGGGGTTTTTTTTCCTGCTGCTTGGGAAAGGCTCCTTCAGGGTTTTGTTTTCTGCTGCTTGGATCTGCGAAAGGCTCCTACAGGGTTTTTTTTTCTGCTGCTTGGAGCTGTGAAAGGCTCCTTCCGGGGTTTTTTTTCTGCTGCTTGGAGCTGTGAAAGGCTCCTGCAGGGTTTTTTTTTCCTGCTAGCTCTCGTCGGCGCGGCGGCTTGGAGCTCCTACAGGGGTTTTTTTTTCTGCTGCCTCTCGTCGCGCTAGCGGCGAAAGGCTCCTCCGGGGGTGTTTTTTTTTTTCTGCAGCTTCTCGGCGGCTGGAGTCTTGTGTTGTGTTTGCGGCGGGGGCTTCCTTGGGGCCGGCCTGACGCGGTGAGAGACGCTTCGCGCCTCTCACCACGTCAGGCCGGGAGCAACTGCGAGCCGCGCTGAGCGCGGCTCGCAGTTGCTGGGGCTGGGAATCGGAGGGACCAATCGGCAGGCGCTTCGCGCCTGCCGTTTGGTCCCTCCGGTTGTCTGTCATGAGGAAGGGTCCAATCCGGACCCTTCCTCATCCCGGACACATCCCGCCCCAGAACCCCTTACTGTTTTATTTAGTCCGTGGCGCCCGCGGCGCCACGGGCGGTGTACAGATGATAGCTTTAATTCAAAGCAGACAGCCCAGGATCTTCAAGTGGTTTGACGACGACGAAGAAACAGATTTGGGAATGTTTTCTTTTTTGCCTGCCTATCATTTCGTAAAATTGATTTTCTGGAAATTCGGCAAGCTTCAATACACATTTCCTCACTGCTATCCTCACTCAGGGAAATTCACACTATCTTTTCTAGCATGCTGGGGGGGGGGAATAAAATTGCGGTGGCAAGCCCCACCCCTGAATTATGCATGCTGTGCTTATGATCTCTCTGTGCATCTGAGAATCCCCTGCAAAAGCACAGCTCCTGATCATGTGGACAGAGCCGTACATAACTGCATACATATGTACATGTATAGGCAGTGGAGACACATTGTGCTGCATGTGCGTAGGTCACAATGGAGTTCATCACCATGCTCCTGCTCTGCCCCCTCCCCCAATTCTACCTGGTTAGAAAGTTCTGAAAAGGAAACCCCTTATTTTTGAGTGAAAGATGTATTTGATTGCAATTTTAAGCCCTATTTCTATATATTTTATACACATTTTATGCCAATAAAATGTTACTGACTGAGTGAAAGATGCCCCATTATCAGGTTTCTATAGTAATTAGGATGTATTGGATTATATTCATCATTTGGGGGTGAAAGTCAAACCAGAGGTTGTTAAATATCCCAGCTAATTTTGACTGCATTGCTTGTCAACAATTTGCAATGCAGTTTTCCCCTGAAACCCTGACTTCAGTTAGGATCACATGTGGGAAAAGAGATGGCAATGTCCACAGCAGCAAGTCAGCATAAAAACAATGTGCATGCATGTGTGTTCTCATGTGCATCCTCTGCTACAGCTGTGACATCTTTATGGAATGTGTGAATGTAAGCACCGGGCTGGGTTGCTCTAGGATGGGAAAGGCTTGAGATGCGAGATACCTCCTACATATCGCTGATTGTAAATTCTTGGTTTCCAGGTTTTTATACATAATAACCTACTGGTTGGATGCAGCATGTCTGTTCCATCCAAGTCAATTTAAATGAGGCAGACCAGATTCCGAGTCATAAAGTGTTTCATACTTGTGGAGAGATATTTAACTATTGTTTCCTTAGGAGGAAAAAAAAAATTCTAATAGCTCGCTTGGTTTAATCACCGTCAGATGTGGCTCAATGTCGCGACTGGCAACTTGGTACAATATTCAGCACTTTGAATCAGGAATGTTTGAATGGAACCTCAGAGGATGGCCTTTTCCCAATATGCAAGTAGATTTGAAAACAAAACAGCGCTTCCAATTTATTGTTTTGCCTTTACAAAAATCAGGACTTTTTGGAGCTGGATGAATCGAGCTTTTATCTTTTCTTTTTCTGCTTCACAAAATAATAAAATTCCTCACAAGGAGGGGAGAAGGAGTCACCGGCCTGGACGAGAATACAGATCCAGAGCTTAAATCTCCTTCGCATCAATCGGCGGTGGATATTAACTGGAACGAGAACGCTGTCTTCGGTGGAAAGGGGGAGAAAAAAAGAGCTTGTTTGCGAATGCCTCTCTTGACTCAGAAATTGCTTCAATGAAAGCTCAGCCTCCCAGCTATGTTATTTGACTTAACTCCGTCTCTAAAGAGACAATCAAAGGCCTTCTCCCCTTTCCCCTCCTTCTGATGTGTAATTAAATAGACGCGGAGGATAATCCTGACACCAAAAGATGGAGAAAAGGTGGTGGCCAGGCAGAAACTGAAGTGGCCTCCTTAATCGAAAACGACTGTCCTTTCTCTGCATACATCATGATTTGCTTGGGGATTTCTCTCTCTCCGTCCCCCTCTCTCTTATTATCTCCCTCCCTCCTTGTTTATATTGTCGTCGTCCCCCAGCCTACAGGATATTAGAACAGCTTTTGTGCGCCCAATGACGCAGCTGCTCATTAATAAAGAATTCCACTCCTCGGCTAGGACTGACCCCCTCATTTTAAAGGACGTTACTATCTTTCAAAAGATACAGGATTAAAGGGCTGATTGAGAGGGGGGAAATCTGGAGAAAGCAATGTCTGAGGGCCCTTTTCTCGCCCTGCGCCACCCCCTTTCCTTCGATGTTTTCGTTGTCTTTTGAAATATTGGTCCAGAGAGGGATGTTTGGACAGGATTTAATTAGCTGAAATCGGGCCCGGATTATTGCTGGGATTATTGACACAGCAAATCTCCAAGTCTGAGACCAGGGGCATTCAAAATGAGACCGAGGAAGAAAATCAAGGAGGGATTTGGTCGGCTTTTTATGAGATAATGGACACTCAGGAGTCTGATCTTATGAGAGGGCTGGATGCCCTCAAAATCCGATGGGAACAGGGAAGGTCTGGATGAGGGGAAGGAATGAGGCCGCTTATTAGCAGACATGAAATGAATTGGGGGGGGGGAGAGAAAAGAGCTTGTGAATCCAATCGGCCCAAATAAGAACAGAAGAAAATGATTTTTTTTAAAGCCATCTACCCCTGTGTATGTTTACCATTCTTTTTAAAAATAGATCTCATTTATATTGGTTGTTATTATTATTACACTCATCTTGCGAGACTCAGAGCAGAATATAGTACAGTAAATACACAAGATTGTAATATAAAAATAGAAATGTAAAATAAATAAATTGAATTTTACGTTTTAAAACAAGAGATAGACTCATTGCCCGCTCTTCCTTTCATGCCATGCAGTGCAACCCAATACAATCAGTTAGATATAAGTGCATACTTAAGATGCCACAATTCACCAGGAAAGGCACACTTTCTGAGCAGGGTTCCAAGTCCAGGTTGGGAAATTCCTAGAGATTCCTCAGCCGGCTATTACACCTAGACACCATAGAGTCTAGCTTCCAGACTGTTTCCTCCAAAGTAGCTGATCTTTATCATTTGACAGTCAGGCATAATTCCAAGAGACCTCCAAGCCCAAACTGAAAGCTGGCAATCCTGTTTGTGAGGGAAATTGAGTCAGCAACTATAGACCAAGTCCTTAGACCAAGTTCAGGCCCTGGAGAAATATTTGGCCCTCCACAGGGCAGGAAAACATCATTAGGAGTATGTCGAAAGGGAACCAGCAGACTGGCCATTTCAGTGGGAAGGAATAGAGACACTGCCTACCACCTGCCTCTCAGGCTGGATCTGCAGAGAGACTAACTGCTGACATGTCAAAATGGGGAGCTTCAGTTCTCACCATCTCTAGTGAGCAGGCCTGGGAAGGACCTCAGATCGAGACCCTGATGTCAGGACCAGGTCAAAAGGATTGGGTGACGCTGATTTAGTTCAGAACGAGGTCATTCTTCATCTAGCTATATAAAGTTCTCAGCCTGTCACAGCATGTCACATTCTATTCCCCAATGTTTTACAGACAGGCAGGCGCTCTCTTATGTAATTGCAATGCCTTTCACACCAAGGATCAGTGTCTGAGCACTCTCACACAAACCCCATATACGCTATTACACATTGCTGATGTCTTCTGCCTGCCAAGATTTGTATTCGTTGACTTGCAGTAGGCTATCCAGCTCCAGCTCGGAGGCTCAGAGATTAATCAGTGGTAAAACAACGGCTTTGCACGCAGAACGTTACTGGTTCAATCCCTGGTACCGGCAGGTTCTTCTTATTTTAAATCAGATAATAGGAGAAGGGAAAGACCTCTGCCAGAGATTGTGAACTGCGTCTGCCAGCCAGAGTGGACAATGTTGACACCAAGGGCCTGACTCAGTAAACCCTGTGCAGATATGGAGGGACGGTGGGCATGAGTGGAAGTCAGCATGATGACCCCATGCCCCACTTCTGCACAATCGCTGAATCATCTGCATGGTACAAATACGCTGAGGAACCATCTGTGTACATACTCCCTTCCTGTGTTTAGCAATGCCGCTGATCAGGGGTGCAGGAACATACGCGGGCTGTTTCCCAGTTGTTTGCACCACACAGGCAACTCAGTGATTGCATGGAGGTAGGGAAGTATCTGCTTGTTCCTTTGTCTGCACAGGGCTACAGACCGTTGTGAATCAAACATTTTTTTGCAACTTTTTACTAACTAGATGGGCAGTAATGCTGAGAGAAGTATAGGGTAACAGTGTGGATATATCCATACCCTGATACATTTTAAAAGCCGTCACTCAGATTTTACCTAGATCAGGGGTAGTCAAACTGCGGCCCTCCAGATTTCCATGGACTACAATTCCCAGGAGCCCCCTGCCAGCAAATGCTGGCAGGGGGCTCCTGGGAATTGTAGTCCATGGGCATCTGGAGGGCCGCAGTTTGACTACCCCTGACCTAGATAGTCAAAATAGTGGTTTACCAGTAACAGGAACCGCCAAATGCCCATGATACATGGGGTTCATTGGTCCAAGATGCTATTTTAAGAACACCGAATTCTACAGGCTACTCATTAATTGCGTAAAGGAGTAATTACTTTTTTGAGTCCTGAGCCTCCTGCCAGACATCTGTTGATATCTGGGCAGGGCATTTTCCACTCTCTCCATATTATAAGTATGGGAGCCATAAAGACAATGGCTTGCCTTAGGCCATCCAGTGAGTTTTTGGAAGAGGCAAGATTCAACCCAGGGACTTCTTGGCTCACAGCTTATCTGTTAACCACTATGGTGCAGAAACTACATTGATCCCATCCACAGGCTACTGTTTTGCATCTGGTGCAAAAGGATGTTTCCATGGACAAATTCATAGTAACCAAGCACAAGAAAATTAACTTATTAAAAAATACTTATTTCAGATTAGTGAGCTCAAAGTCTGATCTCTGGCATGTGCATGAAAGCAGCAAAGAGGGTACATAATCATTTGTCAATAGCCAGAGGGATGAAATTGCTTCAGCAGGTTTCTTCTCCCCTCTACACTTTGCAATCGTTACTATGTACTGAAATGGCTGCTCACTGTGGGATGGCAGAAGTTCTCCTAGAGACACCCTGTTGCCATGTGCACTGTCAAAATATTGGCTGCATAACCTCTACCTGGCAGACGTGCAAAGACAGCAAACAGGATGCTGTAGTTATCATACGCACTGCATTGCAAGCCCCACTTAGGGAGGGCAGCCTGGCGTTTGGGTGAGCTTTCTGAATAACAGTGTTTTACAACCAGAGGTTTGACGTAACAGGTAACAGCCAGTGCTCCAGGAGCAAGCGAACATTTTGCAGTGGAAGCCAGAAATGTAAATCTGAGGCTGAGATATACCTCTCGAGCAAATAGAATAGAGAGGAATATAACTTCCCATTTTAGCAAGCCTTGCTTTGTGCAAAAAGGCATTCCTGGGAATATGATGTGTATAAAGAAGTCCCAGGTTCAAATCTTGCCCGCTCCACAAATCCCCTAGGTGGCCACAGGCAAGCCTCTTAGCTTTGTCCCACAATACATACATCTGCGAAACGGTGGTAATAATAACAACCTAGAACTATCGGACTGTCGTATAGATTAAGATACGTGGAACACTTTGAACAATGAAAACTGGATCACTGCTAAGTAGATGGATGTAAATTCTTTTCATTTCATATAAAATGGCTGCAACACACTCCTTGCTATGGGCATCGATTGCATAGTAATGTAGCTTTTAACTGGCCAGACATATTGAGAGCATTTCAACATTTTTTCAAAAAACTGCGTAAATCTCCTTTTCTGTAGCATCAGGGAAGATCCTGGAGGTTTGTATCCTGCCACTGGGATAAAATGAATATACTCCAGCCAGCCATGAAGAAACTGTTTTGTTTTGCATTTCTGCTTCTCTAGTTTGTTCTTTGAGAGACAGAAATCAGGTTATCATACTGTGTGTGTGTGGGGGGGGGGGTGCAGTTGAGAAAGGAGGGTTGCTGAGTGTGTGTGTGTGTGTATGTGTGTGTGTGTATGTGTGTGTGTGGAATGGCTAGAGGAAAACTGTTTAACCTGGGAGCATGAAAGTCCCGCTGTTCCCCAGATTACAACAGAGATTAGCAAAGGAAAAAAATATTTGAATTTCTGATCAGCAGGACGCCTGAAAAGGGACAAAGTGCGGATTGGCAGGTGTTAGGAAGTCCTTTCCTCCCTCCCACTCCCCAAAAAGCGAGGGACCAACAGAGCTAGCTTTTGTGGTACAAAGTTGTGCCAGCAAAACAAATATGTCTTTCACTTTGAAGATCTGGGGAGGAATTTGTCGCCGTTACCATGGCAACCTGCAAGGCCCTGTGCCTTCCTTGCACACTGGAGACCCAAAGGCCTACTTGGAAATTTCTACCCTGTACTTACGCCACAGAGCCCAACTGGAGTGGCTTTTGGATAAAGCACTGGCCTGCTTCAACTGCACCATCTAAAAAGAGACGGGGCATTTAAACAGGTTTCATAGACTGTTTCTGCGAAACCCAAAGTTTCTGTTAAAAGAAGTTTTTTTAAACGCTGAGCAAATGAAGCCGACTGAATGTCACAACATTAAACGCCACAGTCAACCACAGAACTTGTACTAAAGATCCCGAGCGAGAGCTCTCTGTCACATTTACATTCGTGTGAGCCAAACAGCACGATGCATTTGTGCAGGCTTGCCTGGAGATCTCCTGTACAACTGTTCTCCAATACAACGATTCTTCAGGGATCAGTTTTACTGGAGAAAATGGCTGCATTTGAAGGCGGACCCTATGCTGGAGTGCCTCCCTTTTCCACCCCTGGCATCTCCAGGCTGCACCCTCAAAATTTCTAGGTATTTCCGGACGCAGAATGGGCAATCCTATCAAAAGGACACATTTGCAGTGTGCACTGTTCACAACTTACAATGTACAAGAGTTCTCTCCTGCTTATCTTCGAGAGGCAAAGGTCTCCTTTAGGTAAGGAAATCTATACACATGGGTATGAATTCCAGCCCAGTCCCAAGTTCAGTACTTACATGGTGCTTGAACAAAATTTTTTAAATACCCATGGGCACCCTGACTATTAAAAGAGTAACAAATCTCAAAGGTGTGGGCTCAGGCTTTCCTGGTGTTATAGCTCTCTGAAGCTCAGGCTCAGTTACCCTTAGGGTTGCCACCCTCAGCCACCAGTGGGGGATGAAGAGGTTGGGTTGCCAAATCCAGTTCAGGAAACTCCTGGAGATTTGGGGATGGAGTCTGGGGAGAACAGGGACCTCAACAGAGTAAAATGTCACAGAGGCCAGTCTCCAAAGCATCAGTTTATCCAGGGGGACTGAGCTTTGTAGTCTTGAGATGAGTTGTAATTCTGAGCGAACCCCAGGCCCCACCTGGAGGCTGGCTTCCCTAGTTATGCTGGAGGAAATGCTGCTTCAGAGGGCAGACATTATGATGTTACAAACCCTGCTGAGCTCCTTTCCCTTCCAAAACTCCACACTTCCCAGAGTGAGCCCCTCAAATCTACAGGAATTTACCAAATGGGAGTTGGTGGCCCTATGGTCAATACTGAGAGAACCTTGTCCAGGGGATGTCCAGTGCTCAACCCTTCTCTGTAAAAGAGCTGTCCCTCCTCAAGCAACTGCTCTGTATTTATCTGAACCTGTCACCTGACAGGGAAGCAAGCAACAGCAAAAACTAAAGAGGGATTGAGCCAGGTAGATTAAGAATTGGAGGGCCCTTCAGACATTTGTGGGCTCCTGCAGGCGCCCTACCTTGCTAAGTGCTGGCGCCAGCCACAGGAGTTCCTTGTGGTTCCTAAACCTTGCTGGCCTGGCTTTCTGTTCCAAATTCTTATCAGATTCATCTAAAATATTGCATACTGGCTTCCCTGACAATGTAGATCCTGCTATAAGTAGCAATTAGGATAATATAGTTACACACCGCAGAAACTGAGTCACTCCAGTACGTGACAAGAGTGTTGGTCACTGATTTCCAAGGGTTGCTTATTTACAGATGCACACAAAATGGATTTGTGCAAGCCATTGTGCCTCAGCCTTGTTTTATGGTCTGTGAGGTTAGGACAAGAAAGGCCTAATGTGCAGGGGGAGGAGGATAAAGAAGATCATAATCTGTTTACCACTTTCAAAGTGCAATACAGGATGCTGTTCTTATTAATACCAGACAATTATAATAATAGGTTATAAAAGCTAAACTGAAATCTCCTCCTGTGCTATGTGTTAGAATATCTCCAACGTACATCCCATAAGCACCCTGGTGTTTCCTGGTACCCACTTAGTCCTTCCTTCCTTCCTTCCTTCCTTCCTTCCTTCCTTCCTTCCTTCCTTCCTTCCTTCCTTCCTTCCTTCCTTCCATGTACATCTTTACTGGCCAAAAAGGCTAGTCTTTGTTTTGTCTCAATTTGAGCAGGAAGTTGTTTCAGAAGAACTAAAGCCAGTGGTGGAAAGTGCCATGAAATCTCAGCCAATGTAAGAAAATCCCTCAAGGTATTTTCAAGGCCAGATACAAGCAAAGGTGGGTTTGTCATTGCCTGCCTATGGGTAGCAACCCTGGACTTGCCTACATGCAGCAACCCTTGGTGGTAGGGTTGTTAGCCTCCAGCTGGTGGCTGAAGATCTCCTAGTTATACAACTGATCTACAGACAGCAGAAATCAAATCATAGGGAGGAAAAGGGCCAGTTTGGAAAGTGGACTCTATGGCATTATACCCTACTGAAGTCATCCCCCTCCCCAAATCCCATCCTCCTCAGTGTCTACCCTCCAAATTTCCAGGTATTTCCCAACTCATAGCTCACAACTGTCACCTATCCAAGTGCTAACCAGGGTCATCCCTACTTAGTGTATGAAATCTAACAGGACAGGACTATCCAGGGTCACTCCGGTCAGGGCTTCAGAAAAAGCTATCCTCAATGTAGGAGGATATTTGGGTTGGAACCTCCAAATGATGGAGGTTCCACTGCCCTGGGTGGTGGGTGGTGCCCAGCACCCTTGCTCAGAATTCCAAAAGTGCCCATACTGGTTTAGCAGAATTAGGAACTATTGACATATCATGTAGATAGATCAAGATGGGTAGCCAGGTTAGTCTGTCTGTAGCTGTGGGAAAGAGTCCAGCAGCACCATGAAGACTAACAACATTTGTGGCAGAAAAAGCACTTTTTGTGTCACTACTCACTTCTTCAGATACTTGTAGAGAGCGAGTCTATCTGTCCTATATTTTGGGTGTGTAGTGATAGTCTAGGAATACGGAGATCTGGGCTTAAGCCTTAGTTAGCCATGAAACTCGCTGGAAGCAAATCACTCTCTCTCTCTTTCTCTCTCTCTCTCTCTCTCTGCCTAAGGTCCGAACTCACAATCTGTTTTTCCTGGACATGTCCCTAAGCTGATCTGGAAGTCAGTACCTCCTAGGCGTGTATGGGCCCAATTTGGAATGGGACTGCAGTGTTTGAGAGTGGGGGCTTGCTTAAGCCATCCCCATGCAATTGTTTCATCCTGAAAGGGCCCTGGGGGTGCTATGCGTAACACATCAGTATGCATTGCCTGGACATATGATCTTCCCTCGCCCCAATGGGGCAAACACAGCATGCTCACAGCTATCTGAGGTTAGGAAAATGGCCTGAGAGGAAGCCTACATGCTATCCCTCTGCATGCCACAATCCAATCAGAAATGGGCCTGCACTATCTGGAAAGCACAGCCTCCCAGACTGGGTTGCCAGCCTCCATGTACGGCCTGGAGATCTCCCAGAATTACAGAGATTTGTTCCCCTGGAGAATATGGGACATTATGATGTTACAACCAGGCTCTACCCCCAAAGTCTCCAGGAATCCCTGAGCCAGAGCTGGCAGCCTTGCGTTCCCGATGACATCAGCCAACCCGATTGGGTCAGTCCCTGAGGGGGAAGTCTTGTGTGTTTATATCCTAACATGCCTTTTCGTATTGTTATGAGGATAAAGTGAAAGATAGGGAAAACAGGAGCTCCTAGGAGGCAGAGTGGGATAAATTATGACTAATGGTTGACAAATGATGTGCTGTGCTACATCACATGCTGCCTACCTCTGTCTTCTGATGCTTCCAGGTGATTTCTCTCTTGTCACTCATTCGGATTCCCCGGCATATCTGGTGATGTGGCACGAGCCGGAAGCCACCCATTTTCCTCTGTCTTTGTTTCGAGACTCACCCAGGCAACTATATCCTCCACACTCATCGAACCTTGCCTCAGCCGGAAACTTCCCTTCTTCGCTCCTGTGTAGTGCCCCATTTCTTTTGTTCTCATGGGGACACCTTCACAATGCCTAATTACCAGGTTGGTATAACACACACATCCTGGTTGTAGTCTTTAACGCTTCTGCAATAAGGGATGCCAGTTCCCACATGGGACTTGGGGACTCCCTGGAATTGCAGGTCATCTCCAGACTAAAGAGATCAGTTCCCCGGGAGAAAACAGCTGCTTTGAAAGGTGGACTCCATAACACTATGCAACACTGAGCTCCCTCCTCACCCCAAATTTCACCCTCTTCCAGTTTCACCCCCAAAGGCTCCAGGTATTTCCCAACCCAGAGCTGGTAACCCTACATCTGATGCATATGCCTTTTGTTTTAGAGAAAGCATCAGAACAATGTAGTGATGGCTACAGGAATAAACAGCTTTAAAGGAGGATTAGATGGATATTCATGGAGGATAGATCTGTCAATAGCTACTAGCCATGATGACTGACGGGAACCTCCACATTCAGAGGCACTAAACCGCGGAATCCCAGAGCCAGGAGGCAGCATTAGGGAAAGGCCTTGGCCTTTATACCCTGTTGTTGGGCACCCAGAGGAATGCAGAGGTAGTCCAACTGTGGCCCTCCAGATGTCCATGGACTACAATTCCCATGAGCCCATGGGAATTGTCGTCCATGGACATCTGGAGGGCCGCAGTTTTACTACCCCTGAATTGGTGGGTCGCTAGACTCGACAGGATGCTGGACTAGATGGACTATTTGTCTGATTCAGCAGGGCTTTTCTTGCATTCTTAACAATTCCAACCAGGTAGCCTGATTATCAGAAAACAAAACACCCAACAGGCTCCACCAGTGCCATGCCCCATATAAAAATCCTGAAGCCCATCAAGAACACGTCCAATATCAGCACTGAAATGTGAGCTGTGTTAAATGAGGACTTTGAGATTCACCCCCAGTGACTGACAGGACGCTGCATGGTCACACCAAACTGAAATCTAAAATACTTGCTCCAACCTGCACTCTCTGCCTTAGATCTCGTTTTCGCTTCCCTTTGTAGAAGAGTACAAACTTCCTGCTTGTCATCATCAGTTCTCTTAGGCGGCTGTAGTCACAAAGTATGAATTTTGCCCCCAAGAAATCTGGCAAAAAAATATGCAAATTGTCCTTTTACTTGTTGGATAGTTATGAAAAGACTCGTCGCATTCAAGCCTCGGAAACCGGTTCCGTGATTCTCTGAGGGAATAAAAATGCAGAAATGTTCTGCATTGAGAATGACTATGTTTCATCCTCTCTTTGCCCCCCACTGAGAACAAGGTGTCACGAACATATTGTGTGTGGGGGGGGGAGAGAGAGCTTTAATCAGCCAATTATCAAGGGCCCTTGCTTTCGAAAGAGCCAGCATCAGCCACTACCTGCACAATCTCTAATGAGAGACCTGTTGGCAAATGCTCCTCTTCCAAGCATATTTCACATGAGCCAAAGCATTTTGAAACTTAAGTGCAGGACAGGTAGTATTCACATTCTCCTTCGTAAGCACCAAGACACACGACTCCATCTGAGTCCCCCTGCTCAAAAAAAAAAAGGGAAAAAAAGAAACCCAAAACAAAAACCCACACCAGTACGCTTGCATGCAGCCATCTTGTTTATATTTCCCTTTTGAAAAATATTTAAATTCCATGTTTAATTCAAAGGTAAATATAACACAGCAGAGACAATCTTTGCAAACGCAAAGCAAACGAGAAACCAACCAACCAACCAACCAGCAGCCCAGCACGCTCCCTGGCTACACTCCCTGGCTAGCAGTGTTCAAAAATAATACTCTCGGCTTGTTCAAAATGAAAGGGATGGGGAGAAAGGCAAAGAGATAGGCTATAGTTTATACTCAAGGGAGTAAGGGGGGGGGGTGCCTGTGTGTGTGCTCTACCCCCAGCCTCCCCAGTTCCAGATATGTAAAGCAGCAGCTGAACAGCCTAATATGCCGAAACCAGACAAGTGTGGTCAGCCTCTTGGACACATTAATTTATTATCACAAATGTCACGCCTACACAATAGCCTTATTGTTGATTCATTAGGTAATTTCCCTTGAAGACCAGCTGTTTCGAGTGCGGCCGGATGAATAATGAAGATGATATTCAACGTTCGGGTTGCCACCGGCAGGCCAGAGGGGGAGTGCTGTGCTCCACCAGCACCCTACAGCCTAAGGCACCAGCACCAGAACAAGGGCAGAAGGTCTCTCACCTCCCACTTGCATAGAAAAGTCCTCCAGGTGCTGTGGATGGTAAGGAGGCAGGTTGCCGGCTAATACCTTCAATAGAAGCGGCAGCCCCTCACCACCCACTCCACAACCAAGCCTCAGGCTTCTTGTCAGCTTTTATTTCTCTGATATGCCTTCGAGGCGGGAGGGGGGTCATGCATTCTCCTCCCAGCTGGCCCGTTCCCAGGTGCTCCTCCCCTCTGTGTCCTGCAAGCAGAATCACTTGCAGACCCCCTCCCCCCTCAAACCTCGTCCCCAATAACCCAATAACACACATACACAAAAGGAAGACAGCCCTCGAGGCCTTGCTCCAGGCCAGATTTTTTGATCCTATTTTCCAGAAGGGCCTCCACTTTTTAACCCAGGAAATAATAATTAATCCATAATTTAGTACAGCAAGCCTGTTCTCTCTACCCCCCCCCCCCGCCCCCTCAGCCCCTGCAGCCTGGTGTGTTATTTCTCATTCAAACAATCCCTTTGAGAGCAACATTTCCATCACATAAGTAACACAACAATTACAGCATGTTCAACCCCCCCTCAATAAAGCAGACGAGTACTGCTTGGTCCTTGTTCATTAGGCATCAAAAAAAGGAGGAGGAGGAAGAGGAAAGGTAATATGAAGTAAGGAGAGAGAGGTCTATTATCAAGTCTTTTTAAAAAGTGTGGCAGAGTCTGAAGAGGAGCCCCAGAATTGCTGTTAATCCCCTTGTGGGGGAGGCATATACGAAAACATCAGTTTATGAGGGAGGGTCAAAGGGGCAAATGGATCATTAGTGAACTGGTACCCACCTGCTGATGGGGGGAAAGCGCGACATTTGTCATTTTGGACTTGTGACAGTAGTCAGGGGAAGGAAGGATGCTATGCCACGGAAAGAAAAAAAATAAGACTCTCTCAAAATTATGATAGCTCTTCCTCTGCAAGAGGTCCTCCTGAAATTATTCATCTTTAATTTGAAGGCTTGGTGTCGCATAGGAAGTCCAATGTATTTCTTAGTCTTCAAAAGGAACCAACAGGGGGGCAAATTGGACCAGTGATGCTGCACTGTAGGATTAGACCTTTAACCCTTTTATGCCCACAATTCTCCCTTCTTCCACAGGTATGCTCTGGTGTGTATGGGGGGGAGTTAGATATAACACAGATTCCTGGCTCTCCCCCCCTCCTAAGTCTAAGAGCAAAGTTAACTCATCAGGGAGAAAATTTCTAGTGTAGCCCATCACTTGTTCTGCTGATTTTCCACCTACAATGAATGTAAAGGGATTTATTTTTCAAAAAGCCACTCCTCGCCTCTAGCCTAAAGTGGTACACTTCCATGCTCTGCAGAGGCTGTGGCTTCCTTGCCCTGTTTGTAAAGGTGCTTAATTGGCTACTAAGTGAAGCAAGATGCTGGACACAATGGACCACACACAATTGCTGGCACCAAATCAGACCACTGGTCCATCTCTCCCAGCATTTTCTGCATTGACAGCAGCACCTGCTACTTAACAGAACCTGGCAATAATTGAACCTGGAACTGCTGCACACGAAATAAATACCGCCCCATTGAATTAAGACCCTTCTCCTTTACTATGATCCACCAGGGCTCTTCTTAGGTCACCCTGAACATCTTTCTAAAAAGGTTAATTGGGGACCAAAAAACAGACAGCGATTTACAAGGGACAGGGACAGGGAAGAGGGACTCTGCCTGGGGTGCTGGGAATGTGTGCAGATAAAACATCTTTCACAATAGATTCAAGTGGGTAGCTGTGTTGGTCTGGAGCAGCACAACGAAGCAAAATCAGAGTCCAGTGGCACCTTTAAGACCAACAAAGATTTATTCAAGGCGTGAGCTTTCGAGTGCAAGCACAGAGTGCTTGCACTCGAAAGCTCACGCCTTGAATAAATCTTTGTTGGTCCTAAAGGTGCCACTGGACTCTGATCTTTCACAGTGTCTTTCCTTGTCCTGGAAGGATGCCTGTAATCAGCAGACCAGACCCCCAGAGTGTGTGGCAACCGCAAGTATCCTTTCTTCTCCCCCCTGCAATTAACGCACGCACCCCCTCGCCTTTTCTGCATTTCATCTTTGTAACCTGATTATTTGTTCGGCATTCATCTTAGGCAAAGGGGCTGACAGATAACTGCAAAGTAATGTGATAAAAACCATTTATAACGCCAGTTCCTTCCAGGTCTTTCTCCCTAACTAGTTATGACAAGGTAATAATACCGGTTATGCATTTGTCTGCCTTTAAATTGGTTACTTAAAACAATGATGGATGAGGGAGAAAGAGCCCTCTGAATTTGAAGGGCAGCTCTTGATTTCGGATCTCATCTTTGCAGTTAATGAATTATATCTAATTAGCCATTCCCAAATCTAATTGAGGGGTTAAAATGCTGACCCGCAGAGATGGCTCCTTTTACGGTTTTGTTTTTTAAAAATAATGTTTATCTTAATTTTTTTTTTAAACGTGCTTTATAATGTCAGTCTCCAAAAGAATCCAGAATAAGCCAAGGCAAAGATGGAACCAATTTGAGAATTTGCCCGTCTGTTTCAGTTAAGGTTTTAATGAAACTCATCTTAACAGATGTATCCTTTCCATTGGGAATGTAAACTCTCAACTCGCCATTATGCGCTATTTATTATTTTTCTCGTAAAAATACGGGCAGTTATTACGCCGTCATTGGAATCAAATCAGGCTAGAAGTGAAAGAAGCCGACGACGCCATCCGCCCCACACGAGCCCGACGCAATGGAAAATAAAATCGCTCTCTTCCCTCGCTCGGGAAAAGTTGTTCTTGGATAAAATACTAGCCCCAGTTCTTGCATCTCATGATGAAAGCAGAAGACCGGGGAATGACAAAGGCCTGTGCAGTCAGCAGGCCTTCTTGATGCAAATGGAGGAGAACATCTAAGTCTAGTTTCCATCAGAGTCCAGTCAGAAAGCATTAGGCCTAGTGGCGTGACATATCCAGGGTGAGGGAATGGGTGAACATGGAGGGAGGGATGGTAGGATGACCACGATGTTCCCCACTCCCCAACTCTCTGGGCTCACATAAACATTTGCATGGAGCCTGTTGTGCCTTATAGATGTTTGGTTTAAGGATTTGCAGGGCCCGTAGCCCCAGAGCCAGTTTAATGATTTGCTGGGCCCTTACAGAGTACAATTGTGATAGAAGAAGCCAGACTGGGGATAAAGGGCCCTCCCCACCACAGTGGAAAGGGGTGTCTGAGTGTCCTTAAAGAGAGAAAAGGAGGAGGTGAGAGGATACAGCTCTGATCCATGGGGGGGGGGGAGAGGCACTGCACCAGTTAGAGGCATATCCTCAATGGTTTTCAGTGGGACAGAGAAATTCAAAGGTGTTTCTGCCTCTAACCGCCTATAAAATGTGGGTGCTTTATTCTATCTGTTTGAAATTTGGCAAGTGGTATTCTATAGCCGATGGGTTCGGCCTCTGAGAATTCATCCATACGGCGCAGGAAACAAAACAAAAGCACAGAAGTGGCAGCTACAAATGTGTTGTTTTGCAATGGAAACAAACAGAGAATCCCAACATGCATAATAGCTAAAATAAATTTTGAAATGAACAAATAAGAATAAATTCTTGACACACCACTCCAGACTTTCCAAAATAATTTCTGGCAATGTTCACAGAGATCTTAAAACAATGAAAGGACCCACCAAGTTGGGGAAATGTCTGTAGACTAATTCTATTTCTTGGCCATCAACTCTGTATTCCCGCAATGATTCTTGACCCTTTGCTTCCAAACTTGCAAAGCAATATGGCCATTTGGTTGCTGTATATGCAAATGGGCGTGAGGGGAGGCTGAGGTCCTGCCTGCCGCTTTCACATAGGAACTGATGGTTCCCTGAAACAAGAGAAAGCAGCGCTGTCTCCATATTCCATTCCTGGGGCAACAGACTCTCTCTCCCAGATGAAAAATTGCAGGTCCTCCAAATCTAATCTATCATCTTTCCCTCCCACTCAGATCACAGGCCATTTCTCTCCTACCTGCTCCAGCAAAGCAAAGCAGTTCTTGTGAGAAGAAAGTAGTCAGGGAAACAAATCACCTTCTAGAGGTGTCAGATGCTATTACATTTATCTAACCCAGCCTTTTTCAACCTTTTGACTGTGGAGGAACCCCTGAAATATTTTTTTCAGGCTTCGAGGAACCCCGGAAGTGATGCCATTCCCCTTCAGAGAAGAGGGTGCAGAAATAACATGCGGGAGCCAATCAGCCAATCAATCAGTGGATCATTTGCCATTTTTCCATTGTGAAGAGAGATTAGTCCTGTAGTACAGTGGGGGAAGTGAGCTCCAGTGACGTCTAATGATCTGAACTTCTGGGAAAGACTGTGTAACCCCTGAGGAGCTCTTACAAAACCCTGGAACCCTGGTTTGAAATCCCTGATCTAACCCTTCATGCGTTCTTTCTGTAATCTTTCTGTAATGCATTCTTTCTGTAATACAACCCTGTATTATGATTTCCACATTGTAGAAGGAGCACACGTGGAGGTGGCTGAGACCATGGGGTTGGCTCAGAGGACAAGTCTGTGGGGAAATTTTAACTGGCACTTTCCCTGTAACTCAGAGGTAGTCAACCTGTGGTCCTCCAGATGTTCATGGACTACAATTCTCACGAGCCCCTGCCAGCGTTTGCTGGCAGGGGCTCATGGGAATTGTAGTCCATGAACATCTGGAGGACCACAGGTTGACTACCCCTGCTGTAGCTGACCCATGGGCCACACCGGATATGACAATCTGGGTCCCCAGCCCAGGTTTCCTCCTTACAGCAGTAATGGGAGAACTGGAGAAGGGAGAATTTGCGAGGGAGAATTTGGGGGTGGAAGGAAGCCTGGCCTTTCCCCCCATTATCTGATTCTGCTTCCCAACGCTTTCCACCAAAGCTGGACTTCAGCACTGGAAGTGAACCCCACTGGAAGAGACAGAACAAACAACCTGGGGGAGGGGAGCCAGCAAAACAATCTATGAGTGCAAGATGGGTAGGGCTGCCAATCTCCCGGTGGTAGCTGGAGAGCTCCCACTATTACAACTGATCTCCAGGCAACAGAGGTCATTTCACCCAGAGAAAATAGCCACTCTGGAAGGTAGACTCTATGGCATTAGGCCCCCATTTAAGTCCCTCCCCTCTCCAAACCCCACCCTTCTCAGGCTTCACCACTCAGTTCTCCAGGTATTTCATAACCCAGACCTGGCAAACCTTCTCTTCGGCTCTCTTATGCCCATATATCCTTTTTGCATTTTCTGGGTTTTTGGTCCAGACAAAGCTGCCATAGTGTGTTTGCTGACAGAGTATCTTGGTTTGCCCTTGGATCTGAAACACCCTATCTGCCTCCAGGCTGACATCTTCAGCTTTACATTTCTTTCAAGCTTAATTTTTTCTCCTAGCCTGTAACCTGTAGCCCTACGGGAAATCCTCTCAGCCAGTCTGTAGCTGACATTTCTCAGGACAACTGGTTTTATTGTCCAAACTCCCTTTTCTCTTGCTGCCTTGTAAGGGAGAGCCCCGGGGCCTGCAGAAGGGACCTCTTTCATCAAGGGTTATCCTCCTCATCTAACATTACCACAGCCCATCCATCATGGGCTCTTATTTGTTACAAGTCACTAGAGCTTATCAGGGCCTCTTTTGACCCCCCCCCCCAAAAAAAAGAAAGGCCTTGAGGGATTGATCCTAACCCTAAATTCTCCGTTACAGTTGCTTCCAACACTGTCCTTAACCAGATTTCTCCCCAGAACCTGGAATTCTGAATTGCCTAATCTATTTTTCGAAGCGAAACCTGCGCATTGGCACTCCATGGTTTAGTCTGAATATTGTACAGAAGGCCAAACAGTTGCAGTTCATCACAGTTTTCCATTCCTTTGGCTCATTCATACCCTTTCCTGTTCTCCGTGTTACAAATGCACCCTGATAAAAGAATCCTGCACATCGATTAGTCAACTAGTGCGCGCACATGGCTACATTCATGGTCCCTAGATGCAATAGAGTGGATGTGCATGTCCTGATGCTCACATGCATACAGTCACATCAAGATGGCTGTTTTGCAGGGTTGTCTTGAGGCACATGACACTGCTCCAGTTCTGAAATTTATTTTAGAAATTTCCCTCTTTACTAAACTAACTGAGAAATCCACTCAGGGACAGCCTGCTAAGGTCTTCCCCCTCATATTGCATCTCCTTCTAGACCAGGCTTTCTCAACCAGGTTTTTGTGAAACCCTGAAGTTTCTTGATGTGCCTGGAAGAATTTCCCAACCAGGGTTTTGTGAAACCCTAAAGTTCCTTGATGGGCATGGAAGAATTTCCCAAATTGGTGGGAGTTAATTAATTTGTGCGTGTGTGTGTATTTAAAATGGTTAAACATTTATCAATGATATGACCATATCTGGTAATATCAAGCCACCCAAATCAAGCCCCCCAAATCAAGCCAATGATGGGCCTGGAGAGGGTGGGAAGGGGAGGGGCCCCAGGTGGGCATGTCCACAGCTCTGCTTCCCAACTATATTCTGCATGATCATGCCACTTCTGGGGTTTCTCGAAGCCTGGAGAATACTTCAGGGGTTTCTCAACAGTCAAAAAATTGAGAAAGGCTGTTCTAGAAGATCGTTCCCAGGTAAATTCTTCCTAAAAGGGCTAAAAATCATCTCATACAAGCAAATGTACATATACATTTAGATGCTGTGAGCAGATAGAAGTACTGCAAGTATGAATTCTACCTGCAGCATGCGCTTTGCCAGAGGGAAGGGGACATACAAACACTCCTCAGAAACAAACAATGCCTTTTGTGAAGAACTTTTAAAGCATATAGCTGAATTTTGGATTTCGCCGGATAGACCCTTTTAGAAAATGCTCCACTGTTACAGCAATACAAACAAGGTAGCGAATCATAGCACAGATCCTATAAATCTGACTTTCGAAGGAAAAAAAATTGCACACATTCAGAGCAAGACAAATCCCTAAAGAAGCATTTTGTGAGCCCTCAGCTGCCACTGGCTAAGCGGTTGTGATGTCACAGAAGGCTGGAGACATGAGCTGCTTGCGTAGCAAACCAAAAAAATGTTGATTGTTCTAACTATCAAGGACACGTTTAGTATTTCTGGTACCTTGCCTTGTTAGTTTGATGTTTCTTATGACTTCAAAGATACGCTTGAATCTGTGCGGCCACTGCTTGCAGAAATCACAATTGTCAACAGAGCGGATGCATTACGAGTGCGTAATGAGAGGAGTTTCAGGGCCCTCACTATGAGTAACAGAAACCAAATAAATTATGCAGATTAATAATTTCATTTCCGTAATGCCCATAGGTCACATAATTTGGCCTTCCTTGGCATAGCTGTTGCCTACAGCAACTTCTCCCTCCCCCCCCCACAGCTTCCCCACCTAAATCAGTTATTTTGCACACATAAATAGGCCATATTTAGGATTTGTTTCAAATCTGATAGAAGTAGATTACTTAGACTTTGTGCAGTTCCCTTTCTCAGTTTTCATCTGGGCTTTTGCCATTTGCAAAGCCATGGCACTCTGTGACGCTCCCCCCCCCCTCTAATTTTCACACCAAATCATTCAGATTTATGTGGTTTTGTTTTGCTTTGTTTCTTTTCTTTGGAGAAGGGAAATGCCAAACCAGCCTGTCTAAAGTTATCCATGCATTTTTAAAAGCCACGATCGTCGCAGTATCCAGGCTCTGTTAATAAAACAATCTCCAGCAGGCACTAATGGTCCGTAATTATCTAGGATTTGGGAGGTATTTTAGAGTGTGCAGAGGCAGGAAAACATTGCCGAGAGATGAACGTCAGGCTTCGGCAGTTGGAAACCATCTTTGACATGAGAAACAGAGGCCTGCTGTTGCGATTAACTTAAAACATACACTTGGCATTTGGAATGCTCCACCACTGGATGTAAACAAATAGGTTTGCGCAAAGGAATAACAACTCCCTCTTCTCCTCCCAAGTCTCCCATTTAATTGGTGCGAAAACGCCCTAGGAGAGCAGGAAAAGAGGGGAACGCTCTGATGGGAACGCAAGAATGACTTTTTGGTAACCTGCTTCTCCTTTATTGTATTTTCCTCGGATGGTAAGAGGCAGCACTTTCTTATTAGCCCAAGTAATTTCTAAAGCAAAGCCACAAAGAAAAGATTAGCATGAAATTCAAAGCACATGAAGGCATCGTGGCTTTGTTTGTCCACAAGATTTGCTCCGCCACCAGCTTTTCGGTGCCACGCCATTCCTGGTTTCCCCACAAACACATCGCCTTATGGTATCGTCACTAGGGATGAGCGAATGTCTCTGGTTTTGCATAGCTTTTTTTCTGACGCACGTGAGACACATTCTCAGCACAGAATCATATAACAGCGAAGAGTGGTGAGCCTAGGCATATGCCATAGGAGGTGGTCTCCAAAAAGTCTAAAATTTACATATATTGGTTGGAGCCATAATTTACAGATCCCATTCAACCACTCAGCTACACTTTATAATGAGTTTAGACATTTTATATAGAGTGTATTGTTACAATTCTGACCACTGAGGAAGACCCAGTAGGGTCGAAACGCGTTTAGTCTTATGTGCAGTTAGTTCTGTATAGTTTTTATGTAGTTTTTAATTATTCACTATAATAAATAATTACCGTTTTTACATTATTTTATTGTACAGCTCAACTTCTGAGTTCTGCCCTGCAAGAGAAGCCATGTTGAATGGGGAGGAGATCAAAATAGCAGGAATGAAAAATTCAAAATCATTCCTAACTATCACCAATTTCTCCTTTATCTACTTGCTAGTTCTGCCTCGCTGGAGAACAGAACACACGATTCCCCCAGCAATGAAGGAACACCACCACTGATTTAGCCAGCAAGGGAGACAGATTTCACACCTTCAGATGAGGTTATCACAAATATAGGCCCAATACATGAGGAAACCAGCCAAGAAGGCTAGGAATGGCTAAGGGCTGCAATTACCTGATAATTACAGCTGTGCCTCTGTGTGATTGATAGAGGCTTAGAGGGCTAGACCATGTCTTGTCATATACTAATAGCCCAGACAAGATGCTTCACTCAAGACTGAAGGATTTTGTCTTATCTCAAGAGAGATAAGATAATCAGCAAGTAACCTCATGCCTCTAGTGAAGAGAAAGCTTACACTTCTGAAGCCAAAGTTCTTTCATCTACAAAAATCTCCAAGGACTCTCCTCCAGGATCTCTTCTTCCACTTTCACATCCAGCGTTCAACAGTGGATTTGGATAACAGCAGAACAAAAATCCCACCAAATTCCATTTTTGAAAGATCTCCTTAACTGGTAGAACATGATGGTGCTTTGTCTATTGCGACAAAATTCTTCATCATTTGTAGCTTGGTGTAGTGGCTAAGAGTGGCTAGACCGCATAGGAGCCTGCTTGGTGTAGCGGCGGACTCTAATCAGGAGAACCAGGTTTGGTTCCCCACTTCTCTTCCACATGCAGCCAGCTGGATGACCTTTGACTAGTCATAGTCCAGATAGTGCTGTTCTCACAGAGCAGTCCTGTCAGAACTTTCTTAGCCCCATCTACCTCGCAGGGTATCTGTTGTGAGGAGAGGAAGGGAAAGAAAACACTTTTGAAAACGCTTAATAACCGGTCTGCACTCTGGCATACTTTGTTTTTTGGAATTAATTAAAGAAGACTTCGCTTACTGACATGAGTTGCCCGCCTGGAAGTGGGCATCTCTCCACAAAGCTTCCATCACGACTGGCTGTGGTACAGGAAAGGATTCTGTCTTCTAATACTGATAAGTCCTGTGAACTGCCTCCATCAAAAGTTACATGTCTGAACAGGAAACTTCTAACTATGATGTCCATTTCACAGCGCAAACCATGGAATCACCATGGGTCCCTACAGAGGTTACTCAGGTTGCTTAGCTCAACCAACGTCATGTGAAAACTATCACATGATCTGCCAACTCCGTGGGCGTCCCAGGAAAACGAGGATCACAGCAATTTTGTCCCCCAAGTCCCCCCCTGTTCCTGGTGCTGGTTATGGACATATATGTTAGATCTCTGGGAAAGTGTATTTTGGTACTCTGTATTCAAACGCAGCCAGGACATACAAAAACTGGTTTGGGGGGGCAGCAGACCGGTTCTTCTTTCTCCTGGAAACTGCCCCTATCTCCTTAGGGGATTTCCCTTTGCACTACAAGAAATATAGCACTGGGACAATTTTTTTTTTGAGGTGATGGGGTGGGGTCTAAAAATTGCTTCCTGCATTTTTAAACCCCAGCACGCATCTGTGTCATAGGGGTATGTGGTCGACCCAATTACTTATAATAAACAATTCCGTTTATCTTTATCAGAATCATTATCTAAATTGGCTACATGACACATACTGTTTCCCTAACTGCACCCTTGGGAAAGAGCCTGCTATAAAAATCTGTGATTCCGTACTTTGTAATTATCCCTCCATGGGCTATAAACCATTACACTTGTGTTTAAAATAGGTATAGCTAGCAGTTTCCACCGCACAGTACCCTGGAAAGGGGGGGGAATGGAGAAATATTTGGCGTCATCCATGTCTAGGCATTTATGTTCAGCTCATGAAAAGTGGTTGACGAGGCAGAGGACTGAAAGGGAACCATCTTGTTTAGTAAAAGTACTTCTGTTCCCCACATCTAAGCATTGTTTAAAGTCCATTTGACTATGGTTATAGACAACACTAGGAATGCTGGGTGAAAATTACCTCACAGCCCCATCAGACTTTCTCTCTGTAGCACGGCAGCAATTGCAATGGGGTTCCTTCCTGTACTATTCTTGTACTAAGCTAAAAGAAGCCCATAAAAGAGCTCTTCTCATACTAGAAGAAGAGTAGGTTTTTATACTGCATTTTTTTTGCTGCCCAAAGGTGTCCCAAAGCAGCTTACAAACACTTTTCCCTTCCTATCCCCACAACAGACACCCTGTGATGAAGGTGGGGCTGAGAGAGCTCTGAGAGAACCTCTCTGTGAGAACAGTACTATCAGGGCTGTGACTAGACCAAGGTCACCCCGATGGCTGCTTGGGGAGGAGTGAGGAATCAGACTCAGTTCTCCATATTAGAGTCCACAGCTTTTAACCATTACACCAAGCTGGCTCCTATGAGGTCTAGCTCCTATGAGGACCAGCACTAATCTATTGCATAGTTATTTTACCTCTTTTCTGATGTGCATGGCTCTCCCCTCCTGATGTGGGAAACTGCCCTCTTATTCAGGGTAGGCAATAATTAGATGGACAAATTGACTCTATTTGTATGTCCCAATCACTGAGTGCTCAAGGATCTGCCATGAAACCTCTTTACATTGAAAAAGATTCTGGAATTATTCTAGAGCATATGCTCACTGTTGATCTGAATGATGGTGGATTACAAATAACAAACAAAAGATTCTCATTGCGGAACCAACGCAATCAGATGCCCAGAAGAACAAAATGGAGGGGGGAAATGAAGCGCTCCCAGCTGTAATCAACCTCTGGGGAATGGAGGCGGGGGACAGCTCCCAGGGTGACAATCGATCACTAAAACATTTACAGAAAGCTTCTTCAAAAAACACTTCCCAAATCCTATTTCCACTGATTTTACTGGACAGAAGCAAAGCACAGACATTTCAAATAACTGGCTTCCAAAAACTGGACAGGTCTTTGAAAAAAAAGAGTTAAGTGGGCAGCATTGCGGCCGAAAGCCCATTTTTGTGCTCTCTGTGGACCAAAGAAATAATGTATGGACTTTTTCAAAGAACTGCCTCTGTCTGTTTCGTCTCTCTTGGATGTGCATCACAGGGTCATGACAGTCAGGCCTCAAAAAAAGATAGCCATGATCTGGGGGGAAACGACAGAGTGGGCAGCCCTCAAAAACAAGCACAGGCCACTAAAAAAGAAGACATCTGTCCATACCAACGTCAGAGATTATGATGTGTCAAGCAGAACAACCAAAAGTATGCTCACTCCCAGCCCTAATTAATTTTCTGACCTCAGGATCCTCCACATTCCCTTTTAGAGAGAGATACGTGGCAAAAATGGCTGGCTGACTCCTCTCCTCTTTGCTGACTTTTGTTTTCCCTTGCTGTTTTGAGAAAGCCCTCCTTCCTCGGGATTCCAGAGTCCGGCTCACGCAGTGCCGAGCCAGCGGTTCTCCCCATGATTAAAACAAAACACTTGAGTTCTGAGGGAACAAGAGGCCCAGCCGCCCACCTCACGCAACGTGAGGAGTCCTCCTGGCTTCCCTCTCGAGCTGATTCCGCTGCCGGGACGTGCTCTCCGAAGATCACTGACAGGGAGCCAGAGGGGTCAGGCTTGCCCCTAACATGCTGCTTCTCATGCTTGACATGTTTTTCTACTGTCCGGTTCCTTCGCTGTGGCAAGGTCACAAGGGCTGACGGAGAGCGAGAGGTGGGGAGGGAGGGGGACCCAGACAAGGGGATTGGGTTACGCCAACAACAGGGAGGAAAGAAAACCCAGAAAAAGGGTCTCAGTTACCAAATGTATATTTTCCGTGACTATCAGGCCTTGCGGAGATGTATCGGATTCACAGCGTTTTCGTTGGGAGGGCTTTGATCCTGTCAGCAAGCTGAGGGACTCTTAGTGTGTTTACTCTTCCAGCTCTGATGAATTCCAGTATTTTCTCATGGCTACATCTACATGTGGATATACAAGGCTTCATTTTGACTGAGTCAGACCATCGGTCCATTTAACCTTATCTGGTCTCTTCCAACTAATATTGGCCTTCAGACAGAGCTAAATTTTATGGGCAAGCTAAGTTAGGGACAGTTTAGGGCAGCCTTTCTCAACTTTCTGGCCATTGAGAAACCCCTGAAACATTGTTCAGGCTTTAAGAAACCACAGAAGTGGCCCAATCGTAGAGAATATGGTTGGGAGGCATAGCTGTGTACATGCCCACCCAAGGCCCCTCCCCTCCCCACTCCCTCCAGGCCCATCATTGGCCATTTGGAGGAGTCCGCAGGTCATCATGATCATGTATGGTCATATCACCTGATAAACGTTTAACAAATTTAATAAATATGTTAAAATTAATTAACTCCCACCTATTCAGGAAACCTTTCCAGGGCTGTCAAGAAACGCCAGGGTTTCATGAAACCCTGGTTGAGAAAGCCTGATTTAGAAGAAGAAGAAGAAGAAGAAGAAGAAGAAGAAGAAGAAGAAGAAGAAGAAGAAGAAGAAGAGTTGGTTCTTATATGCTGCTTTTCACTACCCAAAGGAGGCTCAAAGCAGTTTACAGTCGCCTTCCCATTCCTCTCCCCACAACAGACACCCTGTGGGGTGGGTGAGGCTGAGAGAGCCCTGATATCGCTGCCCGGTCAGAGCAGTTTTCTCAGTGCCGTGGTGAGCCCAAGGTCACCCAGCTGGTTGCATGTGGGGGAGCGCAGAATCGAACCTGGCATGCCAGATTAGAAGTCCGCACTCCTAACCACTACACCAAACTGGCTCTCTCAGATTATGAAGAGCCTCTGAATTATTTTTTTTAAACCCCTAAATCACCATATTTCTCTGTAGCTGCTACAGGGCTTTCAAAATCTGACATAGTTTCAGGCCTCAGCATGTCATATTCTGGCCCAGCCTTCAGGCCTAGGGAAGAATGAAGCTTCGAGTCATTTTTCAAGGGTCTCTGGTCTATTACGGGAGCAATTTTCTACCACATTAGGCAGTTTCATGCTCCGTTGTGCTATGCTGGGTCTTAAGTGGGACAGAAGAAAGTTTGGAATTGGGGCTTGGAAAAGAGGTAAGCTTTCGGGTTTGCAAGAGGAGAGTGTTAATAAAATAAACAGCCTTGATCCGCAGGGCAGGGTACCAAGCTAAGGAAGACTGGACTTGCAGCTAAGGCATGCTCTGGATGGAGATCCTCAGGGAACGAGGGTCCGCACACAATCCTCTCCATGCTCAATTAGGTGTCAGCTCCATTTACAAAGAGCTCTTTGCAGATGATTGCTGTTAACTCTTCCAATCTGAGCACTTCACATGATTCTCCCAATGCATGCAGCTCTCACTGTGTGTGAGTGAAGCCGCACAAATGTTGTCCATGTGCGTATAGTTTCAGGACCTACAAAAGGCTTCCCTCGAGAATCTGCAGTTGCCTTTGCATGTCACAAAGCCATACGCACATGGAAAAATACATTTGCCACCCCCACTCACACAAAAGGGTGACCACGCGTTCTGGGAGAAGGGTGCACGTACTCCAGTGGCGTGCAGTTGGAGCAGCAAAATCAAATACGGCCGGGATAGTCAAACTGCGGCCCTCCAGATGTCCATGGACTACAATTCCCATGAGCCCCTGCCAGCGCTCGCTGGCAGGGGCTCATGGGAATTGTAGTCCATGGACATCTGGAGGGCCGCAGTTGGGCTACCCCTGAAATACGGTATTTGAAAAGGGCTAAACTGGGATTTACTTCCTAAGTCCACAGACTAGGGTTGCCAGATTTGGGTTGGGGAATACCTGGAGACTTTGGGGGTGGAACTGGGAGTGCACAGGATATGAAGATGGGAGTGACCACAGTGTTATATAATGCAATGGAGTCCACCCTCCGAAGCAGCCATTTTATCCAGCAGAACTGATCTCTGTCGCCTGCAAATGAACTGTCATTCCAGAGGATCCCCAGGTGACATCCCTGCCACAAACATAGGATTGTCCTGTAACAGTCTAACCAGATCAGGCCGTGTCAATTCCACTCTCAGATTTTACTGTCATGTTTAATACAGCACTGTAGCCACATGCAGCCCCTGCTCCAGGGGTGTTCAAATACTGGCTCTCCAGATGTCCTTGAACTACAACTACCACCAGCCTCTGCCAACTAGCCATGCTGGCAGGGACTCTTGGTGATTGTAGTCCAGAGACATCTGGAGAGCCACAGTTTAGCTACCCATAACCGACATGCTGTCTGAAGCTCTGCCCATGAGGCTGGGAGTTCAATCCCAGCAGCCGACTCAAGGCTGACTCAGCCTTCCATCCTTCCGAGGTCGGTAAAACGAGGACCCAGTTTGCTGGGGGGTAAACGGTAATGACTGGGGAAGGCACTGGCAAACCACCCTGTATTGAGTCTGCCAAGAAAATGCTAGAAGGCGTCACCCCAAGGGTCAGACATGACTTAGGGTTAAGCCTCCGTCCAATGCATGGTTTTGATTCTTGAAACCAAGCCTTCCCACACAATTGTTAGCCCTTTATAAGAGACCACTGGTTAACCACGTTGCCCATTTTCCCTTCCAGCACCAGGAGAGGGAACGTCGGTTTCAATAGGTAAAATCTTGGGTAAAGGCTTGGAATGATTAAACTCCCAATCGCCTTGTCATATAGCCTAGGTCTGAACTAAGCTCACATTTGGCTGCAATTCATTTTTTTTTTAACACGCCAATGTTGATTGTTCCAGCATCAATTCTACCCTGACCCTCTATCTGGTAAAAAAAAAAGGGGGGGGGGACCCAAACAACCACAATCCTCCTATAATCTGAGCTCTGTCTGTCTCCATCCTTACTGAGAGCAAGACCGACTTGGATCAAAGCAAAAAGCACTTTGCACCAAGACTGGCAGGTTCTCGGTCCATGCCAAGGCCTGTTATTCTTCTTCACAAGCAGAGGGAATGCTCTGTGCATGCATGTGGCTGCCATGTGTATGTGAAGATCTTCCTGGCACATGGAAGAGAACAAGACAACCTCTGCAGGCAAGGAACTCCCCGCAGAGCTTTGGATCATGGCAGAGATCTAACAGCTGCAGTTGACTCTAACAGCTGTGGTTTACTGTCTTTCAGAAGACAAGAAGTACCCCTCCATTTCTTGATACAGATGCTATTGACTTTCCCAAGTTTGCTGCTTCAGTTCCAATATGCCAGTTTTGAGCTTGCTTTTCCTTTGGGCAAATGAAGCCTGCAAGTCTTTATTGTCACATCATTTTCTGTTTCCTTTAGCTAAATATTTTCCCAAAAAGTGCATGCACTTTTTTTTATAGCTGTGCATCAGTAAAGTACACTATACTAACTAGGCTGTACATATAAATTATGTTCACCGTGTGTAGAAATACCATATAAATAGCATCAAAATTCATTGACGGAAGAAACAGATCATTAATCCTAACAACAAGAACCAACGGATAACAACCACTTGCAAAGGCAACAAGAAGACAGATTTGTGCATTTGTATTTTGGGCGTGCTGCAGACAGTCTAAAAACTGCATCTGCTGCAGCATTGCTGAAGTTAAGCAGGTGAGGATCTGATGGGTGATTGGCACAGTATGCTCCTATATGTGCAGGATGTACACAAAATACATAATGTTCAAAATCGATACTCCTTCACACTGTCTCCAAACAAGGGGACCACCATCTTAGGTGGCTATGAAAGAATTAGTCCTATTTTTATGGGTGGGTCTATCAGATGTTGCACTCACCTGGTTGGCCAAGGCTGGCCCAATCTTGCCTACAGGGATGGACACAAACCAAGTTTTACCATTAAAATGCCCTGGATAGTGTCTCCTGAGCATTTCACAGATCTTTGCCCAGTTCATTTCAGCGGTTTGGCTGGCACCCATTTCAGACTGACAGCAGGGAGCACACGTCCCGCAGCTGTGTCCGCAAGTCATTTCAAGGGACCGCTCTGCTTCCCCTCAATTCTAAGCAGGAAGGAGCAAAACAGATCAGCCCGAACTGGACCAGTTTGTTTCATGAGGACTGGGTCATCCAGGTTTGGGGGCTTCGACTCAGGAACACCCCGAACCCCAAAGCCTGAACAGGAATTTTCCAATCTATGCCCATCCCTACTCACCAGACCCTGGCTGCTAAACAGGGTCAACCTTGCCTGTGCTTGGATGGAAGATCACCAAGGAGGTCCAGGGTTGCCATGCAGAGGTGGTTAGTGACAAACCACCTCTGAAGTCTCTTGCCTTTCAAACCCTACAAGGTTGCCGTAAGTCAGCTGTGATTTGGTGCCACTTTCCCCTACCATCTATCAGATGCTGTTGCCCATGAATGAAACTTTCATTTCAGAGGCAGTCTATCCGCATCGACTTAGGAGTGCTAATCTTACACACCAATTGGCCAATGCATATGGAGAGGAGGGAAGGTGTTTTCACAAGGGATTTAAGGCCCTGTGCAGGCACTGGACGGAACATCCACCCATGTGATTGGCAGATGCTCCGTGATCAGACAGGCCTGCTAGAAACACAAGGAACTTGGCCCACTGGCCCAGCATGGTTCACAGAGCAGTAACTTCTGCCTGCTGCACTGAAGCATCCTTTCAACAAAGCTTTCAGGAATTGGCTTTGGGGTCCCAGGTTTGGAGCACAAATGCTCCACATCTGGATTGGGGTACTGTGGGCTCACAGGCTCACCCCTGTGCTGACAGGGTCTAACTTGCTCCCCGGAGCCGCTTGAGTGCGGCCTTTACCCCCCGTCCCCGTCGATGTCCTCCGCATCATTCAGCAATCTTTCCCCCGTTCCAAGTTACACACAAGCCACTGCGAGTTGCTGGCAGCAGTCATCGCTATTGTGGTGCGGCTCACATCTGTTTCGAGTTTGGCAACTGTGCTGCACTCCAAACCGGGGTAGGAGTGGGGGAGAGACGGCTTCACTCTGCCACAGAGGGTCGGCTCTCGGGTTCCTCGTGTCACCCTCCCCCTTGGGAAGGCAGGTCAACCCTGCCCTCCAGTCCCCGGTCAAGCAAGCACCAGGTCTATTTAGACCAGCAGCTTCTTTCTCCGGCACACGGAGATCCGATGGGAGGCCCCCAAGTACAGTTCCATTCATCGCTACGCTCCTGGATTCATCCAACCGCTGCATTTTTTGGAGACGACTAACAGAGGTGCTTTAGGAATGCCCCATTCTCCTGCTGAGGATCACTCGTTGGTCCAACTTCTGAATGGGCCATTCTGCTTTCTGTGTGTGCATTTATTGACGCCACTGGTGTATCGGCTTTTCAGTGTTTTAGCCCAATTGAAAAGCCAAAAGCATGACAGCTATTTGGAGGAAAGATAGCGTTGAAAGCTATAATTGCCCTATGAAAGGTTATCAATGGTTAGAAGTCCACACCAGCCACAGAAGTGACAGGGCAGGTTGCGTGCTACTGGGATGGGGATGAGGCTCCCTGGCAGAGCATCTGCTTAGCAGGCAGAAGGTCCCTGGTTCAACCCCCAGAATATCCAGCTTAAAAAAATCAGGCAGTCGGTGATGTGAAAGACCTAAGTCTGAGACCCTGGAGAGCTGCTGCCAGTCTGTGTAGACAAAACTAACCTTGGTGGACCACGGATTTGATTCTGTTTACAGCAGTTTCATGTATGTTCAGGTGTGTTCGGTGCCAATGACAGGAATTTAACACTATACAGCAGGGGTAGTCAAACGGCGGCCCTCCAGATGTCCATGGACTACAATTCCCATGAGCCCCTGCCAGCATTCGCTGGCAGGGGCTCATGGGAATTGTAGTCCATGGACATCTGTAGGGCCGCCATTTGACTACCCTTGCTATACAGTTTAAACAAGGCTTCCAGTTCAGACAAAAGCAGGAACATTGATTAAACAGAATGGAGGCAGAAAACAGACCAGTCCCTGGTCAACAGGGATACTAAGGAGGTCCCTACGGGCAAGCAAAGGCCCATGCAATACCACCAGTGGGGTCCCTTCTTAGGCAACATTGCCGAATCCCATAGAGCTGGCACCACACTGCGAGCATCTTGGGTTTGGGAAGCATTGATCTGGCGTCCCTAAGTCCTTGCTAAGTTCAAACAGTGTTCCTCCTCCTTCACAGGCCCAGGCCAAACCAGCGCATAGAACAATTGCTCTGAGTCTGGGGCTTGGAATGTGTTCAGCTTGGATGACGTCTTTCAGGTGCGAGAGCTCCAACACGCACCCGGGGTGCCTCACCCAGGGAATGACTGCCTCTATCATTGGATGATGGGCACATATCCACCCACACCCCTTTAAAAACACCAGACGGTCACGTCTACCGAACTGATTGCAGATCCTTGTGCACACCGCAGGATCCTGTTCGCGTGTTTGTATTCAAGGATAGGAAATATCAGTTGTGGGCTGTTGGAACACACAAAAATTGCAGTTTGCATAATTGAACAGAATATGAAGGATGTCCTGCAGGGGGCATCAGAGGAGATATCAATTTAGCATAGAGTGGATAGGAACTTCCTGATGATTTTCAAATTACCTGCTTCAGTGTCTTGACTGGCTCAACAGATCTCCTGCTTTTTTTGAGCAGACTTCCGCTCAGTTGGTCTCGAGAAAATTTGTTGCACAGAAGAACGATTGGAGACGACAGCTAACCGTTAGGTCTCTCCTCTGCGCTTTCTGTACAGAGTTGTTTCTCTTCTGAATAAATATTTTATTTTTAAGCAGCCTGCTGAAACTCGCTGCCTACTGAAACTCAGCCAACTCTGGCAAATAAGAATTCGGTGATGTTCCCTTGTCAAAGTGCATAAATTCGGAGAGAGAACCTTGGAGGAAAGGAATCTGGTCCCTTGTGGAATCTGTTAGGGTTCTGAGAGAAGCAAGGATGATGCCTGCATCAGCAGTCTTGACTTTCCTTCTCCTCTCTGGGAAACCTGGGCTGACTTCAGTGGTTGGCATGACCAGGCAACCCCTGAGGGCCACAGCCTGGCTAAAGGCCTGTCTCCAACACTTGGTCTATCTCCCAAAGGTAAGACTACCTGGCGGGGACAGAGGAAACAGAGCACAAGACACCCATGCTCCACTGCTTCCTCCATGCACCAAATGGGACATTGTCCCTCTGAAAGAACCACAGTGCACCTGAGGGGATCCTGATCTCTAGAACGTGGCTGACAGGTGTAACCAAGTGGAGGTGATGGACAGGGAGAGAAGGAAACATTGCCTTTGCAAAATAGACCCCAAGACACCCGAAGAAATGGATGCAGCCATGGGCACTGAGGGAATGCCTACATGGCTGGGAACTTTGGAATGCCTACATGGCCAAGGGACCAAGCCCTATGAAGATAGGTTGAGGGACTTGGGAATGTTCAGCTTGGAGAAAAGGAGGTTGAGAGGGGACGTGATAGCCCTCTTTAAGTATTTGAAAGGTTGTCACTTGGAGGAGGGCAGGATGCTGTTTCTGTTGGCTGCAGAGGAGAGGACACGCAGTAATGGGTTTAAACTTCAAGTACAACAATATAGGCTAGATATCAGGAAAAAGTTTTTCACAGTCAGAGTAGTTCAGCAGTGGAATAGGCTGCCTAAGGAGGTGGTGAGCTCCCCCTCACTGGCAGTCTTCAAGCAAAGGTTGGATACACACTTTTCTTGGATGCTTTAGGATGCTTTGGGCTGAGCCTGCGTTGAGCAGGGGGTTGGACTAGATGGCCTGTATGGCCCCTTCCAACTCTATGATTCTATGATTCTATGATTCTATGATTCTATGATTTGGCCTGTGTTGTGCTTCTGAAAGGGATGGCGGTCGAAAGGAAGATGTAGCTAACCTCACAACGGCACCAGCCGCTGAGAACGGCTCTGGCCAGCCAGTATGAAGAAAGTAACCCCTCTCAGGAGAATGCATATATTTATAGTTAGGATTTTTGGTTCCAATGTAAGACAGGCCGGTATATCCTTGAGGAGGCAAACCAGTGGCATACAAAGAAACTTTAGTTATACAAACTTTAGTGTGTATACCACCTCTCCAGACCTTCACCCAGGAGCTCCCAAACGAAAACAAAACTGATCAGGACAATGAAAGAAGCCTGTCCAGTAGGACAAAGAAATAAAACCAGATCAATAAAAACAAGCCAAGCCCATTATAAACACCAGGCACGAATGCCTAAAACAAGCAGAGCCGTAGAAAAACAGTATTATAAAAACAGGCCCCCCGTCTAGGAGGAGACTGTAAAAGAACTACAAAAAGCAACCTCATCGTTTAAAATAAAAACAAGCAAAGAGAAATGTTTTGGCTAGAGTTGCCAACCTCCAGGTGGTAGCTAGAGATCTCCTGCTATTGCCACTGTTCTCCAGGTGACAAAGATCAGTTCACCTAAAGCAGATGGCCACACTGGAAGAGGGATGCTGTGGCATTATATTCGTTGAACTTCACCCCTCATTAGGTCTAGCCTTCCTCAGGCTACACCTCCAAAACTTCTGGATATTTCCCAACCCACACCTGGCAACCCTAGTCCCGGCTTAGTTCTTAAAGGAAGGAAAGGCCTCGAGGGGGCAACCATTCCAAAGGCCAGAGGCCACCACTGACAGAGCCCTGCCTCTGGCCGTACCTCTGCAGCGTAGAGTTCCCAACATTCAGGCGGAACCTGAATTCCTCCTGGAATTACAGCTGATCTCCAGACTGCCGTGGTCACATTTCCTGGGGGAAATGACAGCTTTGGAGGGCAGGCTGTACAACATCATACCGTGCTGAAAATCCCTCTCCTCTCCAAACCCCACTCTCCACCTCACAAATCTCCTGGTATTTTCCCACCCAGAGCTGGCAACTTTTACAATATGGTCGGTCTGAAAGTACCCTTGCCCCAAAGCAATTTAGGGTCTTTATAATGTCCTCATATTATAGGAAAGCCCTCATGTTTAATGAATATTTTCAAGACCCTAGTTTAAATACGACCTCCAAGACAAACCTACCAAGTAGGCAAAAATATTCAGCAGAGAGAGAGAGAGAGAGAGAGAGAGAGAGAGAGAGAGAGAGAGAGAGAGAGATTTGAGTCTCTGAGAAAAACAGCATGCAATTGGATTGAGTCAATATAAAAAACCTCATGGTTTAGACTTCACGTGGAGGGATTTTCCACCTACAAGAGACCCACGGCCTTCTCTTCACTACGCAGCTATGTTATTAATTTCTTGCTGCTTTAGTACAAATGACATCCTCTGGCTTTGGGATGCAGTTCAGCGGGCCTGGACGCCGAGATCTGAAAGAATTCTCTCCCTTGCTCTCTTTTTATTGGCAAACATCTCCGCCGTATTTATAATTAGAATCCAGAAATCATACAGTCAGTCGGATCACGCTGAGAAGAGGAGCGGGGAGTGGGGGTGGAGAGCCAAAGTATTTTGTTTTTAAAAGATAGCAAGAGAGGAGAAGGGGAGAAAGCTGGGAACAAGGACAACTCGCGTTTGGTAAAGAATGGCAATTATGCATTCATGAATATTATGGTTTGACGCTGAGATCCTTCTTCTTGGCTATAAAATTAAATGACATCAATCAAACGAAAACATGAGCCTCTTTCTGTTCTCCATTCCATTCCCCCGCCCAAATATGAGATGATGAGAATTGATGCATCATAAAAGGCAGACTAGTGAATGCGCTGGGTACGCATTGGGTTGCATGTGGACACAGTCTGGGTACCTTTGGACCCTTTGTATTTGAGAACCCTGTCCTAAAAGGTCTGTGCAGAGCCAGCGAGGACTGCCAGCTGCATTTGGTAGAGAAATGGCCCAGGGCTGATAAGATCTCAGACCAGAGGAACCACCACATTTTACCCAAAGCAACATTTCAAGATGGAGGTTCATTCAGAGGAAGAAGGAAAGTGGAAGGGATTTTTGAGAGAAGCCCTTTTCCATAAGGTTGGTGAAGGCAGGGATCCCACAAGCCCCCCCCCCCCAACTTCAAAATTTAAAAGACTACTACCAGCCAAAGGGCCATATTTAGAGAGCCAGCTTGGTGTAGTGGTTAGGAGTGACTACATCTGGAGATCCGAGTTTGATTCCTCGCTCCCCCACATGCAGCCAGCTGGGTGACCTTGGGCTCGCCACAGCACTGAGAAAGCTGTTCTGACCGAGCAGTGAATTCAGGGCTCTCTCAGCTTCACCTACCTCACAGGGTGTCTGTTGAGGGGAGAGGAACTGGGATTGTAAACCGCTTTGAGACTCCTTTGGGTAGAAAAAAGCGGCATAGAAGAACCAACTCTTCCTCAGTAATATCAGGGCTCTCTCAGCCTCACCTCCCTCACAGGGTGTCTTTGGGGCGTGGAAAGGGAAGGCGACTGTAAGCCCCTTTGAGACTCCTTCGAGTAGAGAAAAGTGGCATATAAGAACCAACTCTTCTTCTTCACATCATCCTCAGCCTTAAGTAGGTTTGCCCAGACTCTGTAGTGAAAAGTTGCAATAGTCTCTCTCTCTTACACACATACACGAGAACAACCTGTGAGGATTCTTATCGGCGCCTCAAATGACTCTCCGAAGTCATCAGTCATGTCCAACGGGCATTGCCTATGGAAGGTGCTCTGGATTTGTGTTTTCTTTCCTAAGTGGAACATCAGATTACGCCTGTCTCGTTTCGCCACCCACTGCAGCCAACCACTTAACATCTTGACAGATATGCCGAGCAAACGTCATGGGCCCAGTGGCTTTGCTGAGGGAAAGGAAACACTCATCCATCATGCGCTAACAGACCACTGGGAGGCTCATGCCTTCAACGTCATTAGCCAGCTTCCCCACCAGAACTTGGTGTCCATCCTGATCTGAGCTGAACTAGGTCGCCCAGCAAGGTGTGTTTGGCCGCCCAACTTGCAAACCCAAACGACAATGGGCTCATCGCTTCCCCGGGGCTGTGGAATAGGGAACATGGAAGTCATATCAAAGGTTTACAATATATGGAGTCTGGAGGAGAGGGGTGTCCTTGCCAAATCGGGGTTGGGGATGGGAGAATTATCCCACATCCAAACACGGAGCCAGGTTGCCAGATCTCACAGGGGGAGGTAGGGTTCCCTAACCTTCAGGCCAGCTCCCCCAGTAGCTGATCAGCTGACCAGTGAAGAGATTTACCTGCAAATAGAGAAAAGCCCAGGTCTTGTCCCTGATATCACAAAGGAAGTGACATTATACACCAGTGGCATCCTGGTGACGTTCTGGTATTTGGGCAACAACTCTATGGAAGAAGCTGGTTTTACCATAGAGTTTTTGCCCAAATGCCAGAGTGTCATATTGCTGGTGTGAGGATATCATAACCTGTGCAATGCCAGCGATGAGGTCTGATCTTTTCCCTTTCTCCAGGTAAGTTCCCCTCCCTCATCCTCTGCCAATTGCCAGGAGGGACTGGCAACCTTAGGTGTAGTGGTTAAGAGTATCAGAGGAATACCTAGGAGTCCCAGGTTATAGAATCATAGAATCATAGAGTTGGAAGGGGCCATACAGGCCATCTAGTTCAACCCCCTGCTCAACGCAGGATCAGCCCTAAGCATCCTAAAGCAGCCCTAAGCATCCTAAGCATCCTAAAGGTTCAAATCTCCCCTTGTGCCATGGAAGCTTGCTGAATGACCATGGGCCAGTTTACTCTATCAGCCTAACCTACCTCACAGGGATGTTGTGAGGATAACATGGAGGAGAGGCAAACAATGTAAAACACTTTTGGTCCCCATTGGGGAGAAAGAAATGAATTAAATAAATAGAGGATGAGGTCTTGGTCTATGACTTCTTTATCCTGCTCTTCTTCCACCTAGAGTCTTTGATAACTCAGCAAAACTGAATCCAAGTCTGAGTCAGAAGAGTCTGTTCTGTTGATAAATTCCCAGTACTGAAAGCAGGTCCAGTTTATTACAGCCCCTCAGAGTAGGCAAGAACACCTCTGTCATAATCCATCCCCTTGTTCTGGATTTTTGTTCTGCGCTCCTCCAAAAGCTAGCTTGGTATAGCGTTGCATATGGGCCTCTCATCTGGAGAACCAAGTTTGATTCCCCACTCCTTCACAGCTGGGTGACCTTAAGCCAGTCATGGTTCTCTCAGAGCTCTCTCAGCCTCACATACTTTACAGGTATCTGTTGTAGAGAGGAAGAGATGGCGGCGAGTGTAAGCCTCTCTGAGACACATGAGGCCTGCTGGGTGACTTTGGGCCATTAGCCTGGGCCATCCAGATTCAGTGACACAATCTTAGGAGCCCCAGAAACACTGCTTGGTAAACCCCGGACTAAGGAAACACCGTTCATGGGTCCAGCAAAGTGTGCCATTTCCTCCCTTTCCTTGTAGTGTGTGTACAGAAATGGAACTTGGGCATCAGAGTCCAGCCCATCTGTTTCAGATTGGGAAATGGACACGATCCATCGGCTGTTTCTGGTGTAACACTGGGCAATAAAAGTTGGCATGTGCCTGAAGAAGCTAATACTCCAGTTCACATTCAGGATCAGACATGTCTGTTTGTGGGGATGTATGTTCTTGTGTAATAAAATATGTGAAATGTATGTGCGGTAAACGGTGGGGAAACTAGGTTAGCTGCACATTATGGCTGCCACAGACTATAAAGCAGGGGTGGGCAAACTGTGACCCAACAGATGTCCATGGACTATAATTCCCATGAGCCCCTGCCAGCATTCGCTGGCAGGGGCTCATGGGAATTGTAGTCCATAGACATCTGGAGGGCCGCAGTTTACCCACCCCTGCTATAAAGTGTTCATTTGCAGCTAGGGTAAACCCTGACCAGGCAATCCAGGCAAATCCAATCCCATCAGATCTCAGAAGCTAAGCAGGGCTGACCCTGGATTATATTTGGATGGGAGACCTCCAAGGATTTGGATGGAGTTCCTCCAAGGCAGGGGTAGTCAACCTGTGGTCCTCCAGATGTCCATGGACTACAATTCCCACAAGCCCCTGCCAGCATAGTCCATGGGTATCTGGAGGACCACAGGTTGACTACCCCTGCTCCAAGGAAAACGAGGGGTCAAGACACAGAGGCAGGCAATGGCAAGCCACCTCCGAACATCCCTTCCCTGGCTGCCAGACAATCCTCGAGTCTCCTGGGCCTAGTCTGCACACTTAGGATAATGCACTTTCAATGTGCTTTGGCAGCTGGATTTTCCTGTGCAGAACAGGAAAATCTACTTCTAAAGTGCATTGAAAGTGCATTATCTATTTTGTTCAGACTAGGCCCTGGTTACACTACGCATGCCGTATGATAAATAGATGTGCAGCTAGAGCAACTAAGGGACACGGCTGATGAGGTTCAATAGAGGGAATGAACTCCTCTTTCCTGCACCAAGATCAGTTTCCTCCTTTGAAATGAATTGGAATTCCCATGGGCAGCAGCGGGCTTAGAGTGAGCATAAATGCTCTGCTTGCCTCGAAAGCCCATGACAAAGATACCTGGAATAGAATCCAGAGGAAAATATGGCTGTCATTTACTTCATTAAAACATTCCCAGTTCCAAACCTTCAGCAAGGCAGAACCTACTGTTTAAAAAATGTACATAGTGGCTACAATTGTTTTTTATGCCCCAAAATTGCATGAAATAGTAAAGTGACTGGCTATTGTCTTTAGTTCAAATCCATTCATTATTGCTCCCCCCTTTTGTCTTTATTTTTAAAAGAGTTCCTCCCCCCCCCCCTTCCTTATATTGCATCTTTCAGAAAATCCATGCCGCTCTGTGATCAGCGTTAATGTCATTAGGGGAGAAATTATCAAGAGAAATCAAATTTTCCAATGGCGTTCTGACGCCATTAAAATGCCAAACAATAAACTAGCAGCCTGCAAATTAGATCAGTGGGAAAATATCAAAGGCATTGCAGGGATCTCCAAAATCCATAATTGCATTTAACGCCTGGCCCTCCCAGGGGGGAAGCCGCTAAAGATCATCGCTGGGGCCTAGATGAGAAGCTATTGACGGAACAATAAAAATCGACATGTTAACCAAATAAACGCAGGGCCGGGCGTCATTAAATATTCAGCAGGTGAAACCTGAGCAGGGCCCGCCTTCCGTCAATGACTCCTCATTCGGAGCCTCCCGCTGCTGGGGTGCTCTGGGGGTTTGGCAGTGACAGCAATAAGGAAGCTTCGCCCGGAGGCTCGGTTTTGGCACCAAAGGGCTGAGGGGAGCGTCCAGAGGGGGAGACGGGGCTGTGCGTCAAGCAACCCTCCTGACAGTTCACTTTGAGCACCAAACAGAAATGATTAACGTTTGGCATGCGGGAGCAGCCACTGTCCCAGAAAGACCGGACACATTCGAGCCTCTAATTAGGTGATTAAATTTTAATTTCCAACAAGGTCTACTTTTTGCATTGGCCTTTGATGTGCAACCATATTGTGATGGGGTGTTAGCGGCTAAGCGTTCTCCAAAGTGTCCGTTTGACAAAATAGGACATACAGACACTCCAAAGAAAGGATTAGCAGGACCCGGGAGAAGAACTGCGTGACAAAATTGACTTGTGTGCCAAGACGGGTGTAAGTACTAGAACCTCACTGACAACAGGCGCTTCTGTGCAGGTGTCTGTTAAGTAGCCCCAGTGTGGCTGCAGGGATGTAGAGAAAGTTTGCCCACGGACATCGCACAAGGACGGCGATACACCTACAAAACAGCCATCCATCCCAGCTCAAGCAGTACTACAGACCATTTGGAGGAATCCATCAACAAGTCTCTATGACCCACCAAAAAGTCTCCAGTTGAGTGATTCAGGTGGGTAGCCGTGTTGGCCTGAAGCGACAGAACAAACTTGAATTCTGGGAATGAGTTTTGTGTGCATGCATGCACACAAAACCTTAAACTTTGCTGCTCTTAAAGGTGCCACTGTACTCAGACTTTGTTCTCCAGCGGACTGTAGCAGCTATCTTTTCTGACAACTTCTTCAGCACCCATGGGAAGCTCCTTCCCACCGCTTCCAGGTCTCTCAGCTTACCCATCCTCAAACTTACCCATCCTCATCTTCTGGTAGAGTTCAGTGTCATACCACAGAAGCAAAGGATGAGGGACCCTCCCCGCAGGCACTGTCCAAGAAGGAGCTGGCAAACAAGGGCGATGTTGCCAGGACTCTCCGCAGATGACTGTAGCAGCCATCAGACTGGATAGCTGCTACAGTCACTCAAGAGCTCCTTATTATATGGAAGCTTGTTCAGAGGCTTCTATGTAGCCCAGCCCAGATATTCCATACTGTTTTGACATCACCAATAATGCTCCTCTATGGATGCATTTTACAAGTTCAAACCCAGCCTATACAGTCAGGGGAATTGTGAGGTAAAGTTCTTTGTTGTCTAATTTCATATGGATGCAGAAGAGGGGATTTTGGAATGTTTGTTTGCATGTTTGAAAATTCCCACCCTGAATGCAGACAACTAGCATGCGGGGGAGGGGGGGAGTGTATCTTAGAAGCCTTCTCCCCAATGTGCCAGTTTTCTGCAGATTTTCTTTCACAAATGGTTGCACCTTTAGTGCAAGTGGTATAGCCCAAAAGAGGCATTGCCCAAAAAAACCACCTGTGATATACCCTGTCTCTTCTTGAGTAATCCCTTATTCTGTCCTCCTCAGCCTCCCTCTGAAATTGAGCATAATAGAACTGATTTCATGCACACAATTGTTTTAAGGAGATTATGCATAAAGAGCTTTGGAACATGATACGTTCCGCAAAACTGCGAAGATATCAGCGATGTCAGACAGCACATGTAAGGCGTTCTGTTCTTCCTGTCTTTCCTATTCCAAAATCGATTTCTGTTCTGCACTATCACCAAAATTTGAGATGCATGAGGTCAATTTAGACATGGGGGGTCTGGTAGGTTGGAAAGGATTCATGCCATTAGCCCCCATGCCAGTCTCCAGTTGGATGACCAGCCTCGGTTCTTGACAGAAGGAGCATTCAATCAAAGCAACCCATTCGAAAGGGCTCGAGTAAGTAAGCCAACAAGCTTCATCAATCTCTGAGGAGACAGAGCCCCGTAGGTTGCCCAGACAATGACGTTCCCTGTTCAAAGTTGGAGGTCAGGTTTCCACAGCAGCACAGCCCCAGGCACCAAGGCCATTGCAGAAAAAGGGGAAAGCAAATCCCTGCATCCAGAGACCCAAAAATGCAAGAATAGACTTGTGCCCCTCTTGAATGCAAAAATCCACATCCACAGCCACAGGATCGGCTCTATGTAATAACAGGCGTATCCTCTCCAATCTGCTTCATATTTCACTCAGAGAAGCCAAAGGAATTCCCCGGACATCTTCCAGACATTGATCTGGATTAGTGTCAGCCCAGGGCTTGCCAGAGTGGGGGGGAGAACTACATTCCCTGCAGACGACAGGGGATAAGACACTCGGGGAAGTTTCTCTGCATGCTCACATGTGCAGCCCACTCACAAATGCTTGCAACAATGGGTTATCAGTGATTCAGGTAGATAGCCATGTTGGCCTGAAGCGACAGAACAAACTTGAATTCTGGGAATGAGTTTTGTGTGCATGCACACAAAACCTTAAACTTTGCTGCTCTTAAAGGTGCCACTGTACTCAGACTTCATTCCCCAGTGGACTGTAGCAGCTATCTTTTCTGACAACTTCTTCAGCACCCATGGGAAGCTCCTTCCCACCGCTTCCAGGTCTCTCAGCTTACCCATCCTCAAACTTACCCATCCTCATCTTCTGGTAGAGTTCAGTGTCATACCACAGAAGCAAAGGATGAGGGACCCTCCCCGCAGGCACTGTCCAAGAAGGAGCTGGCAAACAAGGGTGATGCTGCCAGGACCCTCTGCAGATGACGGTAGCAGCTATCAGACTGGATAGCTGCTACAGTCACTCAAGAGCTTCTTATTACATGGAAGCTTGTTCAGAGGCTACACATGTGCAGCCCACTCACAAATGCTTGCAACAATGGGTTATCCAGAGGTAGTCAAGCTGCCACCCTCCAGATGTCCATGGACTACAATTCCCATGAGCCCCTGCCAGCATTTGCTGGCAGGGGCTCATGGGAATTGTAGTCCATGGACATCTGAAGGGTGGCAGTTTGACTACCCCTGGGTTATGCAGTCATGACAGGGGGCCAGTCCCAGAGTCTCCGATCCACTCCAGAGATCTCTCCATCTTCTGCCTCAAGTGAGCGGCTCCCAGTTTAAAGAGTGCTCATGGTTTCCATGGCCACATGAACATGGGAGCAGGGATTGCTGGTTGCAAATCCTGGAGCAGCAGCGCTTAGACTGCTGGGCCAAGAAGATCCGGGTTCAGATCCCCACTCTGACACAAGGAGTATAGGGACCTTGATCCAGATGTGCTTTCTCTTGGCCTACTTCGCAAGGTTGATGGGAGGGGAGAAACGGAGAAGAGCCACATAAGCTGCTCTGAGCTCCTCTGGAGGAAGGGAGGAGGGGAAAATGAGGGAGAAATGCCAAACCACAAGACCCCAAAGTACCCAGACGGTCTGCTAAGGATCTGACTAGAAGCTTGGCGACCCCAGTCTGATCAGATCTCAGAACTCCAGACCCAACCTGGATAAGCCCAGGCAATTCAATCCTTGTTAGATTTCAGAAGCATAGCAGGGTCGACCTTGGCCTGCATTTGGATGGGAGACCTCTAAGCCAGGGGTAGTCAACCTGTGTCCCTCCAGATGTTTGTGGACTACAATTCCCAGGAGCCCCTGCCAGCAAACACTGGCAGGGGCTCATGGGAATTGTAGTCCACTGACATCTGGACTGCCACATATTGACTACCCCTGGACTAGACAATGAAACAAGAAACTGGGGGTGAAGGATCTGATCCCAAAAGAGATCTGGAGGGTGAGCCACCCCTTACCTTGGGGACCTTCCCGTAAAATCTACCCAGGTCCCTACACCCCTCCCCACCGGGGATCGGCGGCTTCTCAGCTGCCCTCAGGATCCTCATCTTTGGTTGGACCGGCCCTGGGGTCTGAAACCGAAACAGCCGGCAGCAGCACGGCTAAGCTGGGGACAGCCTCGCCGTCCTCTGTCCCTGCGCCGCGAGCGCGGGGAGCAGAGCGAAGGCGACTTTATGTAAATGACCAGTGACAGCGAGATTGCGCGAGGAATATCAATGGAGTAATTACAGTTACAGGCGCTCCTGCGCTGCTGCCTGTGCCGCCGCCGCCGCCGCTGCTGCTGCTGCTGCTCCGCCGCGGAGCCGGTGTTAATTTTTCACACTGCTCCCTCGGGAAAGATCGGAGCCCGCTCCTAAGAGCAGAGCTAATAATCGGAGCCTCTGAGCCACCGCCGCCGCAAGTTGCCCCGAGGTCTTTCCGAGCAGGCTGCTAAACGCTGCCTGTCTCCCCGGAGAGGGAAGGGAGAGAGATAAAATGATTAAAAACTGCCAGATTGCCTTGGCAATCACTCGGCTTGACTGTCAGCCAAAGACAAGATAAATCTCAGCGACTGTCCCCCCCTCCCCTCCACCCCCCTCCCGCGACTGCCCCGGCCTCTTGCGCAAGCTGGCGGAGCGGAACGCAAAGCTGCGGGGAGCAGAGGCAGCAGAGGCAGCGGGCATCCCCCAGCCCGAGAAACCTTCCGGGCAGTGCCCTGGTGGTCCCTGGCAGAAGGGCCGGACGTGCCTTGCGCACTGTGCGCAGGCGGGAGGCACATCATGTGCATGGGAACGCAGCCATGCTCCAGGGTTTACCGGGCAGTGCTTCCCACTCTTTAAACGCTACCTGGGAGTCCCAAAGCAAAAAAAAAAAAAAAAAGGGGGGGGGGACCGGGTCATTGTCCTTGCAAACTCGCTCTCCAACCTGGCATAGTGGTTCAGAGCAGCAGCTTCTAATCCGGAGAACCGGGTTTGATTCCCCTGTCCTCTTCCACGTGCAGCCATCTGGGTGACCTTGGGCCTGTCCCAGTTCTCTCAGAGCTGTTCTATAGCAGCAGTTCTGTTTGAGCTCTCTCCACCCCCCACCTTCCTCACAGGGTGTCTGTTGTGGGAACAGGAAGGGGAAGGAGTTTGTAAACTGCTTTGGGAGTCCTTCGGGCAGTGAAAACAAATTTCACCAAGGCCTAGACTAGTGAGTGTGTGGTCAAGCCTCACTGCCCTCTTCAGGGATTAAAGGGACCAGGACATTTGTGACATCTGCTACAGTGCCTGGCAAGCATCATGAAACTGGAACCTTGGAAGGGGCCTGCCCTAAACCTAAGGGTCCTGCTACTGCTGCCATATTCCAGGTGGGGCCTGGAGTTCTCCTGGAGTTACAACAGATATTACAAAGATCCATTCCGAGAAGAAGAGGAGGAGGAGCTGGGTTTTCTTGTACTCCACTTTTCACTACCCACAGGAGTCCCAAAGCAGCTTCCAGTTGCTTACCCATCCTCCCTCCTCCACTGACACCCTGTGAAGCAGGTGGGGCTGAGTGAGCTCTGAGAGAACTGTGACCAGCCCAAGGTCACCCAGCTCTTACTCCAAGCCTGTGGGTGAGGCCAGGGCAATCAGCACACCCAGATGTACCACCTAGCTTGCCCCCCCCCATCCTCTCTTAGGAACTGATTCATTTGGATCAGAAAGACAGAAGTTGATATTCAATCTTAACGTTAATTGCATAATGCTGGTTTAAAAGGATTTCATAATTTCATGGTTTTATTGATTGTAATAATATGTTTAGGGTTCTCAACCACCCTGAGATGACTTGCTTGAGAGGGGGCAGTAGAAAAATCGATCGATCGATCGATCAATCAATCAATCAATCAGTAAAGGTTCTCTCTGATGCTGCCTCATTGCACTGCTATTCCAAGGTTTGCTGTCTCTGCATATAAGGATCCTTTTAGACACAATGGCCAGTCGCTCTTTTAAAGCCACGCATGATCATGGGCATATCTATGTCCACTCACAGCAAATTCACAGTTTGGTTCCTAGCAAGAGTAAAGGTTTCCTTTGGTCTGTCTTGACTTTGTTGCCCATGGTGAAAGAAAGGGCAGCTGTGGAGGAAAGACAGAAGAAGAACAGTCTGGTTTTCATATCCCACTTTTCACTACCCGAAGGAGTCTTCAAGCAGCTTCCAATCATCTTCCTTTCTTCTCCCCACCACAGAGACCCTGTAAGGTAGGTGAGGAACAGCACTATCAGGACTGTGATGAGTCCAAGATCATCCAGCTGGCTACATGTGGAGGAGCGCGAAATCAAACCTGACTCGCCACCACTTTTAGCCACCACACCAAACTGGATGGCAGCACATCTGCCCTATGTTCCCTCCTGTGTCAGGCACTGCCTCCAGGTGTCCGGAAATTTCTCAAGGTGAAGTTGGCAAGCTCAGACCCCACAGGTCTAGTGAACCTCTTTTATTGGCCATCAAAAGGGGTTCCCATCATTTTCTCTCTTGGCTGCTGGCACACGTGGTTGGATAATCCACTGAATATGCTGCAGCGATCCCTGGCAACTGGATTTTCCAGTGTGGAACAGGAAAATCCAGCTGCAACAATTGCTTTCATGCACTGAGCATGAATTGATAGCACATTGCACAACGTGCCTGAACTATTGGTCAATGGAGAGACACACCAGAAAATCCCACTGAGAGGAAGGGGTGGAGCCGTGCATTTGGGAAGGGGGTTTCATCCTCAATAACTCCAATTAGGTGACAAGGCAAAGAGGCTGAAACCGGGAGCCCTGCTTGACCAGGAGGGATGTGTCATCATCCCCTATAAATGAGTGTTGGGCTTGCTCATTCTTCGTGGGGGAGGGGGATGCTGCCCTGCCTGCCCTGGCCAATGCACTGGGAATACAACTGACGCACCACTCCTGAAAGTGATGGGGGCCCACTTGCTGGCCATGATCAATAATGTGCCTCCTGGACCATGTGCAGAGGTTAGTCATGTCCCATTTGCCTGGAATTGTGTTTGTCTCGTATTTCCTTCAGGGAGCTCAGAGTAGAGTGCAGGAATCGAACCCTTGTTCCACCCATAACAAAGGGCCTGCAATGAGGGTCATTCTGAGGGACACAGAGAGAAAGATCTTCTCAAGACCAGGGAGGTTGATCGCTTTGACCTTCAACACTCCTGGTCAGGATCCAACACCCTCTGCATCCAGGGCCTCAGGACAGATTCAAGGAGGATAGGACCCACAGTGGCCACTAACTATGGTTGCCAAAGAGGAGCTCCACATCCAGCGACGGTATATTTCTGAAAACTAGAAGAAGTCTGTTTTTTATACCCCACTTTTCACTACCCAAAGGAATCTCAAAATAGCTTACAATCGCCTTCCCTTTCTCTCCACACAACAGATGCCCTGTGAGGTAGATGAGGCGGAGAAGGCTCTGAGGGAACTGTGACTGGCTCAAGGTCATCCGGTAGGCCCCATGTGTCTCAAAGCGGCTTTGCTTTCCCTTCTTCTCCTCACAGCAGACACCCCGTGTGGTGGGTGAGGCTGAAAGATCTCTGAGAGAACTGTGACTGGCCCAAGGTCACCCAGCTGGCTACCTCTGGAGGAGGAATGGGGAATCAAGCCTGGTTCTTAACTATGACACCACGCTGGCTCTCAAAGGAGGTCAATACAAAGTGGCTGCCACGGGGATTCGGGTCAATCCCAAAATGCTGGGAAGCTCCAATCCAATTGGATGTAGCTGCTTCTGAATAGGCATTCTCTATTCACAGAAGGCGAGGCTTCCTACCCTGTTCTGAAGTGTCTCCTGCCCCAGTGCCCTACACTACTACGGCATCAACGATCGCCACTCCCCAAACCACAATGATCACCTCCAAAAGAACAGATTTACTTAGTTTCATATTGAAGCCTTTCCATTTTTTTTAAGTGCAAAAGGCAGATTTTCTAACTCAACTTTTGAAACGTTTATCTGTTCCAAGATACTTGAAGGGGCTCTCCAAGTAAAGGTGGTCACTGTGACACTGTGACTCCCCCCCCACTAATCCCCCACTGTGCTTGCCCACAATCTCCACATGTGTACCGGCCCTCACCCTGTGTGCGGTGGATGGGAGCCTCTGCCCACGGCCCAACTGAGCTGGCTGCCCCCCTCCATTGATGCCCGGGCCCAAGAGTGGTCACCCCCCACCCCAATGGGGCAGCAGCCCTTGTTGCTCCCTGGTTAAGACTACACTCTTCTCCAAGCTGTCTGGCAGAGAGGGAAGGCAGCAACACCAGCTGCTTGAGTTGCAGCCCTCTCCGGGATCAAAGCTGGATCTTCCAGATGCAAAGCTGGCACTCGGCCTTCTGATGCGCGCGAAGGAAAAGTGAGAGCCCCGTTGGAGCCTTCTTGGGAATGTCTATTTGTCCCTGCAGCACTCAAAGCACTCCTCTGAACCTTGTAGCGAATAGGTCAGGAGGAGTAAGACATGGGATTCTCCTGCCTTGGATGCCTTGGATGCTTACCTTTGGGGGTGTTCAAGGAAAGAGAGCTGACAGAGAAGGGAAGGTTGTCTTAACTCCAAATAAGCCCTCAAAGCCAAGGGAGTTAATAAGAAGCTAATAAGAACTCCAGAAAAGTAAAGACCATATCAGGATCCCCGTTCCTTCCTCCTCCAGGAAATCATCCAAAGGGACTGAAGTGGTGATGAAAAGCATTTTTAACCCACTCCCCTTTGGAGCAACTAGGAGGAAGTTTGCCAGAACTAAGCTATAGATGACAAGGTTCCCTCCCTCTTTGAACTGGGAAATCTATGCCTAAGCAAGACAGGATTTTAAGATAACTTTTTGTATGATGCATGCAGGGATGGCTTTTGGGAATGGTTTTGTGGGCACACAGAGATGTAGGAGAGGATGAGAGATTCTGGCATTTCAGTAGTTTTTCCAGAGAGGGCAGGAAAGGATGTTGCTACCCTCAGGGCTGGTGATAGCTTAGGCTGTGCAAGATTTTTCTGTTTTGCATAATTTATTCTGCAGTCTTCACTATTTTGCATAATTTATTCTGATTCTGCTTATCTCGAGAAGAACAAAAAGGCCCGCACGGAATCCCTGAAAAGTTTATTCAGCCACTTCTCTGGGTTCTGAGACTAGCAGTTGTTCCCTGTATGGTTTCAAAATATATCTTAAGAACCATGAGGGCTAGGGACTTGACTTCTATTTTTAAAGCAAAGATCCCCTTTTCAGGGACATGAAGAATACATAAAGCTGAGGCCTGCACAATATGAGTCTGTGCCTCAGAATCCCATCTGATACCGCAAATCGTTTGGGGATATCCTTCAGTTCGCCCCAGAGTTGTCTTGCCCCCAAACAGACTTAAATTTCCTTCCTCCACAATAAGGACCCAAAGCAGCTTACATCTTCCATGTGAGGTAGGCTAGGCTGACAGAATGACCAGCCCAAGTTCACCCAGCCAGCTTCCACGGCAGTGTCTCCCAGTCTCCCAGTCTTCGGTTTGCTTCTGCTAATACCTGCTGCATGCTGTCTGTCATCTGTCACTGAAAAATCCTGACGGTTTCTGCATGTGGACTGTCAAGACCAGGGGTAGTCAAACTGCGGCCCTCCAGATGTCCATGGACTACAACTCCCAGGAGCCCCTGCCAGCGAATGCTGGCAGGGGCTCCTGGGAATTGTAGTCCATGGACATCTGGAGGGCCGCAGTTTGACTACCCCTGGTCAAGACAGTTCACCCTGGTATGTCAGATGTGGCCTGCTCTTTGAAGAAGAAGAAGAAGAAGAAGAAGAAGAAGAAGAAGAAGAAGAAGAAGAAGAAGAAGAAGAAGAAGAAGAAGAAGAGTTGGTTCTTATATGCGGCTTTTCTCTACCCGAAGGAGTCTCAAAGCAGCTTACAGTCGCCTTCCCTTTCCTCTCCCCACAGCAGACACCTTGTGAGGTAGGTGAGGGTGAGAGAGCCCTAATATTCCTTCTCGGTCAGAGCAGCTTTATCAGTGCTGTGGTGAGCCCAAGGTCACCCAGCTGGCTGCATGTGGGGGAAGAGCAGGGAACCAAACCTGGCTCACCAGATTAGAAGTCCACACTCCTAACCACTACACCAAACTGGCTCTCACTAGTCCTTATGAAACAAGTTAGACTTCTCTGCAAATAAATATGGATAGGATCAGACAACAGGTCTGTCTGTTTGTCATTCACACACACACACACACTGCACACACAACACATAAGCCTGCCGAGACAAATTCTAGGGGTGAGGGAGAAGAAAACATGATATTTTCCAAAACCAGGACGCTGCTTTTTGTCCCTGGCGCTCCACGTCCAGATGCCCTCTCTGTTTTCCAGTGGTCCAGAGTTGCCTGATTAACTAGAACATGCCAGGTACCCCACCACTATTAAGCTGTTCTATACAATTTACAATGGCCATATAACCTTCGAGACGCTTGGATTTCGCCAAAAAGTTAACTGGAGCATTAATCGTGGACTGAGCAGTCAGGAAAACAAGTTACAATCGGTGATTTAGAAACAGCAACGTTTTTTTTTTAAGCCCACAAATCCTTTCATTTACTCTCTCTCTCCGCCCTCCGCCCCCCCTCGCCCCAAGACGTTCGTAATGCTTGATTCTAACCAGGTATTTCACTCTGAACGTGCTTTAATGCCTTATTTTTGGAACCTCTCAAAGCATTTTGAGCTGTGATGTGTGAAATCCTACCCAACCAAAACAACACTGAGCCATCTCTCATTGTGCAGAATTCAGCATTTTTGTTTAAAAAAAACAAGGAAAGCAAGTGGCTAGTCCTTTTGTTTTCAAGCATATATTAGCAATGATTGCTTCGATCCCTGCTGAGGCTATGTGGCTAAGTAGGATTTAAAGGGGGGGGGGGCACAATAGTATCATGCCTTTGTTATATTATGGATACCTTATTGCCTATTTTTAAACTGTATAAATCGCCTTCCCCCAATGCTCAAGACAGTTTTTCTAAGCAAAATCAACTGGGTTTTTTGCTGAAGCCACATGAATTCTACAAAAGGCAAGAATCAAACAGACCTTAATTTTAGCCAGAGGTAAGAGTTGTGCTCTGGAACTGGTCTACATAATACAAAAAGTGAGAGTCCCTGAGCATGCCCAGATAGATTCATCTGTTCTGTTCCACTTAATATTTCTGGTAAGGCCTTGGAGGAGGAGCATGTCTCATGGCTTAAGTGCCACTCAGTGCTTAACATCCACTCAGGGTGACTGTCCCACCCCTGAGTGCCTCCTCCTCCAACCACCTTGCCTGTCCAGCAGCCAGCCAATCGCCTTCCATCCCCCACCCCTGACCGCCTCCACCACTTTCCACTTCCCTCCGAGCTGCCCCTGCTGGTGAGTTCCCTGCCCAAGGGCCTCCAGCCCCTGGACCTTTGGGCTCCCTGGAAGGGTGCCTCAACCCTAGACAACCAAGCCACTCGGCCGTAGCGTGGGCCAGGGACACACCACCCTAAGAACTACCTGCAGCCTTTCCAGGTCTTGGGAGGAGGGAGAGGCCATCCAGAGAACAGCCGCCTTCCACCTTTCCAGGTCCTGGGTGGAGGGCCAGGCTGTCTGCAGAGTTCCTGCCAGCAAGACTATGTCATCCCCACTTCAACACTCCCTCACGTCCTTCAAGGGGCCCACCAGAGAAAGCCATGAGCCCGTCTGTCCCTGTGACATGTATGGCCGCCAATCTCCATCTCTCCACTAACAAACCCTCATTCACCCCCGTATCACAACAATCCCCACTACACCCCCCACACCTACATGCCCTTCCACACAGAACACCTCACCACCACCTTCTTCCACCCCCCACCCCCATCTAGTGCCCATTGTATTCCTGAATGCAACAGGCTTTGCCCCTAGTTACCAAATAAATTATGGTCTATGTAGACTTATGTGGGTATGTTGGATACAGGATTGCCAGCTCTGGGATACTTTGGGGGTATAGCGGGAGTGGGCAGGATTTGGGCCAGGGGGAGACGGACCTCTGTTGAGTATAATTCTATGGAATGCCCCCTTCAATGCAACCATTTTCTCCAGGGGAACTGATCTCTTTAATCTATAAACTGTAACCCCCGGGGGATATCCCTATTTGGGTGTGGCTTATGGATGAGAAGACCCAACTTCAGGGCTTGCACCAGACACCCTCTATTTTTTTAGAAATGGAATCAGGGCATGTTCCCTTCCTATGGTCTCTCTATCTCAGAGGACTGAGCAATGGTAGATTTGTGCATTCATCTCCTGATAACAAGCAGAATCAAGTAATGACCTCCATGCCTGGGCTCGATCAGGGTAGTATAGGCAGGGTTTCTCACTGTCTCCATTACTGCTCATGCTTTTCAAGGGAGCCAAGCCATACACTCAGTTGCAAGTGCTGAGTCAATCCAATGCTTTACATGTAAGAAATTAGTTATCAGGGTCACATCCACATATACAAGTCAATTAAATGGGCAAAAGCAACCACTGTGGGGGATTCCCATGTGTGGAACAATCCGCACAGATCAAAAATCACCCACCAAGCTTCCTGATCACCTGGCATTACCTCAAGCCTTGTACATCAGGTCTGGGTTGGGAAATGCCTGGAGACCTTGGAGGTGGTGACAGGAGCGGGCAGGATTTGGAACAGGGAGGGACCTCAGTGGGGAATGAAGCTAAGGAGTCCCAAAGGAGCCATGTTCTCCAGGGGAACGGATCTCTGTCACCTGGAGATGAGATTACACCTGGAGACTGGCATTCTTAGCTTCATAGGAAGGGGGCAGATCCATCCTCTCCAGAGAGGCCGCCAACCAAGAAAGGAGGCCAAGCTGAAGTTGTTGGTATCCCTCAGGGCAAAAAGGGAGAGCCAAGAGTTTGCAGGAAGAGCCAGTGACATGCCCACTCCTGGGGCTGCAGGACCTTGGCACCTGCCCAGTGATCCCAGGTCCTGATGCCAGCCCTGCATGCACGAAGGTATCACATACTCACTTTGGGACTTCCATCTCCTCTCAGCTTTTCTTGATTGATGCAGAGAAATGCAGTATTCCCCCACCCCCCTGCATTTGGTTGGCTGAGGCAGACAGCCAGCTCACTGAGGTTGATGTGCCAAAAGGGTGACTCTCCAGGTGTGCAAATGGCCATCTGCCTTTGCCACAGGTGCATGCCTGAATCTGCCCGGAGGAAACCCAGGTCAGCGCTTCACCTACGGACGCGAGCACACCAAAGGCTTTGCCGTCTGCATGTCTCTCTCGGGGTGGAGCAGGAGGGCTTGTTCGGTAAGGCGGTGTCTCCCAGCATCGTCAAGCTGACACACAGAAAGGAAGCCACAGATGTCTACCACATGAGCAGGTTAAAAATGTGCTGGTGACGGGGCCGCGATGACAGCCCATGTCCCACAATGCAGTGCGGCGGGAATGTTCTCATTCCATTGAGAAATGACTGCAGGGCCTGCTTGAGAGTTTCAGGCTTGCAGAGCCGGGAAGAACCAAGAGGATGGATGGGTTTCCTTGTGGAAGATGACAGAAGGCGGGGAGGAAGAGCCGTCCCCCTCCCCTCGGTCCCCCTCCCCATACTCAGCCCAGCTGCCAGAATAATTTAAAGGGATGTTAAGGAATCCCTCCATTTTACTCGAATAGAGACAATAGGCAGGTCTCTGTGTTGTCTTTACACACACACACTCATACACAAAATAATCTACAACTTGTACCCGGAACAGCTGACTTCTGCCATCTGCATACTGTCTGCAAATTAGCCTGCTTTTTATTGACTTGTGCATAATTTATTCTGCTTTGGCTGGTCCAGAAACCAAGCAAGGGTCTCCTGGGGGGGGGGGGCTGAAGTTGCCCCCTACCAGGTAACTAAGCATAACCTTAGCAATGTTACCAGCACCTCACTGTTTTCGTCTCTGAAGCTGAGTTTATGCCTCGTGGGTCCCTCCTCTCTAAATGGGCAAATGTATTGTGGTGGTGGTGGGGGGGGGGAGGTGGCACCCCGAGGGAACCAACCCTGACTTCTGGCCTCTGGTCTGATCTTCCCGTCACTGCTGAACGAGGAGCTCATGAAAGACACCAGCGTGTGCACGTGCCCGCATGCAAAATGAGCTTAGTAAGCAAAAGCTATCTTCGTAACAGTTAATAAAAGAAGCCCTTTAAGCACTAAGTGGGAAATTATAACCACTGTCCTTCTGCTACGTTGAAGCTTCAACGTCTTTAATTATGTTTGGCCTAGTTTTATTTAACTGGTGTTGGGAGGCGAGGATGAGGGAGGGGAGGGGGAATAATCCGAGCAGAGCCTTCCTGAGGCTGTTCCCAAGGCAGAAGCCATGGGCTCTGTGCAAGTGAATGCTCCCCTAATGGGAGTTGAATGGCGCACAGATAGGAACTATGTGCTCTCTGACTGACTCAGCTCTGGGTGGAGGCAAACAGCTCCTGAGCTTTATCAATGGCCGGACGTCAGAGATGCTTCCAAAATCTCCCGCCTGCAAATTGCTTCCCAGGTTTGAATGACCTGGTCTGGTTTCCAGTGCGGAACAGAAGGCGCATTTTGGGGGACTTCTCCAGTGTTCCATTTTTAGATTTTGTGCAGACCCGCTACGCATGTGCAGTTTGCTGGAACTTCCTTGACTTCGTTCCTCCCCCCCCCCGCAAGCATGTTAATGATATGCATTTGTGCATTCATTAAAATGTACAAAAAGAGTCGTTCTGATGAGACTGCACATGTGAAACCGCATTAAGTTCCTTCTGTATGGAACCAAACCGATGAGCAGGGTTTGCAAGCGAAACTGCCCTGCAGCGGAATCATGGCGCAATCATCCATGCAGCTGAATCTTTTTTTTTTTCACAATGTTGTTGTCAGCGTCCTCCTGTGTATTGATAAGGTTGCAGGGCTGGGGGAAATGTTAATGAATGGAAGGGAAAAGTAATCTTGGGCAACCAGGGTGGAGTTTAATTCTGGGATTTATTTTGGATCTACTGTCAGTGGAGTGGAATGCAGCACAGAGCTAAATTTTGGATCCAAACAGGAATTGAGGGGAGAGGGGGAGGTCACCTCAAGGGACAAGCAAAGATTCAGGATAAGAAGACTTCCCTGTTCCACTGTTTTCTTTTTCCTTTTTTTAAAAAAATTGATCTCTCCATTTTCTGGATCACACTGCTTGATCCAGGACTCAAACCCGTTCATTGACAGCTGGATTGGTGTCATGAGGTGTTTCCAAAAACAGTGAGCATTTAAATTGGGGAAGGGGATTGCTTTTCAACTCTAACACTGCTCATGACTTGATGACAGCATCTCACCCTGCCAAAAGCAGGGTTGGCAGCTCTGGACTGGGAATCACCTGGAGACCTTGGGGTAAAGCCAGGAGTGGGCGAGATTTGGGGCAGGGAAAGAGTTCACTGGAATATTAAGCCACCCTCCAAAGCAGCCATTCCTTCCAGGGCAACTGATCTCTGTTACCTGGAGATGAGCTGTAAAACCGGGGGATCTGGCATCCCTAGCTGATAATAACACAATGCTGCAAGAGGGCATCTGCACAGAAGCACCTTTGTGGCTTGCCAGATTGCAAGGTTAAATCAGGGCTTCTTCCTTATTGCTTCAGAGCTCCTCTCTTTATAATGGGGAGGAGTGCTAAAAATTGCATCTGAAATTGGGTTCTGAGCAGTTTCCCCCCCACACACACACACAGACACACACACCCCTGTTCACTTGCATCCCCCCCCCCCACATTGTGTACATTGATAAACCCTTGCAACAAAGAAAAGAAAAGCAACCTTGATGTGGTTGCGTGAGTGAATCAAGATGCCTTGCGATGCAGCAGTTTCTTGAAGCGCACATGTCCTTGGTAATGGTAACAATGAAGGGCCCGACGAGTCACAGGAACCGGCTGCAAGCTGCGTGTGCCGCGCTGGATTTGTGGGCAAGCCAAGTATACTACAGTTTAGGACATCAGATTATGAGAGGCCTCTAATGTAAAATAAAACCCTAAAATTACTAGATTGTTGAAGGCGGGGGGGGGTGTAAAGCTATGAAATTCAGCGTAGTTTAGGCTGGCCTTGGCGTGTCTGAATTGTGGAATAACAAAGAATGGAACAATGGAGAATTTCCAAATGTATCACTTCCACTTTGGGAGCCAGACCAGAGAATGTGGAACTCTGGAATCCAGGGAAAAACAGAGAGGACGAAAATTTAAGATGCATCCCTCACAAGCTAGCTCTGGACTGGGAAATACCTGGAGATTTTTGTTGAGGGGGGGCCTGGGGAAGGTAGGGTTTGGGGAGGGGAGGGGAGGGACCTCAGAAGGATACAATCTCATGGATCCCACCCTCCAAAGCAGCCATTTCCTCCTGGGGAACTGATCTCTGTTGTCTGGAGACAACAGGGGTAACAGTGGGAGATCTCTGGGTCCCACCTCACAAGGTTCATTGCTGCGTGTCTAAGATGGCCGACTCAGACATGGCAAATTCCCAGAAAGCTGAAGGTGGGGCCTCAGGAGAGCAGGGTTACCCAGTCCCCCCTGGCCACTGGCAGGGGATGGGGAAGGAGGTATGCCAGTTCCAGGTTAGGAAACCCCTGGAGATTTAGGGATGGAGCCTGGAGAAGACAGGGACCTCAGTAGGGTCCAATGTCATCGAGTCCACCTTGCAAAGCATCCATTCCCTCCAGGGGGACTGATCTCTGAAAGCCTGGAGAGGAGCTGTAATTCCGGGGCATCCCCAGGTCCTGCCTGGAGGCTCCTATGGGGAGGGCAGGGTTTGAGAAGGAGAGGGTCTAAAGCAGGGGTAGTCAAACTGCGGCCCTCCAGATGTCCATGGACTACAATTCCCAGGAGCCCCCGCCAGCATTTGCTGGCAGGGGCTCCTGGGAAATGTAGTCCATGCATATCTGGAGGGCCGCAGTTTGACTACCCCTGGTCTAAAGCCATAGAGTCTGCCTCTAAAGCGGCCACATTATCCGGAGGAACTGACCTCTGGAGTCTGGGAAAGCAGCAGCCCTGCCGCACGCTGCAAGGACAGATAAGGCCTCCTTTTTATGCTGCGGTTACGGCACGGCTGCCGTTGCTCTGCGGTTGGCGTTCCCGTCGCTCCTGGTCATGTCAAACGCGAGGGCTGCCTGCTGCTGAGATCATTTTTCCTTGATTAGTCATTACCTTCCCCCTGATTAATGCCTTCGCCGTACAAATTACCTAAACCTCAATATTAGGTATATTTATGAGAGATGCAGTAATTGGCTTGGGGGAAACCGCTCTTGCGTTGGAACTTTTCCTTTTCGATCCTCGGGGCAGGAACATCGCAGACTCAAAGTGGCCTCCAAAGAGAAGACGTCGAGCTCTCCCGGCAATAGGATTCTATCGGGCGGTTGCCAAATTCCAGAGCGGGCTGGGAGGTTCCCCTCCAATTCCCAAAAGATCCCCAGACAACAAAGTTCCCTTCGGAGAAAACAGCTGCTTTGGGGGGTGGACTCTAAGGCATTATAGCCCACTATAGCCCACCTAGGGTCACCAGCTCTGTGTTGGGATACTGGAGATTGGGGGTTGGAGACTGGAAAGGGCAGCGCTTGAGCTAGCAAAAACCTCAGCGGGGTATAAGGCTGTAGATTCCACTGTCCAAATCCGCCATGTTCTCCAGGGAACGGATCTTGGTTGTCTGGAGAAAGGTTGTAATAGTGAGAGATCTCTAGGTGCCATCTGGAGGGTGGTACCTTAGTCCCTCCCCACCCCCACCCCCTGCTCTTTCCGGGCTTTACCCCAGACCTCCAGGACATTCCCAACAAGGAGTTGGCAGTCCTAACTCCGCACCTCAGAGAACTTGGAGCTCTTCCTGTAAGCAATAACCTTGGGCCTCCTGTGAATTGCCGTACGCCTTCTAACATGGAAGCTCGCTGGACGGGAAGTTAATAAGGCCCATTTGCATCTCTCGAGGATCTCAGTGCCAGCCTGAGTTCAGCCCTGCATGTCCACACGTGTGTGAACATTTCATACTTGACTGGAAGAACCCAGCACCCCTATATCAAGTTAGCTCAGTTCGACTTGGTCACCAGGCCCTTCACGCAAACTAAGCAAATCTACTCAATTCCTCTTCCTTCCCATGTTTTCCTTCTTGCCAGGGCAATACTCTGTTCACTGCCAGTCATACCCAACTGCCTATCTGGCATCGGAGGCAGCCGTAGACAACAGACGCAACACCATCCAAAATATCTTTGCAACCAAAAGGACTAGAAAATTCCACCCTCCCCTCCAAACAAGAGATAATCCCCACCAATGTGGGTGTTATTAGAACGCCCGGTTTTACAGCCAGTGCCCTGTGGCAGCATATTTGCTCTGCGGCAGCATCGTCATCATGGAGCCCGGCTTCTGCTTTATTGCTGAAACGGAGTCTTTAGAAACCTGGCCCCCGAAGTACATGTGCTGCCCTCTGCCAAAAGCCAGGCTCTTCCCTCCTGTTTCGGATTTCCCAACTGCCACTGATCTGGAGCCAACAACTCGGCTCCCAGAAGCTTCCCTCCATCCACTCGCAGCCCTTAGGGCTCTTACTGGATGCTGCCAGAGTGAACAAGTCACAACACCGGGAAAAAAAACGCCAGCTCCAGAAGCAGCCGCAGTGCCCACACGAGGCCGAGCACAGCTGCAGCCCAGAGGGGACAGGCCCCTTAGCCTGCCAGGGCACAAGCGCAGTTGGCAGATGGGCGGCGGGCTGCAGATGCCCTGGCAAGGACACCTCAGTGTGATCTGCTAGCTAAGGACTGGCACCAAGCGGGGGAGAAAGACACCCTTTCCCAAGGGGCACATCCATTCAGAGTGGCTATGAACTGCAATGCCACTGGACCCCAGAAAGGCACATCCTCTGCACATCTGCTAGGGACACCTACAGGTCTCCTGCTTAATTCCTTTTTTTAATGCATCAGTTGACATTTTTGCTATCATTTTCAGTTCACACTTTTGCTACTGATCTTGTAAGCTGGTTTCTGTTGTGTAGGCCAGCCTTTCTCAACCACTGAGAAACCCCTGAAATATTCTTCAGGCTTTGAGACACCCAGAAGTGGTGCGATCATGCAGAATATTGTTAGGAAGCAGAGCTGTGGACTTGCCCACCTGGGGCCCCTCCTCACGCCCTCTAGGTCAATCACTGGCCATTTTGGAAGGGGTTGGCATGATCATATATGGTCATAACACCCAATAAATGTTTAATGAATTTTTTTTAAAAATGAACTCCCACCCATTCAGGAAACCCTTCCAGGGCTGTCAAGAAACCCCAGGGTTTCATGAAACCGTGGCTGAGAAAGCCTGGTGTAGACAAATCATACCACATTTTTACATAGGGGTACAGCATGGTTATGTATAGCCCTGATTTATGCATTCCCGATTTATGAATACTGGAAAGGAAGTAAATTTTGCAGGGAAAAACTGGTGAAAGCAAATGGGCCATGGGGAGGGGGAGAAATGGGGATTTGATTTTTACAAGGTGAAGAAGAAGAAGAAGAAGAAGAAGAAGAAGAAGAAGAAGAAGAAGAAGAAGAAGAAGAAGAAGAAGAAGAAGCAATAGCAATAATGAGACCTTTACCATTAGGGTTATCCAGTCCTAGCAACTGGGAGGGGATGAGGGGGGACATCAGGAGAAGGAGGGAAGTCCACTCTGCATTGCTAGCAACATGATGATGTCACATTGCCAGCAAACAGCAAATATATAATAGGAGCATTACACCATCAAGACGCATACAGCCACATTCCAAACTGGGAGAGAACTCGTGAAAACAGATACGTTTGGCTGACATTTTTCAGTGCTGAGTCCGTTCTGAAACCACATCCCTCCCACAGGGAAGTCTGCCTTTCTCTCCAGCCCTGTCTGCCCACTGAACTCTAACTATTTCCTTTGCTCATTCACACCTTTTTTTTCTGCGAACCCTGGTCTCACCCAGGGCGTGCACCATGACACTGCAGATGTTGGAAAGGGTATGCCAAAGCAGAGAAGACCCCTGGATTTATAGCATGAGAGTTGGGGAGGGGGTGGAGCTGAGGGTTTCATTCCCTCTGCCCCGTCTGTTGAGATTTTCCATGCTCCGGGTGAAGGGTGACTCCCACGCCCACCTCTGCTCACTCTACGGCTGCAGTCTGCCTCCACTTCTCAATAGGCTTGCCGAGTTTCCAGCCCGTCTCTGCTGAAGGATCTTCAACAACAGTTTTCCATGTCTTGTGAAAAGTGTCACTTACTGGTTTCAGCCCAGTGCAGTGCACAAGACCCGGACTGGGGAGGGAGAGGGGGTACGGTCCTCTGGCAACCTTAACTCTCAATGGCAAGTGAAGGTCAGCTCTGTCCATGTGCCTTAAAAAATCCTTTCATAGGTCTCTTGACCTCCACCCCTCCCCAAAAATGTTGTTTAAGTACTTGGTACTCATTACAGGCAACCGGCGGATGGATCTCTTCTGCTCCCTGTTTAGCTTGCTGATAAAGACACCAGCGAGAAAGATGTAAGCTGTGAGATGACATCCCTCTAAATCACAGCTCCGGTGGACAGAAATGACTTATGATACAAAACAGCTTCTCACATTCTCAAAGAAATGAGCCAGGATGATTTAAGAGGGGCGTGCTTGACTGTTCTACGGCAGTAGAGGGTATAAGAGAACACACCATATTTGTCCAAGATTTATTTCTTTCTGGCTCCATCATGCCAAAGACGTCAGGGAGAAGCATTCGAGCCACCTTCATTTGCCGAAAAAAAGGAGGGGGGGCCCCCACCGATTGGACTTTGAAACTTTCGCTATAAATAAGGGAGATCTGTATACTCTGAAAGCACCTGGCGTTTGACAATTACTGTACAGATACCCTCCAACCTTTCCTGAAGCACGTTTGCATAAATCTTCCCCAGCAGATAAGCATGCAAAAGAGATAACGGAGGGATAAAGAGGTTTCAACAACCTTTTGTGACTTACAACTCTGGCAGCAAATCACCTTGACTGCAAACAAAAAAAAAAGGGAGGAGACTATTGACAGTGGGGTTGTTCAGACCACCACTGGCAATTTCAAAGACCCAGATGAGAGGGAGGGGACAAGAACTCCAGAGACTGCAGGCCAAATACCCATCTGCTTAGTTGAAGTCAAATTAGTTTTGGGCTCTCGGAACACCTTGTTGCCATTTTAGCAGACCTCTCTGCCTCAAAAATCCTCTTTCTTCAGCCAATCAACAACTTTTAGTCCTTGGCCTTCTCTGGCTCCACATGTTCCTTGGCCACTCCTTTGCTCAGCTGCTTGTGGCTTCTGACCCACTTCCCTCAATGTACTGTTTAGCCTTAGTTCCTTCCTCTCTGTGTCTCTGTCCCACTTCTTTGTTTGCCCAGACCCCCTTCTTGAGGAAGGAGGACTACAATTGCCATGAGACCCTGTCAGCATCTAGAGAGCCACAGTTTGGCCATGCCTGATCTAGAACAGGGGTAGTCAGCCTGTGGTCCGCCAGATGTTCATGGACTACAATTCCCATGAGCCCCTGCCAGCAAATGCCACCACGCGCCTTAATTATAGCAAATGCTGGCAGGGTCTCATGGCAATTGTAATCCATGAACATCTGGAGGACCACAGGTTGACTACCCCTGATCTAGAAGACCCAGGTTTGAATCCCAACTCTGCCATGGAAACTCCCTGAGTGACCTTGGGCCAGTCATTCTTAGCCTAACCTACTTCTCAGGTAATTGTGGTGAGGGTAGAATGAATATGTTGTAGCTCTGCTGGGGAGAAATGTGGAGAATAAACATCTAAATAAATGCAATCAGTGCATGAGAAGAAATCAAACAAAGGGCACGTGGATGTCTGTAAGTGTACATGAACCAGCCTATGCAGGAGGTTGTCAAGGAGTCTGAAAATGTTGTCAGAAAGTGGAATTTTCAAATCCAACCAGAAACCACAAAAGTCCGCATCGTCACCGCTAATAAAAAACTGTTCCTCAACATCAACAAGGGCTGAGAGTTACAAAGATACGTCATCATCGCTGTTTAGACGCACAGGCAAATTAAAGTGCAGATATTCAAATAAAACCAGACAACTTTTTAATGTTTGATCTTTCCCTGTCTACCTCAATCATCCCTTAAACTCCACCCTTCCGGCATGGCCTGGCTCCACTCCCTACCCTGCCAGCTAACAGAAGGCATGCTCCAAATGCAACTAGGCCCCATCCTTGGCCCAGCAAGCTCCACCCACAGCTGCCAGGCTCTACAATCGAAGGCTCTGAACCTCAGGAAACCCAGAAACCCGAAGAAGGAGTCAGTTTATGCATCACAAATACATTTCTGATCTGTGAGCCAATGTGTGGAAACTGGCTTGGACTAATCGTTTCCTTGGGCAGAAGGCTGTCTATAAACAGAAGACAATTTTCTCCTCAGATAACTGGATTTCAGGAGCATCTTAGGGTACCATAGGAGGGAAACAGGAAACTAGTGTTCCTTGGGCTAAATCCCACCAACATTTGTCTAGATCTGACCCATATCAAAACCTTTGCACAGAAGTTAGCAACCTCAAAGCAAAACCTTCTCAACCTCCCAAGACCCCCTTGTTGGCTTGACCCCTTCTCTCTCTCCAATCCAACTTAATTTTGTTCCCTAAGCTACTGACAGCCTCTGCTTGAGGACGACCATTTCATCCAATCCTGGAGGGAAACAGTGCTGGCCGATTCCCCTTGGAAAGTGGCGTGGAGCTCCCTCCTTTACCGAAAGACCACAGGAATGGTTTATCACAGAGGCTCTTCCCGGCTAATTGAAGCCAGCCCTGACTTTTGAACCTGGAGGCACTCAAGAAACTTTTAAAGTGTTTTCTCCTACCAGAATGGGGTCTTTGGGGACTGCTTACAGCTCCCTGCCCCGTCACTTTGAATTCATTCTCAATTGCAACCTTCAACGAATCCTCCATGTGAAAGGCAGGATGTAAGCAAAGCAAGAGCCTGGCATGCAGACACGTAATTCTAGGGGATCATCAGGTCCCCCCAGGAGGCTGGCATCCCTGTTCCAGTGGCTGGAACCACCTTGGCGTAAACAGCAGTAGAATCATCTTCGCTAGTTCCTGGATGTGGTTTGGTTACATCAGCTGGGTGGTTTTGAAAAAGGAATTAGTCCATTCTGTGAGCCCACTGAATTTCTAATTGGATCAATCCATTTTCTAACATGGAATCTTTCTCCATAGGATGAGATTGCCATCATCTTCTTCTCCTCAACTAATGAAATCTACTAGAAACACTGGCATCCACATGGAGCCTTCTTGGGTATGACGGCCAAATGAATCGGATAGAGTCAGGTGGGTCGCCATGTGAAGCTGCAGGACAAAGTTGGAGTCTGGTGGCGCTTTGAAGACCCACACATATTATTCAAGGCAAAAGTGTGTGCTTGCACAAAAGCTTATGCCTTGAGTACAGTTTTGTGAGTCACCTGACCTTGCCACCTGGCCTTGGATACCCTATTGCAGCCTATCATAACTTTTCTTTTTTACCATTGAGAACCCCCCTGAAACATTCTCCAGGCTTCGAGAAACCCCAGAAGTGGTGCAATCGTGCAGAATGTGGTTGGCAAGCATAGCTGCGGACACGCCCACCCGGGGGCCCTCCCTTTCCCACCCTCTCCAGGCCCATCATTGGCCATTTGGGGAGGGGGGTGAGTGGACATAACCATATATGGTCATACCACTCGATAATAGTTTAACAGATTTTTAAAATATATTAAAAAATTAACTAACTCCGACTGCTTCAGGAAACCTTTCCAGGGCGGTCAAGAAACGCCAGGCTTTCATGAAACCCTGGCTGAGAGAGCCTGCCCTATTGGGTCACTAAAGCTGTGACGTGACAGTGCTTTCCACCCGCTAGTCCCCTAAAAGAAACCAACACGGAACACCAGCAACTGAAAACTGGGCAGCATGAAAAGGCACACGAGGACAACATCTGAAAACAACCAGAAAAGCCACATTCATAAGGGTTGTGGACCTCCTGGCGGAGGGTCTGGAATTATTTGAGAAATAAAACTGATCTCCACCCTACAGAGATCAATTCTCCAGGGAGGGTGAATTCTATGGCAGGGGTAGTCAAACTGCGGCCCTCCAGATGTCCATGGACTACAATTCCCATGAGCCCTTGCCAGCGAATGCTGGCAGGGGCTCATGGGAATTGTAGTCCATGAACATCTGGAGGGCCGCAGTTTGACTACCCCTGCTCTATGGCATTGTACCCCAGTGAGGGCACTCGCTTCCCCAAACTATGACCTCCCCAGGCTGTATCCCCAAATTCCAGAAATATCCCACCCCCAAGCTGGCAACCCTAGAGATCTGCCTTGCTCACTCAGTGCCGGTCAAAAATCCCCTTTCCACGCTCCAGAGTCTGTGCTCCTCCTTGATCTTCCTGTGACCTTTGCAAGTTTGAATTCCAAATGTAACATAAAGAGGAACGTTTTTTGAAGCCAGCACAAAGAGTTTGAGAACTCGCCCTTTTCCGAATGGGATAAGCTGCTAGCTGAAGGGCCTTTAAAACCACCACGCGCCTTAATTATAGCTCTTAAAAGTTGCTCTGTACTTATCCCTAATAGCATTGCTTTTATGAGGGGCTACGAAAGAGCAATCCCAGTTCCCACTTCTCCGGCAGCTTCCCTGCAGAAAGTTCAAGACTTGAAATCAGGGGCATAATTATGAGAACCCCTGAAGGTCTGTCCAGGAGCCATTGTCCGGGGGCAAATTTGCAGTCATATGCAAGGGAATTTCCTCCCAAGAAATTCTGTACATGCACAGGAATATCAGGACATTGCTATTACAGAAATCACAGTCCTGAGCAGACCTGTCATTCGCTCTGTATAGGGATGCCAGTCCCCAGGTGGGACCTGGGATCCTCCTGGAATTAATAGCTTATCTCCTGGTGACAGAGATCAGTTCCCCTGGAGAAAATATCTGCTTTGGAGGGTGGACTCCTTAGCACTTCGGTCCCTACCCATCTCAAATCCCACCCACTCCCAGCTCCAGATATTTCCCAATCCAGACAGAACTGGCAATCCTTGCAACCAGGTTTCTAGTCCTCATGGCTAAACCTTCAAAGCACATCAGCAATCCCAGAAAGGTTCAGTAAGGTCTGGGGTGGGGGGAAGCAGACTGTTTGGAAAGTGTTCTTGCCATTTCCCTGATTAGGAAGAAAGAACCTAAGCTGACTTTCTGATCTATTAACATAATGTGTCCCACATATACAAATCTGACCATCCTTTTCTAGCGGAAAGGCTTCATTTGTGCCCCCACGTTAACTTGTAATATGTTTAAGGTTGACAGAGCCAAGCTGGGAAACTCCTGCAAATTTGAAGATGGAGCTTGGGGAGGAGAGAGACTTAAGTGGGGTCCAAAGCCACAGAGCCCACCCTCCAAGCAGCCCTTTTCTCCAGGGGAACTGATCTCTGTGGTCTGGAGTAGAGCTGTAATTCCAAGGGATCCCCAGGTCTCACCTGGAGGCTGGCATCCCTGCACACATTTGTAGGACTCAGCTGTGGGCTGTGAGAAGTCCTCCTGATCACCAGGGTGTGCTTTTAATCATATGCAGAGTACAGTTCCCCTGCCTCATCCCTGGCATCTCTCAGTTTAGCGATTCGGCAGTGCAAGAAACTCTTTAAAAAGCTGGCGATGCTATTCAGCTATTTGGTGTTTCAACCCCCGAAGCCAGTAAAACCTTCCATCATCATAAGAGTTCTCTGCAGAATGAATGCAGTTCTCTTTTGTGAACTGCAAGGCTTTGCTCCTTTTACAGGCTTCATAAAAACAGCTGTTCCAGATGTCACCTCGGGCTGCATTCTCCCTGGGATGTTTTCTCTCAGAGACCTCCAGTTGCCCTTTATTGGAACGCTCCAAAAATGCCTGTCATTGTGATGGGGTGAATGTGTCGGAGGGAGGAGGATCTGGATCTATAAAGTGTGGGAGGGGCTCAGCTTGCTTTCCGCCTCTGGTGACCCCCAGCCCTCGAGAATCAAGTCTGCTCCTGTTTCTGTTGCCCACCCCTCCATCTGCCTCGCTTTGTCCCTCCATAGCCTTTCAGTCCTTTAGTTCAGTCCCAGACCTGCTACTTTGAATTATTCTAACAGCAATAAGCATGGAATGGAGAGGGAGGGTATAGCCTGATCTCTTCTGATCTCAGAAGCTAAGCAGGGTCGATGCTTGGAGGAAAGACCTCCAAGGAAGACTCTACAGAGGAAGGTAACAACACTTGCTTTGAAAAGCCTCTTGCTGGGGTCAGCATAAGGCTAAGCTAGGCAGCACTGGTTCTTGGAAGAGAGACCATCAAGGAAGACTCTGCAGAGGAAGGTGATGACAAACCACCTCCGCTTCTCTTGCTGGGGTCACCATAAGTTGGCTGCAGTTTAACGACACTTTGCATGCTCTACAGCGTGGCAGGTCATCTGCCTGGCATGCAGAACATTCAAGGTTCAGTCCCCAGCATGTCCCGCTAAAAGGTTCAGGTGGGAGGCGATGGGGAAAATCTCTGCCTGAGATCGTGGAGAGCTGGTGCCAGGGTAGGAGCAGGCATTATAGTGACCTTGAAAGGCAAAATTGGTCTACCTCCAATGTTGTGCATTTGCATGTGTGTCAAAGAAGAAATAAAACCAGCCACAGGCATGTTTATTTCTCTGGTTCTTTCTGCTAGGAGAGCTACAGGAGGGATGATCTCGCAAACCTCCCCGAAAAGATGGATGGGAGAAAGCGAACCTAGAGAGAAATGTAACCAGAGTCGTGAGCAAGAGGAGGAGGGAAAGAAATATCTTAAACATTTGGAATCCGTACGCTTAGCAAAAATGGGGGGGGGGGAGTCTTTGAACTGCAAAATAAATGAAGAACTCTTGGAGCGGAGGCATATTTCAAGTGCAGAGACAGGAAGAGGCCAAAGCACTCAGCCTGAACTTTTGGGAACAGCCACCACCAAACACCACTGTTGGCCAAGAGCTTCTCTGGGCACCAAGGTCCTGCCACAAGACTTGGCATCTGTCTGGCGAAACATCTGCATGCTTGGCTCTGGGAAACAAGCCTGAATTGCAACGGGTGGATTCCCGCTGTAAATATCGTTTCGCGTAAAAAACATTCACACAAATAGTAAAACAGCCAGGAAAAGGCAGTACACTGATTCTTTTTGGCTCTGAGGGTTTTCTATTTTCTAGGAAGGCTTGTTTCTCCTTTTAAAAAAAATAGGACAGCAGGATTCTCCAACTGCCTTCTGAAGAGGAAGGGTCTTTTCTATGACCTTGTTTTCCAGCAGGGATAGACCAAACCTCAGGGTCTGTTTAAAACCAAAAGTGAGTATCAGTACTATGACTTCCTCCTTTGTCTCTTCCGACTTCATCGTTTCAAAAAGCTGAACTTCTGTCGTACCTGAAGCTAGATCTGGAATCTCACAGATTAAACAACACAAGATTTCTTACGAACGTTTTAGACCATTCACACCAACGCTCCCTCCTGTGACCAGTGTCATCTTTAGGGCTGACAGACAGTTCTTAAGCTCACGGTCTTGTCCTCATCTGATAAACTGGCGGGTTAAGCAGCTACGGATGGCTGTTTCACCACACATTCTCCCCGGCATCTGTGCCCAATGTGTGACAGGATGCAACCAAACCATTGCGGGGTGAATATTCCGAATGGCATTCAGCAACGTTCTGCCATATGCTAAGGCTGCAACGGAGCGGAGACAGCAAGGGACTCCATGTGTAAGTTATGAAACTCGCCTACAGCATGAAGGGTTCTGTCCACATATCCACCCCCTCCGAAGAATTGCTCGTAGGCCCAACCAACGCAATGGTTTCTGCAGGGTGGCATTGCCGTCTTGGTTTACCTTTTTATTGTTATTATATCATTAACAACATTTTTACCTCGCCCTCTCTGCCCTCGGAGGGCCACCAAGGTAGCGAACCAGTTAAAACACACAAATTGCATGCTGCCCTATCTTAAAATCTTCCCGCTCACAGCAAAATAACTTGTGCAACCCACATCGTGATATGCGGCCACTCTTGTAACATCATCCCACGCTTCTGCTACCGAGTTCGGGAAACATGATGTGGTTTTCCCCTCCTCCGTTTTATTCTTACAGCAATCCTGTGAGGTGAATCCGGGATGGGGAAGAGGAGGAAAAGACAGGCTCAAGCTGTAGCACAGGCTTTAGTGAAGTCTCTCTCTCTGTCTCAGAGTGGCATACTTTATAAGGTGGTTGTGTTGTGAGAATACGCAGGGGTGGTCAACCTGTGGTCCTCCAGATGTTCATGGACTACAATTCCCATGAGCCCCTGTCAGCATTCGCTGGCAAGGGCTCATGGGAATTGTCGTCCATGAACATCTGGAGGACCACAGGTTGACTACCCCTGCGGTAAAGCACTTGGGCCAGCAAGCACCCAATAAAAAACCCAAAGAGTTAAATCATTATTGCTCCCCCAGCAAGCTTTGCCGCCAACTCGAGATAGAATCAAGGTCTTCCTTGTCCTGCACTTGAAGCTGTAACCAAGAGTGACGTGCCAGGGCTTGGTTTACAGTCAGGGTTGCCAACTTCCAAGTCACTATTGAAGAGTAATCGCACATTGTGAGATTAATATTAGTGTTCTTGTTGTTGTTAGTTGCAAAGTCGTGTCCGACCCATCGCGACCCCATGGACAATGATCCTCCAGGCCTTCCTGTCTTCTACCATTCCCCGGAGTCCATTTAAGCTCACACCAACTGCTTCAGTGACTCCATCCAGCCACCTCATTCACTGTCGTCTTCTTCTTCTTTTGCCTTCAATTGCTCCCAGCATTAGGCTCTTCTCCAGGGAGTCCTTCCTTCTCATGAGGTGGCCAAAGTATTTGAGTATTTGAGTTTCATCTTATTATATTAGTAGACCCCTACAAATCTGGATATTGTATGACCCTTTGGGGATTGAACTATACAAAACATAATATCACCAGAGAGAGGTGTTTTCTATAATTTCATCATCCAAAAGAATACATTTAGAGAAAATTCTGTTATTGACAATTTTGAGACTATCACTGATAACGATACCGAAAATGGATTATACCTAGGGATCCATTTTGAAATTGTTTTGGACATTGTTTTCATCGGAATAAATCGTTTCACCATCACCAGATTGAAAAATTTTTCTTCTACGTATGTTACGGCTGACAGGGTCAGCTGGCTGGGAGATTACTTAAAAGCATTGTCTCTTTCTCGATTTTTCAGTGGTGCTGACTGTTTTAGTTTTTACAAGTCGCTATTTGATTGGGTTGGGGTAGAACAACAGTGTATTTCTGTATTGTCAACTCATCTGCATAACCTGCCTTGTGTGCTCAGTTTAATCACACCCTTCAGACATTGCCTTTATGATACTGTATATTAATGATAATACAACGTTTGGAGTTTATTAAGTGAGCTTCAGTCCTGTTGTAACTTCCAGGTCATGGTTGGAGATCTCATACATATACAACTGAGCGGCAGGAAGCAGAAATCATTTCACCTGGAGGAAATGGACACTTTGAAAGGGGGACTGTGTGGCTTTGTACCCCATTGAGGTCCGTCCTGTCTTGAAACCCTGCCCTTCTCTAGCTCCAACACCCCCCTCCCCCCATCTCCAGATACTCCCCAACCTGGAGCTGGCAGTCCTATTGAGGAAGAAGAAGAAGAAGAAGAAGAAGAAGAAGAAGAAGAAGAAGAAGAAGAAGAAGAAGAAGAAGAAGAAGAAGAAGAAGAGTTGGTTCTTATATGCCACTTTTCTCTACCTGAAGGAGTCTCAAAACAGCTTATAATTGCCTTTCCTTTCCTCTCCCCACAACAGGCACCCTGTGAGGTAGGTGAGGCTGAGAGAGCCCTGATATTACTAAAGAAGAAGAGTTGGTTCTTATATGCCGCTTTTCTCTAACCGAAGGAGTCTCAAAGCGGCTTACAGTCACCTCCCCTTTTCCTCCCCCCACAACAGACACCCTGTGAGGTGGGTGAGGCTGAGAGAGCCCTGATATTTCTGCTCGGTCAGAACAGTTTTCTCAGTGCCGTGGCAAGCCCAAGGTCACCCAGCTGGCTGCATGTGGGGGAGCTCAGAATCAAACCCAGCTGGCCCGATTAGAAGTCCACACTCCTAACCACTACACCAAGCTGGATCTCAATTGACAGGTCATTGTAAAATGAAAACATAAAGACACCTTCACTCTGCAGGCAACTATCACGAAATGGAACCATTCCCTTAAAATAGTAGAAGGCGCATCTTCCTTCTGTGGAGACATACAGGGGTTGTTTATCTAAAACTTGGAATGCGGACAAGAAAATAACTAACTTCATGCTCGGGTAAAGCAGCACTTGACTAAAACCAGGTTTTAGGGTAATTTTGTGGTTGTGACAACTATTTTTTTAAGCGTCCTGTTATAGGAGAGAGCCTCTTTCCAATTTAATTGAAGACACTATCAAGAGTCAATAGACCGTTTAAAAAAAATAAAAACAGCATGGGGGAACATTCAAAGTCAAATAATCAGATGCAATTTGTGCTCCTAAGCAAGAATGATGTGTTTCTCTCCCCCCACACACCAATTTCTCCTTCCCACCCCCCCCACCCCAAAAAGAGTCCTCTGTACTAGATCTGTTTGGAGTCCGTTTCAGCCTATCCTCAAATAACGAACACAGCAAGGGCTGAAGATAGCTTGAAAAATACACTGGGAAAGAGAAAACACATGGCCCAAAGTGTGGTACAAAAGTCATATTTCATGCATGACTTTGGAGAATGTTAATAAGGATTAGAAACATACTTTGGCAGAGCCGTAATCAGTCAAGGCACCATAATTAATTTTATTTTTTGCTTTAGATCTCAGTTAGATCTTTTGGTTTTGGGGAGGGGAAAGGAACACTAAGGAGACACAACAGAAGTTCACAAAGTTAAAGATGGCATGGAGATTGCTTTCCTTTTCTTTCTTTCTTTTCTTTCCTTCTTTTAGCCTTTTTGTTTTGTTTTGTTGGGGGGTTTTTTTGCTCCTTCAAACACTGCTAAAACTCAGGTCACACGAGGGAATTAATGGGCCACTGGGTTCAGCACTCAAAACAAGCAGATCTTATAAAACTTTGCATGGAATTCACAAGCCGAGAGTAATGAAGAAGACTATCTATAGATATTATCCATGGTAGCAACAGGAAGGCTCTGTCTGTGGACAACCTTGTGGTCCACTTGCCAAGGAAAAACAAGGGGCAGCTCTTGTCCTTGCTTATGATCATCTCAGGGGCATCTTGCCGACCACTGTGGTGTAGATCAGGGGTAGTCAACTTGTGGTCCTCCAGATGTCCATGGACTACAATTCTCATGAGAATTGTAGTCCATGGACATCTGGAGGACTACAGATTGACTACCCCTGGTCTAGATGAATCACCGGGTCTAGATGAGCCAGTTTTTTATGGCTAGAGAGAACCTTTTCAGTTCAGACTGCACCAGAGTTTCAGGGTTTGATTTTTGTATGGAACAATCTTTCTTTGGTTAGCATTTTCTACAAGTGTCCAATTCTTCCTTTTAAAGAAATACATTCATATTGTAAATGGCAGCTCTCGGTTGAAATGATCATTGCTTTATTTTGCTCTCCATGGATTGCGCTTAAACACCATTGAATAGATCAGATCACTGTCACTGCCCTTGGTAAGCATTTAAGGGGTTAACACATCCTTTGCCCCCTCCAGAGTCTCTGTGGTTGGCAAGAAGGTGGGAATATGGAGGAGTTATAGGATGTTATTCTTGTTTAACAGGAGTTTGGGAGATGATAGATAGATAGATAGATAGATAGATAGATAGATAGATAGATAGATAGATAGATAGATAGATAGATAGATAGATAGATAGATAGATAGATAGATAGATAGATAGATAGATAGATAGATAGATAGATAGATAGATAGATAGATAGATAGATAGATAGATAGATAGATAGATAGATAGATAGATAGATAGATAGATAGATAGATAGATAGAAGCAGGGAGGAAATGCACTCAAAGAACAGAAAGTCTCCTGTTGAACCAATCAGGACACTGGAGAAGATTATTTCAAAATCATCAGGAAGTTGCTATCCCATCTATGCTAAATTTACATCTCCTCTGGTGCCCCCTTCAGGACATCCTTTATATCCTGCTCAATTATGCACACTGCAGATCTTGCATGTTTCAACAGTGTTAGCAGCATGATGGAAAGGACAGATCTATGGCCAATTAGCCACTCTCTGACCAGTCCACTGGGGCTATAAATCTGCAAACATCCCCTATTTCATTCCCTTCCCAAATTGTTTACACGTCTTCTCATAGGCAGTGTCCCATGTCTTTAAGAGGGCCGGGCATTCATTGACAAGCTGCTCCTTTAATACTTTTTATGTATTAAAAAGGGGAAATGTTATAAAACAAAACAAATGCAAAAGGATTGAGGGTGGGAAGGTATCTTAGTGATATCACAGGGCCCTAGGCAATCCACACGATGCACGGTTACCCCCTTGCAGAACTTCTTCTTTTGTTTGTTTGTTTTAATTGGGTCGAAGTTGTTTTTTTTCTGGAGAAGACATGTACCATGTGTTGCTTCAAGGCAGTCAGATTTCAACAGCCCTTTTTGTGACAGGTTTCTCTTTGAAGATGAGAAACACATTCACCAACTTAAAAATAAGAAAAGAGATTCTTAAAAGAATGCTTCCAGGGAAGAGGAGCAGGCCCCTAGCTGGAAATCCAACCAGCGAGGCGACAGGAGAAGCTCCTTGGGTCATCCTCGGGAGCTCTTAATTGGAACCACCTGCATTGTCCTTTGCTTGGTCATCTATGTCCACCCTTCCCCCCCCCCAGCTCCAAGTCCTTCCCAGGGTGGCTGTTTGATGCCTCTGTGGGTCACAGACCCCGGAACACAAATCATTTCAGCTTTTGGTGGGGGGCTTGGGACTGAGGTTGGGAGACTCTGAAACTGAATCTCCAAAGTATTCCTTTGGTTCACTTCTCGTGGTGGGGGTGGGCAGGACAAATGACCTTCAACAGCATGCTTGGGGTCTCTGACACTCGCTGTGTTCTTATCCAGAAACAAGTGTAAATTTTCGGCAACGAATGCAAGGCAAAGGGTACTGTATTCATTTGTTAAGAACAAAAACCAGAGGGACAGAATGGTTGGAGTGACAGCCTAGAACTGAAGAAATCTGGGCTTTCAGCCTGGCTTACCTTGCAAGGCTGTTGGGAAGATTAAATGAAAGAGGAAAGGACTCATCCAGACTGGTTTGAGTTCTTGACAGCTGCCCCTGTTGCCCATTGGTGAAGACCCTCTGGAGGGAATACAAGCACGTTGCCTTTGTCTTCCCCTTTCCTCTACAGCAGCCTTTCTCCACTTTTTTACGGTCGAGAAACCCCTGAAACATTCTTCAGCCTTCAAGAAACCCCAGAAGTAGTGCAATCATGCAGAATATGGTTGGGAAGCATAGCTTCCTTTAACAAATCGAAAAGATATATTAAAAATTAATTAACTCCCACCCATTCAAGAAACCTTTCTGGGGCATCAAGAAACCCCAGGGTTTCATGAAACCCTGCCTGAGATAACCCTTGCCCCTGTCTCTGAACCAGATCAGCTCCCCAAAGCTGCTTCTTAAGGCCAGTCTGTATTCTGCAAGACTCAGCAGTGGCTATTTCAAACCTCATCTGGCCCTGAAAGCTCAGCCCTAAAGGCACTTTGAATCCTGGGTGCTCCAGTGACACCATTCGGTATCCTTTGGCCAGGCCTGCTCTCTTTCACCACTGCCTAGCAGTGAAGCCCGCAGGGGAAGAAACACCTCTTGGCAAAGTTTTGTGCTTTGAATGTCCAGCTCCTTCCTTAGGCACATGGGCAGGAAACATACTCAAACACCCTCTCCCTGAACAATTCTCTCTGCTTGTCCACCTTAAAAGAAAATAAACCACAGATAGGCCCTAGCCCATGTCCCTGGGGTGCTCTGCCTGCCAGAATTTCCTACCCCTGGTGCCCACTCCCCTCCCTCCCTCAGTGGCCCCGTCGAAGGCTACCAAAGGGAGAAACACGAAAAGGGGAGCCGGCCACCTGCTGTCCACGCATTCGTTCTAGCTGAAGAGAACACAATGCAAGAGGCAATGGAGGAATTTGCAGGGCTGGTTAAAGTAATGAGATCGTGGCCCCTGCTCTTTAGTCTAACAGACTGCCAAACAGTTGACCAAGTAAATAAGGCCCGGCAGGAGACGGCCAGTCGAAAGGGGTTACCACAGGGATGAGGACAAAGGAATCCCCCCACCCGAGGGGAAAAGCCGACACTACAAAACTCAGATGAACGACTGGGAGGAATTGTGGACGGCCCCGGGATGGAAAGGAACGCGCCATTGCCCTCTGCTCCAAGTGACAGAAAGGGGCTTCTGGGTGGAAGGGCAACAGAAGGCCAACAAGGGAGTTGTTGGAGCATCTTCCGGGTGAGGAAAGGAACAAACTTTTAGGCGCTCTCATTTCAAGGGACCGGAAATCCCCCAAAGGGTGGGCTAAATAGGGCTGCATGATACAACTCAGGGTGTGGAGCAGGGGTAGTCAAACTGCGGCCCTCCAGATGTCCATGGACTACAATTCCCAGAAGCCCCTGCCAGCGAATGCTGGCAGGGGCTTCTGGGAATTGTAGTTCATGGACATCTGGAGGGCCACAGTTTGACTACCCCTGAAGATTCTGTTTTCTCCTCTCAGAATTCAGGAGCCCTGGATAGGCAGTGGGTCCCAGGAAAGACCGAAGAAGCCACTGCTTTCCAAAGTCCAGACTCAACTTTCAGGACGGACTGCCACGAGATGCGTCCGTCGCCAATAGCTTCAAAAGCGTTTTTTAAAAGACACTAACAAAGCCCACAAAAGAAGTTAGTTCCATCAGAGGCCATTAGGTTCAATACCTAGGATCGCCACCTCCTGGTTTGGAAATTCCTGGAAATTTTGGGGAGCATAGCAGAGTGGGGGGATTACTGCAAGGTACAACGCCACAGATTCTGCCTTCCAAAGCAGCCATTTTGTCCAGAAAAACTGATCACTGTTGCCTGAAGATGAGCTATAACTCCAGGTGATCTCTAGCAATAGCTGAATGGACCTTGCTTGTTCACAGGCAGCTTACTGCTAAATACCCATTTGATGGGGACAAATTGCAAGGAAAGGTTGTTGTCTCCTTGGCCTGCTCATGGCCTTCCTGGAGGCATCTGGCTCTCTACCGCTGGAAGGAGAAGAGTGTGCTATATGGGCATTTCATCCAATCCAGAAGAACTCTGGTTATTTCCTCACACCATCTTCCTGGCCAACGCCCTGCTCTAGGTTTAAGAGGGGTTGATGATGCTACAAACTGGTTCTCCTAGGCAGCCTAACTATTGCCAGCCTTAAAACATTGGTACTCACCCCTCTGCACGAGGTTGGCTGGTTACAAACCGAGCAGGCCGGAGCTGGGGAGGGGGAGGCAGGGGGGCGGCAGTGCAGGAGTAATTAAATGTAACTTTTCCTCATGAAAGGGATTTTGATGGTTTATCTTCTAATAAGATTATGTCACGGACACAAGTGCCTCAGAGTCCTTTGACTGACAAGCTCCTGTACTTTTATCAGGCACTGTGACACTAAAACCTCAGCCTCCTTTGTCCACTAGAGTGAGCCAACGGAAATTTGCCAGGCCTAATCCCCTTATTCATGTCAGGCACAGAAAAGGAGGCCTGCTTAGAAGGCCCCCGATGACAGTGGCCTCCACCCCCTGGTCACTGAGCGGACATGGGACATCTTTGGCTTTGCCAAGCGGGCCTCTCAGGAGAAAACGCCCAGTGCGTTGACTTTGCGTTTCGGGGGGCTTGACGGGGGTGTGCAAAAGTTGGCGTGCTCCCGATTTGAGCTCTCTCTTCCTCCGAATTCCCCAGGAATTAAGTCTAAGGAAAGGGGGCGATTTTTCCTTCTCAATCCCAAATGCACTAAACAACTGTGTTCACACTAAAACACCACGCAACACGCATCACTCGCCAAGGAAAGGGGTGAAACAAAAAAAGCTCATTCCTTTATCTCTAGCACTCACCATTTTTCCATAGTATCTCATACTGGTACAGCCAGTTCTGTTGTGAAATTAAACTTGATGGGGTATTTTTTTTAATTAAAGGAAATTATGCTATGGGCCCCAGCACTCTCTTGCTTCAAACACCACTCAGGCAGGTTATTGCAGAGTTTTGATGGCACACAGAAGAATCTCCCCAGCAGTGCACTGCTGTTAGAGGGCTGGGCATGTGGTCATTCTCTATTAGGCACGGACACAATTACTATCAGCACAGGGCTGTCCCTACTTGCATCAAGAAAAGGTTTACAGGTATACCTTCCCAGGCCTGCTTGTCTCAAGCCTTTCTCAAGCCTCCATCCCATCCATGGCTATTTCCTTTCTGTTGCCCAACTGGCTATCTTGCGAGCCTTTGCACACCTAGGTTCCTGGTGCAATCTCTGGAGTGTCCCGTTTAAGGATCTCAGGCAGCACTTGGACTACGCAAGATCTGCATGTGCATGATTAAGCAGAATATAAAGAGTGTCCTCCAGGAGGCATCAGAGAAGATGTGGAAGTGAGAATTTGGGCCAGTCATTTGGGCCATAGTTAGAATTTACTAATTATTTTTAAAATTGTCTTTTCCAGTGCCCTGATTGGCTTAATGGGAGATTTCCTGCTTCTTTGAGCACACTTCCTCCCTGCTTGCCTCTAGAACAGCAGTTGAACAAAAGAATGACTGCAGACAACAAGCTAGCTAGACAGTTAGGTCTCTCTCTCTCCCTCCCTCTTTCTCCTTTCCACACAAAGTGGTTTCTCATCTTAATAAAAATGATTTTATTCTTTAAGCAGCCTGGTGCTTTGCTCTCTCGTTGCATCTTCCACCCTCCACCAGCCATTATACAACACCTGTCTGCCAGAGACCCCGGAGAGCTACAGCCAGTCAGAGGAGACAAGACTGGGCAAGGTGGACCGATAATCTGACCGAGCACAAAACAGCTGCATTATTTTCAGCTAGGGAAGAACGAGACTCCCCAGGCTAGCCCAATCCCAGCAGATCTCAGAAGCTAAACAGCATTGTCCCTGGTCAGTTCTTGGATGGGAGATGACCAAGGACCTCTGAGGCCACTGTGCAGCTGCAGGCAATGGCAAACCACCTCTGAATATCTCTTGCCTTGAAAAGAGGTGCCATGAGTCAGCTGTCACTTGATGTCAAAAAGCAAGAACTCCTTTGAAATCCATTCTCTTTCTTTCTAGTTGTTTCAGCCTCATCAGTGAGTAACACAGTCAGGATTGGGGAGATTAACACTGTGGACTAGAAGCTTGTACTGCCTTATTGGCAAGCTGGCTATTGATGAAAAGCCCTAAATCAATTCTACCTGAGAACACCATAAGCTCTTCTTCTTCTTCTTCTTCTTCTTCTTCTTCTTCTTCTTCTTCTTCTTCTTCTTCTTCTTCTTCTTCTTCTTCTTCTTCTTCTTCTTCTTCTTCTTCTTCTTCTTCTTCACTTTCGTTTTCACCTTATGAAAATCAAATCCTTATTTCTCCCCCTCCATGGTCCATTTTCTTTCACCAGTTTTTCCCTGCAAAATTTACTTCCTCCTCCTCCTCCTCCTCCTCCTATTTGTTGCTCTCATGAAAGTTGCCTCGTTATATTTTTAAACATAGATTTTAGGCTGCATGTGCACTTTATATTTCAAATGTTTTTTTTTTTAACCAAGCCGCTGAGCATCATTCAACTTAGCAACTGGAAGGGGAGAACGAAGACAAAGATTTATTTTGACTGTGGAAACCTAAGCAAACCCACGGACCCATTAGGAAGCCCTGTCAATTCCTGCATGAAATCTAAGGACTTGGCTGCAGGAAAACAGCCAAGGTCCTTATAAACAGCTATATCCACCCAGCTGCAGTAGTTAAAGCAAACAGCTTACCCTTCACTGCTCCATCAATTACACCTTAACTGGGGGGAGCAGGGGGGGGATTACACAAACTTTGCCAGACTTTTTGTTTGTGTGCCTCTGTGTGTGTGCCGGAGTCCGGACCAAGAAGATAGATTCTTTCGGAGGCTTAAGGTCAAGAAGAGGCTTTTAAAACACTATTATTAACCAACCTTTAAAGCCAAGCAAGGGGAACCCTATCGGTCTTAGGGGAGCAACGGGGTGTTATTCTTGGCATCCAATGACACCCGTCATATACAACAAGGAGCACCACCACCAGTGGATGGATACCCCGGCAAGCAGACCCCAGTCAAGCTTCCTGAACAAACTTTCCTGACACACATCTCCCCCTGCCCCCTTACAATCTTTCGTCCCCTTCCTCCATTATCGCAACAGCAAGGAACTCATTTCGGTGGGTCTCCCTCCTCTCCCCATTCCGGTTATGCAAGAACTGTAGCCAAAAAGGGTGAAAGGTGCTTCCAGATTCAAGACTTGAGGTCCCCCCAGAGACTCATTGGGGGTGATGAAAATCAGGCTGTTGAAGAGTTACTTTGGGGGTTACGTCCTTCCCTTGTTTATGTGTCTTGTTTTTTTTTTCCTTGAGTGGTAACTTAGCATTGACTTTTAAGTGGATGGGTGGGAGAGAAATCCAAACCTCCGAGGCTGAGCTGGGGCCTCCAACACATTGAAAGTTAGACTTCTTTGTCATTGAATGCATCCACTATGGGTTCAGGCTGACAGACGCCAGCATTCGAGCCAAGTTTTTAGAAACTGTTCCATTCCCCTTCCCGCTTGCTGCATTGTCTCTCTTACCGGCCTCCCACGCTCTCAGTGTGTGTGTTGGGGGGGGGGGGGAGGGGGTGAAATGAGTACCCTTCACTGGAACCTACATGTCTGGGAGGTAGATAGCAAGGATGGAAGGCATTGATGTAAGAGGGTCTAATGAGGTCATTTCCAAAATCAAATGACATTCTTTTCACCACTCATGAGATCGTATGTGCACGGGAGGCACATGTCACCAAAGAAAATTCACTTTGGCCCAGTGTGATATGTATGTCTGTGTCTATGCATGTACATGTGTGCGTGGAATACATAGGAGCCCACAAGCATAATAAACTTTAGTTACCCGAGACAGCTCAGATTTTTAAAAATATGTATGGAAATGCTGGCACAGTCTGGAAATTCCCTTTATAACCAGCTTTCAAACAACTCTTCACAAGGCTAAAATGAAATGTTGCCCAACATTTAGACATTTTTTTTTTAATCGGATTCTGTTTTGTGGTAGGGATGAGGATGGGGGTGAAAAAGACCAGCTGTGGATTTGCCTCTGGAGAATTCTCTCCCAGCTACAAAGCTTTCTCGTTAGTTACAGCATGCGGTTTACACAGATCTTTAGACACAAACATGACGGTTGGTATGTCCACACCATAAATTTAAACCAGATTCAAGCCTGTTTTGAGAACCTGCACTTTTCTGGCCAAGGTCTCCAGTAGCTGAGGGACGTTCTCATACAGAATGCTTAACACCCCCATAACACCCAGGTAGGAACAGGACCAAAGTTTGCATCCGTTCTGGTTTGAGTCAAAAGTTTGATTTTCTTGGTCCATCAAGATCAGTATTGTCCACTCTGACTGGCAGCAGCTCTTTGAAGGTCACTTCTTTCTTTGAAGGTTTCAGAATCAGAATCAGAATACCTTTATTGGCATAAAATTGCAAAGTGTAAAACAAAAATTTCAAACAGTTCCAGATGTAGATTCCATCGTAAAAAGATTTTCATTTAAAATTGCCAGCAGAAACTTAGCTACTTTTACAATAATTGCTGAGTCCCTCACATTTAGTATCATTTTAATTCAATGTTTCTCCTCAACACAGCTGAATTTCAATTTCTTCAGATAGTTAGCTAAAGGGCATCAAACTTAGGACCCACTTTGAAGGTTTCATCACACTCAGAATGAAACTACAGGCTTTCCTGTCCATCTTAACAGAAGACAATAGAAATCCCACTGTTTAAAAAACTATGCTTTTTGTCTGTGTTAGTTACATCAAAATGGCATCACACACACACACATACACACACACACACGCACAAGGGCAGGATATTTGCCAAAGAAAAGGGGCAAGACAAAAACAGCCTTTCCCACCCATGCACAAAAATTAAAAGAATTTTTTTAAAAAAAGAATACATTCATATAATTTCTAATCCTTGGATCCTTTGGGAAAAGCCATGCCAAACCAGCCTCAATATGTCATGGAGACACAAACGTCTTTTAATGTAATGTGAAAAGTACCCAGATGTTCAGGGTATTCCTCAAATGCTCTGGAAAGCCAGAATTAAAACCCTGCTTTTACTAACGTCTGTAACCCTCGATTGCCAGGCACTTCTCTCACTTTTCCAGTGGCGCCACCTTACCTATGTGTTTCCCTCCCCTTTGAGGTTCACCTGGTGCCTCCTTAGTCTCTCTTAGATGGCCAGGCCAAAATATTTCTTTTAATCTTGGCTTTTAACTATGGAGTTTGATCTTTTAGAAATGTTTTTGCAGTCTGCTTCCAGCCTGAGGACTATTTTACAAGCATCATTTTAGACAGTCAAGTGTTTTGTGCTGTTTTTATGCTCTGGCAGGATTTTTTCGGTGGTTGTTTTTTTTAATAGTTTGTAAATTTTACTTATTTTTAACCTGTTTCGTGTTCTGGCTGACTCATTAGGCAGTTCTCTAAAGAGGCGGCGTATAAATTTTCTTAAGAAACGCAACTTAAGTAAATAAGGCTGGCCTTTGTTCTTGAAAGGTGGCCCACACAAGCACTCCCACTGCTCTAAGCCCCCCCCCAACCCCCCAAAAAGTTGTTCTTAGTGAACTTGGAGGCAGTCATGGCCAAGCAGGAACTAAAGGAACAGAACAGTGGTGTGGATTTTAACAGGGCTGTTAATGGGCAGAGACCCGGGCAGGAGACGGCTGCATGCTAAAATCCCAGCAAAATCCATTTTCCAAAGTCAAGGACAATTTTATAATTTCTCAGCTGGTATGGTTTGACTGACTTGCATTTATACCCTGCCTTTTCCTCAGTGGGAACCCAAAGAGACTGTGGCTCCATGGTACAGCATCAGCTTTCTGTCCAGAAGGCCCCAGGTTCAATCCCAGCACCTTCAGCCAGAAGGACCAGGTAGAAGGTGATGGGAAAGCCAGAAGGACCAGGTAGGAGGTGATGAGACCCTGGCGAGCCACTACCTGTCTGAGTCCATGATTCTGACCTGGATCGACTGGTGGTCAGAGTCAGTATAGAGCAGTTGGTGGATTCAAAGCACCTTACGCTGCTTGCCCCTCTTCCATTTTATCATCAGAATAACCCCGTGAAGGCTGAGAAAGTACGAATGACTGGCCAAAGCCTCGACAGCAGAGTGGGGATTCAAAACCAGGACTCTCCTGTTCTAGCCTGACCCCCTAACCCAGGAGTAGTCAAACTGAGGCCCTCCAGATGTCCATGGACTACAATTCCCATGAGCCCCTGCCAGCATTCGCTGGCAGGGGCTCATGGGAATTGTAGTCCATGGACATCTGGAGGGCCGCTGTTTGACTACCCCTGCCTTAACCACTCCTTAGACAAGCAGGGACACCGTGTCATAAACCTACAATAAATCTCTGTGAACATCCCCAGATTTATGGGCTCCATTTCATGTTCTTTTGTTTGTTGCTTATCAGAAGACGGCATTTTTGCCAGGTTGTCTCCTGAATATTTGCAAACTGCAGCCACTCAAACGGGGAGAATCGTCACCAAGACGCTATGCTGACTTTGGAGCATCAAAGCTGTTTTCTTATACTCTATGGCAATACGTGTGTTCTATCCAAAAGGATGTGGTGAACATGCATTAGAGATTATAAACTTTTCAGGGGAGGTATTTGTGAAAGAACTTTGCATTTTGGGTCATTCTTCTTATCATGTATTTGATTAGTTTGCTGCATATAAGCATATTTCCATATATTGTGCTTTCATTGTTTGTTACTGGATATTTATCATATATCATATTGATCTAATTTTAGGATGCTTTTTTCCCAGTGTTGTCCTCTGTAGCCAGAACTTTACTGCAAGTCTAGCTGTTTCACCAGACACTGTGCTGGGATCACCCCTAGCTGGACAACATTATTCTCCTCCCTGAGATGGCTGACCCAGATCTTGTGTCTGGGGCTGGCATGTTCAGATCTACTCTCAGTAGGAGTCCTGGCTCCGTCCCCCAATTCCCAAAGGGAGGCACACCTGGAGATAGAAGCAAGAGAATTTTTAAAATTTATTTTAACTTTTATACCCTGCCCTTCCCTAGAGGCTCAGGATGGCTTACAAAAAATTTAAAATTTGCAACAGTGGTTAAATAAGTTTTAAAACGCCACAATGCATAATTAAAATTAAAATCAACACAAAGAAGAAGAAGAAGAAGAAGAAGAAGAAGAAGAAGAAGAAGAAGAAGAAGAAGAAGAAGAAGAAGAAGAAGAAGAAGAGTTGGTTTGTATGCCCCATTTTTCACTGACCGAAGGAGTCACAAAGCAGCTTACAATCGCCTTCCCTTCCTCTTCCCACAACAGACCCATTGTGAGGTAGGTGGGGCTGAGAGAGCTTTGACAGGACTGCTCTGTGAGAGCAGCACTATCAGGCCTGTGACTGGCCCAAGGTCATCACCCAGCTGGCTGCATGTGGAGGAGGAGTGGGGAATCAAACCCAGTTCACCAGTTTAGAAGCCACCACTCTTAACTACTACACCAAGCTGAGAGATTCACCATCTTCTCCCTGTAATGCAGCCACTATGAAAGAGGGAAAAAAGGAGTAGCAGTAGGGTAAGGGAAGTAGTGGGGAGATAATTTAATCACCATCTAGGGGGAAGAGAGGCGTTTGTGATGGATGGAGTCATAGAAACGCTGTTCCCCTAAAAACTAGCACAGGGACACTATCGACCTGTATCTGGGCTGGACTACTTCATAGCGCATGTGCCACTGGAGAGAATGACATTCCTGCACACAAAAAATGTGCCTTTCATTTATAAAAGTAGCCAGTTAAGGAGGAGTGTAGAAACAGTTTGTTCACATGAAATACTTGGAAGTTCCAGGGCAAAATGTGAGACTTTTGCAATCAAATAACAAAAGGTTGTGAACCACCATGAGCCCACTAGCAGGGAGGGTGCAGTCAATAAATTGAAAATAATAATAATGAGGAGGAGGAGGAAGTTCTGATTCTAACTTATTCTTGTTGTTGTTAAATCTCCTCCTGTGTCCCTTAGATAAAAACAGCAGCAACTGACCACAGCCTGGAGTCACACACTGCTTACTGACTCCCAGCGCTGCAGAACTGCCGTAAGGCCCATTGCTGGAAAGTGCAGACACAACACAACTTGTTACCAAGCACACGTCTCTCCCACTGGATTCTCCAAACACCCTGCTTTGAAACAGAGATCTCTTCTTTCGGCTGGCGGCCAAAAAGAAACCTTCCCTGAGTTTCTGGGGAAGGATTCTAAAGCTGCAGCCCAACACGCAAAGCCGAAACGTTAAATAATGCAAGGTTGTATAATGAAACAGAAATATCTGAGACGATGAATCACCCCGATCCTCAAATGCACACTGTTACAACATGTCGGCAAGATTGCACCAACGATGTAGAGTTTCAACCTTAAACCACATAAAAATCTGCAACTCTGAGATGACTGTACTGAAAACAGCTTGGGGTGAACACAGCTCTTCCAAAAAATTACTGCTTACGGCTGATTCACACATGCACATACCTCACCCCACACCTCCTCCCTTGGTGATGCCTATTATGAATGGTCTCCCTTGCAAAGAGGCTGGGTTTTGACTGTTTTCCAGAGATTCCTTGGATACGGATCAGGTTTCTGTCAATAAAAACATGAGTAATGGCCAACAAGCTTCCCTAAAAGACTCTGTGGCTCTCCCCCAGCCTGTCTTTGTGCTGTGCAGGTACAGAAGAGGGGAGGAACTACAGCTCAGAGATAAGAACATCAGTTTAGAATGCAAAAGATTGCCGGCTTTGTTCCTCGCATCTCCAGTTAAAAGGTCTCGGGCACTGTAAGATTTCTGCCTGCAAATTTGCTCGGGCACCCATCTCATGAGGATGCCATCGCTCAGTGACAGAACACACATTGACCATCCCAGTTTCTAGCTTTGACATCTCCAGTTAGAGGCACCCATGTACTGCGAAAGACCTTTCTCTGCCTGAGAGCTGCTACCAGCCATTAGACCATATGGGCCAATGGTCCGACTCAGAAGAAAGCAACCTTTTACATTCCATCTTTTAAAAATATATATCTATATATACTGCGCTTCAGAAAGATTTTTTCAGCTGCTGCATGAAAATAAAAACAAGATTAAAACTATCAAAGCAATACACATACAGAAGAGGAATAATAGGATGCAAGCGAAGGTGATAGGCATCAGGGCAATGCATGAGAAAGATTTTTTTTTAAGAAATGAATTTTAACCTTGCCTTTAGAATGGCAGCATAGGTGGGGTCATGGAGACTGCTGGGAGGGGGTATTCTAGAGCCTAGGGGCTGCCACGGTAAAGGCCCTGCTTTGCACAGAAGCCAATTAGGTCTAGTTTAAGAAGGATGCTGGAGGTATAATCTCGCTGTAGGGAAGGAGGCTGTAGAGGGATCATAGAATAATAGAGTTGGAAGGGACCTCCTAGGTCATCTAGTCCAACCCCCTGCACAATGCAGGACACTCACAACCCTATCACTCATCCACTGTAACCTACAGAGAATCAGCCTCTCTGTCAGATGGCTATTCAGCTTCTGCTTAAAAATCTCCAAAGATGGAGAACCCACCACCTCCCGAGGAAGCCTGTTCCACTGATAAACCGTTCTAACTGTCAGGATGGCGTTAAATTTTGCATCCCTACAGTTTCAGCCTGCAAAATCCTCCTTTCATTTTCACTTCTCCCCTGTGCAAATTAAATCCAGGATGTTCTTTTAAAAAGAATAGCATTGTACCATTTTCCATCTCCACCTAACTATTCCTGAAAAATGTACAAGCGATGCTGAGAAATGTACAGGTCACTAAATCTGCTGGCTATGCACATTATATGTGTCAGTGGACCAGTTAAACGGCACATATAAACCATACCATGTGGGCACGCAATGCAAACAAATCGATCAAGCCGGCAACAGAAAGCAAAGAACCCAAACCAGGCCACACTGTAAACCCATACAAAACCCAACACAGATAGGGAGAGCGGGCTCGTCTCTAGGTGAGTGACCATGAGACGTCTGGACAATGCTCCACCTAAACAAGGTGGGCCAGATCATGCTCCCAAATTCTATGCAATGCAGAACATTCTGCCATGCATTCCTGCTAATTAATTTGCTATGGGATAAGTTCACTCAACGGGGAGAGGCTGGCTGTGTCTGCTTGTGGGCGATTCCCCATGTAATTCTCACTGTAGCTGCAAATGCAGTGGCAGTCTCATGTGAGATGCAGCACCCACGAGAAAGTTTTCCAGGAACTTTTCTTGCCACCATTCCTCCACTGGGCCACTGGAGGGATTTAAAAAAAAAAATCAGTAATTGCTATATTGCTGTGCCATTCTAACTCTATAATGCTACGGTTATCTGGATTTGTAGAAGGCCTGAAGAAACCCTCCAGTGGATTGTGTGGAGGGATGGATGGAAGGGAAATGAAATTGGCATGGGTGGGACCAGCAGAATGGCACACCTTCCCGTCCACCCAGCGCACCAAGAGTTTTGGCACCCATCTTTCCAAAAAGATATTAAAACCCAATTGGGAGAGATGAGAGCACAATGGGGATGGGGGGGGACCCAGAGTGTGAGTGACTGGGGTGGTGGTTGTGTGGATGCCTTAACCAGGGGTAGTCAAACTGCGGCCCTCCAGATGTCCATGGACTACAATTCCCATGAGCCCCTGCCAGCATTTGCTGGCAGAGGCTCATGGGAATTGTAGTCCATGGACATCTGGAGGGCCGCAGTTTGACTACCCCTGCCTTAAACAAATCATTCCTTTTTGGATGCCAAACTGGAGCAACACCTCCATGCAGAAGCCACCCCTGCCACCTACAATGGTGGGAAGTTGGCAGGCAACTGGAAGGCTCAGTTCACAGTGATGGATCTGTGATGCCCGTTTCATGTCTGAAGGTCACACCTGGAACCCGAAGTAAAAGACATGCCTGTGTGAATTTACCCATGTTGGCTTCTGGCAAGCAATTCTCTATGGAGATGAGAAAGCAAAATCATCATTTTCTCCCTAAAAGGAGGGGGGGAAGTCTCCCCATACAAAACAGAAACTAAGGCGATGACAAGAGAGAACAGGTCTAATAATTATCCAGCCCACGAAGTTCTCATAAAAAAGATACATTCCCCATAGAGCTGAAATGAACTCAGATCACTGTAAATACGATTTCACATTTTCTCCAGCTATTCTCCAAATGCTCGAATGTTTGCGGAACAGCTTCCCAATATTTGAGATCGGTATTGAACCGAAGACAATCTCTTATCGCAGTGTGTGATTTTATATTTGAGCTGACTGCTTTTGAACAGCTGTTTCCTGCCTGCCAGAATCAAAAGTGTCACCAGGTGTCAACGGGGCTGGACAACCCAAATTCTAAAGCAAACATTCATTAGCAAAACTAGACAGACAGACACATCTTAATTACGGTCATAGACGAGCTAAGTCAAAATTAGCAATTTCGCAGTTACAAAAAATAAAATAGCTGAAAACATGGATTTACTCATAAAATAACATATAAAATAACTTAGACCATAGATCTGCTAAAATATAAATTAAAACTGGTTGGAAATACAGGGAATTGTTCTAACTACAGCTCTCTGGGTCAGTTAAGTTTTAGTAAACTTCCATCGAGTTTTCATGGCTGTAGCACAGAACCTGGCAATGCTATATGTGATAGAACAGTTTGTGTCTGTGAGGAGCAGGGAAGTATAAAATTGTCCTGAATGCCCTGGGACTCTATGTAACCATGGTGTAATAAAAATGGAACGTGTAAATATTAAGGATTTAAGATGAGCACCGCTGGTTCAGACCAGTGGTCCATTTGATCCTTCATCCTGTTTCTCACAGTAGCCAACCACTTGGCATGGAAGGCCAACAAACATGGCCCAGAGGCCGATACCCAACCCAAATGTTGGACAGAATGTGAGCAGGGATTAAATTTGTGTCTAATCTGGCCAAAACAGAGGACTTTGGAGGGATCATCCACTCATAAGATGACACACAGTCTGGGCCATACATGATCTGGGCTCTGTGTACCTAAATTACTACCTCTCTAAAAATGTCCCCAGAAGATCCTTTTAGTCAGCCGATATGAACAGGCTAGTGGTCCCCAGCCCCAAAGAAATCTGGATGGCTTAACCAGAGCCAGGGTCTTTTCAACCCTGGCTCCTGACTGATAGAATGAGCTCCACAGAGACATGAAGATGGGATTGGGGTGGAATATTCTATCAAAGAAGGAAATCAAGATGGATTTCGCTAGGAAGATCCCTCATACTGAAGGACATGTTCTGGCTAGCTTCTGGTTCAAGACACTTCCTTTGAGAAGAAGGTCCTGAATAAAATTCCTCCTGGTGCCTATTCCTTACACAGAACCCAATTCTATTTATCCTCTTTCTCAGGTAAAAGGGTCTCTCTCTCTCTCTCTCTCTCTCTCTCTCTCTCTCTCTCTCTCTCTCCAGAAGGAGAATTCTGCGCACATGCGCACACACACACACAAAATCTCTGAGACTCGCACTTTTGACTCGCACTTGAAAGGATTTCTCAGCCTCCACCCTAACCCTGCCCCCCAGTCAAATACATATATGTTCTAAGCAACATGTTGAGACAAACCATATCTCTCTTTCTGAGTTTCTCAGGGTCCCAAGCAGCATTTCATTTATCTGCTATAGGTATATCAACACCTATGGTACATTTCTCTTTTCTTGGAGACCACCTATGAACTCTGTCAGCCTCCTGCTTGTCTCTGTAATGCAATATTTGCATGAAGGCAAGGAAATCTTAGAAAGGAGATAAAATTGGGAAATTCCTCTCCCATCCTAGCTCCTCCCTCTAGGATACCATAAACTCTTCACTATCAACAGGCTCCCCCCCCTCCTATTTTTCTTACTCTTCCCTTCTTTAAGTGATGCTTAACACTTCTCATCATTTCCTGGCTCCCAGAAAATGGCAAAGATGCTCATCGGGGACCAGTTCCAGGAGAACCACAATTCCCATTTTCACCTTTTGGAGAGGTATTGGTGAAATTTCTGTGGGTATTGTCAATTTTATCAATCTTCAGCACAGGAGATCTCCAGTCACCACCTGGATATTGGCAACCCTACCCAGGAACACATAAGTACTATATGGATAGAACACTGAGACTCTGTGCTCACTTATGCTGACATACCACAAAACCTGCATTTACATTCGTTTTGAAGACTATCACCAGGAGCATTGCCCGTTGGGAGCTGTACACTCCAAGCCTTCAAATGAACAATAAAAAGGGAGAGGAAGATAACATTGAATAACTGGAAGTTTATGCAGAAAGGCATGAAGTTAACAGATGGGGATGCACACAAAACCAGCTGATGAACTGAAGATCATCATGAAATTTTGGCTGGTTCGTGGTTTGCGAACTGAAGAACTGCTGTGAACTTTCATGAACTTTCATGCAGTTTGTGGTAGTTCGTGAAGAGCAGAAAGCAGAGGTTTAAACCCCTGCTTTCTGCTCTTCGGGAAAAGCAGCTGAGCCCCAGTGTTCATCTGTCTGGCATAGACGGTTGGGAGCCATTTAAACCACTGCTTTCTGCTCTCTCTGAAAAACTGCAGGGAATCCCAGTCATTTCACCCCCTGCTTTCTGCCGACCACCTGCTTTCTGCTTTCCATTGGTTCGCAAAGCAACCTTCCAGTTCAAATCAGTTCATGATTCAGTTCATAGTTCAAACCGCAAACCGAACCACAAAAATGCTGTTCATGCCCATCCCTATTAACAGAAGAGTTAGCAGCAGATCGAGCAGTTAGAAATTATGTCCTTCGGTGGTAATCTTTATCCTTCTAATATTTAAAAATAGAATTTCAAAGCAATAATCCAATATTACATTAAAAGGGAAGTAACATAATTGAAGAGAGTTTGCCAAGCCGTCCTGAATCCTTTAATGTAAACTGACAGAGAATTATGTACGAGGCATCAAAAATTCCCTGTCATGGGAGAGTTGGACAAACAGCGGTGCACTTAGCGATAATTAAAGACTGCAGCGATTTCGAAAGAGAGCGGGGAAGTAATAAATGTGAGGGAAAGATGTCGACCCATTTAGCTCAAGGCAGTATATGATGGGTGATCTCCAGCTCCATTGCCAACAGAACTAACTCGAAACAAGACCCAGACATATTGGAATCCAGTAGATTCTGGTTCTGGCAGGACCCCCTTCTCTAGTATTGCAGCTTTCAATATATATGCCCAAAGTTCTCGTGTGTTGGCCAGGTATGATTACACCATTGCACCATGTCAGTGCAGGAAGCTTCTATGTATGCCTTACATCAGGGGTAGTCAACCTGTGGTCCTCCAGATGTTCATGGACTACAATTCCCATGAGCCCCATGGGCTGCAAAGCTGCAAAGGGGAGCAGCCCAGAACAAAGGAATGGGGAATGGGGTTGAAGAACAAAGGAATGGGGAATGGGGTTGAATGGGGAAGGGGTTGAAATGTGGACTGTGTGCCATCTTTATTGGCCAGGCAGCATGAGGAGAGGAAAATGAAAATACCACCCTCCCTTTCTCCATGGCTGAGATTCAGGGGTTCACCATGAGCCTTTCTAGCATAAAGGCTAGGATATGAGTAAATTAACATTTATTTTCCTACATGCAGAGATACAGCCTCTCATGTATTGCCCTTGATGATGTTCATAAGCATGCGCTTATCCTTAAGATAAAATAGGACCTCCACAGACGGGGGAGGGGGCTGCTTAAGGGAGAGATGTTTCCCAATGAATGCAGGCACAACCAAGCATTTTTAAAGGTAAAGGTAAAGGTATCCCCTGTGCAAGCACCGGGTCATGTCTGACCCTTGGGGTGACGCCCTCTAACGTTTTCATGGCAGACTCAATACGGGTTGGTTTGCCAGTGCCTTCCCCAGTCATGACCATTTACCCCCCAGCAAGCTGGGTACTCCTTTTACCAACCTCAGAAGGATGGAAGGATGAGTTAACCTTGAGCCGGCTGCTGGGATTTAACTCCCAGCCTCATGGGCAGAGCTTTCAGACTGCTGCCTTACCACTCTGTGCCGCAAGAGGCTCTTAAGCGTTTATAAATTCCTCCTTTATAACGGGAGAGATTTAAGCACGTGTTTCCATCTTGCATTCCAACCAGAACTGAAGGTATTCAGCCAGCTGGATTGGGCCCACTCGGAATAATAATAACAGCCCCACGCTGCAAAATTATATTGTCGAAGGAACTGAGATTATGTCTAAGGGTATGATCTCAAATGCTGCAGGGGAAATATCCATTTGTTTCCCAGAATGATTTTATTCTATTGAGATTAGCTGAGGTTTTTTTTTTTAATCAGGATGTTACTAATTATACAGCTCCATCAATATACATGGCAACAGGCAGATTTCTACACCAAGGAGTTACAATTTAGAGAGAGAGAGAGAGATTGTGGTTGAGAAGACAAAGGGTGGGGGGAACGAATATAAACTTTTATCAGAGTCTGCTGGTCATGTTTAAAGGGCTGTGACTAGGGGTGCCAACCGATGGCTCTCTAGGAAGAAAATGGCAGTTTCGGAAGGTGGACATTGAAGCCCTCCCTCAAAAAAAAACCACCTCTCACCTCAGGTTCCACCCCCAAAATCTTCTGATATTTCCCACGTCGGAGCTGGCAACCCTACCTTTGACCCATTTCAGATTTTCAGAACTAGGGAGACCTGACCACAAGAAGAAACCTGCTGGCTCCAGCTGAGACCAATAGTCCATCTGGTCCAGCATCCTCTTCCATACAGAGTAGAACCAAGTGTTCCCAGAAGTAACCTACAAGCAAGGAATGGAGGCCAAACCTATCTCCTGTTTGTTGTCTTCATCAAGTGATACTCAGAAGTTTACTGCATCTGAACATGGAGGCTTTATCTAGTACTAGTTAATAGCCATTAATGAACCTCTACTCCATAAATTAGTGGCCATTAGTGACTTCCTGTGGCAGTGAATTCCATAAATTAGCTAATTCATTGGACTTTCTTCTGTTTATCCCAAATATACCTGAAATTTTGAAAAGAAGAAAATGAAATGGGATTCCTGGTCTAAAAATCTATAAATAAACCTGAATATTTTAGTCAGTAGTATATCTTGTCCAGATCAAAGTGATTCTCTTCTAGGTCAATTATACTGGGTTAAAAAAAACACATACACAGGTAAAGAAATGAAAACACTGATGCTCACCAAGTGAAGCATGTACTTCCAAAAAAGGGCGTAGGTATTCTTGGAGTCCAACACCAATCCAGCTATTTGAGCTATTTAGGAACTTCTGACCCCCTCACCAGTTTAAGAATATATCAGCGAGACGACTAGCAAGTTCCAGGAAAGAATATATATTGTTCACTTTAACTAAATCACATCTTGGGCACATGCCCATCCCCTCTGCTACAATCCATACTTAATAGAGAACTGTGGGAGATCAGAACCCCATCTGGTCCAGCATCCAACTTTCTATAGTGGACAACTGGGAGGTTGTGGAAAGCCAAGCAACAGGGTGATGAAAGCCAACTGGAAGCCAACTGCTTGGGGACACGGACGTTCCATTTCAGCATCATGTCTGAGGGTGCAGGATCGATCTTTCCTCCACCCGTTGGGGCAATTTGACAGCCAGCCCCGTAGCATTAGCAGAACAACCTGGTCTCATCAGATCTCAGAAGCTAATCAAGGTGGGAGCTTGGGTGGGAGACCATGGCAAGCCATCTCCGGTCGTCGTGTGAGGCAGAACTGCATGAGTCAGTCACAACTCAGCGTTACACTTGACAGTAGCTAGTAGAAAGCAGCTCCCCCCACGTGTTTATTGCACGTGTTTATTGATATCCTGTTTTTCCCCAGTTGGGAATTAAAACAGCTTTGAATATCATTCTCTGCCCCCAGCGTTTTCTCCCTCCACCAACAACCCTGTGAGGTAGGCCAGGCTGAGGGTTGATGATGGGTCTGAGATCACCCAGTGAGCTTCCATGGCAGAAGTGGGGATTTGAAGCCAGGTCTCTCTTTAGGGATGCCAGTCCCCAGGAGGGACCTGGGGATCCCTTGGAATTATAGTTCACCTCCACACTACATAGATAAATAGACTAAATAGAAAAAGTTCCCCTGGAGAAAATGGCTGCCTTGGATGGTAGATTGCACAGTACTATTCTCCAGTGGAGTCCCTTCCCACCCCAAATCCCACTCCCAGCTCCAACCCCAAAGCCTCTGGAAATTCCCCACCCCAGAGCTGGCAACCGTCTCTCTCGCAGGATGCTAGTCCAATACTCTGTCCACAGCTTCTCTCACTGCCTGAGGTACCACATCACTTTGCCTCATTATGGAACTCGCCGGGCCGAAGCCAGGCCCAATTGGGCTGCAACCATTTGAGAGAAACACTGCTTCCTGAGCAGGTCTGGCAAACCCGGCCTGGGGTGTAGTTTCCCACCGGTGTTCTTCAAAGACATGGCGTAGGCCTGTAGAAACCAAAAGCCCAGGCCCAAGACAAATATTCCACATATTCTCGAAACAGTTTGTTTTTCTTCACATAACTATAGCTAAAAAGGATATTCCCATGCTAAATGCCCCCACAGTGTCTTTCTCACTAGGGCTTTTTAAATATACTTTTTTCTTCTTCTTCTTCCAAGAAATAAAATTTTTCACTGCCTCGTTTCTGGCATCCAACCCTTCGCGGTGTGCCTCTTTTTAAAAGGCAGCTTTGTTTCTTTGCTGAGTGAACTCCGCGGCTACCTTCGTTTCCTGACACGGCCATAAGGCCCGGCATTGTTCCCAGGAACAATACAGCACCTTGGTTAACGCCAGTCCTCCCAGTCTTTTTCGCATTCTCCAAGCTGGAGTTACAAAACTGCTGAATGTTCCAAACTGGGGGAGGGGGGGGCATTGTTCATGTTTACATAACCCAGAACAGCTTGATCACTTCGAAGCAGGAAAACGTATCCACAGAGCAGAGGGGAAGGGAGCTGCAGTACATAGAGTGTACTTGGTGTCCTTACGATCTGGAGAACTGGATTTGATTCCCCATTCCTCCTCCACAAGCAGCCAGCTGGACGACCATAAGCTAGTACCAGTTCTCTCAGGGCTCTCTCAATCCCACCGACCTCACAGGGTGTCAGTTGTGGGGAGAGGGAGGGATTATAAGCCGCTTTGAGACTCCTTCAGGTAGTAAAAAGTGGGGTACAAAACAACAGCTCTTCTTAGCAGAAGCACTTCAGCAGGAGATGAGATTTCAGGCCCTTTGACAAGGATGACTGAAAATCTCTCATTCCTGACATGTGAGCCTGAAAATCCCCCTTTCAATGTTGTTCCTCCCTTGTGGGAGCTGAAACTGAGATGCTGTCCTTTGTCACCAGTTTTACACACACACACACACACTGAATTTCCCCTATAAAATGTACAAATTTTGCAACATGACTAGTGCCAGGGGGATTGAGGCCCAGTGTAGAAAAGTGGGTAGCCTGCCACAGTAGGATAGAGGAGGCCCGAGTTCAAGTTTCTGCTTGGTTAGGAAAGCTTCCTGTGTGCCCTCAAGCCAGTTAAGTACCTTAAACCTAGCTTACCTCACGCAAGATTGTTTCAGCGGTAAAATGGAGGGGGGAATTGGGGAGAAAGGTAAGCGGCAAGCAAAGTTTTAAACTTTATATACCCCCACAAAATGCATCACAGATAGCATATCCAGGCCTGAAAAATGCAAATGAATCAACGAGCCAAGAGTAGGGAGCCAAAAGAGCTTGCAAAGATTAAAACGACTAAGAAAACTGGGGAATGTTTGTGTACTACGGAGGCCTGCTCCAAATAATTCATTGTCCCTCTCTTGCCTTTATGAGAAGATTTGTTGGGTGTCTTTAACAACAGAATTAACAGGCAAATGTGGAAAGTGATTCGAAAAGTTTCCCTCCCTCCATGGAGCAAATGTCACGGAATCTATGTGAGCAGCATAGAATAGAATCTATTCTATTAGGAGTACGGCCAGATGGACCATTTTGTTGAACTTTCTTGACTCCCAAAAGATTTTGTGACTTGACTAGCACGTTTGCATAGGACAGCGGAGGAGGGATTTCAACCAGGCCTAGATTTTGGGAGTCTTCAAATCCTATATATTTAAGGGACATCAAGTTCAGGGTTTTTCTTTTTTCCATAGAGAAGGCATAAACCCAGATTGGCAGATCCTTGTGTGTGACATCTCATAAAAATGAGAACAAGTTATACACAAAACTGGGAATCTGCACTGCAAAGTGGGCTACAGCCGAAAGAAGGACTGGAGGGAGAGGGAGCCGAAAATTACTCCCGCTCCTGGCCTGGGGCACCAATAAGTCTTGGGTCAGCCCAGCAATGCACAGTAGTCTGCACACAGAGGTGGGACATGCTCAGACAGTGATCAGGGAGACACAGAGGGGGGAATTGTTTGCACTAACAAAATACATACTTTCAGACCTTCAATAGGCAAATCATCAAAACTGATAGAAAAGCAATGGAATTGACTGGGGGAAAATCACAAAGGTATAAGCAAGCTTTCGTGTTTAGCAGAACTCTATTTTTTAAAGGGGAGGGAAGAGGAGGGAAAGAGTCATGCAGTATGCTAGGAGCCCCAAAATCTTGAAGGTAAGACTCACAGGACAGAGGAGAGATGCTTCAGAGCTTTCAGATAGATTAGAGATTCTGGCAATGAAAGATACCTGTTTTCCAATAATTTATTTCCCACACGTTTAATTCCTCTAAGACCTCTCTCTCCCAACCTTATCCCCATTCCACAGAAGTTAGATAATACACTTTCAGCACACTTTAGAAGTAGATTTTCCTGCTCTGCACAGCTGCAAAATCACATAGAAAGTGCATTATCCAGTGTGTGAAGAATGGGCCTTATTTTGCTTTTTCAATTCTCTCGTGCAAGGATTTGACATGCAACAAAACATTTCCTTCCAGTTTTACGTCCTCCAACAGCCCCTTCCACAAGCCACCTTGGCAGTGGGTGCCGCTGGAGCCCCATCTGTTTCAGTCCTGCCAACCCCAGGGGCCGTCAGTCAGCGGGATGTGCCTGACGAGTGAGTGTTGTCAGAACTGCAACCCAGCTGAGAGGGAGATCCCCAGATCCTGGCATAACTGGCTGGCAGGCCCATCATGAGAACTTTTGATGTCTGAGAGCCCAGAAGGGGGCACTGCCAGTCCCTGCCAAAGCCTGAAATATAAAGGGGCCAATAAAGTTATCTTGGTGCTGTGGGAAGACTGGAAGACTCAGGCCCAAACCCCCCACTCCGAAATAAAGTTCAGCAATTCCCACTCTGAAATAAAGCCAGCTTTGGGTTTTTGCAGTCATGCCTACCTCACAGGGATGTTGTTGAGATCAAATGAGGGCTGCTGCCCTAAGCATCTTGGAGGAAAGCAGCAGGTGGGGAAATGCTGTGTGCACACACTGTCCCTGACAGTTAAAGGGGGGAAACCTCATGGGTGGGTTTTTTTTAGTGGAACCTGAACACTGAATAAGGCAGTTTGGAATATCCTGGAGGAAGCCAGTCCCTCCAAACCCACAAGATCAGGGCGGCAGGTTTACATATCAGGCTGATGCTCAGGCTGTGTGTTGCTGGAGTCCTATACCTGGAACTTCCGGAGGGTGGGATCTGGATGCTGGGGAAGGGGATTTATCTCCCCTACCCTGGTGTCACATCCCTGATCAGAAAGCCCCCTCCAAGCTGCTCTAAGCCAACAGACCCATCTTCTGCCTTGCTTTTTCTTTTCCCCACAACGAAGGGGTATTTTTGACCAGAGCAACCAGAGGGGGAGAGGTGAACCCATCCCAGCCTCTAGCACCATGGCCAGATCCACAGCAGGACCCCTGCAGCTGCTGTCAGGGCCGAAGGGCACTGCAGGAGATCCAGCAGTAGAACTCCAGAGCCACAGTGTGATTTCACCTCAAGTCCCTCAGAAGCTAGCCGGAGAAGAGCCTGAGTTTGGACTTCAACCTTTTCCAGGCAGAAACCCAGCCGGCTTCATTGGTGCCATGTATGCTTCAAAGGCCCCAGTCAGAGGTCATCCAGTTGCTTTGACGACCCTTAATAGAGCAGACCTGAGTTCCGGTTAGGACTTCAGGCCAATGGCCTGAAAACACCAGCAGCGTTCCTTGGAGATGAGGCATACAGCCTGCTCTTGAATGAAACACCTGGCAAAGTCGGAGTGCGTCCCTGAGTCTTAGAACAGTGACCATAAGGTGGGGTGTGGGACCTGCAACAGCAACTTCCTCATTCATGAAATGTAGCAATCAGTGGGTTGATTCTGGAGTGGATTGTAGCTAGAGCGAGCAAACAGAATGTTACCCAAATTGCTGAACTGTTCCTCCAGTGTGGATATAAAGTGTGCGGTCTCTGCACCACACATGTGCTAGTGTACCCTGAACATATGAGGGCCCTCAACGCTGAATTGTGTTTTAATGCTTACAGCCAAGCTGCGGATTCTCAACTTTGCAACATAGCTTTCTGCCATCAAAGAAGAAGAAGAGCTAGGGGTTTTATAGCCCCGCTTCTGAAGGAGTCCCAAAGCAGCTTACAAATACCTCTCCCTTTCTCTCCTCACAACAGACACCCTGTGAGGTAGGTGGGGCTGAGAGAGCTCTGACAGAACTGATCTGCAAGAACAGCTCTAAGAGAACAGTGACCCGCCCAGGTTACTCAGCGAGTGGGGAATCAAGCCACTGCCCTCAACCCCAGTTGGGGCACATGCCTTTGGATCCAAACCTTCTATATCAATCAGTATTTCTCATACAAGTGGTCACCTGATCTACTCCACTTTGAAGAATCAGGAATGTGGAGGTTAGTTTTGATTTCTCCTCCCTGCCGTTCAAGTAAAAAATGTTCATGCCGGTTTGGCTCTCCCACGTTGGGCAAATCAGAACAGTGATTTTTCTTTTTTTTTAACGCACATGTCTTTTCAGATTTCCTCACTCCAAATGGTTTCTCCATCATATGATCATTCATGATATTATTTGTGCATCAGTAAATCCTCATTACAAGTATTATATAGACAACAGATGTACACAGCACAGTAAAAGCAGACAACCTGCCTGCACAGTATAAACAAGTCTACAAAGCCAAGAATGAAAAGCAGAGAACTGAATCCACACGCAAAAGCCGAGATAACAAGAAACAAAACAGAGAATGCTTGTTGCTCTCCCCTGTTTTAAAGCTGTTTTTTTTTCATTAGAATACTTTGCACAAAAAAAAACTATTTCTTGAAAATTGTGATAAAAAAGAATATTTTCTTGAATCAGTGATACACTTGACCCTGGCTCTCATGGGTCAATTAATTGGCAGAGGCCAATTTCAATCAGAAAGAAGGTCACGCTGGTTTATTTTCTTGAAGCTACTTTGGGCCTGGTGTGTAACAGGCATAAGAAGCAGGGGCGAAAAAAGAGAGAGAACATTTTCCCTTTAAATGAGTAGAAGATTTCTGTTTTATTACTTTGTCAGGTAATTTACAGCTGCTTTCATACCTCAAAAAAATAAAAAACCCACCTCTTGAGGTAATGGTGGTGTGGGCATATCCCAAAATGTAAGCCATTAAAAAGCAGATGGTCTCCCCACTTTGTGGCACTTAGGACTCCTGACTCCTTCCAAGCAAATACACAAAGGATCTACTAGAAGCATCCTTTGGCATTCATAATCCATGAGAAACCACGTTTGATCATTCTCCAATTTCAGTTCTCGGAGAAATATGAAACACGAGTATTAAAGCCCGCTCATAGGACTGCATGCCAGGAAGTTACCCACACATGGCATTTTTTTTACATCATTTCTGGCGGTGAAAAGGGCAAGAGGCATTCAGAGGACGGTGGCCATGGCCTGCTGGCCTGCTTCTTCACAGTGACCCTGGACCACCTTGGAGACCTCCCATTTAAGTACTAACCATTCAAGTAACATTTTCCCAGAAGGTCATCCCGTATAACTCTAAAACAGCCTTTCTCAACTTTCTTACTTTTGAGAGCCCCCTGAAGCATCCTTCAGACTTCAAGAAACCCCAGAAGTGGTGTGATTGAGCAGAATATGGTTGGGAAGCACAGCTGTGGACATGCCCACCTGGGGCCCCTCCCCTTCCCACCCCCTCCAGGCGCATTATTGGCCATTTTGAGAGTGAGGGGCCTGGTCAACATGACCATATTTGGTCATAAGGTAAAGGTAAAGGTATCCCCTGTGCAAACACCGAGTCATGTCTGACCCTTGGGGTGACGCCCACCAGCGTTTTCATGGCAGACTCAATACGGGGTGGTTTGCCAGTGCCTTCCCCAGTCATTACCGTTTACCCCCCCAGCAAGCTGGGTACTCATTTTACCGACCTCGGAAGGCTGAGTCAATCTTGAGCTGGCTGCTGGGATCGAACTCCCAGCCTCATGGGCAGAGCTTTCACCCAATAAATGTTCAACAATTTTTTTTAAATATATTAATAATTAATTAACTCCCACCCACATGGGAAACCTTTCCAGAGCTGTCAAGAAAGCCCAGGGTTTCATGAAAGCCTGACCTAGAGGTTGGCTTCAGCTCTTCCTTCCAGATTGCTTTTCTCCATGGCTTCCTCGGAGAACAACCTAGCTCTGGTGTTGTGGTTCAGCGCTCAAAGGATGAAACCTCCCAGGTTGTGATCCAGCTTCCAGAGCATACCAGAGCCGGAGGTGAGAGAAGGCATAAGGTGATGACCACAAGCTGTCCTGTGGCCAACAAGCATCCTGGCTGTGCTCACGACCTCCCTGTAGCTACATTGGGGCACCATGCACAGAAACCCTCGATCTGGGATTGATACTATCTGAGAAGCTTGCAGATGTGGGAGTGAAATTTGGGTGATAAATGGCTTTTTCATACACCTTTGATCTAGTCACCTGCATTCCATTCGCCAGCATTCCAAACAGCTCCCAAGAACCTACTTTGCAAAAGGACCCTTTCAAGCAAATTGCATTTTGAACTCCTCCTTCATTCCCCCCCTCCCCCCCCCCCACATACTCTCTCACGCACAGATGGAAAAATCGACGATATTCTGGGCTTATTCATGGCAGGCTCCTGAGCTCTATGTTCAATGGGACTTAGGCCCTGGCAGCAAACTGCAGCCTCAGCAATTCTTAGGCATGCAGAGAAAGGTATCCGTGCAGGGAGTTATTGCTCCAAGGAAATGACACAGGGCAGAGGATTGTAGAGGGGAGGAAAAAAAGATTTCCTTTCCTTTCATTCTTGTACATGTTCTCTCTTTTATTCGAGCTTTGAAAATGGGATTTAATGCAAAGGTAGCCCCTCCCAGATTTCAAGGATATTAACACAAAAGTGAAATCTACAGCCTGCAAATAGAATATATTTTTACGTTAAAATGTGCTAGCCAGTGCAATTCCTGGCCTATGTGCAGCTCCACAAAAGAACACATTAAATCCGATCTGATACCAAAGCGTAGCCTGAGAAACTCGAGGCAGAGTTATATTCTCCTCACGGCTAGAGGCTGGGTCTGCAAATCCCAGACAGGCACTGCAGTAGAATTTACTTTTCCTTGAGTTGTGCTGCATGATAGGATCATTCCCACCGGCCAGCCCTCAGCGCATGCGATGCAAAAATGCTTGCCACCGCTTTGGGTGGAAATTTGTTTTCACAGGATAAATTCTGCCACACTGAACCCGTTCGAGCTAGAGGTTGTTCAGCTCCTAGTTAACGCGCCCGGTTGTCTAATGAATGTGATAAGACGCTGATCAGAACCTTCCTCATCAACATGGTTCCATGTCTTATTCTCAGGTTGGGAACTGAACTGCTGAAGGAAGTCACAACAGTGCTACCTGGCAAACATCGCAGCAGGGTCACTGCGTGTGGAAATTCAATGGTGGATTCCAAGCAGCTTGTTTTTCCAATGCTAACTTCCAAGGAAACACAGTTTCTTTGCACTGCAAAACAACCCCCCCCCCCCAGCTACCATTCCAGCTGGGAGGGGTGTAACACCCTCCATTTTGTGAGGGCGGGGGCATTGTATTCACGCATAGCCATTACTTCGTGCTTCATTACAATTATGGCTAAGGTGTGGAGCGGCCTTTCTCCAAAGAAGAACCTGGCTTCTGAGTATCCAATTTTGAGCATATCATTCCATCTGTGTATTTACCAAAACAAAAACAATAAAAGCAGGAAACTATTTTTTTTAAATATACTCAAGGAGAAATAGCAAAGGTGAGAGGTAAATGCTGCACTGGAGAATATACGCAAGGGCAAGGAACAAATCCGTTGACTGTATCTCTTCAGTCTCCCCTCTCTGCATCCCCCCCCCCCCATTTTCTGCTGTCAGGACATAAGAGCAAACCCAGCAGGCGGCCGTGTTGTGTCAAACCAAGTGCTGGGATCTAACAAAAGGCCAACATGTTGATATCTTTTTATTCCTCCCGGGCCTTAGATCCCCCCCCTCAGCCCCCTCTCTGCCACCATCACATTGTCCAGCTAGGGGGAGGGGGGAGGTTTCAAAAATATCTGAGGATACTTTTAATTTACAGAATTCCTTATTTATTTGATTTGATTTATATGCCACCTATCCCTGTAAACAGGCCCTGGGCAGTGCGCACCATAATATAGATGTAATACAAGTAAAAAAAAATTAAAGATTAATTTAAAATACTTTCAAATAGCGTTAAAATGGACCTTTGGTTGGAAAAGTATCCAGCGTCAACATTCCTAGAATGAGATACACTTATGTGTATCTGTCCAGTGTAGGGGGTGTTGATATGTACACATGAATTCCAAAAAACCCAGGTGCATTTTGTCAATGGCCTAAAAGGAATCTGGACATTGACTATATGAATGCCTGCCTTTCAAACAAACACGGGAAAATACTTTGATTTAAAATTTAAAAAACAGTGTAAGTTGACTATTTCAAATACAGCCCAATAAAGACTCATCAGCCAGTATGCAGAGCAAATTGTCAGTCCAATGGCACTTTTAAGACCAGCAAAGTTTTATTCCAAGTGCAAACTTTTGTGTGCATGTGCAGTTCTTCCGAGTCAATGAAATGGGAATTATCAGTCCATACATATTTATAGAGGGAGCAGTAAATTCGTATGCAGCATACTGAAGATGTTTAACAGATTCCAGGACCAAACAAGAATAACAAGTTTATTTTCTATGGTCATCATATGTTTGGGTTTAATTCCGGGGGGGGGGGCATAGTGAAGGGAATAAATGTCAAAATTGGAGATTGGTGGGCAGATGTATCCTTAATTGTGGGGTGCTGATTTACTGCTGTTCACCCTCTACCTATATGTATGGAATGTTAATTCCCTTTTCATTGTTTCTGAAGACGTTTGCATGCACACGAGAGCTTACACTTCCAATACAACTTTTTTGGTCTTAGTGGTGCCGCTGGTCCCAAGCTTTGTCCTGCTGCTTCAGACCAAATCAGGTACCCACCTGAATCCAGCGGATACGCATTAGGTATTTACAAATGTTATCTAAAATGGCTAAGAATGTGAGCGGTCACAAATCCAGGATAGACACTGTAATACCAAGAACTTTATTTGATCCAACAAATTAATTCACCACTTCCACGGATATGTTACCAAAGCTTCATCCAGGACATTTTAAAAATAATACCCAATGGAAGTCTCAGCTCATTCTCGATTTAGTAAACAAAAGCCATTCTTTATTTTAGAGAGAAAGGGCTAACTGTACAATTCCTTCTCGTTCTCTTGTAGAATAATACACTGCGATCCAAAGAGGCATTCAAAAATAGCTCTGTCTTTCTTTACCACCAGACTTAGCAAATGCATTTCATTTGCCACTTCTGATTGATCAATTTTAGCATTAATTGATTCAACCGCCAATGATAGCTTGCAGCCCTCACATTTCCACAATCTTTCCCCAGCAAAAATAAAAAATAAAAATAAAATAAAATTGCAAGTAATGGCTTTCCTCTCTCGCGTGAACAGCCCTCTCCTACCTCCCCTTTAGAGCAGACAGCTTCTAAATCTCATATTTTACGCTGATTTTAAAGGGTGTTAACCTCTTATATCCCACCTCTTGACATGTTATTTTTCCCACATAAAGCATTCATGGATCCTGCTTTGTGGGGAGGGACAACCACAGACTGGGCAAATCAAATCTTTCATTGGCCCTAATGTGTTCGGATGTTTGAATAATTTTTACTGCAACATAGATTGCAGAATTACAAACATTTATTGCACTAAAGGGCTCACATCAGCTGGGCACGGCTCAAAAAACCCCGTGCATTGCACAAAGTCTGTTTCCATCAGGAATGGAAGCATCGGAGCGGAGGTCTTCAGGTCCCTTGGAACTTGATTCCCAACCAACCAGGCCGGCTTTCCAAGTCCATTTCTTGTTAAAGCTGAGGACGGACACTGTGTAAACCATCTTGCACTTACAGGCTGAGGGCAAATGCCCCTGTCTGAAATAACACATTTGGGGTGTCATTCTGAAATAAAAGGGCATTAATCCCCCCCCCCAGTCAGGAGTTATAACCTTTGGCAATATTTATACACTGCATGTCTGGTTCCCGTTTACTCGCCAGTTTCCATAGTGAGGGATTTGGGGGCTGTTGCTATGAAATGCACAAAGTCTCCCCCTCCCCAAGCTTCACTTCAGGGTCTTTTTGGAACCCTCCTGAATGTTAGACAAAAGCCGATGGAAAACAAGAGATGTTGCCTTTTGTTCCTCACCAGACTACTCACAGAGTCATATTATGTCCCTGCGATTGAAGTGACCATGTTCTACCCCACTCCGGACATAAAGAGGGTTCTAAATTTTAGTGACAAGCATGAAGTGGAGGGGGAGGGAAAAGGAGGGGGGAGAATTGGCCCCAAGCAAAAAAAAAAAAAAAGGGAAGAAAGAAAATAGCTAGTGGACTGCCAAGGCATTGATTGCTCATGAAACGGAGGTGGGATTTTCCAGAAGGCTGACTGCTTTTCCATCATTCTGCAGAGCCATTTACCAAGCAACAGGGCAGGTCTCTGCCCCAGGGAGTATCCAATGTACATTTCAACTGGCACGGGGAGGAAGATCAGGAAGAGAGACTAGAAAGCCCAAGGATAACAGGAAGGGTATGGATCGGCAGAGGGCAGCCCTTTGATTTCATCTGTGCACCCCAAATTAAAAAGGAATGTTGCTTTTTTAAAGATCATCAGGCTCCAGAGATACAAGGACCCAGGCCCCTAACCAAGAGGGGGCTCAAATCCATACAAATTTTGGCCCCAATAAATCTGTAAACTTCAGGTATTTATTTCCCCCCCTGTTTTATAAACTGGGGGAACGGGTGCCCTGGTCATTGGGGCTGTCTGGAATGCTTGAGATGTTCGCCAGACGCAGGACTTCTCCTTTGGACAATTGGGGGGGGGGGCTTTTGGAGGGTGGCTTTTTTTTGTGGCTCAACACACAGTCCTCATCCAGACACCCCCAAACAAAAGACGTCCATTTCATACCAGGTATTTCCATGGCTGCTGCAACATGCCCATCATTGCTGGTTTGGAGCCTGGCAGAGCCTACAGGAGACGCAGGGCAGGGCAACCTGTCTGGAGTCCTCCCTTGCCAGGGCCAGCACGTCAGGGGTGTTCTGAGAGTCGCAGCAAGCCGCACTGCATTGCTGCTGAAGACTCTCCCTCTCCGACCCTGTCTGGCCTTCTGTGGCTGGACATTTGGCAGGGCAGCGTCTTCAGGGGCATGGAAAGGGGGGGGGGAGAAGGGACATTCTTTGCCAGGGACTGACTCCGTCTGCAAGCCCGCGACTCGGCTGGAGAGCAGGGGAGAAGGGGCGCCTCCTCGGGCTGGCCATCCGCACGAGCGGAAGGCTCCGCAGCGGACACGACGGCCGGCAAAGACACGGCGCCCTCGCTCATCCGTCAGGGCTCTTGCAAAGCTAGCGACAGAGACTCACCGGAAAGCCCCTCGAAAAGGAAAAGCCCCTTTGCCGACCAAGACCAGCTGCGGCCCAGAGCGGCCGCCCTTGGCCCTCTGCTCCCTGGCAAGGCGTCTCGGGGACCGCACTGGGCCGCTGGGCTCAGAGGGCAGCCCGGGAAGGCCTCTCGGCGCCAAGGGCCGCCCTTGCCAAGGGAGCAGCTGAGCGATCCGTCCCAGCCCGGACAGTCCGTCGAGGATCGGTTTCCTCTCGCCTGCGGGGGGTTCTGCGCCTTCATCTGCGCGACGGAGAGCAGGCCCCTCCGCGAACGTCGGGCTTTTCTAGTGATCCCTCGGATCAGCCCTTTCTTTCGTTCATTGAGAGACCCCCGCTTTCCTCCCCCCCCCCTGCATACCCACGCACTCACACAGAGGCACCAAGCGGCTGCCCACCCTCTCCCTTGCCCCGGCATTTATCTCCGCAGCAACCAGCGCGGCTTCATGCTTTGGCCCTTGTTCTGCAGAGGTTTCTAAACACGCCGCCCTCCCACTGACCTCACCCACGCTGGTTTGGCCGCCTCTTGCCAGGGGAAAGGACCCGTCCCCCAAGCTCAGAGCCACTTCTCTGCCCCCCAACCGCCCCCCCCCCCCAAGCCTTCAATGCAATTTCCCTGGAAGTTAAACTCAAAGGGATCCTGGAGCAGCTCCTGTCTCGCAGTCTGCGCTGCTTTACTATGGATCAAAAGGGTTTCAAAGTGGATGTGCAGCTAACGAAATAAAGAAATTCTTCCGGCTTTATAAACGGGGGTGCCCTGGTCTTTTTGGCCGGCTGCAATGCCGGGAATGGTCTTTTGGACGACCTCCCTTCAGACCCTCGCCAGACGCGGCGCTTCGTCTTTGGACAATCAGGGGGAGGGGGAGGCTCTCTGGTAGCGACTGAAGACTGAAAGGGGGAGGGGGGGCGTTTAAAACCGAAGCAGCAGAACAAAAGTGGTTCGAGGGCCCTTTCCCGAGCTATTTCTCTCCCCCAGCCAAGGCACTGCGGTCCTTCCCAGGCCTGACGGAGGGCCTCCTTTCCCGAAGGCGCGCTCTCAGTCCCCGCCGCCAGCCTGGCTTCCTAGCCCTGCCTGGCTGTCCCCAGCTCTGGCCTAAGACTTCCCCGGCGTCTGAGCTCCACAGAGCTGCCGAAGTGAGCGCCAGGCTTTCCGGCGGTCCTGGTGAGGCTCTCCGGAAGGCAGCGTCTTCGGGAAATGTTCGGTTCTCCGAACCTCGCGGCCTCTGCCGACTCTGTGTCCCTTCCCGCCGGAGACCTCGCCAAAGCGGCGACAACTCCAAAGGCGCACGGCAGCCCAGGACAAGAAGCGGCGGGAGAAGGAGTCCTAAAGCGGCCCTGTCCCCGTCCCCAGCGGCTCCTGGGAATCTTTCATGCGCTGCTGAACTGCGCTGGTATTCGTTCAGGCCGCAAACAGGTCAGACCCCCCCTCCCTCCGCCCTAGCTCTTCCCAAAGGTCAAGCAGGCCCCGAGCAATGTTGCGCTTGCCCAGCCGCCCCCTCGCACCCCAGGCCCTCCGAGTTCGAGGCCTGAGCCGCTGCGAGCCCCCCCCCCCCCACGCCCCCGGCAGGCCGCCCAGCTGTTTCCCAGGCCCAGGCCAAGCGGACTTTGCGGGACTCGGTTAGGAACGGCCCTTTTGCCCGACGGGCTGTGGGTTTGCAGGAGGCGAGAGAGTAAAAGCGTGGAGTCAAGGGAGGGGAAGGGAATCCAAGGGGGAAAGGGACGGAAGAGGGCGAGGAAAGGGGCAGCCCGAGCGGAAAGAGGTTTGAAAAAGTGACAGGGAAAGGCAAACGGGTTTCTTTTAAGGGAAACGTTTCAAAAGAGAAACGGGAGGAAAGCCCAGAAGGAAGAGCCGTCTGAAGGGGAGGGGGGGAGAGGGGAAGGGTCTCGGAGCTCCGGGCATCTCCGCTCCCATCTCGGGGCCTACTGCCGCCGGAGGAAACCGCGAGCCGCGGCTGTTCTTTCCCCGACCCTTGTAGCGGCTTGCCTTCCCTGAAGTAGCCCCCGGCCGGGAGGCCCCGCCGAGCCCGCCGCCTCCCTCCTCCAGCTCCCTGCTCGGGCGGAGCTCAAGCGCCCAACGGGCCGAGTGGATCCCAGTCGGCACCCCCCCAAGGAGACGCTCCCTAAAAACCGGAAGCTTTCCGAACCCTTCCAGCCAAGACGCTTGGAGGTTGGGTTTGACTTTTTTTTCTAAACCGGATCAGCTCCGTGGAAACGACTGGATTCCATCCGACCTTCTTTGCCGCCGCCCAAACCGACGCAGCCTCCACCCCAAGCGCTGGGAAGCTTTGCCTAGTGTAAACCCGAGTGCTACAATCCAGGCTGAATACTGTTTAGACCCGATTCGGAGCCGAACCGGATTGGCCCCGGAAGGACGCGGCCGAGTCCAGAGAATTCCCTGGGCTTGGCTCCCGGGAGAGTAGCGCGGCGCCCAGGGCTCGTTAGAGAGGTGGGGAGGCCGAGGGCAAGTCCACGACATTAATAATACAAATAAGAATACACGATTAAGGAAAGAGTCATAAAATATGTAGACTGTTAAGTCAAAATTAATCGGATGGATGGGGCTGGACACTCCTTTGTTTCTTGTGCTACTACGGGGGGGGGGAGGAGATCATTTCCCGGGGGGGGGCGGTGGAGTAGATCGCTCCACCTTTTTCTCTCTTTCTTTCAAAGTGAAAACATCTTTCATTCCCTCTGCGGGGAAAGCTCCTGGCCCGTCCGCACAAGTGAATTCTTCGTCGCCTCCAGTAAACACCCCACACACACACACACATTGACCCACTCCTTTCCTCCCCACACGACTAGGATCCACGCCTCCTTACTCGGAAGTAAATCACCCTGTGGTTCAAAGGGGCTTGATGCTGGGGGAGGGGGGGCGACTATAGTCACGCTCTCTGCTCATGCATATATTTGCAGGGAGGGGGTCTCCTCCAGTACCGGACCGACCAAAGATTCGTTCAATTGCACGAACGCTTAACAGGGAATTCCGAAACGAATGGACAACAATGTTGAAGCAAATCATAGATTCATGGAATCCATTAGATCCATAAATGACGTGCCTTCCGAAGGACAGATTCCTTCTAAAACCTTGAAGGCTCAGATCTCTTTTGCGTCCTTCCTTCCATGAATTTTTTTATTTTCATCTCCCCTACCAAACCGTGAATCCCTGGACTTGGAGGGGGGGATACACTAATATTTTTTCATTAAAAGGAAACCCCCTGCTTAAAAGGCCGACAATCCAGACGGAAACAGGATTTAAAGAAGGAACTTTGCAATCTCTTCCAGCTTTTAATTGCTCCTATAACTTGCTCCTATAACTTGCTCCCACCCCTGGCGTATTTTTAAAAGGAAAACTGCTTTAAATATATTTTTTATATCAAGTCACTAATTGGAGGACAAATATGATTCCGTTTTGCAGCAACTACCACCAGACTTGTGATTCCCCCCCTCCCCCCAAAAAGAGGCCGTGGGTAGATTCAACATTTTAAAACACACAAAAAGCGAGCAAAACAAGATTCGAGGTAATTTCCTGCCTAGAAGAATCACAGGGCTGGCGACGTACAGAAAACTCCAAGCACTTGAGAGAAAACCCCATGGAAGTCTTTGGGGCTTTCGCCCGAGTAAGAGCGTACAACACCTCGGCCTTCTTGAGACCTTCCCGCCCCACCCACCCCCCCTTGCCAGTGGACAGACTGCTGCCGTTATGGATCGGGGGCGAGGACCCCAAAACGACCCATTAGCAAGTTAAGGGGAAAAGAGAATTCCAAACGGATATTTGCATCTTGTAAATGGATTCCGCTTTGTGGGAGGAAGTCTGCTAGGGGCTGTATATGGGGCTGACTTCGAAGGCGATCCGAAGTGGATCCGGTAAGGGTAAGGGAGGGTAAGGGAGCGGAGTTTCTGACCCCGACCCGTCCCCACCACCGCTTCCTCTCTGGACCGCCGAGGAGGCGAATAAACCGCCGCCGGCCTGGCTGGAGGGGAAGTAACTTGGGTCCAGGCACCTCTGGTGACCAACCGTGGGACAGACAAGGAAAGGCCTTTGATCCTGGAGTTTGGGCATTCTGTTGGGGGGCGGGAGAGCGAGAGCGAGAGCGCCTCTGACGTGCGATCTTCTCCCGCAGACTGAAGAGGTGAAATCTGCTTGGGCATCAGAAGGATCCGACCTGCGCCGTCGTGTCCCCCCCCCGTGCCGTGACCCTCCCCCCGCGCGTCATGCCGTGCCCAGCCGGACCGTCCCGAAGTGCAAGGGGGGGGCGGGGCGGGGTCTGGCCCTTACTGTTGGTAGTCTTGCTTGCAGTACAGCTTGCGATCCCGGAAATAGCAGCTGGTCGTGAGAGCCTGTTGACACACGGCGCACTGCAAACACTCTTCGTGCCAAGACGACTCGTTGACGCGCATCAGAAAGCGGTCCGAGATGGGCCGCTGGCAGCCCTCGCACACGGCCTGGTGCTGGCACTCCGACCCTGCGCGGCAGTGGGAGGGGGGGATAGAGGAGGGAGAAAGAACACGCGTGAAAACACACACACGCCCGCACTCAGACACGGGTCGACTCGTTCTTGAGATTGTTTCTCCCGGGAGGCTCCTGTTGGAGCAAGCGGGCCACCTGGGGGGGGGTGGAGGTCAGAGATCCCCCCCATTGCTGAAGCCTTGATCCGTGCTTGGCACATGGGCAGCCTCCAAGCCACGAATCCCCCCTTCCCATCCCCGTCTCGGGCCGACCCCAACGAAGTATCTCGCATCAGGCTCAGTCGGAGGGGGGAAGAAGGGATTTAAAAACATATATTTCCCCCCTAATGTTGGTTTGTTAGCCTTGATTGTTGCTGGATTTTGCGCTTTCGTTCGCCGGGGCCGCTCTTGGCGCCCGGCTCGTTTGGGAAGCCGCAAAAGCCGCAGCGGAGCCGCCCGAGCGGAGCGACGGAGCCCCTGCCCGCCTGGCCCGGGCCTCGCCGGTAGAGCCCTCGGCCACTCGCGCCCGGACGCCTTGCCACGGAGGCTGAGCACAGGGCGACCCACCCAGGGGGCCCCACGCGCAGAGAGACGCGCCTTGGGTCGCGGGGATCACCCGCTGGCAACTCAGCCATTGCACGCTCCGGACCCCGCAGATCAATTGGAGACTCGCCGGAGCCACCTGGGCCGAAGCCCGACCAATTGGCCTTCCGTGGCCCAGAGTATTGGAGGTGGGGGGCGGGAGACACCCCCGGGATGTCACGAGAACCAAGTCCCCTCTCTTTTCCGAAGTGGGGCGGGTGGGCCAGCCTCTGCTGACGGTGCCAGGAGGCCGGGGCATTTCCAGGCAAGCCGGCAGCCGACGTTTCCCTGCCCCCATCTGCCTGTCCGCGGGGAAGGGGGGGGGGTTTGCACCTCTCCGCCAGATTTGGAGAGACGCTCAAGTCGCGCTGGGAAGCCAGGAAGTTCCGTTGGGCCCACGGAGAACCGCGACTACTGCAGGAGATGCCTCTTGTTCCCACGGCGCTGCCAGCTCGTTTGGGGAGCGATACGAAGTTACTCAACTGGCCGGTGCAGGGGGGGGGGGGAGAGCCTTAAAAGAAACCCAGCGCTCTTTAAGCTTCCGGAGAGGGGGGAGGGGACTTCTAGGGAGTTTGCTGCAATGGCGCCGCTTTGAAGTTTGTTGGCAACCAAACTCCAGCCTTTAAAGAGCAATCCTTTCCCCCAAACAACCAAAAACCAAAGCGTCCACGCGCGCCAGTGAGACCTGGGGGATGAGGCGGAGACCTGACAGTCGCTGGCCTTGGAAACCTGCAACGGAGCGGGAGGAGGGAGGGAGGGAGGGAAGGAGAGGGAGAGGTCGGGACCGAAGGCTGCAGAGAGGGAGCCCCGGGGGTCGGAGGTGCGGATCGCATTCAAGCTCCGGAAAAAGGGCCTCCTCCTTCTCCCCCCCTCCCCCGGTTGTCCCGTCGGATCGAGGCGTTTCAGGCTCGGGGTGAGACGGGTTTCCATTCCCGGATCCGTTCCCGCGGGACGCCGCCACTGGCTCAGCTACCAAGGCCAAAAACTCCTGGTCCCCTCCGCAGGGCTCATCGGAAGGAAAGTCCTTCGCGGCTGCAGCCGGAGAGATGGGGCGCCCGGGATCGGGGCCTTTGGCGTTCCAAGCTTCGTGGTGGTTGGGAATAATAATAATAAATAAAATAATAATAAACGGGAAATCGTGCTAGAGGGGGGGGGGCGAAGGGAATCAAAGCGGGGGTGGGGTGGGGGAGACGTTGGGGGCACTCACCCAGCAACACGCCCAAAGTCGCGGGCCCCGACCGCAGCGGGTGATCCTCCATTTTAATCCCGTCGAGCATCTTGGCGCAGTCGGCCGGGCCCCGGCTGAAGCAGCTCTCCAGCGCCTCGGGCCCCGCGGCCACGTCCATGGGGCGCCGGCTGGGGCTGCGCGGCGGCTGGGGGGGGGGCGCTCAGGGCCGGCGGGCGCTGGGATCAGGGCCGGCCGAGGAGGCGAGAGGCGCTGCGGAGCCGGGAGAGGCGGCGGGCTGGGCGGCCATGGGATGTCAGCGCATCGCGGCCCGACGGCGGGGCGGCGGCGGGAAGCGGCGTCACCTGCGCGTTGGAGGCGGCCTGCCGAGCCCCTGGTGGGCCGGAGGGGGCGGCGGGGCCCTCCCCAGAGCAAGGGGGAGCCCGGCACGGCATGCACTCCCCGGCTGCGGCGCTCTCTCCCCCGGAGCGCTCCCACGCCGAAGTGCCATCCAGCGTCCCGAGCCGGGCGGCGCTCCGTTTAGAAGCGGCGGAAAACTGCGGCGGAGGGACACGCCCACCCCGCCGGCCGCCTCACCTCCGCCGCGCCCCCTCCCCCCGCCTCCCGCCCCCAGAGGGAGGGGGGGAAACTTGCTGACATTTGAACTTCCAATTGGTGCCTCCGAGATCCTTGCGCGGCGGTGAGGCGGCTGCCTCGACGTCAAGTAGTGCCCTGTGCTAACGCGCAAAGGGAAGCCCGGCCAGCGAGCAAGAGCCGAGAGAGAGGGAGGGCGGGAGAGGGAGGGAGGGAGGGAGGGAGGGAGGGAGGGCGGCCGAGAGGGGGAGAGAGAGATAAATATATAAGTCAGTGGCGGGAGGGGGGGATGGGGAGGGGAGTTGCGGCCCCTTCCCCTCCTCGGGCGCTTGACAAAAGCCGCGCGGCCAGGTGTCTCTCCCCAGCAGCCTTGAGCCAGGTGACCCGCCGGGACGAGAGGAAGGATCCGGAGCGAGGGGGTGGCGGTGGCGGTGGCGGCCGGGGATCGGGACTCGAGGGCCGCCCTGAAGGCTGCTTCCCGCGAGCCACGGCGCAGGGCCGGACAGGTAGAGCCCTCCCTCTCGCGGGAGAAACGGGGTAGGGGCGGCGGCAGGGAGACAGCGGCGGTAGCTTGGCTGGGCTGCTTGTGCTCCGGGCTCTGCCACCTGCCTGCGATCCCTGGGGGTGGGCAGCGGGCGGGCCGGTGGGCGGGCGAGGGCCAGAGCGCTTGGCCCGGGCTCTTTGGGCAGCGAGGCCAGGTGTGCTGCGCCCCGGCCGCCGGAGCTGGCCAGCCGCAGGGTGGGCGAGGCCTTGCCCAAGAAGCGCCGGCAAGTGGGGCCATCCTTTGGCGGGGTCCTGGCTCTCGAGCGAAGGTCTGGCCTCTTCGCCCCAGGGAGGCGCCGCCTTCGCCCCTGACAACGGACCGGACCAGTGCCCGGGCGCCTCCCCAGGGAAATCCTGGATGCGGGGCGGGGGGCGGGAATAAGGACGGGAAAGCTCCTCAATCTGTTTGGGATTCCCACGAGCTCTGCACCCCTTGAGCTCTGCCTGCGAGGGTCACCCCCACCGTCAGCCAGGTACTTGGGGGGGGGGAGGCTTCAGTAGCTGCCACTCAGCTCCTTCCCCTCAGTGCTCCCCCCCCCCCATTGCTACACCAGCTACTCTTCCCCTACCCCCAACCACCCCTATCTTTGGCCTCTATGCGCGGCACAGCCCTGCGGGACAAGAGAGTTGGATGGATCCTGCGCCGCCCGCCTGACCGGAAGGGCCCTGGGGACACAGAGCCGGAGGGGGGGGGATGGGTGGGGGAGGGGAGACGGGTAGCATTTTTTGCGGGGGGAGGGTCCTCTCGGACCCCTCCTGTTCTAGTTGCTTCCTCCCTCGCTTGACACCTTGGGGCTGGCTGGCCGGAACTCAACCCGACATCTGGTCCCATCTTTGGGGACGGGTAGTCGGTTGCCAACCCGATCTGGCGGCAGGGAGAGCTGCCGGCCAAGCCCAAGCCGAAAGGCCCAGAGTCGCTGGGGCGCCCTGAAAAGTTTTCCTGGGCTGAGAGCGTCCCCTCCCCAAGATACCCCCCCCACACACACTCGCTTTTTTGTCCTCCCCTCCTTCTTTTTGACATGGGCTCGAAGCCTCTATGTCCGGGTAGCCTCGAGGCCATCAGTTCGGGTCGCGGGAGCGGCGGGGCGTAGGCTACGAGGGACGGAGGGATTCGAAGGAGGCTTAAGGTCCTTCTTCCTTGCCAGGTCGGGTTTATGCCCTGGTGCAGGGGTAGTCAACCTGTGGTCCTCCAGATGTCCATGGACTACAATTCCCATGAGCCCCTGCCAGCTGGCAGGGGCTCATGGGAATTGTAGTCCGTGGACATCTGGAGGACCACAGGTTGACTACCCCTGCCCTGATGGATCCTGGGCTTTAGGGAAAAGACGGATCCGTTCAGAACAATACTGACGATAACCTCATCACAAACTGGTGTCTTTTGTTCAAAGCATTTCAGCTTCTCTCGTTTTCTGTTTTGTTTTGCTTTGTTTTGTTTTTGGTGTGTGTGTGGGGGGGGGGTCTAATTTTGCTAAATTGAGAGATTCTCCCTTGCCAACAAAAATTTGAAAAAGGGGGGATCCTCCGACTGAATGGCACAAATATGCTGCATGAGAAATGTGGTCCCAGTTTTGGCGAAATTTAAAAAGTACATCCAAACGCCTGGAAAGGGATTTCTTCTGGCCCGGGAATGTCTCCTGGCGAGAGAGGTTGCAAATTGACCCAAAGACGATTTTAAATGGGCCGGACAGAACGACAATGAATACGAATCGGGCTTAGAGTGGATCGCTGCCCCACTCCTTGGTCGCTCCCCCCGCCGCCCCCCAACTCCCCGCTGTCTCTATCGAACCCCGATCCCCTAAACGCCAGAGTTTGGCTCCTTTCGGAAAGTTTGTTTGTTTTTGTTTTTTTCGTTCAATAAAATGTAGTTATGTGGTTACAAATGTTTTAAGCTGGTCTGTTGCGTTGTGAGGTGCGGATGGTGGGGGAGACCCATGGTTCTTTAACGCGGCGCTCTAAAGACTGGGGCCCTGTGCTTTTTCGGGTTCAGGAAGAAGCCCCTGGCGCCCATATCAGGAGATATCACCCCTCCCTATTTTTGCATCCCGAATTTCAACACGATCGTCTCGTGAAAAAGCCGAGAAAAACTCCCGACTCGGGTGGGTGGGGAGGCGGGTCAGCATTGGAGAGATCCACGACAAGGCGGCGATTGTGCGCCAGACGGCAGGCCGCAGGATTCGGTGGAGCCGCTACTCGGAGAAATACGCTGTCTCTCTTTCCCCATAGTCTATGAGGACGCATGCCACCCCCCACCCCCACCCCCCAACCCGCCGCAATTTCTGTTCTCCCCGCGGCCCAGGCATCGCCGCCGCTGTCTTTGTTGTTTCCGTCCTTGTTGCTTTATTCGTGGCCCCTTTCTCTCCCGTAGCACAAACGCCTCCCATCCTTGAAGCAGGCAGGGCCAGGGACCAAGTGGCCGGTTCGAATCCGGCACAAAGGGGGCGCCGGGAGCAAGCCGCAGCTCCGAAAAGGGACCCCCGCCTTTTGCGAGTCGTTTTCGTTGGGGCTGGAGAGTTCGGGATGGGGGCAGAAGAGACAGGGGGGCAGGAGAGCCCTACGAGAGGCATGGCCCTTCCCCCCCTCCCCCCGGCCCCGCCGCTCCTTTCCTGGCCCGTAAACGTGCTCCGATGCAAAGGCAGACCCCGAATGGGTCCCGGCAGCGGCAGCGGCTCAGTCAAATGCCCTGGGGTGTCAGGCGCTACTTCCGAGGGGGCCTGGTAGGACTCCAGACCTCCAGCCGCAAAGGAAGGCGGCCGGGGCGGAAGGACGAGGCTGAGAGCCGAATCCCTCGGACGGGGCGGACGGGGCCAGTGGGGACCGCAGGCAGGCAGGGCGGGCGGTGGGCATCCCAGGCCGGGGGAGAGGCGGGCTCCAAATGCTGCCAATACAGTACAGGAGAAAGGCAGGGAAGTCCTGGCGGCTCTACCCCGAAGGCTCTCCTGGCCCGGGAAGGGAGCCCTGCTCAGGTCTCTAGGCCGAGCGCCTTCTTGGCGTACAGCAAGCAAGACGCGGCTCTCCAGGTCGCAGGGGAGAACGCGACGGCCTTTCCTACCTCTGTCTCCCTTAGGAGACCCCATGGGTGAGTGGAAGGGGGACTGTTGGGGTCAGACCCTCCCTCTCCACACCCGCGCAGGGAGGCCGGTCCAAGGGCTCCCAAAGGATGGCCTGGCTGCGCAGCGCCTTGGCTGTGAGTCTGACGCGAGCTCCGGCCTGACAGCGCCGAGGGCCGTGAGTGACTCGAGGTCTGCGGACTCGGGCGCCGACCCTTTCTCGGGTGGGTCGTGAGGCCGGTTTTAGCCGGCCCCGGAAGAACCCGTCTGTCACGCGGGATCGAGGCCATAGACGCTACGTCCAAAGGATGGGAGGGAGGGTGTGTGTGTGTAAGGGAAGTGTAAGCCCACTGCCCCCCCCCGTGTTTCCTTGAAGTCAGTCCCAACAAGGCTGCGATCCTATGCAAACTGACCTGGGCGCAAGGCCCAGTGAAAGTGACAGACTCCTGAGCCAACATGGCGGGGACTTGCATTCCTGAACAGAGCGATCCTATGCAGAGTGACTTCGGTCTAAGCTCGTAGCAATCGAATACAGGCTTGCCCCCCCCCCTCCATAAGCCTAAATAGAACTGCGTGCCCGCCCCACAAAAAACTGCAATCGATGCGTCTTACTCCAGAGTAAACATGAAGAGTCGGGGCGTTCGGCTATTATTCTTATCCGAAATGGCACGAACGTCCCCCGGGAATGAACGGGAGTCCCTCCCAATGTGCAAGGACAGAATCGGGACTAGGCCGGAACATCCACCTGGGCCGCAAGAAACGCCCTTCTACTTGGGGGGATTGGGTTGGGCCTTTCCTTCTGGATCTTTTGGGCCCTGACCTTGCGCGCTCCAAAGCTGCGCTTGGAAATACAACGGGGGGGGGGGCTCCTTCCCCCAGAGCGCTGCGTGTCTCTCTCTGCTCCTTCGGAGCCCGGGTCGGAGGGGAACTTCGAACGCAGCCGAGCGAAATGAGAGCTTCCCTGCGCCTTCTTGGAGATTCTGCCCGGCTGGCTTCGGCTGGTGCCCCTGGCAGGGGAGGGCCTCTCAGAAGCCGAGTGGCCTTTCAAAAGAAAGAGCCCCGTGCGCCCCCTGCCCAAGTCCATAGCTCGGGTGTATCGCCATGGCCGTCAAAGGTATTTACTCTTGAGGAGACCGAGGAAGGAGAGACCGCGGGGGAATAGGTTTTTCTGGTTAAAGAGATCTGTTTCTCCAGAGGCGATTCCCAGGTCAGTTTGGACTTTCCAACGAATCCATTTCCTTTCCCCAATCTTTGTCATAGTTCCGGTTCGGACCCACTTCGCCTCCAGAAGGCGGCGTTTCCAACGCTGTGAGGTTTTCTTCCAGGGAATCTATTTACTTCTGAGTAAACATCGAGGGGCCCACGCTACGAAACTCCTGCCTGATTCGTTCCGTGGACCGAGTACCTTAATGCGCACCCGCCCCGACTGTCTCCCGGATCGCCGTTCAGTGGCTTTGCTCTTGATTTCCCTGCGGGATTCCTTCCCCGCAGCGTCCACTGCCCTCCACCCGCCGGCGTCCGAAGAAATCGGAGGCCAGAGAGAGACGTTTTCTCGGCAGCCAAGCGGCGGGGCGTCTTGCTCCGCTTGGGAAGCGTCCAGGTCGAGGCCCTTGAGAGGAAGTCTCGCCGACTGCTCTCCGGGCGCCGGTCTGTGGGCTCGGGAGTCCGATTCCGTGGGGTCGCCGCGTTGGTCTGAAGCAGCGGGACACGGTTCGAGTCCGGGAGCACCTGGAAGACCATCCCGGGTTGATTCCAAGAGGGCGAAACTTTCGCGTGGGAGGAAGTCTCCTTGCAAACCGTGGGAGTTACTCCCGATGCAACTCGCCCGTGAGCTGGCAAGTCATAAGCCGATCCTAAGCAAGTTTACTCAGCAGGAAATGTTCCCCAGTTTTTAAAAGATCCCCCAAAATTCAGGATCGCCACCTTAACGTTGCTGGTAATTAAGCCAGTCCCAGCCCAGCTAACCAAGCGCCCATCCCAATGGCAGGGAGAGTGACTCCGGAGTCCCTCTCTTGCGTGGCCTGCTGCTGATGGAGCAGAAGCGAGAGCTCCTGGCTTCCTTCCAGCCAACCACCCCAGATCTTGGTGTCCCTTCCCTCCTCTCCCCGGAACCCCCATCCAGGCCAGGAGTAATGAGCAGCGGTTGGCCATACCGGAAGTTCACCAGGTTTGACCGGAAGTTCCGCCATATTGTGCTGTTGGTGTTTCTCTCCTCTCTTGCCTTGGCTTCGCCTGCGCACGCGAACACGCCTCCCCGGTCCCCCCTACCCCCCCCTCAGAGCCCTGCGCATCCCTTCTGCTCACTGGCGCCGCCTGGCGGCCAGCTGCTTCCCTTACAGCACCGCACGCCCCTCGCGCTGCCCTAGGACTCCGAGCAGTCCCGCTCGTCGGGGACTCCGTGGGACCGGCCCCCAGGAAGTGGCGAACGGTGGCCCCCGCCTTCTCCCCTTAGAGATTGCCCCCTGCCCCCCTCCCCCCGCGCGACACGAGCAGGTGAAAGGTGAATGGAGGGCGGGTGGGTGGACGGACATAGTCATCCTCTTTCTCACGAGGGTCCGACAGAGTCCGCAGATCCGGTTTAAACACCGAAACAGAAAGCGATGCCCGGTGCAGGGAAAGGTCCAGAATCAATCATCACCTTTGTCACTGCGAAAGGTCACCAGAGATCCAGCCAAGCTCTTGAGAGTTGCAGGTGGATCCTTGCGGGAGTTCCGCGCGACTCCGGCCTCTGGAGATCCTGGCTCTTAATGGTCAGGGCCAGACCTATGTCGTGTGTTCCGAGCAAGTGCCTGCTGGAGCGGAGGCGGTGCCGTTTGTTCGACGCCCAGAATGTCCGGCTGATTCTTGAGACTTGTCCGCGGTGCTCCAGGGGCTGCCAGGCCCACCGGCACGGGGGTCGCCGCCTTCTCCCAGACGCGCGCTAACGATGGTCGTGCTGCTTGTTCTTGTTATCCTCCTCCTCCTCATTCTTCTTATTATTGAATTGTAATGTGCTGGGGGGAATCGATGGTCATGGCTGAATAGACTCCGGCCCAATAGCCTGCGGGGACGGGGAATCCAGGCTGATACAGCAGGTAGCGTGTTTCCCCCAGGTCCAGGGAGTCATGGGTTCAAATTTCCGCTTAGGAAGCATGGAGCAGTGGCCTAACCTGCCCGAACAGGGAGTGGGGGCTAGAGCGGGGTGAGAAGACCTAATGAGTTTTTCCATTTAAGGGAAGGGAAGAAGTGTTAGAAGAAGGTGCCGTTTGGATTTATGGCCAAGACGGAAACGTCGGGTGGGAAATCCCCCGGCAATGGAGAATCGCCCAAGAGCTTTCGGGAGGGCTTTGAAGTGAGAGAGCCCGGCTGGCTTCTCGGGTCTGCTCTAGAATCCCCCGTTCCATCCGACACGTTCCTTGGCGCAGTTCAAGAACCGGAGGGCTCCTTACGACTCCTCCCCCTGCCCTTTTCCTTTCCCCTTTTGTTCCTTCCTCGGCCTGGGCTTTAATCCACCGTTTCTTGAATTATCCCATTGAAACACCTGAGTTCCTCTCTTGTGGGAATGTCTCGCTCTTGTCTCTCGCACCTGTTTCCGGAAACCCTCCCTCGCTGTTGTCCCCCCTCACACACAAACACACCTTGCAACTGGTAGCCAAAGATACACTGCCTTTGAACAGAGAGGCTCCATTCAGCTAATAGCCACGGCCCTCCGTGAACTGACATAAATCCCCCCTTTAAGAGCATGAAAGCTATAGGTTGTCCTGGGGCCAAGCGTTCCATCAGTCAAATTATTGGGGGGGGGGGGAGCATGAATCCTCCGTCCGGGAAAATACACACACATACACACTCTTTGTGGATAGCAAAAGGGGCCCTCCCCCCAGCGGTGACTGGAGAATGTGACTCTTTGCCTTAGCCTTTGAAAGAGAAGGACGATGCCGGGAGCCCACGGAGACCAGCGTTTCCTTGCTCGCTAAAGGCGAGTCAGGCTCTCCGAGGTCGAACTCTTGTAGGCGACGCCAGTGACTCCGGCGGTGCTTCGCGAGAAAGCCACTGCCAGCCTTGCGCGCACCCTGCCCTCTGCTGGCCACTTCGCGCAAGCACAGGCTCTCCGGCTTCAGAGAGAGCCGAGTTCGCCCCCAAAAGTTTTCCGCGTTCCCGAGCCAGTTCTTCCATTCCATCTCTGGACGCCGCGGGGATCTGGCTGCGCCGGCTCGGACGGGAACTCGAAACGATCGTCACTCATTAGCAGCGGTCACAGCTCCTCATGCGGTCTTCGGCGTTCCCGGGAGGATGGAGCCAAGATTTTTCAAAATGGGAAAGGCAGACAGCACATGGTGTTTGCATTACTCTGCTTGCAGCAGCCTTTCGCTGCAGCGCAGCGTTATCCAACTTGGGGTGACCGTTTTTGCGCTTCAGATAATATGATTTCCATCGCCCCAGGGACCCTGAAGGACCGGCCACTGGTTTAACTCGGGAGGGACTGACGGGAGATTCGAACTGGTTCCCAGATGAGACTCTAAACTTCAGTCTCCTAAGAGCCAGCGTTGTGTAGTAGCTAATAGCGGTGGCTTCTATTCTGGCGAGCCAGGCTTGTTTCCTTACTTCTTCTCCAAATGCAGCCAGTTCGGTGACCTTGAGCACTGTAGAGTTGTTCTCACAGAGCAGTTTTGTCAGAGCTCTCTCAGCCTCAGCTACCTCACCGGGTGGCTGAAAGAAAGGTGATTGCAAGCTGCTTAGGGACTCCTTTGGATAGGGAAAAGCGGGGTATAAAAACGTACCCCCATTTCCCTGCAATTATCACAACTGCCCTGCGAGGGAGGCTGGATGAAAAGAGAGTGCCCGATCCATTGCCGCGTGTGAAACTAAACCTGGGTCTCCCAGATCGTAGCCCCCAACCCACCCCCCTCTAACCCCTGGAATCAGGCAGGGCCCCCGGCGAACTGAGGGCCAAGCTCCCCAGAGGGAGCACAGCCATTTGAGGCCAGGCTGCAGCTTCGGAGTCGCTTCGGGGAGTGCCTGGGGCTCTAGTTCAGGGAATTGTAGTCCATGAAGATCTGGAGGACCACAGGTTGACTACCCATGTTCAGCCCTCGCAAAGGAGAAAGCAAATACACCAACGCCCTGCCGAGGAGACCGGAGGGGCCGGCACTGGCTCTGCCCATGGGACGGGGGGCACAGGGAGGGGGGGAGTCCAGCCGCAGCCCCGTTGCCCCGTCGCCCCGTCGCCTCTCGCTTCTTGGGAGACCCGCACCCCTGGAAAGGCCGGGACACCAGCGCAGGCCGGGCTACTTATGGAACAGGGGGGGGGGGGTCAAAAGTTCTTGCGGAAGGCTTTTCCCGAAAGGGCCCGATCCAGCCCTGCTTTAGCGCCACGTGGATTGCAAGGAGGAGTAAAGCGCACGGCTGCGATCCTAGGCACATGTACCGGGGAGCTAGGAGAGCTGAGCTTCTATGCCTAGATCGGGGCCCCTACCTATCCGCAAGAGACAGGGGATGAAGCCAGGAAGGGGGGAGGGGAGAGAATCCTTTCCAAGGCCTGGGGTGGATGTGTTCAAGGAAAACCGTCCTTCAGGATCCGCCGCGGAAGGTGCGCAGGACTCCTGCCTGCTGACTGGGAAGCCACGGGCACGGGAGGGGGCGGGCAGAGTCCAGCAAGGATTGGGCCCTGGGCCGGCAGGTGCCGGCGATGCGTCCCCGGCCGCTTCTCAGGGAAATGGGCAAGGAAGAGCTGGGTCTTGGGCGACTGTCAATGGAAGCGCCTCGGGGCTGGACGCTGAAGACCCCTCCCCACACCTACACACACGCACCTGGGGACATTGAGGGCACACCATTCATGCTTGCAAGGGTGTGCCGGCCCTAACAGCGTTGTCCACGGTAGGCAGGCGCCGGGCTCGGCCTCTTTGGCCTTTGCGGAACATCAGCCTCAGCCGAAAGCAAGGGCAGGGGCCGAGGCGTCTCCCCGCCTCCCTGTGCTTGCCACAGCACTGATAAAGCTGTTCTGATCGGGCAGTGATATCAGGGCTCTCTCAGCCTCACCCACCTCACAGGGTGTCCGTTGTGGGGAGAGGAAAGGGAAGGCGACTGTAAGCCGCTTTGAGCCTTCTTCGGGTAAAGAAAAGCGGCATATAAGAACCTAAAAACTCTTCTTCCCTTCTTCTAAGCAGCAGGCGGGAAACCTTGCGACCACCGAAGGGCCCCAGGCTTACCCCCGCCCGTGGGAAGCATCCCGTGTCCCGAGCAGGCCTGGGCGCTCCGTTCCTGGCCGAGCACTCGCCACCCCCCCCCCCGTCCCCAAGCGCGCCCAGACAGACACCCCAGGTAGTCCTCGTTGTGCTGTCAGGCCCAGAGCTGCGTTCTCACGACCGGGATTTTCGTGTATATCCCCCTATTCCCGCGATTACATGCGGCTTGCGGGGTGGGGTGGAGGAGCGCTTGTCGAATCGGGGGAAGAGGCGGGGCGGTCCATTGAGGACGATAGGGGGCATAGCGGTGTGTTGGGGGGGGGAGTTATTAAACTTTTCTCACAACCTCAAAAAAGACACTTGGGATTTCCACGGACAATATTATCTTGGGCTGACTTCTTCTGAATAGTTGGGGGGGGGGGTGCCTGGAAGTCAGCTCGGCTGGAAGCCACAGGCTGGACCGGGCTGGAAGCCACGAATTCCATTTGTCAGAAAAAATAAAATTAAAGGGGTTCTAAAAACCACAGGAGTCGTTTAGGATACCGGGTTCCGTTTTGAAAGTCAGGTTCTCTCCCCCCCCCCTTCCATTAGTTTCTTACAACAAAAGGATGAAAGGTCAAGGGACTTTTGGGCTCTTTGTTCGTGGGGAGACGATCTGCCTGCGAAAGGGCAGCCTTCTCTGTGTTGAGGCGGACACGATCCCGCCCCACTCGTGGTGAACATTCAAGGGACTCCAAGCGAAATCGAGAGGGCCTCTGGAACGCGCTTCCGGCCGACTGGATCGGTCCGAACAGAACGGGCGCATCCCCCCCACACACACACGCCGCTCCCCCGGCTCAGCCCCCGACTGGTGCGCCAAAATTATTTCTGGGGAGGGAAGTGGGGGGTGGATGGGGAATGTGCCTTTTAGGAAAGGGATGCGTGTGCGCGCGCCCGTGCGTGCATGCGTGCGCATAACTTTGTCTGGATCCCGCGCAGAGCTCTTCTCCTTTCCATTCGATCCTGAATTGTCTCCTCGGCCTTTCTCTCTCCAGCATTACGGCCAGCCCGAAGGGTGCTTGTCGAAGATAGAAAGAGCGGCGCTCAGGCCATCCGAATCCGCCAGAGCCGGGCCGGTTCTCCGGGAGCACAACGCTGCTCCCTGGACTCCGGGGCAAATCTTTAGGAATAATGATTGAATTATTCTCCGCTTTGGTGGCCAGCCGGGCAGAAAGGCCGGGAGCAACCCTGGTAAAGAAAGCCAGGTCGGGCGTGCAGCAAAGTTTCATCCGAGGAGTAAGCTCCCGTGTGCACGCGCCCTTCAGGATTCTGGCGAAGTGGGCATTGCACGCCAAAACTTTGGGGCTCTTCAAGGCGCCCCCGGGACTCCGACTTTGTTCTTGTCAATACAAACATTGACACTGTTCTCCTTCCCCACGCCCCGGCGGGGAGGGGAGGGGAGGTTCATGCCGGGGGGGGGGATTTTGACCCACCAGGAGGCCCCTGAGCGTAACTGGGCACCCAATTCCCTTGCGCTCCATGGGAATTTCTCCCAGGTAAAGTAGAGGGACGGAGAGAGTTATTAGGACAGACACACAAACCACGCCTCCTGACATCCCAGTCTACTCAAAAGGAAGTGGGGAGATTTGGCTGGATCCATTCCATTCCATTCCATTCCTCCTGGCTTCTGCTCTGCTAAACCTGCGTTTTCCGCCTTTTAAACCGACGCTGAGTCCCGCTGCCTTAAGACGGGTTTACTTTCGAGTAGACGTGCAGAGTCTTTGGTTGCGTGCCTTACTAGTCTTAATCAGCCCCCCACCCACCCGAGGTGTTTGGCACCAAGGCTGCGAAAGATGGGGCTTCCTGGTGATTTTGGAACTTTCAGCTCTGCTTTTCGCCAAGGTTTCCAAGCCAGCCAGGCTGGGGGAGGGGGCCCCAGGAAGCAGCCCCCTGCGAACCTCGAAGGGCGCTGGGAGAGCGACCGGAGCGGAAGGCGGGGCGCGATTTCCTTGCACGACGAAAATAAGAGAAAAATTAAAACAGCCCCAGTGGAATTTGGCGCTGGTGGGAGAGAGAAACGTGGAATTAACTGGGATCATTTTCCGACCCGGAAAAGTGCCCGGGAAACTCCTTTTATGCCGGTGGGGAACAGACACGCCACGCCGGGCTCACATCAAAGCCCTGCGCCCGATCGAAGGAAAGCCCCCCCCCCCGCCCCCCTTCAAGGCGAGAGGTTTGAAATAACCCAATAAATCCCCCAGGACGGAACGCAGGCCTGACCCTCCGCCGCAAAGCGAAATAATTGGAGGGAGGGGGGTCAAGCCCCCCAGGCAATCTCCCAGAATCAGAGGGAGAGAGAGAGAGGCTTACGACTCGGGGGTCTCAGATCGGCTTCTGCTGAGCGTCGTCCGGGTGGCTACTTTTATTTTTATAATGACGCTCACGCGACTCCTGTTGATGCCCCCGGCCCCGAACCCGCCATCGCCTAGGAAAAGTCCCCATCAGTTCGAAGGCTTTTCTAGCAAACGTCCGAAACTTTGGCACGTGCTAAGTTGACTTTGAAACCAACTCTCTCTAGAGCAGGGGTAGTCAAACTTCGGCTCTCCAGATGTCCATGGACCACAATTCCCATGAGCCCCTGCCAGCATTCGCTGGCAGGGGCTCATGGGAATTGTGATCCATGGACATCTGGAGGGCCGCAGTTTGACTACCCCTGCTCTAGATTGTCAACCTCCAGCAGAGACAACACACATACATGTCTGTCTGCCTGTGTCTTTCTGTTGTGCTCTGGCTACCTTTCCTGCCACCTGATCTGAGGAAGTGCTTTTGCACACTACAGCTTATACCTCGAATACCTTGCCACAGGACTTTAAATGTGTTAACAACAACAACAACAACAAATTTTTATTGGTACACCACCCTTTCCTGGTCGGCTCGCGGGTGGCTGACAACAAATACAAAAACAAGTGCGCGCCTTTAAGCATTAAAACATTCAACCATTCACAAAACTCTGCCTCCTCCTGATAATTTGAGCCTTTTTGAGGATTGGCCAGAACTTGTTAGCAGAGCGGATAAGTCATTGGCCTTTCTACCTGTCTTCTTACTGCCCCCTTCAGGGTCTTCTTCCTCTTAATTTTGTACACCAGACATTGCCTATTCCAACACTTGGAAGGACGGGTAGATGGTCCCGCAGGGAGGCCAGGGCCTATGATGTTCATTCCTTCTTCTTTCTTCCCCCGCCCTACATGTAATAGTTGCTTCCACACGAAAGCTTATATCTTAAATGCAACTTTGTTGGTCTTGGACGCAAATTTTGTTCTGTTTCTTGCCCCCTCCCTTCTGTCTTTTTTCTTCCTTCTCCGCTCCTTCCATCTGTTCTCTACTCCTTCCTGCCTTCCTTTCCCCCTTCTCCTCCAAGGAATGAATCCTACCCAGGCCAAGGGATCTGTATCACTCAACGGCTTTCCAATTCCCCAGCTAGCTCAAAGCCAGTCGGGTTGGACTCGTGTAGCGCCGCCTAGAATAAGAACTGTGAGATCTTCGTGATTACGTGTTCTCAAGCGAAGGGCCCTTGCACACGGAAGCTGCTCCCGTGTTGGTCTTCAAGGCAGCCCTGGATTCGAATTCTGTTCTGCTGCTTCAGACCAACGCGCCGACCCACCTGAATTCTTACTGCATTCTTACTACCGAGTTTCCGATGACCTGTAAAACAGTCAGGTCTCGGAAGCGAAGCAGGACCAACGCGGGTTGGTATTTGGATGGGAGACCTCCAAGGATTTCGGTTGCAGTTCCTCCAAGGAACACCAGGGGTCAGGACGCAGACAACGGCAAACCACCTCCGCGCGTCCCTTGCCTGGCTGCCAGACAATCCTCGAGTCGCCTATGCCACACACGTGCCATTCGATAGGCATTCCTCGCCCTCGCAGTAAGAACTTGGTGGTCCCTGCGGGCTCAGACTCACCAGCCCATCCTGTCTCTCCCAGTGCCGCTGGAGAAGTGCCCCCCCACCCCCAGGAGCGCGGAGGTGACCCGCCCCTCCCTGTTGCTGCCCCTCATCCTCTGGACGCGAGGTGGAGCAGGTGTTCTTCTCGGAGCGGCGCTCTCCTACCCGAGCCTGGCATGCAGCGGCAGAGTGTCTGTGCCCAGCGAGAGTCGACTGACACCTCCCCCACCCCCACCCCCACGACTATTTGATGGACCCGTCAAAGTCATCGAGTAAGGAACCTGCATGGAGCGCGATCGGCCCAGCTGGTGTGCGAATGGATCCGGGGCGAGATCACCATGGCTTTTAAGCTCCCCTCCGCCCTCCTTCATTTATCCTCGCCTCCTTCCGGCGACGCACGCGTGGTCCTTATTGTGCCCGCTGACACCTGCCCCGGTGTTTTTAGAGAGTGGGCGGGTCTCGGTGGGCTTTTCCAGGCCACGGCTTCTGATTGGCCCTTGGAGATCTGATTGGCTGTGCAGATCCTTGAAACGTGTTGCTTCGGCAGCCGCCGCCGCCGCAGCGCAAGACTCTTCCCTGTCGAGTGACTGAAGCTAAGCGGGGCCTAAGCAAGGACCAGCTTTGCTTTTAAGACGTGGGTTTTAAAGCAGAGTCTGCCGGAAGTGTTGAAGGGCTAGAGTCAGGCTTAACCGCAGCCCCCAACATTTTGTGACTGGCTCCACCGCTCACCCCCCCCCAGCAGCTATGTTGCAGTTGCGGCCCCCGCACTGTCCCTCCCCAACCCTTTCCAAAGGTGCGGGCTTCAAAGGCCAGGGCAGGAGAGGACTTCTGGGGCGCTGTGGGCAACCCACGCAGGCCAGGCTCTTCCTTGGCCGGACTGGTCCTTATCTGACCGACCTCAGCCGAAGGGCTCGCCTTACCCAGCCGGCCACACTTGGGTAGGGAAAGGCTTCTTTTAACTGGCGTGGCTGCTCTGGCCTGGCGCAATGGGAGCCTCTCTTATGACTGCCAATAAGCAGCAATCCAACAGGTGCAGCTCTCTTGAAAGGCCTTGGGGGCTTTATGGTTTCCCTTTTCTATTCCCTCTTTCTCCCCGCCTGGTGACCGTGCTAGAGAAAATGAGCAGTCTTCGCAACAGGCTTTCCAGAGCTCAAGACAGACGAAGTGGGGCAGAGTCCGCCTGGATAAAAGAAACCGGAAGTTGATTCTCCCGAGGCTTTCTCAACCAGGATTTCATGAAACCCTGGGATTTCTTGACAGCCCTGGAAGGGTTTCCTGAAGGGTGGGAGTTAGTTTTCTGTATATCTTTTTTTTAATTCCTTGAACATTTATTAGGTGATATGATAGGGCCATGTCAACCTGCCCCCTCCTAAAATGGCCAATGACGGGTCTGGAGGGGGCAGGAAGGGGAGGAGCTCCACACGGGCTTGTCCACCGCTGTGTTCCCCAACCATATCCTGCTCAATTGTGCCATTTATGGGTTTCTCGAAGCCTGCAGAATGTTTCTGGGGTTTCACAATGGTATTAAAATGCGAGAAAGTCTGCCTGAGGCTGACTTCCAGGGCAGTGTTCTTAGCATTGCACTGACGGTCTTGTAGGACGGGCAAGGGACGTTTGTCCTATTTCTGCAGAAGGGGACAGATCAGCTTGGTGGAACGGTTATTAGCGGCAGCCTCTGATCTGGAGAACCGGGTTCGATCCCCCACTCCTCCTGCACATGCAGCCAACTGGGTGGCCTTGGGCCAGTCACAGATCTCTCAGAGCTCTCTCCATCCCACCTACCTCACAGAGAAGGGAAGGGTGTTTATAAGCCGCTGTAGGAGGAATAAATGAGGTAGGAAACATCCGATCTTCTTCGATAGAGAAAAGCTGGGTATAAAAAGCCAGCTCTCCTCCTCCTCCTCCTCCTCCTCCTCCTCCTCCTCCTCCTCTCACCATCCAGTTCAATACAAAAGCAACATTTGAACCCAGGACTTCTTGATGCATACCTTATGGTGCCATACTAAGCAGAGGCCCACCCTGGATTTCACAGTAGGCTCAGGAGGAAGTGATTCTATGTAGGGATGAACTTCTGGGTCTCCTGGCCACGCAGATGTCCCACCCCGAAGAAGAAGAAGAGTTGTTGGGCTTTATACTCTACTTTCACTACCCGAAGGAATCTCAAAGTGGCTTACAAAATCGCGTCCCCTTCCTCTCCCCACAACAAGCACCCCGAGAGGCAGGTAAGGTCGAGAGAGCTCCGAGAGAGCCTGCTCTGTGAGAACAGGGCCCTTGCAAGAGTTGGTCACCGTTTCAGACCTTCCCTTTGATCGCCGATCCCAACAGGCTGGCAGAAGGAATAACAACCCAGCCAGGACGTGTCGCCTTGGCAGAGGGAGCCTCAGCTGGCGCTTCTGGATCCGGGCACCGCGGCAGCTTATTGCTTTCCCCCAGGCGGGCTCCTGCCGCTAGAACTACCGTGCCATTTCTGGTGAGCTGTCAGGGGGGCCCTGCGTCGAGCCCAAGACGGCGGGGCTTGCCAGGAGGAGGGAGCCCTGTCCTCTGCTCCCGAGCCCGGAAGGCGCAGGCGCTGCGCAGCTCCCAACGCAGCCTTCTGGTGTTGGGAGTCCGCACCGGCATGCCTCCCACACAAAGGCTTTGCAGCCTTTCCCTTTTCACTGCATTCTGTAACGTCGGGGGTTGGCCTCGCTGGAGGAGATGAACGCCTTATATGCCCCCGAATGCCTGGAGATTCCCCATCAGTGTTTGCCCAGTATTATCAAGCTGGTCTTCACAACCATGAAGTCTAGAAGCTTGCTCCTGTGAAGCAAACACACAAACAAAAATGAAGTCCACTCTGCTGAATTCTGAATTCTAGAGCTGTTTTATATCCCGCTTTTTCCCACTTCCCCCAAGGAGTCCCAAAGTGGCTTACAAAAACCTTTCCCTTCCTCTCCTAACAACCGACACCTTGTGAGGCAGGTGGGGCCGAGAGAGTTCTAAGAGAACTGCTGTGCGAGAACAGCTCTAAGTTCATCTGTGACTGGCCCAAGGTCTCCCAGCTGGCTGCCTGTGAAGGAGTGGTTCTCCAAATGACTCTTAGACCATTTATGCACTGGAGGTTTCATGCCAGGCTGCAGGCTGGAGTTTTAGTCGTGGCAGGTTGCCCCACCTCTTCCTGTACCCACACAGAAGAGCATTTGACCTGGTGTGCCTCATCTGCCCCCAATTTTTGCTCCTGCACGGGAGCTGGGGCAGTGAAGTTCCCAGTGCATAAACGGTCTTAACCACTACACTGGGCTGACTCTGGAAGCCATTTGGGCTTTTTATGTGTTCTACCTGTCCAATAATTTGTGGAGGACAGTTGTCAGGTGTGTGCAAAACACACTCACCCATAAGTGTGCTGGTCTTACAATTGGCTTTGAATTTTTGGTAGAAGAGTACATTTGATCGATGTAACAAGAGTGACCTTCCATGTCCCAAGGCAGTACACCTCAGTTGCAGCGGGCAAGCAACCAGGGAGGACCGCTGCCTTCTTGCTCTGCTGCAGTCTTCTAGGAAGTCTCTGGGGGAAGCAAGTGGGATAAATCCCTTTGTTCTACTCCCAGGAGTGCCCTGTTTGTGAAGGGCCACATGGCAGCTCACACAGATCCTCTGTGTGCAGATGCAGTATAGCTTTGCATGATGGTGGCTCAGAACCAACAGGAAATAACCATCATGCTTTGCTTGTGCACTTCCCGGGAGCCTTTGGTTGGAAACAGAACCAGAACTCCCCCCCCTCCTTTTTTTTTCCTTGTGAAATTTTCTCAGGATCTTGCAAAGTGGAAAAACGTGCCAATTTACTGGTTGCCCCCCCCCCCATACACTTCTAGCTCCTCATCTATTGACTTCCGTGCATCAAAAGCTGTGCTGGAAATGTGCAGCAGGAGAAGAAAAGGGTCACCTCTTTTACTTTAATCAAAAATATATTTTATTTTAATTAACTTTTCACTTTCATTTTATTACATTTATATACCGCCCTTCCTTGCAACTCAGGGCTGTCTGTTCTGAAATAGAGAGAGAACCTTCAGAATCAGGCTGTAATCTCCAGCTGCGGTTCCACAAAGTCAATGGGGATGTACCCTCCTAAATCAACTTAGTGAAAACCTGAGGATTTAAGTCCCATATTTGAATGCTGAAGGGAGGGGGCCTTCCGAGGGGGCTGCTCCTAGTTTTAAAAAGGCGGAATGCCGCGTCAACCGCCCCCCCCCCATAAAATCCCATACACTCAAATAATAAAGGGGGTGGCATTTTAAAGCCAGGAAGGCTAAGATGGGAGAGGCAGGCGAGGAAAAGAGGATCTTGCGCGGGCCCCGGCACGTGTTGCTTCTGGACACCCCTCCCCCCCGCGGCTGTGGGATTCACTCTTTGGGGAAGGAGCGGGCGGTGGTGATCAGAAGAGGGGGGGGGGTTGCCTTCCGGAAACAAGCGCTGGCCTCCATGGCGCGCTTCCGAGGGGGAAAGACCGGCGATTCGAAACAGGGCCACGGGAAATGAAGGGGGGGGTATTCTCCCTTCCCCCCCCCCCGGTTCCGGGAAACGGGATCGCAGGCGAAGGTGTGGGGCTGGGGTGGGGGCGAGTTGCCACTGCCGGGGGCGGGGGAAGAATGATACGCCCCCTCCCGCTTTGGTAGGTCGACGTCCCGGGCTTGGCTTCACCGGCGCGCCCCTGTATGCGCTTGTTCGTTTAGAAAGGAAGAAGGGGTGGCCCGCCGCGACGCGGTTCCCGAGCTCTCTGCCTCCTTCCACCCGCCCGCCGGTCTCTGCTTGGCATTCAGCCGGCCAGGCGGCTTTTTCGAGGGGGTTTGGGCAGACATTGAACGTTTCCTTCGCGAAACTCCCTGGGTGGCGGGGGGGGGGGCGGGGGGAGAGAAGGAAGGGAAGGTTTGCGGTGGAGGATGACTGGAAGCGGCGGAAGGCACTCGTCTGACCCTCCAAAGCGCCCCCCCCCAGCCATTTGTTTGCCTCAAAGACCACTTATGCACTGGGAACTTCACTGCCCCACCCCTCTATCAGGAGCACAGATAGGGGGTGGATGAGGTGCACCAGGCCAAATGCTCCCCCATGTGGGTGCAGGAAGAGGTGGGGGCAACCGGCATGAAACCTCCAGTGCATAAACGGTCAAAATGGAGGCCCCACCCGGGGCTGAACCGGGGCTTTCTTGCAACAGTGGCTTTCGGGTCAACTCTTCGTACAGCCAGCTTGTCAACCGCACTGCCCCAAGATTGATTGATTGATTGAACTTATATACGGCCCAACCCAGAGAGCCGTCTCAGGGCGGTATATCGGGCACTGATCTGGCACTGGCTATGTACATAAGCGACTTCTGGGAAAGGAAACATATTCATAGCTGTTAGGCCGAAAAGCAAAGTAAAACCTCCATGTTCAGCTGCAGTGTATCGCTGAGCTCCGGGAACAAAAACAGGGACTCGTGGGCTACATTCGGGCTTCCCAGCGGCCTTTGCCTTGTCCCTATGCAAAATAAGTTTGCATCTCTGGTCTGACTCTGCAAGACTCTGGGGCGCTGGACCCCCTTAGGAGAGGCTGCGTCCCTTAGCGGAGCAACTGCTCTGCATCGCTCATCTTTCCTTTTCACCACTTCCCCTCTGTAGGACGAAGGAAAAAAACACGCACACACATACCGACCACCTCCCCGTTTTCTCCAGTGCCAGGTGCCTGGCAGGGGAGCGTTTCCAGGTCACCTTTGATGCCTCCTCCCCCAACGCCGTTTAATGTTTTGTTTTGCGTCCCAGATGCCATTTCTTTCGTTTTTACTTTGGGGGGGGGGAAAGGGGGGGAGACCCGCCATGGAAATGCAACCCTCCTTTGCGCTGGATCCATTAGACGGCTTTAATATCCGTCCTTTTACAGCTGGAAGTTAAAGGCAGCTAACCAGATCCGTGAACTCTGACATGAAGGCCGCCAGGCCCAACAGGCAGTTGGGGGTTGGGCGGGCGGGCGCATAAGGGGACCCAAGCTCCCCTCGCGGTGGGGGAACTTTTGCAGCAGGGAAACTACCGAGATGCTCTGGCCGGTGGCAAGTTTCGGGCGCCCTGGGAGAATCGCGCGCCCGGCTCTGGTGCGTCCCGCCTTTGGGAGAGCTCCGAGGAGTCTTTCACTCCGGTGTGCCCGAAAGCCACAGGCACAACTCCTCGCGAGAATCCCGAAACCGAGCCAGCCGGGAAGGTGGGGAGAAAGAACCCCACCTGGTTTTTAAAAGTTGAGCAAAGTCTTTTCCCCCGCATTCATCCAACCACCCGTTTGGGAGACCCTTCCTAAATCCTCCCCATTTCCTTCGCTGAACGTGCCGTCCCGTCGGGCTTGGCAAGGGTCCGCTCCCTTTGCCAGAAGTGTCACCTTTCGGCACTCCTTAAATGGGACCCAGTGGCTTAAGTCGGGCTGCCCTAAAATATTTCTCAAGTCCCCCGTCTCTTTCGCTCCTATTTGTCAAAACCGAGGAGGATTTCCTCTGTAGAAGCCCAGAGATCCTTGTCATTAGCGCCCGGGGTTCGCTCTTTTCCTTATATCCGGCCAGGGCGAAATAAAGAAATATTGTTCCTTAGATTCTCCAGAAAAAGTCGGTCACCAGGGAGAAGTCAGCGGCTGCGCTCCGGAGAACCAACAACGCCGAACAGATTCTAACGCGTGTCGATGGAGGGCGAAAGCTCGCGTTTCGGTTCCGTTTGTTTCGAAGATCTTTTTTCTCCTCCAGATTCCCAGAATCTGGTGCAGTTCCACTGGGTATGGAGGCTCTCCGGGACAGGTTGAAATCCCACTGAAGTCGGGCCCACCAGCATTTCTGGTTTTTAAAAAAGTGCCATTAAAGGACAAACCTAAGTAGATCTACTGGGCAGTAAATCCCATTTTATTCAATAGGGTTTAGTCCCACGAACATTTCCCCAGGGGCCCGACATAAGTGGCACCAACCTCTTTGGAAATGCCTTTGAGATTTAGTCCAAGCCTATTAGAATTCGACTTCACTTCCTTTCCTTCCGAGCGAACGGGGAACAATCCCATCCCGGTCTTTCTCAAGCTCCCGGTCTTAATCCAGGCCGTAGAGCAGGGGTAGTCAAACTGCGGCCCTCCAGATGTCCATGGACTACAATCCCCATGAGCCCCTGCCAGCGTTCGCTGGCAGGGGCTCATGGGAATTGTAGTCCATGGACATCTGGAGGGCCGCAGTTTGACTACCCCTGCCGTAGATCAACTTGGAAGGCTCTCTAGGGGAGATGTTTGTGATTTTCGGAGGCGAAGCGCCGCTTGGGGGACAGAGCGGATGCCATATTCAGCCACCCCTCTTTTTGCCAGGTGCGCCATCCTCTTGCCCAGAGAACGGGCGGGCCAGCTCCGTTCAAAGCAATGGCTCCGCTGACCGCAGGCAGACGCGGGTTTCTTGAGAAGGGATCGTGGCCATAGCGCGGCACTCCTGAACACTCTTAAGGAGGAAGCTGGCCCTCTCGAAGTCTGGGCAACTGAGCAGACCTGCTTGGGGCCGGGCGGGAGCCCAGCTCCTTTGACTCCGGGTGGGGTAGGGAAAGCGATTCCTGTTGAATTTAATGGGCAGTTGGGCTTCTCTGCAATCTGTTTGGGATGGGGCTGCAAGTCTTAGATTATTTTTAAGGGTGGTGGTGGTGCGGAACCCCTCCCACCTCTGTCCTGGCTCTCCTCCTCTGTTCTTTGGCTTTTTAATTTGGTTTCCTGGTGTTCAAAGGGTCCTTTCGGGAAGGCGGGCTCCCCCGCCCGGTTTGCGGCGCGGCCGGCGGGTAATTTATAGCTTCGCTTTCAGAGCCGGCCCAGCAAGCGGGCCCGCGTTCCACGCCTTGGCTGGGGCATAAATTACAGAGTAAAGACACCCCCCCCCCCCTCCTCGCCTTCCTCTCCGCGCTGCGGTCACTCGGCGGGAAGGGGCAAGGTGGCAGCAAACCTGCCTTCCCCAGCAGGTGCGCTTCTGGGCGTGCCCGTTCGCGCATCTCCCCGGGGCTCTCCATCTCCCCCGGAGCTGGTTCCCTTGGTCCTCTGGAGGGTTCCCTGAAATAAACGGGGATCCCCCCCCCCCCCCGCTGAGCAAGGCGCCTGTGGTCCCGATTCACAAGAGAATGCCCAGCGCCTCACTGTAGAGCTGCGGCTCTGGCGGAAAACTTTGGAAGGGGTCCGTACAAGACGGTGGGTCAGTTCAGAAACCTGCTGGGAACGCCCCGAGCAACCCGTCTTTCCGGGTTTCCATTGGGACCAGTCGCTGCCCCGAGACGTTTCCAGTCTGTTGAGGCCAAGCTCAGCGCTTGGCAATTCAGCTCTTCCAGTGACGGGGATGCGAAGCCAATCCCCTGCGTGCTTACTTGGAAGTAATTCCTACTGGATTCAATGCGGCTACTCTCAAGTAAGAGCACGCGTGGCTGCAGCTTGAAGCTTCGGCATAGAGGATCTTATAAGGGTTGCCTTTCCGCAGGATTCAACCAAGCCTGGTTCTTGGTTAAATCCTGCGCTAAATGCATAAAGGAACTAATTCTAAAACTCGGGCAGGGGAGTCTCCTTGGACTTGCTTGGCTGCCGGGGCCATCCCAAACAGACAGTTGCAAATAAAGGAGAGCTCCCGGCCACCCTTTCCTCCGTTCCCCTGCTGAACCCATCGCCCCGGAGAGGCGGCCCGTTTACAATCCTGGACCGCCGGTTTTCGTATATGTGTACAAATGCCTGTCTCAAGAAAACCCGCGCTTTGGGGTCCAGTTCTTTACAGCAGCAGCAGATCTAAAGCATTTGGCATTTTTTTTTGAGAAGTTTTTGAGAAGGCAGCCCGTGTATTGAGGGGAAGAGGATTGTCAAGGGGAGTTGTGCGGGGCAGCCCGTGGGCTGTTTCAGGCTGTCAAAGGGGGTCCTGGCAATGGGGCCGGGGGATGCAAAGAGCGTGCTGGGGAGAGGCTGCCGGAAGGCAGGGCCACTGGGCCCAGTAGACGGAGCTCAGAAGAGGGCCATCTATTCACGAGCAAATGCAGCTTCCGCGGTGCCAAAAAACCGGCCCCGACAGCCCGGCGTTCAAGAAGAGCCCAGCCCCAACGAAGCCCTGAATGGTGCCCGTCGGGCAGAAGCCAGGGGGCTTCCAATCATCCCCTCCCCCTCGGATCTGCCCGGTTCGAGTCCCCCTGACGGCAATGGCGGCGTCGGGCCCGTGCTATCGACCCCGGTCGGACCCAGAAGCGCCGCTGGATCCGGCCGAAGGAGGAAACTCCCGCAGCGCCGGTAGCTGCAGTACGGAGACGGCTGCAGTTTTTGTTTTCGTTCCCATCCATTTTACGCCTTTCAATCGGATTGACTTCGGGCCCCTTCCCCGTCGGCTGGAAGTCATTTCGATTGTCTGAAGTGGCTTCGGGTGCCGGACAGGATCCATCCAACCCCCCGATCCAGCCGAGGTCGCCAGAGCGGAAGGCCAAGGGGGCTGACAATCGCCCGACCCTTCCCAGGGCACCGCGGGGGAGCCCAGTCCCAGGTCGTGCTCGAGCAAGACGGCAGACTCCCCCGCCCGCTCTTGGCCGAGCTTTCGGTTTCCACCCTGCGGTCCCAGGACGGGGCTGACCCGGCGGCGCTGGGCCTTTCCCTCCACTCCGCCTCCCCCGAGGCCTTCCCGTCTGCCTTGTAGGGGGGAGCGCGGAGAGAGACATTCAGAGGCTATAATGGGGGTTCCCCCCGGATATTTTCCTCCCGTGAATGAACTGGCTCCCTTTGGAACGAACGGGGTGGGTGGGGGGAGGTCCAGGCCACTGAATTTGGATCGAATCCCTGTCTAGAGTGACCAAATCGCACTTTCCCCGGGCTGGCTCACCGATTCCGTCCTCCCCCCTTGCGCGGGAGGAGAGCTACGAGATAAGAAATCCTTCTTTGTGTCTAGCAAAAAAAGGAATAGAAAAAGCTTTCTCAAGACGGTTCCTTCGGCGGCTCCGGGGAGCTCTTTTCGTGGCCGGAATCCCTCCCTGCCTCCCCCCACCCAAGCGAAAGCGGCGGCTGCTCCGCGTCCTCCCGGGGATTCTCCGAAGGCCCCAGACCCTAGCCTGGCCCCGAACGGCTCCGATCCCCCGCTAACCAGGCCGGAGAGTCGGGCGCAGCGCAAGGCCTGGATCGCCGCCCTCTAGTGAGACTCCGCAGGCGGCGCGCCCCGGTGTGCTGGGAGTAGAGCCCGAGGAGGACGGCAGATCCCCGAGAAGGCTTCCGCGGAGCCCCTCGACGCCAAAGGAGGCGAGAAGCGGCGGATTCGCAGGAAAGGCACTCAGCAGAGAAAGAAGGCAAGTGCCACGGGAAGGAGTGGGAGTCACGACCCTCATACAGGGCTGGTCAGACCCTAGTCTTTACTGAGAGTATTAGAGGTGTACACAACCTCTGGAATCCCCCAAAGGACATGTTTTTAGCTGAGCCAACACTGGAATGTATCACTGCTTTTCTCTTATTTTGCAGATGTGAATCATTTCTGCTCTCCTCCTGTTGAGATTTTTGGTCTTTTAAGGAAGTGTTAGTGGAGATAAGTGGATCAAGGCTGAAAAATGGAATGAAAATGAAATGAACGTGAATATTTTGAAGGTATCGAGAAATCGAAATCAATTGTGTTCTTTCTTTCTTTCTTTCTTTCTTTCTTTCTTTCTTTCTTTCTTTCTTTCTTTCTTTCTTTCTTTCTTTCTTTCTTTCTTGCTAAGTGCAATGGAAAGATAGGCCAGATCATTACTTGGGAGTAAACCCGGGAAGGGAGGCCTTGACGGATCGCGCGTTCTGCTTTTGTTAAAATTTACGAACGAGCCATAAGAGCTGCGCCTTCCTCCCCCGTCCAGGCTCTTGGAGACCCGCTGGATGGGAAAGCCAAGCCCCGCCGGGCTCTCCCCGAAACCGAAAGACTCGTAACTAACTTTTCCGACTCATTGGCAGAACCAATCGGTAAAGAGACGGAGCCAGTCGAGGCCTAGAGGCCGCCCTGTCGCATGCGCTCGCCTCCCAGCGCGACATCCCTCCCTTTCGCTGACGGCTTGGTTTCGTTGGTTCAGACGCATTATTCAGATGGGCGCTGCCGGTTTCGGGTGAGGCGTCCTCCTCGGACATCCCCACCCCTCGGGGTCCTTGGGATAGTTGTTTTGCGTTGCGTCCCTCCAGGGGCCGCTGTCGCCTGTCCTTCCAAATCGGTGTGACATCGAATTCAGCCTCGCCTCTCCCCCCCCCCTTTTTGTGCCTCCGCAGCATTGGCGGCCCCCGGGGGCACTGGGCAGGTTGGCCCTGGGATGCCGTCCAGAAGCACTTGCTGGGCCCAGCCGGAGGGCAAGGCACTTCGCCGGAAATACTCACAGGGCAGTTTCGGCCGCTTGGCCAAGAGAAACGCCCGCGATGCAGCCCAAGGGTCAGTGCAGAAGAGGTGAGGCGCTCCGGCGCATCACTTGCATCCATTGGCATCCTCTGCCCCCCCCCCGCCCCCGAAGTTTACACCCACAAGACACTGGTGGGGAGGGAGCATCAGAAACCACCTGGCTCCTCTTTGCTCCCCTCCCCAGGGACCTAATCCCTTTCTTGCCAGCTTCCTTCAGGGGCACCTTTGCTTCTTATCTTTCTCTCCACGCTTGATCTTTTCCCCTCCCCCTCCCGTTTGGAAGGTCTACTTCCTTCCGCATTTCTTTCCTCCCCCCTCTTTTCTTCTTGCCCTCCTTGGCATCAGATGAGAGCAAGGGCATGACAGGCACTGCTCCACTGTGAATTGTTTTTTATATCAGGGGGATAGATTCCCACTTCAGAATTTCAGGTGTGTGCAGTGCAGTGTTTGAGAGGCACCACGACTGCAGAGAACATATTCTTGAAGGTGTGTAGATCAGTAGAAAGTCTTGGGAAGGGGTGTGTGTATAAATTTAGGCTTAGAGTGGCCCAAGGTTACCCAGCAAACTTCCATGACAGGGTGGGATTTGAACCCGGCTCTCCCAGGTCCTGGCCCGGAATTTTAACCACTACACCACATGGGCTCTTTGTCTGAGACCAGCCCCATTCCTTCCTTCCACTGGACTGGAACCCTGTGCTGCCAAACACCGGAGCGCTCTTGCAAGGTGCAAAATCCTCCCCTTTCTAGAGAACGTACAGAGAAAACACAACATGGAACTGCCCGGAGGTAAGCTCTGTATAAGCCTAATCTCACCTGACGTGGCCTCGAAATTGGTTCTCAAGAAAATCAAACCTCCTGAGTCGCCAACTGAAATGAAACCTCCTCTGCACACTTAGGTGGGCGAGACCCCTTGAGCGTTGATGTTGCCATCAAGTCATAGTCTCACAGATGACCTTTGGAGACCCCAGGGGGGTTTCAGGGCAAGAGACGTCCAAAGGTGGTTTGCCATGGCCTGCCTCACAAGCCTGGTATTCCTGAGAGGTCTCCCATTCAAATACAGCCCAGGGCTGACTCTGCATAGCTTCTGAGATCTGTTGAGATCTGCCTACCCAGGTCAGGGCCAGTGGAACTTACTTTTGAGTAAATGAACACAGGATTGGGCCACACATTGATGTGGCTTCTTTGTCACACTTCTCCTTCATTTTCTCCCCCCCCCCTTTTATTGCATCCCCCATGGATAACTTTACCAGCATTCCAAATTAGCCGCATGGAGCACATTTGCTGGACCACCCTGATTTTGCACAATGAATCCTCTAACAAGAGTTGCAAAATGTCATTGTTATTATTTCCTCCACCCCCACCCCCAACCCTTTGTAAGTCATGGAGAAGGAACCTGATGTGGTTCCATGGACACCCCCCTCCCCCCTTACTAGACAGTTTCCTTTGCTGGCCTCTGGCTTCTGAGAAGACACCAGATGGGGCCGACCCACCTCTAAGCCGAGGGCTACGAACTCCTTGCCAGCAACTGCAAGCTGCAACGCTCAGGGTCCTCCAGCCCGACTGATGCATGGGCATTTCAGGAAATTAAGGTGTGAAAACCCCAATGCAGGATAGGTGCCCTGAGGGCATACTTGTACCGCTTTGATCTCGAAGACACCTTTCTTAGGGAGTTGGTTTGGAAGCCTCAGTGGCTGGCTGTCCCAAGAGGAGTGTTTATCTCATCCCCCTTGGGCATCAGCAGTCTCGCAGGCTTCCCCCCCCCCACACCACCAAACGCTTAATCACTCCCCCCTTCAGACATGCCTAAATTTATGGGTGTGTTTTTTTCTAGGCTTAAAAGGCATTATTTCAAAAAGGTGTCTGCTTTAGAAGAATCCTCTCTCCCAAGGGCTGGAAGGTTATCAGGACCGATAAAGAGTTTCACCTCTGGCCTCCGGTTGTCACTGATGGATGAGTGACACTTACCTGGTATTCCTCTGCTCTCATTAGCTTGACTGGGCTCTTAATTGTTTTCACACCTTTTCCTTCCTCCTGGACAAAGTTTGGTGCTCTCCAGCAACTGCTCCCCCCTCTCTTGGGCGTCCCTCCGTTAGAGACTCTCTTGATGCATCTGGCAGTTCTCTTGAGGCTTTGAGTGACTCACTGGTTTCATTTATTTCAAAATGTATACCCTGCTTTTCTCTCCAGCAGGGACTCAAACGCCATCTCTGTTGTCCTGCTTCAACGGGTGAGAGAGGAGCTGAGCCCAGGTCATCCAGAAAGGTTTCAGGGCAGAGCAGGGAATCTACCCTGGGTCTCCTGGATCCTTTCTTGATACCCTAGCTAGCGCAGCAGGGCAGCTCTGTGGATCTATGCCCTTCACATGCCAAAGATGTGGCACAGGGAACACTTCAGGAATTTCTCATCCCATCAGTTCAGCCCCATCCAGAAATGTGTCCACCCTTGCTGTAGCTCGGGGGTCAACCATAAGTTCTGGCTCTGAAGAGTAAAACTTCTTTGCTAAAGATATTAAATAGACCGAAGGCAAATAGACAAAATCATTTTTTGAACTGACATGACAACTTGAGTTTGCTAGATATCTGGAGATGGCAAAAGGGTTCTTCCAAAGAATTTACCTATTTTCTGGAAGAAATCCTTCTCAAGGATAGTATGTTCTGGTTATTTAGAGAGAAAAAAATATTGATTTCTAAGACAGTTGATGTTGAGATTTTTACCCCTCCCCCCAATTTTTGGATCATGAGCCTGAAAAGTTGATCATTAAAAGGAAACCAAACAGATTTAGATGGAGATTAAACAAAATTTTATTACAAAGGGAATCCATTGCAGGAGGATTGCAAAATAAAACTGGGGGGGGGGGGGAATCTGAAAGCAACCTGAAAAAAAGGAACTGATATGAGAATAGTTTGGGATGCCAGTAAAGCTTTTATTGGAGATATTTTATTCAATATAATGTTGGCCTCAAGGAAAAAGAAAAGGAGAAAATTCAGAAGATTGAAAGAGAGATTCAAAAAGAAAAGGAGTTTCAAAAGTGTCCAGAAAATGCTAGTATATTGTCTAAGATAGATTTTTTTGTTGTTAATGCAGCAGATGTCAATGCTGACAGCAGGGCAAATGGAAATGGAACTGAACTTTAGAAAACAAAAACATTTTGAACATGCAGATAAACTGAGGAGATGGCTGGTTTATAACAAAAAAAAAACAGAATGGAAAAATATAGATACTGAGGATACAAGAAGGTGATAAAATTCATACAGATAATGAACCTATTCAAGATGAACCTTTTATAGATATTACACAAATTTATATAAAGAGTATGATGCAAGAATATCTTTAGGCCAAAATTGACCACTGATTACAGAAGAAAATGGGCACAGCCTGCTGCCAATGAGGTCCCAAGTAGGCTGTAGGGGGGACTAAATGGTAAAGCCTTAGTATGGGCCACAGGGGCCATGAAGGTGGCTAACAAATGAAAAACCTACATAACAAAAACCACGTCTTAAAAACTATTAAAAGCCAGGCAAAATTAAAACCAGAGCAAAAATACACGCAAACACAGAAGCATAAAAACAACAACTACTGTGCCACTCAAGGCAGTATGCAACAGCTTTGCAAGAGGCCTTCTGTACAGCTGGTGCTGGTCGCATGAATACCAGCTTAGCTTCAGCCAGTGTCTGCCTTGTGTGTCTCCCACCTGTACTGGTCTCTGCTGCAGTAAGAAGGCAGTGGGCTGGATCTCATGGAGGATTTCTGCACATGAAAAGGCTTTCCGTGGATGGAACGTGGCCACCTCACCTCTCCCCTCATTCTGCAGCCAAAAATGACCCTTGGAATGCTATATCTGAGGGGGGTGGGACTCTGAGAACAACCTGTGGGAGGAGCTGGAGGTCTGCTGTGTGAGGGGAGGATAAGGTGAAAACTGCCCCCTCCATCTGCCAAAATCTTCTGTGGGATCCAGCCTCCTGTCGTTGTCATCCCCAGCCATGTTACAGCCCTCCAGGCAATGTACGGTGAGGTCTTCTGTCCATGTCTGCGACAGCAATAAAGCCTCAATCCATGGGCAGCTTTGAGTCGAGCAACCTTTATTCCAGGATAAGAGTTCATAAGTCAGCACTCGCTTCATTGGGTGCCGAGGAGAGTCACAGGGGTGGCCAAACTGTGGCTCCCCAGGCAGCTCATGGGAGTTGTAGTCCATGGACATCTGGAGAGCCACAGTTTGGCCATCCCTGCAGGGTGATGTATATCCTGAACAGAAAGGTGGCATTTGTGTAAGTGCTCTGTGTGTGTGTGTGTGTGAGAGGTGACTGTTATAAGGAGAGACAAGATTCAACCCAAAGAATAGGCAGGTCACTCAGCATGGATGTGAGGCACCCCCAACTTATCTTCAAGAGCTGAAACGTAAAACCTATGGAATGAAATCAGTAAATACAATAGGATGTCACGGAGATATAGCTGGAGTAAGGGAGGAGAGGGAGAAATCCAACCTGCAGTACGGAGCTCTTCCACCAGGCTGATGGTTGAGGCTGGCACAGTGAGGATGATCTGACACCCCCCTACGTGTCATCTCTGCCCCCTCTTCCCCCTTCCTCTATTAGATATTGCTGGGGGGGGGGATTGGAGGTTGGGGTACACCAGCCTGTTCTTTGGGATTTTTGACTTCTTGTTTTATGATTTTTATGTCCTAATGTGTTTTAATGGAATCAGAGTCCAGTAGCACCTTTAAGACCAATGAAGATATATGCAGGGCATGAGCTTTGGAGTTTTATCATGGACAATTGTGCCTTGGTATGAGCCGGTTCCGGGAGTGGTGGGAAATAAATCGTAACAACAACAACAGCAGCAGCAGCAACAACAGCAACAGCAACAGCAACAATAATAGTACATTAGGAATGCCACCTCCTTTGTTAAGTCTTGGGGGGCAGAATTACCCGGTCTTGAACTTGTTGCCAGAGCTGCTAAGCTACACTAGGTGGGATGAGCCCTCCGGCTCCTGGTGCTGAGAAAGGGAAGTGACATTGTTATTATTCCAAAGGAATTTGGGGCAGATGCAGAGAAGCTCAGCAATTCTAGGCCTTTCTGGCCATGTCTAGAGTGAACCGTCCATCCTATTCTGGATGCTGATGTCCACTACAGATCTTTGGCCGAGTGGAACATTTTAACAGTACATGCAAAATATTCTGAACTCAAGAATGTATTATGGAGTAAGTGCTAGTATTTATGATTGTAATCATTTTTTGTTATTGCTATTATAGCCTTGTAAAGCTTCCGCTTCTTTTGCAGAAGAAGAGTTGTTTTTTATATGCTGCTTTTCCCTACCTGAAGGAAGCTCAAAAGGCTTACAGTCGCCTTCCCATTCCTCTCCCCACAACAGACACCCTGTGGGGTGGGTGAGGCTGAGAGAGCCCTGATATCACTGCTCGGTCAGAACAGCTTCTTCAGTGCTGTGACTAGCCCAAGGTCACCCAGTTGGCTGCATGTGGGGGAGCGAGGAATCTAACCCGGCTCGTCAGACTAGAAGCCACTGCTCCATCCTAACCTCTATGCTGGTTCTTTGGTAGTCCTGTCAAACAGGACTCTACTGTTCATTTTACTGGGAGAGGGTGGGTAGAATCAATGGTCTGTTAACACCCCTAGCTGTCTTTTTAGCCCCCACCCACCCAGGAGCAGGTCTTGTGGACACAAAGGCCTCCAGAGAGTAGCAGCGTGGTATGATGATCGGAGCATCAACCTGAGGAGGATCGAGTTCAAATTCACTTGCGGTTATGAAGTCCACAGGTTGAGTTGGGCTAATTGCACTCTCTCTTTCAGCCTAACCTGCCTCACAGGGTTGGTATGAAGGCAAGACAGAAGAGGAGAGAACACGGAAGCCCCCTCAAGCTCCTTGGGGGTCAGGTGGGCTAGAAATGTGATGCCTTTAATTTGTTGCTGTACCTGACGCTTCTGCTTGCCTGCCTTTCAATCTGCCTCTGTCTTTGCTCTCGCTCCTTCTGGCAAACTTTCAGAGAGAAACCCTTCTGGGTCCATTCTCCAGATATTCTGCAGTCCAGGCAGGAAAATCCGGTCCATATCCTGGCTGGAACGTCCCTTTCAGAAATGCAACTACCTCAGGGGACTGGGGGAGGGAGAGGAAAACCCCCGCAGCATTTTAAATATGGATTACAGTGCTTCTATGAAAGACAGATGGGAACGGTTAAAAATGTTTATAACGAGGCTTAGCATTAAAACAATATATTAACGAAAGAAGCAGGACTGAGGGGAGACTGATTGGCAGGCGGGATTAATTACAAGATTTTCACCTTTCCAAGGGGAAGGCTAAGCTCGCCCAGGCCCAGAGTGGTGACCCACTTCGAAATTGTTTATGTGTTTTAGAATAGCCCAGGAGTCAATTAAAGAGAGAGGGGAGCTGGGATAAGTCTCAGTCCAAGGCTGAAGCCTATCTCGGTTTTAATCCCGGGGGAAAGAGGCATCCTTTCAAAGCAAGACCGTCTGCCAATTAACACAGCAACAACCAAATCTTGCTTCCCCGAAGAAATCACAGTTTTTAAAGAAGGGGTTGAGTGCATGGTTTCAGTTTCCTGGCATGGCCCAGGGAATCCTGCGCCTTTGTTGGGATCAGGCCTTTAGGGCCAAAGGATGATGCTGGGAACCCATAATCAAATTCCCAAGGAATGCCAATTATCTGAAAAAGCAGCCCTTTGGGTGCAGGGAACGGGGTGGCTGTTAGTTTTGCTCACTGTTCCATTTTCTCATGGGAAAATGCTCACCCCCCACCTATTCAAGACCTGATGGTACCTGCCGTCAAGTCACAGGTGACTTACAGTGACTCCTGGTGGAGCTTATAAGGCAAGAGACAAACAGAGGTAGTTTGCCCTTGTCTGCCTCCGTGCCATGAGCCTGGCAGGCCTTGGAGATTTCCCATCCAGATTCTAGCCAGGGCCAACCCTGTTGGGACACCCTGCTGTCCACCTGTCTCTTGCTACCCACATATTCTAGGCCAGGGGTAGTCAAACTGCGGCCCTCCAGATGTCTATGGACTACAATTCCCATGAGCCGCTGCCAGCATTCACTGGCAGGGGCTCCTGGGAATTGTAGTCCATAGACATCTGGAGGGCCGCAGTTTGACTACCCCTGTTCTAGGCAGACCCTGGAGAAGCGAAGTTTCAACTCTGTCCACATGTCAGAGCCTTTCCGGACTCAAACTGGCTTTTCTGACTTGAAACTATAGAGACGGAAGTCCTGGACGCATCGCAAAAATACAGGTTCTGAATATACATTTGTATTATGAGGAAGATGACTGCACGCCCCATGAAGAAGGATGCTTGAGGCCTAGAAGGATGCTTGAGCCAGTTTGGTGTGGTGGTTAGGAGTGCGGACTTCTAATCTGGCATGCCGGGTTCGATTCTGCACTCCCCCACATGCAACCAGCTGCGTAACCTATTTTGCCTTTCTTCCAGGCAGCCCATTCTCTCTCCTTTCTCTGCTTCCTTCTCTTAGAGCCAGTTTGGTGTAGTGGTTAGGAGTACAGACTTCTAATCTGGCATGCCAGGTTTGATTCTGAGTTCCCCCACATGCAACCAGCTGGGTGACCTTGGGCTCGCCACGGCACTGATAGAACTGTTCTGACCGAGCAGTGATATCAGGGCTCTCTCAGCCTCACCCACCCCACAGGGTGTCTGTTGTGGGGAGAGGAAAGGGAAGGCGACTGTAAGCCGCTTTGAGCCTCCTTCGGGTAGGGAAAAGCAGCATATAAGAACCAACTCTTCTTCTTCTTCTTCTATTGCCGAATAATGTCCTACTGTATGGAACAAATGAATGTATCTTCTTGACACATGGCTTTGAGGAATGTTGCATGTCCCATAGTGGAGACATAAGACTGACTTCTAATTGTACAATAAATAATTGTGAAAATATATTCATTGGGCCACCTTGTTACCCGCCATCAGTTTGTTTTTCAGTTTGTTGTACTCTGTCCACGGGTCGACCAGCACCAGGATGAGGAGGCCGGCCTTCTTGGATGGTGCCTTCGGCCAAGCAGCCTCCGAGCCCCCCTCTGTCCTTTCTTTTCTCAAAACCAGGAACAAAAAGAGATGCCCTCATTGGAGCTCTTCTGCAAGATTAGAGCACACCGGGCAGCGACTGGAGAAACCTGGGCCCATTCCGCACCCATTGCACAGTGCTTTCCCAAGAAGTAGATTTTCCTGTTCTGCAGAGGGAAATCCAGCTGCAAAAGCACATATTTATTTATTTATTTGTTCATTCATTCATTCCTTCATTTTTTTGATTTCTACCCTGTACCTCCCAGCATGTTGGCTCAGAGTGGCTTCCAACACTGTTTATAAAACATTCATAATAAATAGAATTTTACATATATTAAAACTTTAGAAACACCTTTAAAATAGTCATAGTGGTTGTATCAGCTGTCACCAAACTGTTTTGTTTGAGAGCATCAGGTTTTCGGAAGGGGGCATATCTATATAGAGGGAGACCAAGTGATGTTTAATCAGAGTTGTCTTGCTGTTCATTGGTCCCCACCACATGCTTGGCGGAAGAGCTCCATCTTACAGGCCCTGTGGAATTGACCCAGTACCGTCAGGGCCCTTGGCTCTTCCAGGAGCTCATCCCACCAGGTCGGGGCCAGGACTGAAAAGGCCCCGGCCATGGCTGAGGCCAGACATACTTCTCTTGGGCCAGGTATCACCAGTTTGTTCATACTGGATGATCTTAATGTTCTCCGGGGGGTATAGGCCCTGTTAGCATGTGGCCTTAAAGGTGAACACCAATACCTCAAAGCAGATTCAAAATTCAACTGGGAGCCAGGGCAGCTGCCTCATGGCTCCTCCATGGTGTGCTGCTGGGTTCTGGACCAGTTGCAGTTTCCGGATCAGCATCAAGGGAAGGCCCATATTGAAAGTGCATTATCCAATTCGTGTGAAATGGGTCCTGGTTTCAAATCTCCACTCAGCCATGAACTTCCTTTGTGATCTTGGTTTTATTTTTTTGTAGTCAGGATAAAAGTTGGGGCAGGGGTCATATGGGTCACCCTGAGCTCCTTGGAGAGGGGGGTGAGCATAATTTCTTTAAAAAAAAACTTTTTTGCCAGTAAAATACATCATGATGAAATCTTGCAGTCCATCAATACCAGCAGTTTAAGGGAGCCCCCCCCCCAGCATTTATTTTTCTTCCTTCCTTGTTAAAATTTAGAATAACAGAAGGGACCTAAACTGATTAAAACATAATAAGTTAGTGCATATTTGGGGCAGGTGTTACTTTATGAAGTCAAACAAAGAAAGGACAGGTACGTTTCCCAAGGAGTTGGCATTAAAAATATCAACAATGGAAGATACAGTGAAAGGGTATGTGACATGAGAGGTGAAAGGTGAGAGATGAGAGAAAGATGGGAATGCTATTGGTTGGAGAGATGTCAGCTCTTGAGCACATATGAACTAATGTTCAGGTTTGAAAGAGAGGGAGAACTGATTTAGAGGTGTAAGGCTGGTGCTCTTGATGATGTCATACCTGGAAGGGAAAGACAGCAGGGAAGGATATCTATCAGGGATCCAAGCAGGCAGCAGGCTCTGAAGCACAGACTGGAAGCAGGGCAAGTTAGGTCCTAGCCTATGATTTCCAAGTGCCTCTGTTGTTGCCAGGGAGAGATTCCATCCACACCAAGGAAGCTTCTCTGCACCAAGAGGCAAGACAGGTCAGGCGCTGCCCTCTGACCTCGGGATGCTTCCAGGGCTCATTTCGCACACAGCGGATAATGCACTTTCAATGCACTTTAGAAGCAGATTTCTCAGTTTCACACAGGAAAATCCAGCTGCAAAAGCACACTGGAAGTGCACTATCCAATGTGTTGCCGAATGAGCCTAGGTCAGTCTGGTTATTAGCCGAGCAACTGCATGTCATTTATGTTAGCAGTGGGACAAAGAACTGGAATATATTCCTGTTGAAGAGGCTGTTGTAACATCTGGTGGACAGAGAGCAGCAGAGTTGGGTCAGCCCCACAAGAGGACCGGGGGCAGATCTGATGCACTTTAATTTTCATACACCCCATTATGTTCAGGACTGTGCATCATCCATTGAGTGTTGTGGCCAGATCTACTGGTTTATGGGAGCCTCCCTAATTCAAAGTACATGCTAAGGTGGGGGGGGGGGTCTGAACTTGCTGAGATTGAGGCCACTTTCAGGGCCTTTTGCAACAGGACGTTACTCCGTGAAATGGCGAAACCCATTTGCAACTGACGGATACAGTTCGTTTAAAGTGGATTGGAAGTGCATTATTCAGAGTGTGTGAAAGTGCCCTCTGAGAGGGAAAGAGACATTGAGATCATAGAGGACAGCTCAAGGTCAACCCTGGATGCCACTGCAGTGAAAAGGGAAAACTCTAGTGTTGGGATTTTTAAGAAAGGGACTTAAAATCAAATAGCCCCTATTGTCATGCCCCTTTATAGAGCTAATGGCTCGACTTCATTTGGGATATTGTGTCTTGAAAGTGGTGTGGCAGGGCTCGGGAAAGTGCCAAAGAGTGAACCTAAGATGATTAAGGGATTGGATTGTAAGCCGTGATTTCTTCGGGTAGTAAAAGATGATTAAGGGATTGGAGTGCCTTTTGGATGAGGAAAGGCTGAAGAATCTGGGCCTTCTCAATTTAGAAAAGAGATGATTAAAGGGGGTGGTGGTGGTAGAGGTTTATAAAATTATGCCCAGGGTAGTGAGAGCAGACAGAGAGAACTTCTCCTCCCTCTCCCAAAATACTAGAATTTAAGGGCATCCAGTGAAGTTGGTGGGCAGTTGATTCAGGAAAGATACTCAATGAGTGATTCAAATGTGGAATTTGCTGACCCATTAAGAGAGCAATCCTAAGCAGATCTACTCAGAATTCTGCTAAGGTCTACACCAGCTTTTCTCAACTTTTTACAGATGAAAAACCCTTGAAACATTCTTCAGACTTCAAGAAACCCCAGAAGTGGCACGAGCGTGCAGAATATGGTTGGGAAGGCTTGCTGTGTACACATCCACCTGAGGCCCCGCCCTTTCCCACTGCCTCCAGGCCATTATGGGAGGGATGGGTGGGTGGGCATGACCATATATGGTCATATCACCTGATAAATGTTTAACAATTTTAAAAAAATATATAAAAAATTAATTAACTCCCAGGCATTCGGGGGCTATCAAGTAACCCCAGGGTTTCACGGAATCATAGAGTTGGAAGGGATCCCCAACGTTGTCTTGTCCAACCCCCTGTGCAATGCAGCAACTCACAACTAACTGCCCACCCACAATGACCCCAATTTCATGCTCCAGTGATTCCCCCCCCCCACATACACACATACTAAAAGTCTCCAGAATCCAGCCTGGCCTGGAGTAAATTCACCTACCATCCCAAAGTGGCAATCAGCAATTCCCTAGGTATGCAAGGAAAAGCCACAAGAGACAAACACCGGCAACCCTTCCTGTCCACTTACAATCTGCCTACGTTCATAAAATCAGCATTTCATGACACCCTGGTTGAGAAAGACGGATGTACTCAATGGGGCTGGCTCCCACCAAAGGGGTTTTAGGACTGTCTTGTAAATGATGCAACATTTCAAAATGAGACCCTACTTACAGCAAACTATACACAGAAGTATAGGCTGCAGTCCCTGATTATTTATCCAAGCACCGTGCTATCCCACTGCTTGTCTTGAACGATTCGGTTTTGAATAGTCCAGGTCTGCCCTATCAAAGTCAGGGGGCATGTTTCAAATATTATAACAACAACAGCAGCAGCAGCAACAACAACAATTCATTTGTAGCCTGCTCAGGGTGGGTAACATCAGTAAAATCAACATACAGTTTAAAACTTTAAAACAATTGACATACAGAGGCAAGCCCTCTGAAATACCTAGACAGGGGAGTCCTCTACAACAGGGGTAGTCAACCTGTGGTCCTCCAGATGTTCATGGACTACAAACGCTGGCAGGGGCTCATGGGGATTGTAATCCATGAACATCTGGAGGACCACAGGTTGACTACCCCTGCTCCAGAAGGTAGCCAGTCTTCTAATTTCTCCTTCTTTGTGGTGCCCAAAACAACATGGTACTCTAACCAGAGCGGAGTCAAGCGGTACCCTCACTTGTGATCTGGACACTATACTGCTTTTTTGCACCCTGTCAGATCCCACACGGATGATCATGTAAGTGACCATTTTGCTAGTTGGGGATAATTTCCGCCCCAAAGAAAAATTAAATTACAAGTGTGGAATAAATGCAGGCCTTTTGGAGGGAATGGACTCTCTCCTCCCAACACTCTCACCAGTAGTTTCTTTGGGTGTGACTCACAAATCAGTCAACGTTCAGCAGATGGCAGCAGCGCCACAAATTTGAGACCCGTGAGTGAGCCAGCAATCCAGAGAAGGTGGGGGAAGAGGGGGGTTAGTTTCTCCACCCACCCCATCTTGAAGGAGATCGAGCAAAAGTGAAACCTACAAACGAATTTTCACTGCTATTGGAAAACTAAAAAATAATTGGAACTAGACAAGACCCGAAATGCAGGGAACTGAAAGAGCAGGTTGCTGTCAAGACTACAAAATACATTCTGACATTAGGTAGCAGAATTCTGGAGCCAGCAAAGGTCTTCTCCAGAATACCGGCCCAGTTTTCAACAAAATTGCTCAAAATTGTTCCCGGGCTTCTCCCTGCCAGGGCTCCATTTGGGTCAGGATCCTGCATGTGACAGGAGGGCAGTCTGATTTGGTGGTTAGGAACCCTGGCTGCAAGCCTAGCCCTTTGCCTTCGATGAATCACCTCCACATGGGCCTGGTGCCTCTGCCTGCCTTGTAAAGATGGGGGAGACCCTGAGGGGGTGGTGATTTGGGTCTGGGTCTGACTGAGGGATGGGCTTCCCTGATCCTGGCAAATTAACAGGACCTCCTGTTAGAGTAATGGTTCTCAACCTTCCTAATACCGCAACCCTTTAATACAGTTTCTCATGTTGTGGTGACCCCCAACCATATAATTAGGCAAGGGTTCTTTCACAGAAATGAAACAAAAACTGACCAATGGCATGAAGATCCATTGTTCATGATTGTAGATAATTGGTTTTTCCCCAGGGTTTCTCAGTTCAGTTCTGCCTCTTGTCCTATCATGCTGATCTCGCTCTTTTCCGCTGCTCCAGACAGATGAACGCTCTATTTCGATCTACCCTGCAAGGCTGTTGTGTGGATGGTGCCCCCCCACAGTCAAGCTGCTTGCCCTGCCATGACCCCTGTGAAAGGGTCGTTCGACCCCCAAAGGGTTCCCGACCCCCAGGTTGAGAACCAATGTGATAGAGCCATGCACTCATCTAGGGGTGGCTTGAAACCCAAGGCATCCACGTCTGACCACCCTTGGAATTCCAGAGGCCCTGTGACCTTCCTTGGGGATGGGCTTCTGCTCCACATGTTCTTCCTTGGATGAGGAGTCCATTGCTAAATCTATCAGAAGAGAAGAACCTGTGTCTTGTCTTGGCCTTCAGCAGGGGCTATGAGAGAGCAGAAGAGATGGGATGCTTAGTGCCCTCGCTTTCGCCTTGTCTCTGTTTTTATTGCTGCCCCCTTTGCTGTGTAGGCTGATCACTCTCAGGGAAGTTCCTTCCCTCCTACCTACTTCTTTTCCAGCGTCCTCTCAGGCACACGCAGCCACAATCGTCCATCTTAGGCACCATGGATGCTGGCATGGCTCCAGACACACAGAATAGATGAGGTTGGTCGCTCTCTTTCCTGCACATGTAGTTCCTTAATAAATGGCTTATATTACTTTGAGAAGACTAACGAAGTGGCGGCTCATTTTACCGTTTTCTCTCTTGCACACCCACACAGACCGCATGGTCAGTTTCCTGCTGTTCACCTACGGCAGTGGTCCCCAACCCCCCAAGCGAGAAGCTCTCCAGGCCGCGAGCAAATCGGCCGCCAAAGCGGCCGATTAGCTCGCGGCCCGGCAAGCTTCTTGTTTCGGGAGGGGAGGGAAGAGAAGCTTGCCGAGCTGCAAGCTAATCGGCCGCTTTAGCGGGGCTGGGAGGGGGAGCCGCGGCCGCCGGCATGGTGGCGGCGCAAACGCGCATGCGCAGCAGTCCGCGCATACGCGTTTGCACTGGGGCTGCCACGTGTGTGCGGGCCCCCGGGCCGCCCTCTCCCCTCACTCCAGAGCGGCGGTCCGCAGCGCGCGAGCGCTTGTGGACCACTGACCTACGGCACTCTGCTAACTTTAGGGAATATTGTCCAAATAGTCCATCCAAATCTGAGCACAGATGAGTGAATGGGTTTCTTTCATGAGCCTCGTACTGAAACGACTGGCAACAGAGGAGCCCATAATTTGCGCCCCAAGGAAATGCTTGTGGATCTCAATGTTGCCCAGATTCTTGAGAGCTTGGTGGGCCAAAATATCCTTGCAGGAGGGTTATTTTACTTTTCTGTTTTGGGGAGGCATTCCATTTCCCCAATTTCCATTGTTGTCATCGACATCTGACGATGTCTCCCACGGCGTTTATACATCCTGCGCCTTTTAAGTGCCACTGATGAGCAACCAGCAACAAACAGGGGTCGTTTAGGCAAGGTGTCTGGTTGATCGGGCCCCGCATGTGAGCCGTTTGGGAGAGCTGAGAGTTGGTTTCTAGTGAGGATTTGGATGACGACCTGATCGAACATAGTGTGGGACCTGCTACGAGGAAGATGTAACCATCAAAACACTTTAAAGAACACAGAGATTAGCTTCAAAATAGGTGAGGAGTTTGATGAGATGACAGGAGAATACAGGGTCTCGTGACTCTATTGGTCCCCAACCTTTTAATCACTGGGGACCGGTCAACGCTTGACAATTGTACTGAGACCCGGGGTGGGGGTGGGGGTAGTCTTTTGCTGAGGGATGTCGCCACCCTCCTCCGCTTGCTTTCCCACCAGCACTCTTGACAGAAAGATAGCGGATGGAAACTGGATTGTGGAATGCCCTGTGAACGATGTTGTATGCACCACAGACCAAGAAAAAGCATAAAGGCTCTTGCCACCTGACAAATGGGACCTTGAAGTGGAAGATAAAGTTCAGTTCATAAAGCAAGAGCCCTGTGAGGCTACTGACATCCAAGAACTGACTTGTTTCCTGGCTGATTCTAATGCAGCTGTGTGTTATCTGAAGTCCTGTGGTTATTCAATAATATGTTTGCCTTTGAGAAAAGCTAAATAATAATTTAAAAAACCACCCATAAACAAGTTGAATTGTGACAATTCTGTGGATTTTCACTGCTGTGGTTAGGAGAAAAGGCCATTTCTATTTTATCCTAAGTAAGCAGGATTCATCATCATCATCATCATCATCATCATCATCATCATCATCATCATCATCATCACCATCATCAATATGTATATAACCCACAAACAGGACAAGCTATAACTTATACAACATTGCTAGATGTTAATATTCACGTTTCTTAAAACAAGAGAGCCAGTTTGGTGTAGTGATTAGGAATGTGGACTTCTAATCTGGCATGCCAGGTTCGATTCTGCACTCCCCCACATGCAGCCAGCTGGGTGACCTTGGGCTCCCCACAGCACTGATAGAGCTGTTCTGACTGAGCAGTGATATCAGGGCTCTCTCAGCCTCACCCACCCCACAGGGTGTCTGTTGTGGGGAGAGGAATGGGAAGGCGACTGTAAGCCACTTTGAGCCTCCTTCGGGTAGGGAAAAGTGGCATATAAGAACCAACTCTTCTTCTTCATCATCATCATCATCATCATCATCATCATCATCATCATCATCATCATCATCATCATCATCTTATGATTTATTGGATTTATATACTGCCCTCTTGTATTTTGATGGCTCAGGGTGGTGAGCATCATAATCAGGCAATAGAAGTTAAAAAATAAATCCCTAATAAATCAAAAATTATTCTCATTAAAACAACAGTGTCCCACGTGGTTTAAAATCAATGCGCTAGCCTGTTGAACTGATGACCCTCAACTTTGCAAGCCTGTAGGCTGCACCTTAGAGATTTGGGTAGATTTTGAATAGTTTATAATACATGATATTACATAGTTAAATTCAAGAGATGTTAAGATTCATGTTATAATTTCAGACAAAGTTTGTAGCCATTTGAGTTTTTACTCTATGAAGAGCTCTGTTTTTGTATTTGGAAATAGTAAGTATAGGGGAAGGTGACTGGTGTTTTGTTAAGCTGTATAACAAGTGCGTATATGACTTTTACAATGTATATTTGTTGTTTTAGACCATTACTGAAGAAGAAAATATTTGTATTTGGAAATAATCATTTCTGAAGAAGAGCATCTCGAAACATAGCATGGACTGGTGGCTTGCCCAGTATTGAATGTTCAAATACAGAGGGTTTTTTTTTTGTTATACAGACACTACTGTTGTTTGTAATGCTGTGTGAGAAATGTTTGCACAGTAGCTGCATTTTGCCTGCATTTCGTTATTTATAACCCGCCCTCCTGTATTTTGGTGGCTCAGGGCGGTGAGCATTATAATCAAACAACACAAGTACAAAAATAAATCCCTAATAAATCAATAATAAAAGCTATTCTTATTAAATCAACAGTTCCCACTTAAATTATAGTTAGCAGCGGCCCAGTCAATTGATTAATTCCAGCACACCTTGGATGCTCTCCTCTGGGCATCTGATTGAGGCCCAATAGACATTAGAAACTGAGAGTATTGAGGTGGTTCTCAAAATTCAATCAAAAGTTGGCAACTACTTCTTGGCAGCAGAACATCTCCTAACCTTCCTCTCTTGCAGCTACTTAACATGGGTGTGACACGCTGAAGGGCAAGCATCAAGGGATTTGGGCCGTGGACTTGTAGCTCCTAGCTCTGAGTGAGCTGAACCAGCCAAGGATGTTAGAGTCTCGTGTCATTTATCATTGGGTCTGTTGGGGGGTTTCAAAAATAGTTTTGCGTGTATTTCATAAGCCGCTTGGAATCCTGTGACAGTTAAGAGATGCAGGGTAGAAGTCCCTACTTCATTTATAATCTGCCTTCCTCAATGAAACTCAAGAAGGATTACAAAATGAGAGGCCAGTGCAATAAGAACAGGATGATGGTTGCCTCTATACATTTTCCCACTCTGAGGTAAACTCGCCCTACAAAATAAAAAGTTGTTCCCTCAGAGACTGAGCTGCCTTAGTAGCACGGTTTTCTGTATTATAATAAATATGAACTCATTGTTCCAACTGTCTCTACATTGATCTTTTTGCCTTAATTTAGTCCTGAAATTTTTTGGGTATGTGAAGAGTTGCCTTTAAAAAATGAAAACAAACCTTTGGTCGGAGTGCACTGAGGCCTTTATACCAACCAACGATTAAAAGGGAATTTCTGCACGTGCAAAATGTAGCTGGACAGCCTCTGAATGTTGGCGACACATTCAGGCCCCTCCAGATGGCATCGCCTACATCCAGAGGCTGCCCAGCAGCCAGATTGTGATTTCACCTATTTTAATTTGCAATGCGATAAATCCAGGAAAGTGGATTTATCACCATAAAACACATGAGCCACCGATGAGCTACTAGCAAGCAACCACGGCAAAGTATGGAGGGGGAAAGACACGATAGACTCAGAAGCTTTGTCCTGCCCTCGCTCCTGCCCTCCCCTTCCATTTCCTGCCCACTGAGGGAGGCAGATCCCCCCCCCACCATCAGTTCATTAAGTCTTTCTGTAGTGGATTTTTACTAAGTACCTCCTTCCCTTCCTCTTCTCAGTTATCAGACCCCCCATCCCTTCTTCTCCTCTCCACCCCCCCACTGGTCCTCCCGCTTGCCGCTCAGCCATTCCCTTACACAATTGCATAGGACTCCTAACCCCCCTCTCCCCCCATGAGCACTTCTTAAACTGGGCACTGCCTCCTTGCTGCGGACAAGCCGCAGAGCGGTGAGTGAAAGAGCGCATTGCTCTCTCTTTTGTTTTTTGCGCAGCATGTGAGGAAGGGAAAAGGCGAGATGCTGCGGCAGGAAGGCTTTAAAGTGTGGAAGGGAGAAATAGCGTGATTTAATATCCCACTATTGTGGATAGGAGGCATCGTGCAATTTGATCCTCTGTGCAGAAATGGCCAAAGATTTTCTTTACAAAGAGAGAAAGGGTATTTAGAATGGAAGAATCAGTTTTCTTTATACAAATCTGTTATTTCACAGCTTTTGGTACTTAATTACTAGCTTTTCAGTTGTTCACAAGCTTTTCTATTAGTTCTTAAGGTTTCTTTAAACTGACAAGCTTCTTTACTATGTTTATCCCCCAAACAAGTTTGTCTTTGATCTTTTAATCTATAGAATTCCAAGAACTCCCCTGGGTTTTCATAAAGCTGGCACTCCTAGTCTGTACCACAACTTCCTTCCTTCTGGAGCTTTCTGAGGTAACTGAAGTGCTTTCTCCCACGTATCTTAGGAAATACACCCCTGATTTCCCCTTTCTAACTAGGCAGGGATCCTCCTTCTCTTTCTTAAAAGAGTTCACCTTGTACTTTGGCCTAATGTGGAAGTAACAGACAGACTATCATTCTCACTTGCAAATAACCACTTCAGTTGTCCAGACCTTGTATGCAATAGCTCTAAAAAAACAACAGCCAACTCTGCTCTTTCACTAAAAGAAGAAGAATTGGTTCTTATATGCCGCTTTTCTCTACCCAAAGGAGTCTCAAAGCGTCTTACAGTGGCCTTCCTTACCTCTCCCTACAAGAGACACCCTGTGAATTAGGTGAGGCCGAGAGAGCCCTGATATCATTGCTCGGTCAGTGCCGTGGCGAGCCCAAGGTCACCCAGCTGGCTGCATGTGGGGGAGTGCAGAATCGAACCCGGCATGCCAGATTAGAAGTCCACATTCCTAACCACTACACCAAACTGGCTCTCTAGAGTTTCTCCTCAGATGAGTCTGTCATCTAAGGACCTGCCAGTATCAGACTTCTCTCCAATACAGACTCCCACTGAATCCCCACCAGCCCAGAACCAGTATATCAACTACCACCCAGCTGTGGCTGGCCAATCACAGGGCTCAAAGCAGCCTGCAGCCCTGGTTCCATCTACCTAGTGAGGGGTTTTTTTTTAAGTGCTGTCCATCACAGATATGTACAAACAATGAGATAAAAGAGTGTAATACATACTACAAACAGTGCAAACACATACACTCTCACACCCCTCCCCAATGTAAACAAAAATATATAATTTTAGTCCAGAGTAAGTTGGAGGGGAGAAGGCAGGATGGCACAGACCCATCTTTTCAGATCTGTTGGGGTCATATTCCCTTAATCAGCAGAGTGCACAAAGGCAGAAAGCTCTGTGCTCTTTTGTGTGTGCATGCAGCAAGAAAGCAACAAGCAAATAAGCAAGCTGAGGATCTTTCTTCAGAGCCAATGCAGTTGTAGTGGTTAGAGTTTTAATCTTGGACTTGGGAGACCCAGGTTCGAATCCCCACTCTATCATGGAAGCTTGAGCCAGTCACACACCCTCAGCCTATCCTCCCTCATAAGACTGTTGTGAGGGCAAAGTGGAGAATGATATAAGTTGCTTTTTCCCATTGGGGTAAAGACAGGGTATGAACAGAGTCAACAAATAAAATCTCCTGATATTCTAAAGCAACTGAGAAGGTCCTTGCTTGGGCTTAGCCTTGGTCTTAACCTTCAGCTACTCATTTTCCCCAGGACAAACCCTCCAGCAGCTATGGGAGGGGAAAAAGGATCTCCTCCCCCCCAATAATGCTGCTGCACTGACCCAAATAGGGTCCCACCACAGCAGTGTTTAGAGCCCTGTTCTTGGCCCATTCTGCTCACGTTGCCTAATGCACTTTCAATGCACTTTAGGAGGAGATTTTCCTGATCTGTGCAGGAAAATGCAAAAGCACAACGAAAATGCATTACTTAACTTGGGCATATAGCCCAGGGAATCCCGATTCCATCAGGTCATGGAAGCTAAGGCCTGGCCAGTATTTGGAAGAGGGGCCTCCAAGGATTTGGGTGATAGTTCCTCCAAGGAACACCAAGGGTCATGACACAGAGACAGGCAATGGCATACCTCCTCCAAAAATCCCTTGCCTGGCTCCCAGGCAGTCTTCAGATCTCCTGGCTACACTACACACACTGTATGATAAACAAACAAATAAAGCATTTGGAACACGCAGTCCCCAGCGGAATGTTTGTAAGAGACCATCTGGCGCTCTTCCTGCTCTACTTAGGCATGAGCAGGGTTGAGTCAAGGCAAGTTTTTTCCCCCCACCCTAAGCAGGATAGACCTGTCCCACCCCCTTCTGGGCTGGCGCTGCGACCAGCCAGGGCCAGCAAGTGATGCCAGTGGCTACCCCCGTGTGCTGCTGATGGATGGGAACAAGCAAAGCCCTGGCAGGCCATTGGCACCCTTCTCATTGTGCCACCCTCAGCAGTCACTCGGGTGGCCTGGCCAGAAAAGCCGCCCCGGGGACGGGCAGACCTTCCCTGCGTCGATGTTTGTGTCGACAGGTTTCTCCAACTTTTCACGTCGGTTACCTGGATTCCTTTGTATTGTGAATACACCGTCCAAAACGCACAGCAACGACACGGAGAATGCCTAATGGTGATTTCTTGGCACACAAATAAATGTTGACTTTAAAAGGCTGTGTTTCCCAGGAACGATTTAGCACGAGGCAGCAAAACCGACTGCAGGAGAATACGGCACCAGCAATTTGCTCTGCCTAAGGGGAGAAGTTAGATCGAAACGGGGACTTGGGGCCAGAACAACAGAGGTGAAACATTTTCGGAGCGCTCCTTTTGACTACGCTGCCTCCATTTTGTTATTTTTATTGAGTTTACTTGATGCTGCCTTTTTTGTCCCTTTTGTCTCCTTCCAAGGAAATTTGCAAATGTTTAGAAATAGTGCAGTGTTCATCCCTACTTCTCCAGTTCTCTTGGAGTACTGCAGTCTTAAGATTTTTACAAAATACTTTATTTTAAAAGACCCTATTTACCTGAAATGAAGCATGGGATGCCCCTGTGCCCCAAATGGGCTGTCAGGGAAAAGAGTGGGGTGCCCTACATTTGAAGCAAGAATGAAATAGGAGGGGTAGGACCCAGGGAGGGACCAGACACAAGGCAAGCAAGGGGACACTGGGATTCCAATATGGTGCATCAAATATTACAATATGATAAACAGACTCCCAGGGAGTCTTCAGACTTCAGTTGATTCTTTAATATCCAGAATTCTAAATAGATCCCAAAGTGTTTCGCTGTGTAGCTTTATCAAGGGACATTGATTCTTAGAAAATATGCAAAAGTATAATTGGTGATTGTTCAAAAAAAAATCAATAAATGCATCACAAGAATATACTTGACCAATGAATACCTACTCAAATTATTTTCAACTGGAAACTTCCGTTTAGAAGAACAATCTCCTAATACAGAATCTAAAGCAAAACAACAACAACAACAACAACAACAACAACAACAACAAGACATTGGAAATATTAATCATTGTGGTAACATGAATATAAACCTCTATCTGGTATGTTTGTTTTTTTTAACTTGTATACTATGCAGGCAACCACTGCAAAATTAAATGAACTAAGTTAGAGAAGAAGGACCAAAAAGTCCTAAATTCCTTTTCTAAACCCAAGTTATACTCGAAACTTACAAGATTATTATAACAATTCTATAAACTGCTGCTCCTAGCTTAAGGCATTCCAGATGCACCTGGAGGAAATGTGGAATACAGGCAGAGCACAGAGGCACCCTTCTGGGGCAACAGACCTGCCTCAGCTCCCTGAGAGACACACTTTGCTTCTTCTAGATGCTTCAGAGATTGCTCCCAGCAATGGCTCCCCTGTCTCTTTTGGAAATCTCTCTCCAAATCAGATGCTGCCACTTCTTTCCATCTAGCTCCCCCTCCCACCCGAGCTTCCCTGTGCCAAGGGGCCCTGGCTGTCCCTTCCAGTCCTGAGAGCTGGTTGGCCATAGCCAGCAGGAAACACAACCATCCCTTTGTCCTGCAGGACGAGCCGGGTCACAGCGGTCAAAGGCCAAGTGGGTAGGACAGAACCACCCAGAAAAGCAGGGGTAGTCAACCTGTGGTCCTCCAGATGTTCATGGACTACAATTCCCATGAGCCCCTGCCAGCAAATGCAAATGCTGGCAGGGGCTCATGGGAATTGCAGTCCATGAACATCTGGAGGACCACAGGTTGACTACCCCAGCACAAAAGAATCCTGCCGCCACCTCCAGTTCATTACATTGAAGAAGCATTTATTTCACAGGAACAATTTGGCACAAGAAAGCAAAACTCACTGCACAAGAATCTAGCACCATTTGCTTGGCATAAGGGAAGCAGTCCAGCCGAAAGTACCTTGAATGAAACATGGTTGGTCTTAAAGCTCTCTTAAAGCTTCTCAAGGGAGCGAAGGTAGTAATCAGGCTAGGATCGGGGAAACCCAGCTGCAAATCCTGACTCTGCAATGGAAGCTCACTGGTGAACCTTGGTCCGGTCACTCTCTCTTCCTCATCCTAACCTACCTCGCAGGGTTGTGGTTGTGAGGATACCTGAAGGAGGGAAGAATGTAGTTGTAATTATCAGTTTCATTCCTGCTGATGGAAAAAGGAGGGCGTAAATATGGGAATAAATAAGTCGATAAAGCGGCACCATGAAATCTCAGCAAGAGGGGAACAAATCAGCCGGCAGGGTTACTAACCCTGGAAATCCAAGATTCTGGAACTGGGTGCTCACGTCTTGGTCTGGGAGAGGGATCTACAAAGGAACCAGAGAGAGAAGAGGAAACTTGCAGGCTTTGACATCACTGACAGGAGGTGGGGTTTATTCTGAGCTGATCTCTTGAGGCAGGGGTAGTCAACCTGTGGTCCTCCAGATGTCCACGGACTACAATTCCCATGAGCCCCTGCCAGCGTTTGCTGGCAGGGGCTCATGGGAATTGTAGTCCGTGGACATCTGGAGGACCACAGGTTGACTACCCCTGTCTTGAGGTGTATAGTTGTTTGAAAAATCCAGAGATTTATGTCTGTATGTGTGTGGCAGAGGGAAGGGTGATTTTTGCCAGGGTTGGCATGCAGGGTGGGCCTTGAATTAATCATGTCCAAAGTAGAAGAAGAAGAAGAGTTGGTTCTTATATGCCGCTTTCCCCTACCCGAAGGAGGCTCAAAGCGGCTTACAGTCGCCTTCCCATTCCTCTCCCCACAACAGACACCCTGGGAGGTGGGTGAGGCTGAGAGAGCCCTGATATCACTGCTTGGTCAGAACAATTTTATCAGTGCCGTGGCGAGCCCAAGGTCACCCAGCTGGATGCATGTGGGGGAGCGCAGAATCGAACCTGGCATGCCAGATTAGAAGTCCGCACTCCTAACCACTACACCAAACTGGCTCTCCCCCCATGAACTCCCCCCATTAGCTTTCTAAAACAGTAGCTCAGGAAGCTGCCATGAAAATAACGGGGTCTCCTCCTCCTTGCCCTTATTATGCTGCACTTTCAATGTACTTTAGTAGCTGTTTTTCATGTTTTGCACAGGGTAATCCAGCTGCAAAAGCATAGGGAAAGTGCATTATCCAGTGTGTGCAGAATGAGGGTACCTTTCTCCTTTTCTGGCTCAGACAGAAGAAGAGTTGGTTTTTTTGTACCCTGCTTTTTACTACGCGAAGGAGTCTCAAAGTTTCTTACAACCACATTTCCTTCCTCTCCCCACAACAGACACCCTATAAGGTAAGTATGGCTGAGAGAACTGTGACCGGCCCAAGGTCACCCAGCTGGCTGCATCTGAAGGAATGGGGAATCAAGCCTGGTTCTCCAGATGAGAGATGCTGCTCTTAACCACTACACCATGCTGACAATGATGGGTTTAGCTGCTTCAGGATGAGGGATAATTTATTGGGGGAGGAGGGTCAGGTACAGCCCCCTCTAGTTTTTTCACCCTGTTCTCCAAGATGCCTCCCATGCAACCACAGCCTTAGTCACTTGGTTTCTCTTAAAGAAACGTTCCAGGCTCTTCCTTGGGGTTGCAATGAATCGCTGCTGCTTAAGCACATGTTTGTTTTTTAAAACATGCATATCCATTGGCATTTATGACTCCCCGGAGAACCTTCCCCCCCCTCCCCAAGTACCATCGCTGTTATGAGCCCACCTGGGAAAAGCACTTGTGAATTGCGGGTGATTTACTCGCATTCAGAGATTCACCATAATGATCTTTTTCTTTCTCGCATTGTCGATTTTAATTATTCATATTTGCACACCAGCTTCACATTAACGCAGGGCGGAGGGACTGATGTGGGTGGGAATTGTCAGAAGAGGAAATCAAAGAGTTATCCTGGATTCTTAATCATCCCTTTAATTGTTCCGGGGGCTTTGCTACAAATATAGCCATGTGTTGGCCTGCTATTTGCATAACAACTGAGATACCAGCTGTGTTCTCATAAAGAAGAGGAGGAGAAGACAAGCTTTCTCTTTTTTTCTCTTTTTTAAGAGAAATACCCCAACTCTTCATAGCTTGATGGAGTCTCAAAGCAGCTTACAAACATTTTCCCCTTCCTCTCCCCACAACAGGCGCCCTGTGAAGTAGGTGGGGCTGAGAGAGCTCCAACAGAACTGCTATGTGAGAACAGCTCTAAAACAACTGTGGCGGGATCAAGGCCACCCAGCTGGATGCACATGGAGGAAGAGGGGGAATCAAACCTAGTTCTCCACATTAGAGTGTGCCGCTCTTTCACCACTATATCACGCTGGGGTGAAGGGTACATTATTTCTCAATAAAGGCGGCTGCAGTTGCTGATCTCCCCCTTGCAGGACCCATCTCTGAATGCTCAGCTTCATAAAGCTAAGCCCCTCATCCTCTGGATGGCAAGTGATCTTTAGCAGGCCCTGGAATGAAGCAGGAATGGAATGCTCAGTAAATGTTGCTACAGCCTTGGCTTCACTCCCCAAGTCCTCCTAACCCTCCCCAGTATGACCAGCAGAGAGAGGCTTTCATTGGCTTTTCCCTGGAATCTTCCTCAGTTTCTCGCTGGCCTTGGTTACATATACGAATGAAATGCACAATAAAATCAGAGTCCAGTAGCACCTTTAAGACCAACAAAGATTTATTCAAGGCATGAGCTTTCGAGTACAAGCACTCTTCCCTCAGACTAAGGAAGTCATGATGATAGGTCATAGTCTGAGGAAGAGTGCTTGCACTCAAAAGCTCACGCCTTGAATACATCTTTGTTGGTCTTAAAAGTGCCACTGGTCTCTGATTTTCTTGTGCTACTTCAGACCAACACGGCTACTCATTTGAATCTATTCGAAAGAAATGCAGGTGACTTCTCAGGTAGATGGACATTGGCATTTCCCAGGAGAAACTTGGTCACATCAGATCCAAGCTGTCTTGTCCAGCATGAGTCCAGAAACCTGATTTTATCTCAGCAAAGCCCATAAGCTGGTGTTCCTCATGCCTTCTGTTCCAATCGACCCAGATTTCAGAAGTGTAGTGCTCCTGAATATGGAGGTTATGGTCAGCCATCCTGCCTAACAGTCATTGGCAGAGGCCTGTTTTCCATGACTTGGTCTGTTTAAAATAAGAACAGGAACACTGGTCGTTTGACATGAGTAATACACAAGTCCAGCACAATCAGTACTCTCGGTCAGCCTCTCCTCAAACCACAATTTCTAAATCAAACATCCGTAATGGGGAACCCAGGAAAACATAAGTTCAAACGCCCAGAGCCATGAAATTCGGAGGGCAGCCTTGGAATATAGATCCTGTCATGAACATCTTAGGGTAAGTAAGGACTTGGATACAAAATAAATATTATTATTGAATTTGGATCCCGCAGTTTACAACAAATATTGGAGGGAAGTTAAATTTAAAAAATAATAATAACAATACGAATTGCTAATCAATAATTTTTTCAGCAAAATGATTGATCCTAAGAAACGCCATCATCATGGTTTAATAATAATCCATACACGCTTACTGATGCATAACGATTATTAATAATTTATGGCTGTTGTTACTCTTATTTTGCAACCAATTTTCATCGCAGGAGATTTCCCTGTGAAAACCTCAGGTCCGTTTCTTGAAAGGAGGCTATGAATCAAATCCTTACAGAAGACTGTTTCCCCCCCCCCCCTCTCCCATTCCTCAGCTCTGTTTGACCTGGTTCACAGAAGACTCCTTTGCAATCTGCCCCCAGCCCCTTCCGTCCACACAGCTGTTTGTTTTCCTTTGGAGTTTGGATCAACATTGGCCTTGCCTTTTCTCCTCTTACTATTTAAAGGGCGAAATAATATTTTCTTTTGCTTGGGAAAAGGATAGAGTGCAGGCAAAGTACTTGACCTTCCGATAAGCTCCCCTTCCCCTCTGCTCCTTGCCTCACTTAGCCCAGTCTGGCCCAGGTCTTCAGCAAATGAATTACCTCTTCATTTTCTGAATTAATTGGAGGCAGGCTCCACTCTTTCACCCAACACTCCTTCACTTCAGGGAGTGAAGGAATAAGAGGTAGATGCTCACAGAGAAGAAACCCAATTTCTGCATGACATGCTGTCCAGAGCTGGGATTCATGCAGAGTTACAATAGGCAGCCTCTGGGGAGGGGAGATAATCTGCATTTGGCATTATCCCACCTAATGCAGAAATTCAAGAAAATGCATTAGTGGAGTCTTGTCAGAAAGTGGCAAACTCAGAGCAGTGATTCATGCAGAGACATGATAGGCAGCCTCCTCTGCAGGGGCAGGATGACAATTCAACTCTTTGCACTGATTAATGGAATTTCTGAATTCCCTGCCATGCCGGAACACAACAAATGGGAGCTGACTGGAAGAAGGCAATGCCAGAACACCAATGCGGGAATCTCATGCAGAGTTCCACCAATCTATTTAATTGAGTGACTCTGTATAGAAGCCCATTGCAAATCCTACAGAGATGCAACAGAGAGATGCTCCTTTAAATTGCCTCATCATCTCTGTACTCTGTTTCAGGGGCAGTCAACCTGTGGTCCTCCAGATGTTCATGGACTACAATTCCCATGAGCCCCTGCCAGCAAATGCTGGCAGGGGCTCATGGGAATTGTAGTTCATGAACATCTGGAGGACCACAGGTGGACTACCCCTGCTCTGTTTGACCCAATCACAGACTCTGGACCCAGAGATGGGGACAGAATTTGTCAAATCCAGTTTCTTTTGAGGCTGGTACAAAAAGACTGCTGGGAAAAAGTAGGAATGGTACCCTGAAACTGTCATATAAGGGGAGGAAAAATAAAGCAGAAACCAAGTGATTCGTGATGCAAACTGCTTTGCAGAATAAAGAAAGATTGTCCACTGTCTTGCCCAGCTAAGTGGTGACCTATGTTTGTGCACTGAAATAATGCAGGGCGGCTATTTCAAGTATGTTCCTAAGTGATAGTTAGGCATCCAGGGCTGCTTCCATAGCGGGTGTAAAGACTGGCTTTTTTATAGTCTCTTCAAGTTGGGGGCAGAGTACTTTTTGGGGATCATAGTTACAAACCCCCTCCCAAATGGTTTCCCACATGTATACCCTCCCACCCCTCCTGAGTGTGAACACCTCTGTGTGCTGTAAGGGTGAAAGTGGTGCAAAGGGAACTTGTTGGGGGGGAGCGGAGTTCACAATCAGAAGGGAAGAAATGAAAGTGCTCTGCTAGTGGGCTTGTAACAAGTTCCCCACCTCTCTGTGGAACCACGATGCCAACTGCCCAAGAGACGAAAGAAGAAAATCTGGGGGTTTTGTACCCCACTTTTTATTACCTGAAGGAGTCTCATAGTGGCTTACAAACACCTTCCCCTCCTCTCCCCAAAACGGACACCCAGTGAGGCAAGTGAGGCTGAGAGAGCTCTGAGAACTGTGATTGGCCCAAAGTCACCCGGCTGGCTTCATGTGGAGGAGGAGTGGGGAATCCAACTTGGCTGTTCAGATTAGAGTCTGCCACTCTTACCCACTACACCAAGCTGGCTCTCAAATGGGTGCAGAATTGAGCAGAGCATATATATAGCTTTCTGATCCCATATGGCAGAATGGGAATGCTGTTATTGGCAGCCAGCAGTGCCTGTTAAGCTTTGGAGGGTTCCTATTGGTATTTCCAAGGTTGAAAAATTCCGCCCCTTGTTGCCTAGGAGTTTTGTAAAAAGTTTTATTGAGCAGAGACAGTCTGTCTGGGAATGTATCCATTCATGAACCACCACGAACAGCACTGACATTCATGGAAGGGCTAGGCACCATTCCATGAACATTGTTTTGCAAATCACAAACCACCCAAAATTTGTAATAGTCTTTAGTTCATGAGTTAGTTTTTGCCTATCTCAACAGAAGACCTGCTACTGTTAAGGTACACGCAGTCAGGGATGAGTGAATGTTCCCAATATCGTTTTCAATGCATGCTCGTTCCTCTTAGTCAATATATTTCTGTTATGGGTCTTAGTCAACAGTTTTGGCTCTCTGCTTTTGGCTGATGGTTTAGATTTGTTTGTTCTACACACACTTCTTTAATGGTCTAAGCTGCAATTTATATGTTGAACATGTGTATTCTGTATGTCATAAATCAGCTCAAAATTATAAATACATGCACCTTCATGGGTGGGGGCACTGAGTGCAACCAGTATTTAACTGCTGAATAAATTTAATTTCTCATGTGTTCCTGAGCCACTCTTCGAGTCATCGGCTCAACCCTCCGGCTATAGCTCAGTGGTAGAACGCCTGTGCTTCATGCAGAGTTTCTCAGGTTCATTTGTAAATGAAGCAGATAGTACAAAGTCTCTGGTACTTTCTCATCAAAAAGAATCGAAATCTGGTACACCTGCTGTCCCTGGAATTCCCAGGGTATATATGAAAGGAACTTCATTGAAAAAGGCTGTTCCCCTCCCCACCCACACTCAGGTACTCCTGGTAAAACAGAGTTTGGGGATGGGAAGGGAGATCCTTTCTCTGCCTGAGACCCCAGAGGGCTGCTACCAGTCTGAATAGAGATGAATTTGCTGGACAAGTGATCGAATGCAGGGCGAAGCTTGTTTAGAAAGAGATTTCTAAAAGTTTCTAGTTCTCATGACTAGACTTGTTAGTGTATGGGAATGCCTGGATCATCTCAAAAGCTGGGAAAGGGGTTTTCCCTGAAAAGTCGAAAAACCAAGGCAGTCCAAGTGGCAGAGTGGTCAGTGTTTTGGATTGCAGAGATCTGAGTTCAAATTCCCTCTCAGCCTTGGGTGGGAAGCCCGAATTCAGTTGTTCTTCCTTTCTTCAGGGCCAGATTAAAACATGCTGAGCCCCAAACGTAGGCCCTGAGCTGGTCCGCTGGGAGGGCGATATAGAAATTAATTAAATAGATAAAAAGTTTAGGAGGCCCTCCAGAATTGCCCGGAATTATTTGGAATCCATCTCTGACTGAACCTGATGTTCCTGGCATGTTCCCAGGGGATTCTTTGACCCAGAGCGACTACAAGGCAAGGCAAAACATAGATATGATCGATACAGTAGGGATCTGGGCTAGCTGTCCAGATGTTTCTTACAGATGCTAATGCTGGGAGAAACTGGAAAGTATCATGCTCAGATCTCCTGGGCTCATTGTGTTCCATTGCCACAATGCAGCCAAACATGACAGGCACCTGACGGATACTTTCTTCACCATCTCCCAACTGTCAGATCTGGAGGAGGGATTCCCTTTCACAAACTGATGAGGAATACCTGTGAGTTGGGTCTCCTGCTGTTCCTAAGGCAGATTTGAAATCCAAGGGAGGAGGGTCACAATGATGGAAAGCAATACTGGAGCATTGCAGGAAAGGGGGGCAAATGAATCATTTCGAGATGAAAGACGTGGCGGATGGGAGAGTCAATCTGGCCATGTCCAAATGATAGCGGAGGGAATGAGAGCGAGCCAGAGCATCAGGAAATCAGCAAGCCCCAGCCCCGAAGGGCCCCCCCTCCTGACCCTGCCCCCAGAGCAAAACTTGGAAACTTGCTGTGAATCTTGCCCCCACCCTTGCTGCTGCGGGATTGGCATGTTTTTTTTTGTACCCCACTTTTTTCTACCCAAAGGGGTCTCAAAGCGGCTTACAATCTCCTTCCTTTCCTCTTCCCACAACAGACACCCTGTGAGGCAAGTGGGGCTGAGAGAGCTCTGAGAGAACCATGACTGGCCCAAGGTCACCCGGCCCACTGCGTGTGGAAAAGGAGTGGGGAATCAAACCTGGTTCTCCAGATTAGAGCCCGCCACTTAACCACAATGCCACGCCAGCTCTCGAGAGCATGTGATTTGCATGCAAAAGGCCTCACGTTCTGTTCCAGACATCTCCAGCTGAAGAAGGACCTTAAGCAGGAGGCCTTAGGAGATATTCTCCTCTGCCTGAGACCCAGGAGACCATGTCCCAATGGAACTCGGTGGAATAATGACTTGAGCAGGCAGTTTCAGGAACAGTTTCACAGCTCCGGGGCTATGCCTTGTTGGGAGAGCACATGCTTTGCATTAGAAAAACACAAACCCAACATCCTTTGAATGCTCAAACTGTTGCCCAATGAAGCAGATGCCATGTGCAAGGTTGCATCAAGCAAGAGCTGACTCAGTTGCAAAGATATGGCAGAGCAGGGCCCAGGAACAAAGGTATGTGCAGGCAGTGGGAGACAGAAAGCAGCATCAGCCCGCTCTCCCCCACTACCAAAGGCAAGGCTTTCCCTTGGGCTCTGGCAGGACAGCTGAAGTTGTGTCCAACTTGCTCCTGGCCAGAAAGATTCAAGGAACATTTCAGTGTCTTTAGTTACCCATCAGCTGAATGGCTCCTATCAGGGACCAAGCCGAAGCAACATGACTCTTATCATCAAGCATCCTCAGGGGAAAGGCGGGTGAGGGATGCCTTAAATAAATGTAAATACATAAAATTCTCCACATGGCTCAAGATAGGAATCTACAGGATTTGGCATTTCATAGAACTCTTCATCAGAAAGGACTCAGTAGACACATCCAATAAATTCACACTGACTGGAGAACAAAAAGGTTACTGATGCTGTCACATAACGATAGCATGGATATATTTTTTTAAAGAAGAGGAGAAAAGCTGTGTTTTTATGTTCCACTTTTTACTAACTTACAATCACCTACCTTTCCTCTTTCCACAACAGACTCAGGCTGAGAGAGCTCTGAAAGAACTGTGACAGGCTCAAGGTCACCCAGCCAGTTGCTTGTAGAAAAGTGGGGGATCAAACCCATCTTCAAGTATTTAAAAGGCTGCCATATAGAGGATGGAACAGCGTTGTTCTCTCTTGCCCCGAAGGGACGGACCAGAACCAATGGGGTGAAATTAATTCAAAGGAAATTCCGTCTCAACATCTGGAAGAAGTTCCTGACAGTTAGAGCGGTTTCTCAGTGGAACAGGCTTCCTCAGGAGGTGGTGGGTTCTCCATCTTTGGAGATTTTTAAGCAGAGGCTGGATAGCCATCTGACAAAGAGGCTGATTCTGTGAAGGATTAAAGGGGTGGCAGGTTACAGTGGATGAGCGATAGGGTTGTGAGTGTCCTGCATGTGCAGGGGGTTGGACTAGATGACCCATGAGGTCCCTTCCAACTCTATGATTCTATGATTTTCCAGATTAATGTCCGCCCCTCTTAACCATTGCACCAACATGTCCAGAGACTTTAGCTATCCTCTAAGTCAGGAGTAGTCAAACTGCGTCCCTCCAGATGTCCATGGACTACAATTCCCATGAGCCCCTGCCAGCGTTTGCTGGCAGGGGCTCATGGGAATTGTAGTCCATGGGCATCTGGAGGGACGCAGTTTGACTGTCCCTGCTCTAAGTAGATGGTTCAAGCATGAGAGGCAGGCAGACTTGATTTTTCCATGGAATAAATTCATCATGAAGGGAACACTAATCAGGCCTTCTCTTCACGCTGCCGGACCTCTCTCGCCCATCTTCCCTGGATCTGTAATTCATTCCAGGCTTGCTTTGAAATGTTATCTTTCCAGCTTGTTTGCCGTTTCCTCTTTTTAATTTTTTTTATTTTATTTAAGAAAGAGGCCTCATCTGCTCACCAGTCTTCCTTGATCGGGCACTGCCATCTGTTTCCTATTTAGACAAAAGAAACTTTTCACACATCACAAAGGTCTCTGTTCACAGCTGCCACCAGAGCTTGTGATGGAAACATACAAGCGGGCTACTCACAACAGGCACATCTGCCCAAAGCCCACTCTGCTATCAAGGTGGAATTAATTTCCTAGTATTCCTGTGGAGACTTGAAAAATTAATCTAGCCTCTGGAGCAGATTGCTCTCCGGGGCGGGGTAGGGGAAGAGTGACATCATCAATGTGCGACTGTGGAGATGGCCGCCTCTCCCGTATATTTATGTAAGAAGACGAGTCGGTTTACATACTCAGCTTTTCATGGCCCGAAGGAGTCTCAAAGCGGCTTACAGTCGCTGTCCTTTCTTCTCCCCACCTGCAAGGTAAGTGGGGCTGAGAGAGCTCTGAGAGAACTGTGACTGGCCCAAGGTCACCCAGTGGTTGCATGTGGAGGAGGAAGTGAGAATTAAATCCGGTTCTCCAGGTTACAGGATGCTGCTCTTAACCACTGCACTGTGCTGGCTTTCCAAAACAACAATCTGACATATGCTTCCCTGGGTGTAAATCTTGTTGAACTCAGTGAGACTTATTTTGGAATAAAACTTGCATAGGACTGGGTTACAAAAACACCCGGGAATCTGGATCCTGGATACTTCCAGGCATGCATCTCCCCAACCCCCTTGGCCAACAGTAGGGGTCAATTTCTCATGGGTCCCATGGCCTCCAGCGATTTCCCATTATGAGGCACAGAGTACATTAAGGATGCAACCCTAAAAGGAAGACCAGCCCTCTGACCTCCCCCATCTCTACCTGCTGCCACTCAGTGGACAAATATCTGGAGGTGATGTCACATTGCCCTTGCGATGGTCTAGGATTCACCAAAAGAATACATAAAACCATAGAGTTTGAGTCAGATCCTAGAGTGTCATATCAGTGTGGTGGCATAATGTCTCAGTATTTGCCAGAAACGAATTCTTGCCGCCCTTCCCCACTCCCTCTCCAGCTTGTTGCCAGCCAATGGATGGCAAGCCAAAATGTTTCATAGGAAGGAATTAGGGATGTCGGCCTCCAAGAGGAGCCTGGAACTCTCCCAGAATTACAACTTATCTCTAGACAATAGAGATCAGTTCCCTGAGAGAAAATACTTGTTTTGGACTGTGGACTCCATGGCATTAGATGCCACTTTATGGCATTATACCCCACTGAGGTCTCTCCCCAAACCTCACCCTCCCCTGGCTCTCCTCCCAAATTTTCTAGGAATTTCCCAACTGAGAGTTACCAGCTCTATAAATGAGTCCTTCTGTATTCAGTATTCTAAATGCCCTCTCAAACAAGTGGGATAGAACTGCAACCTGAAAGAAATGTTCTTTGGGCAAGGAAGGTTATATGGAAAGGAAGGAGGAGGGAGAAAAAAGGTGCATATTATGTTCAGCGACTTACCTTCCATAACACACCTTCAGTTACCCAGAGCCCAAGGAAAGCTGAAGGACACTATGTTCTGGCTCACACTGGGAGAAAAGCTTCTCTCTCGTTATCCTGCAGCATCAAGATCTCATCTTGAGAGACACACCTGAGTGAATTCCCCTCTCCTGGTTTTCCCCTCTTACAACAAATTGATGTTTTCTGTACAAGTTTGGGGTGTGTGTGTGAAATGGTCATGTGTTAAAAATACCCTTTGGTCATCGTCGGACTTTTCCATCTCTGAAAGTTGATGACTGGTCCATTTTTCTTCCTCCTCCTCCTCCTTCCTTGGGAAAGACGAAAAGTGAGAAGGTCTGGTCAGTGGATGCTTATGGGTTCCTTGACCTAAGTGGGAACTTGAAGGATGCCTCCCTGCCCCATTAATGGGGGTGGATGGGTCTGGCTTAAAGGGGAAAGACAGGGTGGGATTTGGTAGCAGTGCTGAGCTCAGCAGAGACAAGACAGGGATGGATAGAATTAACCACCTGCCACCCCCTGGACTGTCTGGTGAGGATGAAAAAGGTGATGGGACTCTGCCCTATTGGCCCAAATGGATCAGCCACCACTGCATGCAATCATATCAAAAGTGTGCTTTGATGGTGCAGCAACAATGCACAGAGATGCATCTGCCTCAATAAAACATCATGTACACCTGGATCAGAAAGTTTCCATTTGATTTAGAGTCAAGTACTATAAGGAGCCAATTGTCATTGGTATTTTAAAGTATGTTTTAAATATCGATTTGAAGAAATAAATCAAGAAATCAAGAAATCAGTTGGTCAGTCAGTCTGTCAGTCAAACCAACCAACCAACCAACCAACCAACCAACCAACCAACCAACCAACCAACCAACCAAAGAAACAAACAAACAAACAAACAAACAAACAAACAAACAAACAAACCAAACAAATGAAGTACATAAATACATTTACAAGCTGTACTTCCAGAGACTTGGCAGGTACTAGGAAGTTCTTTTCTAATCTCTGATCTGGTTGAATTGGGACATACAAAAGGAGAAATCCACCAGGCTCCAACCCCCCCCCCCCAGCTCTCCATCTGTACCATGCTCAGCACAAAATCTTAAATTTCCCCAAACATTTCTTACTGCATCAGTAAGATCAGAACATCTGGAACACTAAAATCCAGGGAGAAAGTTGGACAAAGGCAATTTCAGAAGCATCCCTAAATTTTTTTATTCCTACAATAAATATAAGAAGAATTTCCAATTTGTGTCTCAGTATTTTAAATGGTGCTTTATTCTACATCATATCCCCTTATTTCAAGATGTCTCTTGAGAGCACTACGGATTGGAAATCACTCGATTAGCTAGAAGATAATAGACTATATATGGGGGGGTCCCCCTTCCTCCCTTTACTCTCTGTTTGTTCAGTGTCCTATTTGGAATCAAATCAAGTCATTTTACAGCCTTGCATATTGAACTGATTTAAAGAGTTTACATATGCACTCTCCAAATTTGGAATTTAAACAATGAAGGGGAAAGGGGTTAAAAAGAGCATTAATGGCTGTTTATGAATCATGCCCCTGAATGTTAAGTAAATACACAGCCTTTCTTTTTTGGAGGGAAAGATTAGGGGGAAGAAAGAAAGAAGAGATGGCAAAAGCACAGATCTGTTAGTATATTATTAGGTGTTGCAGTTGAGCTGGTTTGAGCCAGAATTTAGCCACTGGAATTTACTTGGGACTCTCTAGGCAGACTGCAGTGCCCTCTGCAGGCAAAAAAAGCAATAGGTTGGGTGAAACATCAACTGACAGGATTGGCCAGCAGTATGAAGTCTCTAGATTGGCCTATTTAAAATGCAAGCAGCTGCCATCTGCCTTTGCCTGGTCTGTGGGTCCTGATCTGTTGGTAATCCCTGGTCTTGACCTGGGCCAGGGTCTTTTCGGTCCTGCCTCTGATTGCGTGGAATGAGCTTCCTGGGGGAGCCAAGGGCCCTGATGGAGCTGACAAAGTTCCACAGGGCCTGTAAAATGGAGTTCTTCCACCAGGTCTTTGGTTGAGGCCAGAGCTGGGAAGATTGAGGGCCCCTCCTCAGAGAGCATTAAAACATCAGTGAACTCGATACCCCGAGGTAGACGGTTGCCTGGACAGGTTGCTGGGGGTGGGGATTTTGCTGCTCATCTTTTGTTGGATTCCAATGGGTAGCCGTGTTGGTCTGAAGTGACACAATAAAATCAGAGTCCAGTAGCACCTCTAAGACCAACAAAGATTTATTCAGAGCATGAGCTTTCGAGTGCTTGCACTCGAAAGCTCACCTCCTGAATAAATCTTTGTTGGTCTTTTGTTGGGTTTGTCATTTTAATGGGGGTTTTATGTATGGTATTGCAACCTGCCATGGGCCATTGCCAAGAGTGGTGGGCCAAAAAATCAAATAATAAATTCATGATTAAATGACTTCTGGATGGACAAATACACTTGAAAAATCTGGGCATTTTATGAGAAAATCCAGTTTGAAGAATCTGACAATGGTGTGAAAACAGAGAATCACAGGTTTCATGCCTACAGAGATGACATTAAATCAGAATGGGATTTAGGGATTGAAACAATAGAGTTAAGAAAGTCAGATTCCTTCCAATAGAAAATGTCATACAGCACAGCAGACATGACCCTTGTTTGTAACCACAATGGTGAATTCCCAATACATTGTATGTGTGACATAAGTCTAGTCATAGATACCTAACACAACCTATAGACACGTGCATGACTGGGAGAAATTCAACTTCAAATCATTTCCTTGCTCTGTTTGGCTCAGGGAGGAAGTGCTTCTGTCCTGTGCTGTTTAACACGTGAGACCAAGGAAGGGCGAACAGTCCTCCCCTGCATGACTGTTGCCCCTGTTGAAACCACGGTGGGAGAGAAGCCTGAAGCCACACACACACACCTGCCCTTGAAGCCCCCGCCCCCAAGTCAAACAGAACTCTGAAGTAGGCTTCTCCCAGTCATACAAGGCAGAGGTAGTGAACCTGTGGTCCTCCAGATGTCCATGGACTACAATTCCCATGAGCCCCTGCCAGCATTTGCTGGCAGGGGCTCATGGGAATTGTAATCCATGGACATCTGGAGAACCACAGGTTCACTACCCCTGATACAAGGGACTCCATGATGGGTTGGGCTAGATTCGTGTCACACGTATCATGTATTGTGGTCCTTAGCTTGTCAAAGATAGAGCCAAGGTGCCCATGATGGACTTGGAACACACTGAAGGAGCTTTGATTCTCAAGAGGACCTCCCTCCTTTGCTCTCACGAGTTAAAAGAAAAACGAGGCAAAAGTTCTCCTTTCATCTATGAAACCAGCAATTTTCTTTGAAGTGTTTCAGATCCCTGGGGGGGGGAGGGAATAGTGACTGTCTCTGCCCATCCCCGTCTGTATTCCTTTGCTTGTGAAAATGAGGCTAAAAGGGGCAGCCTCGGGGCTAACGTTCTGCCTTTGAAGACGACTCTTTTAAAAAAACAAAAACAAAACAAAGGCAAAAGATTAACTTCCAATCAGAAGTTGTACAAGCGTAGGAGTGAGAGACATGGGGAAATTAACACAGATGCTCACAATGGGGAAATGGTGGCAGAAAATGCCGTCAAGTCAGAGCTAACTTTATTTGCTACTGTGCTGTCTTGGGGCGGTGTCCGTAGAACCATTGGGGAGCGGAAACAGACATAGTAACATTTGGAATGGTGAATGGCATAACAGTTCTAGCAGTAGTAACCGTTGGGTAGGTAGGACAGTCAGGGAACAAGCAATTTCTGTTAGGGACATTATTGGATGTCAGGAGTTGCCTGGTAAAGGACCAGGTTGTAGGCAGGTCCTCATTGTAGGCTTTCATCTGATGGAACAATCATAGCGTCAGATAAGAGCCTGGGTGAAAAGAAACGTCAGTTGAGTTGTTACTTTTTTGGGAAAGGACAGCCAGGGTTTCATCTTGAGTGTAGAGAGAAACCATAAAAGAATCTCAAATTGTGAATTGTTGCAAAATTTGGTAATTTCCACTTAATCCCCTGGGATAGAGATAAGGCAGCCGTTTTAATGTTTTTTTTACTGTTGTGAAACCCCTGAAACATTCTTCAGGCATCGAGAAATCCCAGAAGTGGCACGATCGTGCAGAATAAGGTTGGGAGGCATAGCTGTGGACACGTCCACTCAGGCCCCTCCCATCTCCACCCCCTCCTGGACCACCATTGGCCATTTTGGGAAAGGGCGGGTGGGTTGACATGACCATATATGGTCATATCACCCAATAAGTGTTTAACAAATTTAAAAAATATACAAGCATGAATTAATTCCTACCCATCTGGGATACCCTTCCAAGGCTGTCAAGAAACCCTAGGTTTTCATGAAGCCCTGGTTGATATAAGGTCTTCTGTTTTGACTCTGGACAGAAGAGGTTTGGGTTCAACTAACCATTAGGAGGTTGCCAACTCCTGCTTTTAAAAGTTCAGGTCCCTGGCAAGTTCAAATGACCGAGTCTAGAGGAGGTCAGTTGGTGGAGCCATTACATCAGGGGTAGTCAAACTGCGGCCCTCCAGATGTCCATGGACTACAATTCCCAGAAGCCCCTGCCAGCATTCGCTGGCAGGGGCTCCTGGGAATTGTAGTTCATGGACATCTGGAGGGCCGCAGTTTGACTACCCATGCATTACATTATCTAGTATGAGATCTGGTGCTGCCCTCTTGAACATATGATGCCCTATCATCCTGAATCAGCCCACTGTTCTCTTTAATAAGGTTTGCTCTGACTAGCAGTGCTTTTCTAGGGTCTGAGAAAGAGGTTTTTCATATCACCTACTATCGGATTCTTTTAAATGGAAATGCTGGGGATTGAACCTACAGCCTTCCACTGGGCAAGCAGATATTCCTCCACTGAGCCACAGCCTCTCCTCAAATTGTCCCGACCCCAGCCACTCACCGGCCACCCTCTGCTTGACATAGCTGATAGCATTGGGGCAAGGGGTGGCAGAGCCACACACAAGTGCTTTCTGGCCTCGCATGTCAGCCACACATGACGTGACACACTGGAGGTTGAATTCCATAGCTTTAATGTGCAGGCTACAGAGTTGAATGCAGTGATTCTCAGGACCCCTTTGGGGGTTGAACGACCCTTTAACAGGGGTTGCGGCAGGGAAAACAGCTTGCCTGGGGCGGGGGGAGGGGCCATCCATACAACACCCTTGCGGTGTAGATAGAGCATTCATCTGTCTGGAGCAGCAGAAAAGAGAGATCAGCATGATGGGACAAAAGGCAGAACTGAACTGAGGAACCACGGAAAAAACCCACTTCATATACAATAATGAACAATGGATCTTCATGCCATTGATTAGTTTCGGTTTACTTTCTGTGAAAGAACACTTGCATAATTTTATGGTTAGGGGTCACCACAGCATGAGGAACTGTGTTGAAGGGTCGTGACATTAGGAAGGTTGAGAACCACTGGTCTAATGCATGAGTACTAAGAGGAAAGGATGATTTTTATCCCCCCAAATTTTATGACCCCATTTCAGAAATCATTCTTTGCATTTTAGTTAGGATTAAGCGGAACACCATGCAGAGAGAAATTTTGAAAGTAGAAACGGGCATGATGTAATCGATCTACTTATCACTGGCTCTTTGTGAGTCCTTTTGGATTATAAATAGATTTTTCAAAGCTACCACTAAAGGATGCCCATCAATTAGCCAGGACTGACCATAGTAAAGAGTGTGTCTGGCAGATCCAAATTAGTCCAGTAGGGCAATAAAGACCCTATTCAACGTCTGGATCAGATCAGAAATCCTTCTTCCAAAACACGCCCATCTTACCAATATGTGCAGTTCAGGGACTGAAGTTCAGTTTTTGCTCTTGCCATAGATCTTGTTTCGTCTTTTGATGGTGATGCGAGTCTTTCTTTGTATGTCTCCTTGCCTCTTTGCTCCTTCTTCAGCTAAAAAAAGGAGGAATCGAAAGATCTTTCCACGCAACCCAAAGGAAGAAATAGATATAGGGGAAACTGAGAAGGGGGAGAAGGAACAAACATGGAAATAGTATTCTTAAAAAAAAAAAAAAGGAAATGCAAGAAGTAAACAGAACCGACCAAGCTGAAAACTGTGGGAAAAGGGGAGGGAATAAAAAGCAAAGAAAGAGAAGGGAGAGAGAACATTAGACTGCTTTTCTTAGGAAACAACACATGGCCAAATATTCAACCAAATTCACCAAGCCATTTTCCAGGCTTAAAAGGTACCTCCAAATTAACCAGGTGACAGGTTCCCCCTTTTAAAAATGGAAGTACTTACCTGAAGCAAGCACCATCTTCAAACAGCCAGTGTGGTGTAGGGGCTAAAGTGTCAGACTGGGATCTGAGAAATCCATGTTCAAATCTCCCCACTCTGGAGATTTGAGCTTGCCGGGTGACCTTGGGCCAGCCGTACTCTCTCACCCTAACCTACCTCACTGAGAAAATGCCTGCTAAGGGGGAAGAAATGAGGGGGGCTGGAGCCCCCTGCTGATGGACACCTGTCCTGCTTGCAGGTTGTGAAAAGGGACCTGATTTTTTGTTCCAATGTTCCTTGATCCATTTATAGCTGTTTGGCAGGTGGCTTCACGGCATTCCTTCCTAAAACTGCACTACAAAGCAAATCTCTTTTTGTCCATGCCCCTCTGTGCTGGGTAAGTACTCCACTCAGCAGGCAATGGTTTCCATTCACAAATTCACTACAAATCAGATTCATTTTTTAAATTAGATTTCTATCTTGCCCTTCCCTGAAGGCTGTATTTTAATACAATCCTCCTCTGTTCTTCTAAACTCTCCCTGCCAATGCTAATGGCTGCCAATTGGTTCGAACTGGGATCCTGACAAACCACAAAAAAGGGGGGAAGGAAACAAAAAACCCACAATGTTGTGGGCATTTCTGCACATTGAAAAAAATAACGTTACGCCAGCGTAATGGCATAGTGCTAAATATTATCGCGCCTCCAGCCATTCCTCACCTTCTTGCTCTCCCGCTTTCATTTGCTGCCTTTTCACAGTTCTTACACTCCACATTGCCTGCTGGAAATGGTGGAAGAGAGCAACATGCTTTACACGCAACTCTCTTCCACCTGTCAATCAATCCTGGCAACCAATCCCCTTTCTCAATGTTTTAAAGGCCTGCAACTTTTTAAAAATTCAATACTTCTCCATTGAAATGCCTATGCATCTAACCAGAGATGCATAGTGCTTTTTGAATGTCACCCCTTATGGAATCACAAGTTTTGATACTTAAAAAAAAAATATTGTTCCTGATTTTGGGGGAAGGGGCTTTGTGTCAAAACTTTGGGGGAAAAATATTTTTGGCTTTGCCTGCACGCTTGTACACCTATTCATTGCTCCAGGCAGTTAGCTTTAAAAAAATCCCATCCCCGGGAGAAGGGAGAGGGAGGCAGGTGCGAGGGTGGGACATTGGAGGCGGAGATAGCGCTTCTTTGCCTCCATACATTTCTCTTGTTGGTGGCCTTCTGGTTGCTCTCCTGTAGCTTGTGCTTTTTAGGTTGGGGAATCCACTTTTTGCAATTCCCCAACTAGTGCTTTAAGATGGAGGATGTAGCAAGCAGTTTGCTGCCTGGGTGCTTGATGTTGGCAACATCATGCGGAGCAGCTGGAATATAACGACTACCTAAGGTAAGCATTTCACTACATTTAGCAGGTGCGTAATTGCCCCCTGAAATGGAGCTAAGAACCTAAAAAAGCAGCACCGTTATATATGTTCTTGTGCCTATCTACAAGAACTACTCAGCGGGTTCTGCTTAAAACCAGGGAAGGTTATTGAAGGCAGCCCTTTGAAAAATCCTTATTTACATGAGAACTTTTAACATCTAGTGGACGTGCAAGGGACCTTCATTTGAGGAAAGATGTTGGTTTACCACCTTGGCAATTGAAAATGTTTTACAAACATATTTTATGTATATTTGTGTGTTTTGAAACAGGTATGTGTGCTTAATATTGACCTCTGAGGCTGGTCTGTATAGGTCGAAATGGATGTTAGCATGCAACTAGCTTATACACGTGTGACCTACAGAAAAAAACATCACTCCCTGCTGTTTTTATTGTTTTTAATATTTGTATATATTTGAGCTCCAAAAATAAAATGCAAAAGGTAATATTACGTATCTATAGTATATAAAGGTGCAGCTTTCTCGACCTTTTTAGGTTCTCAACTGACCTGAACCCTTGTTAGGGATTCGCTGGTCTCAGGCTCGTAGCCAATCACAGGACAGACTTTATGTACCAATCACGGACCTCCGAGAACAGTGTGCCTTGGTGGGAAACTTGAGAGTGTGTATCAGTTCAGCTGGTCTGGTTATCTTTGTCCAGTGTTTTCTTGCTCCAGTAAGGTTGTTGGTTGTCTGGAGCTGAGCATCCGGGTCTTACTGAGCCCACGCATTTAAATTTTAAGTCAAGCTTAAACTGCAATAAAGGCAGCTGCAGGATGCAATGCCAAAGGAGAGAGTGGACTCAGAGAGGAATCCAGCGAGTGGGAGGGGAGGCTACAATGCAAGTCCTTTTATGCACAGCCAGACCGAGAGCAAACGGCATTGTCCTGGAGTTAGTATGTCAGACTAGTTCCAGTCCCTCCTTAGCCAGAAAGTTCACTGGGTGGATGACCTTACAGCAGCCACTCTCCCTCTCTCTCTCTCATCTGCTGTACAGGACATGTGTGATGAAATAATGAGGAGAGGGAGCACCAATCAAAGCTGACCGTTTCCCAGGCTTTCCTAAACTTCCCAGCTCACTGGAGTCTGAGTTCAGGCCTGTGAGTTTCCAGCTGGTGGCCCTGTGAGTGGTTCTCCACAAGGAGGCAGCAAAACATCCTGATTTTAACTTCCATAACTTGTAGTAGGAGGAGAAACTGAAGAGTCCCCCCCCCCGTTTGTTTGTTTGTTTTGTTTTGTTAACCCCCAACTGCCAATCCTGCGGGGGGGGGTGCATTGGCCAATCCCAAGGGTATTGCACCTGCCAGGAATTCTAAACTAATAAAATGGGCTGGTTTAACAAACCCCCACAATTTTTGGGAGGTGACAATGCTGACTGTCCATTCCCCTCGGGATGTTCGTTGGCCTCTTAGAATCTGGTCTCTAAACGGACACATATTTGCTTGCTTGTAGCCTTCACGGGAGAAGAATGGGAAACGAAAAGTGGGAGGATTGTGGGTAACCCAGTCTCCACTTCTCTGGGCTCCGGCTCTTGAGCCCATTTTCTCACATACTTTGATATATCTTGGATGCCAATGAAAAGCTGCCCAGTTTGGTTTCACTTGCCCTGGGCCTTATTACCTCGAGAACATCTTATTTGGGTTTCCGCTGCTGTGGAAAAGCGAAGGAATGAGTCGTTGGTCTCAAAATGGGGGCTGTGGCTCAGATGCCATGACCCTCTTTGGTCCAGGCCTTTCTTCTCATCCCAGAAAGCAGGAGCAGATGTCCAGACCTTGAGGACAGTGAATGGCAAATGGGGAGTGGGGAGATGGAGTGGGGGGCCCACGTCCATCCTGACCCCTCCCTGGACTAATCATTGTGACACTTCGGCCTTGAAGAACAAGAAACCTGTTACTAAGAAGGCAGCTGGACTAAATTAAGATGGAAAGTTTGGAGTCTGGACAGTGTCATTAGGAGAAAAGCAGGACTTTGCCATTAAGTCTAATGAATGAATTAATGGACGACTTATGCTCCTCAAAGGAGGGGGGGGAAGCCGCTTAAATAAAGTTATTAACACAGCCCACCTGTGCTTGCCTCTCTGACTAGGCTGTTTAACTAGCCCATTAAGTCTCGAAGTAAGTCATCTTGAAAGTGAATATGAGCTTTCTGAAGTAGGCCTTTAACTAGGTTCATATAAATCAATTAGAAGGCTGCATTCTTGGGCCGAAGGCTGAGTTTGGAGGCTTTCATCTCCAATAACAGAGCACAGACAACCATGGTTAATACGGTGTTAGAGCCAAAGTGCGGGGGGGGGGGGGGGGATGGACACAACATTTAAATAGTTCATCTTGAAAAAAGGAAAATCATGCATCAGCAGAGCATTCCCCAAATACCTCCAGTAATAGAGACTATATCACCAGTTATTTCATGCAAACTTGACATACCGGGCCAAATATTTTTGTTTTTAATTTTTGGAATACACTTTTTAAAAATCGTGCAGGCCTATTCCCCCCTCCCTTAATGAGTGGTAGTAATTTCTACTGGCAGATCCAATGCCATATGTTCATTAAGTGGGCTTTTGTTGGGGGGGGGGGAGAAAGAAACACAAGGGATGTCAGCCAACCCACTTAATCAAGGGTTAAAGCAAATTCATTAGGCTGGAGGACACAGGCAGATGTGAGGGGCTTCTTCCTCTTCATGTCACTGGCCCCAAATGATACCACTCCTTTTATCACTTTACAACTTGTTAATGCCTTACCCCGGGACCTCTTCATCTGTAGTAAACATCTTAAGAAAATATGCATCCCAGGAGAGGAACTGTTAATTTCCTCTGGGCCTCCCGCATGTAATAAGGGTGGTTTTTTTTTTTAATGGCATGCAGGTGTTTTGCAAAATTGCATCGGGGCTGGTAATAAAAGTGCCCCCGTAAAAAGCAGGTAGCACCTTGGAAAAGGGAAAATGTTTGTGCACCTGTCTACGGAGAGGCTGAAGGGCTCCTGACCTTCAGCAAGCTCTCCCCTGTACCGCCTGGGCAAATGGAGAGATCAGCTCAGCATCAAAAGGTAAGTCCTTCTTTTTTGGGCTGCTGTCTGTCATTCTTACAAAGTCATTCTTCAGTGGGTGTGGGGGACAATTTTTAAAATTTTTATGGGGCATAGAGTTTTTTTGGGAGGGGAGGTTAATTAGGCAGACATTGATTTGTCAAAATGGATTTTCCATAAGCCCGTTTCAGCAGACCTGAAAGGTAGATCAGTACAATGAACCTCAAATTGCAGAGCTGGCCCAATGAGAGGGGATTTGCCAAAGATCGCTTGGTGAATTGATGGCAGAGGCGAGTTTTAAACCAGGTACCTTGCAGCCCTAACTTTGTGGGATGGGGACTTACCTGAAAGTTTATCAGGTTTTGTGAAAAACCCTTTAGTAGCTCTCTGCCTTGGAGTACAAATGCTCTGTACATTTCTGACATTGGACTCCCTTTCTGTTCTGCCTGTCACAGGGCTCTGTTAAGCTCAAAAGTCTGCACCCACCTAAGCTGTGATGTTCAAGAAATGATTTCAACTGTTTTCCATCTCTCATTCATTTGGTGGGCTTTAAACATGAGTTTAAATCAGAACTTGGTTCCAATCAGATCAGAGGGCAGGAATGTAGCAAGAGAGGTGAGAATGGTTCAGTATTACTTTCAGTCACACATGCCCCCCCCCCATCCAGGTCAGCACTTTTTGCTGCTAAAAGTAAGGCCAAGTTTCCAGTCCTCAAGGTTGTATAGCAAATCAGTTTTGATAACTGGAAATAAAAGAAGAAAAGCAACTGTAGCGCGTGTGTACACACACATATACACACACCCCTCTTCACTTTCACATGGCTCCTCCTCTCCAGAGGAAATTACAAACGGGTGAGATGAATTTGTTTCACTGTCCCCTCACTGATGGCACAGTTGGGGCGGGGGGGGGTGGCAATCCCCAGGAACGCATCCAAAACCTGTCCCTGAGTCTCCAAAAAGAACTCCGATTTGTCAAAGTCACAGATTAAAACATTCAGTGTAATTTTTTGATTGTTTGATTTCAATTGGGAATATTTCCAAATTTAATGTTGATACTTCAGCCTAGAGAACTCTTGGTTGATGATTTGTTTTATAAAGCAACAATGTCAAGTGTTTAGTTGGAAAACGCAACCCTTTTTCCACTTTGATTTCTTCCGTGAAATCCTTTAATCCAATAACATCCATGCCACCTGGGAATACTTTTAGGGAAACATCCATTCGCAAGGTAAGGTCTAGCCGAACTCGCGATGCACTTTGAAATCCCATTCACTTCAATGGAGCAGTCGAGCAAACTTAATATGTGCTTCTAACCACATTTACTCAGCACCCTTTTGCTCATGATGACTCACTGCAATGTGGTTTAATTTCTTCAGTTGACAATCAACGGGTTTTTAAGTGCTCCACTTTGTGCCCCCCAACTAATTCAAAGCAGGAGGAAGTACTTATGATTCCCCTACCCAATCCAATCCATTTCAACTCTTTTAAAACATTTAGGTGGACTTTCAGAAGTTGGGGTGAGAAGTGGAATTCCTATGTGTATGTTCCTTGTCATTTTCCGTCCTGATCTGGAAAAGTGCCCGAGATGATTCTATGTCTCCTCATTATTGCTTTGCAACTGTCATGTATTCCCTGGGATGTGGCTATCTGAACCCCTCGTGACCTCTTTCAAAGCCACATGCTGCCCATGGCGGCCACCAAGAGGGACCTCTGCTCACTGAATTCTGCCTTCCTACGTGTGTTATAACAACAATGCCATGATGTCATAACGTTCTATGTCTCCCCACTTTGTTTGCTGCTGGGAGGGAGGAGACGTAGAACGTCATGATGTCAGAGTGAAGCTGCCTACCGCAGGTGACAGGTTTTGAGATGTCACGAACCCACAGCAAAAGAGCCAGGATTGGGATTGGCAGGGTATCATTTGGGTCTTCTGCAGCAGGTACCAAAATGATCTCAGGTCTTCTGTGCTTCTTGTAACGAGATGTTGCAGAAGAGACAGGCACACAATAAATACAGCTGCCATTTTCAGAGGCATTAAAGTATCTGCTTTTCTTAATGTTATAGATATCGGGGAGGGATTCACATCTCATCTTTTACTCTGTTTTCTGTTAGGAAAGCCTTATTGGCTATCTATCTATCTATCTATCTATCTATCTATCTATCTATCTATCTATCTATCTATCTATCTATCTATCTATCTATCTATCTATCTATCTATCTATCTATCTATCTATCTATCTATCTCTATCTATCACCTACCTACCTACCTACCTTGCTGAGCCCTGCGAACATACAGACATTCTATCTAGGTCTGAAATCCTGCAGTATACACATAACTCCATGTCTGTGCTCAAAGACACCCTGTTGTTCTGGAACTCTACATCTTTGAGATGTTTATTTTTTAAAATGTCCCCATCCTTTTATATGGATTTTAAAACATGGTTAGCATCCCTGCAATTTTTTAGTCTTATGTTAAATTTTTATCTTTGCACTTTCCCAGGATTACTGGAAATAGCCAGGATGGGTTGGGGGTAGGGGAATCTGGATGACTGGAATAAAACAGATTGGAAATTTAGACATCAATCGCAAGAAGGTCTGCTCAGAAGAATCGTACTCCACAGGGTTTCCTTTCAGGGAAGTTTCCTCAGAATGGCACCGCCTAATAAATCAGTATGCAAACAGATCACTTTACAGTTGGTGACACAGTTTCTGGGACACGATCCCCTGCCCAGATGGTTTCGCCTGCAGATGATGGGTGTCCCTTTAAAATCACACAATAGGAACTTCATATTTCATTTCAATGCAGGATAGATTTGACGAGTGCAGTCCTTTTTTCCTTGCATTTTGCAATTGTTAAGAACCAATGTGTTTTTTTTTTTTAAATGTAAGAACAGGTAAGATTGTTTGAAAAACCCTCTTGTCCTTCAGTGTTGTTTAAGAAATGGGGGGGCAAGATTACTGGCTGATCCTGAGCTAGGTGTTCCCCGTCTGCCTTTCTGTCTCAGCTACAGACTTGCAGGAAGGAATGTTTTCTATCCTAGCTCCTGCACTATGGAATCGGCTCCCTAAGGAGATGAGCTAGACACTCTCTCTAGAAATTTTTAGGAGGTGCTGTGGGGCCATTTTATTTGTTAGGGCTTTTCATTGATTGTGGGCTACGGACAACTTTTTAGGGGGGCTTATTGTAGGTTTTAAATTGGAATTGAACCACAGGGGAAAGTGGGGTGAAAATATTTTAGGTACATTTTATATAAATAACTACATAAAAATGAAAATGAGGGAACTATCTACTAAACTGTATATGATTAGTAGATAGTAGAAACTTAAAATGAAAAAAAAAATTAGTGGGGTTTGATCTTATCCTGTCTTGTTGGAAAGGAGACAGAGGGTGGATTCTAAATAGCTTTTCAGATGGAGAAAAAGAGTCCCCCAGAAGGCTAGGCTGGGAAGCAGGGGACCTGCAGGAACCAAATTTCTCCAAGGAGGAGAATGGGGCAAGGCTAAGTTAAACCCTAGCTAGCCATGGCCAGATGGTTGGATGCAATGCAGTGTCGATTTGGAGCAAGATGAGTTGAAGAAGGGCTACCCCCTCCCCAAATTAGGCACCCTCTCTCTTTTTTAGTGTGGGGTTTGTATAATATTGTGGACTCGTACTCTATGATGCTGGAAAGAATGCAATCTAAATTGGGGTGTAATAATTTTTCAAAAGTTTCCTTCTGGGGTGGGGGTGGGGGTAGGATGGAAGAACTGTTTTTCTTTTCTTTTTTTCTTTTTTTGTGTGTGCAAAAGTTAAAGGACTGAGTGGAAGTGTGCAAGTTGTACAGCTTGTTGTGATAATTCTCTGCAAGGCTGAGCTGCATAACGTGGGAGCTGTTTCCAACAGGAGTCGTTCACAACTGTAAGACAATAATCTTCCCAGTTTAGTGGTATTTGCTCCAAAGAAAAGTACTTTGGCCTTAACTGAGCCCAAAAGGAAACTAGGATTTATGTACACCATGGCATCTAAATCATGACTGCAAATAAGCCAAATATATATTTTTTCTAGGATGGGGTTGGGGTTGTGTTTTTTTGCTTTGTTTTTTGTTGGAAATATGAGGCTTTTGGTATCACATCCCATACAACAACAACAAAAAAAGGAAGCCAGAAATCGTTGGCTATCGTGTTGATCCATGGATGAAAATGAACCAAAAAAAAACAAAAAACAAAAAAAACCCTTGGGTAATGCCTTTAATATTAGGATTAAAAAAAAAATATATATATATCATAAGAGCAAAGTTTTGAGTCCAGTGGCTCCTTTAAGATTAACACCCTTTTAGTCAAGAGATAAGCTTTCATGTCAAAGCACACTTCTTCAGGTATCTTCTGATACCTTTATATCAGAAGATATACATAGAGCTTTATGTCTGAGGAAGTGGGCTTGCACACGAAAGATTATGAATAAAACCACCACCTTTGATCTTGGCCAAGAGGCCGAGAAGCGATAATAAAACTGTGTGGATCTTAAAGGTGTTTTTGGAGTCCAGCTTTATTCTGCTGCTTCAGACCAACACAGCGACCCGCCTGAGAAATATCACCTAAATAGTGAGTGCTGTTTTTTTGAGTCCCTGTAGATGACACAAATGGGGCAGGGGGTGGGGAGGACAAATTTGTTTCAAGGCCGACTGGCAAAGCCTCAAAGCCAGCAGTGGGAGCAGCTTTCTGAAAACAAAGATGAGGAGGTGTTCTCGGTGCAATTCGATTATGTGGGCCTGGGTGCAAAGGCAGAAACTAGTTTGGCGTTATCGAGCGGACTCTCATATCATTTTTTCCCTTAAGAAAAATATATTGGATGGAGGAGGAAAAAGGAAGAAAAAAAAAACTTTAATGGAAAGTTTTTTTTAAAAAACTAAGAGTGACAGAAAACATGGTAGTTACCTTTGTGTAAGTGGTCACCCAGAGGGAAGAGAAGGGAAGGGAATTTTGGGAATCAGGTGAAAATTTGATAATATAGTTAGACTCCCGTCATGCTGCTAAGCTAAGGCTTCCATCCCATTTGGCTTGGCAGTCCTCAGAGGCTCCCACTAATAAGACAAAAGAAGCGGGATATTACCAATAAAATGCAGGGAAGCAACATGTGTCCTGGGGGGTGAACCATTAGCCTGTTATTTCATTCTCTAAAAGCACGAGGGTCAGATGATTAGCTTGCGGGAGCCAGAGAGATCAGAGGCTGGTTGTAACCCGTGTCCCCATCGTAGCGGAGAGATGCCGTTTCCCTTTTTTGTGGTTTGAATTTTTTTTAAAGGGTCTCCCTAACTATTACCTTGCCTTGAAAAGGGTAGGATTGGAGCTCTGCATTTTGAGGCATCAGCCACAGGGTTCTGAGCATTTTTCATCTCATCGATTTCCAATGGGGCATCAAGATTTCCATTCCCCCCCTCCCCACGGACACTCAGTGCTTGGATGAGTGTGTTGTTCCCTTGCCTTCTCACGTGTGCACTAAAGGGAACCTCCTCTGTTTGGAGCCATTTCTAGATTCTCCTGGACAATCAAAGGTTACATATATTAATGCTCCCTTGCCAAGAACCTGTTGCAATTTCCACTTTTCTTAATGAGGTTTGAGTCCGGCGGTAGCTTTAAGAGGAACAAAGTTGTACACAAGATGCAGGCCTTTGCGTGCAAGCACCCCTCTTCAGATGAGAACACAAAAGCTTGCGGGTGAATAAGACTCCGTTGATCTTAAAGCTACCACTGGACTCAGTTGTTCTGATACTTCACACCAACCTTAATCTATCTGCTTTTCTTAATGTTATAGATATGGGCGGGGGAAATTCACATCTCATTTTTTTTTTCTTTTTGCTGCTAGGAAAGGCTTTGTTAGCTAGCTGTGTGTCTACCTGTCTACCAACCACCCATCCTGGCCTAGCCGTCCAAATTAGTAATTCTGAAACTACTGAAAGTTAAGTCATTTTAATTCCCCTCCCGAATTAAAATTGGAAGAACACTTACATCTACTCATGCTTTAAGTGTGTTAGAATAAGAATTAATGACTCACAAAAAGGTCTCTGGGCTTTTGTCTGAATCTCTGTTCTGAGTGTGAGTGTTGACTGGAAGGGGGATTCAAGCCCAGGACGTGACTCATGGAGAGAGGCAGCCCTCCTTTGGACTTGGGTGTTTCCCTTGTGAACCTGCACCGTAACAGTTCAAATGCATCAATAAACCCTGTGCGAGGGAGAGCATTGTGGGCTGATAGGAAAGAACAAAAGTGAATGAACTCGTGCAGAGAGATGACAGGCAGCCTCCCCTGTAGACAGGTCCTTTGAGCTTTCAGGAACCCTTAGTTATTTCATAACATAAATTTATTTCTAATTTGTTCTTTTTCATGGTAAACTAACACACATAACATGAAAATCTCCCATTCAAAACACATTTTCAAATTTCTCTGGAATTTCAAACTAAAATATAGTTGGTTTCAGCACAGGTTTGAAACTTATTTTTAGTACAAAGCATCATGCCCTAATTGTTTGCAAGGAATGTGGAAATGCTAATGGTACCGAGAGATCTGTGGCCACAGTCCAGACCTCGTAGAGTCTTGAGCTGTCCCTGGTCCAGTGGCTTCAGCCCATTTCCTTTGCAACTGTAGCCTACAAGAATTTGCCATTTGTTCAAAGGAGGATTTGGTCTGGCCAGAAACCTTTTTTAATGCATGAGTCACAAGACCTTTAAAAGCAAGCATTTCCTTGATGGAGATTAGCAATATGACATTTCTCTTGTTTTCTGCTGTTTATTTGTACAACCAAGTGACAGCTGTTAGAACTTTAAAAAAAAAACCTGGAATAAAATAAAAGTCATTTTCAACTCCTGGCAAATAGTTCTGAACAATTCTAGGGTTTCTGTCTGACAAACCATTTACTCTGAATTAATTTCCATTGTGAGGAATGGGACCAGTCCCTAAATATGTCATTTTAGGATGAGGTCCCCACTAACCTTGGTGTGACTTACCTCCTGAGTATACATACTTAGCATTTAGCTGCTATGGCTATCCTGTGCCGGTTGTCTTTGGAGCAAATTGAAGACTGAGGTCCCAGATCAGATATTATTGTTACTGTTGTCATAGAATAATATGTATTCAGTCAGCTGATGTGATTTTGTAGTCCACTGTTAATCCACCTTGAGGATATCTAGTTTGCAAATCTAATAAATAATCCTCCAAAGTATCCCATTAAGCATTTTGTAGCTAATAGAAATAACAGCAACAGTAACCACTGCACAGGAAAGATCTAGGTCCCGATCCAAAAATCATTGTATGAAGTTCCAGGTATGCTCCTTTTTCTGGACACTGACTCTTATGACACCCAACATGCTTTCCAAAGAAGGAAAGTTTCCATTCCTATACCCCAAAGCCTTGCATGCTCTGGATTGTGGCTACATATCATGTGGTATGAAGGTTCTGTTCTGAAACTTCTAGTCCTCCTGAATAATCCTCCTGAATAAACCCTTAAATAAATTTACTTCTTATTGCCTCTGTTCAGCTTATTCTTGGGCCGATTATGCATGGGTGTTTCCCCCTTGCTTTCATTGTGCATGTCCACTGGATTTTCTTTGTCATTCTGTATTGATTTCTCCTTTTGGTGCTCAGTTAACTTTCTGGTTGCTATTTCCCTGGGTTTTCTGAGAGTGTGTGCCATTTTTTTTTTTTTTTTGCTTTTTACTTCCAAGCTGAATGTACTCCAAAAGCACACAAACTGCCCCCTGCTGCCCTTTTTGCCACCCCTTCAAGGTCACTCCCGACCCATAACAAAGTCGTTCCACCCTCTCTGCATCTTCTGCCATCCTACCCTATTCATTGGTGCACAAGCTCAATTTCCTCTCCTTTTAAATTAAAACAAATATTTTTTTACCACATGGTATAAATCTAGCGATATGAGATTATCACTAGTCTTGGATCACTAAATTAAAAAATTAAAACAATGAGGGAAAGTTTAAAAGGAACTGTGTGAGAGGTTTAGTTCCTGGTATTGACTTGAAAGGAGGACTGGAGAGGAAGTAAACAGCAGTATCCCAAGTGCAAAAAAAGAAAAAAGTATTTCAGAGCTGCAGGCAAACAAAATTTAAAGGATTGTCAGTGCAGGATGAAACTGACATGAGATGTAAAGAGAGAGAGAGAGAGAAAGAGACAGAAGGATGGGAAGCCTAAAACTTTGCAAACATTTTTCTTTTTAATGTTTATTGAAAAACGTTGGAGGGGGGACCATTCTGGCAGGCTTGAGAAGCTTAGCATTAAAAGGGTAGCTGAGGCACCAGGACCTTCTGTGAACCACCGAACATAAGAATCACTTGGCCTTGATCCATTTGTAGGAAAACTGCAGTTCACACAGGACAGGCTTTTGAAAACTGCAAAGATACGTGAAGTTTCTCCAAACTGGAGAAACAAAGAGAAAAACTGCAAATTTGCAAGGAAGGGCAGGAAACCAGGATTACTATGCAGCTGCACACTATGGCATTGGCAAAAATACCTCCCCCATTTTTCTCAAATTAGTGACACAAGACTAAAAAAGCTATCCAGAGCTTCTGCTATAGGACTTCTCCCCCATACACATTGCAGCTCTGCATAAAGTATGGTGGAGTTGCAGCTGACTGCACAGGCATGCACACACAAACTCACACACACTGCCTGGAATGCCAGGGTCAGTGGGTCCTACCATGCATTCTGTACACACAATATGTTCCCCCATATTATGAGATCATGTGACTCTGCCATTTTTCACAGTGGCTGATAAGGCAACAGATAATCCCCTAGTGCTTTGTAAAAATGGAAAGCAGGGCTTTGCAGTTCCTTGTCAGTTTCAAAAAAGTCTGGTCAATTTCAGCATAGGGTTTTCCCCCTTTGCCTGCTTTTCTTTTACCTTTTATGCAACCAACGTATGTGTAAATGCATGTGCAAAAACTGAACCGCAAGGATTTGAATGAAAGGCGCTTCCTGGGTGCAACTTTACAGCTGTGGTAGGGCAATTGCATAACTTAAAAAAAAAACTTTGGACACCTCCCCTGACATACACATGTGACAAGCGATGTTCCATCCCAATTTAGAAAAAGTGCATTTTTAAAAATAGTAACTGCAGAATAATTATAATAGAGGAAAAAAGAATGGTGTATAATGCGGGCACAGAATCTGAAGTCAAGATTAAAGGCTTACTGCTCTGAAAATCTGCAGTAAGATGTGCGTGCGTAATGGGCCTCAGTTTACAGGAGCTTGTGTTTGGAAATGGTTATTGGCTGGTTTTCCAGAATTCCTCAGAAGAAGCTTTGCACGCCACTTTAGCTTTCCATTTTTTAAAAAAATCATGCATTAAAGGAGAAAGAAAATACCACCCACTTGAGACAGAAATTCAAGTGTAATTAGGTAACTTACAGGAGGATTCGGACCAGATCAAAGCGCTTTCAGAAAGGAAAGGTTTAAGAAGTTAATACAATATGTTGTTCCATAAATGGGTCCCCCTCTCTCATTTTTTCTTTAATAGATGTTGGGCAATGCTAAATCACACTTATTCCTGCAGCTGTAAAGTTTATGGCCTGCTTTCTAGAAGGTATCCTGGTGTTCTCATATCTTCCTAGGTGGAGAGAACTTCCCAGGCAAAAAATACAGCGCCAAGATAAATGTGTCATTCCAAAACATTTTATAGACCAGTCTAGTGGAGTTTTAAAAAATAAAAAAGCTAAGCATCATCTCATGGAAAACCAAACATGCAATGAAATGGTAAGTGTCTCAAATCTCTGGCCATTCCAGATGAAATAATGGGCCACTGAGAGCCGGTAATCTTGTAAACGATATTAAAGAAAATGTAGGTGCTTGCCAGGAAAGGGGAGGGGGGAGGCAACACGGAGAGGAGGAAGAAATCATCACAAGCTGGCCAACAAAACCCCTTTCCCCCCTTGATCCAGTGATGCCTTATGGTTGCCAGAAATCCATACTGGTCCTTGCCTCAATGGGTGATTCACCAGTTCATGTTCCTGGAAGTTTTAGGGGCCCCATGTGGTCTCACCAGATTTTCATGGATTTGTGGTGAATCCATTGGTCCAGAGCAGCCTTTCTCAACTTTTTTACCTTTGAGAAACCCCTGAAACATTCTTCAGGCTTTGAGAAACCCCAGAAGTGGCATGACCGTGCAGAATATGGTTAAGAAGCATAGCTGTGTCTATGCCCACCTGGAGCCCTTCCCCTTCCCACACCCTCCAGGCCATCACTGGCCATTTTGGGAGGGGGGAGGGCAGGTCGACATGAGCATATATGGTCATAGCATATTTAAAAAAAAAACAGATTAAAAATTCATTAACTCCCACCCATCTGGGAAATCCTTCCAGAGCCGTCAAGACATCCCGGTCCAGACACTCATTCTGAAGGGAAAGAAAATGGCTTGTAAAAGTTGAAAGCAACAAGGATCTTCCACGTGGATCCCTCTTGTTGGGTTTGGCATGGAATGCCCATATAGTTTTGCTCCATAACAATGAGACCTTCACTCTGGAATGACTATCAGTTTTGACAATCAACCACACAAAGAGATCAGGGACTGTGGCAAAATATACTTCTGGCTCTCTCAAAGACCTGTGGCAAATAGAGTAGACCGCAAGACTACAGAGGTGGGCCGGACCAATGGATTAGTTTCTGCCCCGAAATAAAGAGGGGTGAAATGTGTTGCTGGAATTCTGTGAGTGGAACTGCTGATGCCGCATCCCTAGAACTCAGCAGTTCTTTTAGAGCTCTCTCAGCCCCACCTACCTCACAGAGTGTGTGTTGTAGGGAGAGAAATGGTAGGTGATGATAAACTGCTTTGAGTCGCCTTTGGGTATAAAAAAGGTATAAAAAAAAACAGTTGTTTTTAATCCCCATACCATTTATGCTAACAAAAATGGTTGCCTTAACTCGCTTTAAACAACAGGGGATGATACACTTACCCATAATGCATCAGTGGTTTTTTTTTCTGTGCTTTGGCTTGAAGCAGCTGTGTGTATGTGTGTGTGTGAGTGTTTCTAAATTGTGGAACGAGCACAAGGAGAACAGTTAGCCCAAAGCCCAGCCCAATGAAATCGGGGACACTCTTCAGGGCTAAACATCACACTGGGAGATCCAGTTACACAACTGACTTCCCATTCAGTTTGGGCCTAAATAATCCTGCATGTGGCATAATTACCCACAATGGAGCAGTGTAGCCCAGTGGATCGGGACCTCCAGCATTCAAGACAGAGCATTTTGAGGAATGCAGCCCACATAAAAGCACCATACTTGAGAAGGATGGTTCAAGATAGCCCAGCAGTTCTTCTGGATAAAAGTGAGGTCTCATCCCGATGATCAAAGAGTTAACCAAGTTTGTCCCAACCCACAAAAAAGGCCGGGTGAGATAATTAGGAAACAAATTCTGCAGACATCTTGAAAGGGGCCAGAGACCTTTGATCTTTATAGACAAGAAAGCCCTCTGCTACCCCTTAAGGTTTCAGGGGCAGAGCGCATGTCATGAAGAAAAAGAAAAGAGTCAAACCGAGAGAGGACGATACCGTTCACAAAAAAATCAAGTCACACCTAATTCCATAGTAGCCTCATTATCTTAACCGGCTGCATATGTTGCGAGGTATTTGGCCAAAAGATTAGAGGGGAAAGCAAGACTGACAAAATAATTAAATCTGCAATTTGCCAAGCTTGGCCAATATGGCTTTGAAATCACCTTTGCAGGAAGTTTTACGGTTTGTCCCTTGACATATATATTGCTGCCATCAGATTCTTGGCTAAGCTCTTTTGATTACTTTAATGGATTAATACCTGGGTACCATTGGCTTTAAGGCCAACAATGTAACCTGCTTCTAATTTGGCTAAAATTGTCCCAACTTCCTCTTTGGAGTTTTGATCTCACCAAAATATTACCCTTCCTCATATCCTACGTGCACATGCGCTATATGTACAATCTCTGGTCTTTTAATAACCCTCCCCTCATTTTCCATGGGGTTTCCATGACCCTTTAAAAAAGGCCTGTTTTGAGCATCACATTAAGGCTGTTTAAGAGCTTTTACACATGCCAAGTACCGAAGAACAAAATGAGAACTCAGTTAAGCCGTTTCAAGTAGGCCTATCATTGTGGCAAGAGTTAGTGGAATTTCTCCATTACCCACCATGACTGAGAATAGGACAGCTGCTTAAAGGGATAAACAAAGACGGCCTTCAGTGTGGGGTCTGAATCCTTCCCAACCAAGCTGCTCCAGGACTAGATTTCTCCAAGCCGTGATGTCAGTGATTGGCAGAGGAGGTCCTAGCCCTACCTAGTGAGAAAGGCCCCTGCTCTGAACAAAGAGAGAACTTATGACTTTCTTCTTTAGGAGACGTTACACAGAAACTGGTCTGGAAGACCATTGCTATAGAGACCCTACAATCCATTGCACTTAAACTACACCAGCCATATTCATTCAGTGACATCGCATTGCCAGGTTACAATATCTTGAAAGGGTTAAATGAACTGCCTTCTACTGAGAGAGACCCTTGACCCATCAAGGTCAGTTCTCTTGTCTGTCCTGACCAGCAAGGGCTCTCAGACAGAGATCTTTCACATCACCTCCTAATTGCTCCTTTTTGCTGGAGATGCCATGGACTGAACCTGGAACCTTCTGCAGGCAAAGGCAATGCCCGACCTCCAAGCCATGGCCTTGCACCTTAGCAGAAAACACATAAAGCTGTCTTCTCCTGAGACAGCCCATTGGTCTTTCAAGGTCAACATCTCCTGGAAACTATGTTGGCAAGAGCTCAACATAGTTTCCAGGAGATGTTTTTCACATCTGTTCTTCACCTCTTTGAGGTGCCGAAAATTAAATGTGGGACCTTCTGAAGAGGCTCTACCATGAGGCCGTGGCAAAAGTCCTAAGATTATGGATGGAATGAAAACAAGGCATGCATTAAGGTATTTTGGTTCTTGAAGCAGAAATTTTAAACAGCGCCCTCCTCATGGTGCTGAAAAATCTGATTAACACACAAAGATCTGACAATATTTAGGAAATAAACCAATAGTTGGTATAAGATAGATTCATAGGCACATTATTTATTAGATGCTCTCCTTGTAGATACACCAGTTATTCAGGAGTGTTGCTAGCTGGTCATCCTGCAAGAAGAGCCCTGCTGGATCAGACCCATGGTCCATCTAGTCTAACATCATGCTCCCCACAGGGGACAACCCGTTGCCCTGGAGAAGGGACCACAAACAGGGCATAGAATATAAATTCTCCCCTGATACTCCCCCCAGCACTGGCATTCAAATGTATTCATGGGGCATTTCCGCACCCGTTAAATATAGTGAAATGCTTACCTTACATAGTCGTTATATTCCAGCCCCTCCAAATGATGTCGCCAACATCCAGCATCTGGGCAGTAACCGCTTGGCTACATCCTCCATTTTAAAGCGCTAGTTGGGGAACTGCATAAAGTGGATTCCTCAACCTATTTAATGCTAGCTACTGGACAGCAACCAGCAGAGGGAAGGTATGGAGGCTCAAACGCGCTGCCTCATCCCGCCCTTGCACCCACCTCCCTCTCCCTTGTTCCCGGGGATGGGAATGTTTTTTTTAAAAAGGTCTAACAGTGTGGAGCAATGATTAGGTGGACAAGCATGCAGGTGATGCCAGAAATAATCCCCCCCCAAATTGTAACACAAAGCATGCCTCTCTAAAGTCCCCCCCCAAAAAAAAAACAGGAACTAGATTAATTTTTAAAATCTATATGCATATAGGCATTTAAATGGAGAACTATGAATTTGAAAAAAAATTAGCGGGCATTGCAGGACATTTAAAACATGGAGAAACCGGATTGGCTGCCTGGATTGATTGACAGGTAGAAGAGGGTCGCATTTAAAGCGCATTACTCTCTTCTTCCATTTCCAGCAGCACTTGTGGAGGGTAAGAAGTGCAAAAAGGTAGCAGACGAAAGCAAGACAGCAAAAAAGAGAGGAGGGGCTTGGAGGCATGATAATATTATCGCTACGCCATTCAGCTGCCGTAATGCTATTTTTGCTGATGTGCGGAATGCCCATAGTCTCTGCTTATGGAGGCTCCCTTTAGTTACTACAGCTAGTAGCCACCAATAAGACACTTTCTTCCACAAATCTGTCTCATTCTCATTGAAAGCCATCTGCAATGACATCCTAAAATGCACTAAATGAACCAAATTCTCCTCGGTGAGTTTTAATCTTTTGAAGGAGTATAAAAATAAAACCAGTCTCGAAATCAGACATCAGATGGAGTTATCTAAAACCTGGGGAATATTTGACAACTCCCCCCGCAAAGTTGAGTCAACCAAATATTTGCAGAAGACAATTCTGAAAAGAGCACAACGGAAGTTGGCTTTAAATTCAAAGTAAGTCCTTTCACTTTGTCACATTTCACTCCTTCCAGGAACTTCAGGGGGCAGGCAAGCTCCTTCCAAGAAGCCAGTGTGGTAGAGGTTAGGCTGAGAGAACAGATCAGGCCCAAGGCTACTCCAGTGAGCGTCATGGTTTCAAACTCGGATCTCCTTGCCCTGCGCCTAACAGACTCACCCACCCCACACCGGATCGCACGTCTGTCCCCTTTTGGACAAAGAGATCACTCTAAATATATACAAACTTCGATGGTGGTTTATCAGGAAGAACAGTGGCCACGAAGGAAGTGCCAAAAGACTGAAAATTGGGCCATTAATATAGCCGGTGAGAGAAAAAACACAACCAAGAGAGGTTCAGACTGAAGTTCAAACTGTACACTTCTTCTCCCCCCCTCCCATCCTCATTTAAGACCACAATTTTATGGTGACACAAGAAAACAACCCTATTACAAGTACCCAGAGACCCCATCATTTAAATCTGGAACATTAGATACATTCCATTTATTTCAGGGTCAATTTCTCCCAGCGTGTTCCCTTCCTCACCAGTGCATAAGCAAAAAGACAGAGAGAGAGAGAGAGAGAGAGAGAGAGAGAGAGAGAGAGAGAGAGAGAGAGAGCACAAACCCAAGACATATTTATAGCAACCGCTACTTATTGGCTTGTTGTAAATATGTCTGTGCTCAAATAAATCAGCCTCGGGATTATACAGAGAAGTAATCCCACGGCTACTCGGGAAGTGTCGGTGAGATGCTGGACTGCCAAAGCAAAACCTCAAGGCTTGGCGATGAATTTATTTATTTAAATACGTCTCTCAAGCGTGCTTGAAGTTCGGGGAAGGCTCACGGCACTCCAGAATCTCCCGCCCCTCCTCCTGCAGTCCTGAGCTTTGAGGCATGCCTGCGTGCACAAGCGGGCTTTGTTTTATGGACTGGGTATTTCCCTTTGCACAAGGTGTACAATACCTGTCATGTGACCAGCAAGAGCCTTGTGCACTCACCTTTCCCCTTCTCTTGAAAGCAACAGAACACTGTTGCGAAAGGAAGGGGCCATGTGACCCTTCAGAGAACTGAGTGCAGGACCCAGCCCATCAACCCACTGATCATTTACCATTTCCACTGTGGATAACGAAACTTTGGCTTTAGTTGAAGGTTTCTTCTCTTCAGTGGGGGGTGGGGGGGAAGGCACCTGCAGAGGGTTAGGTCATGCCACTGCTTGCTCAGGTGGGGCTTGGTGTACTGGTTAGGAGTGTGGATTTCTAATCTGGCAAGCTGGCGTTGATTCCCTGCTCCTCCACATGCAGCCAGCTGGGTGACCTTGGCCTTGCCACAGCACTTATAAAGCTGTCCTGACCGAGTAGTGATATCAGGGCTCTCTCAGCCTCACCCACCTCCCAGGGTGTCTGTTGTGGGGAGAGGAAAGGGAGGGTGACTGTCAGCCGCTTTGAGCCTCCTTCGGATAGAGTAAAGCAGCATATAAGAACCAACTCTCCTCTTCCTCTTCCTCTTCCTCTTCCTCTTCCTCTTCCTCTTCCTCTTCCAGTTCTACTACTACTACTACTACTACTACTACTACTCAGATTCAAATTCATTAGATAGGCCTTACTGGGTGACCAAGGGCTGGCCTCCTAGTGACTAGCTCCACTCACCCACTAGGGAGAAACCTTTTCCTACCATTTAGCTGAAAGGTAAATGGAGGAAAGACTCTGGGGCGGCACCAACTCACAGATCCAGCATGAAAGCCCCAAAGACGATGAAGAGGGACTCCCGAGGCCTTTGGGCTGGGGCCTCTGACAAAGAAGAAGGATCTCGCAGAGGCCACTGATCCCTGCCCGAGGCTTCCAGGCCAGAGACCCAGAAGTCATGCAATCTGCGACAACTGCTGAGTGAGCCCCCCCCCTTCCCAAGGTCTCGGGGGGGGGGGTGTTCTTCCACTGCCAGGGAGGAACCCAAAGGTTGAGCTGCAAAAATAATTTTCAAATTTTCAAATATGTATTACATAAAGTGCACTAGTACAACATATTAAAAACATAGTCATCATACCTTAAAAGCATCACATTTCTAGCTGCACATGGAATAGACCAACACAGAATGGACCAAACGCATTTCGACACAGAGGGGTCTTCCACAGTGGTCAAATAATTGTGAGGGATGCATTCATATATAAAATCACGGGCCTTGCTAGGTGGCAAAGCAAAACCTGTTAGGTGCTGCAACAACTAGTCTTTCTAATGCAAAGGTATCTGATTTGGAGCCCACCCACTAAAACAGGGGTAAGCAAACTGTGGCCCTCCAGATGTCCATGGACTACAATTCCCATGAGCCCCTGCCAGATGATGGTCCTTTTGAAATCATGATATGTACAGTTTGGGTAATCTTTTTATACCCTTACTAAATATATAATTGCATAGTAGATTCAAATGGGTAGCCGTGTTGGTCTGAAGTAGCACAATAAAATCAGAGTTCATAGTCTGAGGAAGGGTGCTTGCACTTGAAAGCTCACACTTTGAATAAACCTTTGTTGGTCTTAAAGGTGCTACTGGACTCTGATTTTATTGCGTAGTAGTAATGTTTATGTCATAGCTCCTAATGAAATAAATTTTGATGTTGCCTAACCACGTCCCCATTTGCTTTTGCGTCTCCAGGTGGCTCCCATGGGCAAACCACCCAAAGCATTAAAAGCATAAAATTTAACCAACTTTGTAAAATGCCAACCAGAGCTGGCAGGATGGGAATGCTGCCCCCCAGAGATTCACCTGCTCCTGGTGAATTATCACTGCAAGACCCTTTGGGATGTTTTACTCTTCCACACAATGCAGGGATACTTTAACTGTAAGGTAAAGGTAAAGGTATCCCCTGTGCAAGCACCGAGTCATGTCTGACCCTTGGAGTGACGCCCTCTAGAGTTTTCTTGGCAGACTCAACACAGAGTGGTTTGCCATTCCCTTCCCCAGTCATTACCGTTTACCCCCCAGCAAGCTGGGTACTCATTTTACCGACCTCGGAAGGATGGAAGGCTGAGTCAACCTTGAGCCGGCTGCTGGGATCGAACTCCCAGCCTCATGGGCAGACAGCTTCAGACAACATTTGTGCCACTTACCACTCTGCGCCACAAGAGGCTACTTTAACTGTAGCAGTTTTTAAATAAAGATCTATAATCTCACTGGCTTTTGCATATTACTTTCCCTTACTGGCCTTCACAATGGCTGCTCTATTAGAATGGTGATGAAAGCCAGCACAATGTTTTGATTTGTGCACGAATTTCAGAATCATCCGCACTAGGATGCTTAAAACGTTAAAAGGTGCAGTGACAGAATTTTAATTGAGACATTCCCTTATGTACAACACTGTTGGGGGAAAATGTCTCACCGCACCCTTACCCAATGATATTACATGATAAACAGAGCCTCCATGTACAGTGGCAGTATACCTCTGTATGCTTCCTAGAGGCCCTGGCACACCTCAGATGAATATGGAATGCCTGGCTCTGGAGTGTAGCAAGGCAGTTGTTTACAATTCCAGTTAGGCAATGCATTTCCCAGTGGCTGCAAGACTGAGCCAGAGAAACGCTCCCTACTGCAGATCCCCCTTCTGTTTCCAGCCCCAGCTCTGCTCCCATCCCATGGTGCATCTGCTCTGACAGAGGTCACTCCTGGGGAAGCCGGGCAGCCATAAAGTGTGTGTGTCTAAGAAAAACTGTTTCCTGACAAACGGGGCCCCTGGGAAGGGCAGGCACCAGCCCCACAGCAGGTTGGGAAACGCTACCTTCTGCCAAGGCCTCAGGATTTGTCCCCCCCAAAAACAACAACAGAGAGCCTGTTGACCTTCATTCACCTCCAATTAATAACTCAATTCCTACACCAACCTCGATTTTACTCCTTGGCCCTTGACACAAACCAGAGCGATACACTGGGCCCAACCGCCTTGGTGACATTAGAAACGCAAGCTCTGCCTTCTGTAGGCCGAGATGTTTTTTTCTGCAAGGACAAGCTCCAGACGTGGCTGGGTTCAAGCAGCGGCTGGACAGATCCTTATCCTGAATGCTTTAGGCTGATCCTGCATTGAGCAGGGGGCTGGGCTAGATGGCCTCTATGGGCCTTCCAGCTATAGGAGTCTATCAGTTTTGATTCTCCCTTGTTAGAACGCTTGCCAGACTCCAGGTGGTGGCTGGAGATCTCCTGGAATTAGAGCTCATCTCCAGGTGATATTTATTGATTCCCCTGGAGAAAACAGACATGGGTGGGGGTGGATTCTAAGGCATGATACCTCATTGAAGTCCCGCCCATCCCCGAATTCTGCCCACTTCAGCCTCCATCCAAAACATCTAGGGGTTTCCAAACCGGTGCTGGAAACTCTGCTTGTTAGAGCCCAAAACAGGCGCCTGCCTTTTTTGTGTCATTTCCCCCCCTTGTGCTGAACTGAACTGGGTATTAAAAACTGCTGCTGCTGCTGATCCTCTTCCAGCAGCAATGAAAAGAGTTAAGGACTTGGCCTTTTTTTTTTTTTTTTAAGGTGGAAGTTCAGAGGGGCTTGGACATCATGGCCACAGGCTACATCCCTCTGCAGTGAGTGAGCAGCTGTTAGATCCCCGAAATCCCCAGTGGCCGACTAGTGGTGAGTGGGGGAATGGTAGCCCTACAGTGGCTGGAGCAGGAGAAGCGCTGGGTACTGCCAGGGAGATGGGCTGTGGCCGCTGCAAATGTTTCTGGAGCTGCAGACAATGGTCCCCATGCAGAAGCAGCCTCTATCTCAGCCTGTCTCAACTTCTTTACCGTTGAGAAACCCCTGAAACATGCTTCAGGCTTCGCGAAACTGCAAAACCAAACACCAAAAAAACGGAGTGCCAAAACTGTTGAAGAAATTGCAAAAAATGAAACAGGGAATGTTTGCACAGAACTACCTGGCCAAACTTTATTGACATTATTTACAGGCTGCCTGTCTCTCTTGGGCTCAAGGCGGATTACGCAACTGAGTCAATAGAACTGACGGATGGGGCATTCGATGAGCAATGTAATAGGATTAGGATTGTAGAAACAACCAGAGGACTAAAAACAGAATGAAAGCAAGGCACGAGTATTAAGATGGCACATTCAATGATGCAAAATTCCACAGAAAGATCCTAGTTTCAATAAGCCATGCACAAGAGTATTGCTGAGGGGTAACCAAACTGTCGTTCTCCAGAAGTTCATGGATTACAATTCCCATGGCAGGGGCTGGCAGGGGCTCATGGGAATTGTAGTCCATGGACATTAGAAAGCCACAGTTTGGCCAGCCCATGGCCCACAGTCCCTACCCTAGTCATTTTTCTTTATGAATTGTTTAGTACAGTGCAAGCTCTTGAATGTCCAGGAACTGAAAGCAATTGTTCAAAAGGCAGGAACATTAATAGCACACAAACTCAACAAAAAGTATGAAATTCTAACAAGTTCAGTATTACCTACTGGCAAGTCTCTCCTTGGCTGACCTGCTATGATCTCACAGAAGTTTAGACGGGAGCCAGAGAGACAGAGATGCTAGACGCTGACTGGCTTGGCTGGGAGGAGGAAGGGGAGTGGCAAAAGAAAGGGATTATGCTCAGGAAGAAAGACAGAGAGACAGAAGCGGGTGTGGGAGTGGAGAAAGCCTATAGCGGGGGAACCTGCCAGATTCTCTTTGCATCTTTGCTGCATGCAACAACAGCCAGAGAAGTGGCCCATGAGGCAAGCTTCCCTCTTGCAGTTCCCTCCTGTGGTTCATGTCAGCCTTTAGCTAAGCTGATGCTTGTGGGCTGATCCTGGGCAAGAACAATTGAAACCCCAGACTTCTTTGAAAGAAGCAAAACAGCAAACCTTCACAAGCTCCTCCCCCTCCCCCCCAGTTGGATCAAAATCAAGCTATAATGATTTAGGGAACCCAGCCAAAAAAATGAGTGAATCAAATTGCACAACTGATCAAGAGATCCTTAGACTGCTCCTCAAAAAAATTCTGATGGAAAAATAATTTGAGCTATGAAGAATTGTTTCTGGAGAATTCCACTGTGATTTGATTATTTTTCTTCCCTTGACACGGTGGGTCTTTTATTAACCACCGCTTGGCTTTCAAAAGAAGCCATTTATGGCTTTGCTCGCTCAAAAGAAACCCATGGTAATGTTTAAAATTATATTATATACATATATATATATGTGTGTATATAATATACCCTCCCCCCCCAACATTGTACTTCAAGTGTCAAGATGGATTACGTTGACCGGACTGTGTCATTTCCCAATGGGATGGAACTTCAAAACAGACAGTGTTTTCCCCTGGTAACGTATCATGGATTGCATTAGAGCCGGCATGTGGAATTCTGTCACTTAATGTGTTAAAGTTGGCACGCGTTTGTATCCTGGCGCAAGGTGAGAAATTACTTAGCACGAACAATACACTTTGCTTCCCGCTCAGGCCTGGTTCTCTCTCCCCCCCCCCACCCCGCCCCTTTATGAGCCTCCAAGTGTGACTCTTTCGCCAAAAAATCCGTGCCTTTAGCCGTGAAAAAATGTACATTAAAAAAACCCCAAAACACATCAAATGGAAAGAAACGACCAGCTGGTTTTATTCACAACCAGAATTAATGGCCTTTTCAAACTCTTTATAAATATTAGAAGCAGATGAGTTTACCGTAATCGAGAAAAGTTTCTTTGTGTTGACAAGACAGCTAATTATCTTGAGTTTCTACCAAATAATAAATGAATGTTTCCGGGGGGGGGAGGGGGGACCAGAGTGGGGAACTCCCAACTAAATAAATATTTTTTCGCATATTAACCATTTTTTGCGGGGGGGGGGGAACTTCTCTTTCCCCTGCTTACCAGAGCTATTTTGAAAACTGTCCCTCAAACCCCCAAAGTTGCAAACTGTTGATTTTCTTTTGTGGTCACCCTCAGTGTTCACATCTTTTGACAAAGCCAGGGAGAAAGTGGAAACATCTGAACAACGGTTACATCAAAAGAGTGTAGCTCAGTGCAATCAGGATCATACCGTGACTGTCTTTGTCTCTTTAAGATCTGGAGCAGAATGCTGGGGGGCTTTGAGCCATTAGCCTCACTTCTAGGCCTGAGCCATTGAATCAGCACACAAGTTAGCACAGGAGGCCAGGATGGTGGAAACATGGATAGCTGGCACCTTCCTTGGCAAGAGAACGAAACATCTCCTAGACCAGGGGTAGTCAACCTGTGGTCCTCCAGATGTTCATGGACTACAATTCCCATGAACCCCCTGCCAGCTTTTGCTGGGGCTCATGGGAATTGTAGTCTATGAACATCTGGAGGACCACAGGTTGACTACCCCTATCCTAGACCATTTATGCACTGGAGGTTTCATGATGGGCTGCAGGCTGGAGTTTTAGTTGTGGCAGGTTGCCCCACCTCTTCCTGCACCCACACGGGGGAGCATTTGGCCCGGTGCACCTCATCTGCCTCCGATTTGTGCTCCTGCATGGGAGCTGGGGCAGTGAAGTTCCCAGAAAATTGCCCACTGAGAAGGGCAGAACTTCCAGCTTTCCTTTTTAATTAATTTCCTCTGGGTCTTCCGCTGCCCAGTGCTTGTCAAGCACAGGGGCAATTTACTGCCTAAAGGAATAGCTGCTTGCCACTGCTAGCCTCTCTCCCTTTCCTGGGGCTCACCTTTTAATAGCTTTTCCAAGATGGTGGAGGGTCTAGCTGGTACAGAGAACCACGATCAGCATCCAAAGTAAGGACGTATTTATTAAAAACAAAATGTTTACAAGCACCAGATCGAGCAAGAGAATCAAAAAGAGATTTTGTAAAACACAATGCTTCTGGTCCACTTACTAAACACGACCTACCAGATGTTACAATATAGGACAGGCTCCTCTAGATTAACAAGTTACAGATCTCTACCACATTATCATTACTTGAAAGCCTTTTCCAGCTTTTCAGGCATCTCCATGGCCAACAGCTGTCTGGGTAGACCTTGAGAGAGAGCTTTGTCCCCCTGGGTGGAATCCATGCGAAAGAGAAAGTCTTCCTTCCTGCCAGGTTTAATCATATCTGTTTCTCTACCCACTGCCCAGGTCAAGCTAGGTCAGAGAAGCATACCTTGAAGTCTCTAGGAATTAGTTCCTGAAGGTTATTATGCCTGGAGCCTGTCTACAGTCCTCCACATTTCTGGTCTCTGCTTGGAGAAGGGGCGGAGATGATCATTCCATTACCTTTAGCCAGGCACATTTGCATTTGTATAAAGGTAAGTCATTAACTGTCTTCCTTCCTCCCTGCCTGGTTTCAGTCCAGATGGGGAGGTGGGGGGGGGGGAGGGGGATGGTTTACCTGCTCAAAACCTCCACAGAAAATACTTATTTCTTTACAGGCTCTAATCTGAGGAACTGGATTTAATTCCCTCCTCCATCTCCATCTGTAGTCTGCTGAGTAACCATGGGCCAATCCCAGTTCTCCCAGAGCTCTCTCAGCCTCACCTACCTCGCAAGGTGACTGTTGTGGGGAGAGGAAAGGAGGGCAAATGTAAGCCATTTTGAGACTCTACCTTAAGTAGAGAAAAGTGGGGTATAAACGCCCTTGCTAATTCATCTTCATCTTTGAGCTTTAGCTAATCTTTGAGCTTTAGGGACATTTATTCATTTCCAAATACAGTTTCGTTGGGCAAACCTTTTCACCCCCCCAAGGGCAGCACCTACCTTGTTGAATCAAGAGTTAAGTCCAAGGCTAACAAGATTTCTAGGATAGAAACTTTCACAAATCAAAGCTTCCTTCATCAGATATCTCATAAAGGGACCGTTGACTCTCAAATGTTTATACCTTGGAAAGAGGGATGCCAATCTCCAGGTGGGACCTGGGGATCCTCCAGTATTACAGCTCATCTCCAGACTCCAGAGATCTGTCCCACTGGAGGAAACCAGTGTTTTGGAGGCTGGAGTCAATGGCTTTAGACCCCACTGTCCTCCCTAGGCTCTGCCCCCAAATCTCCAGGAGTTTCCCAAACTGGATCTTCCCCCGCCAGTGGGGATCTGGCCACCCTACCTTGTCGGTCTTTAAGGCAGGGGTAGTCAACCTGTGGTCCTCCAGATGTTCGTGGACAACAATTCCCATGAGCGTTTGCTGGCAGGGGATCATGGGAATTGTAGTCCACGGACATCTGGAGGACCACAGGTTGACTACCCCTGCTTTAAGGTACTCCTGGACTTGAAGCAACCTTTTTTACTGCAGACCGTCATGTCTTTTCTGACACAAAGTTTTAATGCTGGCCTGGTTCAGCTGCCTCAGAAGCCATTTGGCAAGGGAAAATATAGTCTTCCTAAATAAATACTAAAAGACAAAACAAAACACTAAGCTGGAAAAACTGCAACCCCTATATTCACCAGAGCAACAAGAAACAGTGCAAAGAACAGCCTTTCATTTTGTTTCTTTAAGTTTTGCTTTTGATTGGCTACTGAACAGGGGAACTTCCACTTAACTTTATAACACTTGAGAAGTGGGGGGGGGGATCCCTGGGGTTAAGGGTATAATCCCTAAACATTTGATCCCAAAAAACAAAAGGATGGAAAATAAGTTAAAATTGGCAATACCTCCCCCCCCCCCCCGCAATAACAAAAGGGCTGGTTCTCTTTCACTAAGAGTTCCTCTGCTGGAGAAATAGTCCCCCCCCCATCAGAGAAGGCCTTTTTCCACTGGGGGAAAAACGGTCTTTGTTCACTTGGGGGGAGGCTTGGCAGAAGCAAGTCTGAGACTCGACCCAAGAAAAACAAACATTGCTAATAATGACTGCAACAAAAATAATCTTGAAATGAATATGACCCTGCAGGGAGGGGGAGAGAGGAAAATAACACCCCTGTGAACCCCAAACAATGGGCAGATGCGGTCACGCTCTTAAGGCACGGAACTTGGAGCTCCCTTCATACCTCTTAATTTTTCAATCAAGGAGTAGAAATGTTTGATCCTAAATGCCAACCCATTGGGTCAGACCAAAGCCCAGCCAGTCTGGCATCCTATTTCCAAAGACCACTGACTAAAATTTGTGAGAACTCTGTAAGGAGGGTGATTGCCTTATTTGGTTGTTTGCTTCCTTGATTTGTAATTCAGACGTAGGTAGCTTCTGCATATGGAAGTTTCATTCCACAGTTGTAATTATGAACCAATGGACAGACCTTGCCCACAGTCATTTTTAATAGCCCTGTGCTGGACACCACCATTATCTGAAGTGGTTAGTCCCACCTTGTGCGAGGACATGTAAAATGGACGTTAATGAGATATGAGTTGCAGAACAAAAACAAAAAAGAAGACAACTTCTGAGTTCAGGAAGAGTGTACCTGTGATCATTGGAAGAAGAAGAGGAGTTGGTTCTTATATGCCACTTTTATCTTCCAGAAGTCTGAAAGCAGCTTACAATCGCCTTCCCTTTCCTCTCCACACAAGAGACACTCTGTGAAGAGAGCCCCGATATTACTGCTTGGTTGGAACAGCTTTATCAGAGCTGTGGTGAGACCAAAGTCATCCAGCTGGCAGCACGTAGGGGAGAATCAAACCTGGTTCACCATATTAGAAGTCGCCGCTCCTAACCACTATAGTTTCTGCTGCTGTCTAAACTTTCTCATTGCTTCCTAGCGTCCTTAGAATCATAGAAACATAGAGATGGATGGGTTCAGTGCAGGATCAACCTAAAGTATCCACGATAAGCATCTGTCCAGCTGCTGTTTGAAGACCACCAGTAAGGGGGAGCTCACCATCATCCTAGGCAGCGGATTCCACTGCTGATCTGCTCTGACTTTCCCCCACTGATATCTAGCCGGTACCATTCTACACATAGTTTAAATCAATTACTGCAGGTCCTATCCTCAGCTACCAACAGGAACTACTCCCCGCCCTCCTCCAAGAGGGCCACGATGTCCCCTCTCAACCTCCTCTTCTCCAGGCTGAACATTCCCATGTCCCTCAGGCTTTCCTCACAGGGCTTGGGCCTCAGGCCCCGGATCATCCTTCTCGCTCTCCTCTGAACCTTTTCAATTTTGCCCGTGTCATTTTTGCAGTGAGGCCTCCAGAACTGTGCACAGTATTTCTGGTGTGGTCTGACCAATTCTTTGGTTGGTTGCGGTTCGAAACAGACTGCTGACCAGCGTGGATCTCGGTCTGATCCAGCAGGGCTCTGAAGAGATGTTTTGTCAGACAAGCACCCTGCATGCTGCTGGCAGAAAGACACGGGGCTGCCATTTTCAAAAGAAACCCTGTGATTCTCCCTTTTAGTCAACATCCACAGTATAAAAATACACCGTTTACTAAGTCTGGACAGGAGGCAAGGGGAGGATCTTGCTCCCAGACAGGAGGCCGGGTAATTCTGCTTAACATTCTCCCTGCACTTCACGTCCTCCCACTCTCGGCCCCTGAGATTCAGGCAGGTGCTGGTGATGGATCCCCCGCAGCCTTTGGAAAGACACCTCCTCCCCCAAGCGTTCCCCGCCTCCGTAGCTCCTCAGGGATGACTGCAGTTCGTTTGGAAGAGGAGGTTATCAAAACACAGAAAGCCAAAAAATAAGAGCATTCATCTTGTTTAATTCGAAGGCCACTCAAGGCAAGGAGTGGGAGGCGGCAGGGCTGGGGGGGGGGGGGGACGAGGGAACGAGAATAAGGAAAGCAGAGAAAATGCAGACGTATCACTTACCCAGCCAGGTTCCGTCAACGTTTCTGACGGAGTTTGGTTCTCCACTGTGAAAAGGCCTCTGCGCTTCAGCATGACAAAAGGAATCAATTCCCCTGTCTCTAGCTGGTGGGAAAAAAAGAACTTGAATTTCCAATTCTCCAAAGAGCCACTTCACTGGGGTTAATCACAGAGCATCAACAACTGTCTAATTCAGGGGTAGTCAAACTGCGGTCCTCCAGATGTCCATGGACTACAATTCCCAGGAGGCCCTGCCAGCGAACGCTGGCAGGGGCTTCTGGGAATTGTAGTCCATGGACATCTGGAGGGCCGCAGTTGGACTACCCCTGGTCTAACCTTTTAATGCTTCCCAAGACTTCCTGGCCCACCTACCTCTTGTTCCTCATTTCTTGTTTCATGCCTGCTGGTGACCAAACTGGTATGGTGCTTACAATTCGGGCAGCCGGCTCCAGGCTGGGAAATTTGGGTCAGTGGGCAGTTTGGGGTTCTGTCTGCTACTATGAAATGGCTATCATGGGAGGCCCGGCCTGTCACAGAATGGCTGCCATTTGGATTCAGCTATTTGTTTTCAGTTTCCAAAGAATGAGAAGGGTTGCTACCAGCAGTTTCAGAGAAAAGTTGCCAAGCCCAGAGACATGAGAAAGTCTGTGTTTATAGCCAAGCCGGGGGCACATGGCTGCCATGCGTTTGCTTTGGATGAGCTCAGCACTTTGTTGTTCAGTAAGCTCCTTTCTCCCTGCAATGCAAGAAGCATGCAGGTGCCAAGAGGGTCAGGGGGGTGCACAGGAGTCCCAGATTGGCTGCAGTTCCCTGTTATGCCTATATTACAGGGGTAGGCAAATTGTGGCCCTCCAGATGTCCATGGACTACAATTCCCATGAGCCCCTGCCAGCATTCGCTGGCAGGGGGCTCCTGGGAATTGTAGTCCATGGACATCTGGAGGGCCACAGTTTGACTACCCCTGGTAATTGTACAACAGTGCCATTGTGCATGACTTGTTACAGAGAGCCGGAGACCTTATGTTCTCTCAGAGGGAATGTGGCCATGAGAATAATGTCACACTAGAATCCCAAAGATCCACATTCAAATCACCTCTTGCACCGTGAACCTCACTGCTGATCGAGTGGTGATAAAAGAAATGATTACCACCTTTCAGGGGTAGTCAAACTGCAGCCCTCCAGATCTCTATGGATTACAGTTCCATGAGACCCTGCCAGGGGCTCACGGGAACTGTAGTCCATGGACATCTGGAGGGCTGCAGTTTGACTACCCGTTTGATCCTGCAGCTATTGGAAACTGGCTTTGGTCTGATCTCTCTTTCTGCACGAAGAAAAGCTGTTTGTTGTGCATCACTTTTCACCTGCAATGAAATGGCTTATCGTGTGCCTTCCAGATATGCTAAGAAATTATGTTTTAACAAAGATTCTAAATCGCTGTGACTTCACGTCATGGATGGAACAATGCCTGATACAAGCAGGTGTCAGGAGCGGAGGGTTGTTTAGAGAATACGCTTTGTTTCTATAAGTTTGAAGTTATGAGTCCTGATCTACTGATCCCAAGCCACATCAGGGGCACCGGGGCTACCTGTAGGCTTCGGAGGTGGTCCTGGAGAGGACACTGAAGGAGTGGCATGATTGCATTGGTCCAGGCCTCTGAGGTAGACATGAGTTGGAGGTATAAAACCCTACATAGCCCTCTGTTCTTTGCACAGGTTTTTCAGTCTGGTGTGTATTTGGATAACGCATGGTAAGCAAGGCCTCTTGGCCCAGGACTGACACTGGCTAACCTGAGGCCCGATGCTCTCTCTCTTTCAGCCTACCTCACAGGGATGAAACAGGGGATGGAGAACCATCCATGCCATCCAGAACTCCTCGGAAGGGCTGGGCCGGTCTCTAAGAGGGGGTTGTGTGTGACTGACGGCAGATGCCTGCCTGGATTAGGCCCTCCTCCCCAGATTGTAGCTTTTCTCCACAGCTGAAGATGCTTTAAAAAGCACAAGCGAGACTACTGTGGAGTGAAAAACTCCACATGAAACCCTGGTTGAGGAAGCCTGAGATATGTAATCAATTGCTGAGATCTTGCCCTTATGGGCAATTACCATGAGCCCCGGCCAGCGCCAGCATGATGATTGTAGTCCATGGACATCTGGAGAGTCACACACTTGGCCACCCCTGGTGTACACTTTGCTGTAAGCCAGTTCTTATTATGGAATCTTCATAGAATCAGAGTAGGAAGGGGCCATACAGGCCATCTAGTCCAACCCCCTGCTCAACACAGGATCAGCCCTAAGCATCCTAAAGCATCCAAGAAAAGTGTGTATCCAACCTTTGCTTGAAGACTGCCAGTGAGGGGGAGTTCACCACCTCCTTAGGCAGCCTATTCCACTGCTGAACTACTCTGACTGTGAATTCCCCCCCCCCCCTGATATCTAGCCTATATCATTGTACTTGTAGTTTAAAACCATTACTGCGCATCCTTTCCTCTGCAGCCAACGGAAACAGCATCCTGCTCTCCTCCAAGTGACAACCTTTCAAATACTTAAAGAGGGCTATCATGTCCCCTCTCAACCTCCTTTTCTCCAGGCTGAACATTCCCAAGTCCCTCAACCTATCTTCATAGGGCTTGGTCCCTTGGCCCCAGATCATCTTCGTCGCTCTCCTCTGTACCCTTTCAATTTTATCTACGTCCTTCTTGAAGTGAGGCCTCCAAAAATCTTGCTGTAAGCCAGTTCTTATTATGGAATCTTGCATCATTTAACTTATCATATTACTTTGCTTCTATTCTGTTTCTTTTTTTTCCTTTCAGAGATCTGGATGAAATCTCATTTCATTGTTTACTGGATGGCCCATCCGCTGATTCTATCTACACGCTCTGTGGGAGCAATAGAATATAAATGAAAAAATACAGGCTGCCCTCAGACCACACACAAAACCATGGTTGAACTTAACTCCACTATTGTTTGTTTAGGATCCTTGGAACCAGGATCTGAAACCATGGTTTGAAATCTGGTTATCCACCACCATTAATCTTACCTGGGGTTTTGCGTGATGCTGGAATGCAGAAATCTTGGCTTTGTTCCATGGTCACAGCTGGCCCAGGGGAAGGCGATGGAATCAGCATGTGTTGAGGCTACCCCAAATCTGAACCATACCCAGTTCATAAACATAGCATAATAAAAATAAGCCCCGACTCCCTGTGTTCTGAACGGAGCCATACTGGAAACAAGATCAGGGCAAAGTTTGTTTGCACGCCAGTCTGTGCTATGAGCATAATCTTGACACAAATGGTGTGTTGTGGTTATAACAAGGAAATAGATGCAAAGCGATTTCAATACCCTGTTGTCATATACGAATGCTTCAACCTCCTGGAAGCAGGGGATAAATTGGATGGGTTGCATGAAAACAAGCAGCTCTTCCAAAAGGAAGGCGGAAACTCACACCTCAGAATAGTGTGTGATCAAGTCCTCTCCGCATTTCAGAAGGCAGACAGAAGGCTCGTGTTTCTGGACATCCAGTTACCCTCACTCGTGGAGAGCCAGAATTTCAGGAAGGTCAGCACGCTTCTCCGAATGTACTAACTTTCTACATACAGGGAGATAATTGTTTGCAGGGGGGGAAACCTTTGAACATGCAGTTCCTCTGTCTAAAAGGTTCTCATACAATCAGCCCTCCATTGTTAAACACACTGCTTTGTTAAACACACTGTTTAGGCTCAGTGTTGCAGAAGAATACAGCTAGTCTTTCAAGCAAAGAAGAACAGATTAAAACAAACTTTTATTTAACAAATTATATTAAGAATACAGACTAAATCCTCACACACAAAAACTTCCCTTTGCAAAATACAAGGAAGGCCGTCTAAAAATAAATATGAAAAGATATTATTATTAATAGGATTAGTGAACAAGTTAATCCACTTCCAGCACAAATAAAATGCATAGCATCTTAAAAAAAATAGAAACAAGTACACACACAGTGACACACAACACAATCAAAGATTCTCAACCGTGTAACACAATGTCATTCTTTTTTGCCTGCAGGAGCTGAGAGCAAAATGAATGCTTTTTATCCGGGCATTTCACATAACAAATCCCAGAAACAGGGTCATTTCACCTCCGGTAGCCCCACTCTTTGAAAAAAACCCATAACACTTTTCAAGGACAAGAGGCGCAGCCCTGACCACAAGTGGAAGGTGATTTCCTGGCTCTCTCAAACTACAACGTCCTTTCTTAGGCCATTTGGAAAATGTTACATTTACTCCACAGGATTGGTCCACTTTGAACCAGTTCATACCATCAACAGCGGCCATGAAATCACCGACGGAAAGGAGTACGAATTAGGCTGCCCCCATGGAGACACCTGCAGATGTTTCCACAACTTCAATCAGTGCCATTTCCACCTATTTCAAAGACTGGTTTTTCTGTGCCCACCAATAGCCGGAATCACACTAGTGCGCTGCTTGTGTAATTCTGGAGTCAGGATTGGGCCACGGCTGCCCCAGGGCAGGAAACGTAATTGCATCACTCTGTCTCCCCCTAATGGCGATGGCTGGGATGGCACAGAGGAAAAACACAAAACTTCCAGAGACAGTGAGGAGAGCACACACTGGGAAACCATAGTGGGCAGTTTCTTAGCATGCACGCACATAAAGATAGACAGCGTGCAATACTGATAGGAGATACTGTACACACGGGCTGCATGCTCCTTCAAAGCAAGGCGGAAAGCATTCATGAGTTTTGAAGAGGCCCAGAGCACTTCAGGTGCGCTGTATCCCAGTGACTATCAAGAGGAAGAGGCTTGCATCTGAGCATTTCTTAGCCACGGCCAGTGGGGAAGGGAGAGAACATGCAGGCCTTGGTGCGCCTCAGCCCGGCTACCTCAAGGGGCAGGGAGACTTTGGGGGGGGGGGATGGCTCTGCCCAAGTTGTTGCGAAGACCAGTCTGTCTACAGGTGAAATGATGTGCCCTTCTCTGGCAGAGCCTGGGGCAGCGATCTTTCCAAGTTTGTTAAAAAAGGGATAAAATGGCAGAACACTGGCAGACACTATGCAGTAAAGAAGGCTTCCCACATTCAAGAAACTGACCACTAAGACCAGGAGGTCATATCTAACATCCCTGCCAAACACTTGATTTTTCTTAAAAAAAAAAAAAAGATTGCTAAATGTTCAATGTAGAACCAACCAACTAGCTAGAACAGGAAAGATGCAGTCACCACACTAAGAGGCACGACTGCTCCTGTATCAACCCCAGGAGTAAGGAACCCTCAGCCACTCACCCCTCTTTGCCTACAATCGCTTAGAACTTCACGGGCCACATTTTGGACGGGATCTGTTCCCTCAACCACAAAACGCTTCCACTGCCTTCCTGGAAACAACCGCGCTTAACTTCCCAGCTATGATCTCGGTGTATGGAGAACCCTTTTTTCCCCTTATGCAGCCAAACACTTCTCTGGCCAGTGCTGCCGATCCATTTCAGGGCCTGAGGCGAGAAAATTGAGCTGGCAGCAAGGAACAGGGTGGGGCAGGAGTGCAGAGGTGGAAGGAGCTGGAATTCTAGGCGCACGACGGATGGAGGTGCTGTGCCCGGGAGCTTGTGCTCAGCCCTCGGAGCTGAAGCAGAAACACCGAGAAGGCAAAGCCATCATGCTGACCGATCTGGGAACCGATGACTCAGGGGGCAGGGCCCTGCAAGAGCAGGTGACGACCCACCCCAGTCTGAGATATCTGTGCAAGTTGTTCATTGTGCGCAAACATCCAGCTGTCCCCCGAGCCATTGAGCACATGCGCAGGGAGGGAGCTGCCAGCTAACTGGATTTCGCCACAGGTCTAAATGGCAATGCCATTTCCCCGGAGGTTGGGCTTCCCTAAAAATGCAATTCTGAACGGTGGGGTGGGGTGGGAGAGGGAGTCCCTGTTGCCAAGAATGGGGACTTTCTTTCTGGACCCAAGCCACCTGCTAAGCTCTGCAAGAAGTGCAAAAGGATCAGGTGAAGGACAGCCAAACGACCCACATGATGAGCAACGTGACCACGGCAATTATTTGCATTTTAATACAGTTAGACAGTAAGTATATACATGTTCCACATCCCAACCTACCCACCCTTTTGTTTCTTGCCCTTTAAACAAACAAACACACACCCTCAACCCCCCTCCCCCCCCAAAAAAAAATCTGCCACAATGCAGAGCTTGTCCTCTGGCAGGGACTTGGGACGAAGCAGCACAAGAGATCTGATAGGACTTTCCAAAACAACGTTTCAGTAATAGGTTTCACGGTGGCATGCTCAGGGGCTCGTGTCAGGAGAGCGGCTGGAGAGCCCCGTGAGATGCATGCCGGAGGCTGAAGCTTCATTGTTTCTGGGCTGGACAAACTGTACCAGCTTGGTTAAAAAGTGGAGTCTGAGGTCCTTCCAAGAAGGTTTCTGGAGGCACACGTGGTGGTCGCTCTCATTTTAAGCTGCCGATGGGTGGGTCCAAGAGGAAAGAAGTAACCAAAGTAATTGACACTCTCTATTGGGCGTTTAGTTTGTTGTCGTGTTCAAGTAATTTTGGGAGCAGAGAGGAGGTCGATGTGTCTTTCGGGGCTTGTGATGCAGCTGCAGTTCTGAGAACGTCAGAAACATCTAGGCTGGTTGCTCTCCGTTGAACAAGGGAGGTAAAAGCAAAGGCTGGGAAAACTGGGTTGGGAGAAATCTCAACTGGAGAACAGGGCAAGGTGGATTCCAGGTTTCATGAGCCAGAAGGAAGTCCAGGCTAGGAAAGGTCTTGAGGACGTTCCAACCATGAATGAGCAGTTGTGCGATTTTCGTCACTAAGGTGGCAAATGATTGGCTTCATCCTCCCTTCATGAGCCAGTCCTGAACGAAACAACCACAGGTTTATAGAAGAGCACTGACTGACTGAACCAACACGTTTATTGTCTTTATACAAACTGGAGGGAACCACTTTTACTGAGATACAGGTCCAAGTTTAGGGCAGAGGATGGGTCATCGTTCTGAAGACTCATTTGCCCACTCGGTTAGCAGAAACTGCACTGAATTCCAATTCCGATCTCCCTTCCAGGACAAGCCAATGAACCAGGGATCACAGTTAAAATCCAAGGGCCAGGCGGGTACTCCTGCAGAAAGGGGTCTCAATGGGATTTCAGAGATTGCTGGCCAAAGCCAGTTCTTAAGTGGGGGAAGATGTAAGAGAGGATGGGCAGGAGCACCCTGCGAGGTCTCTGTTAATTCAGTCGTGAAATGGAGCAATTCCAGAAGAGGCCGGAAGATCGGGAGAGCCGATGAAAAGGGTTAGCCACAGCCCAATCCGACTCTCCAGAAAACAGATACAGAAAGCACACACAAACGCAACCAAAGAGTAAGATGTCCCCGTTGGTCCTATTGTACAAAAAATGGTGATTCATTAGGGGGGGAAAACCCCTTTTGCTAGGAGAGGCTCTCCAGTAACACTGCTTGTTGGGAAGGGTGGGGTGGGGGGAAGGAGGGCCAGAGAGTCCGTCCCCCCTCCCGTTCAGTAGTACATGTGCTTCCCTTCCAGGGCGTTGAGGGACCTCAGGACTGTGGTAGCTGCTGACATCTAGTGGGGCTGGGGGGAAGCCGGGCTGCAGCGCTCTGCTCCGTCCTGAAGCTGTAGTCATACTGTGGGAAACAAGAAGAGAGAGAGAGAGAGAGCAAGAAGCGGTCAGGCAGCATTCTAGGAAAATGGCCACCCCCTGCACCTGTCTAGAAAACAAAAGGAACACACAGAGCAGACCCGACCAGCTGGAAGTGCTTTTTAGTAGAGGTGGGCACAAGCCAACCCACGGGTCTCTGGGAACTCACAAAATGAGATAGTTTGTAGGTTGTGAACTGGGCTTGTGTGGCCACACCCCAACCTCCACGTACGACCACATATGGGTCTTACTCTTCTGTGGGGAGCGGAGTTTCCTCCCTTGGCGCATGTGCGTTGAGCATATGAAGTGCGCAAAATCTCTCTTCCAGCATAGATGAGGCTTGGAAGGGTTGCCTTTTGGTTTCTGTGGCTACTCCAATGATTACCCGTTTAGCTTGATTGGCATCCTTGTAAGCCAAGAGTAGTGCTCCCTTTAATGTCAATGAGAAAGCCTTCCCCAAGAGAGCTCATTGCATTCTTATGTTCCCGGTGGGAGAGGGTGAAAGGGAGACATGCATAGCTATTTGGAGGGAGAGAATTTTGCGGGATAGGTGGGGGGGGGGGGTTAGAGAGAAGGAGCACCTTCAGTGCTACCTGTGGGTCTTCAGGTGGTCATTTATGCCCCCCCCCCAAGAGGCTGACTGCCTGTTTATCAGAGCCTTGCTGAATGCAGGCAGACGTCTTTTCATTTTTGTCTTTGAAGGGAGGGGGGGATTTCCTGGAAACATTTTCTCCTAATGTTCTTTTTGGGAGTGGGGTGAAGGATCACAAAAAAATCCTGATTTCTAGTTACTTTTGAACAAAGGGCTTTTGGGAGGGCCTGGGTAAAAGCTGGATCGAGATGATTTCAGACGGCTCCTCATGAATTCATAGGATTTTTGCAATGAAATGAAATAAAACCACCTCCATTCCGTAGACCATGTCTTAGACCAGGGGTGGCCAACTGTGGCCCTCCAGATGTTCATGGACAAGACCCATAAACCATGTCCACAATGGGGCAATACAGTCAGGGGTCTCCACGGTGAATTTCACATGTATAGCTCCCCCCAGGAAACAGCTAAACAGTTCGCGAACCCTCTCGAACCCAAAGGTGTGCAGGTTTGGGGTTTGAGGTTCATGACGTCCCCCGGCCTGAGACTACCCAAAAATCCAGCAAACTTCCATTTTCCAGGTTTGTGCCCACCTCTACTCCTCAGATCACTCATAAAAGGTTCCTGCCCAATAAAAAATGTTTCGGTCCTGAAATGCACCATTTTTGGTGGACCAATTAAATCTGCATTGCCAGAGAAAAAGGACTCCACTTTTTAGTTGTCAGGAGGGGTTGGGGGATTTTTTGGGGTCGTCTAGCCCTTTCTAAGTTCCTGTCCCATGCCAGCATGACCATGGGAGGCTCTATCGGTCTGGGAGATGCAGAGCAAAGAGTAGGACCATGCAGAGTTGAGTCTCGAGTGACAATGGCCTCGTGGGTGAGGATATCCAAAGTTTCTCACTTCAGCAGTATCCCAGAGTCCCCCACAGAAAGGAAGATTTCTTTTTGTACTACCTGAAGGCCTCTCAAAATAGCTTGCAATCACCTGTCCTTCCTCTCCCTACAACCAACACCCTTGTAAGGTTAGACTGAGAGAGCCCTGACAAAACTCTGACTAGCCAAAGGTCATCCAGCAGGCCTTGTGTGTCTCAAAGCCGCTTACAATTGCCTTCCATTCCTCTCCCAAAAACAGACACCCTGCGTAGTAGGCAGGGCTGAGAAAGCTCTGAGAGAACTGTGACTGGGTCAAAGTCACCCAACTGGCTGCATGCAGAGAACTGGGGGAATCGAACCTGGCTCCGAGGCTGCCGCTCCTAACCATGACACCACCCAGACTCTCAATTACATTTAGATCCTGCCAAGCTGCCCCCTGGTTTGTACTCCGCCCTAAATTAGGCCTTCCTCCTTGCCTGCAAAAGCTTCTCAGATATCAGGTTCGAACATTTCCTCATTGAATGCTCTTCTGGAAGGCTGACAGGTTCCTAACTGATACAAATAAATGACAAATCCAAAACGTCCCTTCCTTGTTTCTTTTGCAGCATACTCCAAAATCCCTCTGTACAGAAGACAGCATAGTATTAAGAAATGCAAAAATGCCACCCCCTCGATGCAATGTTACTAACCCCCCCCCCCCCCAAATCGTTCTGAGTTCAGGGTTTTGAACTCTGGTAGCTATATAATGCCTTGTTGAAAAAGAGAAAAAAAGCTAGATCCTGCCTTCCTTCCATCCTGGACTCCCAGGGTCCCTCCCACCTGGACACTGACCAGACTCTGATCAGCTTCGATGTGACACAGTACTTTCTCTCTCCCCCCTGGGACTGATGTATTCTTGCCATTCATTCTTGAATAACCGGGGCAACGTGGCGTATTTTCTGGAGAGACCTGTGCAACTGTCCTGGCTGACCTGCTACTTGGATTTCTCCCGCAGGGGCTCCCCCTTATCCACAAGCTCCTCTGAGCACTGACTTGCATTGCTTTGGAAATCATAGTGTAGACTGAGTGGAAGTTAAGTAACAATGTCCCCACTGGTGCGGCAGGTATTTTGAATGCCTGCCTGCGATTCCCCCAATGGACCCTACAACTCACCTCCCCCACACCCAGGTCTAGCTGGTCAGGATGAAAGTGGAGAAAGGCATCCATTCCAAAGCCAACGCTAGGGAAGGGCATGTAGGGTTGGATGCCAGTAAAGGCCTTGCGATTTCTGGTTCTGAAATGGTAATACTGCCACCGTGTGGCAAAACCGCCACAATACAGCTAAACAAAATTTTCCTTTGGGTATAGCGGTGTATTCAGACTTGGGTTTTCGTAAGAACCAAGCAAGCTGCCTTCCTGTTCAGATCAAAGCACCATCCTAGCCCTCTGCTGAATTCCTGCTGCAGAAAATCTTAATAAAAACACTCCTATAGCACGTTTGAGGGTTCACTGTTCTTGGACAGGGTCGACCCCCATCAGCTCCAAGTCCCCAACTGAGCTAAGAGCTGCTTTGTCCAGGAGCTACTGCTCTGCTGCTCTCTAGGCCCAGCAGAAAATAATGCTTTCTTCTCATGCCAAGAGGTCAGTTCTATCATTTTCAATAGGGCTCATCTGCCAATTTAAGGAATCTGATTTTCAGCCTCCCCTGCAAGAGCCCAAGGTGGCAAATGCTGGGTTACTTCATTCAATCTTCACTAACAGCCACTGAGGTAGGCTTGGCTGAGATCGACGGCCTTAAGGGAAGCCAGGGAGCTTTTGGTCACAGAGTGGAAATTTGATCTTCCTGGTGGAAAGTTCAGCATTCTTCCCCGGGCGATCACTAAAGCAGCAGGGTCTACCTATCTCCTGTAATTTTAGCCTGCGCTTCTTCCAAGGCTCTCAGAGACATGTACATGGCTCTCTCTTCCCCGTTGTCCTCACAACAACCCTGCTAGGTAGGCTCAGGGGCGAGAACAGCAGGTGTAAGGACAGCCAGCAGACAAGCTTCCCAGATCCTAGCCATTTTGGGAGAGGTAGGTGGATCAAATTAGCTTCTAAACATTGTGTTTTGTCCCCAAACCAGGGTGCCCCCAGCTTCTGGGTCATGTAGGCATGTTATGTTAATTTCTGGCATTCTTCCCTTTTGGGAGGGGGTTAAGGCTGGTGAAGGAGAAGCACAGCCTGACAGCTGAGTACCCTTGCCCCGACCAGTAGGCCTGGCCTCCCTGCCATGGTTGCTCCCCACCTTTCGTTCAGTGGCTGTGGTGGGCTAGTGGGCCACAGAACAGGGGAGGAGAAGGGTAACAAGCCTTGGTTGGGAGTGGGTAGAAACAGACCCAGGTTGAAATCCCCACGGAGACATCCATGCAGCTGCCTTGTACTGAATCAAAACCATCAGCCCACCAAGGGCAGTACTGTCTCCTTGGATGGGGAGGGGGCTCTCCGGGGTCTTGGGCAGAGGCTGCTTGACTCACCTTTGGCCTGTTGACTGGCAATGGTGTGGACTGAAACTGGGACTTTCTGCAGGCCAAGAAGTTTCTTTCCTAGGAAGTCAAAGCTCATCACACACTCTGCCTACCCTCCTACTCAGGCTGGGCTTCCCTAGGATACGGGCTCAGCTGTGGGGCCGACTCCTCCAGGAAAGGGTGGTCACAAAAGATAAAATGGGGGAGAGGGCAGGCACAGAGCTCCTTGGAGGGGCGGGGGATCAATCTGAGCACCCCCGCTGGCCTGCCCAGCAGACAGTCACGCATCACAGACCACCCCTGAACCCCCACAGCTGTTGGCGTTCATTGATAACGATAAATCCACAAGGTGTTGAGCCAAAGCAAGTCTCCACTTCAAAGCTTGCTGCTGCCGCTAGGCCTTCACAAGGGGGCGAGTCTGTCCCACCCCATCTCTGACCCCCCCCTCATAGAAAGTGGGGCTCATCACATTGCCTTACCTTTCAGAGCTGTTTTACTGAAGATGGCTGGGGCAGGGCTTAGTTTGGAAGTTTCTAATTTGCAGGATGTTTGTTCATGAATGTTTTGATCTACATCACTCTGAGCCCCCTTGTGGAAAGGGGTGGTCTATACATCAAACAGCACCGTGCTCTGAACACCTCCAAGGTCCCAGGTCAACATTGTCCTATCTAGCATCATCCTACCTAGAGCGGGGTGGCCAAACTGGGGGTCTCCGGTTGCCCGTGGAATTGTAGCCACAGTTCGGCCGCCCCTAATCTAGATGGATCTTGGTGGGGAGCCAAATTTCCTGACCTTCAGAGCCACACGCAGTCAGCTTCAGAAAGTCAAGAGCCGGAAGAAACACACCGTGTGTCTTTGGGGAGGGCTTTTTCTTAATGCTCCGTCTAAGGCAGGGGTAGTCAAACTGCGGCCCTCCAGATGTCCATGGACTACAATTCCCAGAAGCCCCTGCCAGCGAATGCTGGCAGGGGCTTCTGGGAATTGTAGTTCATGGACATCTGGAGGGCCGCAGTTTGACTACCCCTGGTCTAAGGGAAGGGGAGCGGGATCCAGTAAGCAAGAGCTCTGGGCAGCTGAAGAAGGACAAGCCACCAAATATCCGTTCAAGGCAGGAAATAAAAGGTGCGCAAGTACTGAGGAAGCCACAGAGTGCAGCCACGTTTAAGCTAACTGTAGAGGTGACAGCTTGGAGTGGTGCTTAAGAGTGGGTGACCTTGGGCCAAGCACAGTTCTTTTAGAACTGCTCTGAGCAGTTCTCTCAGAGCTTTATCAGCCCCAACGACCTCACAGGGTGTCTGTTGCGGCCAGAGGATCGTAAGCCCTTTAGAGACACATGAGACCTGCTGGCTGACCTTGGGCCAGTCCACAGTTCTCTTAGAGCTTTCAGCCTTACCTACCTCACGGGGTGTCAGTTGGGGGGGAAAGAAGGAAAGGTGTTTGTTGAGTCCTTCGGGTAGTAAAAAATGAGGCACAAAAAAAGCAGCCCTTCTTCTTGATAGCTATGACCTGGCCCCCGCTGCTCTGTCTGATATATATCCCACCCACCTCCACCCACAAATTTCCTTCAGGGAGCACTAGACAGGGGGGTTCTTCATCATCACCATAACCCTGTGAGGTAGGCTAGGCTGAGAGAGAGAGAGTGACCCCAAGTGACATACTGAGCTTCCGTGCTCCGTGGGAACTTGAACTCAGGTCTTCCCAACTGATACACCATGCCAGCACTTTAGCTGTTGTTACTATTATGGAGCTTCAGGACGAAGGCAGCTTGCCCTCTGTGTTTTGAATATTGAGAAGGCCTGGTTTGTGAGAGAGACAAAACCTGCCCTGATCCCAGGACAGACCCACTCAGAAAAGCAGGATTCTCTCCCCTGAACCCCACCCTCCCAGAGGCCTGAGGCCGGTCATGATCCCTCGACCGCAGTCTCGGGACCTTAGCCCAGGAAGGCCCTCTTAGACAGCTGCTCCAGGAAGAAGAATAAGAACAAGGAGGAGGAGCTGGGGCTTTTTACTACTCAAAGCGGCTTACAATCGCCTTCCTCTCCCCACAACAAACCCTGTGAGGTAGGTGGGGCTGAGAGAGCTCTGAGAGAACTGTAACTGGATCAAGGTCACCCACTGGCTGTCTGTGGAGGAGGAGTGGGAAATCAAACCCAGTTGTCCAGGTTAGAAGTTAGAGCAGTTCCTCAGTGGAACAGGTTTCCTCGGGAGGTGGTAGGTTCTCCTTCTTCAGAAGTTTTTAAGCAGAGGCTGGATAGCCATCTAACAGAAACGCTGATTTTATTAACTTTGGCAGCTTGTGAGTGGGTGGGCAGGAAGGGATATGCCAGTGCTTACCTCTTGTGGCCCTTCCTCACATACCCAGGGAATTGCTAATGGCCACTGTGGGATGGTAGGTGAATTTCCTCCAGGCCAGGCTGGATTCTGGCGATTTTTGGTGGTGGTGGTGGTGGTGGGGGGGGGGAATCACTTGGGCATGGAATTGGGGTCACCATGGGTGGGCAGATAGTGGTGATTTCCTACAGTGTGCAGGGGGTTGGACTAGATGACTCTGGAGGTCCCTTCCAACTCCATGATTTTACAAGGAAGGGAGAAGGGAGAAACACCTGCAAATGCTCAGCGTGACTTCCAGCAGCAGGAAGCCATTCTGGGTGCTGTCCGGACCATTCTGCACACTGCCGGGCCTTTCCTTGGCTGAATATGCGCAGCCGACTGAGCACAAAGGGGACACTTGTGTTTCTCCTGTAAAAGGTTCCCCACCGGCTGGCAGGAAATGAGCGGGCTCCCCCCCTGCAAGCATGCTGGAAGGGAAAACCGCACTGAGAACAGGCCTGCCACCCTCGGTGCCAGACGCAAAACCCACCCGGTTCACCGCTCTTCATCCTCAGACCACCTGGCGCCCCCCTCCCCTTCACCCCTGGCACTCATCCATTATAGGCTCCTTAGCCTGGCCTCAGCCGCTCTGCCAAGCCTATTCATTCTCTCCAGGTGGGTGTGGTGCTTAAGAGCCAGCCTGGATTCCCCGCTCCTCCACATGCAGCCGGCTGAACGACCTTGGGCTAGTTGCAGTCCTGACAGAGCTGTTCTCACAGAGCAGTAATGTCAGGGCTGTCTCAGCCTAACCTACCTCAGTGGGTGTCTGTTGCGGGGAGAGAAAAGAGAAGGCAATTGTAAGCCGCTTTGAGATTCAAGTAGTAAAAAGTGGGGTATAAAAACCAACTCTTATTCTTACTGTTCACAGCTCAGCAGCCCCTGAGGCCTTAAGGAGCTTTCAATATGGCACCATGCCTTTTCTATCTCCTGCCTCTTCACTGGGGGTGGCCAAAACTGGGGCTCTCCAGATGTCCATGAACTACAATTACCATGAGTCCCTGCCAACCTGGAGCTCATGGTAATGGTAGTCCATGGATATCTGGAGAGGCACAGTGTGACCACCCCTGCTCTACACCTTCTGGACTTCCGTCACCTTCCCTTGACTGTCATCCCCCTCCCCATCTATTTCCTTTCTTCTTTTGTTTTTAAACATTGCTTTGATTTTGTTTCTGAGTTAACAAAAAATTACCCCAGGCCTCTGAGCTTAAAACTTTAGCCCAAATGAAATGAAGGCCAAGTCTGCATTTGCCGTTTTGGTTAAACTTTGGTTTAACTCCTTGGGGCAGAGATCTGTCCTTCTGTGCTTGAAGGATGGAAATTCCTGACTAGTGCGGGGAGGTGTGATGTGCCATGAGAAATATTGCCAGCATTTAAAAGCTCCCTCCGTGGAACAGCCAGCTCCAGAAGTGATACAGACGACTCCTCTGAGGAAGAGGCAGCTGCCAGAACTGACTGAGAATCACAGCCAGGGACAGAGGCATTGCAGGAGGAGACAGTCTCTGAGGAGCCAGGCCTGGATCGGCAGCCAAGCACCAGTGCAACGGCCCCTCAGCCCTCAGCTGGCAACACCTGCTGGCCCATCCACCTCCCCGGTCACCAGAACCACAGGAACAGCATAGAAGGAAGAAGAGGAAGGCGCTGCAAGGCAGAAGGTGCAATGCCCGACTGGCAGCACAACACTGGCACCACATCAGCAATGAGGATGAGCGTTTGCAGGAGCAGGGCTGAAGTGGCTGGCAGGCGTTTAGCCTGGGGCACAAAAGCAGCTAACAAGGAAGTGACTGTGTGGAAGTGATGTGTCTAGTTCCTGGCCTTGCAGCCTGTATTCTTCATTAATTCCCTTGACTCTGGCCCTGGCCTCTGTTCTAGAACTCTGCTTTTGGATTTCCCGATGGACATGAAGCTGAAGGTACCTCTGGCTGCCTGCCGTGGGCCTGCAATCGGGATACTCCCGTGGAAAAGGGCTGTCCCCTGCAAGAGACTAGGAAGCTCTCATTTCAGTTTGCAAAAGAAAAGAGAGGCTTCAGCTCTGACACACAGTGAAGGATCGCAGGAACCAACCTCACACTTTTCCAACCTGGAGTCGAGTGTAGAGTCTTGTGCAGGAAGCTGCGACGTCTGCCTGCCCTGTGAATCATGAGACTGCTAACAACACTTGCAGGGGCCCTTGGAAAAAGCCCGCATGGAAGATGCCAAACATGCAGGGAGCAAGTTACCTTCAGAATTGGAGCTAATCTTGCTGGAAGGAAGGCTGGAGGAAAACTGCCCAGTTTTGATTAGAGCCACTCCATTTAGTTTCCCTGCTATGGGCAACGCAGCTAGTTGGCTTTCGACACAATCCCTGGTGCTCGCTAGACCCTGAAGGTAATTTTCACCAAGAGGCAAGCCCAGACAGAGAACCCAGAGGCCTAGATCCTATCTGGTCTGAGTTCAATGTCCTATGATATTAAAACATTTAGATATTTGTGTGTGTGTGTCCCCATACACAAGACATAAGAAGCCAAATGAGGAATAAATTTATGATCTTACACACTTGCTAGGATAAGCAAACAAGAACTGATTGCTTATTGTGACTGCTGTGCTACTTGGTATGTTGTGGGACAACTTATGAGATGCTTCAGTTCCGTCTGGTGGCTTCTAAGATCCTAACATACTGGATGCTGGATGTCCTACTGTGTTGACTGTACTGACTCCCTCCCTATGTAGCCAGCCCGGGGAGCTTGGGCCAGTCACAGTTCTCTCAGAGCCGTCTCAGCTCGCAAGGTGACTGTGGAGGGGAGAGAAAGGGAAGGCAATTGTAAGCCGCTTTGAGACTCCTGCAGATAGTAAAAAGCAGGGTATACCCCCAGCTCTTCTTCTTCTGAGCCCAGGCCAAGCTGGGCTATTCAGGGTGCCTCCACATTTGTGCACATGTGTGTGTGTGAAGTACCACTGAGATGCTTCCAACTTATGGTAACCCTATTACTGTTATTATATTAATTATGTTTATTACCTGCTGCTATTGGACAAGCTGTCTCACGGCGGGTTACATAGAACTACTCCACATAAAATACATTACAAATCCTTAATCCTTATTAAAAACAGCAACTTGGTGGCAAAAAACTATCCTCCCCCCTCCCAATCCTACAGTTCATCCCCCCTCCCCATACCACACACAACACAAGAGATTATCTGTGGATGCTGACTCTACTGCAGATGATCTAAACTAGAAGGGCCCATCTGATCTCCTGCATCCTGGCCTCAGCCAAAGACCCAGCGGAAGAGCTCCGTCTTACAGGCCCTTACAGAATGTTCCTTCAGGGCCTTCAGCTCTTCCGGGAGCTCATTCCACCAGGTCGGGGCCAGGACAGAAAAATCCAGGTGAACCTCCCAGGTTGAGGCCAGGTGAACCTCCCAGGGGCCGTGTACGACCAGCAGGTTGGTACCCACAGAGCACAACCTTATGGGGGGCATAAGGCAGCAGGCGGTCTGTCAGATATGTGGGTCCCAGACCACGCAAGACTTTTAAAACCAAAACCTTGAACCTGATCCGGGCCGCAAGTGGCAACCAGTGCAGCTGCCTCAGCACAGGCTGGATGTGGGCCCTCCAAGGAGTTCCTGTGAGGACTCCAGCAGCTGCATTCTGTATCAACTGCAATTTCCGGGTCAGGGACAAGGGTAAGCCAGTGTAGAGCGAGTTACAGAAATCACGGTGACCATCACATGGATCACAATGGGTAGGTGCAATGGGGGCATTGATGGCGCTAGTAGCCTCGCCTGAAATATGAATTAATGGCCTCCAAAACATCCTTGTTGTTAACAGGTCTTGCCAACAGACTATTATAGTTTTATTCATGAGCTGCTAATGCGAACATCCAACTCAAATTTTTCCCCTCCCGATGCAATAGTCAGTGCTACCACTAGATGGCACTTTTAGGCCGCAGGAGGCCTGGTGTTTCTTTTGTGCGTTGTTCTTTAAGGTGAAATTATTCTGGAAAGTTTGACATGTCAGAAAAGTTTGGAGGAGGTGAAAGAAAGGAATTCAGGCGTTATCCCAGAAGTAGGGTGGTGTGCTGCCTAGGTAACTAGGAAACGGGCACGGAGTGGTTGCAAACAGCAAAAGGCATGCCTGCTATGCAAAGAGGGAATATCAAAAATGATGTACAGGAACGCTTCTCCCTTCACTTTTTTGGGGGGAGGGAGGGGGAGAAAAAAAAATTAAATGGCATGAAGGAGAAGGAGACTCCTTTGTCGAGAAGGAGCCTTTCCAAGAAGGGCTTAAAAAAAAAAATTGGCACGCATGTCTTCATTAATTTTATGTCAACGTCGCCATGTCGCGGCGAGCAATGAGTGCCCACAGCTAAATAAGCAATAAGCGCTATTTTTCAAACACGCAAACGCATAAAGATGTCATCTCAAACTGTTTACTAATTAACACTTAAAAAGACACAAATTAGATATGCGTGGGTAAGAGCAATTATAATCAAGACGAATTTCTCCAGTCATTTGGGATTGGGGGGAGGAAGGTAGAGGGTGGGGAACAACTCCCTCCCCCCCCCCAAACTCCCAGCTAATCGCTGGAATCAACATTTTTTTTTAAAAAAAGAAACCTGAATGCTTGCCAGTTAGCAAATCTGTTCGTTTAAAGACCACTGCACGTGACTGTGCTCTGGAGGGTTGGCTGCTAAAAAGGAGAAGCAGGGGAGAAGAAAGAGGAAAAGGGGAGGGCAATACCTCCCCAACCAACTTGCTGAGCTGCATCGCATTAAGCCTTCCGAATTCTTCCTTGTTTATAGTGCCTTTGTTAAAAAGGGCTTGGGAAGACATTGTTGCCGAAATTAAGCAGTTAAACAAACACCTCCCTTGTCAGTTTTAAGAGAGTGATTAATATTGAGCATTCGCACTGCTAATTAGAACCTCCCAGGCCTCTTCCAAGCGGAGAAGCTCAGAACAGGCTGCCTGGAAGAGGGAATGGAAGCTGTAGAGGGGCCTGCAGGGCTGGAAATGAGACACTCTCTGCCTGGGGTTGAGACCGAGTCAAGCGTGGTCATCGGGGACTCCTGCAGTTGTGCCTGCAAGCCCCCAGGGGTGGCCTAGGCTCCTAGGCTTTGGCTGGAGAGAGACCTCACGTTTCTAGCCCTTCTGGTTGGAAAGATTAGCTAGAGTGCATGAAGGCAAGGCTTGGTGAAGCCAGAGAAGTTTCAGGAGGCCCTGAATAAGACTTTTTGTAGGTTTCCTTGCCCTCATGGGGCTTTTTCAGACCTCCTTGGAGACTAGTGAAGCTAGAATGCATGATGCAAAACAGTAGGAAAAAAAACTGAAAAATTATGCAAGAGAGATATAATTTACAGACACTCAAGGATTTGGCTTTAAAGAGAAAAGAATTTAGGTTCCCTTGGTGGTTAAAAAAACCAAAAACAATCGAGCACATGCCAAGTCCTCATTGTAATGGAAGAGATTCTCACCGAACCATGAAAGGCACATGGGTGCTGAAGGAGTGAAAGACAACGTCCCCCTAAGAACTTACCTCCTTTTCAATTTCTGCCAAGGATTTAATGGTGATGCCCAGGAGATCCACAGGCTGCATCTAGAAGAGAAGCCCACAAAAGCCCGATTTAAACCGAGGGTATAATCATGCCAATTAAATTCTCTCGTTTCTAGCGTTCGCTAGCCCATCTGCAAACATAACTGGGTAATACAGTTCAACCCAAGCCAAAGATCTGCAAAAGGGTCATGTTTTTGACCAAGGTTACTGTCCACAACAGTGGATGTGTAAATTTCAAGAGAGCCACCTGTGTCCACATATCTCACTGCCCTTCTGTGGGGTGTTCTGTGTCTCTCTCGGGCACCATCTTCTACTCTCCACTTTCAATCATAGGATCCCTTTTCTGCTTTTAAAAAATCATCCCCCAAAGAGGACCAGCCATATGAACGCTATGGAAATAGCAGGCAAACACTAGGAAGGGGCTTGATTTTGACTCAGCGGTTGTTTTTAATGGATTGTTTTTAATGGATATGACCCGTCTTTAGGGTTCCCTTTTTTCCTGGGTTGAATGTTCCCAAGCACAGAGCTTACATACTACTCCAATGCCCGAAACTCTTCATGTTAAGCCAGGGGTTCATGGGAGCTCCAGAGGGGGTTTCAGGTACTCTGTCCTCTCCATCCTGACAATGGGGAGCTAAGTTCCTCTCCTCCTTCCTGAAAGCTGTTCCAAGGATCAAGGGAAAAGGGAAATACATTCCTGAGCATCCCTTCCAACCCCTTCAGGAATTTCAGGAATGGGGGATGGAGAGAAACATTCTTCACTTCCTGCTCAGGGTAACAGCAGATGGAACCAGCTCTGGACAAGCAGACCTGCTCTAGCTCTTGCTTCACAGTTGCAGTGGAGAAAATTAGGTGCGTGGGGCAGTGGGGAACGAAGTTTTAAAATTGTTTTTAATATATTAAGCCTTGTTAATTTTGTATTTGTATTTGGAATTTCGATGTTAACAGCTGCAAGCTGGCTGGGTCAGGACCAGAGGCCTATAAATATAATGAAACAAACAAATGAACAGCGAATGGGTATGAGATCACACCAATTTCTCTTCTCAGGGAGACAGATCAAGACGGGTATCCATGTTAGTCTGTCCGTAGCCTCGGAAAGAGTCAGAGTCCAGAAGCACCTTGAAGCCTAACAACGTTTGAGGCAGGAGACGAGCCTTCATCAGTCACTGCTTACTTTGCCTTGAAGGCAACTGGACTCTTGCTCTCTTCTCCCCAGGGAGTGGCTGTAGAAAGCATGCAAGGAGTCCCCCTTGCCATCTCATCCAACCTGAGAGCAATCTAATAAAAACTGTTTTAAGAACAGTGCCTTATAACTCTTTTTCAGAAGCCCCTTTGCCTTGCGGATGCCTTGTGGGCATGCCGTCTGCGCCAAACGTATGTTGGCAAGAGCATGTAAAGAATCTTAAAGGGGGATTAGCAGGGGCTTAAATTCCTCTGGCATTTGGCCTAGCAGCTGTGGAATTCCAGCATCCTGGCAGCAGAAAATGACCTGGAGACAAATACATTCCCCTGCCCCCAAAAGGCCACTCTCCAGGAAAGCTATGCTCTCTAGTCCCCAGGGCTGTCTAGTTACAGCACGGTAGTTGCATGCAAACCTCTGGCTCAAAAATCTGAGTCTGTTGTGTCCTAAAGGCACCTAGCAAGGAAGAGAAATATAAACAGATCCTGTAGGTCAGGGGTAGTCAACCTGCGGTCCTCCAGATGTCCATGGACTAAAATTCCCATGAGCCCCTGCCAGCATTTGCACCTGCTGGCAGGGGTTCATGGGAATTGTAGTCCATGGACATCTGGAGGACTGCAGGTTGACTACCCCTGCTGTAGGTTACAGGTCAAACTTTGAGTCCAGTGGCACCTCTAAGTCGAACACAGTTTTATTCACGGTATAAACTTTCATTAGCATGCACACTTCTACAGATATGAAAGTTTATACCTTGAATAAAACTGTGTTGGTCTTAAAGGTGCTGGTGGACTCGAACTTTGCCCTGCTTCTTCAGACCCACGCGGTGACCCGCCTGAATGTATGCTACAAGGTTGGTCAACTTAAAAGGTGTCACTGATTTAGTGGGCAGCGTATTTTTTTAAATGATTTTTAGAAGAGCTGTTTTGTTTAACACCTCGCTTTTCAGTACCTGAGGGAGTCCCAAAGTGTCTTACAAAAACCTTTCCCTTCCTCTTCCCACAACAGACACCCTGTGGGGAAGGTGGAGCGGAGAGAGCTCTGAGAGAACAGCTCTAAGAGAACTGTGACTTGCCCAGGATTGCCCAGCTGCCTGCATGAGGAGGACTGGAGTTCTAATTCCAGTTCTAAGACAGTGTTGTCAGGCATCATGCATATAAACATAGAAGTAAGCATCAGAACACTCATTTTTATTCCTATATGGCAGGGGTAGTCAAACTGTGGCCCTCCAGATGTCCATGGACTACAATTCCCATGAGCCCCTGCCAGCATTTGCCAGCAAATGCTGGCAGGGGCTCATGGGAACTGTAGTCCATGGACATCTGGAGGACTGCAGTTTGACTACCCCTGCTATATGGCTTTCGGCAAATGTAATCAAATTAATCAGATGTTTAAAACTCACAAAAGTAATCACCTAAGACTTAGTCAATTAGGTGACAGCCTTAATCTGTACGTTTCATTGAAATAAGGTGTAAGGCATATTTAGCGTTTGACTTTGCAATTATGCTGGCATGAGTCAGCTGGCATTGGACAGGGTGTAGTAATGAAAGAAACGCGAGACTTTATATATAAATATAAATAAATAAATAAAAATAAATAAAAAGTTACCAGCTCTCAAGGATGGGCAGAACTGGCTTGGAAACATGTGGGAAATGTCTCAAAATGCAACCCAGTGCCAGCAAACATTTATTAGGCTGGAGGGGAGGATCTGGGGTCTTCTTTCTTTTGATGCTTTCTTTGTATATTGAGTTGCACAGAAAGTCAGGATACACTTGGCTTAATGCTTATTTATTTGTACTTATATGCCGCCCTGCCTTGCGGCTCAGGGCGGTTACCTAAACATGTCCATGTGACAGCTAATGAAAATAGAGGGAACCCAAGTTTTGTAAATCAGACACAAGGGTCATGGGAATGGATAAAACGGAGAACTATGGAGCAGAGCTAGGAATGTACAAAGATGCCCCCACTCAAACACCTTCCTTCTTTTCTTGCCGTTATTGTTGGACTTTTCATTACCGATATCCCCGTTTCACTTCTTTTCACGGCCTTTCTGAGCAACATGCTGTTCATACAGCACTGACACAAAAATGATACGTGGGTTTAATTCGCAGAAGAAGAAATGAGACCGGAAGGGGGATTTTCGTGCAAAACTGGGACAGCTAAATTCGGCAGTGCCCAATAACAGAGCAATCGCTGCCCCCAGGTAGAAACTCTATACTCAAATCACGTACAAAATTAACCAGTTCTTGGGGGAGGAGGAGGGGAGAGTCTCCATTATCCTCATTTGGGAAGGGGAATGCACCTATTGCCCATTTCCATCTCCGAATACGTCAACAAGCCCACCACAACTTTCCAGCCAGAAATATTGGTACTGATGAAGGTCTTGAGTTGGTGGGGGGGGGGGGGGAGTGGGGAATGAACAGAGAAGATGGAAGAGGTTTTTCTTGAAGCCCACGTTTCTGTTGCCTGGACTCCAGCGGAGGTCCATCTGCTGCCTCATTAGGACATAACGACCTCTCAACTTCCTAGAGTGGAATTGGTAAACAGGGCCAGAGAGGCCTCTCGCTCTGTGGCGGCTGGAGGTCAGCCAGCATCACCATGGAAACCAAGCCGAGTTGGGTCGGCTAAAGTTACTTTGCACTCCATGGGTGGAATGGCTGACATTTTTCAAGATTTAAGCAGCTTCCAGAAATAGGGATCAGGAGGAGTCGCAGACTGGGTTTTATTTGGATGGAGAGCAATACTGGTGAACAGAGAGAGAAGGGGCCACCATTTTAGTCCTGGGTTTAAAAAACAAACAAAACCTAAATGCTTCCCCAGAACAATACCTTAGCAGCACTTATTTCTGGCTTCATTCTCACCAAAAGCAGAGGAGGAGTTAAATGGGATCAGCTATTGCATTTTCTTCATCCCAGTCTTTCTCCAAGAGGGTCAGGGGAGTGCACATCAGGAGTCTCAGATTGGCTGCAGTTCCCTGTTATGCATATATTACAGGGGTAGGCAAATTGTGGCCCTCCAGATGTCCATGGACTACAATTCCCATGAGCCCCTGCCAGCATTCGCTGGCAGGGGCTCATGGGAATTGTAGTCCATGGACATCTGGAGGGCCACAGTTTGCCTGCCCCTGATATAGTACATGGGAAATCTGACTTTGTCTCCATATAAGGCAGGGTTTCCCAAGCAGAGTTCTGGGAAATCCTGGGGTTATGTGAGAGTTCCCCAGTGGTTACGTGGCCTTTCCCAGAAGTTCAGATGGCCACTGACATCACTAGAGCCCACTTCCCCTTCTTCTACATGCCTACTCTTTTTCTCCGCAATGGAAACGGTAAATAATCGACTGATAGGTTACCTACAACCTGATATTTACTGGAGATGCCAGGGATTCAAACCTGGGACTTCCTGCAAGACTCATCCATGAGTCTTTCCTCTTGCAAGAGCCGTCTGAGCCTGCATCTTGAACCCATTTTGAATTGGCCTGCAGGGTGTTCCAGGCACTTAGGAAATAGGGGGGAGAGCGTCACTCCCTGGCAGCAACTGCAACAAGGTAGGCCATTTCAGGGTGGAGATGAGTTGTGGGTCAGCGGCGTTAACTCACCCCTTCAGAAGCGCAGGCAAACTTCTCCGAGATCATAAAAGGCACGCCTTCCATGGCTACAAAGAAACAGAAAGAGGGCATAGTCATCAGTGAATGTCTCGTTACCAACTGGCTGGTTTCCAGGGACCTTTTGCTTGACGCCTCCTAAGTGGTCCACAAGACCGATAACACACAACAGGTACAACGGAAGCATTTGGCCTGGCCTGGATGGATATCAACATGGTTTTCAAGGGCCTGCCCACATTCCAGCTCTCCAGATCACAAGATACGGATAGCTTTGCTCAAGATGCAAGAGCCTACTGAAAACTAAACCCATCAGGGGCTGGTCAATGCCTGAGACCTCCTGGGAACTGTATGTGAAGAACTTTAGATTCCATCATGAGGGAAGAGAAGCAAGACGTCAAGTGCAACAAATAAAATAAAAATAATTCAGAATTACCAAGGGACCATCTCCCTTAGGGCAGGTTCCATTCACCACTGTCCAAATGATGCTGATTGCAGGAAGGTAGGCACTTCTTCCATTAATATTTATTATTATTATTTATCGAATTTTTAGTCTGCCTTCCTCCTTGGACTCAAGACGGATTACATAATGGAACCCTATATAACCCACAGTCTTAAAACCAAGAACCTCAGAGGGAGTGATCTTAAAAGACCCGGCCTCAACCAAAGACCTGGTAGAAGAGCTCCATTTTATAGGCCCTGTGGAACTATGGTGGCTCCGTCAGGGCTCTCAGCTCTCCCGGGAGCTCATTCCACCAGGTTGGGGCCAGGACCGAAAAGGCCCTGGCCCAGGTCTCTGAGGCCAGGGATCACCAGCAGATTAGTACCCACAGAGCGAAGAGCCCTGCGGGAGGCATCAACAAAACATGTAAGTGCACAGCACTTGGAGATGCACAGTGGGGCGGGGTGGGCACATGTGTTCACTCAGCCTGCCTGTCCGCATAGGTTGTCTGCACAGGGCTAGTGTGACTATACATAGGATTGTATCAGGATTCTCTGTGGGATGTTTAATGATGGAGAGAACCATACTGGTAAAGCACTACAGGAAAAATAAAAGAACTGATACAGTTATACGCACAATCACATCAGGACTGCTTTGTTGTAAGGTTTTATTCATGCACACTGCTAAGATAAAGGGAAGGAATGGAACATCCTGTGATAATGGATTTAAACTGGAAAAATTCTCATAGTTAAACAGGAATTCAAAAGGAGAGAAAAACCCAGCACAGAGAAAAATTACAGAGTAATAAAGACAGGCGAAGCGTGTGCGTGTGTGTTAATCCTCTCACCCCTAAATCAAACCTTAATTAACTTTGTTTATTTTGCATGAACAGTAACCTCTCCACATCTTGGAAAAAAAAACCCTATGTGATATTTTATTAATTTGCTTGGGTAAAACAGAAGAGAAAATGCACACTTATGAGGTACACAAATAATTGCTGCTACAGTAAATCAAAGATGTCAATTATTGCTGGTGCTTTATTTTCCCAATAAAGTAAAAAGCGTTTTTCGATTTTTTAAAAACATTTTAATATTTCTCTTTATCCATGGTAATTTGTTAACTTGGACACAGTAGCGAGACTTGGTTTCTTGTTCTCCACAGAAATGCGAATGAGTGAAATATTCTTTAACTTTTTAATTTTCTTTTTGCAAAATGTATAGTAAGGAATTTCTTACGCAGGAGAAAGCGAACCACCGGAGGATGAGAATTCCTAAGCTTACTGTAGGTTTACTGTTTAAAGGCTACTAATTTTGTCCACAATTAATACGCAATGCGTACGGCAAAGTTCAATGCTTTCAACATTATAAAGTCTAACAAAAATCCAAATATGGTGCTAGCCCTATTGTGCATGTGTAAGACTGTTTCTGTAAAAAAAACAACAACTTTATTTTACCCACAAAGCTTTTGTTTCATATTTTCAATTCTCCCACTGTAACCCCACAGCATTCAGATGGGGGAAAAAAAATTAAGACACATAGGTTAAAGCAGCACAGCGTGCATTAGTTTACATCTCTCTCTCTCTCTTAAAGGTAAAGGTATCCCCTGTGCAAGCACCGAGTCATGTCTGACCCTTGGGGTGACGCCCTCCAGCGTTTTCATGGCAGACTCAATACGGGGTGGTTTGCCAGTGCCTTCCCCAGTCATTACCGTTTACCCCCCAGCAAGCTGGGTACTCATTTTACCAACCTCGGAAGGATGGAAGGCTGAGTCAACCTTGAGCCGGCTGCTGGGATTGAACTCCCAGCCTCATGGGCAAAGCTTTCAGACGGCTGCCTTACCACTCTGCGCCACAAGAGGCTCTCTCTCTCTCTTACACTGAGCATATTCACAACATTTCTTGTCGTGCAATCATCAGAACTGTGTCTTTCTGAGTCCATCAACTGCAGTGGACTTCACAGGGGACAAGTCTGCTGAGGCTGGCACTACGAGACAGTTCCTAAATATGCCACATAGTATAACCGTACAAGTTATAAACAATATATATTTTATTACTGTTAAAGCAGCAATTTAACTTCATTTATTGTCTTAAGGTAGAGGTATCCCCCACTGAGTCACGTCTGACCCTTGGGGTGACGCCCTCTAGCATTCTCTTGGCAGACTCAATATAGGGTGGTTTGCTATTCCCTTCCCCAGTCATTACTGTTTTACCCCCTAGCAAGTTGGGTACTCATTGTACCAGCCTCGGAAAGATGGAAGGCTCAGTCAACGAGACGGCTGCTGGGATCGAACTCCCAGGCTCATGGTCAGAACTTCAGACAGCATGTCGGCTGCCTTACCACCCTGTGCCACAAGAGGCTCAGTTATATTGTCTTAACCCCTCCCAATTTCAGTGTCTTCCTCCCCCCCCCACCCCCAAGACTGAGCTTAGAGATTTCTGCATACCACCCATGTGCTTGGAACACAGGAAGTTCCCTTTGATACCAAGTTAGATCATTGGTCCATCTAGCTCAGCCCCCTCTACTCTGTCGTGCAAACCATGTGCTTCACTGGTGACCCTCAGCCCCTCTAAGAACCTTCATTTCCTGGGCATTTCCAGCATAATGACTTATAGAATCCTGGAGTGGGAAGGGGCCATACAAGCCATTAAGTCCAACCCCCGACTCAGTGCACGATCAGCCAAAAGCATCCACGGTGATTATACAGATAGAATCAAAGACTTGTGTTGTCTTTGCAATCAGTTTGAGGGAGATATACCATGCCATTTTTTGAAAGTGGGAACAACAGCTCTATACCAGCTGCACAGTATTCTGTGAATCTTGGTTTTCAGGTTTGTCTTTTTTTTAAGCCCAAATTTCTGACCCATATGGTTTACAAGCTTTAGAAGAGCTGTTAACATGGTAGTCAGCTGTTTAAACATAGTAAGGTGTGCAGCAAGTTTAAGGCCCTATAAAACAATTTTTACAAGGAACGGCACTGAGTTGCACAACACCAGCCTCAGGTTTCTGGCAGCCAGCTGTACCCAAAGAGTATTGGCCATCTCCCTTCCCTTGCCACTAAAACTTCCTTGAGATTTGGGGCAAAACCAGACTCTCCCAACAAACACTGTGATCTCACTTTTGTCTGATCATAACGTAAAAGGAACAATTTACCTTAAAAAATGGTCCATCTCCTGATTCTGACTTGTTTGTCCCCCATATATTCTCCAGATCACACTTGCTTATACTAGTGTATTAAGACTGCTATTATTATTATTATTATTATTATTATTATTATTATTATTATTATTATAAGGATGTCCCCAAATTGGCCTTCATGAGAAATGGGTTGAAAGGATTAGGTGACCTTTGATCCAACCTAGCAGGAGTCTTCTCATGGAGTGAGGAAAGCATCCACTTCTTGCCTTTATCAGTCTAAAATAGCTAAGCAGAGAAACCTAGAAGGAGTTGCATCTGGTTGGCGCTGGTACCATTTACGACTTCTTGTCCCATTCCTTCTCCTAGACAGATGTCTTTGAGGAATCCTTTAACTTACAAACCAAAGTTCTTTATGAAAAAAGTAGATAATGTTTTTCCTAAGAATTTTAAATTTGCTTGTTGGCAAAAAAACAAACACTCTTACTATAAAATTCTACACTTGTACTCTAGAATTGGAGTTCAAATGGGACATTCAGATGTCATGAGTGAAATTCCATTTCTGGAGCCCCCACCCAAATGAGACAGCAGCCATCTGGTTGACAGCAAATTCAAGATTTGTTAAACAGCATTTGAGAACTTACAACGCCAGTGTAAAATTTAAGTTTGAGTGAAAGAACAATTTTGAGATGGAACTCTCTGCATTAAGATTTATGAAAATCTATGTACGATCAAAGGAGTCCTGTCAAACCCGAACCAATGATCGTTCAACTCCACCATCTTGCATCCTATGGGTGGCTAACTAGGGAGTCCACAGGCAAGGTACCAAAGGCCAGCACCTTCCCCTCCTGCAGATCCCCTGCAACCAATTTTCACAAATGCACTGCCTCTAAACGGCAAAGTCTGCCTGTGCTAGTTCCTCCAAGGGTACAAAACTGAGAGGCCAAGCCCAGAGAAGCACAGCCGCTCAAAAGTGGAAGATCTGCCAAACGAGCCTGACAGCGTAACGTGGGTTCTCCCAAGCAAACGCGTTTCCACAGGGCTGTAATTAAACAGGCATATAATTAAGTGGATGCCCTTTATCGGAACGATTGCAGTTAAAAATGGCATCATGCACAATGTAGCCTGTTATTAATGTCGTAATCCCAAAGAGAAGGAAACACACACTGGCAGGAATACGTTCCCATCAGGCCTGTCACTGCAAGATTGTTGGCAATATCTACGTGGGGGGAGCGACAGAAGGTGGGCGGAAGAGACACGAACATCAGAAAGGAGGTCGGACCCATTCCGTAGCTTCTTGTTTTCGAACGCTGAAAGTCAAGAGGGCAAGGGATGTTTTTCACCAAGACTCATTTTCACGTGGCCAGAGCTTGGCTTGTTCCTTCCACCCAATAATACCCCTGCTTGCCTGTGCTCTCAGCTCTCTGACTCCTCCTGAACCCTTCCTTGGGTCATCACGACCGCCGCTTGCTGAAAGAGGAAATGACCAGCTTGCTCTCTCTGCTACTCTTCAATGCCACCATGTCAGATGGCCAGAGGATGCTCCGACATCTACCAGTCCAGTAGAGATCAGGTGATCGACGCATACAGCAAAGGGTTATCTGGTCCTGTTCAGCTGCAGGGTCTCGCCTCAGTGCAGGTGGCTCACCGACTGCCTATCCCTGCTTTCTCCAGATCAGCCGGTCACTGTGTTTTTATAGCCAGTCCTACTTTTCTACCCCAGTCCTTATCTTCTGCAAGCTGGGATTTTGCAGCATGTAGCAGTCCTAATGTATACATGATCCCCAGTCATCTCTGGCCTGGATATGTTCATTCCCAGCTGCTATAATGGGAGACGAGCTATATCCCATGCCAAGTTCTTTAGCTCCAAATATATGAGTACAGCTGAAACAGGACACTGTTCTGTACACAGGGCCAGGGAAAATGCTCCGGGATGATGATGAAAACAATACTCATCCTTGTGCAAACCAGTGAATGGAGCTTCCTACCCATGGAACAGATAGAAGAAGAGGAGAGTTGTTTTTTAACACCCCACTTTTCACTACCCGAAAGAGTCCCAATGTGGTTTACAAATACTTTCCTCTTCTTCTCCCCACAACAGATGCCCTATGAGGGAGGTGGGACTGAGAGAGCTCTGGTGAGACCAGCTCTAACAGGACTGTGACTAGCCCAAGCTGGTTGTATATGGAGAAGTTGGGAATCATCCCAGTTCTCCAGAATAGAGTTGGCTGCTCTTCACCACTACATCCCGCAGGGCAAGACCAAGGGTCCATTCTGTAAAGTATTTCATTTATCTGGTTTCCCTCTTGTTTCCAACAAGGAAATGTGCTGCCGTGATGACATGCCAACTAAACTGTTTCCACTATATTTTTAATTTTTAAAAAAATATTTTGTTTTTCACAAAGCAGCAGAAGCCTTGGCGGCACCACTAACAAGAAAAGGGGGGGATACCCAAAAGCGCACTGTCACTCCCTCCCCGCAGAAGCACATTATGCGCTGTAATGAGCTTGCCCTTCTTCCTCGCACACCAGATCCTCAGCTTCAACCTCAATTGTCAAATCAGCAATTCATCTCTCTCCAAATAGCTATATTTTTAGCAAAGGCTACCAACGCTACCCTAAATTTAAACACGGCGATGAATCCCCATAGGCTGCATCCACTAAATATAATGAGTTTCGAGAGGACAAAGAATCTGAGCTGGAAGAGAACAACATTTCCCCAGAATAATGAGCACTTGTTCTCTTAAAAGAAAACAAATAATGGGATCAGAAACAGGAGGAATTCTAACTAATAATTGCTGTTATTATCCCAGGGGGGGGAAAAAGCAGCGATTCATGGTGATTATGAAAACGCGTGCCTTTGTTCCTTTTCACTCACTGAAAGATCAGATGGCTTCTTCAAATTGCTGCTAATAAAGATCACTCTGGGACAAAGAGGATGACAAATTCAAAAAAGGATCTTTCAAATAATAAAAAAACAACAATACCCGGTATTTCAAATATAGCTGTCAGGAACCACTGGAGCAAGAACAAGGGTGGCACTGAGTTTGTGCCCGCAAAAATGGGGGTGGGGGAAGGAAGAAAAAGTTTTGCAAGAAGCCCAGCTTGCTTGCTTTGTTTAGAATCCTAGAGATGGAAGGGGTCAGATAGGCCATCTAGTCCAGGGGTAGTCAACCTGTGGTCCTCCAGATGTTCATGGACTACAATTCCCACGAGCCCCTGCCAGCAAATGCTGGCAGGGGCTCATGGAAATTGTAGTCCATGAACATCTGGAGGACCACAGGTTGACTACCCCTGATCTAATCCACCCCCCAGCTCAATGCAGGATCAACCTAAAGTAGCTTTTCTGAAGCTTTTCACCGTTGAGAAACCCCTGAAACATTCTTCAGGCTTTGAGAAACCCCAGAAGTGGAGCAATTGGGCAGAAGATGGTTAGGAAGCCACCCACCCGAGGCCCCTCTCCACCTCCTTGAGGCTCATCATTGGCCATTTGGGGGTGGGTGGGCTGACATGACCATATGTTGTCATATCACCTGATAAATGTTTAATAATTAAAAAATAATTAACTCCCAACCATTCAGGAAACCCTTCCAGGGTTGTCGAGAATCCCATGAAACCCTGGTTGAGAAAGCCTGGCCTAGAGTATCCACAATCTGTCCAGCCGCTGCTTAAAAACTGCCAGTGCACTGCTCCACAGAAGCTGGCCTTAAAAAGTATGCATGCAAACCAGAAGCAGGTGGCAACTAATCTACCCAAACCTTGGTATCAAAGGGAACGTAGAGAGTACAAGAGCACTCTCAGAGTTAAATATGGGGTACAGAGACCCAATCCAACACAAAGCTCATGGGAAGAGCTAAAGGAATCTCAATACAAAGTTTTATTCAAATGCAAAAAGCTGGGAGATTCAGGGCTGGGACCAGTTATGCCAAGCAATCAAGCTGAATAACACATTCCAATTTGGGAGACTGGCCTCTGGCTATACACGTAAGTTTAATCTGAGTTCAGCTATCTTACAAGAGATTTGGGGCAAACATTTCCGAGAACTGAAGGGTGTCAGGGAAACTTGGAACAGAAGCTGCCATCTAAACTACAGCTTCAGCGCTGTTCAGAAAATACAATGCGGACCTCTTCCTCATTGTGAAGGTGTCACAGTAACACATGACACCCTCTCATCTCCAGTCATTTGTTTGTGGGTGACAGCGCACAGGAAAGACCGCCCCCAGTCAGGAGACTTTTACAATGCCCTGTTGCCAACTGGAGACTGGTACATAATACCACAAAGCCATATAAGAATGGCAGTTTCTGGTCTGAATCAACAGATATTTTCCCTTTTCTCTCCTCGAATTGCTGAGACATGGTGCAAATTTTCACAGAACGCATCAATTCTTGGGTCCGTGGGTCAATGCTCTGCTGCACTCTTGTGGTGAGGCACCAAGGGCTGCAGATCAGAGGACAGACAGACCCCTACAGCTCAAGGATAACTCCAACCACCAATAAGTTTACTTTTAGTTAGTAGGGCTATAAAAGCTTTGGGGGCACAAGAATGAATTTCCTTGCCAGGCACTAGCTGGCTCGTGTGTGTGGGGGGGGGAACACCAATACCCTAAATCCACCAGTCTTTTCAAGGATCTCTCCATTCCTCCCCCATGCAAAAGTCGGGAGGTGCAACCTGCAATATTAAACCATCTAAAATCACCTACAGATTCCACACTACTCTATACAAGCTGCAGAACAGAGAGGGAGTACCACTGCATGCCACAGAGATGTGTACATGTGCAGAACGCATCTATGTATCAAGGGCTTAAACTTTCAGTGCTCCACAAGAACTGCCCAAATCTATGCCTGCATGATGAAATCTTCCATGCCTCTAATAGTGTGGGATGCTCAGGCATTTAGGAAACACACAGAGCCTCCCCTGCCCCTCGACAATGGAAGAGGGTCACCATGGGCAACATTCTGTGAGCATGCTGATGCCAGAATCGGGGCCATAGTACTCAACTCCACCTCCTCTTCAGGGGACACCCTCAGGCTCCAGCTCCTCTGTACAAGGGTCCCTAAGAGCTGGGTTCGAGCCATTATTTATGCAAATAATTAATTACTCTCGTTCCCGTCAAGTGGTTTGTCACGACACATTAATGACTTGATAGACTTCCATGAACTGGCGAGAACCGGAACAGCCCGCGCGTCTTTATCGTCATTTAATTTAAAAACGATCCTGTGTGAAATTATCTAGTCGTGAGTGATGGGAGCATAAAAAACAGACTCAGCAAAGCTGCTTTTGGATCATTGCTTTATTAATGGGACCGTCAGGAAAATGAAAAATGCCGGCATTGTCATACTTAGGCTCCCGGAAGAACTGCCTCGACACTTGGAAGGAGAGCTGCGCTTGGCACACCACAGTGAGCGCATTGATTGGGACACAAAACAAACGAAGCCGTCTGATATGAAGCCGGAACGCTGGCCCGCCCAGCTGAGTCTGCTTTGACTCATCAGAGCTCTTCAGGGTCTCGACCAGAGGAAGGTCTTTCCCGCCACTAGGATGGCAACTAGAAATGAACATGGGACCTTCTCCATGCAAAGCATGCCCTAGAGCAGGGGTAGTTAACCTGTGGTCCTCCAGATGTTCATGGACTACAATTCCCATGAGCCCCTGCCAGCATTCGCTCATGGGAATTGTAGTCCATGAACATCTGGAGGAGCACAGGTTGACTACCCTGCCCTAGAGTGTGCTCTCTGCTATAGAGATGAAGATGCCTTATAGCAGGGGTAGTCAACCTGTGGTCCTCCAGATGTCCATGGACTACAATTCCCATGAGCCCCTGTCAGCAAATGAGTACCCCTGCCTTATAGCATTGATCTAATGGCTCATCAATGTCTACCAAACCTTCTGGCAGCTTCCTTGGGGGTCTCAAGTGGAGAAAGGCCTTTCCTAGCACCTGAGAGCCTTCAACCGGAGGTGCTGAGGATTGAAGCCGCAACCTTTGGCAAGCAAAGCATGTATTCTTCCCACAGTCTTCCTCTCTAAATCCATTAAGCTGCTTTACACTGTCAGATGATTGGTCCATTTGGCCCACCTTTGCCTACTTTGACCAGCTGTAGCATCTCAAGACAAAGACACCCCCCCCCCCCCACGCACACACACACCTTCTTGGTGTAGTGGTTAAGAGTAGCATCTTCTAATCTGGTGAACCGTGTTTGGTTCCCTGCTCCTCCATATACAGCCAACTGGGTGACCTTGGGCTAGTCACAGACCTGTTAGGGCTGTTCTGAAACAGCAATCCTGTCAGAACTCTCTCAGCCCCACCTACCTTACAGGGTGTCTGTTGTATGGAAAGGAAAGGAAGGTGATTGTAAGCCACTTTGAGACTCCTTCAGGTAGTGAAAAGCGGGGTATAAAAACCAGTTCTCCTTCTTCTGTTGCTGGAGATACCTGGGACTGAGCACATATGGACTGCTGCTTAGTTAAAGCTCCTCTGTCTAGTAACACTAGGACTGCCTTACACAGACTGAGATCCTTGGTCTATCTAAGCCCAGGGTTCTCCAAGCTAACCTCCACCGGCTATCCAGGTTCTCAGGGAGAGACATGACTTTCCCACAAGACCCTTTAACTGGAGATACCATTTCAAACCGACCCCAGGATTCAATGGCTGACTGGGAAATAATAGTAGTTTTTTGAGCAAGAGAAATTTGTTTTCTTTGGCAGCATCCCTAACTAGTATATTGAGGCATGGTTTGCAGATTTCAAGGGCCACCTGGAGAGTGTTGCATGGCTCCGTGCAATCTACACACAGAGACTTATGGCACACGTACACCCTACATGCACCCATTTACCCTTCCATGGCCCTTACCGCAACAGGAGTGACCAACAGCCATTAACAAAGATTGGGGTAGCTGAAGGGAGAGGCTAAGCTTGCTTCCTGCCCCCAGACTCCAGAGTGCCAAGCTGCTGAGAACCACTCGTTCCCTATCTGCACAAAGCCACCCCTTCACTTCAACTGCCAAATCCTGGATTTTCTTTGTGGTCACACCACATTAAGAATTATAACTGTGCAGGGCATCCCTTTTCCCCACAGGAACAAATGGCGCACGTGTACTTTTATGGAAGAACATCAAGGGGCAGACTGGGAGATGACACTGGGATTGGAGCCAAGTCTAGGGCCCCAGCCAGTGCCCATCCAACCCAGCTCCTGTCAGTACAGCCTCACTCGTTTCATCTGCATTTCTCTGCTACTCCCGGCCTGACCTTGTCAGATCTCAGGAGCTTAGCAGGGCTGACCCTGGCTAGTATTTGAATGGGAGACCTCCAAGGATTTGGGTGGTAGTTCCTATAAGGAACACTAGGGGTCATAATGTAGAGGAAGGAAATGGCAAACCACCTCCAAACATCTCTTGCCTGGCTGCCAGACAATCCTAGCATCTCATAGAATCATAGAGTTGGAAGGGGCCATACAGGCCATCTAGTCCAACCCCCTGCTCAATGCAGGATCAGCCCTAAGCATCCTAAATCTCCCGGCTATACTGCACACAGGCCGTACAATAAACAAATAAACATCTCTGCTTGTGAGTGCAACACGATGCTGGGAGCTGTGCCCTACAGACGCAAACCCTTCTTGCCCTTTTACTTTCCCCCACCACGAGATGCCTTCAGCACAGAAAGATGGGACAGAAGTATGCCAACGAGACCGAAATGGCCCCCCTCTCCCCAAAGCCTCCCTGCCTTACATCTGCAAGAGGCAGATGGAACACCTGAACAAAAATTTCACACCCGAACAAAAATGGGGATTGTGTGGTGAAGGGAAATAAAACGAGTCAACTCTCTCACCCAGTAGAGCGCCACGACATGATAAATAGGGCTGCTGACAGGGCAAAGACGTATGGAGGTTTACTTTGCTGTTTGGGCCTGCCATCTGTTGCCGTACCAACAGAGGCTGCCTCTGCAGTCTGCTCAGAGAGGATTAGCCAACGTCTAACAGGCCTCGAGAGTTCCACACGCTCAGCCCAGGAACCCAACCATAATCGTCTGGGGGACTCCCAAGCTTAAAAAATAACCTGCCTTTTTCAGGAAGATCCAACTATCTCTATTTGTCCTGGTGTGGGTTGAGATTGGGGCTTTTGTGCTTTTGTGATCTTGTTTTTAATTCTCGGAAGATCGGAAGCCACCTTGGGAGCTGCGGAGCTGAGCCCATGGGTTGCAAACAAACCCCAACTGGCAGCATATTCCATTCCCCCTCCCCAACCATCATTCTAAACACAACTGGGAAAGTTGTCTCTGTCAACCCTATGAAGCTTTTCACGAAACAGAATTTGTGTCCTGGACTGAACACGGCAAACGGAACGTGAAATCTGTATCCGAGTTTCAGCCTTCTAAATCCGCTTGCCTCTGATGGACTTAGAAAATCATGACTTGGCTTAGGATGGCCCCGTACACAGGGTACCTGACTGCTCTGTACGTGTGGAGCAGCAAACACATGCCTGGAATCCCAGAAGGATCCCACTCAGTGGGGGGGAAAGCAAAAAAAATACTTCACTGCTCTTGTTCACTGCTGTTGGATGCTCACTTATGGAGGCAAAGAGAACTGGGCAGAACAATGGTTGGGTTTCAGGGCCTTTGCTGTATTGTTCATTCATTCATTCATTCATTCATTCATTCATTCATTCATTCATTGGAATTATAGCCCGCTGCTCCCACAAGGCTCGCGGTGGGTCACATACAGTAAAAACACATTTAAAAAACCCAATATAATAAAATCCTCGTAAAAAACTAACAACCCAATCTGGCCCAACCCAATCCAAGTGGCAGCGGCTCTATATAACTCAACCCAATCCTGAGGGAAGGTATAAACGAACCACCAGAATAACCCTGGGGGGGGGGGGTCCGATCTACCGTCCAGGTGCCGGCCTCAACCATATACCTTGCGGAAGAGCTACCTCAATGAAGCCTCTGGAGAGGCAGCATATACATTTTCTTAATAAATAAAAGCATGACGTGGTGGTTGGACTCGGACCTGGGAAGCTCAGCCTTGAATCCCCACTTTGCTACAAAAGCTTGTTGGGTGACTGGGGTCAGCCTCACACACTCAGCCTTACCTGCATTGCAGGGGTGTTGTGAGGATAAAGCCAAGTAGAGGAGACTGATGTAAGTTGCTTTGGGCCCCCATTGGGGAGAAGGGCAGGGTACAAATAAAATTGATAAAGCTGAAGATCTGCTGGGCCACAGTGTGCCAATCTGCCATTCAATATTGCCTTGGTCCTTCTGACACTCCTCTCTCCAAATGAGGCCATGGCTGAATAACACAACATATACCTTACATGGAGGTTCTAGGTTTGATCCCTATCAAAAGGACTCTGACCTACTGGAGAGCTGCTGCCAGTCAGAGTAAGATGAATGGACTCAGGGACTGACTCAGCGTACAGCAGCTTTCGACTCATACAGCTTCCCTGCTCTCCTACAGCATCTTTACGTTCATTCATAGCAATCGCCCCAGAAGCCTCCAGTGAGCTTCCAGCTGAGCAAAGACCAGAACCCAAGTTTGATGCTCTGTTATCTGCCCCACAGTGGCTCCTTCTGCAGTGGGCCAAGAGGTATTTTCCCACAGATCACTCAATGCTCACAAGATCCCTTCTCTGCCTCTGATGCACGTGCCGTAGTTTGGCACAGAACCGGCATCAGGCAACACCTTCCTTTCACTCACTGATTAAATTTAAATTAATTCACTTAACCCCCTGTGTTAGACAGCCTCCTGTCTCCCTGGTATATTTAGTGGGTAGATATATTCTGTAGGAGTGAATTCATAAAGGAGAGCAATTCCGCTGCAAACAATTTAAAAACTATTAGGAGGGATCCCGTTGCCGAGAGTCATCTGGACAGCAGTGCCTTTCTACTAGGTATGTTTTACTTGCTAGGCAAACTCCATCAAAATATGATGCGCCCATTAATGTAATTGCTAATTACATAATAATAGCCACCAATCTCCATATAGATCAAATGCCCAAGTCTTGTCGCTATTAGGGAAATGGCGCTTTGTAATTAAGATCATCCTCCTTTCCAGATGCCAATTAACGACATAATTATTAGCTCCCTTTTGCTAATGCAAAATTAAGGATTTTCGCCCTTACTGGGTAAAAGGGTTTTTTTGGGAAAAAACTTATTGCTTTAAAAGGAATTGTGGCAACCAACAAAGCTCCCTAGAAATGTTACCCCATTTTCAAAGGTGAAAAGGTAAAGCCATCTTCCGTAACTCTTCCTAAAACAACTGAGCTTTGATTAATTGATTCAATGACGGAGCTCACTCAGCAATTAACACTGACAGAAAAGCCCCTCTTAAAAGTTATTTACTGGATGATGATGTAGTTACACAAAAATATAACAGCCCTAGTGGATCAAAGCCCATTATCCATGTGGTTCCACATCCTATTTCCAGCAGTGGCTGACCAGTTGCCCCCTAGCCAAGCCCTACAGTGGCTCTTTCTTTAGGTATTAAAGCAACAGACTTTCCCTGTTGCTGCCCACCCCAAACGGCTATGTAGACCTACACTGCCACACCACCTGGAGTTTTCATTTAGTCATTTTCGTTAGTAACAATTGATGGACCTCTCCTCCATAAAGCATCTAAATCACGGCCATCACGGCATCTTGTGGTAGCGAAATCTGATGAATTGGACAAAAAAGCACTTCCTTTTCTCTGTCCTGAATCTACCATCCACTTAGAAGAAGAAGAAGAGTTGGTTCTTATATACCGCTTTTCTCTACCCAAAGGAGTCTCAAAGCAGCTTACAATCGCCTTCCCTTTCCTCTCCCCACAACAGACACTCTATGAGGTAGATGGGGCTGAGGGAGCCCTGATATTCCTGAAGAAGAGTTGGTTCTTATATGCCACTTTTCTATACCCAAAGGAGGCTCAAAGCAGCTTACAATCACCTTCCCTTTCCTCTCCCCTGTGAGGTAGGTGAGGCTGAGAGAGCCCTGATATTACTGCTCTGTCAGAACAGCTTTATCAGGGCTGTGGCAAGGCTAAGGTCACCCAACTGGCTGCATGTGGGAGGAGTGGGGAATCAAACCCGGCTTGCCAGATTAGAAGTCCGTGCTCCTAACCACTACACCAAGTTGGCTCTCTCTTGGGTTAGCCTAATTTTACTATTATGGGAGAGAGAAAATGTTATTTCTATCTATTGTCTCCACATCACACATCATTTAAAACCCTGGTTGTCACCTTTTGTAAGATACAAATTCTCAACCACGTTAGCCTTTCTTCCCAAAGGAAAAATGTTCTGATGCTGGGCCCATTTTGGCTGCTCTTTTCTGTACCTTTTCCAGATCTACAAGTTCTTTTTTGAGTTGGGCCAACCAAATGTAGCTACACCATCCTTCTATACAAGGCCATTACGATACTAGCCATTTTATTTTCAGTCCCTTTCCTAATAATCTTTAGAGCAGAATTTGCATTTTCACCAGTGTGGCTCACTGAGAATGTTATACACTGCCTCAAAACATTTCAAAGTGGCATCAAAAGAAATCTTGCAAACACAACATGAATGTTAGAGCCAGATGAAATCAGTAACAAAGCAAAACAGAAAAATAACTCAACCAATAAGGCAGACTGGAAAAATCTTAAATCACCTTCCAAATAGATCAAGGGGAGGTAAACAAATTTCCCTCCACTGGGACAATGACAACGAGGCCTTGATCTTATGGAAGCATATTTAGTTGCCATGCCAGATGGAATTTTAGGCACACAGGAATTTTAAAGAAAAAAAAGTACCAAAGTAAATTATGATGAAGGCCATTGAGGACATTAAAGGTCCAACCAGCATGGGAAATTGGGGCCTGGGAAGGAAGCTAGTAACCAATGTAATTGTTTGAAGGAAGATATATAAGCATAGTAATCTGTACATGTTCACAAGCCAGTGACTCTAAATAAAGTTTCCAAATCATCTTTAAGAGCATCCCCTTTCTAGCCAAGGTCTTCCGCCTAGGACCACAGCCTGCAAAACAATCAAATACAGACTTTACAATCTCCCTTCAGGTCTTTGGAGAGGACAACACATTAGGGTACCCTGCGAGTGGAAGCTTAATTCCAAACCAACCTACCAACCAAGGCTGTTTGTTTTCCTCAGGAGCTTCCTAAGCCAAAGGTGACACCATTCAAGTTAGGTTCCAATTCACAGCTCTGAGCTAGAGAGCAGCTCTTTCAAACACTTCACAGCCTCACTCAAGGTTGGGCTCTGCCAGTCACCTGGCACTGCAAAGGGTTAAAAGGGATGTTAGTTCAACTACTGCAACCTCTTGGAACTTTCCAAGGTCCTGAAGTTCCTCGCTCTGCCAGCCTCCCTTATTTGCTCCTTATTGCTGCTTTCTGTTCCGGGTCAGTTTCTCAAGACCTCGCCCACCCTCCTGGAAGCTCTCAAGCCAACCAGGTGATGACAAGCTGGAGACATCTGTGTACCTAACTGGAAGGGTGATATAGCAAGCTACTCTTAGAAGATACTCTGTGGAATTTGGGAAGCAAGAAGTGCCTCCAATATTGAGTTTTTGCCATGCTTGAAATGACAATGAATTTAAGCTGGCACCTGCACCCAGTGACTAATGAGGGCTACCTGTGCGGGAACAGAAGGCCAGACAGCCAGGTAAGGCCCCCTTGGCAGGAACCAACTTGGGCCACGACACATTCATCATCCACTAAACCAATCCACCGGCTCCACACCACCATTTGTCATTAATTATGCTAATCAGTAGACCATTACTCTCCAGATGACAATGCAGCACTTATTAGCTAGTTATAGGGGGCTTCTGCCACCCCCTCCCCTCAATGCAGAGCTTATACATGAGCCCACGGGGAAGAAGTGCCTAATTACAGAAATAAGAAATTTGCCTCTATCTTCTTCTGACAAACTAGCTGAGTAATTTTTACTACTTTCAAATACTCCCCTCCCATAAGATCAGGCAGTTGCCACTTAAAAGAACCTGGCTTTGAAAACAAATTTTGACTGACTAGAGAGAACCATAAGATTTACATGTGTGCCCTCATCCACACCCAGGGCAAAACATAACGTAACAAGCATTTCTTTAGAAGCAGAATATCCTTATAAATAGCTAGTTCTGTGCTAGGCTTGGAAACAAAGCGCCAAGTATAAATGTTTGATGCAGCCAATTTTAAAATGCATCCATTTTATTTCCCCTGTTTCAACAAAAGATGTTGTGCTGGAAAGTAGAACATCAATACAAATTTACAAGGGGACTAGAGCATCTTCCTAAGGAAAGGGCAAAAGCTTAGAGCAGGGGTAGTCAAACTGCGGCCCTCCAGATGTCCATGGACTACAATTCCCATGACCCCCTGCCAGTGAACGCTGGCAGGAGCTCATGGGAATTGTAGTCCATGGACATCTGGAGGGCCGCAGTTTGACTACCCCTGGCTTAGAGGAAGGCTGTACACTGAGGAGCCAACATCAGAGGGGTTTTAAAAATTATGAGTGGGGTAGGGAGACATTCTTTCACCATCTCTCACAGGATTAAAGTCAGAGTTACCCAATAGAGATGGATCAGCAATAGGTTCCAGAGAGCAGTACTTCCAGCATGGTGGCTTCTAATCTTGAGAGCCAGGTTTGATTCCCTGATTCCAATGGTTATGTGGTATGCAGTTTATAATTATAGAATGTTATTGTATTCAAAACCACTGATAAAGTGTTATAAGTCTGAAACTTGTGTTCTCTGTAATATATCAGCATCACAATGAACTGTGAGCTGTAAATCACCCTGAGCCACAAGAGAGGGTGGTATAGAAATGGAATGAATGAATGAATGAATGAATGAGGCCAGCTGGGTGACCTTGGGCTCACTGCAGCTTTGATAGTGCTATTCTGACTGAGCAGTGATATCAAGGCTCTCTCAGCCCCACCTACCCCACAGGGCGTCTGTTGTGGGGAGAGGAAGGGAAGGAGATTGTAAGCCACGCTGAGATTCCTTCGGGAAGAAAAAAAGCAGGGTATAAAAACCCACTCATTATTATTTAATTCTGAATTAAAGATAGGCCTATGATGATTTTTCCAGTTTTAAGGACAAAAGTAGTGCATTGGAGGAGGGGCAGAAATGTTTCCCAAGAAAGCTTTCAACTGTGGATCCCCCCTGGATCCCCCTTCCCCATGTATTCTGTTTCCTGTAACTTTGGCTGCTTTGGCAACCCCCCCCCCCCCCCCGCCTCTTTCCTTAGTCCCAGGGACATCCACAGTCACTCAGGGATCAGGCAGAAAACGGAATGCTCTCAGGATACTGCAGCACTAGAAATTGTTCAGTCTTGTGTTGCACACTATCACTTCCTTCACAGGGTAGTTGTGAAAGTAAAATGGAGAAGGGATAGCCATGTCCCGTCCTTAAGCTCCTTGGGAAGACAGCTCCTTGGGAGCTATAGGAGGCTCCCTTTGGCCCAGGAAGTGCTAAAGGGAATGGGAAGCTCCCCCCCACCAGCAGCAGCAACAGGGCTTTGCGGCCCGCAGGTAAGCTCCAAAACCCTCTCCCGGCTCCCTCCCAGCAGGAGTGTACCTGCGGGCCACAAAGCCCTGTCGCTGCCTCTCTCTTCGTGGGCGACAATGGAGGCCGCAGCCACAAGGCTTCTAGCAAGCAAGGAGGAAGGTGGGAGCTGGAGGGGAAGGGCCAATCAGGGTTGACCTGGACGGACAGGGCCCTGGACAGTCTCCTCCCAGGAGGCTGTTTCCCAAATATATAAGGGAGCGAAATAGTGTTAAGGATAGTATTTATATACCAGCACTCCCAGGAATACTGGCTCGTGGTGGTTTACATATAAGGATAAAAACCCCATACATATAAAACCAAGTTGTTGTTGTTAGGTGCGAAGTCGTGCGACCCCATGGACAATGATCCTCCAGGCCTTCCTGTCTTCTACCATTCCCTGGAGTCAATTTAAGTTCGCAACGACTGCTTCAGTGACTCCATCCAGCCACCTCATTCTCTGTCATCCCCTTCTTCTTTTGCCCAAGTAAAGCCAAGTAAAACATTGCAATAATTAAATCCTAACCCAATTTATCAAAAAAGATAATTTCAATTTCCAAAGATGGTGGTGTAAATACTAATGATGTTCACTGAGCCTAGATCTCAAGAGCGCTACATAACAGCGCTGCCGACATGAATCTCATAGAATGACAGAGGAATGTCAAAACATTGTCAAGAAGGGGGGGCAGCATTTAGAGGGGAGGAGTAGCCCAATCTTTCATTTGTGTATGAAAGGACACCTGCCCCAATTTTCTTCAAAAAGGGTGTGACTGGCCCAAGGCCACATAGCCTGCTAAGTGAGGGTCTCAACTCTTTGTCTCCTCCATCTTAGACCAATACTCTCACCAACTATGCCACTCACATACTGGACATGCAGCGTGACTCTCCAAACACATCTCAGAGCCCACAGTGAACACTGGCTTTTCCGATACCAACCTGAAATCAGGGGAACGCTTGTTTGGGTGAAGTGGGGTCCAGGTCAGTGGAATCACCTCACTTTCTGTATTTGGAGATCTAGCTTTATCTCCTCCCATGTACAGATGCACAGAGACAAAAATAATTATGGCTATTCCCATAACTTCCATTTCTTTTTCTCTACAGTGGCAAGTTTTAGGATGCCAACATGATTTAGTCTGAACTTCTAAAGATTCCAAGGGGGAAAAATGAAGGGAAGGCAATGGGGAGGGTGGCAGGTAAATGCCCCAAAATCCCAGATAAAGAAAACCAGAGTTGAGAACCTCTGTGCAAGTGGAGAGGATGAGCCTGTAGTTTAAGTCTAAGAAGCTACATCATGCTGCCCCCACAGTATGGATAGTGCATTGCCCCCTTGGGGGGGGGGTGAGCCCTCCTGCTTCCAGTAGCTTATGCCCCTGGTCCCAGGAGGCTATTGGGGGAAGGGGAAGATAAAAGGAAGTCCCTTTTCCATCAATGGAACTGGAGTAAGATATGATTTTAACTATCTTCAAGTATTTAAAAGGGTGCCATATGGAGGATGGGGCAGAATTGTTCTCTCTTGCCCCAGAAGGACAGACCAGAACAAATGGGATGACATTAATTCAAAAGAAAGTCCATCTAAACATCTGGAAGAAGTTTCTGACAGTTAGAGCAGTTTCTCAGTGGAGCAGGCTTCCTCGGGAGGTGGTGGGTTCTCCATCTTTGGAAATTTTTAAACAGAGGCTAGATAGCCATCTGACAGAGAGGCTGATTCTGTGAAGGCAAAGGAGTGGCAAGTTACAGTAGATGTGCGATTGGGATGTCAGTCTCCTGCATAGTGCAGGGGGTTGGACTAGATGACCCGTGAGGTCCCTTCTGACTCTATGATTCTATGATGACTGTCACAGAACAAGAATGGCGGCAGTCAGGACACTGTGTCTTGGATACATCACAGGGGTGATCTGCAATCATGTAGGAGATGTGATACCACAGTTATACACAGCAAATCAGATTTGGCTACATGACATCATTGAGGGCAGAAGCCAGTCAATTTAGAGTGAAGACAATGCTTCCTGAACTGTTTCAAAAGAGTTATGAAAAAGCACACTCAACAGGGTGGTGGGTAGCAGTGTCAAACTCACTACTGCCAGGAACTCTGATAGCCAATAGTTTAGAGATCTCTAAAAAGGAGTGAAGTATACATTCCTCAAATGATGGCAAATAAGTTCCAAGGCAATGCCATTGCTGGATACCATCTGCTGGGAAGAAACAGCAGGAGGTCATTAACTTCCATGCACTATCTATGAAGAAGAAGAAGAGTTGGTTCTTATATGCCACTTTTCTCTACCCGAAGGAAGCTCAAAGCGGTTTACATTCACCTTCCCTTTCCTCTCCCCACAACAGACACCCTGTGAGGTGGGTGAGGCTGAGAGAGCCCTAATATCACTGCTCAGTCAGAAAAGTTTTATCAATGCTGTGGCGAGCCCAAGGTTACCCAGCTGGCTGCATGTGGAGGAGTGCGGAATTGAACCCGGCACGTCAGATTAGAAGTCCGCACTCCTAACCACTACACCAAACTGGCTCTCTATGAGCTTCCACAGGCGACTAACTAGCCACTACTGGAAACAGAATGTTAAATGACAGCCCTTTGGCCTGATCCGGCAAGGGAGTTATTATACTCTTAAGGTTCAAACATGGAAACTGAGATTGGGGCACCAACAATCACTACAAGCTATGGAACATCTATACAAGTTATGGAACATCTAATTGTCACAAGGATGGGAGGACGTAGGCTGACTCAACCCACAAATTTACTGAGCAATCGTGCCCAGTAGGAATCCAATTGATCTGAGGATCTTGTTCCTACAGTGATCCGGGAGCATATCCCTGCCTCTTTGCAGTTCCTCAAGTTGTTTTGTACGGTCGCAAACTCTTATCACACATTAAGATTGTTACACCAGTGGTAAGAGCTCATTAATATTGGCCAAGTAAATGGGCCTATTAAACCATCTTTAAGCAATATTGAAGCATAAATCTCCTTAAACTATATTTAATGACTGTACTTAAGATACATTATATGAGACTCTTAATGAAACATTAGATCGCATTTTGGAGATGAAAATGAGAAAATCCATGGAACGGCCATCCAGTTAACACACCCGAAAGCTACACTCATGAAATGCATTACTACCAAATGATTAGTTCATTAGGAGAAATATTTTCTAATGCTTCCTGATTTACATTATCAGGCCTGTAGATATTTCAACAATGGACAAAAACGACTTTCCCAATCACCTGCAACATACCATGCCAACGCTGTCCAATGATGCTTGATGACTTTTTACTCCCAAGTAGGTTTAAAGTATGGCTGTCAAGCAATTAAAAGGCTTCTTAAATGATCAATCATCGGTCTATTACACTGAGAAATCAATTAAAACTAAATAACCTCAATATAAGTGCCTCTTTGAGATACTGAACCAAGTTTAAGATAATTTACATTATAACGAGCAAAAACTACCCATCGGCATGAGAAGAGACCACTTTTAATCATTCGTTCTTTGTTTCTCATTGCAGTAACATACCAGAAGCAAAGTAGTAGCAAAAAGTCTTTAGAAGTCTAGGGATTTGAGCACTGATGGATCAGGTAATGGTCAAGTTATTATTCTAAAACAAAAAATCTGTACTGGAAAGTAGAATAAAGAGGTTTCAAGCAATACATTTGATACTTATATTCACTAGGGGTCGCATCAGGGCAAGCAGCTTGGCCGGGGGGGGGGCACCATCCACATAACAGCCTTGTGGGGTTGATTGAGATAGAGCATTGGTCTGTCTGGAGCAGCGGAAAAGAGCGAGAGCATGGTGGGACCAGAGGCAGGACTGAACTGAGAACCCCCCCCCCAAAAAAAAACCCCAATTTATAGACAATCACAAAAAATGCCATTGGTCAGTTTCAGTTTAATTTCTGTGAAATTGGTTGGGGGTCACCACAACATGAGGAACTGTATTAAAGGGTCACGGCATTAGGAAGGTTGAGAACTACTGCCCTAGAGAAAGGGCAGAATAATACTATGCTAATGGATTCATTGTAGAAGTCACAATAAAAACAAATTGGATAACTGCTTAGATTTGTGTTTTTAAAATATAATCTGTTACAACTCTGTGGTTTGGATCCACTGAAAAAAATGCTGCTGAGAGTTGGATTTCCACCAACTTAAGAGCTTTGTGTGAAAATTCCTGAAGACAAGGAAAGTCTCACAATCATAATGTGTCCTAAGATATGGTGCTGCAGTAAAGTAAGGGAATCCAGTAAGGTCGCCGCTTCTTCCTCCTCTCCTGTCTGCATTGGTGGAAAAAGGGCAGTGAAGTATGATATAAATTACTTAAAGTAATCAACAGAAAGATTCTGCACTCATTCTTGTTGCCAATAGGAGATGATACAATAAAATTAACCTTTGGCTTCCTTTTAAGAGAAGTGTAATTTCAATTCCACTGAACCTGGCTAGGCCAGGACAGCCCGATCTGATCTCAAATGCTAAACGGGGTCAGCTCTGGCTACTGCTTGCATGGGTGACCATGAAGGAACCCCAGGGTCGCTATACAGACAAGGGCAATGGCAAACCACCCTGGACTGCCCCTTGCCTTGAAAATCTTACAGGGTTGCAACTTGACAGCACCTTCCACCCCCACCAAGTGCAATCCATGTCATATAAGAATTTCTGCTTCACGTCGCAAGAGGAGTAGATTACTTTAAAAGCCTAAATGTAGCATCTCATATGACAGGCCTAACCTAAATTGGAAAAGGAAAAAACCCTTACAGAACAATCAGGCAGAAAGTCACGGAGGACCAAAATGGTATTAAACCTCCTGGCTGGTGGAATGTCAGCACAGAATTCCAACCAGTTGAACCTCACAAGGCAAGTCATTCCTGGAATGCACGGCAGCTATGGAGAAAGCTTGGCTACACTGAAGAGTCAAGATTAGTCTCCTCCTAATGTGAACTGTATATCACGGCCTCATGAGCTCACCTCTGTTCATGAAGAGAAGGGAGAGAAGTTTGAAAGAACATGAGCTTGTTGTATAGGCTCTCTCTCTAAGGGCTCTCTCTTAAGGCTACCGTATCCTTGAATTTAGGCTTTCCGGAAGCCTCTAACAGTTGCAGAACGAGGGCAACATTTTTGGCATAATCCAGGAGGACAATGGTGGGACTGGTTGATGTGTAGCATTGGCATAGAGCTGGGCAGCTGCTGTGATGAACCATTGGGCGAATGCAATCCACAGCACATAGCCAGTGAGTGTCAAGGTCATAAGCAAGATCTTCAGCACCAAGGACAGTTCCGAGGCAGCTGCTGAGTTACTTCAACAGAGCACGACACTCAAAGCCTTTTAGGCAAGTTGGAGGCCTGCAGGATGACGCAAGCTTTAGCAGAGGAGGATATGTTCAGGAAACAGGGCAGCCCTTGGACCTGGAACTTTGCACCTTCTGGTCTCACCTTGGGCACTGGGATGCTGACTCAACAACGATTCAGGCCATCCATGTGGGGAGTTTTAGTTGCTGACATCGTGGCCCAGATCTGCCACTTCCTCTCAGGCTGAACTCAGTGCTTCTGGGTCTGTAGCACAGATCTCAAGATGGCTGCTTGGGGCTGGAATAGCAGCAAGTGTAAGACCTTCCAGCATGGATCATGTTTAAAACACATCTCAGAAACAAAACAAAACAAAACACAAAGCTGCCTTTGCTCTGATGTATTTGCACGGGCAAGGACGCAAGCTTGCCCTGCATGCAAACGCCTGTCACTAGACAAAGCCAAAGAACTAAGCATTCCAGGAACGAGTCTTTCCGATGCTCAGCACAAACAAGAGTTCATCTGTTACACAAAAATGCAAACAAAGTGCCTTGTGGCGCCTTCTAAACTCACACAGCTACTGCAGCAGAAGGTTGGTGGGCCAGAACCGACAATGAAATTTCCTCCATCTCCTGAAAGCTTCTGCTGCAATAAATGTGTTCTGTCTTTAAGGTGCCACAAATCTTTATGAATGGCCTTTTCAATGACAGAAAGTGGACCACTGAGATATCAAAATGGCATTAAGTAGAAAGGGGGGGAGGGTGCCAACGAGGCCCGTCAACAGAACGCAGACGGTGCTGGCTGCTCCTCTTAATCTAAAAATAAAATCATACAGTTTTGTCACACGAGTCATTAAAAGAAAATCTTTCTTGATTAGGAGGAAGCCGTATAAGCAGAAAGATTCCTTAATTCGTTCTGCCCAGATCTGCTATCAAAACAGGGGAACAATTCCTATGCGGTGTATCTAAGCGCACGAATGCTCCATTAGGCATTTTTCATTAACAGCCGCTTCCTTCTCTCCCTCTTTTTTTCTATTAGGGACATTGTAAGGAACAATAGCCAATATGTTATATTCTTCTTCATCAAGCCTCCAAAATGAGGAGACAGAGAAAGAGAGAAAAAGAAGCCGCTCTCTGTTACATTATAATAGCTGTTGGTCAATGTAATGTAGTAGATTAAATTCAACTTGTGTGTGTTTTAACACACCATAAAACAGCACGATAAGGCGGCTATAAAATTTTTTTTAATTTCACTCTGAACCATCACGCGCATCATATACAAGTACTGGAGAGAGAAAAAATTGTGTGAAAAGTAATTTTGCATAATCAGTACACGCCATCTGGAACAATTAAACGATTTCTATAGAACTATGGAGGATCAGTCATATCTGCTTATTAAAGATCAGAAATTATACAAGTAATAAATCCTTGAAAAAACTGAGCGTACTCCCGCCTGTCAATGCTATTTTAACTTCAAATAGTGAAGAATGCTCGATAAGGCTGAAAAAGGAGAGATTAATATATGCAAATTACATTGAGCATTTAAAATCCCCTACAACTGTCTCCGGTTTCCCTGTCCCCTTATTGCAGCGTTTATGTTTTATTCATTTCACCCAACTCACCTGTCACTTCATAAGCTATAATATTATGGGGGTATTATTAAACAGCATAAAAGCCCCCGCTTTAATTGGAAAGCTTCATTGCATTTTCCAATTATTTGGACTAAATTAAAAGCAGATGTACATGGTTTAATAAGGAGTCTAATATCAGTTCCGGGAAATCAAAATTCATTGTCATTACTGTGGTACGATACTTTCTTTCTTTCTTTCCTTTTTTTTTTGCACACCATATTCCATTTTCGGGGAGTGCTTCCCCCCCTCTATCCAAAGGAAATCTGTCTCGGCAATCTGTTAATTGTCATTCCGTTAATAACTGTTTAAATATCTGAACGGCACAGCAGCTTCCTATTAAAAAAAATTAAAACACGAGGGCGCGTACAAGCAAAACAAATAGACTGCCGATTCCTGATAAACCGGGCGCTCTCTGCCGCAACTGGTACATGATGCACGCAAGCATGTTTGATTAGGGGAGCAGTGAGGGGTGGTGGCTCTTGAACCTACCCTTCGCTCAAAGTTCACACTCCTCGGAATGCAAACTTATCGCTCCCCCTCACCTCAGCAAGCAAACCAAGAACAAAACTCCCTTCCTCATGCTAAGAGCCATTCCGAACACCAGAGGGCAGTAAAGGGAGGTGGTTTGACAAGGCCTCGAAATTCACAGGGGATCTACCCAGGTTGGTGGAGGAACTCCTTCAACCAACAAGGCCTCCTTTGTGGTCTCTGCTTTCTTCCTTGGGCTTAACTAAACTAGGAACTACTGTCAAACTGAACACAAGTGGCAACATTGGTATGCAAGTTCCAAACATGGTAACTGACGGATGGCTCGGCTTGTTTTTGTCCTGGCTGACACATGTAGGCAATAGAATTGACTGTATCTCCTCATGGGGCGCATGGAAGATTGCGTTTTGGAATACTCTTGTGTCCCTTGAAACTCCCCATAAGGAGAAAAACAGCGCTGGAAGCGAGGGGGTAGGGGTGAATCCTCCTGCGCTGGGCTTTCTTGTTACAGCAAGTTTATGGTGTGCAGGACTAATCAAAATGAGTATGAACCCCCTAAAGCAGTGGTCCCCAACCCCTGGTCCAGGGACCAGGACCGGTCCGTGGATGAGTCGGTACTGGGCTGCGGCTCCTCCTCATCCTCCTCCCCCTCCTCCCCGCCTGCTACCACGGGGGCTGCGCCACCACTCTGCCGCTGGCTCACCTTTGGTGCTCTCCAGTGGCCACCATGGCAGTGCCCCCCAGCAGATGGCGGTAAGTCAGGGGCGCCAATGGGAAGTCAGGGGCACCGGCGGGAAAGCAAGTGGAGCAGGGGTTCAAGCAGCGGTGATGTCCCGCGGAAAAAGTCTGCCCCCCCTCCTGGCCTCAGTAAACTTGTCAAGCGTTGACCGGTTCCCAGTGATTAAAAGGTTGGGGAACACTGCCCTAGAGCAAGGATGGTCAAACCCAAAAAGTGCTTTCTCTTCTCCTAATACCCAGGGGCCAGCATCCAGGCTCAGGAAGAGCAAGGCAGAGGCAGCAGAATCTAAGAGGTCCATTTCCTCCTCTTCAAGTACCACCTCAGACATTATGGGGCAAAACCCCCAATAAAGAGCCCCCTTACCGAATCCAAGGTGAGGTATGAATTCCATTTAACTATTGCTGTTTTGGGTGTGAAAAGGTACGTGGCAGTGACAGGCAACTGCTGGGGTTCAGGGCCAGGTGAGAACAAAGCTGCAGGGAGGGGGATATTTTTACATAAAGTATAAAGTATGAGGGGTCCAGGGAGGGAGGCTCATTCCACGCTCCCCAAAGTAAAGAGCTATGGGTCTGAGCAGGGTAATTCCCTTCTCTCCATTTTCACTGGGGACTTTGCTTCTTCATCTGAAGTCCAGTGTGCCACTCCTAGAGAGTGATGAGCATCCCCCATCTGCTCCTGACGGTTTCCCATCATCCCGCTTTTAAATTTACAAACTAGTATTTGTCGGCACACCTGGGAAGTCCCTCGCATAGGCAGGAGTGCCAGTCATACCTGTGGGTGGCCCTGTCTTGCTGTCCTCTGAATAAGCCCTCAACCTTGCTATTCGAGGGACCGCTGTTTGCAAAAACACCCAGAGACTGCGTTCCAGAAGGAAGCTGAAAGCAATCCTTGTGCAGCGATTTAAAACAATGGCATCTCCCCCCCTTCAAAATTACCTTGTTTAAATAAAGAAGGCATACTGCGCCTAGCAAACTATTTAATTATCTTTGAAGGGGGGGGGGAGAGGAATCAAAACAATAGTTTTTTGGGGGAGGGGATATGACTAAGCCCTGATTAAAATGTCTAGCCTCATCACATGCAGATAAAAGATACAAAAATTGCATATTGAGGAGCAGCAAGCCAGCAGTATCATGGCAGGGAACACCTGACATTTCTGGCACCTTGGAGGGGAGGGGGGGGATTATAGTCTGAAAGAAAAGCGGAGCTTTTTGCTGCTCCCTGTTTGCAAAGCAACAGAAAAAGGAAGGGTTTTTGTTTATTATTCAAGCTGCCTCCCAACGCTCATTAATCAACGCCAAAATACTTCAACGGGCTCCAGGTTTAAGACAAAGCTACTTCCACCCAAACCGTTGGCTGGAGATTTCACATTGCAAGCCAGTTGCCACCTTGGAAACTAGAGCCTTGTGTGACAATTAACATTTGGGCCGCGATGCTTCATCCCACAGTTATGCAGTTTGTTTAGTATCCGGAGAAAAGTTTGCCATGCTGGGGAGGGTGGGGGGAGACAAGGAAAAGAACCAGCACAGTGTAGTGGTAAAGAGTGGCAGCTTCTAATCTGGCTAGCCGGGTTTGATTCCCTGCTCCTCCTCCACATGCAGCCAGCTGGGTGATCCAGGCTTGCCACGGCCTAATAGAGCTGTTCTCTCTATCAGGGCTCTCTCAGCCTCATCTATATCACGGGTTGTCTGTTGCGGAGAGAGGAAAGCGAAGTGACTGTAAGATCCTTTGAGACCCCTTCGGGTAGAGAAAAGTGGCATATAAGAACCAACTCTTCTTCTTCAAATGTAAAACCTTGATGGGTCCATATTTGTTGGGGGGGGGGGAGGGCTTTGCAGAAATTAATAGAAAATGGGTGAGATCCAGCCAGGATTTCCACTGTCGAAATAGGGAGCAGGGGGCTACTCCTTGAATACAACAAAAAAAAAAAATGCATGCTGGGAAAAATGGGATCTACATGGATAAAAGTCATGTGGAAGAGGGGCTGCGGAAAGGTGGGGAATCAGGTAAGTGAGCAAAAAGTGCTATCTGGCTACAACCCAATGTATTATGGTCAACGTATTATGGTCAACTCTGTGGATGGCCTCTCCTTCCCCCCAGGACCTGGAGAGGCTGCAGGCAGCTGTTAGGGAAATCACCTGCAAGGGGCAGCTCTCACACAACAGGGATCTGCAGCCTCCAAGGAAAGTGGAAGGAGGAGGGGGTGGCCAGGGGTGGGGGACAGAAGGCAACTGGCTGGCCACTGGACAGACAGGCAAGCCGGTTGAAGGAGGAGGCACTCAGGGGCGGTTTAGACAGTGGGTGTTTAGTGCTGAGTAGTACTTAAGCCATGAGACACGCTCCTCCTCCAAGGCCTTACCAGAAATATATAGTGGAACAGATATGCAACTTTTATTTGGGAACCAATCAAACATGCTCTGGAGAGAGTTAGCAACAGAACCCATGTGTGCACCCCCAATTTTGCGTGGAAGCACAGCATGTAGAGGGGCATGCCACCTTCTGAAGCACCACCACCACAAGGCCTTGCAAGGGGCACAGGGCTCCTTGGGAGGGGAGAGGCTGTGAAATCCTCATGCCGCGGTGAGGATCCGGCGCTATCCGTGGATCGTGAAGCCTTTAATGCCCTAAAATAAGCCAGGCAAGCAGAACACACACACGCCCCGCTGCCAAAACACACAGACGCTCAGGCTCCCTAGATAACAAAAGGATCTCCGTCTGGCATCATTCATTGTCTTGTAGACAATGGTGAGACAAAACTGCAGAATAATGAGCTTCTTTTCAGAGAGCTGACAGATCTGCTCCATCTCAAACCTAATCTATGGGACCTAATGTTCTTTGCCGTGAAGGCAGCCGAGATGTTCATTGCTGCTCGCGCTCCTTTTGTTTTAAAGTCAACAGCTCCCCAGGGGCACGAGGAGAACGGAGAAAGAAGGAACTCCGGAGGGTGCCTGGAAGCTGGGGCATAGTATGGCAGATCTCCACAACCTGGCCTCTTGGTGTCAGGCGTTTGAACTAGGGTATTGTGGGGAAGGGGGAGAGACATTCCCCAGGAGGGGCTGTAGTTCAGAAGTACAGCTCTTGCTTTGCATGCAGAAGGCACCTACTTCAATTCCCATCACCTCTCGCTGAAAAGATAGCAGGGTCACAGAAGAACCTTTATCGGCTTTGGACCCCTGAGAACTGTTGCCAGTGAGAGCACACACTTCCACGCTCAATGAAGACATAATCGGACTGGCTGGGTCAGTTTAAAATGATGCCAGGATTGGAACTGGGGAGACTGGGAGTCTGAGCGAAATGCTAGCGTACCGAACTCTGGGAACATGGCCTCCTCAAGTGTGAAAGGAAACAAGACGATGCAAATAAGTCCCAGTTAACTGGCAAGCAGTGTGAGGCCCATGGATTGACCAGGCCTGGAATAAGCAATAATGATTAATCTCAAAGGTATTTCTGGCATGGCCCCTGTATCTTTCATTTTCTCTTCCTGGCGCTCTGTATTCTTGCATACTAGCATACCTCTGGTAGGGTGTGCATTAAGTAATCCCTGAAAACACCCCTCTGTGGTCAAGGAAAGAGATCTCCAACGGACCTTGGTCTGCTCTAGCAAGGGCTGTTATGTTAATATCGTTTTATTATAATGCCACGAATACTACTTATTTATTTACTTACATTATACTCTGCCGTTCTCACCAGTGAAGAACCAAAGCAGCGGACATCTTTCTCCTCTCCCCCATTTTATCTTCTGAACAATTTTGTGAGATTGTTAAAGCTTAAAGCATGTTGCTGGGTCACACGGAAAGCTTCCATGGCAGAGTGGGAATTCAAACCTGTGGTCTCCAGATCCTAGCCTGGCATTCTAACCATGACACCACGACAGCCCATGTGTATCTGAAGGACTGCTGCTCCGATTATGTCCCCTGAAGAGCCCTTTGTTCAGCAAACACCAACCTGCGGACAGTCTCAAGACCCAGAAGGGTACGGCTGGCCTTGACCAGAACCAGGGCCTTTTTGGAAGTGCGAGCCCTTACAGAACTCCCTACGTTCCGGAGGGTTTACAAGATGATACTCTTCCACTAGGCATTTGTTAAGGCCAGGGATTACCATGATCCCCAAGTTGGGCCCTCCAGCCAAGCCCTTCATTATTCTCCATTTGCACCTGATAGACCAACTATTTTATTTTCAGGTATACAGGGTGAGTGGGAGCGATGTACGTAGTCTGTTTTAATGTATTTTACAGCCTAAATTATTGTACTGATTTTCATTTACTTTGTAAGCTGCCTCAAGACCGTGAGGAGAGGGCCGGCCTATAAATTGAAGCATAAATAAATATAACTAAATACATTACAAAGAAGCATAGTGAACACAAATATATAAACAAGATCCATGCCCCATAAAGCTTGCAATTTAAATTGTGGTCATACTTTGGATATCCTCCATGTCTTATTTTTGTGCCCAAACTAGCAATGTCAGTGAGGTGGGAACCTGACAAACTTCTTGCCTTGTATGAATATTCATCTTTTCCAGTCCTGAATTGATGCTCCTCTCCCAGCTGCCAATGCCTATTCACATGTGGGAGAATCACACAGGAGAGCCTATCAGGGATCAAAAGGACACCTGGATGTCATGATGTTACCTCGATCAACAGACTTGGCTGTGTAATGATAGTGACTGTGAGAAAGGGCTTTTTGAACGAGCGTGCATTTTTGTGTGGCATGCCGAAAAGTCATCCAAAAACGGCGCTTTTCAGCACTGCCGAAAAACATTTGCCAAAAAGTGGGGGGAAGCAAATAGTTTGGCCACATTCATTTATAACTTGTCCAGAAAGCTGTCAGAGGGCTTTTGTGTCCAGGGACTGCAAAGAAAAAGAAACATCTTGCTATTGAAATGGCTCCATTTCCCAGCCAAAGTATTTTTTTGGAAGCAAGTCCAATCCACATCCCTGTGGGGACCATTAACATATTGTCCTGAAACAAGCTGTTTATTAACTTCACCACAAAAGCTGCCGAGGTATTAAAAAGCTCATTCATTTCGCACAAACTTTTGACGGAATATTTGCACTCCTTAATTTGACACTTTAAAAAAATATACAGATGCAATCCTGGGTCCAGTTGCCCACGCTGTAATCTGACGGAAATCAACGGTTTGGAAAGAATGAAGATTAAGCATATTTCAGACTAAAAATATTGCTAACTGGCCACCTTAAGTTTGGTTCTATTATTTTAAATTCCTTTAAAAATATGTGAATAGGAATAGAAAGGTTTTAAAAACACAGAATTGAATACAGCCAAATTTGGGGCCTTTCTATAACCCTCCCATCTCCAGAAAGTAATTAAGCAGGTAGCAAAATCTTACCCATGAAAATAAATGTGATGTAAGTGCTTAATTTGCTGATGTGTGTGTTATCATTTCTTCCTCTGCTACTCGGGGTGACCGAAAGCCAAGGCAGAGATATCACCACCCACCCCATAATATAAAAAAAGACTCTGAAAATTAAAGAGGCGGGCGGGGAGGGGGGAGGAACAACTTGAACAGCCTAACAAGGATTGAGCATGGTTCAGGAGGTGAAAAATACTGAAAGGTAGCAGAGGGTCACATAAGGAGAACAAACTGAGGGTGACAAACTCAGCTTCCCAGCACCTTATAATACCCTGGAGAATTTGAATTGTGGAAGGGATTTCCCTGTTTATTCTCCCCTGACACCCTAAAAATTGTCCCTAGCTCCCAGTTTATCATTTATTTCTGCACTATCTAACAAGCCTTTGCACCTTACACTTTACACACTGAAAAAAAGATTATCAACCCATTGTAATCATTTAATTAATTAATCTTCTGCCATTTAACCAACAGACTACATGGAAACAAGCCTAGCTATCACCATAACCTCCACACACACAAAACATTTCTGAGAGAGCAAAAGAAATGCGAGATCATTTCCAATCTGATAAATTAAAACCAGTGATCCCGCAGAATCAAAATAGCCTAATAAATAAATAAACAAGCCAACCAACAAATCCCAGTCCGGCCATCAACCAACTATGGCTTTAGTTGCTGATTAATCGACCAATTAAACTGATTAAAGATTGCGGCCGTTATCTACCTCTCGGAAAGGGGCTCCAGACTTATTATTAACAGATAATTTACAGGCCCTTCCTCCCGCGGAAGGAACAACACGCTATAAATGCCACATTCGTTTTAATAATACACGTTACACTCTGTGCCCAACATCTGCAGAAAGGTAAAACAGACTCTTCCTCTGAGCGCACCCCCCCCCACCGCCCCCGCTTTCTTCTTCTTGACACGTCCCTCTTTCTCATCCACGCCTGGGCTTATTGTTTCTTAAATGACGGAAGGTTTAATCAAGAACGCAAGCAATTCATCAATCGCAACGAGGCTGCCTGCGTGGGCCTGACAGCCCCCACATGGTTTCATACAGTGGAAAAACCTGGCCACCTGTCAGCCGCCAACCTTTTACATCGGGATATACAAACCCACTCCCCGATCAATCCTCCAGACCTTCCCATCCGTCCCCTCCCTTCGCCTGATTATATCCACCTTTATGTTCGGCACCATCCTCCCTTCCCCCCCCCGGCCCAGTTATTGGCAGGGACAGACGGGGAGAGACTAGGCACGGAACTGCTGTTTATGCGCCATCGTAAAAATTTATGCACCCTTAAAGTGACTTATTCCCCCTTCTGTTTGACTCCCATTATTATAAATAATCTCCCCTGCTCTTCATTCAGGATTCTGCTTTGCTTTTTATATTTTATTATCTGTTGTTCCTGTGTGAGAAGCGGTCGGGCTTCCCTCTGCCAACACTCTCTTGGCCAACCTGACTGACCCTGCAGCTTCGTTAGGCCAGAATGATACTATGTGAGGCGGCCTGAAATAGTCTGGAAGCCGACTTTAATTAAGTCTAAGGCCACAATGTGCAGTGTTTCATGCGCTTGTGTGAGGAGGAGCGGGTATGTGGCCAGTTCTCATCTCTCAATCTGTCACACTCTACTGCGACCAACAGAACCTAAGATGGAGCAGGATAGATTTCTATTGGCTGGGATTGGGGGCACGTTGAATTGCTGCCCCAGCGCATGGTGTCATCTCATCCTGCCTTTATTTGAAAACATTTCTATTCCATGTTTTTATTGACAAGTTGTTATACAAAGTAATTTATCAGAACCTTTTAAAAGTCGAGTTAAAAAAAAAAAAACGGGGGAAAAACAACAGCAATTATTTCAGTCACCCCGAACACCATCACCAGAAATCCATAAACCACATTATAGGACTTGAGTGCATTAGAAAGGTCTTTAACAGACCCTGAAAGAATGTTGAGACTTGACAGATGAACCTGGGAGGACATTCTACAGACTCTGATGCTTATGAAAGTGGACATTCCTGGAGCAGAGCCCCATGAACAGATTATTTATTTATATTTACATACTGCCCTTGCGGCTCAGGGTGATTAGCAGGGGAACAAGCAATAGATAAATCTACGGCACTTAAGAAACAGTTTGGTAGTGGGGACCAAACTTGTGAGTGCCTCTCAGCTTCTGTAGAATTCATCCCCCAAGAAGTTATAGAATTCACTACTGTTCTGTTTGTTTTTTTAAGAGTGACAAATTCCTGATAGATAGCAAGGTTGCCACCTGACCAGGAAAGACCTGGCCTAGCCTGACCTGCACCTGAGATTTTCTTAGCACCTGAAAGTCAGGAGAAGAATCTTATCAAGGCACGGGGAGGAGCTTCCTGACTCATAGGAGCAAAGGCATCTATCTGGCAACTATCTGGCAACCTCAGAGCAGAGATGTACCAATCATCCTTGATAGCCAAATGAAACTTTTATGATTTGTGGCACTATTGTGTCAACGCCATATGCTGGGAACAGCCAGCATCATCCTGGAGCCAGAATAATCCAGGGGATTGTGTGCACTGAGACTCTTGGCTCAAATCCTACCTTTACTGGAAAGTCATTAGGTGGCCTTCAGCCAGAACCTCGGTTCCCCATCTACAACATGGGAATAACAGTCCCAGCATATCATGCACAGCTGTTAATATATGCAAAGTGCACCTATTAATTAATCAAAGTCAGAAGGACTACATACATGTTAAGGGTTAAACTTCTAAACTTTCTGGATGCATTTGGCTGCCCACCAGCTTTTCTCAACTTTTTCACCATTGAGAAACCTCTGAGCATTCTTCAGGCTTCAAGAAAACCCCAGGAGTGGCGTGATTGTGCAGAATATGGTTGGGAAGCATAGCTGTGCACATGCCCATCTGGGGCCCCTCGCCTTCCCACCCCCTTCAGGCCTCTCTCCCAATAAATGTTTAACAAATTTAAAAAATATATATAAAAAATGAATTCACCCCCACCCATTCAGGAAAGTTGTCAAAAATTCCCTGAAACCCTGGTTAAGAAAGCCTGCTGTCCACTCATGGAAACAGTGCTGGGCTAGATGGACCTTTGGTATGATCCAAAAGGTTATTCTCATTAGTGCACTTTGGTTTCCTCTCAAGCAATGTCCAGGCAGAAAAGTTATTTGAAACCACCACTCTGAGTAAAAACCACACACAGAACTTTCCTCTCCCCTCCACCCACCATATGAGGACCATTGTCAGAGCAGCATTTTTGCTTTCCCATTTCCAAGCCCATTAGACCAGTAGAGTAACAAGGGAAAACTAACAGTGACATGAATTACGCCACTGTTATATTCTGGCTATTTAGAAAGCGACAGTGGCAGTTTTAGCACGATATTACCGTTTCAACGGCCCTTTCATTAAGGTACATGAGTTAACGCCATGTTCCTCTGATATAAGTGTCACTCACCATTAATAATAAAAAAAACAGAATAGGAAGGGGGGGGGGGGAATCAGCTAAGAAGCTCATTTCTACTTCTTGCTATTTAAGTCACCAGATGTACCCTGCCAGAATTCACCATTCAAACACTTGGGAAATCCCAGTTGTTCCTAGCAATGCCCCTTTTGTATAAAGTTACACTATTAAAAAAGAATCAGGGTCCATTTAAGTAGCGCTCTTTTCTTAACAGAAACTAGACAGCTGTTTAACAAGCAAGAACGATGGCCACTGCTTGTTAGGCCTAGCTAAGATTAGGAATTCAGTGGTAGATCGCCTCTGCACTTGGAAGCTCTATCATGGCTAATATGTCCTTATAATGACATTATAAGCACTACGCTACAGGATCAGATCTCAAACATTCACCTTTTCCACCTCTCCAATGACAGCCAACCAAATATCTCTGGGAGTGCCTGCCTGGTATTTAGGGATATGCCTGCCTGCATACATGGAGCTTCCATGGAGCTATCATAGCCAACACACAGTGAAAGGCCTATCAAAAACACATACCACTGAACATGACCAAATATTAATCCAAACTGTTTCCAGCAGTCGCCAGCCAAATGCATCAAGGAAATCTAAACGCAGGGCAGTGAGGATAACAGCCTGGTGTCTGTCCCAAGCAGTCCAGCATTCAGAGGTAGCCAGCCTCTAAAACCAGAGGTCCTATTTAGCTATCACGGCTAATTGCCTGTGACAGACCTATCTGTGAATTGGCCTAACCCTTATTTTTATAAAAGAGGTCCCTTAAATCTTCGGTGATCACAAAATCTTGAGCATACCATTTCATAAGACAGTTCACTGACGTGAGATCCTCCCATTTTGCCTGAAAGATAAGGCCCCCATCAGTTCTGTTTGCAAAGTCTACATGGTCTGATAAGTTAGTTTAAAATCTGGCAGGATGTCCTTTAGCATAAAAGACTCAGAGCATTTAGAGGGCCTAGAGCAAATATTGGTCATACTGTCACTCTTATTTCTCTTCCCCCTACCTTGGGGGGGAAAAAAATTTAAGACCAGACACAGAAAGTAATTTTCTTCTTGCATATTACCATAATTGAGCATGCTCTGTGAAAATGTAACACTGAAATCAACATGCATGACAGAGGCTGGATGAGGCCACAGGGTCTCGAGGTGCTCGGGAGAAAGGTGGCTATATAAATATATTAAGTGAGGCCATCCTATTCCCAAAGAATCAGACAACCCTGAAGAGCTCACAAAGCAGGACATGGTGGAGAAAGTGATACGCAGCTGTTTCCCCTGGAATATGATAAGCTGAAATACGTACATCATCTCTGAATACAAAAACTTTATTTTCTTCTCTTGTAATGGCTACCAGAACTGGGACAAGATACTTCATGCCTCTACCTGGCTGGACTGCAGAGACAGTTCTGACCAAGGATTTCTTGCACTGCTTTGGCGCAATTCTCCAACGCAACAAATTCCCAGAGGAAGCCTAAATAAAAAAGCCTCCACATGGCTGAAGGCTCCAGGTGACAGTGACAGCTGTTAGTCCTGACAGCTGCAACAGTCGGACAGAGATTTGTGTCCTAGCCCTGCCTCTCACTGCCACTTTCTACAGTCAGAATTTTTGAGCGACTGTTTGGACACCCATGGAGCTATCAATACGCAACTGGTATTTTAATACGACGGCTCAGAGGGGCACACATGTGCTCCTCAGCCCTATCCTCACAACATGCAAACAGTAGTTTAGGATAAACAAACCAACACTTAATTTTATAAAACTGAAGAAGTGCCTAGTACTGGGGAGGTATCCCAGTTCCACTGCACCCTTGGGTCCGAGCAATGGAAGGTAAGGAAAGGTTTGTTTCTAACCAAACAATCACACAAAACACTGTGTGTCTTTCAGTACACCTTCCCAAATAAGAAGGCTTCAAATGTATTTGTTTTTGAATGAAAGCTGAAATTAAAGCACCGAGTCATGTCTGACCCTTGGGGTGACGCCCTCTAGCGTTTTCATGGCAGACTCAATACGGGCCAGTGCCTTCCCCAGTCATTACCGTTTACCCCCCAGCAAGCTGGGTACTCATTTTACCGACCTTGGAAAGATGGAAGGCTGAGTCAACCTTGAACCGGCTGCTGGGATCGAACTCCCAGCCTCATGGGCAAAGCTTTCAGACGGATGCCTTACCACTCTGCGCCACAAGAGGCTCTAAGCTGAAATTAGGGAAGCGGAATATCGAAGGGAGCCAGGCCCCCCGGTGGTGACTATGAGCCAGCAGCTCAGGGATTCTACCTGCAGCCACAGAGAAAGAAAAGATTCTCAAGGCAATGCTGTGCTGCTGACATTGATTTTGGCAACGAGGGGAAAAAAATCCATGCAATGGTGAGTGAACAAGTGGGCCAGGAGCAGCTTGGGAAGAGGGGGAAAACAGGACCCTCTAGTCATCCAAAATGATAGCTGCTGCAGTATGATGCCCCTCTCTTTCTACCAGTAGAATTGCTGTAGTGCCAAAGAGGATTAGAGGTGTACAAATGAACAATGGTATTTCCCAACTTCAGGTATACAGACCACCAAAAATATTGGTATTTCCAGATATTTCCAAATCCTAATTCCTTCGGCTCCATTATACTTTATGGAGTCCATTGTAGTCAGTGGTTCCCACTGGGTATAATGGATAATTGATCTAGGGGTATCTGGAAGGACTTTGAAAAAGAGGGGGCCAGGAGGTCCAGTTCTATGGGTCCCCCATCGCTTTCAATGGAAGGGGGGGAGGTATATAAGTCCCTTTAAAATTTAAATGCCTTCTGCAATTTGCGGCACGGGTGTTAAAAGGGCTTGTAATCTCTTTAAACACCTTCACTAAGCCATGAGTTCACCCAGAAGTTGTTTAAAGGGACTGCAACCTCATTAAACCCCTTCAGCTTCAGCTACCCAGTGGTCCCAAAAAATCCAGAACTTTTTCAAGATTTTTCAGGCTTGGCCATTTTGGATAGCTGAAAAATATCAGACTCTATATACAGCTGATCTCATACCTGAAAAATACTGACAAAGTATTTTGGGGGAAATTTTTTCCAGCTCGGATTAGATGAATGCACGTCTCCTAAAGAGTATGTATACGGACATGTAGCAGCAGAGTAAGGAATGGAATGGAATGGAATGGAACCTCTGCCTAGTTGTAGGTCCCAGTAAAACCAAAAACTACTACAGTCAGAGAGCATTCACCACATGGAGGGTCCTTTTAGGATTCACATGGAGGGTCCTTTTAGGGCCACTCTTTATGTCCTCTGCATCATGGTAACAGATTATGGGGTTCACCTTTCACATCATATTTTTAATGTGTGCCCATAAAGTTAGAGCTGCTACTGGCGGTCAAGCTGGTCCTTAGAGTTAAGCCCATTCTTAACAAAAAACTCCAGCAACCAATGCAGTCAGTGTCTTACCTGATATGGCATATAAATTAGAGTGCTGGTACTCGAAGTCCGGCCGTGTGCCATGCCCTTTCCCTCGAAAGCTGGCGGGAAGTGTCAGGGATATATGCCTAACGAGGAAAGAAAGGAGATACCATTAGCAGACAGCTATAAAGAGAAACTGCCTGCAATATACTCAGGAAAGAGCCCTGGATGCAACTCGAATAGTGGCATAAATTAAGCAGTAAAAGATCACCTATTATAACAAAGATATCAAAGCCACCTTACGTGGAGTCAGACCTGGTTCCATCCAGCACAGCGTGGTCTATTCTTTTACTGTTGACTCTTCAAAGCCTTTCACAACCCACCTCCTTAATATTCTTTTGACTGTATTTTTTGCATCCTATCTAATATGCTGATATTAATATTGCTATGTATCTCCCCACTCCCCTTCCTGATGGTAGAAGAAAAACCAGGCACCAGGAGGTTTAGTGAGGGCAGCTGGTCAGGCAGAACACAAACCAGTGAGGCTTTGTATTGATCTTGTGCCTGCAGCCTAACACAATAGAGAACTGCATTTTTGCAGTTCACTTCGTGGCTGAACCATGAACCAAGATGCCCATTTGTGAACCAAAGCGGTCCATATTGATTTCGGAGCCATTTGAAGTTTGAACCCCTTCGGCTCCCCGTGGCTTTTCATTGGGAGCAGAAAGTTCATGAACCCCCACAAACTGCATCAAAATTCACGGACGTTCATGAGGGTTCTTTAGTTTACGAACATTGCATCACAAACTGACCAAAATTAATAACGAACTTTAGTTTGTCAGCCAATTTGTGCCGATCCCTATTTCTAGCCCCTTAGGCTGCAGAAATAGACTGCAATATTAGTAAAACCTGATGAAATTACAGAAGGGAAATAGGAAAGGTAAACCAAAGGACAGGATGAAGACGGCATGGTTTTAGAATATTTCTGAAATAAGCAAAATGTTTACATGTGTGCCTGATACATGTAATTTGTACACCAAGCCTACATGTGACTACAAGTCACCCAGTTTGCCAGTCATCTTGTTTCCAACAGGACCCCCCCAGAAAGCTTTTATGGGTTTGCAATTTTACAGCTGCTCTTTACACCCAGGCCAAAGAGAATGTAGCAATTTTGATTTGGAGCCCTCATTGGCAAGGCCCTGTTTTGACCTTACCAGAAACTTTCTGTGCCAATGCAAGTTAAAGCTTGATTTGAAAAACTTCACTGGAGGGAGAGGCAGTAAAAGACATATGAACTGCAAAGTATACTGATCCACAGTTTGGTGGAGTGGTTAGGAGTGCAGACTTCTAATCTGGAAAGCCAGGTTTGATTCTGCACTCCCCCACATGCTGCCAGCAGGGTGACCTTGGGCTCGCCATGGCTCTGATAAAACTGTTCTGACCGAGCGGTGATATCAGGGCTCTCTCAGCCACACCCACCTCACACAATGCCTGTTGTGGGAGGAGCTAAGGGAAGGCAACTGTAAGCCACTTTGAGAGTCCTTTGGGTAGAGAAAAGCAGCATATAAGAATCAACTTCTTCTTTCTTCTTCTTCGTCAGTATTGCCTGTGCAGACTGGACATGGCTCTCCAAGGTCTCAGGTGGACATCTTTAATATTACCTATTGGGACCTTCTCTGTATGTAAGTAGATGCTGAATGAAGCCAGGGGCATACTGCCAATGCCAACCAGTGCAGATGATACAAAAAGTCTATAAAATGCTCACTAAGGAGATGAGCAGGATTATTTTGCACTAGCTGACACTCGTTTTCAAGGACAGCCCCAGGCAGTGTGTTGAATGGTTGGCAGGCCCAGATATAACAAAAGCATGGCAAGATCTCTATCATCCAGGGAATGGCAGAGAGTATACAATCCTCCAGAAGCTGAAGGCACTGCAGGTAGTGTCAACAATAATTAACTTGAAGGACAAATGTTCTGACTTGGCCAAATGTTTCTGGACACACTTGACTCAGTTTGCAGGACAAAAGTCCCAGGTTCACTCCTTGGAATCTCCAGGTCAGGGGTATCAAGGAGCTGGTGGTGGGGATGGCTGGCATCTGAAATTTCAGAGAAACTTTCAGAAAAGACAATAATGGGATAGAAAGACCAACTCAGGATGAAAGCCACTTTTCATGACCAGCAGCCAAGAGCTCAGCGGCCATCAGAGTCACAGCTCTAGGGACCAATTGTCTGATGTGTTATAAGGCAACCACCACTGCATGTCTCGATAAGCTGCTTTGATAACTTTTTGGAAAAGTTGAAAAGTGATACTGCAAATATAAGCACACCCACATACCTCTGCTGCCAACCACAGGGATAAAAAAGGGATCCCAAGTTCCATAATATGGAAATCAAGGGAAATCAAATAAAACCACAGGCCACCACCTCCCATTCCAAGCCCGGAGCTCGTCCTGCTAGCACCTTCTCTGGCTCATTCTGGGCTCAGCTTCGCCTTTTTCACCTTCATTTGTTTGACCGCAGCAGGTATGAGCATCTACCTGCTAGTCGATGGCAGAAATGCCTTTATCTGATGGGTATAAAACACCTTGTCATTTTGCACTAGAGACAGGAAATCAGATATGTGGAATGTTTCCCCCGCCCACCCACCCACCCACACAGGCACCATCGCTGGGGAAGAAAACCAGCCCAATTTATAAAATCCCTGAGTTCCTAAACACATATCGTTAAATACGCGAGCAGCTTGGCAGCATATGGTAAATCAATTACTAGCTTCAATTCTGAAACACACACACATGGGGGGGAAACCCCCGAACAAAGCCGGGGTGGGAGGGGGGAGAAGAGGATCAGCAATCGTGTTGCAGGAACAATCAAGGAACAATGGCTGAGTCGAGATTAACGGCGGCCACGGGAGTTTGGAATACAATTAATCATCATTCCAGGCAACGGGAAGCCATATTGACACGGGTGCTACATTTGAATATTTAATTAGGGTGAAGTTCTTTATCAAATTATCACAGGCGGGGGGGGGAGAGAAAGAGAGGAGGGGGTCTGGAACAATTCAAAACCAAATTTTCTCATTTCAAACTGCTGCTGAACAGCCCCATTTACATGCTCGTCACCCCACCGCCACCTTCCCTGATTCTGATGCTGCAGGAGGCATGCAAGAGAACCGAGTTGGGGGAGGGAATCATTTAAGTTGATTAGAAATGTATTGTGGGCGGGTCGGTGGGGATCTTTGCTGATCCTAAATGAAGGAACACATTCGCACACAAAGGCAGTTTACAATATATATACATATATATTTACTAAACTGAGCACAGGCTACCTTGTCCGGAGAAGCTCACACAATTATACCCTCTGAATGCACCCAGCTGAGCCTTGAAGGTGTGGATGATGAAATCTTTGCATTAAATCCATAATGATTTCAGCAAGATATGCATGCCCCTGCCTTTCCACTTTGCCTGCCCGGCAACCTTTGATGCTCAGGTCTAATCTCAACCTTGACCTAAAAATGAATCTAGTCCTTACTGGCAGAAAAAGAGGGAGCTGGCAGCTGAATGGCAATCAGGACTTCCTCTGCCCAGCCCTCTGACTCCAAATTCTCGGGAGAAGACATCAAGCAGGTCCTGAGGGACCAGGAAGGGCCCAGCGCTGCAGAGATGCCTGCTGCTCATGTTCCAGCACAGCCAGACACATACACCCCTTGCCAAAGCTTACAAGGGAGGCTCTGCCACCTGCCCCTGAAATAACCACCAAGCCCCTGCTGGGCAGGATGCCAACCCAGACCTTCAGGGGACACTCTCACTCTGTAGGAATAGTGCGGGCAGAAGGCTTGGGCCGAGGTGGCCCAAAAGAGGTGAAGCGCTCTGCTGGCTGCAGGCAACCCCATCCCAGAGTCCAGCACATGCTGACAGCAATTCTTGACAGAATCCTGCCCAAAGCACAGGCACTGCTCCCAAGGATATCAGTCTGCAGAGCCCAGGACAAGTGCATGATAGTGTGAATCAACCTTATGATCCACCATTTCTTGCTTTCTACCGGCAGTGAGCAGCTGGTAGAGGCTGCTACAGAGCCTGGCAACGTCTGGTGATCCGGAGACGCCAAAACGCTCTTCTTCTGTGGAAACACAAAAGCCTGTTCAGAAGTTCTCAACTTCTTGTGCATGGTACACGAGAAGAGAGCAGGGAGGGGAAATCTGTTCTAATGAGGAATGAAACCATCGCAGCCTCTCTGGAGCCATAATTAGGACAAACTAATTGAAGTAGTGTTTTGACACACTTTCCAAACATACGGGCGACGCATGACAGATTTGCAACTTTGCCCGCCGTGCAGCGAGGGCACCACGTGCAAGGGAAGGAAGCCGCTCAGCACACAACGCCCATTTGCATTCTTCACGTGCCAGCGAATGTGCCGTTCGCCACCATTCCAGCCTCGGCTCTGAAACGCTGCCAGTGAAAGATATGAACAGTAATTGCGAGGACTTTGGGAGAATCTCTAATATGAGTTTGGGGGAAGGAGGGGGGTCCTCATTAATATGAGCTAACACTTTTTTTTTTTTTGCTTCTGCACAAGGAGCCAACACGAGAATAATTTTTTTTGCTGGTTGTTAAACATTACAGAACTGAAATGGGGTCATGGAAGTCTAGGCAGCATTACTCCAGGACTAAGCTGCCCAGGACTAACCTGCCCCAGGAAAAAGTCTGCCTGCCCTGGCTCAAAGGACAAACCCTGCCCACTCGCCATGGAAATCCTGGCCATTTGGGGAGCAAGCTCCACACACTCCGAAATCTCCTCTTTCACCTTCTGCTCTGGAGTTAAAACCCGGTTCCTGGGTTTTTCTTTTGCCATGGAAAGCAAGTGGGCTGGAAAAGTGCTTCCCAACCTTTGCCCAAATTTACTTTGTATGATGACCCATCCAGGGCTGGTTCAAGGTTTTCGAGTGATTAGGCAAACAATGCCTTTGGCACCCGCCTATTCCTACATTCTATTTTCTATAGTGCCAACCTGCAAATATCACACAACGGGTATTGCTGCTCCCACTAGGAACCCCAAGCAAATGGGAGTTCATCTCTGGGTCAGAGAACCACCACTGGGGAGGGATGGTCTGCAATCCACTTTCAGAGCTCTTGCAGCCCATTTTTGGGCCCTGGCCCACAGGTTGGGAAATAGTGGGCTGGGAGGCCAGTAGGGAAAGGAGACGATAGTGACTTTTATCTGGAAGTGTAAAGAAATTGCTGAGCCCTGGAAGAAAAGCCATCAGAGAGGGGGAGTAGTCTGGAGTAAGCTAGCAGTGGAGGAGTTTAAGCATCTTTTTATGGCACTACACTTCCATGAGATGCAAAACCATTGGCAACTTGAGTGGAGGGGCTGTGACTCATTGGAAGAGCCTCTGCTTTGCATGCCATTCAAGTTCCCTCCGATTCCCAGTTCTCCTAAAAGCAAACATAGGCTTTTTATCACACAAATGAATATTATCTAGCAAATACCAATTTTTACAGACACTCCTTTTTTGGCCCACAAATATTATTGCAAGAAAGACTGCATATAATCTGATGACAAGCAGTTTCTCCCCTTGTTCTCCCTGAGTAATTTCTTCCTATCTGATGTTAAGGCTTTTTGATAAGCAGACTGGAATATGCGACTTGGATAACCCCTACTAGCTAAATTGTGCTTAAGAGTGGAAGCTTCCCTCTTGAAGGGATAAATATTTGACCATTTTTTTCTAAGCCGTAAGAACAGGCTGAATGGTAAACTACTCCTCAGATGTTTAGAATGGTGACTTATCATGTCCTGTTCCCTTATGATCATGACATCAAAAAATTAATTTTCTTGTCATTTACATGGAGGTCAAATTTATTTTATTTGTTATTTAGATTTCTATTTTCATTACTATTTTCATTCTGTATCTTCAGCCAAACATGAAATTCCAGCCAAGTTATGTGGTCATCTTCCCAGCTTTATCTAATCTCTTATTTACAGGAAGTTTCTTTTCCTCGTGCAATCTCAAGGACAGAACAAACGGGTTTTTATTCTGATCTTTTACAGCCTGGATTTTGACCTTTACCATTATTTATTTAAACTCAGGGCTGTAATTGTATACTATATATTACAGATTCCTCTGATGAAGTCTGCTGGTGAAACACGTAGGGAATTCTTTGGGCATTTTGACTGAGTAATAAAATATATTTTTGCCTGATTTTGCACCATCAGCCTTGGCCTCATTTTTTGTTTCCTGTGACTGGGGCAGCCCTTTTATTTGCTTCTTGATAACTTTCCTAATTTCCATACTTCAATGAATCATGCATTGAACTTTGATATCTTCACGATCAGATCTCACTGTATCATGTACAGGGACTGTTTTCACTGATTGCACTGTACTGCTGGCACCGTATTAACAGTTGGCTTGTACACAGCTTCCCCCCCCTCCTTTTGAATGGCCTCTGTTATTCAGTTCCTTTTGTGCTCTCTCCCCTTGCTTTTGCTCTTCTTTCTTTTGGTTTGGAGACAGCTTTCCCAGGAAGCCTTCCACCTGATCACAAGCAACAGTCGAGTCTAGCTGCCAAACTTTTAAGGCGTCAACAGATCACCCCAAACCACCAGAACTAGAAACTTGATTCTTACTTTGAAAAAAAAAGCCCAAAGCCATCATCCATGTCTTAAATTAAAGCCATATTTCCTGCCAAGGATTACTGCAAGGTATTCCTCCAGATGTCAGCAAATGCCGACCATTGTGCTGTCTGTAAATGTTTAAACTCTCACCAAAGCCCAGTAAAATATAAAACCAAGCTGCTCTCGAGTTCCGCTATTTCTCCCTTGGTTCCTATATGGAACTTTCGGAGCCAAGAGCCCTCCCCTTTCGCCTAATCGCCCTCATCTGCAGCTGAAACACAGCGGGAGGGGATGGCTTTCTGCAGCCCCCCTCCCCCATCCAGATGCAAACGGTACAGATAAGACCAACTTTAGAGAACAAAGCCCTTTCTGCAGATAGGCCCTGGGTGGTGAGGCCTAAATGGAATCCTTTCAAGCAGGCAAGGCTGGGGGTGGTGGTGTCTGCTCAGAACCCCCAACATTTGACCAGGTACAACTTTCCACCACCTTGGGATGGTCCAAAGGGCTGCCAACAGACAAGAGGCACTAATGCCACCCCACCAACGCTTGCAAGAGAGCCAAAATGCCAAGGTTGAAGGCTCTGCGCTGACTTCCTGAAGAAAGGGATTTCAGAAGTCTGGTGCCACAATCAAAAAGACCCCGTCTCTGGGTCGCCAGCTGCCTCACTTCAAGTTGTGAGGGATGCCAGAAGAACACTCAGGTTCGTATAGGAACAGGCAGTGCTTCATGCACCCAGGGGCCTAGAGCATTTGGAAACGATTTATAGCAATGACAGACTGTGGTGACTATCGGTGCTGTTTTCTGGCAACCAGCAGGGTTTTCTCGTGGTCCTGCTTTCCTCGAATTCCGTGGAGCAGAAGGTGCGCTTCAGAAGACCCCAGGAGCCATCTTCTGGACCTGCAGGGAGTGCAACGCTTGAAAATGGCTCCCCTTCCCCATCTGAGTACGACCCTGGTTCATCAAGGTCAAACTGACAATGGCTCCCTGAGATCTTAGGCAGAGGACTTTCACATCACTTCCTACCAGAGCCTTTTAATAGAAAATGCCAGGGACTAAACCAGGCAAAGCAGATACATTACCACAGAGCCCTCCCTGTGGCAGAAGCCCTGAAAGCTTGCAGCCTCACCCCCTCTGGAGGGCTGTGTATGTGACACAGACTTCAGTGGTCCCTCCTCCATTTTAATCTGTTTCTCTCTTGAGGTGATGCTAAGCCCTGGAACTTCCCAGCCCCGTGTCTACGGAAGTTCTACCGCTCAGCATCATCTGAGTAAGAGAACCTGGCAGCTTGCTCCTGTCCTCTTCCCCCCCCACCACCCAAGAGTAAACCATTAGCCTTCCCATCAAGAGGCCTGTCCTGCAAATCGGCAGAGTCCTTCCTCAGGGTCATCTGGCACCCTGCTCAACACCAAAGGATCAGAGGTTGGGGAGAGGGGAGATGCTGCACTGACATTCATACGTGGAGACTGAAATCCCTAGGTCTCAGTAAGAAGGAGATTAAACGCAAATGACACATCTTTTGCAATCTGAGAGTGTTCAATTTCCCAAAGTATCTGTCACAGGCTGATAACATCCACGCCAGAGGAAAAAGAGAGAGAGAAAGTTAAGCACAATTATGTCTGTTGCTGTGGGAAAAAAATACACACACTTCGGTAAATCCAGAAGTGACATTTTGCTTGAAGATGACAAATTGCTGGGAGACCTTTTGAGCAATTGTGGAGGAATCTCCCGTGGCACCTCGGGAAGGAATTCTGAGTGCATCGGCAAACCAAAGTAAATAACACAGGATGAGACATGATGTCTCTGAGGCCTGGTCTTCACATACAGCAGGAAATGGTGGGAGCTGAATCTCCAGGTGGTCAGATCACAAGCATAAAACACCCTTTTTAAAGCTCACCCCCTTGTAAAAAAAAAAAACCCTCCAACACCTCAACTTTTTTGTTCTTTTCCAAAAATTAACACATCAGGGGAAATGACACTAGCCCTCTGCCCTGTTGTGTTTGCTTTCTACTTGTGTGGCAATTTTGTCATGTGAGAAAATTTTAAAAATTTAATATGACAATCTGAAGCCCATCTCACCACCTCAGGACTCCCCCACGTAGAACAAAAAAATTTATAACAGAAGGGCTGTGAAACAAATACTGCTGAGAACTCACAAGCAAAAGCTTTGCTCCTGAACTCAGAGAAGGGCCAGCTACAGGAGAACATCTGTCTCAAAATTATGACTACCAAAAGGACAGTGGGATGCCACAAGGAATGTGAAACTTGCCCAGGGCGATGATGGATACTTCATTCTGACTTCTCTCAAAAAATTTTGGCTGTACTACTTGAGGAGGAAACTCCACATTGTCTTTGAAGTTTTCAGGATGTAAACCAGGGGCTTGGAGCAGAACCTGCTTCCAGAAATGGCCAAAATAGTCTCAAAACTCTAGTGGAGACCAAATGTGAACTCTAACTTCTACTCTGAAAAAAAGCCACATTCTGCCCAAGAAGTACATTAGGATAAAGTCTGTGATGAATTATTCAGAGAATCCTGGAAAGGGATCCGAAAGTTATTGATCTGAGTGCAAAACAGCAAGCTGGCCTATACTGCCGATTTAGTAGTTTCACCTCTTGCAACTGAATATACATTTCCCCAGGGAATAGGGGAAAGCCAAACAGACACACTCAGGAGGCCCAAGCTGTAATGGGAAAGCCTTACCTGGGAAGGTTAGCGGCTGGTGTCGTAGCTGGAGCTTGTGGAGAAGGTGTCGTGGGTTGAGACGATTCATGATTTCGAGGGACCTTCCCCATTCTGTACCAGATGATCATGTTGTTTAGTTCCCTTTGCAACACACACAAAAAAACCCACCGTTAGCCACATAATTAGCCACAATCAACAGCTCACTCCTGGTTTTCTTATGGAACTCACAGCCACACGATGTTACAGATCGGGGTTGAGATGGCTTTTAAAAAAAATTGATCAGTGACGATAACAGTGAAGAACCATGCCCTTCGTTAACAGATATGTGGAACCATCAAAGGATGACTGTTATAATGTGGACAGGAGGTTCCTTGGGGCAGGGGTAGTCAACCTGTGGTCCTCCAGATGTTCATGGACTACAATTCCTCCAGATGTTCATGGACTACAATTGATGCTATGTTCCATGAATTGTAGTCCATGGACATCTGGAGGACCACAGGTTGACTACCCCTACCCTGGGGGATCCATCTGGCAGCTTCTGAGACCAGCACACAAGCCTCTGGTCTGACAGTAGACAAGGCCTGTTAGCCATGAGACTCCTATGGTATGAAAGAAGGGGAAGTAAATGGTCTCCATTTGTTGGGTTTTTTACACTGGTTTACATTTTTGTCAACAGTTTGATCCCTCTGCATTTTGCTGATGGTTTGCAGGTTCATTTGTATCATTTATACATGAAGTACAAGTTTCCTGGGCAATTTATACAGTATTTATATTCCTGTACTTCAACTATATGGCTAATGAGCAATACTAATTCACACCAATTGCACTAAAAATGCACAGAGATTACACCAAAATACAAGAATTGCCGGTTCACATAATGCAGACAGCAAAATCAAAATGGGGAACTGCTAGTCATAATGGCAATAATGAGAAGCCTGAACCCAGTCCTAGATCTTCAGCAGCAGCTAAGAGTGGTGCCTCTCTGCCTAAGCCAGCCCTTTTGAACCTTTTGACCATGGAGGAGCCCCTGAAATAATATTGCAGACTACGGGGATCCCCAGAAGTGATGCCAGCTGGCCACACCTCCTGGAAGTGACATCACCAGACAGACATTAACAGACAGGTTCAAGGAGGTGAGTGGGGAGAGACTCACTCATGCTCAGGAAGTGTGTGTGTGTGTGGGGGGGGGAAAGTGGGAGCAATGTTCCCTAGCTTGTGACTGGGTCCATTAAGACAGGAAGGGAAGGACTGGGGACCCCCCTACAGAGCTCCCTTGGACCTCTGGATGGGATTCCCTAAGCAATGCTTCTGATTAACATGTGGTAATACATGGTAACTAACTCAACAAAGCTTTAGAACAAAGTCTGAGTCCAGTGACACCAACAAGTTTAATTGTGGGTTTAAGCTTTTGTGTGCATGCATTCTGAAGAGGTGTGCATGCACACAAAAGCTTATACACACAACTAAACTCTGTCTGCCTAAAAGTTGCCACTGGACTCAAACTTTGTTCTATTGTTTCAAAACAACACGGATACCCATCCGAATCTATCACTAAAGCCTTGCTATTTTGCATCATCAACAGGGCTTGGGAAGAAACACAATATCTAAATCTATATGGGCAGAACAGTCAGTGAACCCAACTTTTTCTAAATCTCAATGCTAGCTTCTCCTTGGCAGAGTGGAGGCAGGAAGGGAAAAGGGCCAAAGCAGAAGGAGGAAGAGGGCAGATTCTGACCCCTTCTGGCTAAAAGCTTCCCTGGCTAAAAGTTCCTTTTTTCTAAAGCTGTACCAATTAACTGCTAAAGCTGGTCAGGGAAGCAAGCATCAAGCCCCTTGGTTTGAGGGAAAGAAGAGACAGGTCCTTACCCTATGAACGTATATTGAGGAGGAGCTTGCTTGCCCCGGCCCAGGATTCGGATATCACAAATGGCAGCTTCCGTGGAATCCCGAGGAATGAACTTGATGCAAAGCCTCTTCTTTCGGAAGGCTGTTTCCTCTGCAGGGGCACAGCAAAAGAGTTAAGGACCACCTTTGTAGTGATACTTCTTATGCTCCCCTCCCCCCAAAAATCCCCTTTGCTCTCTTCCCAGCCTCTCTCTCTTTCTTTTGATGATCCTCTTTCATGAGACAGGAACAATGGTTATCAACCGTCTTCCCCAAACAACATTTCCAGCCTGGTAAGAGGGTTTTTTGTAGTTACCACTAAGTCAAGGGTTAGAATAATTCTCCCCCCACCCCTCAACTTTTTGAGGAGCTTCACGTTTTAGGTGAACAATGTAACTTTTGAGCTTGGCTCCAACCACTAGAAGGGGGAGGAATGGGGTTTCCTTCTGCGTTCATCCCAACCCACTTCTGGGATACATCCTGTCTCAGTCTTGGCTGTGCTGCCCAGAAGCATCCATACCCAACACTTGGCTCTACCTCTTCTCTTCTAGGTTCTCTTCTAGGCCCTGCCCAAGCACCTGAGTTTTTGATTTCAATAGTTAGAGTTAGCAAGACTAGCTTTTTATATGTGACTCATATATTGATTTGCTTCTGTAAATTCCCCCATGTACTAATTATTACGGGAATAAGGAATAGCAGAGCCAATACGCCCACATGCTACCAATCTGGATGTGACTAAAGCCAGAAAGACCGACTCACGTGTGTCCATGGTCTCTTGGATGGGGATGAAGCCCACCGGCAGTGTGTCCTTGATGTCAATGAGCTTCATGTCAACCAAGACGTTGCCAAGGTGGCTCTTTCGAGAGAGAAGAGAATAGCAAAGTTACCCTCAAAGTGGCAGCAAAGTCAGCAGAATGAGAGTGATAACTCTGGACAACTGAATGTGAAGGGTCAGTCAACACAAAGACTGGGAGTACGTGAAGGAGAGAGAAGGACTCAGAGCCAACCTGGCCAAGCTCTGTCAACAGACCTCCATTTCCAGTTTCCATTGGGACACTAGTGCTGAGCAGAGGGTTGGTGTAAATGATTGGAGCAGTGCAATGGTAAATGTTCAAATACTCAGTTTGTTAAGGGGCCAGCAGATGTGTATAGCCAGGTAGGGATATTTGTATTTCTCTTTTTCCTTCTTGCTAAGCTACCTCCTTGTTTGTCTCAGGATGCAATTTTTGGACTTCATTCCTGCTGCTTCTCTCTTCCTTTCTACCATCTGCACAGAGGGTTCCCAACTCTGGTTGGGGAAATTCCTGGAGATTTTAGGGCAGTGTCTGGAGGATGCGGTGGAGATGAAGATGTGATGCCATGGAGTCCACCCTCCAAAGCTTCCATTTCCTCCACATGAGGTGATCTCTGTAGTCTGAGAATCAGTTGTAAATGCAGGACCATTATAGGACCCACCTCGAGACAGGTAAGTCTATGTAGCTACACTGATTCGCCTTCACTCTGTCTAGTAGTGCAATTCTCCAAGAATGAATAAGAGTTTCCTGTGTTCTTTTTAACCCCCAAAACAACTCCAGCACATTTCTTTATGAACAAAGGAAAATCTCAACTGTGCCAACCATAAACCCTCCCCCTGATCCTTGTCCCAATATAAACTGGCCCCTTGGGGTGTTACTTGCCACAGTAGGGAAAGCTTGAATGTTCTGCATACCAAATACCACCACCCAACAGCCTATTTACTTTGGGAAAAGGAGACAAGGGGAGCATGTTTATTTTAGACTACTTTCATCCTGCCTCCCTACTTAAAATAAATATTCAGGACTGCTTACAAAAGCAAAAATTTTAAAAAAACAGCAGTTAAATAGAAGTTAATCCCCTCCCTCAGGCAGCACTACAGTTCTGATCACACCACTGAGATTGTTATTTAGAGAAGTTTCAAGTAACAGGAGATCTAATTACGGATTTCCAATATCTTGTCTAACTTGGTCCTCAGCAGTATGCCCGTGGGGACTATTCTGTATGCAGGAGAGGATTACTCTGCTAAGCGTCTCTTATAATTGGGCTGCGTAAGAGTCTCCTGTGCATGTGCAGACGGCGGTCTCCCATGACTGAATGCTTCCCACTGCCAAAATAAAAAACCCCCGGCATGCTGAAAACTGGGAAGTCAGGTGAAAGGGGTTTTTTTTTATGTAGCCTCCATCCTGTAGTATGCAAGTGACCACATGAATATTTATAAGCCCACGCCAGCCCTGCATATCTCACTGGCTTTGTTCCCAGGCACTGTTGGTTTTTAAGAACCAAGAGAAAAACCGACATTTGGATTTTTAAAAGGGCACACCCCCTTGGTTAATCAGGTCAACTACAGGCTTTCCCCCCCTTGCCCCGAAAAGGGAAAATATCTCTATCTCAGATGCCAGGCTGCTGAAACTAAAACCTATTATCAGTTGAAAAGCTGCCGATTTTGGTTGATCTGCAAAATTATCTCCCGAGCGGTTAGAACTGAGGTGTGCAGTTATCATGCAATATGATGTTTTCACACCCCTGGCTCCTCAAATGGCTGGACCCTAAAAATTCTCCCAGGTGAAAACTTCCCAAACAGCTAGCTGAAAGCCACTCTTTGCAACATCCCTGTATTTCTCTCTCCAGCCGCTTGATTAATAAGAGAAGACGTCAGTTTGGATTCTGAGCACGGTTTCTTGATCCAACTGGCATGCGGGTGTTACTTCCCCTCCTCCTGTTTTGGAACTTCAGTAGATTTTGGATCTAGTAGCTAACATATTTAGAGCTAATTAGCTAAATTTATTACATGTGTCTTTTTCTGTCCAGATAAAGCTCTTCTGTGCTTTTGTTTGGTCTGTACAAAGCATTGTGTACTGTTGCTGGCTTAAAAAACAGGGGGCTCTTTGCATGCCATCCATCTTAGGGATAAGCCATTCATTTCTCAAGTTATCACATCTAATTCAATATCACGTCCTTTGAATGGCAGCTGATCTCCAAGATTTGTGGCAAGATCTCTCCCAAGACACAGCATCTTTCAACAGATGCCTCCAGCAACTCAATCTGGCATGGCAACTGCAGGGCCAATGAGCTGAGGATATCTCTCAAGAAGAAGGCAGGACACAGAGAGAAAGACATGAAACTGCACCCTTCTCATGGGTGTGGAAACATTAATGCGGAGGAAGATATGCAGAGAAGGTTGGGTAGGGGTGCTGGGCAAGAAGGCCCCTTGCTTGCAACCCTGGCACAAGGGATAGGCAGCATACTCATCTTTCTGCAGCTGCTGTTATAAATTCCACCAGGCAAGGGTCTTTCCCACTTCCTGGGACATTGGGTATAAGAAGAAGAAGAAGAGAAGAGCTGGTTCTTATATGCTGCTTTTCTTTCCTCTCCCCGCAACAGACACCCTGTGAGGGAGGTGGGGCTGAGAAAGCCCTGATATCACTGCTCAGCTGGAACAGCTTTATCAGTGTTGTGGTGAGCCCAAAGTCACCCAGCTCTCTGCATGTGGAGGAGTGGGGAATTGAACCCGGCTCGTCAGAATAGAAGTCTGCATACTACACCAAAATAAATAGCATGTGCTATGGGCCCCACACTTCCGGGGGCCCTGCATGGTGTCTCCCCCCCCCCCCCCCCGGATCAGAGCCATAGCCTCTCTCCTCCCCCTTTGCCATCTTTAAAGGCACTCAGGATGACACTTCTTTCCACTGGGGAGGGGCCTTGACACTTCCCCCCCCCCAAAAAAAATCTGGTTGTTCCCACCGCAATTGTACTCTGCTATGGCCCTGCAGATTCTCAAACTGTCTTTGTTGCTATTTAGCTTTGTTGCTAAATCCTGGTTTTTTCCACTGGAAACACTGGGGAGGGGGGGAAGCTCTTTAGAAGATTTGTCTCTGCCTCTTATTTTTCCAGGCCCTCAAATATCTGATCATACAGCTTGTCGATCTAGGTCAGTTCACTCTGTTCTGACTTGCAGCAGATCTGTCATGCTCAAGGATCTTCTTCTGTTACCTGAAATCCTTTTAACTAGAGATCTAAGGGATTAAAACTGGAACCTTCTGCACACAAAGTACATCCTCTGCCACAGAGCCACATCTTCTCTGGAGCTTAGATTTCTCTTTTTCAACCATAATATTTGTTCCCCTTTAAACCCAGATATGCTTGGATGACATTGACGGTCCTTTTTTCTTTTCTTTTCTGCACTTAATCTATTAGCCCCAAGTTTACCAATCTTAGAAAGGCCCTTTTGACAATGACAGGCATTGTGGGGTAGCGGTAAGAGAGCTGGCCCAGGACATGGGAGGCCCCAGCTCAAGCCTCCATTCCGCCACACTGAATGACTCTGGCCCTTCATGTGCTCTCGGCTTGATCGACCGCACAGTACTGTTGTGGTGATAAAATGAAGGGAACCACAAACACCATCTTCTGCCCCCTAGAGCTGGGGTAGTCGAACTGCGGCCCTCCAGATGTCCATGGACTACAATTCCCAGGAACCCCTGCCAGCGAATGCTGGCAGGGGTTCCTGGGAATTGTAGTCCATGGACATCTGGAGGGCCGCAGTTTGATTACCCCTGCCCTAGAGAAACAGTGAAATAAAAACAGATGGAGAGGCAGAGATCAGTGCACGGCAGTGTCTAAATCGGTCACTCTGGGCCGCCGCAGCCAGAACCTCACCGCGCACCTTCCCTCCCCCTCCCCCCCGCAGTGAGGTGCTGGCTGCGGCGGCCCAGGGTGGCCGATTCGGACGCCGCCACACACAACCCTACTACCTACTCTTCCAGACTCTTAACCACTACACTCTTTGGTGTAGTGGTTAAGACCAGCATCCTCTAATCTGGAGAACCAGGTTTGATTCCCCACTCCTCCTCCACATGCAGCTAGCTGGGTGACCTTGGGCTAGTCAGTTCTCTCAGCCACACTGACTTCCTAGGATCCCTGTTATAGTGAAGGAAAAACAATTGTAAGCTGCTTTTGAGACACATGAGACCTGCTGGGTGATCTTGGGCCAATCACAGTTCCCTCAGAGCTCTCTCAGCCCCACCTACCTCACAGGGGTTTTGCTGTGAGAGGAGAAGAAAGATGTTTGTAAGCCACTATGAGACTCCTCATAGTGACAAGGTACAAAAACCATCACCTTCTTCCAACCGGGCTTCTTTTCCAAATGGTGCCCCAGGAGATGTACGTGGATAGTAACCCCCCCCCCCCACACACACACCTCAAACCAGTATGCTTGCTTATTTATTACTAATCTTAAAGTACTCCTATCTATTTTTCTGTTTAAAAAAACAGCAATATGCACAGTCACACAAGCACGAATGAAAAATGCACAACAATTAAACTAATTAGTAACGAACAAGCAATAATCATAAAACAGCCACTAAAAAAAACAGCAGGCAATACAAGACTAAAACAGTTGTCAATAAAATCTTAAGACCAGCAGTTTATTAGCATGACTTAAAAAAAAATGAAACAAATTAAAAGAACCGATGACAAATGGGAGAGGAGACAAAAGTCATTTAAATGATCTCTATATGAAGCATCTTAAAACTAGCCTCCGGAAGGCTGAAAGCAAGAATGTCAGGGCAACCTCCTGGGTCACTTCCACAGTCTTGGGGCTAAAATTGAAAAAGCCCTGAACTGTGTACTCACCGATACTGCATGCTCTCAGCACCGAAGCAACTGATATACCCCCAAACCCCTGGAAATCTAGCAAGTCCAACGTACATCTCACGTGTACAATGTGCTACATGAAAGAAACAACCTACAGTGAATGTTCCATGCGGAGGAAGAATGTCTTGGGAAGAGCATCCAGTCATGCCAGCTCTCCGCCACTGTCTGAAGCAGCACAGCCCAGTTCTATGAGGACTAAGCTGGAGAGACCAGCTCCAGAAAGTAGCCTCTCCAGAAGGTGCAATTATGGCATTTTTCACCAATGAAGTGCTTTATGGTAGAATGCTTCATGCCAGCATTCCTGAGTTGCCACAGTTCTGCAGCAACGCGAGTCAGAAGGCAAAACCCTGCTTTCAGCAAGTAGCTGCTGTTCATTTAAGGCAGTGGTTCTAATGCCGTGACCCTTTAGTACAGTTCCTCATGTTGTGGTGACCCCCAACCATAAAATTATGCAAGTCTTCTTTCACAGAAATTAAATTGAAACTGACCAATGGCGTGAAGATCCATTGTTCATGACTGTATATAAATTGGTTGTTTTTCAGAGGTTTCTCAATTCAGTTCTGCCTCTTGTTCCGCCATGCCGATCTCACTCTTTTTCGCTGCTCCAGACAGATGAATGCTCTATCTCGATCTACCCCACAAGGCTGTTGTGTGGATGGCGCCCTCCCCCCCCCCCCGGCCAAGCTGCTTGCCCTGCCGCGACCCCTGTGAAAGGGTCATTCAACCCCCACAGGGGTCCCAACCCCCAGGCTGAGAACCACTGATTTAAGGAAACCAGGGGAAACAAGCCCCTAAGCCAAGCAGAAATAAAATGTAAAGGAGTTCTGTGGCACCTGAAAATCGAGCAGGTATTTCCGTAGCATAGAATCCACCTAATTAAATGAATGAATGGTCTCCTCAGCTGGCAGACATGGATATGTACAAATGAGAAAAAGTTCTCTTAAACAGCAGGGTGAATGGGTGCATTGCACAGAGCTGGATAGCTGGGTTTGAGTCCTTGCAGCTCTTCCTGCTTCATGAGCATCTTTGAGTCTGAGGAGTTCAGGAGGGGTATAAATATTTGAAATAAGCCAATAAATAAAAAATCGGATGAAGGGGACCCTGGTCCACCAAAAGCCTCTGCCACAATAAATCCATCTGTCCTCCAGGAGCTCTGAGGCTCCCTTTAGTTTTGGCAGCCACAGACTTCTGTGGAGATACTTCTCCGGCACCTGCTGCAAGTTAAGAGTCTTGCAATCAGACTGCACCACTGTTCAATCTTGCCCTGGGTCTCCCCAATAGTTCTCAGGCTGTGTCTGCTGTACCACAATGAAAATGGCACTGATTTTACTAACAGGAAGGTCCTCTGCAAAAATACAAGCCACTTACGTTCTCTTTCGAAAATGTCCGTGTAAAGCACAGAAATCGGGTGACCTTGGATTTAAAGAGACCGTCCTTCCAGAGGTCAGCATCTAACCCATCGGCTGTTTGTGCAACCTGAAAGGGGAAAAAAAGCAGAAGGGATGGGGGTAGAGAAGAACAGGTGAGCCACACTGAAGCACATATATAGGCACTGAATCCCTAATTAATGGTGGCCTGAAGCTCTCCTGACACCTCATTAAGTCTCTCTTCTACTGTAGAACACCTATGGGAAAGGGAGGGACCTCAAATACAACAGGGTCAATTCTAAAAATACTGTCACTGGAGAACCAACTAATAAAAGAGATTCTAGTGCTCAGCACTGTCTACAAGAAGACATAACTTGGGTCACTGCTTATTAGCTAGGCATTTTGCTTTGATTTATTTATTTATTTTTTACAAGGGAAGGGGGGAAGACACAAGCCCTTCTCCTTTGCAGGCCCGGGATTGGGAAAATGGAGAAACCAGCGCTCACAAGGAAGAAACGATATCATTGTCCCCCAATGGTCCTATACTCCAAGACAGAACTATGGACGGGTCTACCCTTCACGAGTCTAAGGACAGAGAAATGCAGTGAATTGGCAGAAAGGGGGCAGACTGAGAAAGGGGGCAGACTGATGTGGAACTCTCTGACCGACAACAGGCTGAAGTAGGTTTGAGGGGCGGCCTGATCCCTTATTAAAAGATTCCGGGTCAGACTAGTTGGTCTGGCTTCGCCAAGAAGGGACTGTGCCTTGGCTGTTTTTGTAACAGCCCACTTGAGTTCTCAGGTCCCTTCGGCACTCCCACCTGGCCACCAGCAGAGTGGGCAGTTAGGGATGCCAGATCCAGGTTAAGAAATTCCTGGAGATTTGGGGATGGAGCCTGGGGAGGACAGTGGGGTCAGAGAAACGGTTCCTAGGTGTTTAGTCTTAGCAAAAGTTTGGAGGTATTGTATCTTCAATACAGAGATTTTCATCAACAAAGTCTGCTTCTTGGGCTGAACTCTGACAAGGAAAGGGAAATTGACTGTGGTCTTTACTACTGTGTACCGTACGTACTATCTGTTGCTGTATATACTAGCCTACTACTTAATTTCTGGATTGTTTAACTGTCAAGTTAATACTTATGCTTTGGTTTAGATTTCTGCATCCCCAATCCCATTACATCGTTTATTGGATGCAACATTCTGTATTGTCTTAGTACAATCTACTTTGAGTCTCAGTGAGAAAGGAAGATGATAGATATAATGTAAATAAAATAGGTAGTGAGTACCTTACATTGCTTTCTTACATTGCCATCTTAAGAGTTACGCCCTTTTACTACCATGGATTTAGAAGGGTGTAGCTCTGCTTTGGAAGGCACTGTTAGTCTTGAGACCCCTACCCAACACAGGATAATAATTCTGGCCTACCTTAAAGGACTACATATGGGATAATGATCCCAATCTATTTTAAAGGGCTTTTAGCATTTGCACAGCCTCTTCAGTGATGGGTTTTATTATGACTAAAGTATTGTCTGGTCAGCCAAAATTGTCTTTTGTGAGATAAGAGTACAACAGCCATGGAAAACAGATGACACCACCCTTTGGCAAGAGACTTCAAAGCCATTGACATTCAAGTTAAGTCCCCTCAAATCCATTTGAGCTATATCACCTTTATAAGGAACTCCGTGTCTAGACAATGGAGCTATTTTTAGCCTTTGTCAGTTTGTATTTTTAAAAATAAAATCTTGCAAAAGGAACAATCAATGCAAGGGCCTAGAAGCAAACCAGAATTTAATTTCCAGCATAAGTTCTTGAAGTATTCTACAGAAAGGAACCTTAAAATTAAAATACATACAACAAAAAACCAATTTTACACAAATAGATTCTTCACCTAAAAGTAAAAGATGTCTTTTCAGATTGTGTTCTTCAGAGCTGAGGAAATTCAAGAAGGGTGGTAGATGTATTTGTTTAAATATTTTGTCTTTCCTAGTTAGCGCACAGAAGTTGACAAATTAGGGAACAAGACCAAGACTGAGGTCAAAACATGCAATCACCAAAAGCTCCAAATGAAGCAGTAGAAAACACATATGCATGTGCACACACACACACACAATTAAATTTTTCATAGTACAAATAACTCAGCCCAATTTGAGCGCATGCCCTTGCTGGAAGACTTGTACGCCTTATGAAGGTGGGGCGTGATGTTTAAAGTTTTGATCTGGGACTCGACAGACCACAGCTCTAATCCCCACTGAGTCCCTGGAACAGACTCTCTTAGGGAGAACGTTGTCCATGCTCCAAGGAAGAAAGGTGGGAGGAAAAAGGAAAGAATATCCTTAAGTGCTGCTGCTGCTGCTGCTGCTACAATAGCCTTTTGGAAGTCCATTCCACAACACTGATGCTACCATGTATGCAGCTCAGGAATGGGGACAGGTGGAACACCCCCCCACAAAGAGTGGGACTGGCAAAGAAGGACCATTGCAAAGGGCGCAAAAGCACCAGGGTTCCCAAAGGGGTCACAATAACTCTGCTACGCCAGATTTATACAAACTTTCCTATGTTCAAACCACTTCATACACATTTTCATGCTATAATGAAGATCGGACCCCCCCTCTGAACCATCTGAACCATCTGAGGCGGCTCATGACATTCCCCCATGTCTACCCTGGAGAGAGTGGGGGGCGCTCTTTAATTGGTTTCCACTGCGGTACATCTTGGACTTGTAGATTATGTGATTTTAGACATTTTTAGGGATTATTGGGGTTTTATGTAGCTATATTCTGTAACCCGCCACGAGCCTTCGGGGAGTGGCAGGATAGAAATTCAACAAATAAATAAATAAATAAACAAACAAACAAACAAACAAACAAACCTTTATAACAGCCCATAAAGTAGGTTTATATTATTATTATTTAAATCACAACTAAAATAGATGCAAAAGAGGTCTCCTTCCAGCTTAAGGAAGTTATGCACTCTTCCTGTGAAGATTTGGGGGGGGGGGGAGCCACCCTTTATACGTTTTTCTCCATTGACAGTTTTTGACATAATTCTGTTATTCACCTTATTTGTAAATAGAAGTCGAAGGTATCCTTGCAAGCCATGCTAAGCATAATTACAACAATCATAGCAGAACCCTTTAAAGCAGTGAAAGCCAATCCTTCCTACTCAGCAACCACAACTCCACAAGTTAACTCTAGAGACATGTAGTCACTGTAGCACTGTAAACACAGAAGGAGACGGGGCCATAAGAACAGTTCCAGTCAAGGCCTGCATTCCAACAGGAGCAAAAAAAAAGCCTTACAAGTGCCTCATTTTTTTCCGAAGCTCTTGTGAAGGTTAAATGTTGCTGCAAAAGCAAAGAAGCAAAAGGCATGTGTGCTCGTTTTTTAATGCACATAAAGTGTACAAAATGTCTGTCCCCCTGACTAGCAGAGTCATTTCAAGACAGACTGGGGGGAAAGTGTGAAAGGACCTTTGGCTTTTGCAAGCCTAGGAATGTTCCGACAAGAGTTACATAGGCGATAACAAATATGAGAGTCAACCTGATTCATTTCATTTGCAAACGCTTATTTTAATGTTTAAAAGAAGCTGCTTGGGTCTGCCAACACTTGCAGGCTCTAGGGGAAAAAAAACAAATATTCCAAGTGGCTAATGGACGCTGTGTGTGTATGCATGTCTCCTGCAAGCCACTTTTATCGCAATGGGAGGTAACGTGGGCAGACTTCTGGCAGACCACACAAAACCAACTGGCCTCTGGCTTGGTGGACTGCAGTCACATCCTGCTATGAGTTCCTACATTCCAAAGCAAGAATCAATAACATCTGAGAAAGAGTCAGAAAGTATCTTAGCATCCTGGCCCAGTGTTGTGATATTCATGGTCCATAATCCCGTTTTGCTCTTTTGGGTCCCGCTGACGAAATGAGCTACTTTCCCCCTAATTCAGAGGATTTTTGTCTCGCCGTGCTATTATAAATAACACCTAAAGCAGCTTACAGCAGATCAGAATGAATTAGAAAGAATAAGCACAGTAAAAACAACAGCCTGCAGAAAGCTAAAACACAGACAAAACAGCAGTAGACATTGAACTTGAAAATCACTTAAAAAGCAGTTAGTGATAAGGCAATCCACTGTTCTGCATGTCGCTGGATTTGGAACAAATACACTGTTAATGAAGTTGTTCAAGGGATTCCAGGTCTTGGCACTTTGTCTGAATAATCCTCTTTTGCATTACTTAAGTTTTCTCAGTAATGTGTAAAGATAAAAACATACAGATACCCCCAGTACATATTCTTCAAAGTCTTAAAATGCATCAATGCACCAGAAGGATTCTTACAGAAAAAGTAACTATGAAATCAGTCCTACCTGGACTTAATTATTCCCGTTCCACTCCACCCCCTCCCAAAAAAAGGGGGGAAGGAAAATAACTTAAAAATGCAACAAGTAAATAGAATTTTAATAGGAGGAGAGGAATACATAGAGATTTAAAAAATTGTACTACTTCAGGACAAAAATCAGGGTCTGTGTATATGTACGTATATATAGATCTATGTCTTGCTTTACAAAAAATGCACTCTATCAGTTTTTTATACTGCGTTCCCATGCAGCTTATCAATAAATCATTAGACCAAGGGTAGCCAAACTGCGGCCCTCCAGATGTCCATGGACTACAATTCCCATGAGCCCCTGCCAGCATTTGCTGGCAGGGGCTCATGGGAATTGTAGTCCATGGACATCTGGAGGGCCGCAGTTTGGCTACCCCTGCATTAGACTGTCAAGAAAATGGAGTTTAATGTTGCCCCCCGCCACAAATGCTATGCCTCTACATGCAAAGAGTTACTGCAGTGTGGTAAGTAGAATGCCAGAGTAGTTAGTTCTAGGTTCAAATCCTACCCTTGCCAAGATGCGCACTTTGGCTGTGAGAGAGTGACTGTCACAACCTACCTCACAGGGTTGCTGTGAAGGCAGCAGGATTAGAGCCTCTCAAAGGAAAAGCAGAATAAAAGTATGAATGCTAGGTTTCTGTTTTGATGGAGGAACATACAAAACAAATTAGGCCTACAATGCCAAAAGTCCATCCCCTCCCACTGATTGACTCTATTTAATATTAATCCAGGAGTTATCCAACGCAAAAGATGTTCCCCATCTGACTGAGAAAAACAAAAGCCTTTTTGGAAGGTCTGAGGAATAAAATTGCAAAGCCATGCAATAAAGAAAGAAGTTGGTTCTTCAAACACCCGGTTCTCTCTTTAGTTCCTTCTGTTACAGAATAAGTCTGATTTGATTACTCAAATGAGATTGTACAGAGGGGCTTCAGAAATTCACAGAACCACCTGCTGTCTTTTTGGAATGGGACATAAGCACTTCAGAGTGTTCCACGCAAAGGCAAACAAAGATTTAGAAGGGCGGGGGGGGGGGGAGTAGTTCTTGCCAGCACCACCACAAGGGTAGGCCTCTTCAAGCACCTCACCAATGGCTGATTTGAAGCAGCTCTGACGTGCCAGACAGAAGTCATATTCTCTGGGCCAAAGCGTCTAGTGCACAGATGTTTCTGTGACCTCCCCCCCTCCATTTTGTATTAACAAAAACTGGAGCTTCATTCAAAGTCAGTTTTCCTTTCACCATCATCTTGACCCCTCCAGGTTGCTCTTCTCCCCACAGAGGCCAAAAATATGCAGGTGTTTGGACTAGCTAACATGGCCATGAGGGGGAAAAAAAGCACTTGCAGGCTACCTGTGGGAACAGCACCTGCTAGGGGCACAACGGATAAGCACCCCATCCCCACCAGTCATTTTTTTTCACTCTCGGTTATTTTTATTGAGAGAGAATGCAAGTTACACAGAACTCCATCTCAGTTTGGCCCTTTCTGAGGTACTCAACCTGTTTCTGAACTATTCAGACTACATCTTCTGCTATATAAAACAAAAACCCCTGCATGCAGAAATCTAGAGCGTAAGGGAGAAGCCTGCTGTATTGCCACCCACCTACAGGATTCTGCATTAATTCTGCATTAATAGCCCCTTGTACGAGCCTTCAGGGAAGGGCGGAATATAAATGTAATTATAAATAAGTAATTATACATAACTATTATATTTGCATTGCATCTGATACTGAAGGCCTGCATAACCTCCTTTGGATGACTAATCTAAAGCTAGACATAAGGGATACTGGAAGCTGGTGCCAGTATGCTGCAGCGGGCACAACGTCAAACTAGGATCTGAGTTCAGATCTACATTCTGCCTTATAGTGTGCTGAATGATATTAATTATTTATTATCAAATTTCTACACCGCTGTTCCCTGGGGCAGCTTACAACATGTCAGTACATCCAAGTTAAAATGTTTGAATTATTAAAATTAATTTATATTAAAACCAATTTATATTAAAACCCAGGAGCTCCCGCCCCCACCCCAGGGGGAGGGGGGAGGAATAAACTGCTGTGTTGAAATTGACTCTACAGCATCCGGATGTTATTCCCGGTGTAGGGAGGTCAGTGATGGTTTGTGATCTGTGGGCTTCCACCATGGACCTGGTGGAACAGCAGTGTCTGTCCCGCAGGCCCCTGATCCGACTTGGAAGAGTGTTCCGCCAGGCTGGAGTCTGGGCAGAATAAGCCCTGGCCAGTTCCACTTCTCTGGGGCCAGAGATCATGAGCAGATTTTGTGTGCTCAAGCATAAACTCCTCTGAGGAGCATCAGGGAGGGGTCGGTGCCACAGGTACAGCGGTCACAGACTGTTACGAACCTTACAGCTGGATACCAACCCCTAAAAATAGATCTTAAGTCAGTCATCATCTCTTAGGCTAACCTAGCCTTTCTCAACTTTTTAACCCTTGAGAACCCCCCTGGAAACATTATTTGGGCTTTGAGAAACCTAAGAAGTGGTATGATAATGCAGCATATGGTTGAGAAGTATAGCTGTGGACACGCTCACCAGAGGCCCGGCCTTCATTAGCCATTTGGGGTGGGCGGGTCAACATGACCATATATGGTCACATCACCCAATAAATGTTTAACAGATACTGGGCCCCCCTCAGACGCCCTTCCATGACTGAACAAATTTGATCTCCCCAGTGTTGTTGTTATTTATGTTGTGCTATAAATTGTTACTTGGTTGTGATGATGTTGTAGTGAAGCTGTATGCTATAGATTAAATTATTATAATGTTCCATGTAACATTTCATAATGTTCCATGTAAACTGCCCAGAGCTGTAAAGAATGGGTGGTATAAAAATCCAAATAAATAAATAAATAAATAAATAAATAAATAAATAAATAAATAAATAAATAAATAAATACATAAATACATAAATACATAAATACATAAATACATAAATACATAAATACATAAATACATAAATGAACGAACGAACGAACGAATGAATAGCATGTGTGTGTGTGTTTGTGTGTGTGTGTGTGTATCACACACAGGTTAATTAACTACCTATTCGGGAAACCCTTCCAGGACCATCAAGAAACCCCAGGGTTTCACGAAAGCCTGGCTGAGAAAGACTGGTCTAACCTCTCTCACCAGATAGATTCAGGGGGATAGCTCTTTTGATCTGAGGCAACAGAACAAAGGCTGAGTCCAGGGGCAACTTTCAGACCTACAAAGTTTAATTCTAGGCATACCTTCAGATCTGAAGAAGTGTGCATGCTCCTGAAAGCTTATATCCAGGTGACACTGGGCTCAAACTTTGTTCTACCTCACCAAGTTGTTGAAAGGACAAAAGTGGGGCAGAAAAGAATAACGAGAGCTTCTACAAGGAAGAACAATTAAAAAAAACAATTTAAAACGAAATACACAGAGACATATAAAGTCACATTATATAAAGCCAAGCCACTAATCCATCTGGCCCAGTGATTTCTACGCCAACTCATGGAGTCTCTTCATCATCTCAGGTGGATAAAAGCCTTTCCTGATACCTACCTGAAAGCCTCTTAACTGGGAACTGAACTGATACTGGGAACTGAACCTCCATGAAAATCACACCCTCTGTCCCTGAACCTCCTCTCCATCAAAGGGACACAGGATCAAAGAGACCTCTGCTGCAGAGAACTCTTTCTAGGTCTTCTTGCAAAAGCTATTAGTTTAGTAAAGGTGTGGTGAAGCTGCAGCTTGAGAAATCAGGGTATTTCCTGGAAAACCACCATCCTTTGAAGTTGCTACTGGTAATTAGGAACTCTTATAAAAGATGCTCTCGACTTCTGCACTATTGTTTATTTAGGCTTGATGGGATCTGTTACCAAAAGATGGGGAGGCAGCAGAGAGTGGAGAAGGCTGAGAGAAAATGTCACCTACCCTGAGGAACTGACACCTCATTGAAATCATGCAAACACTGTGAATGGTCAGAGGGCCTCCAGAGGGCCAAAGCAGTGCAGGAAGGGGGATGCTTTCCACCCTGCAGCTGTGCAAACCCCTTCCTTAGCATTTTCAAAGCGTTTTAAAATATGCAAAACTTCAAGCAGCTGTCCTCCTTGCAAACTACTGGGATTGTTAACCAAAACCAAAGCCACTGACTTTTCAGCTGCAGTTCACATGGGAACTCCTATATTTAACTCTGATGGATCAGATCATGACTTTTAAAGAGAGGTGATTTAAAAAGAAGGAAAATAGGAGCATCAGCAGCTTCCAGATAGATTTAGATTCTGTTTTCCATCTCTCGGATTAGGGACCAACTAAACTGAGCAAATGATGGTTTGAAAAGGGTCTAAAGCAGTGGTCCCCAATCTTTTTATCACCGGGGACCGGTCAGCGCTTGACAATTTTACTGAGGCCTGGGGGGGGGGGGAGTCTTTTGCTGAGGGACATCACTGCTGCCTGAGCCCCTACTCCACCTGCTTTTCCACTGGTGCCCCTGACTTCCCACCACCCACTGGGGGGCGCTGCCAGCAGTAGCTGCGCAGTGCCACGCTGAGGGGGAGCCCCAGACATGGCGGATGCCAGAGAGCACCAAAGATGAGCCAGTGGCAGAGTGGCAGGGCAGCCCCCAAGGCAGCAGCTGGGGAGGAGGATGAGGAGGAGCTGCGGCCCAGTACCAACTGATCTATGGACCGGGACCGGGGGTTGGGGACCACTGGTCTAAAGCATCTAACATCTTTCACGGAATCTGGGCAGAGTCAGGCTCCTGCTCACTCAGGTGACCTATAAATGCCTCCAGGGTTCATTCCCATGGGATCTCATTACCACAATCTTATACTTCTTGTAGCATATAAGAGAGTATCCCTGGCTGCCAAATGCAAGACAGAAGGTTGGATGTGCACTGCCCCACCCTTTGCCAGGAGCTAGAAAGGCACTATCTAGCCTCTGAATCAAAACTAGGCAAAGGCCCATCCTACATGACAGGGGAAGGAGAGGGGAATCTGAGACGCGCAAGAGGAACAGCAGCTCCCTTCATAGCTCCCATATCCAAGGTTGCATGCCACTGTGCAGCATGTCTTGGGTTAGTCAAATGCACAGAGAGTGCAGAACTTTCAGCTGCTATTAGCTGCAACTGTTCCATGAGGCCCCAATTTTCATAAACCTCATTCTTCCAAGTACCAGAAGCTGATATCCATAATGGTAACTGTTTGCATTGTTTCAATGAGGTGTCAGATATTTATTTATTTATTTTTATTGAATTTGTTTTTTTTTTAATTTTAGATTTCTATACCACCCATAACCATTTAGCAAGGGAACCTCCTAACAGGCATGTGTCAATTTCCAAAAGAATAACAAACCAGTCCTGGTGAATTACCCTTGTTTGTAAACTTCAGTCAGTGTACACTGTGACGATCAATGGATAAAGAGATACAATGAAATACAATGGCAAATACTCTGTGTTCTCTCTGCCTCCAGAACATGCAGTGGCAACTGGGTGTGCATTTGTATTTGTGTGTGTGTGTGTGTGTGTGTGTGTGTGTGGGAAGGGAGGGGAAGGGCAGGAAACCAGCACAAGGGGGAGTTTTCACATTGCCTCTTGACCTAAGCTTCAAGTGCCTTCATACTTAAAGCCAAGCACTAGGGCAGATGCCTCCTTCTCTGCTTTGCTTCCAGCACTGTTATGCCTTACTTGCAAGTTTTGCCAGAAGCAGCGGTTTGAACACTGCTGGCATCAGAGTCCTGGATTCAGCGAACCTCTGGCCTGATCCAATCGGGAGGAGGCAAAGCAAAGAGGGCAAAGGCAAATAAGGACATGAGCAGAGGGTGGCACCAGCACTGTCCTGGGGCTCAGTGGAAACACCCCTGGAAACTCCTTTCCAAACTGTTGCAGTTTGCGATATTATCTCAAACGAGCAAATTAAGCCAAGATCACTCAACCGGAATTGACTTGCAAATCCAAGGCATGGCAGCGCGCCATAAAACTCGCTTGACGAGGCAGTGGAGAACGGAGACAGACGCACACAAAGTTCTGCAGCAGATAGACTGATGGGAGGATATCCCCATTCCCTTTTTCATTGGGCCCTAGATGCATTTTGCCCTGGTACCTGCAAAAGAATGCTGGACTCTTCAGCCCCCAAAAGCAGAATCCTATGCCAAGAACCAGGGCCCAATTGTGTGGAGAGGAGCAGAACAGATATATTTTAACGGCGGTCTGGTGCATAAGTCTATTGCCATGCTACGCTGTATCCAAAACCCTGTTCACATGGTACAGTGAACACACATAAAACTTGCATTTATATGTGTATACCTTTTTGAAAAAAAGCCAATGCACATTCACTTTACAATAATTATACACACACACACATATATATATGATGTTTCAAGGATCCATCTGTACATGTGTTGAATGTAATATGAGAATTATTCAATGTCCATATAAAGAAAAATCAAATATACATTGTACATGGATTGTCCACATGCCCCTGATAACTTATGAACAAGGCTTCTGACATTCCAGAAACACACAGAATTTTTATGAGAGAGGAATCAAGGTGATTATTTATTTATTTTATTCATTTATACTGCACTGTTCTCCTTAATGGGGACCTAAAGAAGCTCATATCGTACTCACCATTTTCATTTTATCTTTACAACAACCCTGTATGGTAGGGCTTGCGTGAGACAGTGTGACTGCCTCAGGATCACCCAACAACTTCCACAGTACAAGTGAGGATTTGAACTTGAGTCTTCAAAATACTAGTCTGCCATGCTACATTATACTGGCTCTATATCATAGAACTGGAGAAGCACCATGTTCAAATCTGTATCAGAATATGATATCAGACTTCACCCAGACCAGTTACAGTATAAAATGCAGAAAAGGGGTCCAACCCAATAGCTTGATTTTGTGGCATGAGTTTTGTATTCACAGCTGAACTATACCACTTTCATGTCAAAACATCTGGATCACATTCACTATACCGAACTAAGTGGGCGATTGATGGAAAACCAGCACTGACTTATATAAGCATTTCCGACAGGAGGAATCTACAGCTGGGTGACTCATTCATTCATTCATTCATTCATTCATTCATTCATTCATTCATTCTTGGCCTGGTAATATTCTATCCCTCCTCAGTGACATCCCTTACAAGGGCTGACACATTGTTTCTCTAGGCAACCTTGCAACACACTCTTGGCTGCAATCCGATCTCATCTATACAACCTCATTGGTCATGAAAGAAAAAAATTCCTATTTTATTTCTGAAATAAAACCAATCACAACAATAACAGATCACAAAACAATCTTTCGCCTGGGTATCCCCACCTTGGGTTGCTGGTTAAATGTTCATCTTAATGTTCCTTCTTTTCTTTCACACATCTATATATCAGAAGGTAGCTATTAACAATTTTTTTTCCTGGCCCCAAATATTTTTCCTCTATTGCATCATCTCAATCCTTTACTTTCTTCTTGTATGCTTGTTAATTTAAAATGTGTGAAAATTTGTTAGGGACTTTATTTTGTTTTTCGATTTAAAAAATCCTTTTTTCCTTTATTTTAAAAGTTTGCCTCTACCTATGTCTTTTGGTTAGGATGCTTCTCCCCATATACACAAGTTGAGATCTCGCTTGTTACCCCTCTCACTTAGTACAGCTCCTAGAATCGCTAATTCTCCCCATCGTATATTCAAGAGACAACTATATTTGGTAACACCCTGGGGTTGCTGTAAAATGAATTTAATCCTCTCCATTCAAACCCATGTTTGTCTTGCTGGGAACTTAAGATTAACTGGTCAATAAAGCTACAGGACTCTTGACCCACTGAAGCCTATCCCCCCCTCCAAAAAAACAAAAACAAAACACTGCTGCTTAGCTCCCACTTTGGACTCCAAGTCTTCCAAAGCCAGCCTGTATGCCATGAGAACTGTTTTGGCCTGTTTTAACAAAAGCAGAAATCCTTGAGTTCTTAAATAAATTCTACACTCAGAAGTCATGGTCCAAAGCCATGAGTCTGACAAGTATGAGAGCTTACATCTCAATGTAAAATTAGGGGAATGTATTTTTAGCTATCCAATACTCGAGAGCTCTTCATAGCTGATTTTGATTGCAATCTGCAAGTTTGTTTTTATTCCTTGCTATGATGTTTATTTATGATTTTATTTTCTTTGGAAGCTGCCTGAAGCCTCTTGGGGTCAGCAGGAGATAAATTTAATAAACCAGACAGAACAATACCCATTTGGAGGAAGAGACTTGTTTAAGGCAGAGGCACGTCACATTTTTCTACTTTCGATGCAAAAACCACACACAGGCTGTTGCAGGCAAGTCTCACAAACAGGTATGAGCACATTATCCGTGAATGCCTAGGGGACTGCATGCACAACCTAATCTGCAATTAAGCCACTATTTAATAAACTACACCAGAGTTTCATACCTCTGGTGTTGAAAGAGGTATGCTTTTTACATAGCACATTCAAGGGCTTAAAGCACTTCTCACAATTTCCAGAACTTACAATAGGCAACTTAGTAATATTTACGTATCACTGCATTGCAGCTGGGGGCACGGGAGATTGAGAGAGAGGGAGAGCGACTTCCCCAAGGCCACCAATTGAGTTCTAGGCAGAGGTAAAATTCAAACTGGAGGCTACCTGATTATCAGGAGTGTCTACCAGCCATTGTATCCATTTAGGAGACAAAGAAGCACAAAAGTGTTTGCAGACAGGTAGCAATTATGATGGCACTAGGAGATAACTGATCATGAGAATGCATTTCTGAGTGGCGAGAGAAACAGGCAGGCCAAGTTGTGGGTACTTTATAATATTTGTATAAAAGATTCTGCACTAAATAGAGTTCACATTATCAGCCAAGGAAAGCTGAACTCTGACAACACACGTTTAACGGGAATGTACATAAATGCCGAGACAGCTCCCAACTCCCTTATACTTACTACATCGTAGCCTGTAGGCGCCCGGTTCCGAGAAGCAACGACCCCAACTCCGGTGATTGGGTCCATCTGCACCTCCGGCAAAGCATCGGCAAGATCTCTAACCTCAGGCATCGTGGACTGATCCTGCAACAGCAAAAAGGATTTAGTGGAATGACAAGGTCACCAGGCTAAAAGCCAGCGGACGTTATCATCGCATAGGAAAAATGCTACCAAAACAAATACTCCATCTGGGCAGGGTGTACCCAACCAAAGGAGCACAATAGGCTTGCATTTAGAACAAGGGTTATACTCTTCAGAACATTTAACTGGGGAGGATTTCCCTGCAACAACTGCAAAGGAGCAAATGGAAATCGGAAGCCAGGCCAGTGCATGGACTCATATCCACTCTTCAGAAATGTCAGGGTTTGTTTTAAAAAAAATCATAGCAAATTTCTAGACTTCAAGGTAGTCAAAGGAGCTGTGACTTGGGCTGAAATTCCAGAGCTTTTCACCACTCTTGTTCCACTGCACAGCTAGGGGATCAGCAGCTTAAACTGGACACAGTTATGAAAAATACGTTCAAGTTCACAGAATTTATTCTGACTGCTGAATCTGGAACAACACTTAAACTTTTGAAGCTGGGGTCAGCAAGTTCTTCTTCTTCTTTTTTTTGCATGATACCCGCCTTACCAAGAGCTACACCCTGACTCAACGGACAGTCTGCAGACTTCAGAAGAATAGACAATTTGATTGCAGAAAGTACAAAAACTTAACCTGTCACAGATTTCATCTATGTGACTCCCTTCCTTTCTACAAGAATTTTGGCCAGACATAAATCAGTGATTCAGGAGTTACAATCACATGTATGTGGGTTAATTGCAGTTAGTAAACTACATGGTATCGCACAGGCACACACAAACACACACACACAGTTCCCAGTTGGGATGATGGTATATGATGTGGGGTGGAAAATTTTCTGATGCTGCATTTTCCCATGGAAACATTTTTTCCACCCTACGTATACTATCTGCTTATCTTTAGTTGTCAGAGCAGGCCATCTAATCTAAATGTAGAATATAATGAATGGTCAAGCCCCAATAGTTATACAAGCTCCAAGCCTGTACATAGAGTATTCCCCTCCTTTTGCTAACATTATTTAAATTCTACTCACATGATTTGAATATTTTAATTCTTCAAATAAATTTGAATGGATTCAAACTTTCCTGAAAAATCCACCTCATTGAAGATGGTGCAGGGGGAAGGCCAGTGCCACAGTCCTGATCTGAACTGGGCTCTGCAGTGCATGGGCAACCCCAGTCCCTTGCGGGTGACCTGACTCGGGGCTAAATATTTTACGTGCTCGGCCGTCTACAGTTTAATACGGTTTTAAAATCCTGAGTAGGAAGACTGGCTTGATCTACTTGCCTAAGTTAATATGTAATGAATAATCTAAATTAATTTCTATCTGGGATTCTCTGCATGGGAATCAAGGAGCACAGCAGGCAATCACCTTCAGCCACAAGTTAGGCACATGCAAAAGGAACAGAGCTGTCAAATATCTGTCAAAAATATTAGGCAATGTTTACTGCTTTATAAGTATTAAACTATTTTTTTCATTATTTTCTAATTTTGTAATCTAGTTTAATTTCATTGGATGTGTGTGTTGTTATACATTATTGTAAGTGTTATACTGTCAGTTTTGCATTCTCTAATTTTGCAATTCAGGCTTAATGCATTGTATGTATGCATTAGAAGAAGAAGAGTTGGTTCTTATATGCCGCTTTTCTCTACCCGAAGGAGGATCAAATCGGCTTACAGTCGCCTTCCCATTCCTCTCCCCACAACAGACACCCTGTGAGGTGGGTGAGGCTGAGAGAGAACTGATATCACTGCTCAGTCAGAACAGTGCCGTGGCAAGCCCAAGGTCACCCAGCTGGCTGCATGTGGGAAAGTGCAGAATCGAACCCGGCATGCCAGATTAAATCCGTACTCCTAACCACTACACGAAAAGCATTTTTCTGTAACATTCCATTTCATGTGGCGGGAAAGAAGAAAACTGTTTTTGAACACGTAGTCCATCTCACTCCAAGTCCTAGTAGTCAAGTCAAACTTTATTGCACTAGGCCATCGCAAGATGAGATAACAATAAAATTGTTCAAAACAAACACAGATCTGACAGGGTTATCGCTTAACCAGAATAAAAATTACACTTAACCCATACATTCTGCTCATTAGCCCACAGTACTAGCCAAAGGCCAGCTCGAAACTTTCTTGCGGCCAAAGCCAAGGCAGCCCTTTGTGTCACAAATGGGTCTGTATCAGAAAGCAAAGACCTTACTTTATCATGAGCTGAAGTCCTAGTAACATTACAGCAAAGCCAAGAAATGTGGGATATGAGTACTTTATGCCAGGGGTAGGTTTGCTGACAGGAGCTCATGGGAATTGTAGTCCATGAACATCTGGAGGACCACAGGTTGACTACCCCTGCTTTATGCTATTCGTACAGAGAATCAATAAGCTAAACCCACAATCTCTGAAACACATGCTCAATGGAATGGGATGATTTCTATATGGCTTTTTACCCTCCCTTGAGGAGCTTCTTTTTGGCGAGTGACAGTCTTTGGAGCAAAATGCCCCTCCAGAAACCAGGCAGAGCTTCTCTGGTCTAAGTAGCACCATACATACACACACATTTCTGAAAGACAGCCCATTCACTTTCCACTCACATCACACCCCCTTCAGCATCAAGGACTCCAAAACCAGATACCTCTCCAATTATAGCAGGGACTGGGCCTAGCTCTCAGTGAGGCAGTCTGCTGTGACCAGATTCTGCCATATCAGGTTGCCATGGTCTGCATTTAGCTTAAGTGCTTGTAAGGGCAGGAAGGCAGAAAATACATTTTGCAAAATAAATAAAAATATGGATATCATTTTAGACTGCTATTTGATGCTCCTGGATGGTGTTTTTTTTTTTTACTGTTAACCATGCCTTATGCTGTTGTTTTTATAATTCTATTCTATCGTTTTTGCTTTATGAGCCATCATCTATATGTTCTAAATGACTAAACAAAACTGTTCTCCCCAATACACTGGATTTTTGTGTGGAGAGGAGAGGGAGATTCCAGCTTCAGTCAAAAGTCAATCAAGTCAACAATCGGACCTAGAAACATCCAGCAGTCCCCCTCAAATCATACCCTCCGTAATCTGAACGTTTCTGACCTCCGTAGGGGCTTGTTAAAGTTGTTCTAACGAAATTGTTCAATGAGTTAATTATGCTAACCTGTTAAACTTGTATTTACTGCTGGAATTGTCATTAATATATTTTTGTTACTGTTATTGATGTATAATGTCTATGTATCCCACAATGTTCCTGGGCCGTATGGGAGGGTGGTATAAAATCTAAGAAAATAAATAAATAAATAAGCAAACAAACAAATAAATAAACAATTGTGGGCTTAATGGTAGTGCTTAAGATCTATACTGCTGGTTTCAACAACTGAACCAAGAGTCCCTCCACTGAAGAATACACCTGGATTTACCTGCTTCACAGCTAGGCCAGTCCTCATACTGGAACACGAGTTTGCAAATGTAGCCCCACTGCCAATTGAATGCCATCAGAGCACTGAAAATGGGTCTCCTCAATTTTATCCTCACTATATCCCTATGAGGTAGGCTAGGTCAAGTGACACCAAAAAGCCCAGAGTCACCTAATGATTTAAACCCTGTTCACCCCCCAGTTCTAGTTTGGCACTCTGTATGAACTTGCCTCTGTACGATCTCACTGTTGGGGTGACAAAAACATATACAAAACGGCTGTGCTTATATGCTTTATAATTCACCTCTTCTCTGACCAGAAATTCAGTTCACATGAAAGAGTCACAGTCTGTTTCTGCTGAGACTCAGGAAATGCTTATCAGCATAGCTGAGAGCAGCATAGAATAAGAACCCTTTCCCATTTGCTTCATGCATTCCGAGCTGCAATTCTTATAGATGGCCATTGCGTTCAGAGCAAGTTACGTGACTAACATAGATTCGAATGAATCTAACTAACCAAAGAACAAAGAATCCTAGTTCTAGCACAGTGTTTCATGCCGAATGAACTGACCACAAGTAACCAACTAGAAGGAGTTTTAATCAGCATCATTTACATAATAAAAGCAACACCCTCCAGCACCATCTTTACACCCCCACACTAGCTCAAGAACTGCACATGACATAACCAGGGGATCCCAACAAGAGACTTTGGGGGTTGAACTGGAGGTTACCATGCAATTCACCATGTGCCTGTATTGTAATCAGAGGTATAAATGCTTTGTTTTAGAGAGCCTGCATGCTCTCTGCCTTTTGGGTCACTGCTTTTCCTGCAGGGAGCCTATTCCTCAGCAGATGAATAAAAACATATTTTGGTTTCTTAACCTTGGTGTTTTCTTTAATTCGAGTGTTGGGGACACCCAAGTTATCGAACCTGTTTGACTAAAACTTCAGACAGCATCACAAGAACTTCTATTTACACCAGGGGTAGTCAAACTGCGGCCCTCCAGATGCCCATGGACTACAATCCCCATGAGCCCCTGCCAGCTTTTGCTGGCATTTGCTGGCAGGGACTCATGGGAATTGTAGTCCATGGACATCTGAAGGGCCGCAGTTTGACTACCCCTGATCTTCAAGCTATTTTGGTGACTTTAAAGTGATTAGGAGTTTTTTCACCCACACTTCAAGTTACATTAAGGCTGAGTTTCGTTTCATCTTGGCCTCATCAATGGAATAAGACAGTGCTCTGAACCTGTGAGGTATCAAGAAGAGACTATTCACTGAGTACCTTTCTCTTGCTGAAGTGCTGCGATCAGCTATGACTCTTACAGGGCTGAAGGTCAGCTAGGATAAAAAGCCAAAGCGCACAACTTCTAGGCTGGCTGAAGCCTGCAAATCAGTGTAATCAGCAGACTAACAAGATGGCTGCCATCTTTTCGAACAACTGCTGGTGATCCAAGTGACCAAATGGGGCCAGCAGTTTCTGGGTGTATTTTGGCACAAAGAGGAGCATTTCTCTCTCCATTAGGAGCTGCCAAAAATAATCTAAGCCTTCTCTTCTGGAAGGAAGAATGAGAAAGAGAAACCTTTGTCAGGCTGAAGGCACAAAAGCGGTCCTTGTGGGGGTGCAACTCGGAGTGAGCGGCAGGGGGCGAGAGGAAATCCACATCAATTCGGACTTTGTCACTGCTTCACAAAGACCTGTTTTGTAAAAGGAATGGCTGAAAGGGGGCGGGGGCGGGAAAATAGGCTCTTCTGGGGGTGGTGGGTTGAATCACCAGTGCTCTCTGGGTGGAATAAGGGAGCAACAACCCAGGCCCCACACTAGCACAGGCAACACTGCTTAGCTCAGAACTCAAAGAGATCCACACATCCAATTTTCCTCGTCTATGGGAATCAACTTCTGGCACATATTCATATGCCTTTAATCCAAATAATAAAGGAGACTGTGGTACATTGACTCATTATATACTTCTCTCCCACCCACCTCTGCCCTAATCATATCCTTGATTTCCTGTTTCTTAAGACTCTCAGGACAGGTTCCCAAACGTACATTGGTTTGACAACAGCAACATAATACCCTGATGCACTATCTAAGTAAAGTGGTAAATCCTGAGCACAGGAGATCCTTTACCTTCCTTTGTCACAATGCCCTACCCTCTGCTTACCTGAGTGGGGAATTTGATGGACTCCCTCTCGAGGAACGGTTCTGTATTTGCAATGAGGGTCAAGTAGAGACCACAGAACATGTCTTATTTGTGTGCAATCATATTTGCACAGGTGCAATACTACCAATGATGATAGTTTTCTCACAGCCTGAGAAAACATTGACTGCAACTATTGCTACCGGACTCAAATAGTTTTTTAACTAGCAAAATAGTGAAATTTGCTTGGCTCTGCCAACCTTCGAGCAAGAAGAAACAAAGTTAGATGTGCCCAAACAAAGACAGGAACAGGACACGTGAACTCACCAAAACAAGCACAACTGTTTTGGGAGAGTATTTCTTACATACAAGTCTATCTTTTAAAAGTGTGCAGGGGTGTATAGGGCAAACACAGGTTCAACCACTCTAGGCAAAGCTTACACATTCCCTCACATCACAACAATTGCAATATTTTTCAATGGTGTCGGTTCACACATTCAGCTGCCATTCCTCAGGATCCAAGGAACTGAGTTATGTACACACTTTGTTGTGCATGAGGCTTTAGGGTTGCTTTGTGTTTCTGTATACTCCGGAGCATTTTGGACCACACAGGGATCCGTTGTCAGAGAGCAACACTCAAAGAAGGCTATGGCTGGTGTGTGGCCTTCATTTGACAAGCCACTGCAAGGAGCAGAATGGGAGACCAATGGCTCCCTGTTTTGATTGTGTTCCAGTGTCTGCTACAGTGAAGCACTGGCCAGATCTTATCACTACCCCCTAGTCCCAAGTGAGGACACACAAGCACACTCCCCTGTGGTTACACATCTAGAAATAGCAAGCCTGTACACAACTAGCAGATTTTTTGGCAGGGAAACCCATGTGGTAAGCTTCCGAGAAATCCTTTAATTACCCAGAAGAGTCTGAAAAACAAGAATCAATAGTTGCTGCAGATCCAATGCCTATTAACGCACATGAGTCGCTGCAGTGCTACAAGTAAGAAGCAATAAGGCTTCCTGAGTGAGCCAGCCCGAGAAGATGTGCAGTGTAAGGCCAAACAGGATTTGACAACAATTTCATGTCTGCCATGGGGGTGCTGCTGACACGTTACAAATGCCATAAGGGTGCCATGCTGATTAGGCCCAGGACACTGTGGGCTGAGGCACTCCTGGTCCTCCTGCCCATGATTTTTCATGCTGAAATAGCTGCACACATTACACTCTGGGCCAGTTTCAACACTTGAAAAGGTGTGAGGGACCAGGCAAGTGGTTCTAAACCACTCTGAAATGGCAGCAGCATCTTCACAACAGCCACAAGGGTGCCATCATGTCCGTTTTGGCCCTTAAAAGACTGAACATGGGTTTTTCATGCAGATAGCTGCAAGGCCAATCTTCTGCATCTCCAGATAAAGTGGTCACACTGAGCATGCAGTGAACTACGCAGTCTGGAAGTCCAGTTCCCAGAAACACTACAGCTTCAGAAACCCTCCTTCAAACAGACATATAAACCTGTTCCATATTTCATGCTGCAGTGCCACTGAGTCAAACAACCCAGCACAGAAAGGCAGGCTTTCTCCATATTTTTATCACTGAGAAACCCCTGAAGCATTCTTCAGACATTGAGGAAACCCAAGAGTGGCACAGTCATGCAGAATGTGGTTGGGAAGCATAGCTGTGTCCATGCCAACGTGGGGCCCCTCCCCTTCCCTCCCCCTCCAGGTCCATCCTTGGCCATTTTGGGTGGGGGGGCAGTTCAACGACCGTATTTATTTATTTGATTTCTATACCGCCCTCCCAGTGAGCTGGCTCAGGGCAGTGCACAATCACAAAACATAGCAATTCAAGAGATAAAACTATATAAACATGAAAAATAAATTTAAAAATCAATTGATAGCTAAAACTAGGTCAGCAACAACTACCCATTTCCAAGATGTTTCCTATATTCTCCCCAATATCATATCAACCAATAAAGGTTTAGCAAACTTAAAATATATATATATACACATATTAATTAACTCCAACCCATTTGGGAAACCCTTTGAGGGCCATCAAGAAACCCCAGGGTTTCACAAAATCCTTGTTGCGAAAGCTTGGTTTAGGGCAGGGGTAGTCAAACTGCGGCCCTCCAGATGTCCATGGACTACAATTCCCATGAGCCCTTGCTAGCGAACACTGGCAGGGGCTCATGGGAGTTGTAGTCCATGGACATCTGGAGGGCCACAGTTTGACTACCCCTGGTTTAGGACATTATTTTTCAGTCCTGCAGGCTGCGCTTACACTGGACCTAAGGAAACAGGATCTCCTTGAGACATTTACATTAGCGTCACCCAACGACTTCAGAGAGATTGCTAGGCTCACTTGTTTGGGGATGAAGCTGAGGCTCTGAGCTATCCCCATGCCGAGCCTGAGACACTGGTCAAGTTCTATATATCCCGTTTCTTTAACCATTTTGGGACTTGCTGTGAAATTTTGTTTTTACTGTACAATCCTGGGAATAAAATAATATACACAAAAATATGGAGCATTCAAGAATTTCTGCATTGTATCTTGCGTCAGTGTGGTGTGCTGGACTAGGGCTGGGCAGACCCGACTTCCAATGTTTGCTTGCTATGAATCTCACTTGAGTGAACCAGCTCCAGTCATTCTCCCTGGGCACAGACTACTTCAGAGGACTGCGGTGAAGATTAAAGGAAGGAGGGGGGAACTAGGAATGCCCTGAGGGCCACAACACAATCAACATCTGAGATCCTGGTGGATCTCAGAGATTATGCAACTTGGCTTCATGGTCCATTGAGGACATAGACCAAAAGCCAATTCATAAGATGATCCCTCCTGGAAGGCTGCAAAAAAACGTGGCAGAACAGCTAGAGCAGAATCCAGGAGGTCCAGTTCAACCCTTCACTCTGCCATGAAGTTCCCCCCAGTGGCTTTGAGTTAGTCGCTCTCTCTCAGCATAGACCTACTTCACAGGGTTGGCTGTAAGGATGCAATGAGGCAGTCATGCACACTACACACGGACAGGACCAAAACTTAATCTAAACATTCCCAAAGCTAAGGATGCACCGTGAAAGGACTCAGGAAGACCTGTTGCATCAGGGCCAAGCAAAGGACCTATGACCCAAGAGGTCCTTGGTTCAAATGTCATCTTTGCCATGCTCTCACTAGGAAGTCTGAGGCAACTCAGCATTCCTCAGCCTTAGGTTCAACTCTGTAATGCAGGAATGTTACTGTCCTACTTCATAGGTCATTGTAAAGGTTACCATGTTAGTGCATGGTGTGCAAGAGAGAAAGAGAGACTGTACATTAGAAACTATACATGATATGTGTGTATTGTATAACAAATGCTTATTATTTATCATCTATCTATCTACTCCACTATATATTTCTGATAAGGCTTTGGAGGAGGAGCATGTCTCATGGCTTAAATGCCACTCAGTGCTTAACACCCACTCAGGGCAGCTGTCCCACCCCTGAGTGCCTCCTCCTCCAACCGACTTGCCTGGCTGTCTGTCCAGCGGCCAACCAATGGCCTTCCATCCCCCACCACTGACCACCCCCTCTTACTTCCACTTCCCTCCGAGGCTCAGAGGCTGCAGATCCCTGCCACCTGAGAGCTGCCCGTACCGGTGAGTTTCCTAATAGCTGGCTGCAGCCAGGACCTGGGGGGAGCACCCCTGGGGGGAGAGGAAGCCATCTGCAGAGTTCTTCCTCCCCACCACCCTAAACTAGCACCCATTGTATTCCTGAATGCAAGGGGCTTGGCCTCTAGTTAGCCATAAACAATAGAACCAAGGTGTACAGTGGGGACTGGTAAGAGGGCTTTAGCCTTTCTATTTCACCTGTGGGGTTCCCAGAAATATCTGGGTGGTCACTGTGAGAAACATGCTGGCGGACTAGATCAAGTCTTCTCAACCAGAGTTCTATGAAACTCTGGTCTCCTTGATTGTCCTGGAAGGGTTTCACAAATGGGTGGAAGTTAATTAATTTTTAATATATTTTTAGACATTTATCAGATGACATGGCCATGTTTGGTCATGTTGCCCCACCTCCCCCATCCCCAAATGGCAAGCAATGGTCCTGGAGGGGGCGAAAAGAGGAGGGGCCCCAGGTGGGCATGTATACAGCTATGCTTCCCAACCATATTCTGCACAATCACACCACTTCTGGAGTTTCCCAAAGGTAGCAGGTTCTCAATGGTAAAAATGTTGAGAAAAGCTGGACTAGATGAACCTCAATCTGTTCTAGCAGGTCTTCCTCAGACCCTTTAGGAAGCCCCGTTTTCCAGCCACCAGCTGCTAGAGGGTCTTGGCCAGATGCATAGAAACTGTCTGGAAATTGCAGACGTGCTGTTGCCAGCCAGTAACATATCATCTGTTGCCATGCTCAGGATTCTAGTTTTGGTTAAGGATGCATGAAACTTGCCCCTTTTTCACACTTTCCCTTCCCCTCGCACTGTGGCTGCACACTTGCGGTTCTGTCACAAAGGGACATATGTGGTCGTATGGATTCAAAACCTAACCACCATTGCACTTTGCACGGATGGTACCATCCGCCAGTAGCTTAATCGAGCATCGACTGTACATTCAATCAATTTACTGTTGCATAATCTGAATGCAACATTACCAGCAGAGTCACCCGTGGTGAAGAATGCTTGCCTTAAGGTGAACGGGCAAAAAAACATTCCTCCACGCAGACACCCCTTGTTGGTTTTAGTCTGTAACGACTTCTGTAGGGGTGCAGGCTAGCTTAGCAGTATGTTATTGTATGCAGCCAGCTGGTATGCGATGGCCACGGCTGGTGTAGCAGTTACATCACTATCATTATTATTATGACCCCCGCAGGGCATTTCGCTCTGCAGGAAAGAATCTGCTGATGATCCCGGGACTCCGGAAGGCACGCCTGGCCTCAACAAGAGCCAGGGCCTTTTCAGTCCTGGCCCCTACCTGGTGGAATGAGCTCCCTGAAGAGCTATGGGCCCTGTCGGAGCTCTCTGAGTTCCGCAGGGCCTGCCTGCAAAACAGAACTCTTCCGCCAGGTGTTTGTCTGAGACCAGGTAGTGGCCCCGGGGCTAAGATTGGGCCCCTCTCCAGTATTAGACTGGCCTGGTTCCCTAGATTGTTCCACCCATGCCCAACTATCCATCAGCTCCCTTCTGCTCATCCAGTGGGCCTGTGTGGGAATAGTTATTAATCGCCATCATTATGACTGAGTCATTGTTTATGGGGTTTTAATGGGGAATTTTTAATGGTTTTAATGTATTTATTTGTAGTGAGTTATTGTGAACCGCCACGAGCTGGTTTCCAAGAGTGGCGGTCATACAAATCGAATAAATAATAATTATTATTATTGATATTATTAATCATCATCATCACACATCTATGTAGCATTTTAAACAGTCTGTAGTGTTTTATATGCAACAGGCACTGTAAAGCAATCAACAGTAATAGACTCATATTGCAGAGTCAGGCCAGAAGTGTCTTTCTTAAGGCCATTATAGGAAGTTCATGGCAAAGGTGAGAATCCATTCAGGGGTTTCCCAACGCATAGCTCTGTTAGCTAACGGACTACAGCAGATGGGAAATCCCAAGCTCAAGATTTAACATGAGGAGAATGCCATAAAATGATTTTATTCCAGAGGGTATTTGGTGGAAGGTACACTGTTTGGGCAGATTAGTCTACATTTTTAACTGTACTGTTTTTAAGAGTGTGTTAACATTGCATATTTTTGAAGTGTGCCTCTTAATTTTATATTATTTTTAGCCTGTTACTAGACATGTATGTTTTTGGGTCCACTCATTCTGAGAGGATCAGGTGGGGTACAAATATGTTTTGAAGAAGAAGAAGAAGAAGAAGAAGAAGAAGAAGAAGAAGAAGAAGAAGAAGAAGAAGAAGAAGAAGAAGAAGAAGAAGAAGAAAGAAGAAGAAGAAAGAAGAAGGAGAAGAAGGAGAAGGAGAAGAAGGAGAAGAAGGAGAAGAAGAAGAGTTGGGTCTTATATGCTGCTTTTCTCTACCCGGAGGAGGCTCAAAGCGGCTTACAGTCGCCTTCCCTTTCCTCTCCTCACAACAGACACCCTGTGAGGTGGGTGAGTCTGAGAGAGCCAGTCAAAGACTACTTGGTTCAGAACAGTTTTATCAGTGCTGTGGCGAGCCCAAGATCACCTAGCTGGCTGCATGCGGGGGAGTACAGAATCGAACCCGGCATGCCAGATTAGAAGTCCGCACTCCTAACCACTACACCAAACTGGCTCTCAAGGAGTTCTCATAGGTTCCTTTCCCCTACCCCACGCTGCCGAGCCTGTGATAAAATTAGTGGCCTACCTTTCATGGCCATCGCAAGGAAGCCAGAAAGAGTAAATGTTATTTGCTTTTAATGCACTATATGCATGCTAGATTGTGCTATTTTGGCCAGCTGCTTAATGCCCTAATACATGCATAAGACAGGAATGCCTATTGAATAAAAGCATCTGGTAAGGATATTGGGTTTCTTTTCTGCTTTGATTCCATCTTTCCAGACATGTGGTGTGGCTAATTCTACCCTGAGCTGTACAGCAGGTGGCGATAGGGAAAGAAAGCCGACATTGTTATCAAACAGGATGAACGCTCTCTATTTTTGCTGGTACGTCAATGGAAGCATTAAGCCCTCCCCTTAAGCTTCCTGTGGATAAAGCAAAGGAAACACAGATGATAGAGGAATGGGGGTCTTCAATCGTACTTCCCAAAACAGTTGATCACGCAGATGGGTATCATGGCAGGATGTGGACTGTTGCACACGCCAAAGAAACCCAAACTGGACAGTTGCCCGGTTAAACACGTGATCATTCCGTGTCAGACAACATGTATGGTTCAGACAACAAAGAACAATCTAGTGGTGCAGAGTTATACCCTTCTAAATTCAATGACTTCAGTGAACTAGGAAAGGTTTTAACACTACTTAGGAAAGTGCAGCCAAGGTAAGAGACATGCAATGGCTGACCGGACACACAAGGAGCAGAGAGGAGTGCCAGAATTCTAACACAGTAGAGTGAATTCTTCAGACTGCCGCTGGGAGTTGTCATTTTTTAAATCTGCCCCATGGAAAAATCCCATACTGGTAAAAAAACTTGCACATCAAGGGGGGGAGGGGGAATCTGGCTCAGCCCAGTACTACCTGTGCCAATGTTCTACTATTTTAAGGCAAGGAGCATTCAAAAATATGATCCACCTCCTCTTGCCATCTGAAGTGGTCCCACCTGAGGACGCCATTGTTCTGCTGTTTGGGTCAACTGCACACCCATTCACACCCACCCTCTTGGGTTTTTCAAGTTTGACCCACACATAAATGTTAACTGTCCAGCTGGGATGTGGAGTCGTGTATGTTTGATTACTTACAACATGGCACACATACCACACTTACTGAAAGGTATGTTAGCAAATCTACATTCTATACCTGCAATGCAATGTAAAATTACCCCCAGTCTAAACCCATTCAAATCAATGGGCATTGCATTATTAATGGACTCATACTGCAAGACACATGGATAACTTGCTAAGGGATGGGTTTTTGTGGCAGCATCACAAGAATATCCATGTACCTCCTATGATTCTTTTCTGTACTTGGATGAAAGACTATTAACCAATTTTTTTAAAAAAAATCTGTTAGGAACACCCCGTTTAAATTGATTCAAGGAAAAAGGCACGTTAATTATGCACCATCGCAAGTAATGCCCTAAATTTGCTGCCATGCATTCAGTGACTCTGGTTTTCAGTTCTATAAAAGGGATGCTTGTTTTCCCATCCAAAATTTCATAAACCGCTTCCATGTTTTCCGTTAGCTGAATTCTTTCCTGTGCTCTAAAGACCAAGATGTTTTCACTTCTACTTGTGGGAAAGAGACGTTCCACCCTCTTCCTTGTTTAGGCTGCCCTTTCCTCAACATATGAGCCTCTTGTGGCGCAGAGTGGTAAGGCAGCAGATATGCAGTCTGAAAGCTCTGCCCATGAGGCTGGGAGTTCAATCCCAGCAGCCGGCTCAGGACTGACTCGGCCTTCCATCCTTCCGAGGTCGGTAAAATTAGTACCCAGCTTGCTGGGGGGTAAACGGTAATGACTGGGGAAGGCACTGGCAAACCACCCCGTATTGAGTCTGCCATGAAAACGCTGGAGGGCGTCACCCCAAGGGTCAGACATGACCCGGTGCTTGCACAGGGGATACCTTTACCTTTACCTTTCCTCAACATTTCCAGCTCTTGTCTTTTCACAATACAACTACCAGGATGCAGGTCTACAAGCATTTTTAGTATTGTCTCTTCTTACACTGGGTTTTTAACACCGTATCAGAAGAAAACTGCAGAGTCATGTCTCATTCAGGGCCTTGAGCCTTTCTAACAGCAATGAGTTCCACAGATCTGCAGCACAAACGGGGAGCGGATCCTCCTTCACTCCCTCTTCATGCCACCTAGATCCTCTTTGTATGACTCACTTGACTTGCTGCAGGAGAAAGCATCCTACTCAAAGTGGCAACGCAGGAGAGGGGGGAGAAATGGAAGCTTTTTTTTTTTTCCTTTTAAAAATCCAACTATGGTGTTATTTGTACAAGAAACCAGCACAGGTTTAGTATGCAGATGGTCCCTGGATCACTTCTTGGCATCTTGAAAAGGATAGAGAGCATACTAGAAGGACCCATGGACTGAAACTCAACAGAAGGCAGCTTTCTGCCTTCAAGAACCCGGAGGGGAAGAGTTATAAATATATATATATATATATTACTGGGGGTGCGGATTTGGGGGTCAGGGTTCATTAAATATTGTGCCAGGTCATGCTAGATTGTGGAGAGGGCAGGAGAGGAATCTTCATTTCTTGCATTAGAACTGGGCACATATTATAATTGGGGGAGGGGGGCGCTCCATAAACAGAAGACAAAGCCAGTCTATTGTTATGAACCCTGGCCAGGAAATCGCTCTTGCCAAAGTCTCCAGCTTGTCAAAAAAAAAGCCAAAAGCAGGAAGCTGCGTCCCCACAATGAACAGCGCCCCACAACATCTTCCCCCAGCCAAACCGGGGAGGGGGGGAAAGAAAGAACCGAGCCTCGCATTGTTGTGCATTAGGTGGAAAGGAGGGGACGCGGTTCGGTTATGAGGAAGCCCCCCACCTACCCCCCTGCCCAGCCACCCAAAGGGGGAAAATCCAAGCTAAAGGAGAACTGGAGGGGGGGGGCGCCACGGAAAGGCACCGGGACCAAGAAAGCAGAGCGAGGGGTCGCAGGGCCCAGCCCGGGATGGGGCTCCAGCCAGGCCTGGCCCCAAAGGCTCCCGGGGAGACACTTAACTGTTGCCCGGGGCGCTGGCGGCGGCTGATCCCGGCTCCCCCGTTTCAGGCAGAAGCAGCTTCTCATTGCCCGGCAGGGCGGGGAGCGGAGTAGAGGCAGCAGGAGGAGGAGGAGAAGGAGAGGCGGAGAGGCGGCAGCGAGCGAGCGAGCGAGCGAGCGAAGGAGCGGGGAGAGAGACGGCCTGCGCGGCCCGCAGGAAGACAAGGAGGAGGAGGAAGAGGCGGCGGCGGCGGCGGCCCTTACCAGGCGCGCCCGAGCGAGGCCCCCGGCCCAGTGCGCCCAGCGACGGAGCCGTCAGGAGCCTAGGCCGGCGGCGGGAGCCATGGGCGAGGGCGGAGGAAGCGCGGCCGAGGCGAGCCTGCCTGACGCCGCCTCCGAGGAGACGCCGACGCCGCGGCGCAAGCACAGAGCCCCCTGCCTCCCGGAGCCCGCACTGCCGCTCGCTTCCCCGCCAACAGCGGCCGGGCCGAGAGCGGGGGCTGCCGCACACCCGGGGACCCCCGGCGCGCCATGGCGCACGGGGCCCTTGGCCGGCTGGCCTTTGCGCCCTGGGCGCACGCCCGGGCTGCCTCTCCCCCTCGACCCGAGCCAGGCAAGCCCGGGCGCGACCAGGGACGAGCCGCTGCTGGAGCCCGGGCCGCCCCCGAAGGCGCTCGCTCACCTCCTTCCCGGGGCCGGAGAGGTGCACGCCGTTCAGTCCCCGACACCGAAAGGGCTCCGGGATCGCACCTGGCGATGCAGGGGAGGCGGCAAGGGGAGCTTCCGTCTGGATTCCTAGGCACGTGGACGGGAGAGAGTGTCGGCTTGCAAGCGGTAGCACGTAACTTCCGAACAAGGAAGGCTTGCCTGGGCTGGCTTGCGCCGCAGGCTGCAATCCAACGGGAAGAGGACTCCGTGAGGCTGGCTGCTGAGGAAATAGGCTGGCCGGGGTTCTTTTAGCCCAGTGTTCTGTTTCCAGCAGCGGCCAGGCGGATGCCTCTGGGGAGATCAGTAGCGGGGAAGACACCTCTGGCCTTTAGGGATATACTGCCTCTGAACCTGGAGGCTCTCTGTGCAATTATCATGACAGGCGCGGTGGATAAAGCGCTTCCTGCCTTTATCTAATACTTCATAATGCTCCTTAAAGCAGCGACTGTGAATGTACTCACAATAAATCCTCTCCAACTCCGTAGGACTTTCTTCTGATTAATCATTCATAGACATGGGCTGCAAATTAATGGCTTCCTGGCACACCTCGTGATACTCTCATAGGTTAACTATGTCGGGGTACTTGAAAGGCTGCCTGCTCCCATATGCACATTCTGCCGGGAGGTGGAGGGAGGCCAGTTTGTTGCTGCTCCAGGGTAACTGGCTGGCCACTGTATAAATCAGGATGCTGGGCTACATGGACCAGGGGTACTCAAACTGCGGCCCTCCAGATGTCCATGGACTACAATTCCCAGGAGCCTCTGCCAGCGAATGCTGGCAGGGGCTCCTGGGAATTGTAGTCCATGGACATCTGGAGGGCCGCAGTTTGACTACCCCTGACATGGACCATTGGTCTCATCCAGTAGGGCTCTTGTGTTCCTGTGTAAGGTGAATAGCCATGCAGACCAGGGCCTTTTCTGCTGTGGTGCTCCATCTGTGAAATTTTATTCCCGTATTATTTATTTATCTTTTTTTATACCGCTCTCCCAGTTTGCCAGTGCCTTCTTGGGGAAGGCACTGGCAAACCACCCTGTATTGAGTCTGCCATGAAAACGCTAGAGGGCGTCACCCCAAGGGTCAGACATGACTCGGTGCTTGCACAGGGGATACCTTTACCTTTACCTTATACCGCTCTCCCAGCAAGCCAGCTCACGGCAGTGTCCATCAATATTCCCATGCTTTTACAATGTTGCTTACAGTTATTAACTAGTTTAGAAAAATTAATGTCTGCCTTTTGGCTAAAATTGAGAAAAACAGAACCTTTCCAAGGCAATCGGTACAATAAATTTTATATATCAATAATTTTTAAGGACCAACCAAAAAACATTGACTGACATTCCCCATAATACTTTACAGAGCTGGTGGCCTGCTTATCTATCTATCTATCCATCTATCTATCTATCCATCTATCCATCTATCCATCTATCCATCTATCCATCTATCCATCTATCCATCTATCCATCTATCCATCTATCCATCTATCCATCTATCCATCTATCCATCCATTCATCCATCCATCCATTCATCCATCCATCCATCCATATCTAGATAGATAGATATAGATATAAATTGCTTGATAAGAGTATAAGGAATCAACCACTGAAGAAAAATTGTGAAAACAGAGTATATCTAGAAACCGTTTTGGTTGGTCCTTAAAAAATTATTTATATATAAAATTTATTGTACCAATTGCCTTGGAAAGGTTCTGTTTTTCTCTGTTTATGTTTTGAACCTTCCTTTCTTATATTGTAATTTCATTTTTGCTAAAATTAGCATCGAAGATGGATTTCAATAAAAGGGGGTAAAATAATTTCTATGAGAAAACCCACGAGCATGGCTGCCAGACATCAAACAGCAACACACTCCAATTTTAACAATAAAAGACCCCAAAACCATGAGCAGCAAAAATCAAGGGATCAATTCAGTTTATTTGCCACTAAATATCCACCTGACAAATAGGCTAAAAAGATAACTGGCAGGCCAGAAGTTTAAAAAAAAGTTTCCTGAGGAAGGAAGTTCCACCACAGAGAAAGTCCAGCCACATACAAATCTCATATCTGTAACATAGACCCCAATTTATGACAGCCATTCAATTGTTTTCTTGATTTTATTTGTTGAGTTTTATTGAGGATTTGAATTGTACTTTTGCTTTTTCAAATATTATATTTCTTTAAAGTATTTCAACACTATTTCCCCATGCAAATAGGATCCCCAAGGCAGCAAACATTGAAACAGCATTTCAAATAATAAAGTATATATAAAAAAGCAATTCAATAAAAACATATCGATGGACCAACACACATAACAATACAGTAAAGAAAAAGGGCAGTAACAGTTACTGGGGTGGGGGGGATGCCAAGTAATGCAAAAAAAGTCTTTGCCACCTGGCAGAAGACAACAATGCAGAGAGACAGATGAAACTCCCTAAGGAGGGAGTTTCAAAGTTTTGGGAGTATCATCCACATTTGGTGGCAGAAAACCAAGAGGAAAATGGAGACTAAACTATGCTCTTTTTGTACAAGATGATGATGTCATAAACAAGCATAAAAAAGAACAGGAAGAACAAGAAAGATATATAAGTAGAAATTAGACAATTAAAAAATCAATTATGTTAGAAATGGAAGTGGTTCAGAAAAAAAAATTAAACAAAGGCATTCTGAACATGCAGACAAACCTGGCAGATATTTGGCATACTGTTTTAGGAAGAAGAAAGGAAAAAAGACTAATAACATGTATAAATGAAGAGAACAAGGTTTCAGTCCAGTGGTACCATTAAGACTGACAAAGTTTAATTCAAGATACAAGCTTTTGTGTGTATAAATGAATAAACAAAGGACATCAAACCATATACCATATGCACAGAAAAAGAAATACAAGAACAATATACCAATGCTTTCGGAGGATTCTATAAAAAGACATCTGTTTCCGAAAATGGCATAAGAGAATATTTAAAAGATATCCTGATTACAAAATTATGCCAGAAAACAGAAATCTTACATCTAATAATTCAAGAAATTTCCCAGGCAATAAAAATATGAAAAAGGACAACGCACCAGGCCTAAATGGGCTGACAGCAATGTAATACAAGGAAGAGGAGATGATCAGGGGTGGGGGACGGAAGGTGATTGGCTGGCTGCTGGACAGACAGGCAAGACGGTTGGAGGAGGAGGCACTCAGGGGTGAGACAGCTGCCCTGAGTGGGTGTTAAGTGCTGAGTGGCACTTAAGCCATGAGACACACTCCTTCTCTAAGCCCTTATCAGAAATATATTATGTGGGACAGATATTATCAAGTAGCTGATTAGGGCTGTATGGTGGACAGGATTAAAAATCTATGACAAAGAATAGTAACATTTGAATTAGCAGGCCTAGATGAAGGTTTGCACAATTATTTATTGATTAAGAACTCAACCAAAAGGATCAAAGGAGTCATATAATTAGAGATGGACTTTTGAGCATATGGTTCAAGTGCCAGAACATAGTGAGTCCTCTAAATTTTCTGTTTATGTCTCCAATAGATGTTTGTCAAGATAAGAATGTGATAAATAAAAGTTGCTTTTTAACATATGGCAATAGATAAATGCTCAAGAGACATTCAAGTCCTGGCAAGATATTAGAGATAAATAAATCAGCATTTAATGCCTATTATATTACCAATCAATTTCAAAACAGAGATGACTGATTACAAAACAACAATCATTTACTGAGATGGATATATAAGATTATTTCAGTTTGAAACAAAAGAAAATTGAAAATATGTACGATTAAATGAATGCAGAATTTTAGAATGCAAATACCTATGTAGGAATTGTTACTGCTGGGGAAAATAAATTGTTCATAGATATTAAGAGAAAATTGCTATAAAGGGTTTTTCAGATGGTATATTACTCCAAAGGATATTAAGAAAATGGATGAAAACTATAAAGGAAAATGTTGGAAATGTCAAGATATAGAAGGAACCTTCCCCCGTATGTGGTCGACTTGTAAAACAATAGCAAGATAATATGCAGAATATATTAAAATTTCAATTCTCCATGGAAGCTAAGAATATGCTATTAGGAATATTGCCTAACAAATTACCAAAAGTTTTGGAAGACATAATCGAATGGCAGCAGCTAAAATCATCTGTTGAGCAAAATGGAAATTATACAAATGTCCAAGCTTAGAAGAATGGGAAAATTCAAGACAGCAAATTCCATGCTGACTATGCAATAATGGTGAAATTAACAGCCTATTTGAGAAACAGATCAATTTCAAAATTTGAGGTTGAGTGTTTATTACACAAGCAGGAGACACTTAGAATGAGATACGGTAAATAGTAACAGTAAATGTTTTGTCATTCATATCAATTTATTACAATACAGAAGCAGAATGAAAACGTGTTGGTGTAGTGGCTGGTGGAGTGGTTAGGAGCAGTGACTTCTAATCTTGTGTGCTGGGTTTGATTCCGTGCTCCCCCACATGCCACTAGCTGGATGACCTTGGGCTCTTCACAGCCCTATTAGAGCTGTTCTGACTGAGCAGCAATATCAGGGCTGTCTCAGCCTCACCCACCTCACAGGGTGTGAGGAGAGAAAAGGGAAGGCGATTGAGACTCCTTCTGGTAGAGAAGAAGCGGCATATAAGAACCAACTCCTCCTCCTTGAATATAATGGTATAAGGCAGTGGTTCTCAACCTTTCTAATGCTGCGACCTTTTAATACAGTTCCTCATGTTGTGGCGATCCCTAACCATAACATTATGCAAGTGTTCTTTCACAAATTAAAGCGAAACTGACCAATGGCATGAAGATCCATTGTTCATGATTGTATATAAACTGATTTTTTCTAGGATTTCTCAGTTCAGTTCTGCCTCTTGTCCCACCATGCCGATCTCGCTCTTTTCCGCTGCTCCAGACGAACGCTCTATCTTGATCTACCCTGCAAGGCTGTTGTGTGGATGGCGCCCCCCCCCGGCCAAGCACCTTGCCCTGCCGCGACCCCTGTGAAAGGGTCATTCAACCCCCAAAGGGGTCCTGACCCCCAGGTTGAGAACCACTGGTATAAGGGATTTTGAACAAAAATATTCTTACACAGGTATTCAATTTATTAAGGAATTCAATTTATTATCATTATAATTATGATATTATATAGATGATAATAATGTATAATTATGATTTATTAATTGTTACATATAGTCACTGAAGAAGATTGTGAAAACGGGTGTATACCTAGGAGCTCGTTTTGATACAACTTGACACAACTCCAATAAACTGAATTGCCATCGTCGGTTTAGGATTTTTTCCTTTTGGTGTTTGCAGCTGAAGGGTCTGCTGTATTAAAAGCTGTGGCTGGTATGTGGAAATGATGAAATAGGTAACTCTGAATATGTAGTCATGATGAAATTAATAATATAGCTGTGAAGTACATCCGTTATGAAACTTGAAATTTAAAAAGGTTTGAAATAAGGATTATAGTCATTTATAGAAACTGCCTTGAACATTATAATAAAGTCAATGTTGGGGAGAAATAGCCTCTGTTCCATATACCTAGTAATGTATAACAAATTTTGATATAGATGGTCTCTTTTGTGGGCCCTCTTTTCCTTTTGAATCCATTTTATATTATTACCCTGTATTTAACATTATTAAATAAGAAAAAGATGGATCTCTGAAGTATATCTTTCGTCAATCACAGTGTCCTCCACACCTCCGCAGCAAGGCTGGACCATAGTGCTGGACTGACAAAGTTCTTGAGTAAGCTGACAGAACACACTACTTTGAGGTAAGGTATAGTAAGGAGGCCATCTGAAGAGCAGAGCTGGCACTGGGACAATAACAGGAGAGGAAGGTACGAAAGCTCCAGGCCATGATAGGCTTTACAGGAGACAACCAGTACCTGAATTCACCTCAGAATCAAGGAAGCAGCACTGATGTTGAAGTTCAGTTGTTGTGCATTCCTGGTAGCAAACACTAAAGACTAATCTGCCTGGCTGCTGTCTTTTATGCCAAATGTAGCACCTGGATCATCTTCAAAGGCAGCTCCACACACAGGATGCTATATTAAGCCACCTGAAGTTTATAGTAACATGGATCTGGTAGCTGTGTCAGTAGAGTTGAGAGCCAGCCTATATAAAAGATGCAGGGGGGGTGTATTTCTAGCAGCAATGTCAACCTGCTTTTCCATTGGCAAGGCTGGATTCAGGAACACCTCTATGCTCTACCTGTTCAGGTAAGCCAGAGCTATCCAAGAATGGCAGGTGCAACCCTGGCAACAATGCTATCTTCCCAGACAGCATCACTTCCGTCTTGTCTGCTCCTAGCCTGAGGACCGTCTCATAGATATCTCTCTGGGTCGGTAAGGATTGTTTTTATATTGATAATTTTATGGGAGGATGTGTTTTAGAACCGCATTATATGTCAGGTACTTTGAGCCAGGTGCCTGAAGAGACTGTAGAGCAGGCTTTCTCAGCGAGGGTTTCAGGAAGCCCTGGGGTTTCTTGATGGCTCTGGAAGAGTTTCCTGAATGGGCGGGAATTAATTAATGTTTATATATTTTAATTTGTTAGACATTTATCGGGTGATATGACCATAGATAAGAGCCCCTTGTGGTGCAGAGTGGTAAGGCAGCAGACATGTAATCTGAAGCTCTGCCCATGAGGATGGGAGTTGAATCCCAGCAGCCGGCTCAAGGTTGACTCAGCCTTCCATCCTTCCGAGGTCAGTAAAATGAGTACCCAACCTGCTGGGGGGTAAAACGGTAATGACTGGGGAAGGCACTGGCAAACCACCCCGTATTGAGTGTGCCATGAAAACGCTAGAGGGCGTCACCCCAAGAGTCAGACATGACCCGGTACTTGCACAGTTGATACCTTTACCTTTATGGTAAAGGTTGGTAGGTAAAAAGTAGGTTATATCAACCTACTCACCCCTCCCAAAATGGCTAATGGTGGGTCTGGAGGAGGTAGGAAGGGGAGGGGCCCCAGGTACACATGCATACAGTTATGGTTCCCAACAATATTCTGCCCAATTGTGCCACTATTGGGGCACTATTGGGGTTTCTCAAAACCTGAAGAATGTTTCAGGGCTTTCGGTAAAAATGTTGAGAAAGGCTACTGTAGAGTTTCTGAATAAATAAACCAGTGCACAACAGAAGACAAAAATGACACAGACTGAATTTAGGTGGGGTATAATCATAGAGCATCATAGGTGCAGTACAACCACAAAGAAACACAGGAAGGGTGCAACCGCAGAAAAGACCCTGCCTCTAGCAAGGTAAAAACATGAGGCTTAATTTCCTCATTGAAATCAATGGGAGTGAGTCTGATTCAGCAAAGGAGTTCCTCTGTGCTCAGCAGTTTGGGGGCTTTGGAACAGAGCCTTCCTGATAATCCCAAAAATGCAATTTCGATTTGAAAAACGGAAATTGCCGTTTTCCTCACTGCAGCATCCTGAGACTATCAGAATGGCAATCTCTCTCTCTCTGTCTTTCACTCTCCTCTCCCCCCATCCCTCTTTAGTATGGAGAGTAATTTTAAGACAACAATGTTGCCTGCCGGAGGTAAGAAATATATGCCCCATACATAATAGATGCCCCCAACGCCCCATTAAGAGATGCAAGAAGCTTCCTCAAACTGGATTAAAAAAAAAAATCCTGGCACACGTTCTAGAGTGATAATGCTCCCCCACAGATGGGCTGTTTCTAAGACAGTCTTTAGTGTAATAATATTTTTTATAAACCTCCCGTTTCAATAAGAGCCAGCAGCAAAGGGAAATCCGTTGTTTCCCAAGGAAGAATCTAAGCGCTACTTTGCAGCCAGAAACCATCTCTATGCATATTGCAAACATATGTTTTTTTGTATGGCATGGGAGCCTGGTCCACATCATGCTCAGTTCCCCCCTCTGCTTCATAGGGACTAGCTGCTTCTTCATCAGCTTGGGCGGGCGGGGGGGGGGGTGGAACAGAATGTGTTCTTTGCTTCCTCTTTTCTCTCCTTGGATAGTATTCAAGACTTATTCGGAGCAGGGATGACCAACTGTTCCTTTTCATTCGCCCTCCCCCTGTTCTTTTTTACATTTGGCAACTGTTTCGATTCTGTTTTTTACTGTCGGTATTTACATATTTTTGTTCTCTGTTCAGTATGCATGTGACACACAATTTGAAATGGAGTCTGCAGAATAATGAATTTGCTTGGGCAACAGGTCAGGGATCATATTGGAAAGGGAGCGAGCGAGCATGCTGCAGTGGTGAAGAGCAACAGGAATCCGATCCGGAGAACTGGGTTTGATTCCCCACTCCTCCTTCACAGGAACGGGCTCGGTGACTTTGGGCCAGTCATAGTTCTCTCAGAACTCTTTCACCCCATCTATTTCACAAGGTACCTGTTATGGGGAGAGGAAGGGAAGGTTGCTTTGAGACTCCTTAAGGAGACAGAAATGGGGTATTAAAAACCAGCTCTTCACATATATAGCCGATTTCGGGTCACATGGAAAACGCGGAGGGGGAAGACACGAAGCACACCGGTTATGCACAGGATGGGACGCAACGGCGGCAAAACCCAGAGTAACCAATTATGCACGTGGCGACCCCGGCACCGCTTCTGGTTGCACCCCGGTCACCCAGAAGCTGCGCTTTCTTCCACGTTTCACTAACGCGGCTTTTTCAGCAGCATGCACCGAATCTGCGGCCGGTTGGAGCCGGCTCCGTGCGTTATCGGTGATTTTAGTCGCCGCCATTCCACCCCGAATGTGCGTTATTCCCCCCGTGCATAATGGGCGTATATGAAGCAAGCATTTATCCATCCCCTTGTCCCTTCTGCTGTTGGTTTGATAGCAGGGTTTTTGTTTGCCTGCTGTCTTTTTACAGGTTCCTCCCTACCCATTAGTTATTGTTTAGTGTTTTATTGATACATTTTTATTGTATCATGAGTACTTTGGAAACGTATTTGTGAGAGGCAGCATTTAAATAATTGAAGGAAATAATCATATCACAGAACAATATGTGTGAATGTTTGATGAGAGTCTTGCACAATGTACAAAACACCATGTTCTGACTGTTCCCTGACATGCTTCCCCAAATGTGGCCAGTCTTTCCTGTACAGTTTTCTTCCCTTTCTTTGACAGAATAACTTCCCATAGAGATTAATGGACCTCTTCGTTCTTCCCAAGCTCTTTGAGACAGCACCCACATCCCGAGTGGCAAGTTTACAACTCTAATTATTCTTACTGTTGCTCCTATCAGTTTTTATCTTATCCTTCCTAGGAGCTCATGGAAATATACGGGATTTTCCTCTCCCCTGTTTTATCATCACAACAACCCTGCGAGGCTGAGGGAATGACTGACTCAAAGCTGCCACAAGCCCCCAGAGAAGTGGCGGGATATAAATCCAAAAATTAATCAATAAATCAGTCAAAGGAAGGAAGGAAGCAAGCAAGCAAGCAAGCAAGCAAGCAAGCAAGCAAGCAAGCAAGCAAGCAAGCAAGCAAGCAAGCAAGCAAGCAAGCAAGCAAGCAAGCGAGGAGGGGAGGGGAGGGGAGGGGAGGGGAGGGGAGGGGAGAGGAGAGGAGAGGAGAGGAGAGGGGAGAGGAGAGGAGAGGAGAGGAGAGGAGAGGAGAGGAGAGGAGAGGAGAGGAGAGGAGAGGAGAGGAGAGGAGAGGAGAGGAGAGGAGAGGAGAGGAGAGGAGAGGAGAGGAGAGGAGAGGAAGTTAGTTCATCTGGCAAGTTTCATGGATTCAGCTTCAGATTTCCCATCAGGACTGTGAGCCTCCAGGTGGGGCCTGGAGATCTCCTGCAATTACAAGTGACCTCCTTGTAACCCAGCTACTGAGTCTGGTCTCCAGTTCTGCCCTTTCCTGGCTCTTTTCTGGACAGCTTTCTGGGCCTTGTTCTGACGTACCTTTGACTATCCTGCTGTTCCCTCTGCCCGACTGAAAAATAGCATTCCATCATATCATCCATGTAGTCAACCAGAAATGTGTATGAATACCACTTATCATTAGCTGCCAGCCCCTGTTATGTTTTCATGGATGTTTGGTAGAGTTAACCATTGATGGAGCAAAATTACAACTGGGGGTGGGGAAGAAACAATGCTGTATCTCTGCTGGACAGCTCCTGATGTTCTGCTGAGGCTGTGGTCCTGACTTTGGCCAACTTCTACAGTGCAGCCCTCCAAAATCCTGCAAGCCTCTGCATCCTGCATGATCTTTAGAAGAGAAGCATGCATTAGACCCCGGTTCTAATCCTGGTGTCCACAGATCTCTAGTAGCAAGGCTGGACAAAGACCTGTATGTATGTATGTATGTATGTATGTATGTATGTATGTATGTATGTATGTATGTATGTATGTTGCAAACTTAAATGGACTCCGGGGAATGGTAGAGGACAGGAAGGCCTGGAGGATCATTGTCCATGGGGTCGCGATGGGTCGGACACGACTTCGCACATAACAACAACAAATGTATGTATGTATGTATGTATGTATGTATGTATGTATGTATGTATGTATGTATGGATGGATGGATGGATGGATGGATGGATGGATGGATGGATGGATGGATGGATGGATGTAAGTATGTATGTATGTATGTATGTATGCATGCATGCATGCATGCATGGATGGATGGATGGATGGATGGATGGATGGATGGATGGATGGATTGGATTGGATTGGATTTATGGCTCATGGAAACCAGCTCGCAGCAGTCACACAAAAAATCCATACAATAAAACCCCATTAAAAACCCCAATTTGTACAATACAACAATAACAGATGGCAAGAAAAACCATAGCCCTTCTTAAAACAGGAAGGCCCTTATGAGGGCAGCATGGGGGTAACCAAAATATTTGGTGTCAAGATGTTCAGGCACCAATGGCAAGGGGGATCCATACCATCTGCTCTAGCACTGCCCCCAAATATAGACCTGGCAGAAGAGGTCCATTTTGCAGGCCCTACGAAAAGTGGATAGCTCTCCAAGGGCCTGCATCTCCTCCGGGAGCTCATTCCACTAGGTAAGGGCCAGGACCAAAAAAGCGCTGACCCTGGTTGAGGCCAGGCAAGCATCCCTGGGGCCAGGAATGATCAACAAGTTGGTGCCTGCAGAGCTCAAGGCCCTGCAGGGGACATAGGGCAAAAGAGCCTCTCCCAACCTGTCCATATTACTATGACAGACATTTACTGAAGTTTACTCAAACCATCGAGTCCGTTTTGTAGTTGACCAGAAATGTGCATGGGAAACCAGGGTTTGCACACCACACCAAAGGAAATGACACTCCATGTATGCAAGTCCTTCTTTCTGTGCTTTTGTTTTTACTACAATACACAGAATGCCTTCCCCAAAATGCAAGGAAAGCAGTTGCAGAATGCTCCTGCGCTATTTATGTATTAAGGATCATAATATTTAAGCACTCAAGCTGTAAAGCCATGAACTGGTTTTCCCTGCCAGACTCAGCAGTCTCCTAACAGCTGTTGGTAAAACAAGTTTATAAATTGTTCGTAAATTCCTTCAGAGTAATTGCCGACTGCACTTTGGGAAGTGGAGGAGGGTGGAATTGAACGAACCCCTGGGTTTTAAACTTGTTATATGCATTCCTAACCCAGCCCAAAAGACAGATTCCCTGATTTGAGAAGTGCCATCTTTGCATGGAACACTGGGCAATTTCTCTTCTGTATCAGGCTGCCTCAAAAGGGTTTATTTAGGAGTTTCGGAAACCTTGCAGGCAGGTCAGAAATTGTGTGGGCTTCCTCAGTAATGCAGAACAACCCACCCGTGGGATGCCCAAGAGTTCCTTGTTTGGTTTCTTTTTATAATCCTGTTTTTGTCAGCCCTTTTGGTTCTCCAATTTTTGCTCTTGATTTTGTGGATTCCTTTGCATTGCGTCCATATGTTGCAAGGTTTACTTAAGCAGCATATATGATCTCTATTATATGCACAATAAATGTTACAGAGTGAAAACCTAAAAAAAGTTATACCTTTCTTATCACCATTGACTTCATTATATTTAGAAAACTGTAAGATTGCTGAGGATTGCACATACATAGGCAATATACACATAGTGCCAATTTATTGATGCACAAATACAATTATTAAAAAAAGAGTACATTTTCTGGGGTGAAAAAAATCTGGTGTGGGAAAACAGCCAATAGCAACAAACCAAAATATTGTGGGTTTGGTTCGCACAAGGGAGAAGGAAATTCATAGAATCAGAGTTGGAATGGACATCCAGGGTCATCTAGTCCAACCCCTGCACAATGCAGGAACTCACAACTGAAACAGGGATCTCCTGATCCAGCTAGCAGGGATAAGAAAGCCCACAGCTTACCTGCATCTGCAGAGACCTTTTATTTCAGAAACATGAATTAAGGTTGGTCACTGGGGAGAGGAAAAGTTTATTTATTTTCAAATGTATGTGTTGCCCTTCCCCAAACGGTCAGTTTCACTGAAGGTTTCCCGTTTTGCTTGGTTGGGTGAGTTTTTATTTCTTTGGCTTGCTGGTTGGTTGCATGGACTTATCTGTCCTTTATAATCCAGCTCAGAGGCCCTGTCCTCAGAGGCCCTGTCCAGAGAGCCAGTTTGGTGTAGTGGTTAGGAGTGTGGACTTCTAATCTGGCATGCCAGGTTCGATTCTGTGCTCCCCCACATGCAGCCAGCTGGGTGACCTTGGGCTCGCCACGGCACTGATAAAACTGTTCTGACGGAGCAGTGATATCAGGGCTCTCTCAGCTTCACCCACCCCACAGGGTGTCTGTTGTGGGGAGAGGAATTGGAAGGCGAATGTAAGCCGCTTTGAGCCTCCTTCGGGTAGGGAAAAGCGGCATATAAGAACCAACTCTTCTTCTTCTTCTTCTTCTTCTTCTTCTTCTTCTTCTTCTTCTTCTTCTTCTTCTATGTGCCCCCACCTTCAGAAGTAAGGCATCAGGGACAACCGGGCACAGGGCTTCCTCATTGGTGGCACCCTGACTATAGCATTTTCTTCTCAGCAGTATTCAGTTGGTGCCTAATTTGAGGTGCTAGGCTGAAAGGCTAGTTGATTCTCCTGATCTTTTAATGTATGTAATCCATACATCTCTCATTTTGACAATTAGGGATGGTTTTAAACTTTCACTCCAGTTGTTTGTTACCTTGGGCACTCGAAAATAAAAGTCAGGGTCACGGCTCTGTATTCTTACTCCTTCATAATATATTTTTCTTGGCATGTGGTTGTTGCTACTTTCATTTTAGGTCACCTTTCCAACTATCTGAGCCAGCTTACCATGACAGCCAAAGATTTTGATGCATTCATAATTTTTTAAAAAGATCTAAATCAATTGAGTTCCAGATGCATAAGCTGGTTGCTGACCAAAGACTCATCAGAAACTGTTTTCCATTTCCTTCCTAAGTGGAACAGAGACTAGCCTTCCTCTCCTCCCCAGAGGGTAAGCACAGAAGAGCAAGCCTTATTTAAGCCTTCCCACACTGCTCTCACATGTCATGCCGGTGGCAACTATGGCCCAGCCAGTAAGGCATGCAAAGCTGACTTCCTTGGCTCCAACCACAGGTACCCTGATATGCACCCTTTTTGCAAATCTTTGGCCATAACCTGAAAACATTTATTCCAGAAGACCCTTTTCAATGTATTTATCTAAAAAGTGTTTGTATTCACATTTCTCTGAAGTGAATCCAAAGCGCCATGAAAAAAAGCGGTGTGTGAAATTCAAATACTGTCCTTTTATTGGCAATGTATAACTTTTTGTTCCATTATGATTGCATATTATTGTCTTTTCCATTCTGTAAGTTTCCTTGGGATGGGGGTGCTCATTTGAAACAACAAGGCGGCATATAAATCCTTCAAATATATAAACAGACAAGCAGCCCAGCATTTGCAAAACCCTCTTTGCAGCTCATCCGCCTCGGAAAGCCAACGTTAGGCCGAGGGTTTCATACCAGGCCCCCAAGGGCTGATTGGCCACCAATAGAGCATATGCACAACTAAGAATCTGGGCCGATTAACAAGCCGCTTCTTCCAGCTGATAATTGCTTTCGGCCGTTAACAACGTGTTAACATCCTCCCCCCCCCCCCTCCTCTCAAGCAGAACATACTGTCACCAAAAGCAAAACTTGTGCCTGGGCTCAAGCCCAAGGACACCAAAAGGGAAGCATTAGATGCTCATCTTTATGTTGAGCGAGGCCTTTCCTGGCATTGCTGCAGCCTCGAAACCAGTGGGTTTCCCCTCCCCCTTTCAATTCTGCTCGCAACATGGAAACAGCTGTCTATAAAACACAGTTACGGAGTGGTCCCTAGCTCGTGACAAAAAATGGGCAGTCAAGCGTGGCCTTTCTGTGTTGGGGGACGATGTACCTGTTGAATTTTAGCCTGTCACACAGTCATTATGGCAACTTTAGGTGTGAACATTGCCCAGAATACTGGAATCCTTGCATAAACTATATATTCTCCAAAAAAGGTAAAATAAAAACTTAGTATGTGTTTGGTTTAGGATTGCCTGCTCCACCTGCCAGATCCAGCTTGGGTAACTCTTGGGTATTTTGGGCTGGAGCCTGGAGAGGACAGGGACCTCAGTGGGGCACCACGCCATAGAATCCACCCCCCCCCCAAAGCATCAATTCTCTTGAGAGAATCTGATCTCTGTAGTCTGGAGTTGAGCTATAATTCCTGGGGGTCCCCAAGTCCCACTTGAAGGCTGGCACCCCCAGTTTGCTTCTAGAACACAGTGGTCTTCAACAAGAGGAGGGGCACCAAGAATTGTTTCGGCACCTGCATGCTTCTTGCATTGCAGGGAGAAAGGAGCTTACTGAACAACAAAGTGCTGAGCTCATCCAAAGCAAACGCATGGCAGCCATGTGCCCCCGGCTTGGCTACAAACGCAGACTTTCTCAGGTCTCTGGGCTTGGCAACTTTTCTCTGAAACTGCTGGTAGCAACCCTTCTCATTCTTTGGAAACTGAAAACAAATAGCTGAATCCAAATGGCAGCCATTTTGTGACAGGCCGGGCCTCCCATGATAGCCATTTCATAGTAGCAGACAGAACCCCAAATTGCCCACTGACCCAAATTTCCCAGCCTGGAGCCAGCTGCCCGAATTGTAAGCACCATACCAGTTTGGTCACCATCAGGCATGAGACAAGAAATGAGGAGCAAGAGGTAGGTGGGCCAGGAAGTCTTGGGAAGCATTAAAAGGTTAGACCAGGGGTAGTCCAACTGCGACCCTCCAGATGTCCATGGCGTTCGCTGGCAGGGGCTCTTGGGAATTGTAGTCCATGGACATCTGGAGGGCCGCAGTTGGACTACCCCTGGGTTAGACCAAGATGATTTGTGCTGGATGTTGAACAGGATGGAATGGGCCCAGTGTTTTCAGCTCTCCCGAGGAGATGCAGTTAGGGTTACCAGCTCTAGGTTGGGAAACACCTGGACACCTTGAGGGTGGAGTTGGGAGTGGGCTGGATTTGGGGTGGGGAGGGACCTCAGTGGAGCATACTGCTATGAACTCCACTCTCCAAAGCAGCCAGTTTCTCCAGGAGAACTGATCTCTGTCATCTGGAGATGAGCTATAATTCCAGGAGATTTATAATTCCAGTCCCACCCAGGGACCAGCATCCCTTGTATGCAGTGTGAGTCTACTGTGCAGGAATGTGTGATCCCTTCAAGGGTAACAGAGTCGTGACAGCAGGAGTTTTCAGGAACCAGAGTCCTCCTTGACCAGTGCATGAAGTGTAAAAGCCGGATGTATCAGGAGAACTCTCTGCAGCAGTGGGGCGGGCTGATGGTGCCAGAAACCATGGCCACTTTGACAGCATGATGTCACTTCCAGGGTCACCACAGAAGTGACATCTCCCCATCAAAGCTAAAGCACCCCATCATTCCCTCCCCCCCTGCCCCGGTCCCCTCCTGAATGCTATCTGGCATCTCACAGCCTGCCCGACTTCACAGGGGTTTTGTGAGGATATCACTTAGAGAAGCTGCTTTGGGTTCTGACTGGAGATAAAAGCAAAGTATAGTTATCGCAGTAAATATATCATCCCGTTGGCAGAAATATATACACGTGAGAGTAGAAGCAGAAGAAGGGTGCGGCAGAAGGCGGAAATGTGATTGTAAAAGGAGACAGTCAAACAATCCATAAGAGAGGTGTTTTATATTACTCTTCTAAGAACATCTGAAAATAAGATTGCTCGCTCTTCACCACATCTCATCAAACTGTTCTTCAAGCTTGTTTCCCCCATCTGCAGGGCCTCGAAACTTGTTCTTTCTAAAACTGAATGAATGCTGAAGTTCTCAGGCAACAGAATTTACAGCAAGCAACACATTATGTTGGTGGGTGAGTCCGTCCTTCCTTCCTTCCTTCCTTCCAGCATTTTGTACTGGTGTCGTATGATATACACAGCCATGGGCCCACCACATAGGGCTTTCTTATCTCCCTCCCATCTTGTCCTCGTTGGTACATTACACTCAAACTCCATGGGATCTCACCTCAGCTGTATTCAAAGCCGTTGTCTGGCCTCATCCTGTGGAGATCTCCATATCCTTTAAGCTGAAAACGCCAACCCCTGTGTCCTCCCTTGATATAAACCAAACTACACCAATCAATATCATTTTTAAAATAAATGCCTTGCCAATGCCATGCATTTAGAGAAAGGCTGTCATAAATATTCAACCAAGCATAAATCGTGCCTCCCCCCTTTAAATATGAGGAACAGGCTTTGCCATTCTTCACTCTTAATAGATGCCTCAGCCATTGATCAGAGGCTGCCTTGTTAGTCTCTGGTGAGAAGCTTCCCTTCTAGCCTGGCAAGTCTGCAATTATCACCCCCTTGATATACCCAAACCCCACCCCCCACCCCCACTCCTGGTCTGGATTGACTTGCTACCAACAGGCTTCCAAGTAACTCTTCCCTCCTTTTCTTCAGTTCCCGGGGGCACCTGACAAAGCCAAGTTGAAGTGGGGACTGACCACTAGCTTTAAAGAAAGATCTGGCCATTTTATGAAAGGAGAACCATATCAGTCAAGACAGCCAAATTAAAGCAAACCACGTACAGAACAGAGAAGTGCATAGCTGTAACAACTTCCCATGTTGATGCCCGCTGGGATCCCCCAGTTTTACAGCTCATCCCCCTGGAGAAAATGGCTGCTTTGGAGGGTGGACTCCATAGCATTAGACTCCACAGAGGACCCTCCATGTCCCAAATCCTGCCCACTCCCAGCTCCACACCCAAAGTCTCCAATTATTTCCCAACCCAGAGCTGGCAGTCTTCAGGGCATTTCCGCACATCGGTCTCCCACCATTTTTATTCTTAGGCCACACTGTCTTTCATAAAACGGCACCCCAATTGGGCTGTGCTTTATTGTTCATTATGCTTAAGCTCGGGATAGAGAGATCAGGGTTCCCAGGTCCGGATTAGGCAACACCTGAAGATTGAGGGGAGGGAGATTCTCAGGAGGAAGGCGCTTAGAATTATAGAGTTGCAAGGTACCTCCTGGGTAATCTAGTCCAACCCCCTGCACTATACAGGACACTCACCTCCCTATCGCTCATCCACTGTAACCTGCCACCCCCTTGAACCCTCACAGAATCAGCCTCTCCATCAGATGGCTATTTAAAAATCTCCAAAGTTGGAGAATCCACCACCTCCTGAGGAAGCCTGTTCCACTGAGAAACCACTCTGACTGCTCTAATTGGGGAAGAGAGGGATTTCAATGGGGCATAATGCCATGGAGCCCACCTGGCAAAGCAGCCATTTTCTCCAGGTGAACTGATCTTTGTCTCATGGAAATCAATTGTAATAGCTAGAGGTTGCCAGCCACTCCCTGGAGGTTGGCAAACCTAGGAGAGATCTGGGTTCAAATTCCCACTCAGCCATGAAGCTCACCTGATGGCTATAGGCCAAGCGTTCAGGCTGAGCTACCTCATAGGGTTGTTCTGATTACAAAACAGATGGGAAAGGAAGCGTGACAAAAAATAGGGGGGGGGGAAGAATGACAAAAGTGGGATGAAATGTTATATAGAAATAGAAAAGATTATTAACTGGGTATTAATGAGTATATTCTGTGAGACAGTGCTAATTTAACAGAAATGGCTCTTTTGGGAGACCAAATCTCTTGCTACAGCTTAGATTAGCTTTCCTTGGCTTATTCACATTGAGAAACCCCTGAAACATTCTTCAGGTTTCAAGGTACCCCAGAAGTGGTGTGATTGTGCAGCATATGGTTGGGAAGCACAGCTGTGGACACACCCATCTGGGGCCCCTCCCCTTCCCACCCCCTCCAGGCCCATCATTGGTCATTTTGGGAGTTGGCGTCAGGTTGATATGACCATATATACCACCTGATAAATGTTCAGCAAATTAAAAAAAAATCTAAACAATTAATTCATTCCCACTCATTTGAGAAACCTTTCCAGGGTTGTCAAGAAGCAGCAGGGTTTCACAAAACCCTGGTTGAGAAATGCTGACTTAGATTAAGGAGCCAGGCCCACAGTTAATGATTGCTGGGCTATCAATTGGAACTTCATTGCCTCTTCTTCTTCTTCTTCTTCTTCTTCTTCTTCTTCTTCTTCTTCTTCTTCTTCTTCTTCTTCTTCTTCTTCTTCTTCTTCTTCTTCTGCCATTGTGAGAAGCGGCTTCCGGTCTCTTCACCTTTGCCCCATGCGTGCTCCACTGTCTCTAGTAATCCAGAAAGTGTGCTAATTCTTATCGAACAAAGAATCCTGCATAGACAGCTGTTTTACAGCCAACGTTCTTATGCCCAGCGATATCAAACTGGTAACTTATTTTTCTAGAGTTTAGTTGGAAGGGTCGGGATTCTTGGGGGTGGGAGGTGTTTCAGTCCCCTCCCAGCTTCCTCTGACTTCTCCCTTTGGTGCTGGAGACAGCCGAGCGGCAAGCGCAGGAGGCCAGAGAGCCACGCGACGGCCTGGCTGGACAGCCGTGGAAGGCAGCGTCATAGGGTTACTATTTATCTAAACGCGAGCCGAGTTGGCACTCACATCTGGCGCCTGGCACTTATTGCAATTATTTATGATTTCCACCAAGATTTAAAAGCTCATCGTCGGCCTTGTAATGCAGTAACTGATTGCACGGCTAATGTAATTAAGAAAAGATTATGATGTCCACGTGGCGCGGCAGATGGTGGCGTTCATTGCAATCGGCAACGCACAACTGGCAGGCAACCGCACAAGGGCAGCGAGGCACCGGCAGCTGGAGCACAACTTTGCCACCATCCATTCGGAAATCAAGGAGGAGGGAAGGGAAGAGGGAAGGGAAAAGGTGGGCTGCCCCTATTCCCACGCAAGACTGCCCATGAAGGACTCCCACGCAGACAGGAGGGGACAGTCTGGCCTCCTAAGAACTCCCACTCACTAGGGATGTTTTGCAGCTAGGGATGACCATCCCGAGGTGGGGCCTGGGGATCCACTGGAATTATAGCTCATCTCCAGACTACAAAGATCCATTCCCCTGGAGAAAATAGTGTCTAATACTCCACTGAGGTCCCACTCCTGGCCCCACCCACAAAATCTCCAGGTGTTTGGCAAGCAGGAGCTGGCAACCCTATGTGAAACGGGCGGATGTAATTCCAAGACTCTCAACACCATTGTAGCCATTAGGAACGATTCTGCAGGTCTCTTTCTGCACCAGTGTCTCTGTCCCTTGCCAAATGGTGTCAAAATGGTGTCAAAATGGCATCTGGGAAATTATTGATGACACCAATGGAAAGTAGTCAAATCATATATAATTTGTTAAATATTTATTGGATGATATGACCATATATGGTCATGTTGATCTGCCCTCCCCCTCCCAAAATGGCCAATGAGAGGCCTGGAGGGGATGGGAAGGGGAGGGGCCCCAGGTGGGTGTGTCCACAGCTATGCTTTCCAACCATATTCTGCACGATTGCGCCTCTTCTGGGTTCTCTCAGGCGGTTCTCAATGATAAAAAAGTTGAGAAAGGCTGCTCTATTTACATGTTGAAACTTTATTGCACTAGGCCATAGGCCATTCGCAAGCTTGATTTACTTGATACTTGACTCTGAATGTAAGAGGACACCCCTTCAAAATATTAAACAAAAAAAAGTTAATGGGCATTACTGTAATTCAGGGGTAGGCAAACTGTGGCCATCCAGATGTCCATGGACTACAATTCCCATGAGCCCCTGCCAGACATCTGGAGGGCCACAGTTTGCCTACCCCTGCTGTAACTTGTACACAAATGTAAGGTGACCCCTTCTTCTTCTTCTTCTTCTTCTTCTTCTTCTTCTTCTTCTTCTTCTTCTTCTTTTTTTGATGGCATACTTGTGAGAAAAAAAACACCCTCATTTTACATGGAAGTAAATGTGGCAGTCCTTGATTCTCATCCCTTCTACTCACACATATCCTGGAATCAGCCTGTTCTTCAGAAGGGTATACTCAGAAGAAAGAACAGTGCCTTCCCCTTGGCAAAGGAGGCCAGAACTCCTGCACGTCCCATACTAGTGCAGAACAGTGAATTTCAAGAGATGCATCATCTCACCCTAGCGTCACAGTGATAGGACAATTGCTCCTTTCTGAAATGTCTTTCTATGCAGTTACTCAATACAGTGATGTCGCACAACTTCCAATGGTAATACAGTGATGCAGGGAGCTATGAAGTTACTCTTTAGACATGGGCTGCAAGTTAATTTGTGGCTTCCTATTCCTTCCCACTTACTTCCTTTACCCTTGCACATAATTGTGTCCAAAACAAGCTAAATTGGAACTAATACCATAGGCCAGGACTGTATGGAAGGCAGCTTGCCAGCTCACCAACTAGTAGGGCTGCCAGGTGCTGTGCCCAAAACTGACATACTGGCACAAAAGAAGATGGCATTTAGCAGTTTTCTCCCATATCCACCCTGTGCTGTAGCAGGCAATGCCAGTGATTAGGCAAGCCCTACCTTCTATAGCAAGAGCCTCTTGTGGCACAGGGTGGTAAGGCAGCCGGCATGCTGTCTGAAGTTCTGACCATGAGGCTGGGAGTTCGATCCTAGCAGCCGGCTTAACGTTGACTCAGCCTTCCATCCTTCCGAAGTCGGTAAAATGAGTACCCAGCTTGCTGGGGGGTAAATGGTAATGACTGGGGAAGGCACTGGCAAACCACCCCGTATTGAGTCTGCCATGAAAACGTTAGAGGGCGTCACCCCAATGCTTGCACAGGGGATACCTTTACCTTTACCCTCTAGAGCAGGCAATTACCCACCACCCAACACCCACTGCTTGAATGAACAGCATGGAGAAAATAAGGGGAGGGGAGGTGAAATAATGTGTCAATGTTACTTCCAGCTAAATCCTGGAAATGATGATACTAAAACAATTAAGATTCTAACGCTCTCTATAAAAGGTAACATTGAGCCGGCTGCTGGGATCAAACTCCCAGCCTCATGGACAGACAGCTTCAGACAGCATTTCTGCCGCTTACCACTGTATGCCACAAGAGGCAAAATCCTAGAGTGCAAATGATGTCACTTCCGAATTTTAGCCAGAAGTGATGTTGACATGTACCCCTCTCCCCCCCCCAAATATCATGCCTCGCAACTCTGTTTAAATGGAAGTAAGCCTAATCAGGTCTCCTCAGAAGTAAGTCCCATGTTATTCAATGGTGCTTCTTCCAAGGTAAGTGTCCCTGGGATTGCTGCCATTGGATGAAATGAAAAATGGAATACCCCAAAAGAACACTATTGGAGTAACTGCCAGTGGCATCACCCCTCCAGAACTCACTCTCGTGAACATGTACGCAGCAAGCCTTTCTGTGAAATCTGCGTTCTTTCCTGTTGCCGGGATCCCAGAACTGCAAATTCCAAAGATCCTGGGAAATGTAGTCTCCCAGTATTTACTACTGATGTCAGGAGCTGTGAGGATAAAAACCGAGCAGGGGACAGCCCTTGGCTATACAGAGGAATGGCAGAATTTCTTTCAAAATATCACAAATGAGTAGAAGAAGCCTCCTGCAATCCAGCCTGTTTGCCTTTCTCTTCCTCCCCCCTCCTTTCTTGGTTTAGCTACCGCTTCCCACTGATCCTTGTGGTTCCAAGTGATGCTCCTAGGGTCCTACTGTGAGCCAGGGGCATTTCTCTTATTTCGGCAAAAATTGCAATAGACAAGGCTTATTGTCTTGGCAGGAGTCTCAAAAAGATATAGGTTAGAAGTGTCTGCCGTTCTGCATTGGGTGCTGTTGGTGTTGAGTCAAGAGCTGGCTATTGGAAAGATCGTCTGCGAGTCATCACTGAACCCAGGATTTCATAGGCCTCTTCCACTGTGCTAGCTGCTAGCCTGTCTTTTATGCCCTTAGGTGGCTCCTGTGTGGATCTTACCACCTCTTTAATTGTCAGCAGTAAGTAGTTTGCTGTTGTGAATGAGCTCCCCTTCTCCCCCTTCCGTGCAGGTTTGTTGTGCTTTGCAGTCTTCTGCTAAAGTGTTTTTGCCAGAGGGGCAGCCATTTGGCCATCTCCAAAGCATTTCTTCTCCAAGGCCTCCGGCAAGATTGTGCGTGCTAAAAGGAATGCTCTTCTCTGCCTGTGTGCCCTGGGACTTCATCGGGGAATGGTGGGCCAAAGGAATTATGGGAGGAGATTCAGGGATGACAGTTTAATGCTGCACAGATGTGGATCTTCTTTAAAAAAAAAAAAACCCTGACTCTACTCGCGTGGAAGCTGCAGAATTAACTGTTTCACTTCAGTTCTTCCATGGTGCTATTAAGATTTAACTAGGGACAGGCAGACTTCTCAGCACTGGAAATAATGCAGAGTTGGACATCCAGGAACTGGTCAGGATTACAGATTACTTTCTGTGTGTCCTCTGAGGTCCAATCTGGATTGGGCAGACTTTATCACTATCTCTAGATTTACTTTGAAAAAGAGCTGTCCATGCAATACAGACATGACAAAAGATCCCAGATGTCAGTTTGTCTTTGAAAGGTAAATTACCTGGGTTTAAAGTCCCAGCTCGGATCGGGGTGATGTGGAGGGGGAAGGGAGGCTTTAGCCTTTCAAGTCCCTCCTCCATTCATGGCTTTTTTGACCAAAAGTGCACACGCTACTGTTATTAGTTCCTTCAAGTGGGGGCGGAAGCTTTTAAAATTACTCATCAGTTAAGAACATGGAATATCAATCCATGGCTTCAACGTGGCAGTTTGGTAACCCAAAATTTCAGAGAGGAATTTTGAGGAGGAGAATTTCAGAACCACCATTTTGATGGAAACCTCCAAAGCAGCTTACAATAACAACAGAAGGTTGCAACTTGCAAGACAATGACAGTAAGCTACAAAATGGTCATTTATCTGTCAAAGTGACAGATGTGAAATGTGAAATCAAAGGGAAACAACTAGCAGAGTTATTTAATCAAAACCAAAATCTCCCCAACAATGAAAATGTAGATTGTAACCTTCTTGAGGCAGAGACCTAGACCTGCCATTCTGCTTCTATGTTACTCTGTAATGTTCCACGTGCCCTGACCAACCAAGCTAGCTAGATCTCATCAGACTGGAAGCTAAGCAGGGTCGGCTGTAGTGGGAGACCAGCAAGGAAGTCCAAGATTGTGATGCAGAGGTAGGCAATGGCAAGCCACCTCTGAATATCTCTTGTCTTGAAAACCATGACAGGTTGCCATGAGCTGGCTGTTATTAGATGGCACTTTCCACCCTCACCAATGTTCCATGTACACTGGTGGCATGCATAAAGAAACCCAGTGGCTATGGATTCATGGCTACTGCAGTGCCTGGGCTTACCCAGTTTCTAGCCATAATAATGGGCCTTGAACTGAAAACCCAGGAAAGTGCAGCAGATCCTAGAAGATGGGGCATGAGAGTAGGGCTACCAACTCAGGGAGGGAAATACCTGGAGATTTTGGTTGGTCAAGCCTGGATTAGATAGGGATTATGGGACCTCATAATCTGCTCTTCAAATCAACCATTTCATCGGGGAATTGTCCTCTGCTGTCTGGGGATCAGTTGCAATAGAGGGAGATCTCCAGGCAGCAACTGAAGGTTGGCAACAATGGATAGGCATAGAGTTGGCAGCTTCCAGGTGGGGCCTGAATGTCTCCTGAAATTATAACCAATCTCCAGACTATAGAGTTCAGTTCTTCTGGAGAAAATGGCAACTTTAGAGGAGTGATTTGATGGCATCACGTCCCTACAGAGCTCCCTTCTCATCCTGAGATCCATCATTCTCAGCTCCACCTACAAAGCTCTAGAAATTTACCAACCCAGAGCTGGCAGCATGAGCCTGGAGGGCAGGATCACCCAGGGATATTGCTAGAAAGGACATGCAACAGACCGTCTGTGGACTAGCCAGAACTTTACAGGTCTAGCCCATTTTTAGCAATTGAAACCCTTCCGATCAACAATTTTGGCCAGCAACGGTATGTGCGTTAGAATCACAGAATCATAGAGCTGGAAGGGGCCATACAGGCCATCTAGTCTAACCCCCTGCTCAGTGCAGGATCAGCCTGAAAGAAGCAGAGTAGTTCAGCAGTGGAATCAGCTGCCTAAGGAGGTGGTGAGCTCCCCTTCACTGGCAGCACCTGGGCAGATACTTTTAATAGATGCTTTTAGACTGATCCTGCATTGAGAGCCAGCATGGTATAGTGTCTAAGAGCAGTGGCTTCTAATGGGGTGAGCCAGATTTGATTCCCCGCCCTACCACATGCAGCTAGCTGGGTGACCTTGCGCTGGTCACAGCCCTGATAGTGCTGTTCTGACCAAGCAGTCCTGACAGAAGCTCTCTCAGGCCCACCTACCTCACATGGTGTCTGTTGTGGGGAGAGGAAGGGAAGGCAATTAATTGTCAGCTGCCTTGAGAGGAAGAGAACTGAGTGCCCCCACTGAGGCCTAGGCAGTATCAGGCTTCAAGGGTGAAGTGACCATCTTTCCCCTCATGCGGCTTTACCTCCCTTTCTTCCCCTTGGGGAGATTTCAATTAGTTTTAAGGACTATGTACATGCCCGAGAATAGGAAGGGGAATTGTTCTACCTGACCATTTGAAGAAAACCCCCCAATGGCTTCCAATAAAAACAGAATATTGAAATGTCAGTGCAAAACCATCAGGGAGCAGTCCAAAGAACCAGGACACCTAAGGTAAACAGCCACTGGTTAATTAAACTAAAATTGATGGTCAGCCCAACCCAGAATCCAGCATCTGTACAATACTTTCCTCCAAATCATCAGCTAATCCAAGCCAAATGCCCACTCAAAAAAGAAGTGTTTACAAGCTTGCAGAAGGCTGAAATGGGTGGGGGCGGGGTGGGCGGAAGAGGTTAAGGAAGCAAGAAGTTCCTGAAAAGTCCCTATCGCATATAACCATCTGCCGCCCTTCTGGTGGCAGAGGAACTAGCAAAGTGTGTGAGTGTGAGTGTGTGTGTGTGTGTGTTCGGAAGCCTGCTTCTGTTTACAGACCTGAACACCCTCTTGCGGTGTTCCTAGATATACAGCTGCATTTGAAAAGCCAAGCAGGGGTGGCTAGATGTACCTTTCAGAAGTCAGAGAGAGCCAGCACACACCCAGACCCAAGTTCAAGCTTGCTGAATGACTTCGGACCAGTTCCTCTCTCTTCAGCTAACCTACCTCACTGGGTTGTTATACAGATAAAATGGAAGAGGGGAAATGTTGTACTCCATCCTGTGCTGGAGGAAGACTGATAAACAGGGTCATCTTGGGCACTGGCAGCTGCCCCCGGGACATATTGTGCCCCCCACTGACTGCTGCGCTCTGCAGCTTCCACCATTGCTTGCTGCTGCATTACCCCTGAAGCTGTTCTTGTGTGGACACCCAGCTGCTGAGAGCATTACAATCCCTTCTGCCCATGGAGATTTGACACTTATAATTCATGTTTTTATTTTATATACTCAGGCATTGACTACTGTCATGTAAGCTACGTGGAGGTCCCCTTGATGACTGTCTGAAGCATCTGTCGATGCCAAACACAACAGCCTGCCTCTGTCTTTGATCAAGATGCAAAGAGCATTTAACCCCAGTCCTCATCCTCTGTAATGGGGTCTTCTTGCCTCTGCAGCATATATTTGAAGTGTTAGTTTTGTTCTAGCAATCTGTCCAGGGCCCAGACAACCTGTTCCCTGTTATACCATCATGTCCATCAAGAGCGTGCTTGCTTTGCAAAAAATCACCCATGTTCAAAATTCTAACAGGGACACAGTCCTCAGACTCAGTTCTCAAAATTGTGGAACTCCCTTCTCCTAATAGCTCTCAAAGGCTGAGCCAGTTTGCTTCCTGAAAGAGTTGGAAAAACCTTTCTGTTTTTGGACTAGCAATTAATCGCTAGGTTCGATGGATCCAATCAAACAAGGACCAGAACTTCTTGAAAAAAGAGGGCTCCATCGTCACATCTGGTAGATCAGAGTTCACCTGCCGTAGGTGGTCCCCAGCTCACATGATGAGCTGATTATTATTATCATCTTAGCAGAACCTGCACACCATAAAGCCAAAGCTACGCAGGACCATGGTTTGTGGCTTCAGCAACATGCTTTGCACTCACCTACCTGGGCACATGAAGCATCATTGGTTGCTTAGGAACAAGAACAGGGGTTTGTCCTCTGACTATTGGATGGTGAGGAGGAGAGGACACTGCCTACATCAGTGATGGTGGCAGTCGTGTTGAGGGAGGGAGGAAACATGAGAAGACCCAGTCATTCCATGGGCTGACAGGCCTTCCAGGAGCTCCCATGAACACCTGAAGCTGTCTTCTACTGAGAGAGACCATTGGTCTATGAAGGTCAGTCTTGTCTACTCTGGCTGGCAGCAGCTCTCCAGGGTCTCAAGTGAGGTCTTTCCTTTCACCTACTACCTGATCCTTTCTTGGACTGGAGATACTGGGGATTGAACCAGGGAACATCTGCTTGCAAAACAGCTGTTCCACCTCTGAGCCACAGCCCTACGCCATTATTACCACTGCCTTTATAAGGCCATCTAGCCAAATATTATCTCCTCTGACTGGCTACAACTTTGCAAGCCATCAGTTTTCCCCAAGGCCTCCTGCAGAGATGCTATTTCTGGGAATTGAACCTGGGATCTTCTGCATACAGAGAGTCAGTTTGGTGTTGTGGTTAGGAGTACGGACTTATAATCTAGGGTTTGATTCTGCACTCCCCCACATGCAGCCAGCTGGCTGACCTTGGGCTTGCCATGGCGCTGATAAAGCTATTATGACCGAGCGTATATCAGGGTTCTCTCAGCCCCACCTACCTCACAGGGTGTCTGTTGTGGGGAGAGGGAAGGGAAAGCAACTGTAAGCCGCTTTGAGACTCCTTTGGGTAGAGAAAAGCGGCATATAAGGACCAACTCTTCTTCTTCATCATCTTTGCCAGCATCATGGAAGCAGCATTCTTTGCATAGCTAGGTTCCACTTCAATCTATTATACATGTCTTGTTTTGAAATGATATAACATCACACAGATGCACCCCCTCAGTCCTTGGGGAAAGGGTAGGGCAGAACTGGAAGTGAAGCAATCATACAAAAACTGGGTTGCCACCTCTGTAAATAAGGTGAGGATATAGACCAGTAGCTCCGCAAGGTTTAAACAAGCCAAGTAGATCCTGGCTCTTAACTATATTTTTTTCCTTCTGTGGTTGCAAAGCAAAGGTTAATGTTTTTTATTGTTCAATGTCATGTTTATAGCGTATTGTTGGTGGAGAAGGGTGTGGGGAGGAGGGGGGAAAGTCCCGTGATTAATTGCCGCAAAACTGGTAGATCTACAATTATTTGGTTGTTGTGAACAAATAAAGGCCTGCTGTATTCATCATATTCAAATGAGGCAGTAAAATAAATGACGCCGACGCTGTTGACGAACAAAACCTCGCCATGTTCCCCTCGCAATCGGAAAATGCGCTCGGGAAAAAAAAATTGTAAATGAGATACAGCCCCTGTCAAGGGATCGGCGGCCATTTGTCTTCGCCCAACGTGGCGCAATGCTGACCCATCACTTGCCGGTTTTAATTTATGTCACAAGATGCGCCTTCATTATGCACTTTTGATGAAAACGAAGCGCCGATTTATAATAAAGACTTGTGCGTGTGTGCGTGTGTGTGTGTTTCCCAAGAAGATCGCCTCTTCTTCTGCTTCCCCCCTTTCCCCCCGCCGGTAGAAGTTCTGTTTTTCATTAGCGCCCATTCCGCCAGGTTAAAGCGCCCAGGTACCGACGGAAATCTGTCCCATCATTCATCATAATTTTGCTTTCCACTTTGTCACAGCTTGGGTGTTTAAGGAAGATAGATGGCACAAGATGTCTCCTTTTCAGAGGCTCTTTATGCTCCGGTAAGTGTGTCCGATGCAAAATTAGTTTGCCACTTTATTATTTTCCAGTGAGTGTTTGTCAAAGCCCCGCTTTACCTCTTCTGTACAGAGAGCTGGTTGTTGGCTGTCATTCAGAGATGTCGCCAGGGACGCGGCAGGACTTGGGAGCACCGTTCCGTAGTAGCCCAATCAACCCCTCGGCACGGGGGGTGCAAGGAAGGCCAGGCCCACTCACCTTGGGGCTTCTCGTGCCACTCGGGTCTCCAATTTCCAGCCAAGTGTATTTCAGGAGGGGCACTCTTGGGGTTGGCCATTCCAAACTGACATTTCATCATCTGCTCATTCCATCCCTTCAGCTGCCCCATATGGGATGTATCAGGAATGCAGCTAGGATGGAGGGGAAAGGGGTGCCCGTCCTGGTGGCCAACCAGACTGGAGCCTTGAAGGAACCTCAAGGATGATTGTTACACGTGCAACTTTTTAAAAAATCAAATGTTTCTAAAAGATTATGTTCATATATTTAGCATTATCAAAATAATGCAAAAATAGTTCATTTCGTTTCTGTGCTTGCACTGTTTGGTTGGTGCCTATGAATCGCAAATGGACGGCATCACAGAATGAACCATGGTCCTTTCCCCTCGAAGCCTTCTCTAGCTACAAACTGCTCCCCCCCAAGTTACTCTGTAAGTCAGGGTGCCAACCTCCAGTTGATACCTGGAGACCTCCCACTAGTGCAATTGACTTCCAGACAACCAAGATCAGTCCCCCTGGAGATAATGGCTGTTTTAGAGGGTGTGAGATTTACTCTACTGAGGCCCCTCCCTTCTCAAAGCTTGTCCTCCCCAGGCTTCACCCTCCAAGTTCTCCATTATTTCTCAACCCAGAACTTGCAAGGCAACTCTCTGAAAACATTGTGGGACTTGGAACACTGGGCAGCCGTAAGAAATGAATCAACCGAACCCTCCCCTGGCCTTGTTTCTGAATGAGTCTGTGCAGGAAGGGAAGGAGGCACATCCCTCTCCCCAATAATGGACCCCACTTTTTCCTGAGGCTCCTCTGACTCTCGAGAGCACAGGTGGAAGGAAAGGTAAGGAAGAAGTGGGAGCAATCCAATTTATTATCTCCTTCTGTTCATAATTCACAGGATCAACCTATGTGTTTTAAAACATAACAAGTTGGTTAATAACCAGAAACAAAAAGTTATTGGGATGATAAAAAAAAACATGAAAACTTTAATTGAGGTCAGGTGTTTCAGCTGCAAAGAGATCAGTTAACAGCAAGATTATTTAGAAATGATTGTGAATAGCAAAATATTGATTTGATAATACTTCAACTTTTTCTTCATAATAAACAGTTCATAATTGTTAGTCAATTACTTTTTCCTTAAATACATTTCACACCATCAAGCAACATTTACTAACATTAACATATGCTTAAATTAAACTGGAACGGCAGAATTTAATGAAGAGAGGTAGTCCTGCAGTTGTATACATCGTTTTTATGTGGAGATGGCAATTTGCTCAGAGGCTTAGTAAGGGCAGGAGGCCAGGCAGAATGGCAATGTTGCAGAATGTTCACTTCATGCCTCTTCCCTATTTGGAGAGGGGGAGGAGACTGGTCTATCTTATTGTTTCTAGCTGGACCTATTAGCATTTCTCAAGAGGTAGCTGAGGCGGGGCTGGAAAGCCATTGAACAGACTTCCTCCTCACTGCCTGTTCTCTGCCCAGAGAGAAAATTTTTTTAATTTTTTTACTCAAGTCAGACCTCTACCCCAAAATGCATTTATTCACAGTAACTTTTGAGCAAAATTAGTCTACTTGATTGGTGAAAACACTGAACTGCAGTAGCAGAACCATTAATTATACACAATAACCATGTTAATTCACTCCACTGACTAATTAGGGCACTGCTGTTTGACTGTACCAGGACAATATGCAAAGGAAGGTAAGGTCACCTATGGAATTCTGTCTCCTTTAAGAATTGTCACAACTCCTTCCTTAAAACTGCAGCTTTCATTAAAAGCAATGCTGATTGATTCAGGAGGTTTGATGATGTTTGGATTATGCTCTTCGGCCTGGATCCTACCGTTCCATTCAGAAAGTTTTCCTTCATCTTTAGGAGTCTAATTCCAATTTAAGTTCCAATTCTGGAAGAGTAAAAATATGAAGCTCTGATTGACAGGGCCTGTCACCCATTCGAATTATATTAAAATCAGATTTTATTTCGGGGAAAGTGATTAATCTCACATAAATTAAGGTTATGATGATGTCACATCTGATGTAACCCGGAAGAGATATCATTGCAGCAAGGGCAACACTCTAGAATTTGCACCCAAACTCTATGGTTGGGAAAATGCTAGATGTCATGATGTAATTTCCAGGTTGCATTGGAATTGGTAATGTCATGGCACTGATTCAACCCAGATTCTCCTATCATTTTTCCCTTGCAGGCCCAAGTGACTGGTGATGGGCAGCACTGGAAGGGTGTAGGAAACGTTCAGTTCCTTATGCTGAAAGAGCATGTGGAAGCAGCCTGCCAAACAACTGTGAATGGCTTGGCAAACAGCTGAACATATGAGCTGGAATAAATGTAGTTAGTCTTTAAGAGATCATACAATAGACTAACTTGGCTACGCTCTGGAACAGATGAAAGACCAGCTTTCTGTTCAGGAATGGTGAACAGGAGGTGAGCCAAACTGGCAGATGGGTGAGCTTCACTACTATAAATATACCAAATTACTAGGACTTCCTCTGCCCTTTGATCTTATCATACCCGACCCCAATGATGTTTTCCTTGAGAATTCTCAGATTTGCTCCAGAGGGAAACAGCAACGTCTGCTGCTCACGTGCAGTGTTGTGGCTCACTGACCTTCTGTTTTGTCTGTTTAAGATCCTACATTCAGTCTCTGACATCTCCAATTGAAAAGGTCAGCAGGTTGGAAGCTGGTGAGGATCTCAGCTACACAGATATTGGAAAAGAGCTTTCTTGGCTTGAGATCCTACAAGTCCGTGTGGATGGACCCATAGCTGGGCTATCTCCGATATAACAACGAGGTTTGCCAGTATCCAGGTGGCATTTGGAAATCTTCCTCTATCACAAGCAATCTCCAGACAACCAAAATCAGTTCCCCTGGAGAAAGCGTCAGCTTTGGAGGGCAGACTCTATGGCAAGCTTTCTGAGCCAGGGTTTCTAATCTGGCATGCCAGGTTCGAATCTGCACTCCCCCACATGCAGCCAGCTGGGTGAACTTGGCCTCGCCACAGCACTGATAAAGCTGTTCTGACCGAGTAGTGGTATCAGGACTCTCTCAGCCTCACCCACCCCACAGGGTATCTGTTGTGGGGAGAGGAAGGGAAGGTGACTGTAAGCCGCTTTGAGTCTCCTTCGGGTAGAGAAAATTGGCATATAAGAACCGACTCTTCTTCTTCTTCTTCTTCTTCTTCTTCTTCTTCTTCTTCTTCTTCTTCTTCTTCTTCTTCTTCTTCTTCTTCTTCTTCTTCAAGTGGACACATTTTTCAACATCCCTTGTGCACCGGTTATGTATAAAAGGCATAAGAGAAACCAAGAGAGATAGAAAAAATCACCAAGGAGAGCAACCGGTACGTCTGCAGCTGATTCAGTGACAACGCATTGCGTCCTCCTGACCCGCCTCCATTCCCGGTTGCCTCCATGTGGTTCGGATTCTCTAACAAAGGGCTTTGTGGTTCACTTCTTTGTTCATCTGCAAACACACGCTCCCCTGCAAGCTGTCCCGGGCTGTTGCCGTCCTCCAGTGATGGCCACGCTGAAGCCAGCCAGTCAGGCCCTTGGCAAGAGGCTGTTGTTTGCCGAGACTTCCCGGAGCATCTGTCGAAAGCCAGCCTTTTCCGCAAAGGTTCACACAACGGCTGCTCTCAAGGTATCATGCCGCTGAGATTAATACATATTTTTCCGGTGCCATCATACCTGACAAGAGGCAATTATCTTTGCCAAGGAAAAAAAAGGCCGGGGGGTGGTGCGTGCTTCCCCTCACTGTTCCTTGAATAGGGGGTTGTGCACGGGCGGTATTCATCAGACGGATTCCGGAGGGTGTTCTTTGCAACTAAGCTTCCCGATTAATTTGGGGTAGAATCTTCATGTTGACATTTGCCGCCTTAGAAGAAAACATTTCGGGTGGGGGGAAAGCGCCCCGTTTCTCCCGCACAGTGTCATTCTCCTTGGATGGGTGTTTCAGAGAGCGGGAGGGAGAGACCGCGAACAACTGAGCCAGAAAAACAAAGCCGCCTTTGGATCAATGGACCTCTTTTCAGCAAAGTCTTCCAATCAAGGTTTCCCATTGTTCTCTTTCCGCTTCTCTTTCCGCTCATGTTCCGCGGGTCCTCTGAATTGCAATTCGCTCTCAACGCAGGAATGCCACGTACCTCTTTTTGCTTACCCCGGCCTCAGTTGCCTTCAGAGTTTCTCAGACAGACAACGTTCTTGTTGAAATTAAGGGGGGAAACCTGTCACCTATATACGGGCACCTGTATGAGAGGCAGTGTGGTGTAATGGTTAGAGCAGGCTTTCTCAACCAGGGTTTCATGAAACCCTGGGGTTTCTTGATGGCCCTAGGAAGGGTTTCCCACATGGATGGGAGTTTAATATATTTTTAAAATTTGCTAAACTTTTTTCGGGTGATGTGACCATAGATGTTCATGGGTTTGCTCTGGTGCGCTTCGGCTGCTTCGTCAAGCACGGACGCCCGAGGTGGCCAGCACCGCAGCGTGGAGGGGAGGGACAGTGCTGGCTAGCATGCTGCCACTGCCCCCCCTCCCTGCCACAGCGCGGGCCGCCTCAGGCATCAATGCTCGCTGAAGCAGTTGAAGCACGCCAGAGCACTCAACCCTAGCTCATGTTGATCTGCCCCCCTCCCAAAATGGCCAATGATGGGCCTGGAGGGTGTGGGAAGGGGAGGGGCCCCAGGTGGGCGTGTCCACAGCTATGCTTCCCAAGCATATTCTGCATGATTGATCCACTTCTGGAGTTTCTTGAAGCCTGAAGATTGTTTCTGAGGGTTTCTCAGCTCAGTTCTGCCTCTTGTCCCACCATTCCAATCTCGCTCTTTTCTGCTGCTCCAGCCAGATGAATGCTCTATCTTGATCTACTCTGCAAGGTTGTTGTGTAGATGACGCCCTCTTGGCCAAGCTGCTTGTCATGCCGCGACCCTGTGAAAGGGTCATTCGACCCCCAAAGGGTCCCGACCCCCTGGTTGAGAACCACTGGCCTAGAGAGTCCTAATAGCAGCTGAAACATTCATAATGGAATGCAATTCTGCTATCAAATAGTGAAAACGAACACCGTAAATAAACCATTGGGCCCAGGATGTAAGACACCTCAACAGGTCTGGTGGGACATCACAAAGATTGTGACCTTCTTGGTGGTTTTGCTACTTCCTACTTGCCAACTTTGCTGATGCCTGAAGGTAGAGATGCCAATCCCCAGTTTGGACCTGGGGATCCCCAGGAATTATAGCTCATCTCCAGAATAAAAACATCAGTTTCCCCAGAGATAATGGCTGCTTCAGAGGAACATCTAATGCCCCTCGGGCTTTTGAAGTGAACATCGCTGGACCTCCTTCCCCACCCCCCTTAGTAATAGGGGGTAGGAAGGGAATGTTCCCCCCCAATGTTGTGATGGATTTTAAGTCTTCTAATGGGAGTTTTAATGGGGTTTTAAGACATTGTGACCCGCCATTGTGAACCGCTTAGGGAGTGGTGGGAAATAAATCGAAATCATCATCATCATCATCATCATCATCATCATCCAATGAAGTCCCTCCCTGCCCCAAATACCACCCACTCCTGGCTCCACCCACAAAATCGCCAGTCATTTCTCAACCCAGAGCTTGTAGGCATCATGTGGGAACATGACTGCTTCGTTTGACCTTGCCAAGCTGACTGTTGAACTTTCTGTGCCCTTCACAGTAGGGTAGCTTTTGTGACCATGACCTATGGATTGCGTGTAATGTATCAGCAGCATAACAATGGCTTAAAGATGCCAGAAAAGAAAGAAAGAAACAAATCATGAGTGGGAGCAAGGATCAGGGGCGAAACAAACAAAAAAATAGTCTACTACAACATAGGGAAAAATAATACCATGGGAAAAGAGCAACACCTGTGTGTCTCCATGTGACAGTCACCGAGAAGATGGAATTCAGGCTAGCAAAGGAAGGCGGGACCTCAATATAAGCAGAGCCATTTAATGCATAAATTGGAATAATGGTGTATCTTTATATCTTTATCAGATCTCTCAGAAGTCACAAGAAGTCTGGAATATCAAAGGGAGAAACTCCAAGATCACTGGAGGGTCAACCGTAAACCGAATGAGATGTTTTCAGAAGGATCATATTCATGTCAGAATCAGATGTTAGACCATTAGTGCTTCTATCACTCTGCTAAGATGATATTGATGCAGAATATATTATGCATTGTCTAGTTTCAGTGAACAAACGTTAAGGAACGAATGCTGGAGAATAATATTGAGAAGTGAATCAGTATAACCCAGAAGCTTGCATGCTTCATAATAAAAGTTTGGCTTGTTATAATAAAAAAAATACATCTCCTATGAGAACATATTGCATGGAAAAAATTAGCGTGCCGTGTGGCAAGGAAATTAGTCCGTTACTATAATCTTATTGAGAAACTTCTAGTAAATCCACTGGGGATCTCCAAGTCATTTTTAACACCAATGGAACAGGCAAAAAGGATTCCAAAATGCATATTGTTCTTCTGCCACAAGGTGGGGATGTTGATGCCTTACAGAAACATTTAAGATTCCTGGAAAGTCAGATTGCTTGAATTTGCACCACAGAAAGAATGGCGAGGAAATGTTGAAACCGAAGGCAGAAATTATTCCAGCAGACAAAGAGAGTCACAACCAGTGAGCTTAGATACTAGGGCAGCAGGACATTTTCACCTACGCAAACTGGGGGCCACCAAAGGGTTAGGTAGAGCAAAAAAAAGGTTTATAAACATGCCATTTCCCACCTTTTCCTTCCAACGTTGACTCCCTGTTGACTCACCACTTCTTTTATATGCAATATGCAGCTTTAAAAACAAAACAAAAAAGGGGGTTTCTTCCTGAGGGCAGTCCATCCAATCTGGGATCATGTAGGCAGTGTGATGGCAAGCATGAAAATACCACCAAGCAAAACTAGAGCCAACGTCGCCCTCATTTTTAGTAAACCTACTAATTATGCTGTATAGGTTTTAGTAAACCTGCTAATTGTGCTGTATAGCTCATTAAAACCTGGCTATGCTCTGATCTCCCTGTGCTATGGCTGGAAGAGGTAGGATGGTCTTCCTCACAGAGGGAACCCTCAGAAGATTCTTCTCCTTGGGTCCCAAGAAGAGTAGACACAAGGACTAGGAAGCAAAGGTAGACACACAGATGCAGAACATCCAACTTGTTAACTCCCCATGTCAAGTTCACAAAGACGGTTCTACTTGCATTTCAAAATATCATAGAATCATAGAGTTGGAAGGGGCCATGCAGGCCATCTAGTCCAACCCCCTGCTCAACGAAGGATCAGCCCTAAGCATTCTAAAGCATCCAAGAAAAGTGTGTATCCAACCTTTGCTTGAAGACTGCCAGTGAGCACCTGCAAGCTGCAGCCCCCAAGCAGCTACTGCACAGTGCAGAGCTGCTTGGAAACGGGCCGTTCTTGAGGTCAACTTCACAGGGAGGTGATCCATTCAGGAGCTGCACCCTGATTGGCCCTATTCCAACTTGGACAGCTGGACACATTCCACATCCCAGGCTGTTTCACAAATATATAGAGGAACCATGGATGGATGGATAAGGATGGCACAGAGCGTAGAAGCAAAGACACATCAAGTGAGGAAACAAAGCCGAGGCAATGCTGTGTCAAAAAGAGACTTCATAAATGTATAAAGCAGCATTCTAGCCACTGGTCCATCTAACTCATGATCTACTGTGGCCAGAAAAAGCTCTTTCCTGAAATCTGTTTAATAGTGGTCCTACAGCCAGAGATGCCAGGGACGTATACCGAATGCTGCAAGAAGAAAGTGGACGATCCCAAAAACACAGTAAAGGGGGGGGGGGAGAATCTGTCCAATGGTTTAATCAAAGTTTAAGAGTCTCTGTTATCGCTTTATTTCCACCTGGACTCTGCTGGACGTATACTGAGCTGCCTTCTGCCCACTCAGAAGTCGGACACTGACTCATTTAAGCTCAGCCTCCAGGCGGTTAAAGGCTCTGCTGGACTGCTGTTTCATGCCTGCTTCTCCAGTCCCTAGGGTTCCAGGTCAGCATCTCTTAGCAAGCTTCTGAATGGATCACCTCCAAGCTCCCTGTGAATTTGACGTCAAGAACAGCCTGTTTCCAAGCAGCTCTGCACTGTGCAGTAGCTGCTTGGGGGCTGCAGCTTGCAGGTGCTTTTGCCCAGGGATGGTGGTGAACGTGCACATTTGCGGCGGGTTTTTGCAAAACTGCATGAGCAAATGGTGCTGCCGATCCAAATCAGCCAGCAGTCTACACCCTCATGGGGATCTACGTAGATTCACGTGGGTTGCCCTGTTGGTCTGAAGGAGTGGGACAAAAACTGAGTCCAGTGGATCAAGAAAGTGTACACACGAGAGTTAAATGTCACCAGTTTTAAAAGTATCACTGGGGTCAAACTTTGTTCTAGGATCTACTGAGGCAAACACCAAAGAATAGGACATGCATAGAATATTATAGGTTATAATTATTGTGCTATTAAATATCATTTACTTATTACTGTTTTATATGACTTGGGAGTGATCTATTGTAAACCATTGCCTGCTGAGCAGACCAGTTGTGCAGCAAGGATGGAAGGGAGGTAGTACAAATGCTCATGTACAAAGAGGGAATTCTCAAGTTTCTTGGCCGTATACCTTCCTAACCATGAAATGTGGCCCAAAAAGCTTTGACTGAATAGACAAATGGCTGGACCAGACATCGTAAAATCTGCTTCCTGTTTGCAATCATTTAAGGGGACACAAACTGAACTGACTGCTGTTTGACCATCTCTACTTTCCCCCTATTCAAGAATCAAAGCATGTCTCTCCAAAGAGACAGCATCCTCCCCCTCTTCAGACAAAACAGCATCTGCTCAGATCGTGGTCAATTCAGGTCATTAATTGTCCATCTTGGACAAAGCACAGAAACTCCAGCACATTGTTCTCCTTTCTGTGCCTGCGGTTGGATGCATCCTTCAAACGAGCAAAGCTCCATGTTTGTTGTTAGACTTTGTTTTTGCCTTTTCCATTTTGATTGCTGACATGCAATGGTACATAGTACAGGTATAGGACATGAAATGGTGTTAGTATTTGATAGTGTATTTGATAGTGGATAGCTCATCTTTGATGTCTGCCAAAATCCAATCAATCAAGAGTTTCCAAATTTCTGGCATAGTCAACTGCTGGTCCCCATGTTCATGTCAATTCCCATTCTGAATGTTAATATTTGATATAAGAACAGCAAACTGGACAATTTCAGTGAAATGTGAATATTTGTTCCAGGGCCACTGTTCCCATAGGATGATAACACTTTGGAATAGCTATTAAAAGAAACCTAAGCCCGCTTTTGCGATTGAGCTAGTTCACACAGCTATTCACAAAGAGGGATAAGTAAATGTTTGCTATTCCATTTGTTTTTAAATATATATATATATATTTGGTTGTATTTCAGTGAGCCTATTGAGTTCTGCTTTCTCTGTTGGCTTTGTAGATCTGTTTCTATTGTGTCTGATGTTTACACATACAATAGATGGCATTTAATCTTGAAAGATACGTGTGCTTTATGAGAAAAATCTCATGGAAGAAAACCTTAAATGGTATGAAAATAAAGGCTCGTAGGTTTGAGACCCACTAGGGGAAGGAAAAATCAAAATGGGGATTTGGGGGGTCGAGATGAGAAATTCGAAATTGTCCCTAGCCACAAAAGTCAGACGCAACCTCGCCTGTCCGAGTTGCAATCAGGAGCAAATAGAAGGCACAAGGCTTTATCGCCGATGTAAGTGATTACTCCCTGCATGGGTAAGCATTTCATTATTGCTGGCATTTGAGTGGCATCACAGCTGGGAACAGCAGTGAAATGCCATTAATAAGTGGGAGAGGAAAATTTGAGGGAAGCAAAGGGGAGAAAGGAAGGGTGATGGACACGTCAACGCAAGAGAGAGGCAGGAGGACGAGCCAGCAGACTTTCCAAAGCAAGAACTTTGGGTGGGATTCGGAAGCGTGGACATATAAGACATGCGCGGACATGACGATCAGCCTATATATTTCTAAACAGAGGAGTTATGCCCAAATTACTCTGCTTTCACAACTATCTTGGCAATGTTGAGAAATACCTCCTTTTTCTGTTGATGTTTTTAAAAGGCTCTTTGCAAAATATTCTCTTACCTGTGCACTTTTCAGTGGATGCCTCCCTCCTCAGTGGAAGAGAGACAGCGTGGTGTAGTGGTTAAAGAGTGATGGACTGTAATCTAGAGATTCCCCACCCCTCCCCATGCAGCCAGGTGAGTGACCTTGGGCCAATCATAGTTCTCTTAGAGCTGTTCATTCAAAGCAGTTCTCTCAGAGCTCTCTCAGCCCCACCTACCTCACAGAGTATCTGTTGTGGGGAGAGGAAGGGAAAGGTATTAGTATGCCACTTTGGGACTCCTCTTCTTATTCTCTGTCATGTCATTATTTGCCAATTTTTTCTGTAAAGAATCATAGAGTTAGAAGGGGCCATACAAGCCATCTAGTCCAATCCTCTGCTCAATGCAGGATCAGCCTAAAGGTTCCATGATAAGTTTCTGTCTTGTTCATGTTCAAAGGCTGCCAGTGAGGGGGAGCTCACCACCTCCTTTAGGCAGCCAATTCCACTGCTGAACTACTCTGTGAATACACTCCCCCCCAATATTTAGCCAGTACCATTCTACACATAGCTTAAGCTCATTGCTATGGGTCTTCTCCTCTGTTGCCAACAGGAACTGCTCCCTGCCTTCCTCCAAGTAACCTTTCAAATGAAGTTCTTTAGTAGGAGAACAGTGGCTTTTAAATCCTCAACAGATTGCAGTGAAAAACTAAAACAAACGGAAACCAAGGGACCCAGATCTGACATTAAAAGCGACAGGATTCTGAAACCAGCAGGTGAACATCCCTGAGGGCAATGGATTTATATTACAGGCTGTGAGTAAAAGGAAGGGCAGATGGGGAAGGGGAAAGAGTTGTGAATTCGTGCATGTTTATTTATTCTTATTTATTTATTTCTTGATTTATATATCGCCCTTCTCGGTTGGCTGTCTCGGGATGGTTTACATAGTCAAAAAGCTCCGTAAAACAGATCCACGTAAAATAAAAACCAGATTAAAATGTGAACCACAATTCCATACCGTTGCATTACTTTAGTTATTAAAATCAGGTTGTTGCCAGCAAATGTTAACATATGGGGGGGGGGAGGAGGGGAGAAAAGAGAGGGCAGGAGGGGAGGCCTGGTTTTGCTACAGTCCTTGTCTAGTTGTTTATCTGTTGAGCCGGCCTCAACCACAGGTACGACGGAAAAGCTCCGTCTTGCAGGCCCTGCGGAACTCAGGTAGTTCCAGAAGGGCCCTGATCTCAGTCAGGAGCTTATTCCAACTGGTAGGAGGCAGAGCCGGAAAGGCCCTGGCTCTGGTTGAAGCCAGCTGTACTTCCTTCAGGCCAGGGTTCCTTAGCTCCTTGGGATTGCTCGATTGGAGAACTCTCTGGGGAACATATTCAGAGAGGCGGTCCCTCTGATGAAGGGAGCTCTGACTAGGGAAAGCCGATGTCTGAATAAATGGTGTTTGCCTCTGAAGAGCCACCGGACTCATGTTTCACGGGGAGGAAATGGCTGCAAATCAGCCGAAGGCCTGGAAACGTGGGGCAAGCAGCAGATGTTCCAACTGTAGAATTCATTTCAGAAATTCTCCTAGTCAAACCAGAATTGGAACCCAGGCAGGGATGAACCTAACGATTAAGGAAGTGAATGCTGGGGAGCTGCTCTTTCCCACCTCCGACCCACCTTCAGAGGTGTCCGGCATGTCGCTGGCTTGCCAGGTGGATGGAGAAGTGGGGAAAGGTGCTGCTCCAACACAGAAGGAACAAACCCGATGGCTGAACCCCAATAATTCTTTACCCCCACGGCTGCAGGACGCATCCTTCTCCCTATTGATTCAACACGGCACTGGGGAGCCTTTTTTGGAAAGGGGAAAGTTGCATTTGTAGAAACCACCCTGTTGGAACACCACAAATAATCCCTCCAATTGCAAATTGGAGGGGCGGGGAGAGGGGGGGTGCCCTCCGGCTCTGGCCTGCCGTTCTCACTCTGCCCATAAAATGGCTAATGAAACAGGGAGGCAGAGCGAGTGTCCAGATTTCCACGGTGCTCAAAACAAACAGCCATTCCTCTGCATTGTGGACTGGCGAGGGAAAGGAGGAGCCTGGGGAATCCGCCCGCCCGTGGTTTTCAGGCTGAATTCCTTAATGACATCCTCATTAAAAAGTCCTCACTGCCAAATACCGTTTGCGGTCCCTTCTTTGGAACTGTCTGCATTCATAATGAGGGAATCCACTTGGAAGGGATTTGCATAAAGAATTGTTCTCGTGTCATTGCTGGAGACAGCCGAACACCAGGCTGCTATGGAGCTTGGGGGGCAGGGACAGCATGGGGGGGGGGGATAAGGAACTGCGGGAACCAGTCCCATGGAGTTCCACGAGAAGGCACAGAAGACGTGGCAGCTTCACACGGGTTTCACGTGGCCCTGAAGCTGAACTTCAGAACGGGTTCCTGAGGGACAAAGTGGAAAAGAGCCTAACAAACGGCTGCATTTTGCCAGTGGGGAAGGGAAGCTGTGTTTGGGGAGGAGGCCCTGCATCTGAGGCTCTTTCCTCTGCAAGTGTTTAGAGTGGAGAAAGTGGTGGTGGTCAGGGACGGTTTATCCACCTGCCACATGTAGCACGTGCGATGGGCCCTACACTTCCAGGGGTCCCACATGGTTCTTCCTCCCATGGATCAGGGCCGTAGGCTCTCTCCTCCCCCTCCTATTCCCTATTTAAGGGCACTCAGAGTGATACTCTCTTCCACTGTGGAAGGCCCCTCTGCCCCCAGTCTGGGTGCTCCCGCCGCAATTGTACTCTGCCAGGGCCCTGCAAATCCTTAAACTTGCTCTTCTGCTACAGGCCCCATGAATCCTTGAACCGCTCCTGGAGACAGTAAGGGCACTGAGGGGTAGTGGTTAGAGAAGTATCTCACCTGGGTTGCAATCCCCACTTGACCATGAAGCTCACTGGGTGAACGTTTGGTAGTCATATACCCTATGAATTTAACCTAGAATAGGAGGGGAACCCGGCATGCCACCACAAATGCCTCGATTGGGTTTGGGCATTCTCTTCCCCAGCTTGCCTTCCTTTCTTACGATCTACCCTGCCGCCATTTTGCCTTGGTCTTCTGTCCCTTCGAGACTGCTATATGCTCTTGGGCCTGTTTCTCTGCTAGGCATGTCAGACCCCAAATGGGAACTGGGGATCCCCTGGTTTTACAGCTTATCTCCAGGTGACAGGGATCAGTTCCCCTGGAGAAAATGGCTGCTTTGGAGGGGGAACTCCATTATACTCCACTGAGGGTCCCTCCCTACCTCAAACCTCACCCAGCTCCAAACCCAAAGTCTCCAGGTATTTCCCAAACCCAAGTTGGCAACCCTATTCTCTGCCCCTCACTTGGGTATAAGAAGCTCTGCCAATTGTAACCAGTGACCCCTCCTACCTGCCTCATCCCTATGTGACATCATCACTGCCCAACCAATGATTACCATCCTGTTGCTGTGTCATCACCACCAAAGGCTGAAGCTTAATATAGATCAGCAATTACTACAGCCAAATCAGGAGGAAAATGAGAGAGAGAGACAGAGAGAGAGAGACAGAGACTTGGGTAAATTTACTGGTGGATCTAGAAAGTTTCCTCTCACTAATTGATGAAGAGTTTTAATTGGTGCTGTCTCTTACTAACAGCCACAAGGCCCTACAGAATTAAGATTATCGGCTAATTGACCTTCGCTGTACATTTTACACTGTTATCTTGCTCTGGCAGAAACTTAACTGCCAGGTGCCGACAATTATCTTCCCATATTGCCCGGTTTGTTGGGTCATCCCACTTGAATAATTCTCAAGAGTTCGAGGATTAGTGTCTAATGGAGCTATTTCAGGTATTTATCGGCTAATGGCTGCGTCAGTAATGGAAGGGGGGTTATGTCTCTCACCCTCTCTAATGGCACATATATCTAGCCGTTTTCGCAGACTATATCTTTGGCGCTTCCTGCATAGAGCAATCGCTCAGAAGTGGGGGGCCATGGCTCATTGGAAGAACATCTGCTTTGCAAGGTCAATGTCATCGATGGTCAATGTCATCCAATGATCTCCGGTAGCCATGGGAAGGTCTTCCTTTGTTCAAAACTCTGGAAAGCCCCTGCCATACTGGCAGGGGCTCATAGGAATTGTAGCCCATGGATTTCTGGAGAACCATAGTTTGACCATCCCTGGTATAGTGGTTACAGACTAGGACCAGAGAGACCCAGTATGAAATATTCATTTGCATGTACTGTATGGCCTTATCTGTTGTTTAGTGGAGAAGTGTCTCCAAGTGTTTGGAAACGTCCACTAGTACAAAATGCTGAAGCCAGGATGTAGTGTGTTGTAGGGAATCAAGAAACCATATCACTCCAGTCTTGAGCCATCTGCAGTGACTCCCGATTTGTTCCTGAACACAATTCAGGGTGCTCGTTTCAACCCTCAAAGCCCTATATGGTTTGAGACCAACATACCTGAAGAACCACCTAAGGAGAAGAAAAAGAAGATTTGGTTCTTATATGCCGCTTTTCCCTACCCGAAGGAGGCTCAAAGCGGCTTACAGTTGCCTTCCCATTCCTTTCCCCACAACAGACTCCCTGTGGGGTGGGTGAGGCTGAGAGAGCCCTGATATTACTGCTCAGTCAGAACAGCTTTATCAGTGCCGTTGAGAGCCCAAGGTCACCCAGCTGGTTGCATGTGGGGGAGCGCAGAATCGAACCCGGCATGCCAGATTAGAAGTCTGCACTCCTAACCACTACACCAAACTGGCTACTTCCTTAAGAATCTGCCTGTCCAATATGATCCTCTTCAGAAGCCCTGCGTTGTGTGTCCTGCCTTCTGAGGTTAGCCAGGTGGCAACATGGGAAGGGCCTTCTCGGTCATGGCACCAAAGCTCTGGAATTCTCTCTTCCTGATTCATCTGTCCCCTTCAGTTGCCATCTTCTACCAGGGCTGAGGACTTCTTAGTCTAGCATTCCCTCCATGTTTCCTTCTTCCTAACCAAAGTTTTGATTGTTGTTTGTATGTTTCATATGTCTGTTAACTCTGTTTTTAATTGTTTTACTAATGTATTTTGGGGGCTTATTTTAGCGGTTTTATTATTTTATTATTTATTGGATTTTTATACTGCCTCTCTTCCATAATGGGATCAGGGCGGTGTGATTTTTATCATATATGTTTAAAATTGTTAGCTACCTTGATGGCTCTTGTAAGGGCAGAAAGGTTGGGTACATATTTTGTAAATTAATAAATTAAATATATAAGTTCTGAAGGATTTTAGATGGATAAATAAACAGTCTCCGGGGAAGAACTGAGTTACAGACAGTGCCCCAGGCTCTAGCTAATCACTTCAAGCCATGCCCTATCAATAAAGAGGGCATTTCTGAAGGGGACAGCATTCCACCTTTGGCTGTTCTACATTCTGTTGATTGCCCTATTGACATTCCAGTAAATGGAGAAAAGATGAAATAAGATATTCTATTTCAGCTGTAGCTTGAGTTTTTTCTACAGTTTTTCCCCAGGGAATCCCCCCCACACACACACACTTTTCTCCAGTCCTTTTTTTCAATGTGTTCTGGTGGGCCCTCACAACGAATCTTCATAAAGCTTTCTGTGTTGGTATTACCAAATAACTGTGGTAACTCTGGTTTGATTTATGAGTTTCTTGTAAGGTGTCCCATGCTCGGGATGAATCATTGGTCATCTTTTCTTAAGAATCAAATTTCAGTACGATGGCTATTAAAACCAGCCATTGTTTTTGCATCCCTTGAGTCAAATGGCGCACAAATTGATATCAAATGTAAAAATGGCACAAGGAATGGCACGGAAGCGACAGACAGAATGGGAAAGTTGTCAAAGAAAATTGGTGTGATAAAAATGGGCTTTCCAGCTGTGCAAGAAAATGACAAGCAAGAAAAAAATGAATAAATACCCATTCATCCTTAGTTTTACACTGCTGCTTTATCGGCAATTTATTTTCTCTTACCCTGGGTTGAGTAGACCTACTCTGCTGTACTAAACGGCTTTTTGAACCTGCTGGGTCATTGTTGGAACATTTCTGATGGGGAGGGGTTGCCAAGACATTCTGCTCAGTTGTCCCATTTTCCCTCTGCCCCCCATCTGTGGGACTTGGAATGGCTAAGAGTAGCAGCCTCTAATATAGAGGTCCAAGCAGCCAGACAGGTGACCTTGGGCCAGTCTTAGTTCTCTCAGAGCTCTCTCAGCCCCACCTACAGTTCTCCTGGGACCAGGGATGTTACATTGTCCTTTTTTAAGCAAGAGGCTGTATTTGGGGCCTTCACTTAAATCCAGCTACAGGGGACTGACAAAGCCTGGTCAATGGCAAATGGCATTGCCCTTCAGAAATTCTAGAGAAGTCCCCCTTTAGCCATTGTGGCTAATGACCATTGACAGATGTCTCCTCTATGAATTGACCTAACCTCCTTTTAAAGCTGGTGGCTTGGTCTTTCACCTTGTGGCAGTGAATTCCATAACAGCGATCCCCTCCGGGTGTTGGATTTCCTTTTCGCTACCCTGAACGTTCAGTCAGTGAATTGTGCCGAGTGAGCCCAAGTTCTAGGGCCATGAGGTCAGAAATAATCTCCTGGCTGCTGTTTCCACACCGCTCCTGATTTTATAAACATTGGTTGTGTTTTCCGTCAATTTTGAGTGTGTGTTTTTTCCTCGAACGAAAAAAAAAACACACTAAAATACTGTCGCTTTAGCTGACATATTGTAAGTGGAAGCCAAAAACAACCCCCTACTGTCTGTGCACAGAAGATGCGTTAATTTTGAAGAGAAATGTGTTTAATAAATGATATCAGCCCCAGACAACATATCTGCCTGGAGGAATCCTCACAGGCTCATTTGTTGGAGGGATACTCACAAAATTCTCTACTGCTGAAGTTTTCCCCTGAATTTGAAGAGTCACTGAGCGGAATCGCCGGCACGTCACATGAAAACTCACCTTGCAGGCCCCTCTTTTTTGTTTCTCCAACTGCCTAACAATGGTTTAATATGCATTTTTCTTATTTCTCAATTTCTCTCAAGACAATTTCAGATCATACAGAAGTCCAGGGGTTGTGCAACCTGAAGAGCAGTCACTTGTCTCAGAGTCTAGAGCAGGGGTAGTCAAACTGTGGCCCTCCAGATATCCATGGACTACAATTCCCAGGAGCCCTTGCCAGCATTCGCCAGCGAATGCTGGCAAGGGCTCCTGGGAATTGTAGTCCATGGACATCTGGAGGGCCGCAGTTTGACTACCCCTGGTCTAGAGTGTGGCCAGGGCTTCCAGAGTATTGAAATACTTTTGAAGTGGTGATCGACAAATACTGCCAAAAATATATTTGCATACACACAAACCCAACAGGTGCTTGGGTTCTGTTCAATAGCTAACTTTCAGTCTGGCAGAACAGAACTTCAAAGAGTTTAAAAGGGAGGGGAGACACCTCTTATTAGGAAAAAAGATTAGATATATGAAATTTGATGTTGCTAAAACTGGCAGTGAAATATTTTTTATTTAGAAATATTTTTTTATTTTTTAAAAATACTTAAAAAAAAAATTAATGTTGACATGATGATGTCAGCCATTCAGTCGAGTCTGTCTCTTGACAATCCTATGGCTCAACAATTGTCAAGATTTTCATACTTGCACCGTTTCTTTTAGTTGTATAAAGTTCTGGCCAGTGTCCATTTTGATTGCATCTAACCACTGTGTTCTTTGTTGACGTGGTTTCTTATCGCTTCTCGGCCTTTTGGCTAAGATCAAGTGTAATTTTTTCAAAGACGTGGTTTCTTTTTACCACTGACAAATCGTAGCATAATTGCTTTTTCCATTGAGTTGGATTGCATGATATGGCCAAAGTGAGTGAGCCAGAGTTTTGTGATTTTGCCTACGAGTAACAGATCAGGATTTATGTGCTGAAGTATTTCCTTGTTTGTGACTTTTCCTGTCCATGGAATCCGCAGAAGCATTCTCCAGCACCAGAGTTCAAACAAATTGATTCTCCTCTTGTCCGATTTTTTCATTCAGGGGGGGCCTGCAAAACAGAATTCTTCTGCCAGGCCCACAGTTGAGGCCAGGGTGGTGAGGAAGATCAATTTGCCCCCTGCTAGTGCTACTATTATATAGCATTCTGGGCCAACATGACATCGATGGCCCTTCTCCTACCCTCCGCTATTAGAAGAAGAAGAAGAAGAAGAAGAAGAAGAAGAAGAAGAAGAAGAAGAAGAGTTGGTTCTTATATGCTGCTTTTCTCTACCCGAAGGAGGCTCAGAGCGGATTACAGTCACCTTCCCTTTCCTCTCCCCACAACAGACACCCTGTGGTGTGGGTGAGGCTGAGATAGCCCTGATATCACTGCTTGGTCAGAACAGCTTTATCAGTGCCATGGAACACCACAAATAATCCCTCCATTTGCAAATTGGAGGGGCGGGGAGAGGGGGGGTGCCCTCCAGCTCTGGCCTGCCATTCTCACTCTGTCCATAAAATGGCTAATGAAACAGGGAGGCAGAGCGAGTGTCCAGATTTCTACGGTGCTCAAAACAAACAGCCATTCCTCTGCATCGTGGACTGGCGAAGGAAAGGAAGAGCCTGGGGAATCCGCCCGCCCCTGGTTTTCAGGCTGAATTCCTTAATGACATCCTCATTAAAAAGTCCTCACTGCTCGGTCAGAACAGCTTTATCAGTGCCGTGGCGAACCGAAGGTCACCCAGCTCGCTCCCCCAGCTGGGGGAGTGCAGAATCGAACCTGGCACGCAAGATTAGAAGTCCACACTCCTAACCACTACACCAAACTGGCTCACCAAAATTAGGCATATTAGGCTTAGTGGAGAATGGGTGTTGTGTGCTATTACCGCCATGTTTGTTGTGTTGTATTGTATTGTATTTTGTGATGTCCTGTTTTATTGGGGGGTTTATTGGGTTTTTATGAAGGACCATTGAAACCCACCATGAGCCAGATTCAGGAGTGGTGGGTAATAAATCTAATAACAGTAACAATAATAGTAATAATAATAATAGTCCAATTTTCATAGTCATAAGTGGCTATTGGAAATATGATAGATCTCACACATCATACCTTAAATCAAGTTGATGTCAGAATTTTAAAAATTGTCTTTTAAGTAGTTTTTTAAAAATTGGATAGATTATATATGAGGAAAGGCAGGATATTTCAAGTTAAGATTTTATCAGAATTTAAAGAATTGTTATTAAGTGAAACGAATGGATGTGAATGGAGAATATAATACTACTACAATGGCAGTTTTATTATAAACTGTATTTTATTTTGTCTTCATTCATTCTTTCTCTTAAAATAAAAAAAGAGCAGACCTTCAAAGGCCTTTGTCCCTGAGTAACTTCCTGAAAAGAAGGGTTCCATACTAGGTTGCTGAGTCTTTTAGCCAAGACTTAATATGTCGGAGGCTCCCCTGGTGCTCAAGCCATCCAGGCAGGGACTAGCTGCCCCTGCAGATGTTTCAAATCTTAATTCTCTGTAAATTTTGATGCATTGTATTTCCCCCTGTTTTGGACTGGTATAATTTCCTCCTGCCCCCTTCACCTCCCAGTACTTCCATGTAATCATCGCTTTGGAAAAAACAGAAGGGGGTTGAGGACATAGCAGCTGATCGGCAGTGCTCGGGTTCCCCAGCCAGAAATCCAAGCCAAAAAGCTACCGTCAGATGAAGGAAGAGATTCTCTGAAACGTTTCAGTCTTCAACTTCTCTAATTGCTCGCCTCCCTGTGAATTGCCCTCTATAGTTCTGCTCAGCTGTTATCTGGGAACAGTGGTGTGGGAGGAAATGCCCTGAATCTGTAAATGCCCTGGATGTGAATGCAAGAAATGTCACGTGCTGTAGCTCAGCTGGGTAACTGTGCGGGTCTGAAGCAGCAGAACACGGTTTGAGTTCAGGGGTGCCTTCAAGACAGATCATGTTTTATTTCAGCTGTAAGCTTTTGTGTGCAGGCACACTTCATCAGCTACGAATGAAACAAAATTTCCTCAGCCATCACATGTAGGTAGATAGAGGGTGGGGTGTTTAATGGCCAGGAACAGCTAGTTGCTCCTATAGATGAGATAAGATGAAGGCAGATGAGACCGCTGAAGGCTGTAAATTAGCATACAGGTACAAGTAAATGGTGGTAAATTAGCATATGGGTCTGCTGAGAATGGGGAAAATGAGTCTGAGTCCAGGGGTCCATTGAAGACCTACAATGTTTAGTTTTGGAGAACTGAGTGATTGCCTTCCTCAGGTCTTCTGTCTTGGTCCTATCTTAGCTGTAATCATCCTGTTGCTTATGCATAAAACTTGCCCTATCTGGCAATTCATCCCCATCCCCACCCCTTCTCTACCTACATATGATGGCTGGGGACATTTTATTTCCTTGTGTCTGGAGAAGTGTGCATGGACACGGAAGCATCTACCTTGAACAAAACTTGGTGGGTCTTCAAGGTGTCCCCAAACTCGAACTTTGTTCTGCTGACTCCATCGTGTGCTAAAAAGCAGGGTACAAAAATACCCTCTTTGACATTGCCTCTTCCCCTCACCCTCTTCTTCTCCCCACATATTAATCACATTTTCCCCACTTTATATCATGTGCAAGCTTCTGTATGCATGTGCTCCACATGACACGCTAACTCTTTCATCCTCAATATTTGCATTACTATAACTATAGTCTTCAAGATTTTCCCAATTTAAAAAACTCAACTCTACGGTGACTTGATACCAGCCAACATTCCTCTTTGAAACCCTAATGGCCTTTGGGATGCTTACGAGCAACTGAATCACTTGGTCCTTTCCTCCCTGGCATCTCCCGGGGAGAAGCAGAAGTCCTAGAGCATCTGCCCTGAGTCACTCTAGGGGCTTTCATTTCTCTGCAGTCTAAAGCTGTCACTTCCTCCAGGAAAGTATGATCTTTATAGCTGGAAGGTCAGTTGTGATTCTGGGAAAAAGAAAACCCTATCTGTATTCAGAAATGCATCCTCCCAGCATCTAGGGATGCAATGAAAGTTATGGTGGGCAGGGTCAGTGGAAGAGCATGCTATGTGTGACTGCTGTGATCACATGTGGGCTAAGGAGGTGGTGCGTTCCCCTTCACTGGTGGTCTTTGAGCAGTGGCTGGACCGGTCCTTATCCTGGATGCTATAGGCTGATCCTACAATGAGCAGGGGATTGGACTAGATGGCCTGCATGACCCCTTCCAACCCTATGATTCTGAGATCACCATGTTTTACAAAATCAGAGAGAGATGGCAGGCCCAGGAGGCTAAACAGTGGCGATAGTTCTGTGGGGGAATGAAGCATGTGGAATTCCTGCCTTGGACCATGCTGCATGATGGGTCCTGTGAGCAATGGTTCCATGATGGGGCTTTTGGACCCCTCCTGGGCAGCACAAACAGCGGAGGGATCAGTTGGCTGCTTCTTTGAGACCTGCAGGGACAATCGTGGTATGTTGCACTAGCAGGTCATCATAAAAGGTAAAGGCAAAGGTACCCCCTGTGCAAGCACCAGGTCATGTTTGACCCTTGGGGTGACGCCCTCTAGCGTTTTCATGGCAGACTCAATACGGGGTGGTTTGCCAGTGCCTTCCCCAGTCATTACCGTTTCACCCCCCAGCAAGCTGGGTACTCATTTTACCGACCTCGGAAGGATGGAAGGCTGAGTCAACCTTCAGCCGGCTGCTGGGATCGAACTCCCAGCCTCATGGGCAGAGCTTTCAGACTACATGTCTGCTGCCTTACCACTCTGCATGATGGGTCCTGTAAGGAATGGCTCCATGATAGGGCTTTTGGACCCCTCCTGGGCAGCACAATCAGCGGAGGGATCAGTTGGCTGCTTCTTCAAGACCTGCGGGGACAATCGTGGTGGGTTGAGCCAGCAGGCCATCATGCATCTCTGCTAATCGCCCCAGCCAGCCTACGCATCTCCCTCCATTTGGTTCCATCCCCGTATTCCGAAGAGAGCAGCTACAAGGCAAGACAGAATCCCAAGCGATGCACATTGAGACAAGCCTTATAGAAACCCATCAATGTGGAAGGAGGAGTTTCCCAGAAAGGAAAACAAAAGACCCTTCTTGTGACCAACTTAAAGGAGATTCATTCAGAAACCAGTCTGTTACTCCTAGAGGACGGGGGGGGGGGAGGGATGAAAGGAACCTGGAGAGAGGGTGGCCAGAGGTCTCGGCCACTTTGCCATTTAATTATCCCGTCTCTCCAAAGGTATCTCTGAGCAATTAGAATAATCATTCATACTTCCATTTTTATGGGGTTCCGCTTTTATCCGATGAAGCCCTGGCTCCTTCTCTCTATTATTATTAGCACTTCACTATTATGGGCTGGCGTGTTTTTTCTCCTTCCCCCCCACATCTTCTCCTTTTGTTTTACGTTAATGGTGACCTGGAAACATAATGCGCGCACACATATACCCCAACACCATAAGTTCCTTGAAATATTAGTTTAATAAGACACAGAATAATATTAAGGATGCGATACTCTCCCTTATATATTATTTATATGCGCGCTGTGATTTAGAGATGTGCTTGAATCCAGACAGTGACTAGCAATGTATGGACCTCTCCGTGTGTATATGTATACCCACACACACCCCACGCATATACTCCCCTGCAATATCCACCTAGAGATTCAGCCCACATCTTTGGAAGATTTTGATTTAACATGCCCAGTTTATCAGGACTCGTGCGCCACGCAGCCAGCCCCCCTCCCTCTCCTCCCTTCTTTATGTAAGGGTATAAATAATCAATGCACACTGCAACTTTAAATTACTGTTAATGCACGGTACTTACGATCCCACAAGAACGCCACTGGGACTAACAGGGGATTGTGGGACAGATGCTTGGAGGGGGGAGAATATAATAATATCCATTTTTATTATTTTGAGACGTTTCTTATTAAAGTGGGTGGGACAGGCCACAATATGAAAAAAGGGAGAGGGGGGTGAGGGGGAAGAGCGGGGGGGGGGAGGAGCCTTCATGTTGGATTTTCGCAAGCCAGTGAGAAAGGGGAGGTTAATGTTCCATTGAACAACAGCTCCTTGGACTCCGTTCAGAAAGCCACCCAGAGTGGGTGAGGAGCGTTGGGGGAGATTTGCGAGGTGTGGACTCCAGGGTGGAATTCCGTCTCCCCCAGCTCGGTGGTCTCGACTCAGTTTCCTCCATCCGGATGTGGGGAATGTCAGATGGAATCATCCTCTAAGTCTGTCGGCTCCAGGATCTGGTTTCAGTGCAAGGACACTGTGCAGCAGTGCTTGAGTGGGATGTGTGAGATGTCAAAGCGAAAGGTGCAGGGTGGGGCCCGGCTGGGACAAGCTGAAGGCACACGGAGCCCAGGGGAGGAAAGCTTTTTTAACTTGCAAGCTAGAAAGCGAGCTTCAGATCCTGACATGGCCTTACGAGGCAGCCTCGGTCATTCCCGTCCCAGTTGCATAAGGTGAATTTTATCTGTCCCACGCCACAGGTCACTTATATCTCTTATGTGTGGTTTCTTATTTGTCGGTGTCCCTGGTGAGAATCCCAGTTCCTTGGACTCTGCCTTGTTACGTTTTTGTTAGGAGTGATTCTGAGTACCTCTCCCCGGCTGGTTCGGCCGGATAATCCCTCCTTCCCTATGTGCAAATCAAACCTACGATGCTTTGTTTTCATGCTGTTTTCACACACCCATGTAGGCATTTTCAATACAATTTCTGCAGGAATAGGTCAGCAATACACATCACCCACGTATTTTAGAGAGAGAGAGAGAGAGAGAGGTGGCATTTGTTTGCATGAATGCAATGCATTTGTTTGCATGAATGCCACTTAAATTGTGCATACAATCTCCATATAAAATGTGTACACAATAAAAAGTAAATTGATACCACCTAACCTAATCTAATCTGAAGAGCCAGGTATGAGTCCCCACTCCTTCTCCACATGCAGCTAGCTGTAGGACCTTGGGCCCGCCACAGTTCCCTCAGAGCTCTCTCAGCCCCACCTCCCTCACAGAGTATTTGTTGTGAGGAGAGGAAGGGAAGGCAATTGTAAGCCACTTTGAGACACATGAGGCCTGCTGGGTGACCTTGAGCCAGTCCCAGTTCTCTCAGGACACTCTCAGTCCCACCTACCTCACAGGGTGCCTTTTGTGGGAAGGAGGATAGGCGATTGTAAGCCACTTTGAGACTCCTTTGGGTAGTAAAAAATCAGGTATCAAAAAAGCTCTTCTTATTATCTTTTACTTTTTTAAAAAGAGGAATTTCTCTTTATTTCTTCTTTTACTTTTCTTTGTCATTTTCTGTCTCACCTCTAGGCACCCTTTTGTAACTTGCAAGTGTTTTTAGGGAAGGCAATTATAAACTGCTTTCAGATGCCTGTGTGTGGTAAAAACCCCCAAAATACGAAAAGCTTTAAAAGTATGTAAATAATTCACCCCCCCCCCTTGCTTACCAAGACTGGTCACTCTTCTAGATTCAGATTTTTTTTACCAGTATCCAAAGAAGTTTCTGAGTCTGAGAGATGGGTTCCTCATAGGCACATGAGTCTGAGAGATGGGTTCCCCATAGGCACATGAACATAACGACATGCACATGGACATTAAGGCACCAGGCAGTCTCCGGGCTGCCATTTGGCTAAGCAGTACTTGGATGGGAGACCAGCAATGAAATCGAGGGTTGCTATGCAGAGGCAAGCCATGGCAAACCACCTCTGAACATCTCTTACTCTGAAATCCCTATAGGAAAATCTGCTTCTGAAGTGCATTGGAAGTGCATCATCCGGTGTGTGCGGAATGGGCAAAGGATGCCTGAAGTCAGCTGCAACTGGATGACACTTTCCACCAACACCAACACCAACACCACCCTTCTGGGTGTTTATGTTTCGGGGTTTTATCATCTGGTTATTCTTTAATGCCTGTCCTTTTTAACAGTTTTGTATTTTTACTATTTTATCTCGTTTCCACTTGCGATCCGTCTTGAGCATGTCTCTGAGTGGGCAGGCTAGAAACGCTAGCAATGGCTTGTCACTTCTTGGCTAAGTGACGTAAAGGTCAGGTCCCCTCTAGGTCATGCCATGGTGGACAGGTGGCTGCTAACAGGCTGCATGAGCACTCCATCCCCCTTGTGGATCCCATGTCACATGTAATACCGGGCCCTGTTATTACTATTACTATTATTATGTATTGAATTTATATACTGTCCTCCCAGAAGGCTCAGGGCAGTGTACAACAGCATGGTGTAGTGGTGCAGTGGAAGAGACAGCGTGGTGTAGTGGTTAACAGCAGCAACCTTTAATCTGGTGAGCCAGGTTCGATTCCCCACTCCTCCTGATGCAGCCATATGGGAGACCTTGGGCTTGTCACAGTCCTGATAGTACTCTTCTGTCTGTGTAGTCCTGTCGAGCTCTCTCAGCCCCACCTCCCTCACAGAGTGTCTGTGGTGGGGAGAGGGAGGGAAGGCGATTGTAAGCTGCTTTGAGCTTCTGGCAGTGAAAAGCAGGGTATAAAAACCAACCCTTCCTCTTCTACTTAAATAGACAATTCCAAAATATAATTTATACTAAAGAATAATCACATTAAGATTTCAACATTCTAGCAGTCATGAAAACATATTGCTATAATAAGCGAGTGTCTGGGCCTTAACACTGGCTCCTTCCAGGTGTTCCCACTGGGAACTAAACAGCTTGTAGGGCAGCCAGCTGCTGTGTGGGTTGGGAACTTCCAGGACTTTGGGATGACAGTGCCTATGGAGGGGGGAGCTTGAGGAGGGATTTCATCACAAGCCTGTGGTTATACCCTAGAGCAGGGGTAGTCAAACTGCGGCCCTCCAGACGTCCATGGACTACAATTCCCCCGAGCCCCTGCCAGCGAATGCTGGCAGGGGCTCGTGGGAATTGTAGTCCATGGACATCTGGAGGGCTGCAGTTTGACTACCCCTGCCCTAGAGACAGCCCTATGAAGCTGTCACCTCCTCCAGGGGATCCTATCTCTGTCGATCAGAATCCGTGGCCGTTCCAGGAGGGCTCCAAGGTCCCCCAGGAGGTTGGAAGCCGTGCTCCATTTACCTTTGAGCGCCTGTATCTCAACAGTCCTCTTTAGCCAAGGAAGGCTCGCTGATGCGCTGCTTCTCTGTGCTTTCGTCACAAAAGGACGCCGGCAGCCGTGTCGTCTGTATGAATGGGCCCTCCCCCTGCATTTTGTCAAAGGCAGCCGGTTCTTGATCAAAATTCACAGTTGCATGCTTTGCGAAAAAGAATCTATCCTTTGCAGCGGTCTTTTCTTGGTGGGTGCTTGGGAGGGGGGGGGAGGATCCCCCAATCTGGTCGGAAGTGGCTTTGGATCTTTAATTAAAAAGCAGGGTTCAAAGCACCGGGGGCATCGACTTCCACTAGATAATCTCCATCACTCCATTCCCCCACCAACTTCCCTAGTCTACAAAACTGCTGGAGACAATTTTTATTGATTGCTCTTCAAGCCGTCAAAAGCGTCCCCGGCTGATCATACGTTAGCCCCAGACACCTTGTGCCTTTCAGATAATAACTTGGTGCTCCAGAGAAGAAATGAATTGGATGTGCAGTCACTAACTGTCCAAGTGAATCATGTTACTATATGTCAGCAGCTCCGGCGCCCGCTATCATTTTAACAGAGAGGAATCTGCTCTTTTCATGGCTGTTTAAAATTATTTTCCAGATGAATAAGATATAACAACAACTACTTAGAATCAAAAGAATAATACCAGGGCAGCAATTTGGCTACTGAGGAGCCAATCTTTCAAACAGAATGCTGATAACTATTACTTAATCTGGAACTGGGAGGCCAGGGGTGGGGTGGGGTGGGGGAGTGATCTGACAACAAGGTTGCCCTCGTATCAGGAAAGCCTTGTCGTGCACCGGAAGGGATCAGTCTCGGGACTCCGTTCAAGCAGCGCAGATTTCAAGGAGCCTGGACAACCAGTTCCACGGAGCCACAGCATCTCACGCGTGTAGAGCCAGCCGGCTGCACTAACCCCTGAGCTGCAGTCTCACTCTGCCCTAGTGAGCCAGTTTGGTGTAGTGGTTAGGAGTGCGGACTTCTAATCTGGCATGCCAGGTTCGATTCTGCGCTCCCCCACATGCATCCAGCTGGGTGACCTTGGGCTCGCCACGGCACTGTTCTGACTGAGCAGTGATATCAGTTCTCTCTCAGCCTCACCCACCCCACAGGGTGACTGTTGTGGGGAGAGGAAGGGAAGGCGACTGTAAGCCGTGTTGAGCCTCCTTCGGGTAGGGAAAAGCGGCATATAAGAACCAACTCTTCTTCTTCTTCTTCTAGTGTCATGGACCAGCCAGTTCCAACAGAGCAAAGTGACGTGGAGGACTCCTCTCAGGAAGAGGCAGCCAGCAGACCTGACCGAGAGCCACAGCCAGTGATAGAGACACTGCAGGAGGAGACAACCTCAGAAGAGCCAGGCATGGATCTGGAGCGAAGCACCAATGCAATGGCCCCTCTGCCCTGAGCTGGCAACAGAGAGTCGTCTGGCAGCCAGTTCACCTCCCCATCACCAGAGCCTCTGGAAAAGCATAGAAGGAAGATAAGGAGGGACAGATGGTTGGCAGCACAGCACTGGCTCCACAACAAAGATGAGAGTGAGCGTTTGCAGCAGCACAGCTGAGGGGGCCGGCAGGTCTTATCACGATATATAAAACTAGGGAGTGGCTGTGTGGAGAGAACTTGTCTGTTTGCCACTGACCTTGCAGCCTGCACTCTGGATTGGTTTATTTGCACCTGACCCTAGCCTTGTATCTCCAACACTCTGCTTTCAGGTTCTCTTTGGGACTCGAAACTGTGAGTTATTCCTAACTGGTTATCTGCTCCTCGGAACTGTCTTCTGGTGAACTCCGATGCTGAGAAACCGCCTCCGTCTCCTGTGTGTCGGAAGTCGGAACGCCTACAACATTTTCACACGAGACATTCTCTTTCGGGAATTGTGTCTAAACTAAATGAAAGCTTGAACAACAACAACTAACACAGTAATTGCTATTATTTTATTTCTAATCCTCCCTTCTGAACCACTCACGGTGGGTAACAACAGCTCATTATTATTAATTACCGGAGGCGTGAGAAGAAGTCATTGGTGAGATTTTTTGTGGCACCCATTTCTGTCCCTGGTTGGCTTCTTGGATGCTATTTTAGTGCCATTGATGAATGGCATGCCACCCATAGGTGATTGGCACTCTGATGCGGGTGGCAAATGCATGCACTGCTGCAGAGCTCTAACTTGCTTAGTGTGCTTTGGGGGATATATTGAACATCACACAAATCTCAATACCCATTAGAATTTTTGCACCTTTTCAGGTTCTCTTTTCTTTTGCTTCTTCAGGGTTTCCTCCCGTGGAGGAGCTCCTCAATTTGCACCGACATCTCCCAATCAGTGACATTTTTCAGCGCCTTTCCTCGGAATGTTCTTCCCAAAAATCTTTCTTCCGGCCCTCTTGCACATCACTCGTCCTTGATAGTTTGTCTTTCTCTGGAACTTGAAACTAAACCCTTTTGAGCAGCAAACTCTGCCTGACCTCAAACAATGCCAGCGAGGAGAAGGGGAGCGCATTTTGAGTGATAAATCGCCCCGAAAGCCCATTGCAGGAAGGCTGCGTGATGTCAGCATGCCCTTGTCATCAAAAGGTGGAAGAAATTACTTAATAGATTGGAAGGGGAGGGGGGGGAGGCAGCGGGAACCAGCCTGAGAAGGAAGAGAAACAGAGAAGTCGAGGTCTCGTGGAGTTGGAAGACCGGGGCCCAATTCCCAAAGTGTGATGTAAAAGAGTTAAATTAGCAAAAAATGATTATACCACTTCAAACTGAAGGAAGGGCCTTCACTGAACTGAATGTTCATCCAGTTGTTTAAAAGCCCCTTGTGCATAAACAAGCAAATCAAGTTCGCACACTATAACCGTTGTCCTTGACATGCTAATTTTCTATATGCAGGGATGTTTAAAACAAGAGCATTCAACCACGTGAGCTCTGCATGCAATCTGATACGCTGTGTAGATCATCTCTACACATTTGCTTCACACTGAAAATGGAAAAGATCCAAGCAGAACAGATAGAATTATCTTCAGTGCAGGGAAATCAGATTTTTCTGTTAATCTTGAGCTACCAAAAGACCTTTTTAAAAAATTGGAAATTCTAAGTAAATTCCATAGGCAACACCCACCCACAGCCCAGTATCTCCTTTTAATGGCCAGATCCCAATCTAGTTGCTCATGGGCAAAGAACTGGAAAGGCTCAAATTTCCGGTGGTACCCTGGTTGGGAACCTGGATGGGTACCCTGGTTGGGAGAAAGATTTTATTTTATTTTTTTGTTGGCAGCTGCTCAGTTGCAAGACACTTTCTCCACAACTGTTTGCTTTCCACCTATACTTTAAAATCTTAGGTACCAGTTAATTCATCTGAGCTTTTGATTGTCTAGCATAGCGATCCCCAACCTGTGGGCCGCGGGCCACACGTGGTCCGCTGACTAATTGGAGATGGGCCGCAAAGGACGCCTTCTCTCCCCCCCCCAGCCCTTTACTTCACCCCCCCCCCCGGCCTTTTACAACACACTTTGGGTGTCATTGTCTCCCATCACTCCCAGATGGGACTATCTCGTTGCAGAGAAACAAGCTCATGGTTTCCATTGATTTCTCATTGTCATGAGTTAAAATTTCCATGAAAATAAAATGTTCCTTATGTTCATTGTTGTGGCGTGTCTGTATCTTATTTTGAAGGGATGTTTAAACATTACCATAGCGATCAGAGAGTGTTAGGGCAGTGGTTGAGAGTAGAGGAGTAAACTACCCCCCCACCAGGCCTCAGTAAAATTGTCAAGCATTGAGTGGTCCCCGGTGATAAAAAGGTTGAGTACCACTGGTCTAGCACATGTGGTGTACTTGTGGTGACATCCACTGGATTGGAGGCACCAACCGCCGCATGGCTCTGGTGCCATTGGGGACACTGCAAGTCTTTTATTAGCCAGGAGCCCCAGTTGCAAAGCAGCAACCTTAAGGGAAAGCCCATGCCTTGGAAGCATTTGGCTGGCTTCTGCTGCAACAGGAAATTGAACTAGACAGATCTTTGGCTGGACCCACCAGGGCAATTCTTATAAAGCATCAGACGCACTCATCTTTCATGCTTGCTAGAAGGTAATATGAGAACTAAGAGTGGAGCTTCAATATACAGAGGCAGTATATCTCTAAAGGCAAATCACTGAGAACAGACATCCTGGAATGGTTATTCCTTTGGTAGCTATTTTTCCTACCTACCCTCTGTGGAAAACAGCTGGACAACTTGGCACTTTGTCCGGATCCTGCAGAGCTCTCTTTGTGTTAAGCGACGGGTATAAGTTACATCAGTGTCTGCATAAATGTCCATGGACTTATTTGTCAGTTCGCTGTAAACTAAACACTGGGGGCTTTCTTTGATTTTCAAAAGATTCCGAAGCCGAGCGAGTGGGCTGCTGCTGGCTTCAGGTGAGGTTCTCCATCATTTCACCTGGAGCGTTGCAGATAGAAATTCAGATCAAGCCGCTTGACACCCTGAAATGCTTGAGACCCTGGATCAATAGCTGGGAGGACAGATCAATTCCCTTGACAGTCTGGACCAGTATAATCACTTTCCCTTCACCTTGTCAAAGTCGCCTCTGATTTACTCTACTCTGAGTGGGAATGGTGGGAGTGATGCAGCGGAGTATTGTTTCCCCCCTCTTTTCTTTTGTGCTTTGCTAAGCAGATTGCAATGATAAATGTATCTAGGTACACAAAAAGGAGGGGCCTATCATTCCGTCATGCTGGGACAGCCTTTCTAAAAAATGTACTATTGAGAAACCCCCCTGGAACATTCTTCAGGCTTTGAGAACCCCCAGACGTGCTGTGATCGTGCTGCATATGGTTGGGAAGCATAGGTGTGGAAAATGCCCATCTGGGTCCCCTTCCCTCCTTTCCCCCTCCAGACCTATCACTGGCCATTTGGGGGGGGGGCTTTGACATGACCATATATGGTCATATCACCTGATAAACGTTTAACAAATCTTAAAAATACATGAAAATTAATTAACTCGCATCCATTCAGGAAACCCTTCCAGGGCCATCAAGAAACCCTGGTTGGGAAAGTCTGCATTAGTTTATTTAATTAATTTATTTATGCTTGGATTTATTATCGTCACCAAGAAACAGAAGTTAGGGTGATGCTAGGCAGATTAAGGGGTGTGGCTATATAGATGTCCCCAGTGGTTGCCTGTGGAGCTACAGAAATATGTCCAGCAATAAAAAGGACAAAGGGGGGGGGCAACATATTTGTAACAATGGAGACATTTACTAGAGATTTCAATAGGGCGAACTACGGCAAGAGAAGGACAAGAAGAGTTGGTTCTTATATGCCGCTTTTCTCTACCCAAAAAGCGGCTTACAGTTGCCTTCCCTTTCCTCTCCCCACAACAGACTCCCTGTGAGGTGGGTAAGGCTGAGAGAGCCCTGATATGACTGAAGAAGAAGAAGAGTTGATTCTTATAGGCTGTTTTTCTCTACCCGAAGGAGGCTCAAAGGGCTTACAGTCGCCTTCCCTTCCCTCTCCCCACAACAGACACCCTGTGAGGTGGGTGAGGCTGAGAGAGCCCTGATATCACTGCTTGGTCAGAACAGTTTTATCAGCGCTGTGGCGAGCCCAAGGTCATCTACCTGGCTGTATGTGGGGGAGTGCAGAATCGAACCCGGCATGCCAGATTAGAAGTCAAAAACCCCTGTAACACACTTTATGGACAGTCCTCATTCTTGTGGATGTGGAAACAAGAAAAGCACTAAACTTTGTGCAATGTTTTAAGTGTTGGACAATGCATGATCTTCAGTGTGCAAAATTGAGCAGAATATCAAGGGCGTCCTGCAGGGGGCATCAGAGGAGATGTAGATTTAGCATAGTTAGCTTAGGAACTTCCTGATGATTTTCAAATTATCTCGTCCGGTGTCATAACTGGCTCAACATGAGAATTCCAACTTGTTTGAATGGATGTTCTCTCTGCTTGCTTCCAGAACAGAAGAATAACTGCAGACAACAGGCAGCTAGACAGTTAAATCTCTCTCCTTTTCTATACATAACTGTTTCTCTTCTCAATAACAACTATTTTATTCTGTAAGCAGCCTAGTTCTCTGGTCTCACTGCATATTCAAACTCTGTTGACAGTAAGAAGGAAATCTTCTCTCTGTCCTCAGTGCTGCCGGACCTTTTAGGCCTGTTAAGAGTGACCTAAAGGCAAAGGATGGGCTGCAGACAGCAATTTCAGACCACAAATGCTTAGGTGCAAAGCAAGGTCTTTCCAATCCCTCCTGTCCTCCTGCTAGAGCTCTACTCTGTGGTGTGGATGAAAAAATCTTGCCAGTTAAAAAACGGCGCATAGAGGTGCAACAGGAATTGACAAAGAGAAAGCAGAGAATAAATAAGGGGCAATTCCTCTACTAAAAAAAGGAAAAAGAGAAGAAGAAGAAGAAGAACTGGCTCTCAAGATGGACTCATATGTACATCGATGTGAGCCATTTGGAACCACTGCACCTAGCTACCTCCTACTAAGGGATCACTGACAGTATCTAAACAGTGAATTTCAGAAAAAGAAATTCCACTCATAGCAATCCTTGAGTCGGTTGGGCAGATATGGGAGGAACAGTGACATCCGCAGGAAAGCCGTGTGGGAATATGCACACACAAGGCATTTGCAATGCTATTTAGAACATTTTCCATGGCGCTAGCAAAAACAAGCTTTAAAAAGACGTTTTTGAGGGTGCCAATGAAAGAAAATGCAGCTCAAACACAGAACTGTATGTTAGAAGAAAGCTTAAGCTTAAGAGTTTCCTCCCTGGCAGGCTGTTTTGGATGTTTAGGGGAGGTTATATTTCAGGGAAGCAACACTAAACACCTCCGAGTGGGAAATGGTACAATCCAGCAACAGAGATATCACCTGAAACGCCCCCCCCCTCCTCTTTTTCAGTTCTTTTCCACTTTGGAGGAAGAGGGCAAATCATCTCCAAAGGCTGTAAACAGGCTCTTGAATTCTGGTTAAGAACACCCACTGGGGACAAGGCAGGGGACATCCCAAGAACATTTTTATTTCCAGCATGCTGCCTTGGCTGAGCTCTCTCCCCTTCCCCGGCCGCTCTGTCCCCCAGCCCCTGTGTGGGATCCCATTTATCCTCTCCGTGTGCCAGCAAAAGCTGCTGCCATCAGCACTCAATGACAGGTCCCTCTGAGCCACTTTCCCTCCAGTTGGAAATAAAAATAAAAAATGTGACTGCTACCAGGGTGGCTATAAACTAAAGTCAGGGGATAAATGAGGGACAAACAGACTAGCTGCCTAATGGGCTGTTGTTAGCGAAATTATTTCCTTTTGCTCCTTAAGCTTGGTCCAAACTCGTCCCCGTCCAACGAGACTCCTGGGTAAAGTTTCCGGAATGTACCGTATTGATCACTCTGCAGACAGGTTGGCCATCTGTGGTGTGAGCATATCTTGGCTCTTCTCAGGGCAATCGATGGTCTTTTGATAGCTATGGGTATGAATCAATAGACTTGCAGCTATCCTAATTGATTTGTCTGAGGCCTTCCATCGGGTAGGTCATCAATTACCTCTGATGGCATCGGTCAGATCGGAAGCAACCACAGCAGGATGAGTCAGTCCCAGCTCGGGTGGACAACAAGGGAACGCAATTGCTAACCGGGGTCAATCCTAAGGCTCAGATCAATGAGCAACCTTGATCTAGAAGGCTCTAGAACAGTGGTTCTCAACCTGGAGATCGGCAGGGCAATCAGCTTGGTCGGGAGGGGGCTGCCATCCACACAACAGACTTGCAGGGTAGATCAAGATAGAGCTTTTGTCTGCCTGGAGCAGCGGAAAAGAGCGAGATCGGCATGGTGGGACAAGAGACAGAACTAAACTGAGAAACCCCGGGGAAAAAAACAATTTATATACAATTATGAACAATGGATCTCCACGCCATTGGTCAGTTTCGGATTAATTTCTGTGAAAGAACACTTGCATAATTTTATGGTTGGGGTCACCACCACATGAGGAACTGTATTAAAGGGTCGCGGCATTAGGAAGGTTAAGAACTACTTCTCGAGAAGATCTGCGCAGCATCACCTGACCCATTAGAACCAGGAAGCTTCTGGTCTCCATGCAGTTCACTCCTTGGGTCAGAGCTTATTTATTTATGTATTTGATTATTTATTAGATGGTGTGTGGAGTGTAGCCAGGAGATGCGTGGATCGTCTGGAAGCCAGGCAAGGGATGTTCGGAGATGGTTTGCCATTGCCTGCCTCTGTGTCCTGACCCCCAATTTTACTTGGAGGAAGTGCAGCCGAAATCCTTGGAGGTCTCCCATCCAAATACTAGCCAGAGTTGGCCCTGCTTAGCTTCAAAGATCTGACAGGATCAGTCTTCCCTGGGCCAGAGCTGAAAATGATCCAACTCCTAAGGACCTTCCTGAAATCTCTCATGCTGTCCGTCTAAAATGCTACCACTGTGACAAGTATGCATGTATATTATTTCAATAGAAAACAACTCCGACTTCTCCTGGTTATTAAAAATTCATTTAGATTACTAAAAAAAAGCCAACTGGGGGAAAGCTGGAGGAAGAAGGGGAAAACAGAATACAGAATTAGCAATGACTCTGTTGAAGAAAGCATTACGTTTTCTATCAGACAGTAGAACCCTGCCACAGTTAAAAAACATGAGCTGGTCAAAAACTGCATATTTGGGGGGTTCTTAGTTAGGGCCTCTTGTGGCGCAGAGTGGTAAGGCAGCAGACATACAGTCTGAAAGCTCTGTCCATGAGGCTGGGAGTTCAATCCCAGCAGCCGGCTCAAGGTTGACTCAGCCTTCCATCCTTCCGAGGTCAGTAAAATGAGTACCCAGCTTGCTGGGGGGTAAACGGTAATGACTGGGGAAGGCACTGGCAAACCACCCTGTATTGAGTCTGCCATGAAAACGCTAGAGGGCGTCACCCCAAGCGTCAGACATGACCTGGTGCTTGCACAGCAGATACCTTTAGTTTGGAAACTCATTATATGACCACAGTCTATCATCCTGAAAGAGTTGCAAGAAACAGCCGACGAAGGGTTCAGTGGGGACAGGGCTTGTCACCACTCCCAAACATCTGGAATCTAAGATGAAAAGTTGGAGTGGGCAGGTAATGTTGGGGCATGTCTGCAATCTACTGGTCTGCTGGGTTTATGCCTAGCCCTGCGTCATTATGCTAGGGCAACCAGCCAGTATGGTATACATTCACCAAACAGCCAGGTGGGAGCCCAAGTTGTTGGCTGGCCAGCTGTCAGATGTACCTATATTTGAAGCATCCAGCCCACCAGGCAACTGTGGCAGCAGTTCAGGGGCCAGGGGCACTGGGGAAGGGGGTTCCTTTCCCTACCACCTGACTGGCACCCAAAGCAATCACCTAGGCCTACCGCAGGCTGGACTGCAAGACAGAAAAGCCAAACAACTTCTGCCCCTACACCCAAGCAGGACCAAGATAACTCCCAGTTGAATTCCAGATCAAGTGTAAGGTATTGGTATTTACCCATAAGGCCATTTGTGGCACGAGCCTTGCATATCTGATAGACCAGAGGTAGTCAACCTGTGGTCCTCCAGATGTCCATGGACTACAATTCCCATGAGCCCCTACCAGCATTTGCTGGCAGGGGCTCATGGGAATTGTAGTCCATGGACATCTGGAGGACCACAGGTTGACTACCCCTGTGATAGACCACCCCTCTATCTCTATCCCAACCCTCACCCCCTGAAGAGCGCTCTTCAAATTCCAACCAGTTGGTGGTCCCCAGGGCCAGAGCATTTTCAGTCCTGGCACCCACCAGGAATGATCTCCTAATCTGGGCCCTGACAGCACTTGCACAATTCCACAGGGCCTGAGAGACAGAGCTTTTCCACCAGGCTTTTGGTTTGGATCAGTGAAGTCAACTAACATCTACTGGCCCCCCATTAAAGCCACCCCCAAACTCTGGGAGACCTGAATGTGGTATTTCATCCCCCTGTTGATGCTGATGCTGGTTTGGATACTGTTTTAGACACTGTTTTATCATGTGTTTTTAGTATCCTGATTTAATTCTAATCGAATTGATTGTTTTAGATTGTACTTAATCTAAAATGATTGTTTTATATTTAAATGTTGTACACCATCCTGGTCCAGCTTCGCTGGGAGGGGGGTATAGAAATCAAATTGTTATCATCATCATCATCATTATTATCATCATCATCAGTAGTAGTATTACTATGGAGGAGATTCACGACTCATCATTCATCTTCCAGCCTTGACCATTTTGTCTGCCTGGCTCTCAGTGCCACCCTCATGTTACCTGCATGTTTAAAATAAGATCACAAATATTTTGCACATTCTCATGCAGCCACCTGGGAACTGTAGCTGGATCCAGCAAGTTCTGAGCATGTGCCAGCATGATAAATGCTGCCCACTAATAAACACTGCTGACTACACACCTGGAACACATCTACTCAAAACGTAGCTGATTTTTAAAATGATGCATTGTGACCTTGGGACATGTGCAAGTCCAGCCATTGAGTAAATTGTGATCATGCCCCAACTGTGCCGACCCAGTCGGCTGCCGTGCAGAGTAATTCCAACTGTGCAGACACAAATAGACTCAAAATACTGCTTATTTTAAATTGCAAATATGCTCAACTAGAGGGCTTGACGTGAGAGAAAACAAGGCAAGCCTGATTTCCGAATGCCTGATTTGCAAAAATCAAATCACACCCGGTTACCTAGCTTGGCACAGAAACTTGTCCGGCTTATGGCTCCATCATGTTACAGTTTATGGGTGCTGATCATGGCATTATGGATTCTGTTGGATTTGCGGATGTTAGGAAAAGACGTGGGTGTGCAAAAACCATTGACTTCCGCTAGATGATGCTTAGCACTGCTGCCTTTCAAATTCAGCAACGAAATGTTAAAATTTATGAAGGCAATAATGTTAATGACTGACTTGCCAAGGTCGATATTTTATAGACTCAGAGATGGATCCACTCAACTATTCTGCTGGTAAAAGAGGAAAGAAGGACCCTCTTTGAACACCAGAAAAGTCTCTGCTGGCCCTGCAAGGATAAAAGCCATGCGTGAGAGGGGTTTGTAATAAGGAGTGAGGAAGACTAGCAGGATCCAACCTCCTATCTTTTACTAACTATCTTTTACTAGTCTCTGATCCTTTGTAGGGGAAGCCAGTTGAATGGAAGAAGGAAACAAGAATGGTTGGAACCCCTCCATATTGGGCACCTAGTGGATGGGCCATCTCTGAATATGACATCATCCTTAGTCCAGTCAAGTACGCACCTTTTGTTGGTTAATGAGATTTTAGAACATGCTTTCTCAACCAGAGTCTGGTGAAACTCTGGGGTTTCTTGGCAGCCCAAGAAGGGTTTCCCAAATGGGTGGGAGTTAATTTGTTATATATTTTAAAAACATTTATTGGGTGATATGACCATATGTGGCCATGTTGACCTGCTTCCTCCTTCCAAAATGGCTAATTATGGGTCTGGAAGGGGTTGGGCCCCAATGGGCATGTACACATCTTTGATTTCCAGCCATATTCTGAATGATCACACCACTTCCGGGATTTCTTTTTTTTTTATTTAATAATTTTATTGTTTATTATTATATAAAGCATTTACAGAGAAATTGTGAAGAAAAAGCGACCAGCTGATATGGTTTGCCATCTCTTTTAACATAGATATTTAGTTCCCATCACATATTATTCCTAATCTAGAAGTTTTAACCATTTTTCTTAGCCAAGTGATTGTTAATACATATGAGAGTATGATCTGTTATAAGAATACATTCTGTTATTATCTTAAATGATATTAGGTCAGTCTCCTTCATAAATTGGCCCTGACCCAAGAATTACTACTGCTGTCTTGTTAATGCCTATGAAATATAGTTTGTCATCCTCTTTTAGCATACATATTGACATACATATTCAATTCCCATCGCATCTTAATCCTGATCTAGGAGTTATTACCATCTTTCTTAACAAAGTAGTTGTTGATACATAGGAGGGTATAATCTATTATAAGGATATATTCTATTATTGTCTTAGATGATATAAAGTCAGTTCCCTTCATATATTGGACCTGTCCTAAAAGTTACTGCTGCTATTTTTCCCAGAGGAAGCCAGGAGAATACTCCATTGTTCAGCTCATCTTTCAGGTGGTTGCAGAAAATGAAATTGTGTTTTTTTCCATAGTAGAGTGTTTCTGATTGTCCTTCTGTCAGGGCCAAAGAAATCTCTTACTTGATTCTTGCTTGTAGTCGCCTTTGAGGAGGCTCTGAATCCTTTGTCAGTCTGGATCTCTTCCTCTGGTCGCACAGGAATATCTCCTGATAGCTTCCTAGTTGCTGTCGCTTTTGAATAGACTCTTTTTATTTTGCTGATCCAAATCATTTCCTGCTCTGAATAGACTTCCAGGTTTTCGGTACTTTCCTTCCTTGAATCTGTTTTCCCAGGACTTCCGGGATTTCTTGAAGCTTGAAGAATGTTTTTGGGGTTTCTCAACAGTGAAAAAGCTGAAAGATAACCTTGGATCATTCCAAGAACAGGACTTAAAACAAGTTCACACAAAATGGTATCTCCCAGCACCAGCACAGCCAATGAGCCTCAGAGAGTTGTTGCTGGATCCCCGTGATGAACTACCAGGTGATGTGATGAATAGAGCAGTGGTCCCCAACCCCCAGTCCGGGGACTGGTAGCAGTCCGTAGATCAGTCGGTACCAGGCCGTGGCTCCTCCTCGTCCTCCTCCCCGGTGCTGCCTCGGGGGCTGTCCTGCCACTCTGTCATGGGTTCACTTTGGTGTTCTAAAGCAGCCGCCATGGCTGGGGCTCCCCCTTGGCATGGCACTGCGTAGCTGCTGCTGGCAGCGCCCCCCAGTGGACAGCAGGAAGTCAGGGGCACCAGTGGGAAAGCAAGTGGAGCAGGGGCTCAGGAGGCGGTGGTGACTTCCCTCGGCAAAAGTCTACCCCCTCAGTAAAATTGTCAAGTGTTGACCAGTCCCCGTTGATAAAAAGGTTGGGGCCCTCTGGAATAGAGGACAGCTGTCTGGGACAGGGAAACAAACAGAGGGTATGAATCAGTATTGCTTTGCACACAGAAGGTTACCAGAGCATCAAAATAGCCCAGGTGAATCAGGCCAGCAGTCCATCTAGTCCAGCATCCTGTTTCACCCAGTAAACAACCAGCAACAGGACATAAAGGCTAAGTATGGCCTTGTCTCCTTGCCCTGATAGGTTTACTGCTTCTGAATGAGGAAGTTCCTTCTGATTTCCAAAGGAAATAAACACTTATAAGCCTCTTCTCCATTTGGTTCCAGGGATAATCCCTGGGATAAAAGCTGCTTCTGCCCAAGAACCTAGAGAGCTGCCACCAGCCTGAGCAGGTAATGCTGAGCTAGATTGACTCTTCAGGAGGCAGCTACTTATGGGGACTCATGGAACCTTGGTTGAACACCTGCTGTGTAACAGGCAATACAAGTCTAGGTTAGGTACAAGTCTAGGCTCTAGGTTGGGAAATACCTGGAGACCTTGAGGTTAGAGTTGGGAGTGGGCAGGATTTGGGGCGAGGAAGGACCTATGTGTTGCACAATGTTATGGAGCCCACCCTCCAAGGCAGCCATTTTCTCCAGGGGGACTGGTTTCTTTAATCTGGTAATGACCTCTAATTCTGGGGGATCCTTCCTGAGGACTGGCATAACTAGTTACAAGGTTTGTTCCCTAATATTTCCAGTTAAGTAGCCTGACTTTGTATAAAGAGGATTTATGTATGCGTACACATGTCGATGAGAAAGATGGGGTTAGATGGATAGAGAACCAAAAAAGAAAAGCCTGTGGGCCTTAACCAGCAGCTCCACCACCTGATCTGGAAAGCTGGAACCTCTGTTGCAGAGGCTGCTGGGATTTCCCAGGAGGATTGCTGAGTAACTGCAGCTGAAGAGTCACCTTTCTTTGAGCCTTTGTCCTGGGGCAACTGTCTAGCAGACAACCTCTTGGTTACTTTATACTCCCATAACTTTTATTGCTTTCTCCAAATGTCATGGTGCCTTCCTGCCACCCCACGTCAGCAGCAGTGGGATATTATTTATCTGCCCAGCGTCATCTGCACGACCTCCCCTTGGGAAATCTGAGGCTGGGAGCGAACCCTGTCACAGAGGGTGTAATGATTTCATCTGAGTAAGCAGACAAGGGTGACAGGTTAGAGACCAAAGGAGACCTTTTGTTTGTTTACACGATTCATTTGCTGCCACAAGTCATTAGAGGAGAAGGAAAATGATAGGGGTGCAACAGCTAAGGGGTCTTGTATGTATTTCAGAATCCCTTGACTTTTGTACTGTGAAGGAAAGTTTAATGAAGTCAAAAGAAAATACTTCACAAACTAGTTTTCTGGGTAGAGGGAGGTGTGGACTTGTTTTTTTTCTCAGGGCAGGGCAGGAGGGCATGCCGGATCCCCTGTTTTTTATTTTCTTGAGGCTGAAGTGATACAATCTTAGGAAGGCTTTCTCGCTTGATTCTGAACACTGTATGGGCTTCAGAAGGCTACAGAGGTATGGTCTGTTGTCAGAGCGGGTTTTAGGCCCATTATGCACGGAGTGGAAAGTCTGCATTCGGGGTGGAATGGCGGTGGCTAAAATCACCAATTATGTACGCTACAGGTGGCAACTGGGTGCAGAGTCAACTTATGCCGCCGAAAAAGCCACGTTAGCGAGATGCGGAAGAAAGTGGAGCTTTCCAGAACCAGGGCGCAACCAGAAGCGGCTCTGGAGTATCCGCGTGCATAATCGGATACTCTGGGTTTTGCCACCGTTGTGTTCCATCCCGTGCATAATCGGTTTGCTTCACTTCTTCCTCATCCACATTCTCCATGCCAGCGTTTCAACAGCCGTGCATAATAGGCCTTAGAGGAGCAAGCATGACAGCCTGGCGCCAAGAATGGAAGGCGTAACTGCTCATTTCAAGCGCTGCAGTACTTTAAAAAGTTTTGCAATTCCTTGTTTCTGAAGGCGAACCTTGGTGGCTCATAATACCTCTCACTATCAGGTGAGAATTGTAACATTCTCTCCCCCCAAGCATCTCTGCTTTCTCCTGTTTCCACCCACTTGCCTGGCTGCCTCCATGGGAAGTAGATCTTATTATTTCCCCACTCTTTCTTTTCTCCTTTTCTCCCTTGCCCATGAATGGAGTGACAGCAAGATCAGGGTGAATGGGAACTGTAGTTTTTTCTGGCCCCTGAAGTGCTCTGTGGTACCCAAACAAGGTAAAAGGAACGTGGAGAAGGGGAGGGAAAAGGGCCTCCCATTTCTGTCTGAGCATTAACCTCCCCCAAGTAAAGTGCCTTTGGGACTCACGGGGAGACTTGGGAGAGAGGTGTGCAGAGGGATTTGGGGACTCATGTGGTGAGTCCACAATTCTAATTCCATTAAAGTTCTTGAGGAGGGAATTGTTTTTAACTGAGCATCTTCCAGCACCACTCATTATAGCCATACTAATTCTGAGTGAACAACAAAAATTGAGTCCAATAGCACCTTTAAGACCAACAAAGATTTATGAGCTTTCATGTACAGGCACTCTTCCTCAGACAAAATGGAACAAGAATCATAAGAGTACATGTAGAAAAGGTAAATCAGTGGCAAATTAGTAAACTGTGTCATAGTATCCCAATTATGCCATGTGACAATTCTTTGCTAAAACAGTTAATTCTGAGTATTGGATCAGTTCAGCTGTCACTCTTAAAAAGCATTAAAGGTGATTATCCCTCCTGCAACTACATACTTAATTCGTGAAGTATTTTCTTGAGAGCCATCTTGGTAGTAGTTCAGAGTGTCGGCCTCTAATCTGGAGAGTGGGGTTTGATTCTCTACTCATTCATCTACTTGTAGCCAGCTGGGTGACCTTGGCTCAGTCTCAGTTCTCTCAGAGCTCTCTAAACCTCACCTACCTTACAGGGTGCCTGTTGTGGGGAGAGGAAGGAGGTGATTGTAAGCTACTTTGAGACTCCTTCAGATAGTAAAAAGCAGAGTACAAAAACCCAGTTCTACTTCTTCTGCCTGCATATATAATGCTGTGAATTTTAAAAGGCCCCAAAATTTCACCAAAATTTTTGATTTTTAGTCAGACTATTTGTAAAAGCCCTGCTCTGTCCTGAAAGTCCACAATTTCCCAAAGAAATCGAAAGCAGTAAGATGCAGAAGGACGTTCTGAAGGCATGCCAAAACCTAGGGAAAAAATCCATCTCTCTTCTCCATGCAAAACCACTGATGAGTTCATGAACTGTGCCGAGCCATAAATCAGTTTGGCTCCTGTTGGAGAGCAGGAAGGTTTTTTAGCCCCCTAATGGGCATTCTGACAATCGGATTGCGCCATAATTCTTTGTAGCTGTCACCTTTGCAGGCCCGTCAACACTCCTAATCTTTTTTCATTGCAATGTCAAGTTTTGGAAAAGTAAAGAGGTGGGTGGTAAAACATGACTGATAATGGGAGCTGGGGCCTTTTCCCATGAGTTTCCAGGGGTGGGTTGCTTGTCATTCCCCTTGGCATGGAGCTGGGAGGGCCAGACTAGGGCACTTCAGGACCAGATACAGCTCACAGGAACAGCAGGACTATTTATTTATTTGTTATTTATTTAAATTTTTATACTGCCCTGCTACACGGCTCTGGGCAGTTTACATGTAACACCATGGGGTAACTACATAGAACATTGATCTCATCATAACATGCTGGGACTGTTGTGATGAGTCCACCTTTAAGGAGGCCTTATGTATGACCCACAATGTCTTTGGGGCTTTTATTCCTGAGTCAAATTGCCACCACCTGCTTTGTGACTCTGCCCCAGACACATCTTGGATCTTCTGTGCTGAAATGTGTGCTTCCACATGCAGAACAAAGTTGGAGTCCAGTAGCACCTTTAAGACTGCCAAAATATAATTCTGGGAACAAGCTTTTGTGCGCAATGCACACTTCTTCAGATGCATGTATGTGTGTGACATAATGCATCTTCTCCGTTCTAGGTGAAGGAAGCCTCTAACAGCCCCTGACTGAGGGGAGGGACACGTTTTCGAGAGCAACGGCAGGGGAGCTGGGAGTTTGTGGGCATGTGTGTGCTTTCCTTTTGAGAGGGGAAAGCTTTCCCCTTCTGCTTAACCATTGGCTGACAAGGAGGCCACAGAAGAGCCCCTTCTCACTTAAAGCCCCCCCCCAAAAAAACTCAAACACGGCCTGCCAATAGAGGGCACGGCAAGGGAGACAGTTCATTTAACAGCCCAGACCAGAAAGAAAAGTTAGAGCAACATTTGAGCACCTAAAACAAAGTGCTCTTGGCTGGTTTTACTTGAGCTAATCGGTCATTTTGTTTATTGCACAACTTCCTTACCTTCTTCCCATGATGCTTTACCCCAGCATCCTTCATCCCCCCCCCCCCCATTCTCCCAGTATGTTGGAAAGTACAAAAAACTTTTTTTTTTCCTGAGGGAAAGGGTATTCAAACCCAGAAGAACGCTGGCACTCGATAACAGCACATCTTTAATATTCCGCTGCATCTTTCTTGCCTAGACATTAAAAACTAGGACAAATAATCAAGTCGAGGCAATTACCTTAGCATAAATGTATATATTATTTATATGTGGCTTTGAATATATAAATAATAGTGATAACATTTGCATGAGGAAACGGAGAGAGATAAAATCAGCCCCCAAAGCTCATTCTGCCTGCTTTTGTTATCATCTCCCAGTGCATTCGAAGGGAGCGTAACCTTTGGTCTAGATCTGGTGTCAAACAAATATTCCGTTTCATATTTTTTTTAAAATGTCTTCCTACCTTATAAGTGGTTTTATTTTTTATTTTTTTGCTATCTGTTTGGTTGAATCATTTGTATTGGATGAGTTCCTGCAATGTAGCTTTTATGCACAAGTTAGACAGTATTTCTTCATGTATTTATGTCATTAAGACATAAGAAGTATAATGCAAACTTATGAATATATCAGGATCCAAATGTGTGTGTGTGTCCATTTTTTGGGAAGGCTCAATGTCGTGCCAAAGTGAAGAGCCGCAGCTCTGAGTAGCACTACAGAGATGAGGATGGGACATTCAAAGCCATCCCTTGACACAAGCTGACAGGAACAAGATCTTTCCTTCAGCAGATCCATTGCCTGCCAATCTGTTTTACTACTAACCTCCCGTGAAGTTTTGTGTTTCAGGCAGCTGCTAAGAGAGAGCTGTAAGTCAAGAGTTAAAAGTCTGGACTCAAAACTTGGATTGGCACAAGAGAGAAGAGCAAGCGAGCCATAGGGGCGTTCAGGCCACAAGAACAAGGATGAGAAGTTGGGAACACCTTAGAAATATCAAAATCATTGGATCAAAATTCTGTTCCCCTCTCTCAGTATTGCCTCAGGAGCAAAACTCTCCAGATTCACCTTGAAATTTCATTTACCTCAGGCAAAATTCGGTGTCAGCTCTGCTGTCCATGACTGATACCCATGGAGGAGCTGATGTACAGTTTGGTGTAGTGGTTAGGAGTGCAGACTTCTAATTTGGCATGCCAGGTTCGATTCTGCGCTCCCTCACGTGCAATCAGCTGGGTGACCTTGAGCTCGCCAAGGCACTGATAAAACTGTTCTGACCAGGCAGTGATATCAGCGCTCTCTCAGCCTCACCCACCCCACAGGGTGTCTGTTGTGGGGAGAGGAAAGGGAAGGTGACTGTAAGCCGCTTTGAGCCTCCTTCAGGTAGGGAAAAGCGGCATATAAGAACCGACTCTTCTTCTTCTTCTTCTTCTTCTTCTTCTTCTTCTTCTTCTTCTTCTTCTTCTTCTTCTTCTTCTACAGTGTGGATAGGAGGCATGTGGATAGTCTCCTCAGTCTTGGTATGATTTATGTTGGGCAGGTGGAGGCTTAGTGGGTGGAGCATATTGTTGGTGTACTCTTTGGTTAGAGTCTCCCAGTTCTATTGCTGTATATTATTCTAGAATATTCTCTCTGTGCTTTATTATACTTCTCCTTTATTCTATTTTAATAAAGGGAATTTTGGGAATTCAGTGTGGAATCTCAGAAAAGCCTTCAGGCACATCTATTCCTCCTCAGAGAACAGTAATTTCCCTTTGGCTGCCATCCCTCAGATATTTTTTTCTGGGAGTAAGTCCCATTGAACCACATGGGACTTAGCAGATCTGTTTAGGCTTCCTCTCTTTACCTTCTCCACTCAATACAGCTAATTCGGAAGCTTCAAAATTCCCAGTCTGTCATGCCATTAAGTAGCACCCATAGACCTGGATAACAGGCAAGGTGGCATGGCACATCCCAACTTCATGAGGTCAGCCCTTGTTAGCACTTGGGTGGGAGACCACCAAGGATGATGGAAGAGGAAGGCAACAGACACCCACCTATGCTTCTCACTTGCCTTGAGATCCCCTTCCTGAAGTTACCTCAAACTGGCTGAGACTTGGTGGCATTTTACTTACACTCACACAAATCCACACAAGGGCATTCTCAGGAGTATTAATGAACTTTCTACCACCACCTTCAAGCCCAACCAGAAACAGTGATCAGAAGGCCAGCTTGGTGTAGTGGTTATGAGTGTGGACTTCTAATCTGGCGAGCCAGAGCACTGATGAAGCTGTTCTGACCGAGCAGTGATATCAGCACTCTCACAGCCTCACCTACTTCACAGGGTGTCTGTTGTGGGGAGAGGAAGGGGAAGGCAATTGTAAGCTGCTTTGAAACTCCTTCATATAAGAGGCATATAAGAACAAACTCTTCTTCTTCTTCTTCTTCTTCTTCTTCTTCTTCTTCTTCTTCTTCTTCTTCTTCTTCTTCTTCTTCTTCTTCTTCTTCTTCGCTATCTAACTTCAACTAACCAACCAGCCTATCAATCTGCCTGCTTTAATGCATTTGTCAAAATCAAAATGGGATGTATGTTGAAGAAATGGGGGAAAAAATGAGCAAACAAACCTTGGCTTCCTGTGCTGCCCTCTCTATATAAAGTTGTCTCTTGCCAGCATGCTCTTTAATAAAATTGGCTTAGATTTGTTGATAAGCCTGAAGCAAAGTCAATGCGAAGTGTCAATCTTGTGGTACAAGAGAACCTTCAGGGGTCAAGCCGCTTCCCGTATATGATCGCTGTATCAAAGATATGTCAGCCCCGTGTTAACCGTTTTTCTTATGAATCACACTAAAGATCAGACATGAGGCTCGGATTTTTAAAAACAACAACAAGAAGAAGAGTAGCAGGGGGATGACATTTTGTGCATGATGGGAACTGGAAGGAAGCTGGTAGTTGAGCCGGAAAGCAGGAGAAGAGTCCCAGCCAGTTGGCAGAGTTTGAATATGCATAGAGGGCTAAGCACCTGGCTGCTTGACAAATAAAATAGTTTTATTTGCGAAAATAAAGAATTATGTATAGAAAGAGGAGGGGAGAAACCTAATTAACTGTTCTAACTGTTGTCATTCACCTGTTCAACTGGAGGCAAGCAGGTAAGACAGGTGCTCAAAGGAGCAGGAAGTCTTCTACTGAGCCAATCTGGACACTGGAGGAGATTATTCGCATATCATCAGGAAGTTCCTATTCTAACTATGCTACATCTCCTCCGATGTCCCCTGCAGGATACCCTTTATTTTCTGCTCCATAATGCACCCTGCAGATCTTGCATATTACAAAACAGACTGGGCCAGAGTAATCTGCAGGTTAGAACAAGGAGGTGGTCAACAGTCAGCTGCTTCATAGGGCCAAGTAAAACCTTATTGGTCCCTTGGGTCAGCTGACTCTTGCAGAGCTGAAAACTGGAGTACCACCTGTTGGATATTAAGGATTGGTAAAGTCTTAATATCCTTAAAGTTAGCAGAGGGCCATGATAAGGCAGGTAATGCAGCAGCTGGCAGAGTACGTGAGGCATGAAAACAGCAAGCAAAGAAACACACGTTCACAAACATGGTACTTAACTAATATAACAACTGTTTACTAAAGAACTTAATACTACATACTTAGAGGTAAAGATAAGGTTCCTATTCTATTCTAAATAGCTGGATGGAGAGAGATGCTTGAGGCATCTCCATGCCATCATGTTGCTTCATGGAGAGATGGAGGAGAAAGAGGATGGGGACTGTGGAAACAGGAAATTAACCTCTAGGGACAGGTCAGTGAGATCAAAGGTGAGAGTGGTCAGTGTCCTATCTATCTCATTAACTCTATGGCAAGAGAGTCCTGTTTACACCCCACAAGTCAGGAGACATCGCACAGAGAGATGTTTTCCAACACCACCCACCAGCCTTCTGCAGTGGCGCTGCTGTGGTGACATCAAGAGTGATAATCATACATGTATCGCATTTTGGAAGAGGCATTTCTCCCATCTATGCATGTAGTACAGAGCATCTCCTAATATGTCACTTTTTAATAATAAACAATTTGCATTAAAGTAGGTTTTTAAAGATTCGTTTTCCCCTTTCAACCAGGTTCATTTAAAAAAGAAAATCAGTCCAAATGTTTTCAATTGATCAGTCTAATCAATAAGTTGACTAAACCCTGAAGAAGGATGAACGGTTCCAGTTGTCCTTAGCGAGGCCCATGCTTCAGACTGAGCAATCCTTTGCCCACAAAACTCAAAGGAAGCCATCGAGAATGGAGGCACCTCCTCTCTGCATAACAGTCCTCATGGTTATGCCTTTTGGCATATGTTAGAAAACGATGGAATTAGGGATGAGCATGAACCAGCTCAAAGCCAAAATTCAGCATGGACTGGTTCTGAGCCCTTAAATCAATGTTCAGGGAAGGTGTGTTCCTTGAATATTTACGGGACTTTTGCCTGGTTCAGCTGTTCGGGGCCATTTAAACCTAACATCTAAGTATTGCAGGGTCCTCAACTGAACTTTAGATTTAAATGGCTGCCAGCCATTTCATGGGAATGGTTTCATGCTTCAAAGTGGGGGGAAGTGAAATGGACCTAACAATGGACATGTGGAGAGGCCCTGCTGTTAGATTGGAATGGCTGCAAATCATTTTGCTGGTCAATTTCTCTTCCCCCCCCCCAATTCAAAATTGACTGGTGAAATGGCTGCTAGCCATTTAAACCTAACATCAGCTGTTAGGTTGAAATGGCTGTGAGTCACTAAACCCATCAGTTTCACTCCCCCTTCCCTGCTTCACTTCTCCTTCCCTGCTTCAAAGTGGAGGGAAGCAAAATGATCCTAGATCCATTCAGGCAGTGACATTTGGTTCGGGGCTCAGTTCGGGGACTGCCCCAAGCAGTTCTTTTTAATGTCGTATCTATTCCTGGATGGAATGTGCAGACAGGCTTTCTCCTTATATGAAGGAGTAGATCCACACATCTACTAAGCAAAGTCTGGAGGGGTCCTCTAGCTGAAGGAGTCTTGTGGGTTTTAAGATAAGTCCCTTTGAATGAAGGTTCTCAACTTTGCTGAGCATAGTGGAACCATCCAGAGACTCATATCCTGTATATTACAGAGGTTAGAGCCCAGGTTTTCATCCACAGGACTTGGAAGGCCATGTTCACTGATGTTTGGCCAGCCTCATCTAGCACAGGGTTGCGTGAGAACAGAATGATAGGGAGAATCTTATATGTTGTCCTTTTCTTTTGGTCAGAAGGGAAGAATTGATTGTCAGCATACTTGGAAATAAAGAACATTTCATGGAACTGAAATTACACATTCCTTTTTGATGAAACAGGCCTGGAAGAGAAACAAAGGATCACAGGTTCAGGCACACATGGGGAAAAATGGAAATGGGGATTTCTAAATAGAACGGTGGGATGAGAACTTAGAAATTAAACCTACTGGGAAGGGCAAAAAAGTTCCAGTGTTCTTATTTCAATGTGGCAATGTTTTCTTTGTCAATCAACCTCAGATTGTTTGCATGGTTTCCACTGGAAGAAGCTGAAGGTTTTTATTTTTTTTAAAGGAGGGCTAATTATATAACTATTAAGATTTATGCAACTTCCTCTCCACATCATAAATATTAATAAGGAGAAACCAAGGAGTAAAGCAGTCTCTGCCAAACCTCAAAGAAAATGTTAATTCTGATCTCTCTCTCCTGCAACGGAATGAAGTATGACGCTCAGCATCCCATTCTGCCAGCTGATCCCTGGGATGAAAAATGAAACTGAACAGGAAAGGAGCTGCTGCAGCTTCCGTGGCACTTCCAGGGCAAGGGCCTGGCCTGACTGGGTCTGCCAAAGCTCACAGGGCAAGGCAGAGTGTCTGGCTACTAAATGAAGTCATGCAACACAGTGGCCACTGGAAGGCAGCAGGAAATGAAAATGCAAAACTAGAGCTGATGGGGACTGGAGATGACATGAGGTTCAACAGCGAAGAGTCAGCAAAAAACATGATCTTCAGTACCCTGAACAGCTCCCAACTTTTTTCCAGCACAGAATGATGCCCTAGAAACCCAGCAAAAAATGCAAAAAGATCTGCTCTAGGCATTTTTTAAAATGTTTATAAAATTTGGTGACCTCTGCCCTGGGAAGTGTTGCAGCCTCCGAAGGCCCAATGAAGGCTCAGAGGTGCCATTGTGGTCTGGATTAAAACTCCCTTCTGCTTTATTTTTGCATGCCCATTGGCATCTCAGTGAGTTGGTCCAGCATGCTCCATGCATGCAGGAATTCTTCTTGCCTTTATACAACACCTAATTAACTAGCTACATTTGTAAATTAGTGTTAGAGCAGGGGTGGCCAGACTGTGGTTCTCTAGATATCCTTGGGCTACAATCGCCATGAGCTCTGGCCAGCATGGAAAGAGCATAACAAGGATAAAGGTTCAAAACATTTGAAACATGTAGCCAGTCAACATCAGTTCCTCAGTGGTTTCAGCAGAAAAGAGCACCACTCCAGCATGATGAATGCAAAATCTGTAAACATTCCACTGAACATATCAAAATATTATTTAGGCTTCCCCTTGAAATTCTTCAGATGTTTTTGATTGTGAAGGATCCATGCCAGCTTCCAAGATTCTCTCACTCTCTTTTTTTAATGTTCAGTGAAATTTTGGTGTCAACCCTTTTAAATTGCTAAAACAAAAGAAGTATACCCCCTTGGGAAGACTCACAAAAGTTATGTGAGCAATGAAAAAACAATACACATAGCCAAGCTAAGAAGATACTGCTTGGCAAGACCCTTCAATGTAATGCCCCTTCCCTGGTCTTCCCCAGCTATGCCCTCCATAAACCGACTCGTGTCCCTTCCGGAAGAGAGTTGTTGTGTCAAGTAGTTATTAAAAGTGACACGGTCGATCTATGTAAGGGCTCCTGAAGCCTAGTAAATCTCTAGCCACCCTTAAATAAAACTTTATGCCGGCTAATAAATTTTAATGCTACTTGTCAGCACTTGATAACTGCCATCATTTAACCAGGCAAGGTAAAAAAAGGGAAAAGGGTAAAGAAAAAGAAGAAATCCTAAGTTGGTGGTGATGTGTGAAATGGAGAATTTCTCATGCTTGAAAGGGGACGGGGAATTATGCAGTTTAACCTTATACTAAAGTCAGCAGATGGGTCCATCTAGCTCAGTTTCCATCAACTGGTAGCAGTTCTTGGAGAGTTTGGGTTACTATCTCTGGTCTTTTCAGTGAAAAATGTTGGGGACATCTTTGGCATTTGGAAACACGCACTGCATCATTGACTTCAAGCATAGAGCTCATTTTTGTCTACTCACCCGGGGCCTCAAAGAAGGAAAGGCTGTGCCGCCACCGGGGGGGGGGCAGGCCTTCCCACTGGGCCCAGAAACACCGCACCCGGGGGCAATGCATCTGGTGCATCTGAGAGGAATGTGGCTAGTGTCCAGGGAGGGAGGGCGGGAGCTGTAGGGGCAGGGCCAATTGGCCCTATTCCAACTCAGACAGCCAGACACGTTCCACCCCCCAGGCTATTTCACAGATATATAGAGGAACCATGGATAGGATATCAGCAGTTTCTTTTTACAAAATAACTACTGAGTGTTTCATAATACCAACTAACAGAGGTCCTTTAATAAAGATTGAGTCTAGGACCTTGTGCGTGCAAAGTGGGTGCTCTATCCCTGATCCACAGAAGAAGCCAGAGGATTCAGAATGTTTCTTGGTAGTACTGGGCCTCCTTATTTATGCCTGGAGAGTTCATACTATAACTGACCAAAATAACAAACATTGATGTACATGACATGTATTACTATAGTAAGAACATAAGTGAATCCATGAAAGCCAGCTTGGTGTAATGGTTAGAAGTGCGGACTTCTAATCTGGCATGCCGGGTTCGATTCTGCACTCCCCCAAATGCAGCCAGCTGGGTGACCTTGGACTCGCCATGACACTGATAAAACTGTTCTGACCGAGCAGTGATATCAGGGCTCTTTCAACCTCACCTACCTCACTGGGTAGGAAGAGGAAGGGAAGGTGATTGTAAGCCACTTTGGGACTCCTTTGGGTAGAGAAAAAGTGGAATATAAGAATCAACTCCTTCTTCTTCTTCTTCTTCTTCTTCTTCTTCTTCTTCTTCTTCTTCAATATCTCATAATAAGAAGATAAATGATATTTCTTCTCAGGATCCACTTCTTTATGCATTGATATTCGTGTTATATTTAAAACTTATTCTCGTTCTACTTCTACCTTTCAGTACATTTGTTCACAACTGTTTTGAACTACTACTCATTCTAAATTTAGCTCCTGCTTGCATAATATATACTCCATCTCTCCTCTGGTTTTGTGATTGCTCTGATAATATCTAAGTTGTTAATTTTGCCAGTACTGCATATTCCATGAGTTTATTTTCCCATTCTTCTAGGCAGGGATAGACATCTAAGACATTTTACTGCATAGATATTTCTAGCTGCTGTCACCGTTTATTTGAATATATCTTCCAGAATTTTTGGTAATTTATTAGGCAGTATACCTAATAATACTTTCTTAGCCCCATACAGAATTTAAATTTTAAAATAATCTGCATTTTACCATGTATTCCCTTCACATTTCGAATGCTTTTTTACAAGTCCATCACATATGAAAAAAGTTCCATCTGTGTCTTGGCATTTCCAGCATTTTCTTTTGGCCTGTTTGTTTGCTTTCTCAATGTCCCTTGAGGTTGCATATCAAAACTAAAAAACATTTTGTACAAATTTTCTCTTAATGCTTGGCTGACTGTAAACTTGATTTCTTTTTCTCATAAGCAGTCCCATTGATCCATAGATATCTGCTCTATAAAATTCTGCATCCACGTCATCATACATATTTTTCAAATGTTCTTCTGTTTCTAGCTGGAATGGCATCTTGAATATCCATCATAGAAAATGGTCTTTCTGTTTTGTACTCAATTGTTCAAACTCAGTTGCCTTCCATATTAATGAACTTTAGTCTTGAAACTGATTGATAATATAGCAACCATTGAATATTTATTCCTTCATCTGTTATATGGTACCAAGACTTGATTTTCCCCTGAACTTTTACTGTGTTACCAAATATTTAAGTGTCATTTTTATTTCTTGTGTGTTTATCCTGATAGGCTTCTATTGGGGATATAAGTGGCAAGTTAAATGTCAGTACATTTCAATATGTAAGCCATATCCTCAAAAGTGATTATCGGGCTTCCTTTTTGTATTATGATCATTTTGATTGATGTCTTAAGCCTTCTTCCATATTTACTGATCTAGACCAGGCCTATTGCTTGATAATATAATTTTATATTCTGAACTGCTAATCCTCCTCTCTTTTTCTCATCTTGCAATTTTTTGAAGATTACTCTTGGTTTCTTACCATTTCACATAAATTTGTTTATCTGTTTCTGCCAGCCTTTCAGAATTATTTCTTAAATTTGAAATTTAAAAAATTAGTTTTGGCAGTATATTAATTTTGATTGCAAAGATTCTTCCTAACCATGAGATTTAAATCTTGTCTATCTAGCTAAATCTGACTGGATCCCTTTCCAAATCTTCTGGTAATTATTTTGGAAATGATTACAATTTTTCCAGTCACATTTATTCCCAAATATTTAATGTGGTCATTGGTTACTGTGCATTCCATACTCTTTATAATGTCTTCTTATTGTGTTTAAAATTTCATGATCATTTTTGTCTTTTTTTCTTTTTCTTTTTGAATCTCGAAAATGATATAAATTCTTCAATATGTTTTATTAAATACTGTAATTATCTTTGGTCAACCATGACTGTTAGAACCACATCATCTACATAGCTTTTCATATTAAATTCTATATCATCCATTTTTATTCCTTTAACCCTTGTGTCTTGTCTGATCCTTGTAACTGAAATCTCTAATGATAGGATAAGTAGTAGAAGTGACAAAGGACATCCTTGATGAGATCATTTTTTTCTACAGAGATAGTTTCTGTTAATTTCCCATTTATTAAAATATTTGCTTGTTGATTTGCATATATTCATTGCATCCAGTTCCAGAATTCAGGGCCACAATTCAACTGTTGAAATGTATTCAATTTTAAAAGATCATATTAAATTGTCAAACATTTTCTCTGCATTCAAATATTAAAATGCTACTTTCTTTTTCTTCTTGTTCAATTGCATCTATTATAAATTGTATATCATCTTTCATATACCTCTTTGGTACAAAGCCAGTTTGAATTAGTTTTGGTTTACATTTTTTCTTCATACTTCTGTTAGTACTGTAGGAAAGATTTTGTAATCTGTATTCAGCAGAGAAATAGGTCTATCTGACTTTGGTAGCACTGAATTACTGCTGTCTTAAATATTAATGTTGTATATATCTCTTGCCACATCTGAGGTATTGCCTTTCTTATATCTCATTCATAACCTTTTGCAATAATATCATTAGGACTTCCTCAAAATGTTGATAGGGTACTGCTGTTAGCCCATCCAGGCCTGTAACTTTGCCATTACCCCTTTTTAAATCATTTTGAAGTTTTCTTGACTTGTTACTGTTTGATTTAAGATTTTCTTGTTTTCTAGTGTGAAATTTGTAGTAAGAGTATCTTTTAAATATTCTCTGATTCCTTTTTCTGAGACAGACTTCTTGTATATTCCTGAACATGCACTGGTAAATTGATCTAATTTTTAAGATTAGATATCTTCCTTCTGGATCTTTTAATTATTTTAATGTTTCTAATTATGGATTGCTAATGTAAATGGCTACTCCAAACGTTTTGTTTTGCTTTAAGATATACTTTACTTAATTTATATGAATTTCTTGTAGGCATAATATACTGTGTTTTGCTTTTTAAGTTGGTTAAAAGTTTCCATATGTTTTGTAGGAAAACTGATACTATTTTTAATTTATCTATTTTGTCTTGATGTTGATGCCACCTCCATTTCTGCTTCTGTTGTCTTTGGTAAAGTCTGCATTGAGATGCTTAAAGATTTTCCTTTGGTTCCTCTATTTAGATTCTCCACTTGCAGTTCTTCAACCTGTAGCTTGACTTGTTCTTCTGTTTTACTTTCCTTCCTTTTTGGTAAATATACCTCTATTTAAAATGGTATTTCCCAGCAGTATTTTATTTTTTTTCTTCTACAAAATCCATCTCAGATAGTCAGAGACTTTCCTTTTCTTTAATACACATTGGTAAATCCTGAAAGATCTACACTTTTTTTTGCTGCTTCTCTAAGACCGTTTATGCACTGGGAACTTCACTGCCCCAGCTCCCATGCAGGAGCACAAATAGGGGGCAGATGAGGTGCACCAGGCCAAATGCTCCCCCATGTGGTTGCAGAAAGAGGTGGGGCAACCTGCCACGACTAAAACTCCAGCGTGCAGCCCAGTCTGAAACCTCCAGTGCATAAATGGTCTAAGTAGTGATTCCCTTTCCTTTTAAATATTGCATCACAATTTTTATATGAGTGAAATGAACCAGTATATCTGAGGACAACTTATTCTTGAATGCAAATCTTGAATTAATTGTGTATATCTGGCCAGTGTCTAAAAATTCTCCTTGTATTTTCATATAATCTTGAAGCAGCTGGCAAAACCTCTCTTCCAAATTTGCCCTCCCAAAGTCTTCTGAGATGCATCTAAAGTGCAAGTCATAAGGTCTGCATTGGGTTTCCAAAACTTCAATTCTTTTCTATGCCAATAAAGTTTTTCTGAATCTGAACTTCAATTCTGTGTTTTGCTTTCTGAATCAAGTGTTTTTATTTTTCTAAATATATATAATTGTCTGTTTGCTACTCTTTCATTCTTACAATTTCTTCTGTTTGCTCTTATAATTTTACATTTATTCAGACAGTCGAACTAATAATTATTGACATGGTTCTTGGATATTCTTCTGGGTTCTTTCCCCAGGTTCTTTGATGTTTCTCTGGATACTCAGAATGTTCTTTTGAGCTCTTTCTTTGAATTGTTACATTTGATGCATCAATGTTCATAGGCTTTTCCACTAGTTCATCTGTTTCATCTACTTTCCTTCTGCTTTTTGATACATTACAGTTTCCATTATTCTTTTTGCTGTTCTCTTACTAAAAATATACATACTTTCCATGTACTATTTCCATATACTTTTTAATGCAAGATGACAAATAGACTTTTTCTATGCAAATATAGAAATTTACTACTATCACATGTTATATTTTTAAAATAACCAGACTAAAGTATATATCTGATATAACAGGGAGGTTAAATCTTTGTGTGGGGTATTCTTCACAGTAAATATGACACATTCTAAGTAGGAATAGATGAGATAAGGAGTATAGCTTATTTTCTTATCATCATTTCTCAAACATAGTTATGACATCAACATAACAGTTTATAATGTGGTAAATTTGGTTTTAGTAAGAAAAGGAAGAGAGAGAGAGAGAATAAGAGGAGGAGGAGGAGTGAGAAGAGAAGAAGGAAAGGGAGAAAAATACAAAAACAAATGATCAACAGAAAAAAAAGAAAAAGAAGGCAAAATAAAAATGGGGTGTTGTATTATGTATTAAGTACTATAAACTATTGATGGAAGGGGGGAAAGATTTTAAAAAACATAAGGAAACAAATATTTGATTTATTGACTCCTGAAAGTCTATATTAGTCTGTTATAATTAATCAAAAAAGCCAAAGGAATAAAAAAGTGGGGCTTGCCCAGCAATCATACTTCTTCCCCCCCCCCCCAAATGCTGATATGACCATGGTTCTCATCATCAGAAGGAGAAGTATTGTAAAAAAATTATTCCAGAGTCAAAAGTCTTCTCATTATTTTAATTTTCTGGGAAGTATCAAGAATAGTACTCTAGTAGATAATATATCTTCCCATTAGGACATCTAACCGGTGAATCCGTCGATCTGTGCCAGTCTGTATGTTGTACTTTGATTGCTCCATCACAGCAGAGCAGAGCAGTGACCTTTTTAAATAAACATTTTTCTTCAAGGAAAAAAAAGTTGGAAGGAGGAAAAGAAGTGGCTGATTTTATAGTCGATAGAAAGGATATTACACAGGTATAAAGATAAAGGCAAAGGTATCCCCTGTGCAAGCACTGGGTCATGTCTGACCCTTGGGGTGACACCCTCTAGTGTTTTCAAGGCAGATTCAATGCGGGGTGGTTTGCCAGTGCCTTCCCCATCCACAAGTATAGATATTAATAAAAAGGTCATCCGAGATATGAAAATGCAGATTGCAGCCAGATCAGACCTCCCTGTCTGAATCAGGCATCTGTTTATCCTCTGTTGTATGATAGAGCTTTCTTGAGAGGAGATGTTAAATTCAGCACAGTTCAATAGTTTTCCTTTTCCTTGGAGAAAGATCTCAATCTCTTGTTGGTTCTCTGTAATTTGTAACCTGTAAATTTTCAAAAACTCTCTTACTGATGAAATGCAGTGGTGTGGGCAGTCTGCTAATCTTCTGAAATAATTGACAATTCCAGAGTGAGTCTATGAGGGCTAGCCAAAACCTTGCATATTTGTAAAAAGAGAAGGGGGAAAAAAGTAAGAGTAGAAGTAAATTAGAGGTCAGACTTGAAGTAAATGGGAGGTTGGTCACTTATTCTCCACTGATCTGGGTGTTATCAGAACCCAAGTAGAGCCTGTATAAATCTGGTCTCCTCTGTGGATTCACCTGTCAATTGGATCCCCCCCACACACAGGGGGAGAGGTGGAGATAGAGGAATAAACTCTCTGTTCTCAGCATGATAAGTCTAGATGCTTTAGAAGCATTCCTGTTTTGTTCACCTTTTCCCAGGAATTTTCTCCACAAGTTCATATTTGAATTCTTTCAGAACTCTTGGGTGTGTGCCCTCTGGGTCTAGTGATTCATCAGTTTTTAATTTGTCAGTCAGTTGTAGGACCTCTTCTCTTGTCACCTCGATCCAACTCAGGTCTTTAAACACCCCACCTGCAATTAGCAGATCTGGAGTGGGCAAGCCTGTCCCCTCTTCCACAGTGAAGACAGAATATGCATTCAACTTCTCTGATATTTAGTAATCCTTTTACTGCTTATTCCTTGAAGGGCTCTACTGCCTCCATGGCAGGTTTTCTGGTTGGGGGGGGGGATGTATTGGTCTTTATGTTTTTTTGCAATATGTTCCTCATAGTCCCCTTTTTCCTGTCTCATCACCAACTTCCATTTTATTTGCCAAAGCCTGAGCTCCCTTTTAGTTACATCTCTAACACTAGCTCTCCATCACATAAAGGAATCCTTTCCCCTTTTTACTGCGTCCATTATTCATTAACCATGCAGGCCTTTTTTAAGGCTCTGGCCGTGGTTGAGGTCAAGCAGGCATCCTTGGGGCCAGGGGTCACTAGTTGGTTACAACTTGACTGCACTTTACACACATCTGCTTTAAACTGTGTTGCAAATTTTAAAAGTGTGTCTTTAAAGGAAAAAGGCCTTTCTTTGCAGGACTGACTGTGCCACATGAAAGGGAGCAATGCACAGGAGACAGTAGAACAGTTTCAGTCACGTGTAGAGAGCGCACCCAGGCATTCCCCATCTTATTTGGATAATGCTCCAGGCATCAGCCCAGCTTCTGCTACGTAATCCCACACATTTTGTATGCATTTTAGAAAGTAATTCCTTCTGTTCATTGTGTCCTTGCCCCAAAGGGTCTTCTGTCCTTTGCAATGGATGCCTGCAGTTTAAAGAAAGCCATCTTTATTTCTTTACTTCATTGAGCCACTTCCTTTATACCCTGCCTTTTCCCTCCAAGTGGTTTACATTGCCCCCCCCCTCCTCATAACCACCCTGTGAGGTAGGCTAGGCTGAGAGTATGCGACTGACCTCATGGTCAGCCAGCAAGCTTCCTGGGCAGAGCAGGGATTCTAACCAAGCTTCCCCAGATCCACTGCACCACATTGGCTCTCAGCTGAGGCAGCCAAAGGAATAATGCACTTTATTTCTGAAGGCATGGATTTCTTCGTTAATTCTGAATGGGAACAGTTTGTAACTGCATCAGAACACATCACCCATTCATAATTGAAATTAGCCCTCTTGTAGCACATCAATTTTCAGGCTGAGAGAGAGCAACTGTCCTAAGGTCACTTTGTGTCTAAGTGGAGATTCAAACCCAGGCCTCCGAATTCTAATTTGAGAGTCTAACCACAACATCACCCTGAAGGATCAGCGTCCCAAGGGCAAGTTTCTTGAGGTGGCGCCATTTTATTTATTATTTTGCTCTTACCCCAAAAGGGCTCAGGGTGGCTTGCAATCAAAATTTACAAGTAATAAAATAAAATATGGTTTAAAATATGGTTTCTAAACAGAGCTTGGTCTGTTGAGCCTGGAAAGACGTAGACTAAGAGGTGATGTGATAGCCATCTTCAGATACTTGAAGGGCTGTCACAGAGGATGGAACAGAACTGTGTTATGTTACCCCAGAGGGTCGGACGGGAATCAGTGGGATCAAATTAATTCAAAAGATTTTTTGTCTCAACATCCAGAAGATGTTCCTGACAGTTAGAGCGGTTCCTCACTGGAACAGGCTTCCCCAGGAGGTGGTAGGTTCTCCTTCTTTGGAAGTTTTTAAGCAGAGGTTAGATAGTCATCTGACAGAAATGCTGAGTTGAAGCAGATTATAGGGGGGGGAGAAGGGATTGTGCCAGTGCTTGGCTCTTGTGGCCTTTTCTTGCATACCCCAGGGAATGCCAATTGCCACTTTGGGCCCAGGAGACGCCTCCAGGCCACACTGGTCAAGGATTCTGTGGGTTTTTAAAAGGGGAAATCATCTGGGCATGGAATTGGGGTCCCTGTGGTTGGGCAGGTAGTTGTAAATTTCCTGCATTCTACAGGAGGTTTGACTAAATGACCTTGAAGGCCCCTTCTAACCCTATGATCCTATGAAAATTTAAAATTTGAGATTTAAAATTCAACTAGTCCAGTTGGAAAACCTATGGTTGCCTCCATACAAAATTTTAAGTTTAATTTCTGCTGGGGGGGGGCAATGGAGTGCTAAAGGTGATGCTAACAGCTGGACTAGCTCAGGCAAGGCTGCTCTCATCAGATTTCAGAAGCTAAGAAGGTCCGATCCTGACTAGTATTTGGATGGGAGACTTCCAAGCACATGGGGTGTCATTCCTCCAAGGAACACTAGAGGTCGTGATGCAGAGCCAAGAAATGGCACCACAAACATCCTCTGCCTGGCTGCCAGGCAATCCTTGGATCTCTTGGGCTATACTACACATTCCAGATGATAAATAATAAATAAATGAATCACTGACCCAGGATCAGGAGGACTCATTGGCTGTTGCTCAGCAAATAGAACGCAGCTTATTTCTCCTACTGTTACATTAATACCATTCTCAGCAGTTTCCAATAAGTGACCCTCACAATAGCCCTTTAAGGTAAGTTAGTATCCTTATCATTAGCCTCACAACCACCTTATACGAAGCCAGTGGCCCAGCAGCCTCCTTGTCCACACTGGCTGGCAGCAGTTCTCCAAGGTCTCGGAAAGGTTGTTCCCAATCAGAACCTCGAGACACATCCTGAGACTGATCCAACTGGGCTTCTGACTGAGTAGACAGAAGCAGCACATGTGCCTCCTAGACCGTTTATGCACTGGGAACTTCACTGCCCCTGTTGCTGTGCAGGAGTACAAATCGGGGGCGGATGAGGCGCACCGGGCCAAATGCTCCCCCATGTGGGTGCAGGAAGAAGTGGGGCAACCTGCCACGACTAAAACTCCAGCCTGCAGCCCGGCATGAAACCTCCAGTGCATAAACAGTCCTATTTTTGTTTTAGGAGAAATTCAATGGCAAGTTGAGCTGGAGCAAAAATGAAAAGTGACCTCTTTTGTTGGGATAAAGCTCAGGAAGGAAGGAAGGAAGGAAGGAAGGAAGGAAGGAAGGAAGGAAGGAAGGAAGGAAGGAAGGAAGGAGGCAGGCAGGCAGGCAGGCAGGCAGATTTGCAAATGGGTCAGATAGCAAGCAAACAAACAGAACTGGTGTCAAATTTGTAGACTGGCTGAAAAGAGAAAGGCAGAAATGAAAGATGACCGACAGAAAAATAAAATGGAAAATCCAGGGCAAATTTGCCAGTGTCTGCTCAAAGTCATTTCTCTCCCCGCATGTCTGTCTGTCCCTATCTCCTTGTCTCTGCTGAGCGAAGTGCTCCCATTCGCAGCTGTTTGTCCCAGCTTTGCAAGAGAGAGCACATTAAAAAGAGGATTGGATTCATATGTTCTGGTCACAAGGGGGTAGCATTGGTACAGCTGTGTAATTCCATCGGCAAAGTGCGGTTGGCTTCGTGGTGGCTTTCGAATAATTGAGGTCTGCGCCTCACTTTCAGGAAAGCACGCATTATTGGCTCCTTCTTCCAGCGGAGCCGAGGAACGGAGCATTTCCATAAACGGATGCAAAATTGGACGGGGAGGCAGCTGCAGCCCCTCTGTCACTTCGGATGGGGGATATCATCTATTCTGAGGCTTTGCGCTTTTCCAGTTAGTGATTCAAGTGGACATTAGACTAATACGGGAGGGGGGGTGACATTGGCAATGCCGACACTTGGGCGCTGCCTCGGAATAACTAACCCGTCTTTCAAAATGCCTCTTAATAATGATCCTTAGCATTTATAGAGTTTGCTTCACGGTGCTTCACAAATATTGTTCTAGCAGATCTGACTGTGCCAGGTGGGCCAGTCTCAGTGTCCCCCCATTCCAGAGCTGGAGGGCATAGCAGGACAGGGCTGTGATTAGGATACCAGCCTCCAGGAGGGACCTAGAGCTCTCCCAGTTCCAGATCTCCACATCTCCAGGTGACAGAGATCAATTCCCCTGGAGAAAATGGCTGCTTTGGAGTGGGGACTCCATAGCCTTATGCTCAATTGTGGTCCCTCTCCACCCCAAGCCCTGCCCACTCCTGGATCCTCCCCCAAAGTCACCAGGTATTTCCCAAGCTAGAACTGGCAACCTTAGCTGTGACTCGCTAAAGGCCATGAAGTGCATCTGAGGTTAAGAAGATGCATCAACTATCTGCAATATTTTCTCCTTCTCTTCTAAAGGGCTGAAGGCCACTTCATGACCCAGTTTTTATCCTCATAGCTTTCCTTTGAAGTAGGATCCATATCACTCCGCAAGCCTCATGGCTGAGTTGGGTTGCACTCTCAATGCACTTTAGAAGTAGATTTTCCTGTTTTGCACAAGGAAATCCAGCTGTACAAGAACATTGAATGTGCATTATCCAACATGTGTGCAATGGGCTTAGTAACGTCTGTTTTTCCAGGGAACTCTCCAAGGTCCTGAAAGGTTGTTTGTTCTTTCCCCGATACATTCAGATTGGTTTATAACTACTAACTAAAATAGCCACCTTAACCAGGCAGAAAGTTGGGTTAAAAGCATTTTAAATAAATAAATATTTCATGAATTCCTCCACAGAGCACCGGTTCTCACCATAGTCAGAATTAAAAATGAGCAGATTTACCTCATTCATTCTGCTGTCTTTTCCTCATCGTTCATTCTGGTTTAACTTTCAAGGATTTCTAAAATTAATCCCCAAACTGGAGCATGAGCAGCTCACCACAGCCATTGGTTTCTCTGCGTTTTTAGTGTATACACTGGTAAAACACTCCCTAAAACACATCACCCTATCTAATGCAACTGGATGCATTCCTACATGGTACTTAATTGGGGTTAGTGGGCGTTCTTGTATTTCTTGTTTATCCCACAGTTTCCTTTTGTAATGCATTCCATTTCTTCTTCATTCTGGTGTAACTGATTACATTTCTAAAATGACCCCCCAAATCTGATTGTGTGCTTTCACCATACATTTCACCTCCCTCAGTTCATTTACATCTTTTCTTCCCCTTGCGCTCCTGATGCACACATGCACATGGATAAAACAATGCTCATTTGCTTGATGTGAACAAATGCACAATTGCATCCAGTTTAGTTTTTGATGATGTGTTGACATACAGGTGCACATTGGTAAAACACTGCACAAAAAGAATCTTGATACCCCTATGCACACAATCACATCAAGACAGAATGTGGGATTTTTGGCCCATCTATGTATATTTGCATAGCAAAAGTACAGGAGGGAACATGGAGGTGAATGAATTCATGGCGCTGAAAATGGTTTTAAACTAAACATGTATAAAATTCTGGCCTTTACAAATGATGGAACAGTGGATGGTTTCTAAGGCATCAATTCTGCTTTGGAAACAAGATGAGTAATTGGGTCATCCAAAATTAATGAAATTAAGATATGGAGAAATTCAGAAGGTTGTCCAAATGAGGACAGGTACATTTCAAGAAGGAAACTGCATTACTAAAGGGACTACTTTCTTCCTGTGGCAATATCGAAGGGGCAAGCATCCGTCATTTGAGTTCATATCAGAATAGCCATTTCTTGTCTCCAACTGGTCACCCCCCCTCCTTTTGCTGAGATTCCTATGGATCCTGCTGCCATTGTTCCTCAAACAATCAACACACGAGAAAGCCCTGTGCTGGCAGGGCAATCCGTTAAATACCAATTAAGCAGGTCATCAGAGCCTGCAAGAAAGCTGGTAATGCACCTATTAGCAGGCTGTTCATAGACTTTGCATTTGTGCTGGAGAGTTTTGGATGATCCCAAAGAAAGAAGGGTTTCTCTAAGCAGTAGAGCAAAGACAACTTGAGATGGGGCGGGGGATGCAGATAGCTTTCAGATTTTCAGAGTCATGCCTTCCTATGTTAGATTTCCCAGTTATGAAAGGGCGCTGGAGGTTAGAGCATTAAGAACATAGGGTTGTAAGAAGTGTCCTACTGGATTGGACCAAAGGACCATCTAGCTCAGCCTTTCTCAACTTTTTGACCATTGAGAAACCTCCGAAACACTCCTCAGGCTTAAAGAAACCCCAGATGTTGCGCAATCATGCAGAATATGGTTGGGAAGCATAGCACATCTATCTAGGGCCCCTCCCATCCCCATCCCCTCCAGGCCCACCATTGGCATTTTGAGGGGTGGGTGGGTTGATATGACCATATATGTTCATAGAACCAAATAAACATTTAACAATTTTTTAAAAAATATATTTAAAATTAATTAACTCCCACCCATTCTGGAAACCCTTCCAGGGTGGTCAAGAAACAACAGGGTTTCATGAAACCCTGATAGAGAAAGCCTGGTCTAGTTCATAATCCTATTTAGGATCATAGAATCATAGAATAATAGAGTTGGAAGGGACCTCCTTTGTCATGTAGTCCAACCTCCTGCACTATGCAGGACACTCATATCCACTGTAACCTGCCACCCCTTTGCCTTCACAGCCTCCCCATCAGATGGCTATCCAACCTCTGCTTAAAAGTTTCCAAAGATGGGGAACCCACCACCTCCCAAGGAACCCTGTTCCAAAGAGAAACTACTCTGTCAGGAACTTCTTCCTGATGTTTAAACAGAATTTCTTTAAAATTAATTTCATCCCATTGGTTCTGGTCCGTTCCTCTGGGGCAAGAGAGAACAACTCTGCTCCATCCTTTATGTGGCAACCTACAGGCCTGTTTGGAGAGCCTACAAGCAGGGTACTGAGACCAAAGATTCTGCCCATTAATGCATTCTAGCCATTGGCACGTGGAGGTATGCCATCTCTGAACATAAAGGTTCTGCTTAAGATGGCTATTAGCCATTGAGGTACCATTCCTCCAAGACATTATGTACCACATCTAAGCTAACAGCCATTATTACATCTTGTGGCAGTGAATTCCATGAGTTGATGTTGAAATTGAGGGAAAGGATGGCAGGATTTTTAGATGTGTTAACTTCTTGTTTATCAGTGTTTTAAATGTACAGAATAAAAATACATATTTACCATTCACCACCTGAACATTTATAAATGAGACAGAGGAAGTCAACCATTCAGAGTCAAGCAGTTTCAAATCCTGGTTCATTTCAGTGGAAGAACTTTGCACATGCTTAATTCCGTCCTGTCAAATGAAGTAGAACTGAGAAACATTTCACTTTCCTCAAAGATGCATGTCTGCACCCCCCACCCTGTGAACACGCATCTTTGAAACTGAGCAGGTTCAGAAACCTAAATCTACAAAGCACTAAATCTTCACAGTTATGGGCCGGTTCAAACATGCAAAAGGAGCACGCAGTTGCTTCACTGGCAACCCAGGAAGGGCTATACCATACATGCTGCTTCAGCAGGTTGGAATGGATCTGAAGGCATGCATCTGAAGGCGTTTCAGCAAAGAATGTTTCCCAGTGGACTTGGTCCCTAAATGAATTAGTGGAGGAGCCGTTTGGATTTCCTGCTTTCCCAGTCTGCCTTTCTTCCTTATCGCACTTGTTTCCTTCTGTCCTTTCCTCTGCTTTTGCATTCAGCTCGAGCGGTTTAATTCCTTCCGCCATATTATTCGCAACCATGGCAGCCTCGAAGTATCTTTCTTCCCCCTTGTTTCTGTTTCTGTAGAGGCTTAACCCAATTGACTTCTCTCTCCATCGGGTAAATAATATACTTCCTTTCGTTCCTGAGAGACGGCAAACGCCTTAGACCTTTGTAACAGGGTAATTTGCTTTTAAAAAAAAAAGACAAAATAATAAAACAAATCTCATTATTAACTTGTAATACTGTCAGGCATCTAATCCTTCAGCTCAAAAGTAGGACTAACGTAATTCTGCTAGAATAAATAAATAAAGCCTACAGCAATCACGGGGTTAAAAAAAAATGCTAAGTGCCTCAAGGAACAAGGTATTCCTTCTGTGCACATGCACTGCCAATCTATAGAGCAGGAGTAGTCCACCCGTGGTCCTCCAGATGTTCATGGACTACAATTCCTATGAGCCCCTGCCAGCAAACACTGTCAGGGGCTCATGGAAATTGTAGTCCATGGACATCTGGAGGACCACAGGTGGACTACCCCTGCTATAGAACACCGGAAGGGCCAATTCACACCACAGGATTTTGCATGTATGGAGTGGCTTTTGCTGATGATTTCCATCAAGATAAGTCAAGGGTGATTTGGTAAAAGAAGGGAGAATTCCTCCCTGCCCCCTTTCTCCAAAGAACAGTGCCTGCTTCCCTAAAGCAGTGATCTGGGAGGTTGCAGTGGTGCCCACTGATCTCTTCCCTGGAGCCTGCTTGCTTCTCCTCCAAAGCAAAGAGCTAGTCCTGCTTTTCTCTATTTCACCAGAGCAGAAGGTGCATCAGAACCAGAAGGCAAGGAACAGCCCATGGAATTAACTAGGAGGTCTTAGCCAATGGACAATGGATGCAGCTGCCCCAGCCCATATGCTTCTGGGGCCCAATTGCCCACAGCTCCGCCTCCCCTGAGGAGTGATAGAAAGAAAAAAAGCTCCTCCCCCATCTGGGGCTTGGGCAGCTGGCATCCAGCGGGGGCTGCTGCCCACTTGCTTGGCCCCGGCAGGGCGGAGGTGGCAACAGGAAGGGGGAAGTGAATCTAGGACCCTATGCTGGATTTTTGCCCAGGGCCACAGAATCATCAAGAGTGTCCCCCAGTTGCTTGGTTTGTCATCTCCCAATGTTTTGCAGTGTTGGGAGATGACATTCAGGGCATCCGTTTTGCAACGGTGCCTAGCATCTTTTCTTGAAATTCCTAAAATGTCTACAGGAGAAACCAAGTTAGGATAGAAACTCCTTCCATAGAGGCTCCCTGGAGCTGAGGGTCATCATTTTCTAATTTGAACTGTCTTTGGAACATAAATAGCAGAATGACTCTGAGCATACTCACCATGCATTCTCATAACGCGCAAAGAATAGTCCAGTCCCAATATGTGGGCTTAGGGGTGCAGCTGCCCATGCTGAGGGGGTCAGGGGCAGACTCAGAGGAGCTGTAACCCCAGTCTGCATCTGGACCATGTGTTCTCTAGCCCAGCTTCTTTGAGGCACATGGCTGGAGCTGTAGGATGGAGTGACCATGAAGATAAGCCTTAGAGGCAGCTGCCAGGGTTTCGGGGTGGACTTTTCTATTGCTTTTTATATCCATTTGCATTTTTGCCCACAATCTCCATTCTCTGATTGGTAGACTTGTTTGCATTCTGTATTTTTTAATATTATTTATTTATTTATTTATTTATTTATTCATTCATTCATTCATTCATTCATTCATTCATTCATTCATTCATTCGTTTATTTGCACCTCACTCTCTGCACACCCGTTCATGATGGGCTGCACAACAATGCAAATACAATAAAACTCCTATTAAAATCCCAAAGACTTACAAAAAAATTGACACAAGATGTGTGGCTTTCCCTCAGTGTGTATATTTTATTTGCGCATACAATGCACAAGGCATATATATATGCATAATGCATGCTGTCCACACCTCCTCTAAGGCTGACCTAGTGGAACTCTAATAATGGTGGAAAATGTATTGACTTTCTGAAAGTAGGACTAATTCAAAGCCACGTCTGGCCTTTGGATTCGGGTTCTCGGCTCTGAAACAATTCGTGGATTTTGCTGTTGTGACTAAGACCGTTTATGCACTGGAGGTTTCATGCAGGGCTGCAGGCTGGAGTTTTAGTTGTGGCAGGTTGCCCCACCTCTTCCTGTACCCACATGGGGGAGCATTTGGCCCGGTGCACCTCATCCACCCCTGATTTGTGCTCCTGCATGAGAGCTGGGGCAGTGAAGTTCCCAGTGCATAAACGGTCTAAGTGAAATAACTGATGGGCATTGCCCCAAACGGCATTCCTAGTAAACACAAAAAAGGAGGGGTGGGAATGCTGTGTTATATGGGATGCTCGCAAAATACACTTCCCTGTCCTAAATCCTCAAATTCAAGCATGGGCAGCTCACCACAGCCATTCGTTTCTCTGCATCTTTTTCTTCCTCTGTGCTTTAGAGCCAGCTGGATGCGGTGGTTAAGACTGACAGCCTCTGATCTGGAGAACTGGGTTTGATTCCCCCAGTCCTCCTCTATATGCTGGGTGACGTGGGCCAGTCACAGTTCTCTTAGAGCTCTCTCAGGCTCACCTACCTCACAGGATGTCTGTTGTGGGAGAGGAATGGTAGGAGATTGTAAGCCACTTTGAGACTTCCTCGAGTAGTAAAAAGCAGAGTACAAAACCCCAGCTCATCATCTTCTCTTTTTTCTCCTTTCTGTCAATTATTTCTATTCCTAAGCCAGAAACCTTTCAAAGGTGGGGATGGGACAGAGGCAAACAGGAGACAGCTTTCTAGGAGAATAGGTGCCATTTTGTGTGTGTTGGAAGGGGTGTCTGTCTTCCTGTTCTGTAAACTATTCTTTCCATCTATTCACATACATTCCCAGCAGGACCTCCTGCCAAGGCTGCAGGGAGCTGTCTTGTCCATGGTCTCTCAAGCTGAGTCAAAGGGCTGAAACCCCAGCAGCCTTCGTATGCTCTCACACCAAGATTCAGATTCAGAAGGCCTTTATTGGCATACAAGAAAGAAAGTAGAAGAAATGCATCATAAAGCCTTGATGGTTCTACAATTCCGAGACCTCATAGCCATCTGTAGAAACATGACAACCAATTCGAGTACTAGAAAGTTTTTGTTTCTGAGTAAGAAAATGCTCTTAGCTTCAGCATCAAATCTGTGTCATTTAGAAATGTTGAGGAGCTGCCCACGAATAATGGTATAGAGCAGACAATATATATATATGTTCATGCACCAAAATCAAGGACGTGGCAGCTGCCAATGGGATACTCAATGCTGCCCTCTGTGCAGGCCTAAGTATACTTAGTACTTATTTTATATTGTGAGCAAATCATCGATGCAAGCCTAGGGAGCACTCGACTGGAGAGAAAAACGGTCCATGCAAAAAGGACACCTTCTTTGTGAGGATCGCAGCATCGCTAATCGCCATGAATGGGAACGCAAAAGACTATGCGGAGGCCCTTTGGAGAGGTTCCCATTCATTCCCTCCCTGTGGATTGTGTCCTTGCTGAGCCAGCCAACCCTTCCCCGCTCCTGGGGGTTAGGCAGCTGGGAGAAGAGGCGAGGTTGGCCGTGGGAGCTCACGAGGTTAGGGGGATGTGATCGCATCCTGTCACAAAGCATTTGCTGACCTTTCTGTAAAGATTTCTTGGAAAAGGCTAAATGGCTGGGTCAGTTCAGAGGGGGCCGCGTCAGGATCAGTGCAGAGCCTGAGGCCACTGCTGTGGCTCCCTTTGACAAATAGCAATTGACCTGCCTCACTTGAGGCGCATGCAGTTCTGCCGGGAAGGCCCTCGCAGTGACCTGCATATTTTAAACACGCAGTGCTTCACTTCCTGGCTGTTCTCCCCCCCCCCTTTCTTCCTCTTGTGCATGTCTTTCTAAGGACTACCAGAATCTGCACATGATGTTCAAGACAAGAGGTGCATCATGCAGCCTAAACAAAATTCGAAGACTGCCAGGCAAATGTGCTAGGAATGCTGCTCTGGCAAAGTTTGCTACCGTACATTAACAAGGCCATATCCAGAGGGATTAGGGATGCTATGGAATCCCTGGGCATTTTTACAAGAAATAAATCACATGCCGACTTCATTTTTGCTCCCCCCTTGGGCAAACTGAACCCTGGAGTTTTGATTTTCGCACCGTTTTTTGGCTCTCTCACACTGAAAGGCATTTCCAACACCACCCGATCTTTGTTTTTGCGTTGGTTCTGTATAAATGACACAAAAGAAACCCTGAGTTGGGAACACCAACAAAGGAAGTGAGTGTAAAAGAAAGGCTTACAATGAGAACACGTGGGACCAAAACAAAACAGTGATGGATTGGAAGTGAGAGGAATCATTCCATGGAAGTGCGTGGAAAATCTGCAGGGCTGGAATGAAAATCAAATGCATGTTGAATCTATACCCCCCCTGGAAGGAGACAGAATTAGAGCCTGCTTTCACAAGCCATTGCAAGTACTTTAAGGTCTGAGTGCACATCGGTAGCTTTTTCTGCAGGTTTGAATGCTGCTGCTTGTTGGAATACACAATGTCTGGTGTACAAAGATGAGAAAAGAAGAAGACCCTGAAGGGGACAGCAAGAGTGCTGTTAGATAGGTCAGAGAATTCAGGACCTTTCTCTCCTATTAACTGTGCTTTCTTGTCTGTCCTCAGATTGCTACTCTTAGGGCAATATCCTGCTTCTTCTCGGAAGTTTCCTCCTCCTTCTTCTCAGGTAGCCATGCAGAACAGACTCCTGTCCCTATCTCTCCCAGCACTATGTCCTTCCATAAATAAATCCTTTACCTCCTTTATCCTAAAATACAGTGTGTGCATATCTTTGACTCATTTACCCTGCTAACTAGGGATAGGAATGGATTCCTCATTACCTGGAATAGAGACAGAAGCTCAAGTTCCAGCAGGGACAGAACAGTTTCTGAAATGAATCTCCCAGGGGGTTACTGGACACCCAAACAAGGCCTGGACTACACACTTGAGCTGTCTGCACATGAATTCAAGCCTCTAGCATACTGAGGGATCCATAGCATCATGTTTAGGTATCATCAGTCGTTCACTGAACCAACAAGGAATGAGACCTAGTGGAAGAACAGGCCTGCTTAGAATGATCTCAGCATTTCATTCTGGAATCTTAGCTGTAATGCAGGCAAGGAGTCATAGAATAGAATTTGGGAAAGCCAGGATTAAATCTCAGGTTGACAAACTCAAGGTGGGACTTGGAGATCTTATGCTTTTTCAGCTGATCCTCAGACAAAAGAGATCAATTTCCCTAAAGAAAATGCTTTGTAGGATGGACTCTATGGCATCTGAGGGTCCTCCCCTTCCCAAACCCCACACTCTCCAGACTCCATCCCCAAAATCTCCAGAATTTTCCCAACCCAGATCTGGCAACCGCAGTCAAATCCCTGCTCAGCTACGAAAGCTTGCTGAGTGTCCTTAAACAAGTCACATTCTCTGTTAGACCTATCACAGGGAGGGTCACCAGGTCTACTGGTCTGGATGGGGGTCCCCTGCTTTCTGGATGCACAGCACCTTGCCCTAACCTCCCCCCTCCAAACTCCCTCCAACCTGGAAGGACCTTAACAAGAAGTGGAGACATTAACAAGAAGTGATATTGGCACGCTGGGGGCTTTGGTGGAGGCCACACTATTTTGGGGTCAAAACTATATAGGTTGAAGCATTCTGTACCATAGAGTCTGTCCCCAAAGCCAGAGCATCACCCCCCAACATCTCTGACCTGCCAACATCACTTCTGGCCAATGCCAATACATCAGAAAACTCCCGGGAAGCACTCCCCACTCCCCTCCAGCAATGATGATGAACCTGGCAGACTTAATCACAGAGCTTTTGTTGTGAAGAGAAAATGGCTGCTTTGGAAGGTGGGCTGCATGGTGTTACGACCAACGGAGGCCCCTCCCCTTCCTCAACCCCACTCTCCCAGGCTCCACCTTCAAATCTCCAGGTATTTCTGAACTCAAAGTTGGCAACTCTACCACCAGCATATTTGACTGTCCAATCGGTCTGTCTGGTTTGTGTCAAACAGCCACAAACACCTGCCCAAATGGTTTGCATCTGGCTTTCCCAAAACTGCACATGCGCAGACACTGTCAGTTCAAACTGATTGGCAGCTGTTAGGGTCCTTAGGATTGACTTAAACCAGGGGTGGGCAAACTGTGGCCCTCCAAATGTCCATGGACTACAATTTCCATGAGCCCCTGCCAGCACATGCTGGCAGGGGTTCATGGGAATTGAAGTCCATGGACATTTGGAGGGCCACAGTTTGCCCACCCCTGACTTAAGCAAACACCAAAGAGTAGGCGTTTTATTTAAAAATGCAGAATCTATCAGTGACTGTTTTAGATTATTTGCAAGTGATCTAAGTATCCCAGGGGTAGTCAAACTGCGGCCCTCCAGATGTCCATGGACTACAATTCCCAGGGGCCCCCTGCCAGCGTTCGCTGGCAGGGGGCTCCTGGGAATTGTAGTCCATGGACATCTGGAGGGCCTCAGTTTGACTACTCCTGCATTAAACAATCGCCTGCAGAGTAGAACACTGACACTGCAAGGGTAGGGGTGAGGGGAGACTCAAGAGGGCTGCAAAAGATGAGCGGGCCTGAGAAGCCAGTTGCATTTTATGGCAGGTTTTGTAAGGAATGCCGTGAAACAAAATGCCAGACACCTGTGAACAGATCGGTGAACCAGTGATCAAATTATCATCAACAACGACAAACAATCAGGTCTCCGTTAGCAGCTGGTAAAGAAGGCTTGAGTCAAACTGGTGGGTGATCGAACATCCTTAAGGAGGATCTTTCCAGCTTCCAACTGCCACTAATATTAAGGTGTTTAAGTAATAAGGCCACTTAGGAGTATTGTTGTCCCGTTTTGCATTTTGAGCTATGGAACTTCCAGGCTCAGCAGCTGTAGCCCACAAGAGACAAACAACAGGAGAGAGCAAGGCATATGCATGTATACGGGTTCAGCCCGTGGCTCTGCGGAAAGATAAGGAAAACAGAGGCCAGCCATTTGGCTCAAATAGACATTTACCGCAATGGGATTCTTGCCAATTGTTTGAGGGAGAAATTGCTGGAAGCTTCCAGAATGGGCAGCCTTCGGCCTTGCCCTCAGCAGGCCTGCCACGGAGGAGGCAGAGGAGCTGAGGTGAAGTTCTTGTCAGTGTGTAAGAGGAATCGGTTCCTCCTCTCTCATTACTCTCTAAAATGGTCTCCCTGTGATGTTTCCCAATCCCACTCTGAGAGAATGTGTGTGGATTTTCGCTGCTCTCTAGCAATGTACATCATTTACTGACTGCTCTGGCAATTTCTCATTTCATTTTCCCAGCGTCACACGCAGAAGGGAGAAAATGCAACTGGCTTATGAAGCACATGATGCGCAAGGCCCAGCAATGGAGGAAGCCATTCATCCAGGGACAGATTTTCAGCAGATAGGGACCGAAGCAAAGATATTCATCTATACCCCAAATGAAGGAATAATTCCATGATGTTACCACCTTGGCCATTGTGCACCACCTAATCTGAAAGCTGAATGTATGATTTTTTTTTTTGGAAGATGAGTTGCTTTTTATATCCCACTTCTCACTACCTGAAAGGGTCTTAAAGTGGGTTACAAATACCTTCCCTTCATCTCCCCACAATGGACACCCAGTGAGGTAGGTGACGCTGAGAGAGCTCTGAGAGAACTGTGACTGGCAATGAGGAAAGGGGCGTTCCCAAGCTACAAAATGGTGGGCATGGGGAAAACACCAAATGCATGCATTTCCACAATGGGCAACCCCGAATGAGATTAAAAGTAAAGGTATCCCCTGTGCAAGCACTAAGTCATGTCTGACCCTTGGGGTGACGCCCTCTAGTGTTCTCATGGCAGACTCAATACGGGGTGGTTTGCCAGTGCCTTCCCCAGTCATGACCGTTTATCCCCCAGCAAGCTGGGTCCTCATTTTACCCAACTCGGAAGGATGGAAGGCTGAGTCAACCTTGAGCCGGCTGCTGGGATTGAACTCCCAGCCTCATGGGCAGAGCTTCAGACTGCATGTCTGCTGTCTTACCACTCTGCACCACAAGATTATGCCTTGGCTAATGGAATCTCTGTAACTGGGAATTTCTAAGTGCACCTGGAAAGTTAGATGCACTTAGAAAGGCGAATTTAAATGCAGAAATTGATTAAAAAATTGGCCCTTTAAAAATGCAAATCTAAATGATATCGCTAAGGCAGAAACGGTCCATGTGTAATCTGCTTTGAGTCCAAGTGGGGAAGGAGGACTATTAAGGTAACTAAATAAATAAAATTTCACGAAACAGGAAGCCTGCTGCTCACTTCTGCTTTTAAACAAACAGATGGGTGAGGATAATTTTCAGTAGGCCACTGAGGTGTGTGGAACCCTTTCTTCTATCGGTGCATTTCTTTCCTGCCCTCCTTCCAGGAACTCATGGTCAGGTACATGCACTGCTGTGTTTATTGTGTCGGTGGAAGCAGGTGGTGGATCGGAGAGTCTCCAAGGGGATTTTGTGGGGTCTTGGGGCTCCAGCAATGAACGCTCTAGGGCTGTGGTGGGGAGGTAGTGCTTGCTGGGAGGCGAGAACATCTGGGGACATACAGGTCAGACCAGGGCAGGTGCAGTCCATGACTGAAATAGCGTAGAGGTGGGGTGCTTGGAAGGGAGCTGGTGCAGGATCTGGGCACCAAGATCAGCAGAGGAAGTTTCTTTCTTCCACACACGCCCATCTACCCCAACCCCACTCACTTACCCTCACCCGTTGTGTAGCAAAAGCCACATGCTGAATATTTAATAGAATTATGGCTAGTTATCAGCACAACCAGGTGATAAATCCTGAGTGCTCCCTAGACAACGCCCAGGAAAAGGCCATTAAGGGCTTTCCAGATTCCTCCTTCCCCCCTCCCTCGTGCCAAAATAACTTTAAAAAAAAGACTGCCAAACAAAAATAACAACAGTGCTCTCTGCCTCCCCGAAATCTTGGCTGATCCCTCTGTTCCTTCTGCTGCCTCCCATCCCCGCTATTTCCTTCCTGGCCAGTGATGATTTTCTGCTAACACCTCCCTCCACCATCCCCCCCCCTTCAGTTTCCTTTTACTGTATATGAAGGAGGTGATCTTTCCGCTGCCCTTTGTCTTGGAAAAAAAATTAATTCTCATTTGCATTACCTCCACTAAATGTCACCTACCGATAGTTTGTTAGACATTAGCAGTGGTGGCAGAGAGGGGCACCGGATAATTGCGTTCTGCCTAGTGCTGGGATTTACATAATTTCAGACAGCAATTAAAGAATCTATGGGAATATTTTCTCTCTCTCTCTCTCACTCTCACTCTCTCTCTTGTTCACTTCCAACCTCTTTGTTCAAAGAAAGTGTTCGTTTACATTAAGGCGCTCAGCTCCTCGCTGTTCATTTGCATAAAATTAAAGGTTTTTGTGTTCCGAAACAGCAGGGTAACATTTAAAATTCCGTTTTAAAAAGCTCACCTTAGAATAATAAAATGTTAATATCATTTCGCAGGCTCAGAGAGGCCGCCAGCTGCTTCCCAGTGCAAACTTTTATCCAGCACTATCAGTTTCAGAGATAGATAGATAGATAGATAGATGATAGATAGATAGATAGATAGATAGATAGATAGATAGATAGATAGATAGATAGATAGATAGATAGATAGATAGATAGATAGATAGATAGATGGATGGATGGATGGATGGATGGATGGATGGATGGATGGATGGATGGATGGATAGATAGATAGATAGACAGACAGACAGACAGACAGACAGACAGACAGACAGACAGACAGACAAAACAAATGCAGTGGTTATGTTGCTGCTTTCATAAGAAGTTGTGAAATCTCACATTTCTGAGAAGGCATTATCCAGTTTTAAAAAATAAAATATATCTGGCACATTTGCCTCCAGTGAAATTTGCACAGCCAATGAATTTTGGCAAACTTTTTTTTAAACAGAAGACCTCAAAAGATCACTCTATATAACAAATAAATATAAGCTACACAAACAGAATATTGCATGCAGGCACACATTCCAGAATATGGACTATCAGAATGCATGTGTGTGTGTGCGCATGTGCACTCATATATGTGCACATGATATGCACATGATATCTTTCACCATCTTTGGAAATTTTTAAACAGAGGCTGGATAGCCACCTGACAGAGAGGCTGATTCTGTGAAGGCTTAAGGGGGTGGCAGGCTACAGTGGATGAGCAATAGGGATGTGAGTGTCCTGCATAGTGTAGGGGGTTGGACTAGATGACCCATGAGGTCCCTTCCAACTCTATGATTCTATGATATTCTAATCAGAATTCACATCCCGGCTAGTTCTGAAAACCCCACTCTGAATCTTTCTCTTTTGATCTAGCCTTCCTCACAGGGTCATTGTGAGGATAGTGGAAGAAGGGAGAGCCACATAAACCCCCAGGCAGAAGGGTGGGATTAAAATGCACAGACCAGACCTCACCTTGCCTGCCTCTCTCCTCTCTTTGTCATCCATCCGCATGGGCATCTCTGAAATGCTAATATTCTTGGGGTAGACACCCTAGAGCAGCCTTTCTCAGCTTTTTGTTTACCATTAAGAACCCCCTGAAACATTCTTCAAGCTCCGAGAAACCCCAGAAGTGGCGCAATCCTGCAGAATAAGGTTGGGAAGCATCGCTGTGGACATGCCCATTGGGGCCCTTCCCCTTCCCTTCCCACCCCCTCCAGGCCAATTTGGGAGTGGGTGCAGGTCAACAGGACCACATATGGTCATACCACCTGATAAATGTTTAAGAATTTTAAAATATACATAAAAATCAATTAACGCCCACCCATTCGGGAAACCCTTCCATGACCGTCAAGAAACCCCAGGGTTTCACGAAACCCTGGCTGAGAAAGACTGCCCCAGTGGGAAGTTCCACAATAGTGTAGAAGCATAACAAGTCGCAATTAACATTGTTGATGCCGTGAATTTTAAAATTGGTTTGCTGCTTTCCTCTCGGATGTGGGTCTCCTTGTGGAAGACCCACAAAGCATTATGGGTAGTGCTTAGGGTCCCTCCGCAGGAACGACTTAGCCACTTTGAGGCCCTTCATGGCTAAAAGCTCCAGCGTCAGTCTACTGACAGGTTCCGGCACGCAAGAGCGGAGGCACACTGCTGTCCTTTGCCAAGGAAGGGAGCGGAGGCACCAGTCCCAGGTATTCATCTGTCAGGAAGATATATGATCTAGTATAGAGCTTTGTACAGCTGGCACCAGGGAAGCGGCGGCGGTCCCCATGCCAAGAGAACACACAATGAGGTTGGCATTCCCCAAACAAGCCCAAATGAGCGCAGCCAAGCTGAAGGCCCCCATCCCGGGAGCGGAGTCTCTTTACCATCTCGTGACAGACATGGTTGGCAGAGCTCTCCGACCCTTTCCCCAGGGGGAGGAGGCCCACTCGAAGAGCCAGAGAGGCTAGCCCAACTCTCGGAGAGGTGACCGTGCAGGCAGAGAGAAAGAGCAGATACCGAAGCGTGCGGCTCCTCCCTCCCTCGGCCGCATCATCGTGGAAAGGTGGGGTGCCAAATGCTGTCAAATCAGGGGGAAACAGCTTGCGCGAGGCATTGTCCTGGAAACAGGACAAAGCTGGCAAAACGCGAAAAGACGATAAAAGGGACCCAAGTCCTTGCTAGCCGTTAAGAAACAATGCATGGCCAGGCATGGTGTTTTCCAAAGGCAGCGCCAATCCCTTGGGGACAGAGCTGCATTAGCACACCAGGCCCAGACGAAACCCACAAAAGTTAAAAGCAGTGAGCTGGCAAAGGGAAGAACGAGAGACAAACAGTTCTGGATTTGTTATAGGTTAGCAACACCACCGAAGTATGCCTTTGGACATGAGCCAATGGATCCTCTGAGAGGGGGGAAATGCCAGGTGGAGGTCGGGGCTCTTTGACAAGTCTGAAGTGTCCAGGTTGTACAGTTGCCAACCTCCAGGTGAGGGCTGGGAATCTCCCAGAATTACAGCTGATTTCCTAACTACATATATTGTTTGTTTATTTGTTTTAAACAGTTTGGTGTAGTGGTTAGGAGTGTGGACTTCTAATCTGGCATGCCAGGTTCGATTCTGCGCTCCCCCACATGCAACCAGCTGGGTGACCTTGGGCTCGCCACGGCACTGATAAATCTGTTCTGACCGGGCAGTGATATCAGGGCTCTCTCAGCCTCACCCACCCCACAGGGTGTCTGTTGTGGGGAGAGGAATGGGAAGGCGACTATAAGCCGCTTCGGGTAGGGAAAAGCGGCATATAAGAACCAACTCTTCTTCTTCTTCATCTTTCTCCTGGAGAAAATAGCTGCTGGAAGGTGGATTGTAGGGCATTATACCCTGCTGAGGCCCTGTCCCTTCTTGAATCCTACCCTTGCAAGCTCCACTCTGAAATCTCCAGGGATTTCTGAACCTGGAGTTGGCAATGCTACAGATGGCCTAGGGAAGATGCTAATCCCACAGCTGGGGTGTACAAACCTTTCATTCCTCTTAAGGGCACAGAGATCCCAAATTCTCCTCACTGGAATTTCTCTCACATTTTAGAGGTCCAGAATTCCCGCAGTCTAGATTGCAAGGTGGAAATGACCCACTAGAAAGCCTTCCTTAAATTCATATTTTGGGAACAGCATTTCACATGTTTGGTTGGCCATAACTTTGGCTTTCTATAATTTTGTTTGCGTCTTCCATCTTCCTCCAGATGACCAACATGCTCATGCGCATTGACAAGCACTATAAAAGTGAGGCAGGAGCTGGAATCTCCATCTGATTCTACGTATGGTTATGTCAAAACTCATTTTCTGTGGATTTTCCCAAATGCAGGTGCGTATCGGGGCAAAAGCCACTCCCACCCCCCATCATGTGTATTGAGATTGTTGGGGGGGCAGGGTTTTACAAATAAGCATGTGTGCATCAGTCACGTCAAGGGAATAAATGAAATCTATAAACCCAAGGAACAGTGCACTGTGGTGATTTGCCCATGCACCAATTCCAGAATTAGTCTTAGAAATTCTCTATATCAAGTAATAGGGCCATATTATGTGCCTCATTGGGAAGCACATCTTTAAGCAGCGTAAACCATATGGGGCTAAAAGGATGCATATTATCATCTACGTTTGACATAAAAACTGAATCATTTCCCCTGCTCAGATCACAACATACAGTTTAATAAGCCATATGCATGGGCGGGTGAGGGAGAGGGATTCATGTTATGACCTGAAACTGACTTCAAGATGTACCATGTTCCCCTTTAGGAAGCACACCTTTGCACTGGAGGACACACATACACGTCATGGCATTTGAAGCTGACAGGACTTAGAAGACATGCAGTTTTCCACTGGATGCCTGTGCCCTGCACACCTGACCACTGCTCCCCTCCCCCATGAGAATGTGCACTGGAATCTGCACATTCCAGATGCTCATATTTATTCAATTATGTTTCAGTTTTCATTCCGCCCTATCTCAAAAAGACACAGGGAGGAATTCTTTCTTTGGTGTTCTGTTAATGCACATGAGCACATCGGTCATGTGGAGAAGGATGGCAGAAGCAAACAAAATGGAAGAAAGTCAAAGTTATGGCAAGACATATGTTAAATGCTGTTCACAAAATATGAACCTATGACTTTATAGCATCCCGGTATAGCATCCCTACCTATGCCTTTAAGACCCCAGATATGCACATGTGTGTTTCTACTATGTTTATTGTCTTTACCACTTTCCTGTTAAACTCAATTGAAGGAATTGGAAGCTTCCTTGAAGGCACTGGACAAGGTGTTGTGTGCAGAATTACACCAAGGTTGCTTTGTTGCAACAATTTAGCAGCACATGCTGCTGAATTGGCAACACTGGGGTAAATTGAAAGAGTACATATTAAGAGGAAGAAGTAAGAAGTTACAGTGAACAGCACATCATACAAAATTCCAAAGGTGCCTCCCCACGACAAAGTAATATGTTAAGAATTCACCATCAGTTCTGGTCCAAAAACAAGAGCAGGTAATGCAGAGCTCCAGAATCCAGAGAGAGATGTTTAGAGGGGGAAAGTTTTGGGAGCATCCCTATCTTGAAACAATGAGCCATAACAGGCCAGGAGGTCCTGTCTAAGCATCATGAAGGTCTCTGGGCTGGTTTGCATATTGTACAGAATAGATTCTTTCCTAGCTGCTTGCTGGCTACAGGCCACCTTTGTCTGTCCCAGCACTTAACAGGAGTCCACTCAGCTGTGCAAACCTGGAAGCCCATCTGCTTCCTCTCCTGTTCCTCTGCACAGAGTGGAAACACACCACAAGGAGTGATCCCTCTCCCCGGAAAAAGAAACCCTCTTTTTCAACACAGTAAAATCCCAGTGCAGGAATTCACCCGCGGCTGATCCCAGAGTTCAAGGCCAGCAAGGTGATCCCAGCCACGAGAACAGCGAAGGAAGTGTGAAGGGAAGCCCTTGGAAGTGTCAGGGAGGATTCCGCGTGTCACTCAGCAGCACAATGTTTGAGCCACAGAGTAATGAGTGTCATCCCAACTGCTGACAAGATTCACCACCCCAAAGAAAATTCAGCCTGTCAGCTGAAATACGGCAGAGACGAGCCAGAGCGGCCCCGGCAACCAGGAGCCCTAAGGCCGCTTGAGCGTCCCAGAAAGCCGCACTGTGTTGCTAAGGGGAAATTATTTGGGGAGGGGGGACACACAATGGCAGCCTTATTAAGCCAGTCACAGCCTCCAGGGTGACAGCAGTGAAAGATGCAACAGCCCACAGGATGCTCAACAGATGCTTGACAACATTTGCCGCTGCAGAGGGAACTGTTGCTTCAGTGCGGCTCAGAGGGAAACAACCGCCTTGCCGGATCAGACCGAAGGCCCGCCTAGTCCACGATTCTGCTCCCCACAGACTGTCAGTCAGGTCCTTCTGAACGTTCACAGGCAGGGCGGGAGAGGGAGGACCACCCCTGGTTGGTTGTTCCCTGCACCCAGAGCTCCGTGGGAGAACACCTTTGAATATTTAAGAATGACAAAAATGTTTTAGAGGTGTTGGGAAAAAAATACTGGAGGGAGTTAATGTAATAAAAATTAGCAGAGTTATTGTAGAAATGATGAGACCAGACAAGGCAGGTATTCTGTATATAAAAAGACAATTTTACTAGCTAAACAGGATAGGGGAAACTGGAAGACAAAACAAGAAAATGCATAGCTTCCTATAGCTCACTCAGGACCTTTGTCCTTTAGCTCAGTGGTCCCCAACCTTTTTATCACCGGGGACCGGTCAATGCTTGACAATTTTACTGAGGCCTGGGGGGGGGCTAGTCTTTTGCCGAGGGACGTCACCACCACCGTCTGAGCCCCTGCTCCACTTGCTTTTCCACTGGCGCCCCTGACTTCCCACCGCCAGCTGGGGGTGCTGCCAGCAGCAGCTGCGCAGTGCCACGCCAAGGGGGAGCCCCAGCCATGGCGGCCGCTGGAGAGCACCAAAGGTGAGCCAGTGGCAGAGTGGCAGGAAAGCCCCCGAGGCAGCAGCTGGGGATGAGGACGAGGAGGAGCTGCAGCCCGGTACCGAGTGATCCACGGACCGGTCCCGGTCCCCGGACCTGGGGTTGGGGACCACTGCTTTAGCTGTTGCATGGTGAAGATTCAAGATGGATCTGACTGCCTAAAGCAGAGCTCTTCTCACACAAAGGGAGGACGTAAAAAGCTTCTCTTCCTGCTAAACTTGAGGATGTGACAAAGCTGAGTCAGGTAATGGCTCCAGCAAGCCAAATCTGCATTATCTAAAACATACCACTTAACCCATTCTGCCTGCCCCCACTAGCAACAACTGTAAACAAACAGTTTAATTCTTTGACTGACAGCCTGTGGCTGGCTCTTGCTAAGAGACAAAAGTCCAACACATTTAGCCCCAAAAGGTATACGTAGAATGTCTAGTCAGTCGGATGGGAACTGCTGGAGATGTCACGACACTATTGGTTCATTTTTTCATATGTGGCGGTCCTGCAAATGTGTTAAAGCGTTTTTGGATGGATATACATGGTCAAGAGCCTCTTGTGGCGCAGAGTGGTAAGGCAACCGTCTGAAAACTTTGCCCATGAGGTTGGGAGTTCAATCCCAGCAGCCGGCTCAAGGTCGACTCAGCCTTCCATCCTTCCGAGGTCGGTAAAATGAGTACCCAGCTTGCTGGGGGGTAAACGGTCATAACTGGGGAAGGCACTGGCAAACCACCCCGTATTGAGTCTGCCATGAAAACGCTGGAGGGCATCACCCCAAGGGTCAGACATGACTCGGTGCTTGCACAGGGGATACCTTTACCTTTACCTTTACATGGTGTAATGCGGAAAATTTAAGGAATTAAGTGTCCATTAGATCCAAAACATATGTTGTTAAGTATCTTTCTCGCTATGCATGCCAGAGAATGCTTTTTTAATGCAACTGCTGCAACCAGAGTTCTGGTTACTTCAAGATGGAAACAACAACTATACATGGAAGGGGGGTTTTGTTACTTGTGCAACACATGGAACTGCACCAGTTGTGCTCTGCTATGGCCCTAAAAACCCTTAAACTGGCTCTGGTGCTAAGGGGCCCGTGAATCCTTAAGCCAGGCCTGAGAAGAGGATACCTTTTCTGACCACTGATCAAGCTAAGCCAAGCATTCATGTGGATGAAAACCCACATCAGAATGATAACTGCAGTGAGCAGGCAAATTGGAAGACTGGATGGAAGAGCTGTTGGATCCGCCCCCACAGATACAGGTTCCCGGTTGAGGTAGTGCTGAGTTGGTGGGGAACACTTCCTTTTCCATTTTGTACATTGCCTCTCTTGATGGTTGATTTCTTTTCTCTTGTACCAGTTCTGTGCCATCGATCCCCTGGACGCCATTCCCGTACAACAGATTGGGAGATGTGTTGATTTGCACAAGAGCAATCCAAAATCTACATGGGAGATATTCAAATGGAACCAAAATTCAGACTCACGGAAGCTTGAGTGTGCCTTCATTTTAAGAAACCGAATCTGTCACTCCTTGCCATTCAAGAGGAAAGCTGCTTTTCATGCTTCGGTTTCCTAATATTATTGGCAACGTTTCTCGACCCCAAGCCCAGTTAATGCAACTGCAACAGTCCCACATATCAAAGATTGCCTTCCTTGATTGAAACTGATTGAAAATTAATCTGTTTGGGGGTTGTTCGTAAAACGCATCGGGTTGGACTTTGTGGATCTGGTCCGCCCCCATTATAGAAGGCTTCTACTGATAGAAGAGACTGTCTCTGTTTTTTCCTTCCCTTCTGTCCCTGTGCCTTGATCAAACTGCCATCGTCTGCATGTACATGCACATGCCCCTTCCTACAATTAACAACTGCCTTTCGGAAAAAGGCCACCAAAACAATGGATAAGGGAGAAATCGAAGCCCTCTTCATAGATCATTATCACATCTCAAGTGATACTTGGTGATCAGAGCAATCCACATGTTATGGGGCTCTTCCATTGTCAGGGGACAGAGAGAATTTGCCCCCCAGAAGAATGGGAATATTTCCCTACTCCCAGCTCTGCTTGGTTTCATTCTTTCCCATACATGCTACTGCTGTGGCACCATTTTCTTCTGGTTGTTCCTCTATTCTCCTTCCTGCACAAATCCAGCCAACCAGAGATCACATAATGAATGTGCTCATGTCATTATGCTATGTATTGTGTTATACAAGCAACAGCGGTCAGACTGACCAGACCTGTATTCAAATCCTCATATTCCTTTCAGTGGACAACCTCTCCCAAAATACAGCTCACCGAATAATCGCATAAAACTTGCCCCTGAGCTGGGCTGGATCCATGCACACATTCAGAAAGCAAGGGAAAGCAAAGGAAAGATACAAATGACCTGAAGGAACTACAAATTTCCCCAAATAGTATATGCACAGGGAACTAAATTTGGAACCTGAAAAATGGCATAATGTAGAATTCCTAATTCTTCTTGCAGATTTAATTTTGTGGGGTATGCCCATTGTTTTTGTTTTAATCATCTACAGTATTTATATGTGCAACGTACATAATTTCTACATAAAATATACATATCATGCATAACACTGATTTATGGACACATAGATAATGTCGAAAGAATGCATATATTTTAAGGAGGTCAGACGGTGCGAGGAACAGAGAAAGAATTATAACTTGGGTTGATAAAAGAGGAAAGCAACACTAAAATGGTGATTGGGAGGCTGAAACATCAGGAATTAGAGATTTGAAATCATGTCTCCTTGGGGAAGCTGACCAGGTAGTTCAGAACTTCAAAACCAGGGACGAGGTTTATACAGGAAGAAATTCAGACACATTCTTAAATAAACTGTCTTTCTTTTATACTACAGGCCTGTTGGGGATTCTAATTGAAGGGACACCTTATACACTGCCGAATCCGGCTGTGATGTGCTATGAAGAATGGTACTTTAAAGAACTCGATATTCAGCATATCTCTCTTTGATAAACATTGGCATGGCATGCTTAGATCTTATTTATCTACCCTAGGAGAGGGTTCATTACTATGTATTAGGTGGATGTGACACATTTATGGAAATATGAGGACTCTTTATGGAATATATTAAGATTTAATAAATCATTCACTGTGTGGTCAAGAGCTACAACCGTCCTGATAAATGGCTTGTGGGTTGTATTGTGTATGTGTGTCAGGGAGGGGGAGCTTAAATCTTCATTTTTGTAATGTTTGATCTTGATGTTCAAAAGAACTGTATCACTTTCCCCTCTTAGATCAGAGGTTTTCACAGTGTCTACCTGCTGGGAATGCTTTCCACACGGGCACACCTGCTGCGGGCTGCAGAGGACTCTGGCTTATGCATTTAGCTACATGCTCAGTTCCTGTAGGATAAAGGAAGAGGGATGTTTGGCCTCCCTATCACCCCCATGTGAGCTGGGGTTAACTTAACCTGTGGCTTCACATTACAAGGGAAGATTATTTAAAAGAGAAACTTCAGACATTCTTCACATCTGACTTTGTCCTTGGATTTAGGTATTCTGGCACTGAAATAATGAATTAAAATTTCTCTGTTCTTCCATTTGTTATTTCTGAAGGTGGTGCAGGGAGTTATGTGGCCCAATTACCTTCCATGTGCCTTCCATGTGTATTCAGTCTTCCACTGAAAAACCATGTCCCAAAAGCAATTTTAATAGGATTTTTTTTTAATGTAGGTGGTAATTTAGCATATGCGCATCAGTTAAGCGTGACTGGAAAAGCAGCCGAATACTATTGCTTGTATGATCCCAGTACCACGTTGGTTTTGTTCTATGCTATATTCAAGGATATGCGGGTGTTGGAAACACAGAAATAGAAAGCAATACAAATGAAAGGAAGGAATAAAAGCAGGGGCAAAACTGCACATGTTCCATTTCCAGAATTCACTTTAGAATTTATTCCTGTCGAACAAGAATTAAGGAAGAATGAAAAAGCAAAGTAGAGGGAACTTCTGGAACATCAGCAGAATAGGAAGGGGGAAATCTGTTCATCCCCAGAATGACAGTGCTGCTGCCAACTCTCTTCATTGAGGTTTCTCTACCATTACTAATCTTCTCATTGAGAAACCCAACTAGGTCTGGTGCTGAATTTCTCATGCCTGTCAGTTTGACACCATTCAAAAAAGAAATCCTGTTTCAATTTCACTTCTGAAAATAGAAGTCATAATTCCTTATGTGCATGCCATTTCCAATTGCCTTACATCACATTCTGCCCCATAAAATGTATGCACCTTGCAATGCCACCCATGCACATTCCTCACTGGATTGCGATGACACCAAATGAGGATATCTTTGATTGTCTGAATGCGGAAACACAGTCAGCCTAGATGCAGTGCTGGCTTTTCAGTGGAGGACATTTCACATATTCCGCCTTCAGGTATTCACACATGCATCTCCACCACCTGATAACCGCAACATTTGTAGACAAGGGATGGTACAACGTTTCAGTGGGAAATTATAGGCTCTGCATGCAGAAAGCTCCCATTTTGGTACTGCAAAAGGTTCCTGGTTCTGCCCTGGCCTCCTGAGTTCGTCTATATGGATCAAGCATTGGGAAAGCTCTTTCTGTGCTAAAGAGCCTGGAGAATCACTGGCAGGCAGACTAAACGGAACCAAGGTGGACTTGTGATTTGACTGACCTTTATTGACCTTTATTGACAGCTAGTGTGGTTACATAAGAACATAAGAGAAGCCATGTTGGATCAGGCCAATGACCCACACAGTAGCCAAAAAACTCCAGGTGCCATCAGGAGGTCTACCAGCAGGGCCAGAACTCCAGAAACCCTCCCACTGACCCCCCCCCCCCCGGATCTAGGATCCAGTTGTTAGACTATAATCAGGGAAACCCAGGTATGACTCCCCACTCTTTCATGGAAGCTTGGCCGCTCATAAACTCTCAGCCTAATTTATCATGCAGGACTGTTGTGGGGGGAAATGGAGAAGGCGATAATGCTGTAAGTCACTTTGGGTCCTATTGGGGAGGTGGGAAAGGGTACAGATGCAGTAAATACATTCGACTCAAACAATAAGAGACATGTAAGAATAGGCCGTAATTTGCACAGGACAATAAACTGAGCCATCACACACAAGTTGGGTTGCTAGGACAGGAAATACATGGGGAATTTGGGGGTGGAACCTGGGGTCGGGTTTGGGAAGGGGAGGGACCATACAGTCTGCCCTCCAGAGCAGCCATTTTCCCCAGGGGAACTGATCTCTGTATTCTGGAGATCAGCTGTAATAGTGGGAGATTTCCAGGCCCTAGCTGGAGGTTGACAACCTTAGATGCATGCCACTCATTCCTGGAATCAGCTCCTGCATTCAGCTGCTAGTCTCCGAGCACAGAGAAGTCCATTAACACACATGTCTGTACAAACCAGTTTCCAGTGCACAGTAACCAGATAAAGAGAGATCTAGAGGGATGCCATAAGCTCTGGACGTATATATACACGAAACATCACAAAACACACATGATTTCTCTTCTGCCAGTGTGGTGTGGAGTTTAAGAGTGGTGGCTCTAGTCTGGAGAACTGGGTCAGGTTCTCCATTCCTCCACATGCAGCCAGCTGCTTGACCTTGAGCCAGTCACAGTCCTGATAGTCCTGTTCTCACAGGGTGCCTGTGGTGGGGAAAGGAAGGGAAGATGATTGTAAGCTGCTTTGAGACTCCTTCGGGCAGTGAAAAAGCAGGGTACAAAACCCAACTCTACTTCTTCTTGAGTGAGATTGGAATAAAAAGCCGCTTTCATTCCCTTTTGCGATGGCGATTAAACTCACAATGCAGTGAGAATGCTGTCCTTTGAAGAAACAGTCCCTCTGCCTGCCCCCCTCAAGCTGATGAGATGATCCCGGCTATTATCCCAGCAAGGGTTATGATTTCTGCCCTCGGTGGCCCTGCAACAGGTAGCCCTGACCATGCCTCTGTGCGCAGGAAGAAGACAGAGAGCATTGCCAGATTATTATTTCAAATGACAACATGGCACAAGCCTCCCTGACCCTCCGCACGGCACGGCAGACTCCCTGGTTCCCCAGATAGAGTTCAGCTGGATGGGAGAAGCCATTTATAAGTGCTGTGAGGGGCAATTTAAAAATAATGTAATGGCAATAAAAAGAAAGAAAATGACTCCTAAGCCATCCATTGCAGGCAACATCCGACACTCTGTGTTCTCCTGTTCCCAGCATATTAAGAGAATCAGTGGTGCGAGCCACTGCTGACAGCTGGAAGAGGAGACTCAGAGAAGAAGGCACGGTGATAGTTTTACTAGGCTGGTTTCTGTTGGGCACGCCAAAAACAACGAGGATGCACAGAAATATTCAGAAACGCCAACGACAGAACAAACCACCAACCTGTGGATATAGACAGTGTCGTGCAGCTGATGCTTTTGAGAGAAGCTCAGGGGCTAAAGCAAGTTCACTTCTCACTTCTTTATTTCCTGTTCTCCAAATTCTGACAAGTTAGATTGTGGTCCTTGTTTTGAGTTACAACATTCTTCTTCAGAGTCCAATAATAATTTATAACTGCCAACTAACACCCTTGCTTGTTCAGTCCTGCAGTGTTGTAATGTGATAACCCTTTAAAAAAAATCTTGGGAGGGAGGAGGGGGGAGGTGAGGCAATGTGGAATGAAGGGGAGCTATTGGGGGTAGAGATGCAGGGTGTATAGAAGGGGGGGGTGCTAGGGTACCTTTCCCATGGGAGGGGGAGGAAGGAAGGAGGGAGGACAGCGAGGAGGAAAAGAGCATGCCAAAACACTCAAAATGGCAGATGCTGTGAAAAACGGAATGCACACATTCCCATGCTGAAGATCCCCGAAATAGCCCCCCTTGGGCCCTGCTTTAATAAGTAAAAAACGGATTTCTAGGAATTCCACCATTGCTGGTGTCCCATTTCCGAACTGGCCTGTGCTGCCACTCAGACAAACAGGTCAGTGATTTCAGGGTTGGCAGCAGAGAAGGGAGGAATGCAAAAACTGTCATAGAGAATGGGGGATTTCTAGAGCACCAGTTCTTCTACAGCAGTGGTTCTCAACCTGCCTTTAATACAGTTCCTCCTGTTGTAGTGACCTTCACAACATTATGCAAGTGTTCTTTCACAGACATTAAACCGAAACTGACCAATGGCGTGAAGAACCATTGTTCATGATCGTACATAAATTGGTTATAAATTATATATAAATTGGCGGGCGCCTTCAGGAGGAGCAGCAACAGTGGCGGTGCCCCCCAAGCTGCTTGCCCTGCCGCGACCCCTGTGAAAGGGTCGTTCGACCCCCAAAGGGGTCCCAACCCCCAGGTTGAGAACCACTGAACAACACTGGGTCATTTGTAACCTGAAAAGTCACAGGGAAATTCAGTCTGGTAGAATTTCAGAACTATCCCTACTGAGCACCCTCACCTACGACATTTACCAGCAGAGGCATTTAGGCTAAGAAGGAGGGAGGAACTTGCAGTCTGTGGCTTATAGTCCTGCTTGGTTTGACTAGAGCAGTTTTGGGTGGCCCACACAGGACAGCTAGTGCAACAGCAGAGGTGAAGTAACCCTGTGATATGGCCAGGGTTGCCAGCTCCAGGTTGGGAAATGCCTGGGGGTTTTAGGGCTGGAGCCTGTGGAGGACAGCGTCTGGGGAGAGGGGGGACTTCAATGGGTTATAATATAACATAGCTCACATTCCAGAGTGGCCATTTTCTCCAGGAGAACTGATCTCATTTGAAATAACGGGAGGTCTCCAGCCACCACCTGGAGGTTGGCGAAGTTAAAGATGGCTCATGTAGGTCCTTGATCTACCTTGTCCTCAAAGCTGATGGGGGAATCTTCTTGGCTCCACTAAGCCCTTTTAATTAAACTCTACGAACACTTGGCGATTCCTAAGGATAGTTGAGTAGCAAACTATCTGTTGATAATAAAATTTGCTTGCCTCTTGCAGATATCCAATTTGCTGGCGTCTTCAAAGGAAGCAATTGGATTGTCTGCTCCCTAAATTGTTTTAATCTTTGGCACTGACTGCTCCCGGCAGAATCCCCTCAACTGGAAAATAGGAAATGAACTCGAAACTATAGACACAAATGTGAGTGATACCAGCGCTTCAAGAAGGTGGAAGTAGGTCCTGAGATGGAAAATGTGGATAGATTTCTCAGCGTTAGATCTACATCTTGCACCATAGGTCAGATTGCAGCTTAGGCAGTGAAGAGGGGAACTGCAATCTGTAAACACAGAAGGAAATACTTAAGACTGAGCTCAAGAATTATCATTTTATTTATCATGTGGCTTTGGTAGTGTAGTGTAGTCAGGAGATTAAAGACAAGGGACATTCAGAGGTGGTTTGTCATTTCCTGGCTCTGATCATGACCCTTAGTGTTCCTTGGAGAAATTACCATCCAAATCCTTGGAGGTCTCCCATCCAAATACTAACCAGGATCAGCCCTGCTTAGCTTCAGAAACCTGACAGGTTCAGGCTTGCCGGGGAAATCCAGGTCAGGTTGTTTAAGAACCCTACAGGTTACTTAAGATATGGGCACACGCTTCTTTAAAGGGATTCATAATCCTTCAGTGGGATTTTGCAAATGTTTTCTCAATTGTTTCTTCTTTGATTCGCTTATATGTATGTCTTGGATCTCTGTTTTTCACTGTTGGTTTTTATAGATTGGTTGATATACATGTTGTATGGGATTTCATGTACACATCAGTGTGGCATACGTTGTTCAACATACGTTGTAGATTATATTGCACTAGGGGCAAAGCCCATTGCATTCAGGAATACAACGTGGAAGAACTCAGCAGATGGCCTCTTCCTCCCCCCAGGACCTGGAAAGGCAGCTCTTGCAGCCTCTGAGCCACGGAGCAAAGTGGAAGAAGGAGAGGGTGATCAGGAGTAGGGGATGGAAGGCAGTTGGCTGGCCACTGGGCAGACAGGAAAGTTGGTTGAAGGTCGCGGCACTTGTGGGTGGGACAGCCACCCTGAGTGGGTGTTAAGCACTGAGTAGCCCTTAAGCCAAGAGACACGCACCTCCTCCAAGCCCATACCAGAAATATTAAGTGGAACAGATGAGGTTTTACAATTTGGATTTATGATGTGTTTTACTGTGAACCACTGTGAGCCAGCTTGCTTGGAATGGCGGTATATAAATCCAATAAATAAATAAATATAATTATGACTTACTTTTTAAGTGTTGGTTTAATGACAGATAATAGATAAACGTGTATAAGTAACAGGAGAAATTATTTATTGCAGTATTTTATCATGTAGAAACAACATAGTACAAACAAAAAGAATCATGGGTTCAACTTGTACAAGGGGAAAACACGATCCAAACAAGGACTTTGTTGTCAGAACAGTGGGAGCAAGACACTCAAAATCTCCCTACTTCCCATTGCATTTTGTGTTCTCCATTTTCACAAGTGATAGTGAGTTGCAGGGTTACTTTTTCTTCTTGGAAGGGAAGTTCTATAACACCCTTTGCCATAAACAATTTATTCAAAACTCTAAAGGTTGAGCAGATGGCAAGCAAGCAAGCAAATATGCACTCCAGAGGTACAGTTTCATACAGCTTCAATTTGTTTCCCCAATATCTTAGAAGTAGCATCTTCAAGAAGGGTCCGGGCTATAGCTTGACTGGTGAATATGAAATTTGGCCGGTCTGGGGCAGTGCCAGGGAAAAAACTGACAGGGCTTGGCATGGATATTCTTATTGTGTGGCATTTTACTGATACGTCCATGAATAACATTTCTACATCATATTACAAGTCCACACCTCTGCTGAAGGTAGGGAAACCCCCTCCCCTGCCTCCATCCGCCAATCAGCAGGCCAGTGGGGGGACTTACTAGGAGCAGGACGGAGGTCCAGCCTACATTGTTGGCAATATAGCAGTGTCACTTCCAGCATGTACCAGAAGTGATGTCATCACATCATCAATATCCACTCCGGATGTGGTAAAGGTCATTTTTACCATAGAGTTTTTGCCCAAATGCAAGAGCATTACCAGGACATGAAGAGGTCGCTTCCAGTACACTCCAGAAGTGACATTGCTATGTTAGTTGCCATGTACCGTGGGCCACCCTCCTGCTAAGTTCCCCCACATAGCTTCCTGGGCCCATTCTGCACACATTGGATAATGCACTTTCAAAGTGCAGCAGGATTTTTCTGTGTGGAATAGTATAATCTACTTCTAAAGTGCATTGGAAGTGCATTATCCAACGTGTGCAGAGTAGGCCCTGGTTGCTAGGAGGTACCTGGTAGCCCTGCTTACAGTCCAAGCAGGAGATTAACTTTGAGGTGGGAAAGCTATGTACAGATTACCCAGTGTACCTCAGGGCACAGGTGCCAATTAATTGGGTGAATTAATATTCCTAAATTTTCTCTCTCCCTGGTACATTCTGGTGGCATTACCACTTTTGCAGACCTCTGTAATTGTTACCAGACAGAATGCATATAATTTTATTCCACAGGCCAATAAAACACTGACTGGTTGGCTGGCTTCCCTACCCAGAAACAGCTTTTACCAGCCAGACTTCTATAAATAATATTTCCCACCAAGCTCGACATTCCAGGTTGTTTCATTCTCCCGCAGACATTCAAACTGCAAGAGGGTGTTTTTTTCCAGACGCTCATGGTGGTGATGGGGATAATCATACAAATTCTAGGGGCTTGGTGTAATCTCCAAGCCTTATTCACTAGGTTGAACCCATTATGCCCTGTCAAGTGGCCATCCAGACAGAAACATATGGGGAGAGGAGAGCCAGCATTCTATATAACCAAGGGGCAAGTTGGAAGCAGCTTCACCCTCTCAAGAGACGATAGTAATGAGTGAACTTATCTTGAGGAACACCTTAGAAAGGGGAGCTCTGATGAGTTAAAATGTCCTAGAAGGAAACAGAGACAGATTGAAAGCCACAAAGTGAAAAAGCAAGGAAAATAATACATGGCTCATAATTTATTGAGTGGAATTGGCCTCCCTGACCTGACTGCAGATCCTGTTCATGGGCTGAGAAAGGAGTCATATTTCAGGTGGGCCTGCAAACAGGGATGACATTTACCCCTTTGAGGGGAAGCACATCCTCCTGTTGCCTAGACAACAGGGAGATGTTCATCCGGTGCACTGCAAAGGTGAGAAGCAGAGCTGCCTCCACAGCAGAGCAGGAGAGAGAGAAGAGACCCCCATCCTTGGAGTGGATGACTTCTCTCTGTTTTGTTCTGCATTGTGTGCATTCCTTGCACACCCTGACACTGTAGCACCAGAAGGAAGATAGCAGTGTTAGGGCGGCTCTCCCTCTTGTCACATTGTTATGTGGCCAATGGGGTTAGCTACAGTCCTGTGATGTCACCTTACTGATTGCATGATCCCTGCTTGGCTATAAGCATACAGCGGCAGAGAAGGTAACTCAGTACCCAAGGCCATAATTCTTCCCAAGGGGAAAATGACACAGTTGCTCAAAATTTCATTCTAAGCAAATCCTTTTATACAAAAGTAGCATAAATGTCATGACAGCTAAGGGAAACAAATACATTGTAGCCATTTTTCTCAATCAAATGTTAGAGAATGGGCCAGTCCTACCATTCAAAAGGTGGATTTGAGGAGCACCACTAAGATTTTCTGGCCAAGGTAGCCAAATGCAACCAGCACTGGTTGGAGATGTACTGGAATCGGTGGCAAACAAGTTTCCTGATTTCTCAGTTATATTTTAAAATGTATTATCGGGTTCCTTTCCCTTAAAAGAGAGGCCCATATTCTTTGTTTTGTTTTGTTTTTAACTGTGTTTTCCCCTTCACTCACCCCCCCCCCCACCTTTTCATCCTTGTAGCCTGGACAATGATAATATTCATGTTATTACTGATGCTAATTGGCATTTCTCAAAGGTGCCTGGTGAGATAATTGCCATGGCAACCCCTCCCTCAAGAAAGAGCCGGGCCTGCATGGCCATGAAGCCTGCCACTGTTCCATGCAAACAATTGCCACAAACTTCTCGGACTACACCGAAGCACAAAAACAGGAACCGTTTTTGTGTCTAGGCGCCTCTTCTCCCATTAAAGTGCAGAAAAGTCCTCTCGAACCAGCATGTAATTTTGGGAATGGACTCCACCTTTCTTTTTATTCGAACCATTATCCTTTCCCCTCCATCAGGCCTCTCCCACTTGGCTGTCAAAGGCCTGTTATTGCCCCACCAGCCTGAGTAATAAAAAACAGAGCGCCTTTCCATCGTGCTAAGTGGAATGCTCCGAGCGGGAGGGGAGAATCGTTGATAAAAGTTTAATTAGGAAAACTGACTCCCATCAGTAAAGTAGCCTCCACTCTCCTTGCATTTTAACCCTTTGGCCATAAATCTCCCCCTTGGACCCCCACAGCCCTCTTCCAAGCAGCCTGCTTTCCTCACCAAACCCCCTTCGTCGAGGCTCCCATTATTTTAATCAGTTTGAGAGAATTTAATACATTATTGATTTTCGCCGAGGAATTGAAAAAGCTCCCGTATTAAGTCCAGGTTGCTTATTCTTTCTGTATATGACATTCAGGTACTTGTGAAAAATTATACCAATTATGAAATCAGCCATTTACTGCTTCAAAGTGCAATCAGTTGTCACATTGCCGAGTACTCGCTCTTGAATATTATTAGCCAGGCTCTGTGCACAGGAAAAGTGCTGAGAGGAGAGACTTTAACCAAAGGGCAATTGCATGAAATTTACTTAGAAATAGCTATTTATCACCCTCAGATTTCCTACTGTTCAAATCCACTGCAGACACTTTATGGAATTGGGGGGGGGGGGGGAGCCGTCTTGGGATTGTAACCCAGCCAACGGAGCATTATCATGCCCCCCCCTTCTCAACTTTGCTGACATTAAACGAAAAAATTTAGAAGTCGTCATAACGGCATAAAGAGACATTATCTTTTCTGATGTGCAATTTGAGCTTCATATCAAAAAGCCATATAAAAATATCCCCCGCACAAACACACACGCGCGCGCATACAAAAGGAACTTTGTAAAGTTTTACGACATGCACTTCATCTCACCTTTTATGCATCCAGTAAGGTGACGTTTTCTCCTGTGGCTCCCGAGAACCATGCTCTGTGATTATGACTGTGAGCTGGGAGGGGGGAATTACGGTTCACACAGTGGCAAAGAACAACTTAAGAAAGGATTGGTCTCCAGAGCCTAGGAAATACTTGGTGAGGGGATTGGGAGGGGGGAAGAGGGGACATCGAGGCATCACGATGCTGGTTTAAAAAGGAGGGGGGAAATACCCTCTGAATCTCAGCGGCTTTGGGATTGCTGCATGGCTACCCATTAGAGACGCCTGCTCTTGTGTCAGGAATGGCCGCCATTAATGGCTTTTGCCGCAGGCAGTGGAGTGTAAGGGGACATAAATTAGAGAGGGTACATTCAAGAGAAATTTCTACCTCGGTAAAGATGTCTTGTCTGCTTGTTTTCGGCAGCCAGCAAGAGTTTCAGGAGGCAAGGTCAATGCCTTGTTGTAAAAAGAACAAATGATTCTGCTAGGCCACATCTGTCCTTCCCACAGATGCTTCTTTGACCTTTCTTCTACGTAAATGCACACACGAGAAGCAGGGAAAGGGGTTGGGAACTCTTGGCATGAGCGATCCCTGGCAAATATCCAAAGTGGCCTGGTGGCTAGTACATTGCATACAGAGACAGATTCCCTAGGAGTAATCAGCACTGATGATATGGGTCATTGGACTGAAGCCAGGAATCATTCACATACACACAAGCATGTTCGTCTTATACCAGAGGTAGCAAAACTGTGACTCTCCAGATGTCCATGGACTACAATTACCATCAGCCCCTGCCAGCAGAACCACTATATAGTTAACCACTTCAAATCCTCAAGACTTTTGTCATTTCAAGATGACCTCCACCCAAGTTGCATTTTTAGATCTGTATTTGAATACTCATTATAAAATTCTGCCGACTACTCCACAGCAATGTTGAAAGGGCTGTGGGTCCCATCATCCCCCCCTCTCCTACACATACACACACACACAGGAAAAATACATCAATTCTGCAAATATTCACCATTTTAACCCACATTTGTGCCATTATTTCTCTTCCTGGATTATTTACATGGGCAATTCTATCCAAACTATGAACAGGAAGACATTAGTTATTTCCATCCTTTTTACCCCATCTTTCTCCCAAGAGGACTCAAAGCAGTTTATAAGATTAACACTGGAAAGCACTAACAACACAGTAGCAGGAACACAGATCCAAATACCTTCAAAGCCATCTGCATGGATAGTTTTAGCAGAGATTCCTACCTAAATAACTCGGCTTTGTGTCGCTGGGTTTGTTTTTGCTTTTTTTTTTTTTGCTATCAAGTCACAGCAGAGTTGTAGGACAGTCAAGGCAAAAGACATTAGGAGGTTGCTCGCCATTGCTTGCCTCTGTATTTTTACCCAGGTATTCCTTCGTGGTTGTCCAGACAAATACAAGCTGGTCTGACCCTGCTTAGCTTCCAAGTTCTGATGAGATAGACTAGCCAAAGGGGCTTACAATCGCCTTCCCTTTCTCTCCCCACAACAGACTCCCTGTGGGGTAGATGGGGCTGAGAGAGCTCTGACAGGACAGCTCAGTCAGAACATCACTATCAGGACTGTGACTAGCCCAAGGTCACCCTGCTGGCTGCACATGGAGGAGCAGGGAATCAAACCTGGCTCACCAGATTAGAATCCGCCACCCTTAATCATTACATCATACGGGCTCAATCCCGAGTTGACAGATGCCTGGGTTTGATCTTGTACTTTAACTTCTCAGAGGCAGTCTCAGCCATGGGACTCCAAATCCATGGGGTCTCTGACTACCCATGTCCCTACCCCAACCCTTGTGGAGGAGGAAAGAACAGGAAGAGTCAGGTAGCCCAGGCCAGTTCTATAGGCATGACCCCCTGCCTCTGGGGCTTATGTAATGGCCAGCTGATTGGCTTAGCAAGGACTATATACACACACACACCCTCTGAGTCCTACCTTGCAAGGAGAGAGGGCCACCACTTGCTTGAGCTTGGGGTGGTTCATATAGGGAGTGGTAGATGTAGGCCTACAAATCTCCAGATGGTGTCACAGCTTGTGATTTCTTCCTTCCCTGGATCATTGAGCAGGCTACATGCAGCTTGAAAAAGCACCATTTGATAGATTAAATTAGCTCACTTTTTGGAGTATGCTTCTGAGAATTCTTCTTAGCTCCAGGATGCAAGTGAGGGGTGGAGGATAAATCAAATAGCAAATAATAAATAAATAAAAATAAATAAAAAAATTATTTCCTTGAGGAACTTGATAAAATTATATTACTCCTGTTGGGTCCACGGTAGAAGACACCCTGCGAAAGGGGGAACTACCAGATTTTCATTTGGACTTTAGTTGGCAAGCATCAGTACCCTGGGGAGGAGGAGAAGGGGGGGGAGGAAGAAGAAGAAGAACAAGGAGAAGAAGAGTTGGTTCTTATATGCTGCTTTTCTCTACCAGTAATTCTAGGGCCCTATCTTGGGCTTTTACCCAGATCCCTGGAATCACTAAGACCACCCTGCCTCTTCTCCTCAAATTGTTGTATAGATTACTTAGTCTTTCTCAACCATGGTTTTGTGAATCCTTGATGTTTCTTGATGGCCTTGGAAGGGTTTCCTGAATGGGTGGAAGTTAATTAATTTTATATAGTTTTTCAAAATTAAAAAAACAATTATTGGGATGATCCAATCATATATGCTCATGTTGACCTCCCCTGCCTCCCAAAATGGCCTATGATGGACTTAGAGGGAGTGGGAAGGGGAAGGGCATGGGGTGGGTATGTGCACAACTTTGCTTCCCAACCATATTCTACATGATGCTGCCATTTCTGGGGTTTCTCGGAGCCAGAAGAATGTTTTAAGGGTTTCTCAACAGAAAAAAAAGGCTGCCCCAGACCATGGATTCCCAACCAGGGTTCTGTGAATCCCTGGAAATCTCTGGGAGCTCCAGAAGGGGTCCATGGCCTTTCCCCTCCTGCCTTAATGGACTCAGTCACAAGCTAGGGAACTGGCCGCCTCTGCCTGGAGGACTTGGTGGGTCTGCTGTGGGTGTAAAAATCAAAGAGGGGGGGGGACTCAGTTGTAAGGTGGTATGGGGAGTATAGGCTGTCTCCTTAGCTCCTGACATTCTTTCCATCCTACATAAGTCAAAGCCACCATAGTAGCAGTAAAGCAGGGGCAGAGAACGAAAGGGGGGCAAAGGATATAGGTGGCTATGCCACTTTTAGGGTGTGGCAGGGAGGTGTGTCCAGCTGGCATCACTTCCTGGAAGGCTGAGAATTTATTTCAGGGTCAAAAGGCTGGTCTAGACCCTACATAGGCTTAGGCCAAACAGCTTCTCACACAGATCCTGATTTACAGCCTGATCCAACAATGTGTGCCTTGCCCTATGGACCTCTATCTGCCCCTGTTCCCCTCACTTGAACCACTACTCTGTTGGGGAACGACAGTATCTTAAATTTTTCATCACTGCTGTGAGTGTCAGGGAAATCAAAGCAGAAGGGAGGAGATACTACTTTTGCCATGTTTTTAAACCTCTACCACCATATCAGTTTACTTTCATCCCTAATTCTGTCTGAGTGGCCTTGAAGAAGAGGAGTTTTTAATACCCTGCTTTTCACTACCTGAACAAGTCCCAGAGCAGCTTACAGACACCTTTCCCAGTGAGGTAGGTGGGGCTGAGAGAGCTCAAACAGAAGTGCTTTGTGAAAACAGTGCTAAGAGAATTGTGACTACCTCAGAGTCACCCACCTAGCTGCATGTGGAGGAGCGGGCAATCAAACCTAGTTCTCCAGATTAGTGGTCGCCACTTTTAACCACTACACCAGGGGCATTCGCTGGCAGGGGCTTCTGGGAATTGTGGTCCATGGACATCTGGAGGGCCACAGTTTGACTACCCCTGCACTACACCATGCTGGCTGTCAGAAGATCGTGGCAGGCATCCAAAGAGCTGCAAGTACCAGTGAAAAGCCAATACACTCAGGCAAATGGGGTGGGGTGTTACATTGTTTGTCCAGCTGCAGCCCCATGCTACCTGCTACATGGGGGACTCTGACCTCAAGGACTGGGGAGGCCAACAGGGGATGCCCCAGGAGGGTAGGCAAATCCCGCTTGCCAAACCAGAATTCCACTCTTGCTTTTCCAGATTCAGCCCTACATCCCAAAGAACCGAAGGAGCTGTGGGGGAGAGACAATGCGTTCGATCCTGCTGGGGACAGGGCTGCCTCTCTGTTTCCCACTGTTAATGCTCAGCATGTTGTAAAATGCCCGGAGAATAAATTCTTCCACCAGTTGATAGACGCCCAACTTCTAACAGATGATTTTATAACACGAAGGTAGCGTTTAAAAACAGCGCACCGGCCTGACAACGGTAGCACACAAAAAATAATAAAAAGGATTGCTATCAAGTGCCGTTTAATTTAATTTCATAAATAATAGGGTATTTATAAAGGGAGCTGTAACACCAAGTGTTACCAATTTTTCTGCACACAATAATATGATTTGCACAAATGTTTGTCCTTGAGGCAACCAGAATACATTTTACAAATCAATCCTTCCACGGAGGGCAATTAGCACCCACAAAGGCAGGCGGAAGTACCTGTAGCGGCCTTTCTGCCATCATTCCCCCATCCCACCCACCCCCCTTCCTAATGCTGGAAAATCTCTGGCACACAAACACACACACACACACAAGCCAGCGCTGTAGAAATGCACCAGCCATCCACAGCAATTCATTCTAATCAGGCAAAAGTGGTTTTTAGTGGCTCATTTGATGTGACTTTTACGCAGGACTCCAAGCCCTGCTCCAAAGGGGGCTGGCAGAAAGGTCAAGACTGCTGCATAAAGAAGAAGAAAAAATGCATTTTAAACAAAGCGGGGGGTTGAAGAGGGAGAAATAAAGGAAGCATTGGTGTGCACTTGGGCTGGGGGAGAGCCGTTAGCATCAGTTTTGCCTGTCTATCCATTTCTTTGCAGTAGGGAAAAGAGATTTCCAGGGAGGACTCCCCCAGGTGGCTGGAACAACAGAACTGGGGTAAGTGAAATTATTCCTAGCACCAAGTGATGGGAAAGCTTGATTGCCTCAGTTTGGGCCACATCAGGCCACTGATGTTCATGGCACAAGAGGCTGGAGTGAGTGCACACTAAATTTCCATGCAAAACAGTTCCTGTGAGGGGGGGAAAACACAGTGGGTAGAGCCACACAGGGCCAAAGTGGAGCACCACAGAGACAGCTTGGTCAGGAGCAGATCTGATCAGAAGCACACCTAGCCTATTTGGTGCCTGGGACAAGTGAGTGGGCAGGGCTTGGTAGCATGGGGATACAGGCAATGGTGTAGGCAGGCCCACTGTACAACCCACGCATCTCCTCTGTATTTTCTTTCCAAACCGTAGCAGTGCAATTGCAAACAGCATTAAACCCTTCAAAATCCATTGAAGTCCATGGGCTAAGGAGGACGCAACTCTGCTCCTGACAGTCCTGCAAGACTGATTTTGCTGGCAAGATAAGGAAAATATAGACAGCCCTAGAGTTTGCACTCACAGACTCCTTGTTTTGATATTTAAGTATTTTCCAAGGTTAAGAGCCAAGTTGATGTGTGGGTTTGATTTGTGGAAAGGGAAGAGCATTGGCTCAAGAATCCTTCCTCAACTTGATCTTTGCCAGTCTTTTTCGCGGGCAAATATTTTCAGGTACCACCACTGCAAAATTATTCAGGGACACTCACAAAACAGGCTCCCTCTTTTGGCTCATGCCCACCTAGAGATGCCAGCCTCCAGATGGAACCTGGGAACCCCCCGGAATTACAGCTCCTCTCCATACTACAAAAATCAGTTCCCCTGGAGGAAACGGCTTTTTTGCAGGGTGGACTCCATTGCATGATACTGCAGATACTCCATTGAAGTCCCTCCCTGCCCCAAATCCCACCCATTACTAGCTCCACTCCAAAAGTCTCCAGTTATTTCTCTACCCATAGCTGTAACCCAATGGGGAGGGGGTGTCAGCAGACATCTAAAGTTGCTGGTAATACATAAATATATATTGTATTTTTAAGCCACCCCTCTATAGCAGTAGTCTCAGAGTGGCTGATAACAGTTTAAAATTCCATACAAAAATATAAACCCTTTTCATTTAAAATCATATATTCATGGTCAGGGAGTCTTTCATAAGGCTTTGAACTTCCAGGTGGTGTTTGAAGAACCACCTGGAATTACAATGGATATATAGGCTGAGAGAAAATGGCTGCTTATTGGTGGAATTGCAGTCAGCAAGCAATTTTTGTAAAGCCAGCCTTGAAGGGCTATTATTAAGCTGTTGAAGCAGCTGAGATGTGCTTATGTGCTCCCTAGTGATGCCTAATGGTCATTCTGAGGTTGCAGTGGGAAAACTCAAGCACATGGCCTTTGTTTAAGGTGGGCTCCTACCCACTTCCTACCCACTTTTCTTCAGGAAAAAGAAGTACAGTGTGTGTACTCAGAAGCAAAGGGCAGCATCCTCCATTTAGGCTCTCTGTGGATGTGTAGGCATGTAGTCTGCCAGCAGCCTAGCCACAAGAGGCTTGCAATGTGTTTTCTTTGTAACCATCTTTTAAGCTTTAGTACTGTGCTTCAGTAAAGAGACTGAAGATGAATATGATATCAAGATAAAAATCTGCCTGTCAGAAATAGTAATGTGGCTGAAATTAGCACACAGTTCACAGGGTATAGCTTCTTTAACCCTGAATGACAACTTTCAGTCATCTTGGATTAAGGCTGTCAAGTGTGAAATCCGAAGTCTAGGCTTCTCCACACATTTTCTATCTAAATTAGCTCATGATCAAGCTGCATCATTAGTTAAGCAGCGTATACAGGACAATCAATGTCAACAGGACCCGAGTAAACCTCCAACTTTTTTGGCCCCAATAAAAATATGATATGTTCTGGCCCCTGCCACTAATCTGTCTCAGCAAGTAATAAATAAAGAATGGCATTTGCCCTTGCACAATGCTCAGTCTTGCCCCCAGCTCTAGTAGAGGGTCACTATAATATCCCCTCACACTGAAACAGTGGTTTTGTGGGAGTGGCCGAACTGAAACAAGAGAGCATATAGTGTTCCACTACCCCGCTTATGCAGACATTCATAGCAATTTGATTGAGCCACTTGTTTAAAAATGTCCAGAACATCAGGACGTAGATCAAGCAAAGAGGCTACTAAGTGATGAGACACCCCCCTCCCCCCCCCGTGACAGTTCAGCTGGCTAAGTTTTGTGCGGCCACCATGAAAATCCAATGTTCCAAAGTAATATAGTATTAAGTTTTATTTTTATGATCTGTTTTAAACTGTATTACATTTAATGACCATATTGTTTCGTTCTCTTATGCTTCTGCTTATATATAACTTGGCCTGAATGGCTGTTGTAAAGTTGGACTTGAGGAATATGATATTTTTGTAAATAATCTTTCCCAGTAAAGATTCTCTCTTTTTAAACCTCAAAGCACTGAGAGTCTGGATCTGTGCGCTATCCACTAAGCTAACTAATAATTGCATACTTTCAAAATGCTCTGTTAGTCTGCAGTTCTACTTTTCTGGAGGGACCTAGGACCAAGTCTAGTCCAAAAGTCCCAAAACTTTGGAGGGTAGATTCTATGGCGATATTATGTCTCTCTTCTTCCCAAGCCCTGCCTGCCCCAAGTTCTACCACCATATCTCCAGGAATCATTTGGGGGCATAGAACATTTCCCAGGTATGTCAACATGATGAGGACAGTTTTGTATTTTGTCCAGCTGTTTGGCAAAAGGTTTGCCCCCAGTACAAATTTTTTAATGGAAATTGGAACATAGGCCCTTGAAGCATCTTGAAGCAATTTTCCTTGCATATCTCTCTCTCTCTCTCTCTCTCTCTAACACACACACACACACACAAACACACACACACACACACAGAAGGAAAAATCATTATTCTCAAAAGATGCAACAACTTGAGGCCACCCCCCCCCCCACACACACACACCTGTCTGTAAAATAAATGAGGTGGGGAGAGCCATTCCATGTGCCTTAGCAGAGACCGACAAGCTTGGTTCCTCTCATGGAGCCGTCGAACTGGCATTAAACAGACAAGACAAGCTCGCAGTCAGTTATCGGCCAAAAATATAATGAAGAAACAAGTTGGCGGAGCAAAGCCGAGTCACCCGGACCAGCCAAGTGGAGAATTTAATTTCTCACAGGTTCTTCAGCAATGAAGCGTCGCTGTGGATGCGACCCTGCACCCGCCTGATCGCTGACAGCTCTGACCCACTGGGGTGAGAGTCGGCCGTCCTCCCTGTCACAGAGGCAAGGGGGAGCGGGGCCTGGCCCAGAGGGGCAGGGCAGACCACCGTTCAAGGAAAGGAGCATTTTCTAGAGCCAAGACCCGACGATTCCCCCAATCCAAGGGCAGCGCCCGAGTTGTGATGAGGCAATTTTGTTGGCGGCTGTAGAAAGTGAACGGCTCTTCCTCTTGCAGGAGAACGGCTATGGAAAGTGCTGAGGGGAAGGGAAAGCCGGGACTGCAGTGATGTTATTATGCCTCAGCTACCACTCCTTGAGATTTTGATCTACACAATATTGATGGACTCTTTGCTTAAAAAATGCCCCGCTTGATCACATCTAGTCGAGCATCCTGTTTCCAAGAGCAGCCAAAGTGATCCTTTCAGGAAGCCCAAAAGCAGGTTATGAAGGAAAGAACCTTCTCCTGTTTCCACCCACTATGCTCAGAGTACACAGCATCTGAACAAGGCAGTTCCATATAGCTCGCAGTTCCTTGCTTCTTTCTCACATCAGCCTGCTTGAGAATTAACAGGTGTACTGTTTCAGGATCCCCCTTCTCCCAAGTGAGGCAGATGGCTACCAGGGCCCATTCCACACACACTGGATAATGCACTTTCAGTGTGCTTTTGCAGCTGGATTTTTCTGTGCAGAACAGGAAAATCTACTTCAAAAGTGCACTGAAAGCACATTATCTAGTGCAGGTTTGGTCAAACTGTGGCCCTCCAGATGTCCATGGACTACAATTCTCATGATCCCCAGCCAGCGAATGATCCCCAGCCAGCCATGGACATCTGGAGGGCCACAGTTTGACCACCCCTGATGTAGCGTGTGCAGAATGGGCCCAGGAAGTAGACATTCTCTGTCATGCCCCCCTCATGTTTGAAATGCCCTGTACAAAAAGATACTTACCTGGTTTTTTTAATTCCACCCTAGGTTGAGACTTCTTTTCACCCAGGTTTTGCCTGGCTTCGTCCCTCTGGTCACATTCTGAGCTAAGCTTTGTTGGTTTCTCATTTGTGGTGATTTATTTCATTTGAATAAGGTTCCCTTGGTCTCATTATGGTGTTTCAGTACTATTTTATGGGATTCATTCATTGTTATTTTTAAATAGAAGCTACCCTGGAAACTGAGAGACTGAGTAGGAATTCTTCTAGAAGGAATAATTTTTTTTAATGTTTCTTTTAAAAATGATAGTAGCAACATAATCCACCTGGGAGCTGATAAGAATGACCAGGTCCAAATCCAGCCTGACTGACGTTTTAAGTAGGTCTGTCCACCAATTAAGCCTTTTTAGCTGACTGGGTAATTGATTTCATACTGCTCAACCAAATAATATCTCTCGCCTAAAAGAGGTTGCTCAGTTGTAACCAAGCATATATTTTGGCGAATTATACCTTTCTGATCTCATTGGCTTTAATAAACATGGGAGGGGGGAACTCCCACATTGGGGTATCTCCTCATTTCATTTCTTCAGCACAGACAAACCAGGAGCACCCCTCTCTTCCTCCCTTTTGGAGCCAGTGTGGTGTACTCTGTTTTTTTTTTTTTTTAATAATACCCTGCACCTTCCAGCTTGCTGGCTCAGGGCAGCTTCCAACATTATTTATAAAACATATATAAAAAACAGGAAGTGTACATATCCTAACCACCAGTTTGCAGAGATACACCACATCTAAACACGGAAGTCTTCATTCATTCATTCATTCATTCATTCATTCATTCATTCATTCATTCATTCATTCATTCATTCATTCATTCATATATTTGCTTTCATTTGTTTTCATGTATACCTCACTTTTCACCCAAATATCAGGACCTAAGGTGGTTTACACCATTTTCTTCTCCTTCATTTTATTCTCACAACCACCCAGCGAGATAGGTTAGGCCAAGAGTATGTAATTGGTCCAAAGTCACCCAGCAAGCTTCCACAACATAGTAGGGATTCACACCTGATCCTAGGTCAGCACTCTAAACACTTACACCACACTGGTTCTCAGTTAGACATCACAAAGTAACTAAATACGACTGTCCTTCACCCCCAGCATCGAGCTGGATTCTACAGTCAAATCTAGAATGATATGTCGTTTCAGCCCATCTAGCTATGTGGTCAATCGACACAGAGCCAGAAAGAGGGCTCTCTCTTAGAGGAGAGAATATGAGCAAAGTAAGGATCTCTGAACAGCTGACTTAGCACCCCTCAATTCCACCCCCCCCCACCCCTGATTCTAATCTATGGTATGACTTGCTGTGTGGTTTCAATAAAGCTTTGGAAGATTGTTATGCTAAATGAGAAAGAGGGAATTGGATAAAAGGAAGGAGTAATTGCCTTCACCACTTTGAAAAACTCCAGATATATAACTTGGTGGAATATAATTAGCTGCTAACTTTGAAAGATGCATTGGAGTTTGGGTAATGGGTAACCAAGCTATGTATTAAAAAATAGAAAGGGTCGAAAGAAAGATTACGGAACTCTGGCTTGCAAATGGAAGGTGGTAGAAATGTTTTCCCTGCATTGCCCAGGAAAGCAACAAAGTATTTAAAAATATCAACCCCAATAAGCAGTATGTTAAAGAAAGACAGGGCAAGTGGGAAGGTCTTGAGGAGTAAATATTTTAGGGGGTGAGTTCCTTCCCAGCCCCTTCTTGTTACTGAATGGAAGTGATTTTAAAAACAAGAGCACAGGAAGGTAATATTTATACTGTGTTTAATATTTCATGGGTTCCCAATAACAAAGAGAAATCCTTCCAGCATGGCTAAAGAGCCGTTCAAAATACTTCCAAGTGGCCATTGGCAACACGCAAAGAACTGGGTTTCACTTTTAATACCCAGGCAACATTAAAACTATCGGACACAGCAGGATCCTGGCAAGGTGGTGAAATATCAATGGCAAATTTCTGTCATAGCTGCATGACTTCTGTCTGGTAGGTATGATATGTATTCAAGGGATATTCCCAAAGTGAAGAGACATGTTGCTTATAAAACCTAATGCCATTCCCAATCTGGGTTTACAGAGCAAAGCTTGTACCCTTAAATATTTAAAGTCCCAAATGAGTGTTAGCAGAGTTTAGTTATGCAAAAGGAGGGGTGCACCACTGATGTTTAAAGAATAAGTAGCTTTGTTGAGAATGGAAACAACTTTTTAAAGACAAGGGGAGATAGTTCTATCAGTCTAACTGACTAACTGTTGTTCTGGAGGCAGTCAGGGAGGAAGTACACTCAAAGAAGCAGGAAGTCTCCAATTAAGCCAATCGGGACATGGAAGGAGATGATTTGAAAACATCTGGAAAGTCCTACTCTAAGTATGCTAAATACACATCTCCTCCAATGCCCCCTATAGGATATTCATCATATGTTGTTGAATCATGCACACTACAGATCTTGCTCCTCCCAACAATGGGAAGAGGTTAGCATTCAGCCCAAATGGGGATCCCCTTTCATGCAACATATAACCCCAAGGCTGCATTTGAGTCCAGTAGCAACTTAGAGATCAACACGATTTCCCTGGTACTATAGACAATTATGATGATCATTTTAGCTGGAAGAACGCCTTCTTGGCTTTTCAATCATCAGCTTGAAATACGTTTTGCAAAGTACGGACTAGAGGAAGATGAGGCACAGCCTTCCACAAGACACAGCAGAAGCAGAACGGGGCTAAGTCAATGACCCTGGCCTATAATTTCAGATTCAAGACTCTGTAAACATGCCCTTCTGTTCCACCGGGATATGCCAAAGAGCGCTGCGTCCTCAGATACAGCCATGTGGCCATGCTTAGGAAATGAAGAGCCGCTCTGAGGCCAAGATACTTTGAGGTTAGGGATGACTTCAAATTTCTCATCCCTGCTTCTTTAGACCCCCCCCTTGTGATTTTCTTCTTCCTTGTGCTAATCCAACCCATGATATTTTCAAACCATTTTCTGTAGCCTCATACCAACATTTCCCCATAAAGCGTACACATTTTCTGCTTGTACGTAAAATGCGTTTCCTATGCCAATATATCGGCATTGCAAATTAAATGTATGTGACACATATAAATAACATGCGTTGCTCCTATAAAAACCATATAAATGGCACATAAAGCCATACAACATGCCTACGCAGTGTACAAACGAAGGGACAAAGCCAACAGCAAAAAACAGAGGACCAAAACCACAAGGGGGGGGGGGAGATAACAAAAGAAACAAAACAATTTTTCTGTCTGTGCTCTGGGTGCATTTATGTGATGCACAGGAGGGGAGTGAATGTCCACCTGCTTTTGGAAGAGCTGGCTGCCCATTCCTACACACATTATGCAGAGGATGTGTAATGTTCAGTGGTGGAGATAGAATTTATTTCCACTACCGAATGGATTGGCCATATTTCATGACAAGCAGAGCCTGGAGTGGGGATGAAGGTCAGCCCATCAGAGGTGGAAATAAATCGTATCCGATTACAGCCTCCCATTAAGGGAGCTATTTATAGCTTCCTTCTTTGAAAACTATCTGGAAATTTGTTTGCTTGGGACATTCTCTCTCTCTTTCTCTCTCTCTCTCTCAATTAAAAATTACGGTTTGAAAGTGACTTTGGAGGAAACATCCCGAATCAACAAATTGGAGAGAGCATCAAAAGGCCATCTAACTAATCCCCTAATGTAAAACTGAATAAACCTGAGGGTCAGGCATGAGAGATTTGAATGAAGTGGTAAGCAGCCACTAAGGGTACATTTTTAATTTTGTCCCCCCTGGCTTCCTGTAGAATCTTTCTAAAAGTGGCGTAGAACACTGTAGTTCGGCCCTAAAGTGATTTTCATTGAGTTTCAAATCAGTGCTGGAGCAGTTGCTTTGCATGTTAAGGTCCCAGGGCTAATCCTTGACATCTTCGGTTAAAAGATCGTCCATGTCAGACATTATCACATTTCTTTGCCTGAGAAACTGCAGAGGCTACTGCCAATCAGAGCTGACAATGCTGAAACAGAGGGACCATTGACCTGACTTGGAAAAAGGCAGCTTCATATGTCCCTTTAGTCTGCCTGCTATGCAATTAGAAATTCCTCCTGAGTCTTTCTTTTCCAGCCATGCAGCTTTGAGGTCAGTCATTTTTTATTTGCATCTGGACTCTGCTGGAGCCACTGAGGGTCATGGGCCCTGCAGCTGACACAAGGTACAGAGAAGGCAGAAGGTCAGGTTTCCAATATTAATATCAGATCTACCCCCAAGAGACTCGTATTATCTGAAAACCATAGGGGCTGATGTTGTACACCCTCTTTTCTCTTGCAGGTAAAGGGTTCTTAGCACACCTAGTGTGCCGCCCTACTGGGCCACACTCCGGAACCAAACAAGTACTCCCTTGACTGGAAAGCCAAGAGCAAATCATTAGGCAGAAGGAAAGTCCAGAAGCCAGGCCATTGAGTCTAGTTCTAAGGTGGTTTGCCATTGCCTTCCTCTGGGGAGTAGCAACCCTGGATTTCCTTCGTGACTTCCTGAAGACAGCAACAGCTTCAGAAGGTGGGCTGGAGGGGATCACATTCTACTGAGCTCCTTCTCCTCCTCAGACTCTGTCCTTCTGAGGCTCCACCCGAGATCTCCAGGAATTTCTTAACCCAGGGTTGGCAACTCTTCCCCAAAAGTCTCCATCTTTGAGAGGCTTGAAAAGCCTTCTCTGGCTTGCTCCTGGCCATGGATTTCCCATTTCTGGCTTCTCTCTCTTTCTTTGCACATCTGTATTTCTCCCCAACGAGGACCCAAAATGGGCTGTTACAAATGGCCTTTACAAAAAAGTTATATGTTTATTTCCAGACTAAAATATGGCTGCTGCACAAGAAGCACAGGCAATATAGTACATTTTGAATTTGCAGTTAGGTCTACTGCCCATCTTCTACCCTACCCTACTCCCCATCTTCTCCAGGCTCTACCCTCTAATCTCCAGGGATTTCCTAGCCTGGAGTTGGCAATCCTAGGGTGTCAAAGTTATGGGGATAGCTTAAAGGTAAGCCCAAGGAGTTTGTTTGGATCTAGGAGCAGACAGGTATCATCCTGTAAAGGGATTTAAGGAAAGGTGTCACAGAGAAGGACAGGTACAATTTCACATTCTTTTTCTGATGAAGGGTCCACTTAGAAATAGCTATGCAAACATAATTGACTGCTCAAATTAAGGGAACAGGTGCTTCATTTGTGTCAGACAAAGTTAGATGTTTGGGGTCTCCCTCCCTGTAAAGTCTCCAAAATGGGGGCAACAGCTTTCTCTTAAAGCCGTGTCAATCTGTACAGTCAAAAAGCGTTGGACATATTTTATTGTTATTCCTGTTAGGAAAAAAGAAACATAAAGATTTAAGGGACATGTGACTGGGTAATTGCCGTAAGGCTTTTTTATTTTCTGACAATAAACATAAAACTTAAAAACTGTATTAAAAATCATTTGCCAATTCTTATGCCTTTAACAGTCTAGAGTGAATAATGGTGGCTTTTTTTTTGGCATATAAAATGTGCTCTCTTGTCATCTTATGAAACTGTCAGAAATAAATTCATCAAAAAAAAAAAAAGATTATATAATTAAAAGTCACTTCTTTTCTTTTCCCAGTTTGGTTGAAATTATTTGTTTGTCATTTGAATTTTTCTCCTTCCTCCTCCACAGTACTAAATTGCTGCATTTTGAGACAACTCGCTTTGTTGTTTAAAAGACTATTATTGCACACAGCATTCCTGCAAAAGTCAAACTTTCTCTCTCAAGTCAATCAATATCCCTCTCAGTTTAGAAGCCTCGTTCAGCAATGCCAATTCTTTTGGGGAAAACCTCTTTATTCCTGGGGTGATCCACAATGTTGATGGGATGCTTCTCAAACTACGGAAGAGGATTTATCATCCTAACCCAGAATAAAGGGGTTTTCGACTTCCTTATCTCTGCAGTTTCAAACTGAAAACTTGTTTGGATTTTGCATCTCCTTTCCTTGAACCAAATGTATGATTCTTTATTTTCATGCCATCTTCCGTTTTTGTGGGGGGTTTTGCTTAATGTTACCTTTCTAATGCACTGGTAAATCTTATGAACAAGTGCCATGTGAACTGCATACGCAATACAAGGGAACCTATGAAACCAATGCGAAAATGAAGAACCAAGAGAAAGGACAAAAATTTAATTAAACGCTGAAATGAAATTAGAAAGGTTTGTTCATCCCTAATCCAAAACTGCATGTGTAGATCATGCATGAATATTCTCCATTATTTACATATTTACTTCTTTTACTGTTCTGAAATGTGGTAATGGGCTGTGTTCCAGTCCTCCTCAATTTCAGTTTAACGAGGAGAATTGCCAAAATTGATTCCAGAATTGGAACACGTGCAGCTTGTTGCAGCTTTCCATGCCTTCAGTTCATTTGCATCATTTCCCCCTCTGTAGAAAGGATGTCAAGATTCTTTTAATGTAGTGTTTGACTGGCACTCATCTCTGCTTCTGGTGAAATACGCATAGAATCTTGATACAATTGCATGTAGAATCACATCTGGATTGGTTTTGTTTGATATTTTGGTCCATTCTTTATCGACTCAACATGTGGCCAACTGTAATGTAGAAAAGAGGAAGCACAAAAATAAATTGGAGGAAATGAAAGATATGTACACGGATGGCCTAGTCAATAAAAACGGAACAATAGAGGAATGCTAGTGTGCTAACTCTACAATAAAGGTAAAGGTAAAGGTATCCCCTGTGCAAGCACCGAGTCATGTCTGACCCTTGGGGTGACACCCTCTTGCATTTTCATGGCAGACACAATACGGGGTGGTTTGCCAGTGCCTTCCCCAGTCATTACCGTTTACCCCCCAGCAAGCTGGGTACTCATTTTACCGACCTCGGAAGGATGGAAGGCTGAGACAACCTTGAGCTGGCTGCTGGGATTGAACTCCCAGCCTCATGGGCAAAGCTTTCAGGCGGCTGCCTTACCACTCTGCGCCACAAGAGGCTCTCTACAATACAATACAACTCTACAATAAAACCTGGTAAATCAGAAATCAGAAGAAAAACTGAATGAGAATTCCAGAAACATCTTAGTTTCCATGGTTATCTCCAAGTTGACTCCAAAGAGTAAGCACAATCATTACAAGGGTAGGGTTTTCCTAGTGATTAATGCCTAATGATTGGAAATTATGTGGATGGCCACTGTGGAAAACAGAACGAGATAGAAGTTTGGTCCAACAAAGACCTTCTTGTGTGCTAACCTTTGGTTGAACTTGATACATGGCCATATTCCCATCCTCGTTTTCATTAACCTTTGGTGATGAAAGATTTTTAAAAAATGTTAATTTTTGCATTTACCAGCATTGCATGAGCAACATTTTCAGCTCCTAAACTGGCAGATTTCCCCATTGCCTTCAAATTAGGATGACAGCTCTACTCGCGTGGATGAGTTTATGCATGGTTCAGAACATAAGAAATTCCTTTCAGGATCACATCCAATGTCCATCTAGTTCAGCATTCAGTTTGCCACCTTGGCTAACCAGATGCCCTTGGGAGACCCACAAGCAGGGGAGAGGCCACGCTTCCTCTTAAAGTGGTCCCAACAACTGGTATTCTGTGGTACATTCCCACACAGAGCCGTCTAACTATAGAGACTACCGGGGAAGATCTCTGCAGATAAAGAAGCTCAATGTGTGCCATTCAGCATCAACCACATTTGAATGTAGGACATTTGAATGTAGGACTTTGAGTCCGTAGACTGAGCACCTTCCCTGTTGAGACTCTCCTTTAAAATCTATCATCTGTCCTTTATTCTCCACAAAGTCAACCTAAACAACACATTATTTTATTTAGCTGTATCGGTCTCAGTTCAGGTTCACTGTGAACAGGAGGGGGGAAATCTAGAAGGAAAGAGAAGAGAAAAAATTTAGAGGAAAGACAGGCTGCATAATTTCTGCCAGTACAGGCAAGAAGAGACTCAACATTAGATCCACCAGAGAGCCAGAGGAGCTGTCCAGTCAGTCGAGGAGACGAATCTAGTGAAGTGCTGTAGAAACTGTGGGGAAGCATACTGGAGCTGAAGCAGGAGTGCACAGAGCTGCACCAGAAAAAGATGTACCAGGTAACAGCTGGAAGACTTTGCAATTGATCCAATGGCTCCACTCCTTCTTGGAACCTTAGTAGTGCAGATCCTGGTCAGACTCAAATGCAATTAATTTTCTCAAAAGCAGTCCTAAGGGGAAGAATGTCCCTTCTGGGAGACTGGAATTTTCCCTTCTACGTGTGAACATCTGCTCAGGCCAGTTAGGTTCTTTGTTTACAGGCCCTGGGATAAAAGTTTATTGGGGATGAGGTGACATATACACCAGTGGACATACCTCTGGCTTTCAGTGGGTGAGGCTTCTCTGGTAAGTTTTGGGGAGTTCTCCTCTGGGGGCATCAACTCCTGCTCACTACAAACAAGGAAGAGTGGCAAACACAGAAATTTTAGTGGAACAGGAAGGAGGAGGTAATTAAATTAATACAGATAGGTTTTTGGTTGGTTTTTAAATGTCTGCGGTTGGTACCATTTCTCTCCTGATAAGAATAAGTGGAGAGAGCTATGCCTGTGACCAGACACATTTACTCCGGGGCCTATAAGAACTACCTGCTTTGTTCAATCTGCTTGAAATTTAGGCATCATTAAATTAGGGGAAGAATGATGCTTTGTGCAAATTTGGTGCCCCAGACCCTTACATTGATTAAACACTGAAAGTAATAGCCCAAGATTCTGGACCTCGAAAACCCAAATTGATTTGAATCTCAAGCTCATAATGTCCTACTTGAAAACCTGCAATCACAATAAAATCCCTCCTCCTGAATCCCAGATCTGACATTATAGTGCATTTTCTTCCTCAGAGCAAACCCTCTGGAAACGGCTCTGGAAAAGGCTGGGGGAGGGGACCAGAGAACTCTCGATAGCCCCTCATACAATTTTGAAACTCTCAGATCTACAGAAGCCAACTTCTCATTATCTATCATTGTCCTCTTGGAGAAGAAGCATTTTAACAGCTTGGAGTATTTTAATGAATTGTCATGCTGTTGTTATTGTTGTTATTGGAGAACTGTGTGGATTTGTGTGTGTGTGTTATGACGAGAAACAGTACATTTCACCAAGCTGGTTGATTTTGAGGGGGGGGGGCTTTTTTTTTTTTTGAAAGACTGGAAGTAATAATGGTTTATTGATCTGTTTGTTAAGTTATTGGAGCCTTAATGGAGGTAATAAACCAATGGGCTGCATTGTGGTGGGCTGACAACTGGTGCCAGAAGACTAATTAAACACGAATTCCTCCAAGGATGTAACCAGGGGGAGAAGCCTTCTATCCCTGTGTGTGGGAGCCCATAGCCTTCTCTCTCTGCGTGTGAGAGCCCATAGCCCAGGAAAATGTTGCATGTCTGTCGCAAATGGCCACCACAGTAGGAATGTACTCTGAATGGGTTTCACTTCCTTTCCTAAAAGATTGACACAAATAGTCTCTTTAAGTGGCTATGGCATGGACGGGCTGAGGCCATTCCAGGGAATAGTGCTGTCCAGCCAGAAGCATGCTTCATGTGCAACAGGAATGCCACCCAACAGTATATAGAAACACATCCGTAAATCAGGTCAAGTTCTCTCCCTTATCAAACATCATAACATTTGGAGTCTTCCATGCCCATGTTCACATTAAGCCAATGATGCAAAGCAGAAATTGGGAAATTCAGAGCATAATGATGTCACCATTGGGAGTAAATGAGCCAGATGATGGGTTGGAGAGATCAAAATAGGGAGACTGCTTTCAGGGTCATCACCATGATGAAATAGTTCCAGCCTTAGAGTGCCTCCCCAAACCCATGAGCTATGGTTATGCTGCTCATGCTCCACTGTGCTATGATTCCAGCATTCCTAGACATCATAAAATGCCAGCTATGAGAATTTGGATGGATAGATACAAGTATGGATAGATACAAGTATGGATAGATACAAGTATGGATAGGAGTTCCTGCAGTGTAGAAGATATTATCCTACTGGGCTGCCACCAGTTTAGTGGATCTGATTCTTCATGCGCCCCAGTTGGTTCGCAGTGCTCTCATCGCATGTTCCATGTTTCTGGGTAGTCTACATGCCTGATCTAGCAGCTTGAAAACCCTACTGGGCAAAGTTTCAAATAATAATGCTGATAATGATTTTTTAAATAATTTTGAATGCTTGTTAATACCTGCTAAACTCGCCAGAACCTCAATAGCTCTCCAGCCATGATTTGAAAAGTTCATGCTCCATTAAAAACAGTTATTTAATACAATAATCATTCAATTAAAAACCTTTTGAAGCAGCTGCCAGACCTTATTTGTATCAATACCATATTCTAATTGTTAAAAGAGGGCTAAAGACTGAGTCACCAACTGTGATTGTCAAGAAATGTTACATTAAAATTAGTGCAGTAGAATGATGGGGCTCCCAAGAGATGGGAGAAAGGCCTCGGGCGGAGGGAATGGGTAGGAATCAGAGGCACAAAACTGGATGGGTGGGAGAGTCACAGCCTTCAGGTTCGAAATTAGAAGTGAGTCCCACAGATCAGTTCCGCCATTTAGGTCTCCCGCCTCCCAGCTGCAGGGATTTTGGCATAAGACAGGATATAAAGAAATATATTCAGTCTTCTGTGACAGAATCAATTCCAGATGACCCCCTCAGTTCCTTGGGTGGCAGCCATTTTGAAGCGTGGATACAGATGACAGACAGACAGAAATCATTTCAATACCCCTTAATGATGTATTGAACTTAACGAACTGAATACCAATACTTGGGAAATTGGTGCAGAATTTGGGGCAACTGTCTCATTGTGATCCGTATGGCAGAACCTGGTATTTGTTGGTTCAGTGCATGACTATCTCTGCTTAAAGGTTCCTGTGGGGTAGATGGAGAGAAAGACTTTTCTTTGCCAGAGATCTTGGGGAGCTGCTGCTAATCAGAGTACTGTGCTTGACATACTAGCAACTCCCTGACATCCATCATAACTCATCATGACTCAGGGCATTCTTCCTCAGTTGCTATAAGAGGCAGTTCTGCACCAACAACCTTAAAAAAACATTGCTGATGTGGCCAGTTACCATGTCTAAATCATTTTTTCTGGGTTGAGGGGACTGGGAAAATGGTTGCAGGTCATCTCCAGACCATCACAGATGACAACAGCTACTCTAGGCCCTTCCCTATCTTGTTTCAGGTCATCTTATGGGATAGAAATGGTGCTGGTGGCTTTAGTTCATATCACCGCTTGAATGTAGGCAAGGGCCATGGGCCTTGGGTGCTGCTGTTGGATTTATCAGCAGTCCAGTTTGCTACAGTGGACGATGCCATTCTGTAGAGGCATCTGGAGGCAGAAGGAGATGCTTTGGATTGGCTTTTTATCTTGCTTTTAGACTGGACTCAGAAGATTATTGTAGGAGACCAGTTGTCATTGCTATGGGATATGCTGTTGAGTTCCACACAACTCAGTTTTATCCCCCCATGTTGTTTAAACCTGATGTAAAGCCCTTGGAAGAGGGCTCTCTTTGGAGCTGGATGTCTTTGGAGTTGGATGTCATCAATATGCTGACTACACCCAGCCTGCCTGGCGCTGCTGTAGCAGCCCTGAGACAGTACCCAGCTACTGTGGTTAAACAGCTAAAGGTGAACAAGCTGAAAATTAATCCTTACAAGACAAAGGTGATGCTGGTCAGGAAGGCTGAGGCCTTAGAGTGTACAATGCTTCCCACATTTGATGGCGTTCAAATGACCCTTTCTGACTCCGTTAAGAGTTTGTGGGTTGTCCTGGACCCAGCGTTATTGCTGGGAAAGCAACACAATTGCCAGCAAAAGTGCTCTCTTCCACAGGCATTGAGCCCAAAGAAGGGCTTCTCTCCTTTCACCCAGCTAATCTGGCCATGTGATTTCATGCCATAGTAACCTTGTGGCAGATTATTGTACTTCTTTTTCTTTTTTGTTTATTTATATCCCACTTTTCCCCTTGCTCTTAAAGGTGCCACAGGTACCCTGTTCTTTGTCAGGGTAGATAAGGGTGAGAAATTGAGTTGGGTCCAAGAATATCTGCCAGGGCTGCCATGGTTGAACAAGGGATTTGAACCCAGAGGGTCCAGGTTCTAGCCCTACACTCTAAGCAATTTCACCACATAGTCCTACATTTACTCTACATGGGTCTGCCCATGGACAATTATTGAATACGGCAGGGGCAGTCAAACTGCGGCCCTCCAGATATCCATGGACTACAATTCCCATGAGACCCTGCCAGCGTTTGCTGGCAGGGGCTCATGGGAACTGTAGTCCATGGACATCTGGAGGGCCGCAGTTTGACTACCCCTGGAATACAGGGTTGCAGCATTGGAGAGCACATGAATTGGGATTCAAGTATGGCTGCCCCCAGCCATAGCCTGGCCCTGGTGGTCTGTTTCTCTTGGCCTTTTCCTAGTTCCTTCCCCATAGCTCCGTCTTGTTACCTGGGTGCCTTTGTATAAATATTCCAGTCACTGTGTCGTCCTGTCAGACCCAATTTAGAAAAGTACCTGCCTGTTACAAATATTTTATAGTGCTTGAATATGCAATGTATATAACTTCCCATAGAAAAAAAAATCCATTATACAATTCTTTCTAATTGAAATTCTGCTATCGTAACAGTAGGGGGAAAAATGAAATTATTATTCCAGCAAAGTTGCAGTCCATCGTGAAGACCTAACTGATCTTCCACTCAAAGAATCAATTCCCTTTCATCTTTGATGAAGATGTGAGCTCTGTCAGACATGTTTTCCATGTACACGGGGCGTTCGCGACTGAAATTCAGCACTGCCACCAGATTTTATCAGCAGCAGGATCTGGGTCAAAATACATGGCTCGGGTCAAATCAGGACTTCCTTGCTGTGGGATTCTAGGCAGGGCTTTCATCATGTCCCTTACACATCGAGCCAGGAACTGTTTTTAATTAAGGCTGTCAAAAGATTAAAAAGAAAATTAGTTGTTTAAACATTCGTCTTTTTGAACAATTAATTAATTAAAACGTGAGAGTTGCCAGAAGCCATACTGAAGAGAGGATAGGAAAACGGATGGCTTTACAAGGATCTGGCTTACACATTTGCCTGCCCTTTAGAGCCATAACACGACTGGTTATGTAGCATCGTGATGTCACCCAGTTCGTGATATGATTCCCAATTGTCTGTGATCACACAGGTGACTCAGCCAATATGGAAAACTAAGCACGCAGCCCCTGGGAAGCAACAGTATCATTGGATGATATCCGCGATGCTCAGAGATGTGTCTTCCGCCAGTCTGGTGTTTGAGACTATTATGTGTTGAATGAGGAGGAATGATTTCAGAGAATTTCTAAGCTGGGTGGGTAGGTGAATGGACAGATAACCTTCCAACCTTTGGCCATGATTTCCATTATATATCTGCCTGTGACCTTCATCCCTCCAGCTCCACTACTTTCAGCTCCCCAAAGATCTCTTGATGTTCCAAAAGAGGCCACTGCCCAATCTCTCTCACTTCCTGCTGCCCCCTCTCCTCTCTCTCCTTCTCCCCTCTCTCTCACTCCCCACTGCTCGATGGAACTGCAATGGTTCCTCCTCTTTCAATTGCTTTACACCTCTTTTCAGAACTTACTTTTTGTAATCTTGATTCCCCACTGCTACAAAGCCCATGCATATGTCAATGCTCTTGTTTGGTCACATCAACCACATTAGTTTGTTTAGCATGTCTCTTTCCCTCAAGGAGCCCAAGATGGCTTCTAGGCCCAAGGTAGCTTCAAAACTTACAGGAAGCATCAAAACTTACATTTAAAAGTCATCACCATTAAAAATCTTCAAGGAAAATATCAGCAGCCATAATTTTTAAATATTATTGAGAAATCCTTCTCAGTATTATTCAACAGCTGACTAATTGATTGAGGGATTGACTGACTGATTGATTGGTTTAATGTGTATACTGCCCTCCCAGCATGCCAGCTCAAGGCAGTGTACAACATATAATCCATAACAAAAAATATAAGTTAAACAGTTCACCGTTTTAAAAACAGTTTTAAAATATTATTTGTTTATTTGTTTGTTTGTTCGTTGGTTCGTTCATTTTTCGATTTCTAGACCACCACTCTCAACAATAGCCGTCTCATGCCGCTTTACAGAGTATAAAACCGATAAAATTACAACATAAAACCCCTTAGACAATACAAATAGATGGCAGCATAATAAGTTCCTTAAACCTCCTGAAACCCAGCCCTGCTGTTCCAGCCTTGGGCCTATACAGATGACCCTCGGCAATCTTAACCCCTGGGGTGCTTGATGTTAAGAGCACTCAAAACATCATCTATGACTAGCAGCAAAGATTGTATTCTTGTATTGTAGTAGATTGTATTCCAGATCAAGATGCTTCCAGGGGAGTGTTATCTTTCAGTTGGGGGGGGCATTATATGCTATAGAATCACTGCCCCCAACCAAATGCTTAGCAAGCCCTGTGGGATTATCTTTCTACACTTGTTTGTGTCCCTTGGGACAGAGGCTCTCAGACATGCACTGTGTTGGACCTGAATTCCCAGGGGTAGAGGGACATGAACAGGGCCACATGGAGAGACGGATTAAGCCTTAACCCACATTCCATTTCTCTAATTGGAACTGGCACCACGAATCTTCTATTGGCCTCAATGCGGAAGCTTATGTGTGGGCCATCCAGAGACACCAGTTTTTCAAAGGGGAAAATGGCAGCTCCCCTGGGCCATTTGGGGGCTGGGGGGCTGAAGACTGTATATCATGGAAGGTTTATGCCCCCTGCCTCCGCACCATAGGTTTGTCCTGAATCCAGCACCTGCATACCTTGGAATTTGGTTTCCACACGGACTTGTTAGTGCCTGATTAAGAGGAAATGGTAGAAATTGCTGTCAACTCCCAGCCATGGGAGGTGTTCAGAGGTTGCTTGCCATTGGCTGTCTTTGTGTACCATCCTTGGAATTCCTTGATGGTCTCCCATCCAAATACTAAACAGGCCTGACTCTGCTTAAGCTTCCAAAATATGTTGAGATCAAGCTAGTCTCAGTCATGCATGTCATAGCAGAGACCCCCGGAGAACACATTTCAACAGTGTAATTCAGGGGTAGTCAAACTGTGGCCCTCCAGATGTCCATGGACTACAATTCCCAGGAGCTCCTGCCAGCGAATGCTGGCAGGGGCTTCTGGGAATTGTAGTCCATGGACATCTGGAGGGCCGCAGTTTGACTACCCCTGGTGTAATTTGTTGTTAAGCCCCTGTAAACATTCAGGAAGGCTGAAAGTTAAAATCCTACCATACACTAGCCTTCTTCCTCTAAATGCTGAGATTTAGACTATGCACTTTGTGGCAGACACTTGCCTTTTTGGGGCTCATAAAGTTACACAGGGTATCCTGAGGCTGCTGCGAAAGATCAAGAGCACAATTTTAAGCAGAGTTCCACCCTTCTAAGTCCTTGAAGTCAGTGTGTTTGGAAGAGTTTAGCTCAATGCCAGATTGTCCTGTAGGAGGAAGACTGTTCCGCCAGTAGCAGAGCAAGATTGGGGAAGCGTCAGCTCCCCAAGAAGGGCACAGTCCTCTTTCTGATGCCAGCCAGGTCTGTGTCTTGTCTTTGTTTCTGCTGCCCGTTTAAATTTCCATTACCCGGGTCTCTGGGTTCGAAGGTAATTTACATTTTGCAAAGTTTTGACTCTCTTTTCCTTTTGCTCTCATTAGCGGCCTCCAGAGTAAATTAACAAGCTCATTGATCTGAGCAGCTCCATTTGGAGAAGGACAAAAGGCTGGAGATGCAACCGGCTCTGGGCTGCCTCCAAGTGCAGCTGGGATATTCCAGCCATGCAGCGGCAGCACACACGGAACAAAGAAGCCGGGGTGGGTTTTGTGCTTCTCTAAGGAACGGGAGCCTCTTGTGGCGCAGAGTGGTAAGGCAGCCGTCTGAAAGCTTTGCCCATGAGGCTGGGAGTTCGATCCCAGCAGCCGGCTCAAGGTTGACTCAGCCTTCCATCCTTCCGAGGTCGGTAAAATGAGTACCCAGCTTGCTGGGGGATAAACGGTAATGACTGGGGAAGGGAATGGCAAACCACTCTGTGTTGAGTCTGCCATGAAAACGCTAGAGGGCGTCACCCCAAGGGTCAGACATGACTCGGTGCTTGCACAGGGGATACCTTTACCTTTACCTTTAAGGAACGGGAAGCAGCCCAGGTGTGGATCAGCTGTCTTGGGTATCCCTGAGTTTTAATACCATGCAGAAAGCTGATGTAGTGTTTAGAGTGTCCAGCTTGATAGGTCTGAGTTCAAATCCTCCCTCAGCCATGAAGCTTACTGGGTGACTCTGGGCCAGTCATTTGAAGTGTCACCATAGAGTTCCAGGTGGAGCCTAGAGCATCCCACAACATGGTGACATCCCTTCCTGATACATAGTCAGAAATGGCATCACAGCATCGAAAGATCATCATTGTGGCCACTCCTATCCCTGTCTCCTCTCTCTCCCCCTATCAGTAGTAGAGAATCTATTTTGCATAAAGAAGAAGAGGAAGAAGAAAACTTGATTTTTATACCCTGCTTTTCACTGCTCAAAGAAGCCTCAAAGTGGCTTACAATCGCCTTCCCTTTCTTCTCCCCACAACAGACAACCTGTGAGGTAGGTGAGGCTGAGAGAGCTCTGACAGGACTGCTTGGTCAGAACAGCCCTAAGAAAACTGACTGTCCCAAGGTCACCCAGCTGGCTGCATGTGGGGGAGCAGGGAATCAAACCTGGCTTGCCAGCTGCTGCTTTTAACCACTACACCAAGCTGGCTCTCCATATCAAATCCCCAGCTTCTGAACTAGGAGGCGACACCTTTAAAACCAACCAAGTTTTATTCAAGGTATGAGCTTAAGTGTGCACGCACACTTCCTCAGATACAAATTTCAGATACAGGTGCCACCTCCTGCTTTAGAAGCTGGAGATTTCTTCTGCTGCTTCAGACCAACACAACTACCCACTTGAATCTATAGTAGGAGGTGTTACTCTTTGCCTGCTTTTGCATACCCCAAGCACCAAATTAGATAAACTGATGCACAGGAGGACTACTATCAGGTAGCCTCAAGTTCCAAAACAAAAACCTCCAATGTACTTTCCATCCAATCCTGGCAGATCTTGCTCCTAAAGGAGAACATTCTGACCCCCCCCCTCCACTTTCACTTCTAGGCCCCTCCAGGAACTCTCAATACCCTGTTGGTGAAAACCATGGCCTCAAGACTTGAAGCAGCCCCGTACACCTTGAGAACTGGCATTTGCCTGCAGAGACTGGCATTTGCATGCAAAAAAGCAGGTCAGGGAAATGCCAGGGCTTGAAGTAGTTATTTCCTCGGGGGACGCAGTGTATTGCCTGCAGTATGTTTTATGGATAGGGCTGCTCCCATATGTCTCAGGCAAGGCATTTGGCTAAGCGGTACATTAACAGTTCCTTGTGCTAAGGAGCCATTGTTTGGGTACTTCAGTTTTGACATTTAAATGCATTTTTCAAATACAGTGAGATGAATGGGATGTCGCCAGGGAATCACGAAGGACTCTCATGCATTAAAGTAGACGACTGCGCTTTAATCTTTAATGGCACGTTGGTCGCACCTCCTGCGGGGTCCTTGTCATAGGAAGGCTGGTGCTGCTTCTGAAACATGGGGACACCAGCTCTGTAGGTGGGAGTGAAGTTCTAGGCTTGCTTTGCCCCTCCAGGTGAAAGGAAAGCCAAGAGGCTCTGGAAGATGGAGGTCTTGGGTAGGTGCCAGTAGATTAGGCTACAAGATGCAGCAGAGCATGGAGGAGAAGACATCTACACCCATTTCCCCAGTGTTCATAATTGCATTGGTAGGGCGGAAGAGAGGGAAAGCAACCAGTAACATGAAGGAAACTGCAGCAACATGTGCATGCAAAATGCTATATGCAAAATTGTGCAGCTAAAAATGAAACAGTGGTTTATTATCTAATAGTCGGGGACAAGAAACTTTGAAACTTCAAAATCTGGAGCAAAATTTCAATAAGGATAATTTGGGGGAGAATCCCCACTGCTTTGTGAGATTCCTGGTATTTAGCCAGCAACCTTGGATCTCACTGCAGAGGATTCTTTTCTCTGGTCCCAAAGAGAGAATTCAACACAATTGCCTTTTGGTGTAGTGGTTAGGAATGCGGACTTCTAATCTGGCAAGCCGGGTTCCATTCTACACTCCCCTACATGCAGCCAGCTGGGTGACCTTGGGCTCGCCAGGGCACTGAGAATACTGCTCTGACCAAGCAGTGATATCAGGGCTCTCTCAGCCTCACCCACCTCACAGGGTGTCTGTTGTGGGGAGAGGAAAGAGAAGGCCGCTTTGAGCCTCCTTCGGGTAGAGAAAAGCGGCATATAAGAACCAACTCTTCTCCTTCTCCTTCTCCTTCTCCTTCTCCTTCTCCTTCTCCTTCTCCTTCTCCTTCTCCTTCTCCTTCTCCTTCTCCTTCTCCTTCTCCTGTATATTACAGAGGTTAGAACCCAGGTTTTCATCCACACTCAGCCATGATGTTCACTGATGTTTGGCCAGCCTCATTGAAAAAGAAAAGTGCCATATAACAACTAACTCTTCTTGTTCTTGTTCTTGTTCTTGTTCTTGTTCTTGTTCTTGTTCTTGTTCTTGTTCTTGTTCTTGTTGTTGTTGTTGTTGTTGTTGTTGTTGTTGTTGTTGTTGTTGTTGTTGTTGTTCTTCTTCTTCTTCTTCTTCTTCTTCTTCTTCTTCTTCTTCTTCTTCTTCTTCTTCTTCTTCTTCTTCTTCTTTTCATATAGGACCCCCATCAGGACTCAGCATGCTTGGTGGCTGGCCCATTTGCCTGGCATGCAAGGATCCAGTCCTTGGCACCCTCAGTTTACAAAGATCTCAGGGGCCAGGAAAGACCTTCCTGGGCCCAAGGCCACTTCCTGTCTGAGGAGAGCGTAGTGAGCTACTTGGGCCAAGATGGTCTGATTTGGTAAAACTGTACCATGTAGCCACACAATCGTAAGTGAAATATCATGCCACGAGTACCTAAGTCATTCTAATTGATGCAAACCCAAAGAAAGGATGGAGTGATATTTCTGAGAAGGTTTGCAGGCATCCAAGTGTTGGAAAATAACCCAGCTGAGAAGCAATCCCCAACTGGCAATTATCTTATTCATGCCCCTTGTGACCTTCATTCTGCTCATGGTGGCCAATCAGATGGGAGTGCCCCCCTCCCCTTTGGACTGCAACAAAGCTACATGTTCCGAACATCGGCTCCCGTCCATTTGTTTTATTCACCAGCTTAGATGGATGCCGTGCCCTTGTTCCAAGCCTCCAAGGGTCAAACATCTCATTTGACACCTTGGGCCAACTCAGCAGCTGGATCGCTGGAGCTAATTGACATATTTAGTCACAGGCAATTAGCGGAAGGTTGCCCATCATTTGAACAAACATGGTTGCAGGCCAACCTCAACACTGCTCCCGCCAAACTCGTATTTTTCTGAAATCTGCTGGGGGGGGGGGTTGCTACTTTTGTGGAGACACAGTTCACTGACATTCAATGTTGCCATGTGACCCTGAACCTTCTAGCTTCAGGAGACTCCTTTCCTACTTGATTTGTCTGGTGAGGGGCTCCTATGCCATGAGCCACAGAGCACCTGTGCATCGCATCATTCTTGGGTATTTAGTCAGTTCATGTGGAGGATTGGCCTTCAGCCCCACTGTAGACACAACACACAGGCCCAGCAACAGGTTTGCATGAGAATTTGGACACATGATGTGTGCACCGCATTTCCCTTTACTCTCCACCAATTCAGCCACCTTCTTCACACTCACACACACCAATGGGGCTCTGCTCTCCCCAATTCACAGCTAATTCACAGTTTCACAGTCAGAGTAGTTCTGGAATAGGCTGCCTAAGGTGGTGGTGAGCTCCCCCTCACTGGCAGTCGTCAAGCAAAGGTTGGATACACACTTTTCTTGGATGCTTTGGGATGCTTAGGGCTGATCCTGTGTTGAGCAGGGGGTTGGACTAGGTGGCCTGAATGGCCCCTTCCAACTCTATGATTCTATGATTCTAATCCCACCCCCATTGCAAAGAACACTCGGGGGGGGGTGACTTTACCACACTCCCTCTTACCCCATCATTGCAGGAGGGTGAAAAAGAAGCAAGGAAAAGTTACTATATAATTGCATTGGGTGGGGTGGGGTGGGGATACTGAAAAGCACTGGAACCACGGAGCATGATTCTCTTGTGATGTGCTTCTGCCACTGCCCATGGCCACGGAGCCAGCATCTTCTGGTGGGCACAAGTCAGAGCTAGCATGGTAGAGAGCTGGGTTTGATTCCCCACTCCTCCACGTGCAGCCAGCTGGGTGACCTTGGGTCAGTCACAATTCTCTCAGAGGTGTTCTGCAGAGCAGTTCTCATGGAGTTCTCCCAGCCACACCTACCTTGCAATTAAATTTCCAACTATCTTTCCTGCCCAATGTCTATGGCAAGTAACATCTGTCACTGGCCCCGGGAATGGTGGAGGGAGGGGGGAATGAACATGAAAGGAGAATGGAGGGAAGTCTATTTCAATTTGAAGGAGGAGGAGGAGTTGGTTCTTATATGCCGCTTTCCTCTACCCGAAGGAGTCTCAAAGTGGCTCATAGCTGCCTTTCATTTCCTCTCTCCGCAACAGACACCCTGTGAGGAAGGTGGGGCTGAGAGAGCATTGATATTACTAAAGGAGAAGAGTTGGTTCTTATATGCCTCTTTTCTCTACCTGAAGGAGTCTCAAAGCGGCTTACAGTCCCCTTCCCTTTCCTCTCCCCACAACAGACACCCTGTGAGGTGAGGCTGAGAGCCCTGATATCACTGCTCGGTCAGAACAGCTTTATCAGGGCTGTGGCGAGCCCAAAGTCACCCAGCTGGCTGAACATGGAGGAGCAGGGAATCAAACCTGGCTTGCCAGATTAGAAGTCCACAATCCTAACCACTACACCAAGCTGGCTCTACTAACCACTTTGGCCTCAATCATAAGTTTGGTGGAAGAGTGCCATCTTACAGGCCCTGTAGAACTGTGACAGCTCCGTCAGGGTCCTGACCTCCACCAGGCTGGGGCAAGGGCTGAAAAGGCCCTGGCTGTGGTCGAGGCTAAGAGGATATCTTTGGGGCCAGGGACTACCAATAGATTTGCACCAGATGAACAAAGTTCTCCCCTGGGAACATATTGGGAGAGGCGGTCCCTCAGATATGCAGGTCCCAGACTGTGTAGGGCTTCAAAGGTCAATACCAACACCCTGAACTTGATCTGGAACTCGTCAGGGACAAAGGGCAGCTGCTGGAGGGCTGGTCAGATATGTGCCTTCCATTTGGTCCTGTTGAGGACCCTGGCAGCCAAATTCTGTGCCAGTTGTAATTTCCGGGTCAGGGGTAGGGGTAGGCCCGCTTTCTGCCTGCCTGGTTGTCTATGACAGGGGTTTGTACCCTGCTGTTGCTTTCCAGACACTCAGAGGAGATTAGGCATTGGTCCCTGAAGTTCCCTTTTGGAGAAACTGATTTGACCCAGCCGCCTTAGTCCACACGGCCTCCTGCCTACAGAGAGCCAAAGCGTTGTTAGCTCATCTCTCTGTGTTTCTGTGTGTTTGTGCATGTTTCTCATCACTACCCCTTAGGGCTGAACTTGGCGTTCAAGCAAACTTACCTCAGGGATTTCTTTTTTTTTTTTGTCCTTGTCCTTCTGCTCTCCCAATGACAAGTTACAGCACTTCCCGCTTTAAATATTCATGAAGATTAGAAATCTTTCCACCAAGCCAAAAAGAAGAAAAGAAGCAGGGCAGGTGTGTAGAATGGGAATCTCTCAAGCTTTAGCTCTTGGGTTAGTAAAGCCATCCAAGCATGTTTTAATGGTCCCTAAACCTAAACTGGACAGCTCACACACCATCTGAACTTAGACCAGCTGGCAAAAAATCTACCTCTATGAGACCCAGCCTGGGGTGGTGGTTAAAAAGCGGCAGCCTCTAATCTGGAGAACCAGGTTTGATTCCCCACTTCTCCTCCATGTACAGCCAGCTGGGGAACCAGTCACAGTTCTCTTAGAGCTGTTCTCACAGAGAGGTTCTCTTTGAGCTCTCTCAGCCCCACCTACGTCACAAGGTATCTGATGTGGAGTGAGGAAAGGCATTTATAAGCCACTTTGGGACTCCTTCAGGTAGTAAAAAGTGGGGTATAAAAAAACGGGTGTTTTCTTCTCCACATAATTGCAGAATGGCCTCCAGACCCATTAACTTGCTAAAGCCAACCAACGTGTACCCCGGCCTTGAGGCTGCTGAATCACCAAGTGTGTCTTTCAGTAGACTGGAGAACAAATCCTATTTATTCCAAATATTTTGGTCATTCAAGCATTCGGTGAAGATCCTCCTCCAAAGAGCCGTGGGCACAGAACCTGATTTCCCATTCTCCTTGTTGTGTTCTCGGAGTGTTAGTTATGCTGAAGGGAATAACTGGCTCAGGTTTAGTGAATTTCATGGTAGAGTGGAGAACTGAACCCAAATCTTCCCAGTCCTAGTTCTTCTAACCCACAACACCAAATGAAAAGCCTAAAGATGAAATACAGGCAGGTCATTTTGGTGGGCTTTTGTCATGGTTGCTGCTGCTGCTGCCTAAAGACAGGTAGGACTCCCAGTTAATAATTGAGAAGGTCATTTCCAAATGTGGTTATTCTATTTGGATGGGAATCGATACCAGCAAGCACAAAAGCAGGAACCAATCAAGCATCATGCCTTGGTGAGGTGTCCCTGTTTAAGTCACTATAGAGGTCTAGCCTGTAGACACATCACCATCCTTTTAAGTATCAAGTGCTACTGTCTGGGAATGGCTTCATTACCTTACTGGGTGATTTAGGTCCGAAGTCTGCCAAGGGTTTTTAAAAATCAAGGTACATTTGGAGGCTACTGCTGAAGCAAAACCAAGAATTTTGCAGTTCTTTAGGGTGGCAGGGAAGGTGATCTGGATACCCCAAAGTTGTCATCAAACATTTGCCAGGAGCAAGATGGTCACAAGTTTTGACTTTTGATGATGGACACTGAACATTCATCTCAATGGACAGGTTTTGCAGTATCAGGGCCCACCTGAATATATCTTCCCAACCCAAACTTGAGAGGTATTTCAAGGGATGCCAAAAAAATCCCCACAACCACCCCCCAGCTTTGAGAAGGAGCTTCAAGAGCTTTCTTTTCCACTCGGATCCTGAACATCGGTTTTGGATCATGATACTTCCACCAACAAGGGTGAACGAGGAAACCAGGCATGCACAGAGGTGGGCTTTAGAAACAGTGGCCAGAGGAAGAAGTAGAAGAGTTGGTTCTTATATGTCGCTTTTCTCTACTCAAAGGAGTCTCAAAGTGGCTTGCAGTGACCTTCCCTTTCCTCTCCCCACAGCAGACACCCTGTGAGGTAGGTGAGGCTGAGACAGCCCTGATATCACTGCTCTCTCCGAAGGAAAGTTGCTTCCCCCCCAGCCCCATTTCCTTTCATTAACACACTAGTTGTTGTTTTTCCCCCCAGGGCTGGCTCTGGGGGGAGAAGGACTTGGTTTATACATTACCAAAGACTTCCCATCAATAGCGGCAGAGCATCACAGATCATCAATCATCCACGGCTCAGCAATCCCGGCCACGCCAAGTCGTGGCGGGTAGAATTAACAGATGAAATTAAAGCCATACTTCTTTTTTTAAAAAAAAGAAGAGGGGGGGACCCTCCTCGGAGCCATCAGGCGTGGCGTCCGTCTTCAGCAACGGGGATGCTGTGACTCTTCCCCCCCTCCCCGTGTTAACGACTTCAAAGCCAATTAGTTTGAAAAGTAGCAGTTAATATTCCAAGCACTGGGAGGAGAACCAGTCAGAGTGGCCACAAGTTTGACTTTCAGTGGAGGACACAGAGCAAAAACATGGTCTCCGGGAGCTCTGGTGAGGTTTTACGATGGCAGCAGATGTGGGGTGGTGCGAGCAACTCTGAGAAAGGTTTACCTGGGTTTGCTCAGTTGACCCTTAACAGCCTGCTTGGTCTATTGCTGATTTATTGGCAGGCCAGAAAAGCTGGATTTATATCCATGATCGTTGGCATGAAATGTTAGGGCATAAAACTGGGAGTACCTTTGGGGTCTGTACCTAAATCTTTAATTTTTATGCCAGCTAAGAGAGACAATAAGCTTACATAAAGCACAAGCTGAGCATAAATTACTCTGCGGCTGAACCGGGGGGCGGGGGGGCGGGGGGGGCGGGAACCAACAATGTGACTCTCTGGTCTGGCCTTACCTATTTAAAATTAAGTGCAAGCCAATGAATGATATTTTTGGGGGGGTCTCAAACCAAGGACTCAGGTAGTGGCAGGCTTCAGATACATGACTCCCTAAGCCATTTCGACAGCTAGTGGTCCAAACCTCACCGGCCTTGAGCTCCACTCTAATGCAGTGCCACCCCTGCAGATGGCCAAGAGGTAGCTCTGCTGCTTTAAATCCAGCTGAGATCTGGTAATAGGAGCCAACAGGATCCCAGCTGGTCCTGTAAAAGCTCATTCTTGTTAGCCTATCAATCTGTCTGCCAGCCACATTCAGGAACCAGTTAGCAGAAAATGTCACGCCTATCAGGAGAGCAGCTACAGATTGATCAAGAAGTGCCGTCATCAGCTGGAACTTGACCTAGAAGCCTACCTCACCTTTAAACTAACAGAGAACCAGTGAAAGTTGCAAGTGTAAACAGTGACGGAATTGACTTCCGTAGCTCCAGCAACACCATCCCCTGCCCCTCTCCATGTAGCCTTCTAGTTCCTCTTGACCTGACCTGGCTGTTGTTGCTTCCATTGCCTAGGCCACAATCAAACTGCGGCCTAGTCTATGTGGCCTCATGATCTCCCTCTAGATATCTCATCAGTCTACACTCCTATCTTCTTGATCTCTATCTCCCTCTGCTTCACCATTTATGGCTACTGGGTCCCAGGTGAGAAGGGGCACCTAGAGGCTACCTGAGATGCTGGGTTATACAGCTCAAAACCAGAGGCTCTCCTGCCATTACGGCATCCAGAGTCTATAGATACGCTCCACTAAGAGCTCAGTAGGGCTCTAGTCTTCAAATCATTTTGCACGTTCAGACTCATCTGGGGATCTGCTCAAAGGCACATAGTAATTTCATTTTTACAATGCATAACCTGTCCTGCACCTTCTAAAAGTTAAGGATAACTTACAAAATATGAAATTCCCAAGTGTAAATGCTTTCCAATATAGGATTTTTAAACACTCTGGCTGAAATATCTTCAGATCTCTGTTTCTCCCTCAGGGGTTGGATGTGTGGGAGGGAATGGATCCATGTAAGTTTAATACTGTGTATTTTTACCTGTTAGGATTTCTTTTGAAACATGGGAAGTTTGCTCCCTTCTGTTCACTGCCTTTAAGGTGGCATAAATCTATTTAAATCAGAGATGGGAAGAAAGGAGAGCACACAGATAACAAAAGAACTACCGTTTGAGAGAAATGTTGATAAAGGAAAAGAAACCGATCATGATTGACAGAACAAGAGGACTGAATACAACTCATGAGGAAAGTGGTTTTTAGTGGGAGCAACACTTACATCTCTGGGAGCTCTCTGTGGTGCTGAAAAAGATATCTTTGTCTGGAACCTTTGTGGTCTTGTACTGCATATTTCCTCCTTGCTCTTTGATGCCTAAATCCTGCTACCTGCTTTCAGTTGCTCCAGGTCAGGACTACCCATCATCTCTCAAGCTCTCAGCGTGGCCAGAACAGAACAGAACAGAACAGAACAGAACAGAACAGAACAGAACAGAACAGAACAGAACAGAACAGAACAGAACAGAACAACAGCAGCCTTCCTAAGTGGGTTGGGTTGACCGATTTCTTTCCCAGTGGTACTCTGGACTTCATGACAGGAAGGAAGAGGGAAAGTAAGAGAGGAAATATTAGGGAAGTTTGCAAGATCAATTCTACAAATTTAAGAGGGTCAATAGACAAAAAACGACCAAGCTAAGCCTTTGTGAATCTTTGGAAAGCTCAGATGTTTTTTTTGTTTGTTTGTTTTTTAACATGGATGGATAATGTGGTGATCTTCCAAATAATTCTTCTGGATTTCTCCAAAGTTACTGCAGGCACTTTAACCCTATAGCCCCGCAAAGGATAAGGACAGAAAGGAAAGTCCTTGTGGTGACCATACACCACAATTTTAGGCATAAATCTTTATTACAGGTTACAATTTGTCTGTTTTAACCCAGCTGAGATAGAGTTTTCTGCTCATTCTAAGCCAGGGGTGGCCAAACTGTGGCCTGCTAGGGGCTCATGGGAACTGTAGTCCACGGACAGCTGGAGAGCCACAGTTTGCCCCACCACCCCCGCTCCAAGCAATAAATGGCCAAGCTGCCTTTAACAATATCCAAGGAGGATAAACAGTGGATCCCTGGAATCCGGTTCTGTCCTCTATAACCCACTTGCCGTTTCTTGCTTTGCTTTGCTTTGCTTCCCGATTCACCGCGGCGTAAAGGACAAATCAATCCACAGCAATTGCCTCAGAGCGCGGACGTTCCAAGGAGGGCCAGCATTTCCAGGAAAGCTGAGGAATACTTGGCTGCCTTCCATCGATGAAGGCATGACATTTAGTCCTGTACTTTGAAATATGTTTAAACGGCCACATGGCACAAAGACCCCGAGGGAACCTGGGAGCTAAATGAGAATTTGATGTCACGGGCAGTCACAACCTTTTCTTCGCCGTATCGGCTTAAATACCGAGCAAACAAGTTGGCATTATAGAGTCACGTCAAAGCAAAGTTTCAAAAATAAATCGTAATATATACTTAGGGCTGCCCCGAGGGATATTTCTTAGGCTTGCCTGTGTTTGAAAAAAAAGGTTTCTTCTTGACTACAGGATATTTCTCTGCGACTCAGCACCTCAGTTGGCTAGGCAGACTTTTATGGGCTTTAAAGGGAATACGATGGTTCCGTCAGTGACTCTTAGCCAGGATAAATGGAACCTCCATATTCGGCAGCAGTATACCTGTGAAAAACAGTTACCAGAAGAAGACAATACCACTGGTGATATGGGGACTCTGTGTCCCTGCTTATGGACCTTCTGGAGAATACGGTAGGCCTCTGTGGAGAAAGGATGTGGGACTAGATGGACTTTTGGTCTGAGCCAGCAGGGCTCTTCCTGTGCTGATTTATTTATTTTGAAATTTGTCGTGCCGCCTCTTCAGAAAACCTGCTCAAGGCCACTCACAGAGTCAAACACAATAAAAACATGAACATAAAATTATTAACAATGAACACATTATTAAAAAACACAGCCAGCACAAAACAGTGTAAAACATTAATCTGCTTCTTCAAACAAGTCTCCGGCTAGAAGAAGACAGGACCAATGAGGTACAAGGGTCAACTCCTTCATTTAAAGTGTCTGGGAAAAGATATGCTTTAGTTTGGCACTAGTGGAGTGCACTGCAGTTACTTCATCCCTTCCACTGCATGATCCCTGATTGTTTGGGACCACCCAGGAAAATAATCCAGGAAGGGCAAAATTTCCATACCCTGGGGGGAGAGGAAAAATGGCACCAAAGCTACAAGCACTAGGAAAAGCAATGATCCACAAGATCACATTGGGGGTGGGAGGGCAGACTTTCTCTCTCCAAAGTGGCTACTTTTGGCCTCACAATATTCAGCACAACCTGATAACCTTATAATATTCAGCACAACCTTATAAAATTATGCAGTAATAACTGAGTTGTTACTGAGTAGGCTACAATAACTGAGTTGTTAATCTGTACATAGATTCAAATGGGTAGCCGTGTTGATCTGAAGTAGCACAATAAAATCAGAGTCCAGTAGCACCTTTAAGACTAACAAAGATCTATTCAGGGCATTTTGACACAGTCTACTGATGTAACATAATTGATTTTTGCTATATATTCCCTGCCATGTAAGAAGATCGTAGTCTGACGAAGAGTGCTTGAACTCGAAAGCTCACACCCTGAATAAATCTGTGTTGGTCTTAAAAGGTGCTACTGGACTCTGATTTTATTAATCTGTACATAGTAACACAGGCAACTGCGCCTTGAGATGTCCTTGCCACCCCTCTCCATGACCTGGGTTTGGAGTTAGGAGAAAGAGCAAAGGGATAGTTTTTCATTTTCTCATCATTTCTGGTCTCCAGAAGGAACATGGAAGTCCCTGGGATAACTTGACCCCCTGGTTTCCCAGTAGGGAGCAGTTACCCTCTTCCTAAATTGAAACATCCTCTGACTTCAGCTGTCCTTCCTGCAGTTTCTGAAGGGCTGGAAGTTCTGGAGCTGAAACACATGGTGCAACTGAAAGATGAAGGAAGATCTGTAATGGCAAAGGGGACGTCTCGGCTGTCCTTGAAAAGGTTAGGTTCTTATGGCTTTAACTTTCGCATCGTAAGCTATGGTTTGCCCCAATGCGGTCAAGCACATGCTTTGAATATAGAAAGCTTCAACTGCAGCCCATGGTCTCTCTGATTAAAGGTTGCCCTGATCCTAACATCCGATTTCTGTAGTTGGTTCAGATTGAGCTCTGCTTTTTGAAGACTATGGCCAGCATCTAGCTGGACTCACTTTATTTCCTAGGGAACTCTGCTCTTGTTGTTCATCAAACACCATTCATATTGATGGCACTACTTAAACACAGAATAAATGCCCATCATGGGTTGCCAATGAAAATGGCAACTGCATAAGCCATGATCAAATCCACCCTTCTCTCCACAGAATGTGTTCGTAGGGAAATATGTATCTGGAGCTCAATGGTGAACCATGATCCGTTTGGACTACTGTAATGCACTCTACATGGGGCACCCCTTGAAGACCATCTGGAATCTGGAACTGGTGCATAATGCAGCAGCTTGTGTTTGACAGAAGTCTCTGGCTGGATGCTTATCAGATCAGTCTTGAGAGATCTATACCAGCTCCCTATTCACTACTGAGCCCAATTCAAGGAGCAGAAGTTAATATATAAAGCCCTAAATGGTTTTGGGCACAGAGATTTGAAGGAGCACCATCTCGCTTACAGACCTGCCTAAGCACTGAGGTCTCAAGGAGAGACCCTTCTTGTAGTTCTGCCTCTCTCAGAGGCTCAAGGGATGGTGATATGAAGAAGGGCCTTTTCTGCAGTGGCTCGTGGACTTTGGAACTGCCTCCCTCTGGTGATTCATTGGGTGCCTACATTGCATGTTTTTGGGTACTTGACGATGTCTAGTTTCCTCTGGGTGTTGTCCTGCCAGGGTGGGTGGGAGGGTGGGGGTTATGTCATAAATGTTCTAAATGTATTTTAGATTATTTTATTCTATACTATTGTGACCCACCCTGGGACCTTGGAGAGAAAGTGTGGGATATAAATCCCCAAATTAAATAAATAAAATCAAGTAGATTCCTCCCCCCCCCCCATGCTGCCATTTCCAGCAGAAGCTGATAAAAGAGCAAGGATGGAGAAATGCAGACGGTGACATCTCAGTTTGGTTTTCTTAGCTACATTTTACAGGGAAAGAGGTAATGGCACAGAGATGCCATTTTCACCATGGAAGCCAGAGGGGCATAACTGTTAGATGTGAAAATCTAACTGCAGTGAAACCAACTGGGTTACTTTGAGCCAAATTGCTCTTTCTCCGGGCCACCATCACAGGGCTGTTGCATGGAGAATATGGGGATGGACAGACATGTAAGCAGGCCTGAAGAGAGATCTGTGTGAATGAACCCCAGTACCCGAGATCTGTAAGCCTATGTGATACTTAGAGGTTTAAAAAATCTGAGATCAATCTATATATGCCCTCATTATTGCGGAAGTAATCACTGTGGAAGGTTTCCTTTGGAAAACGGGCACACTGCACACTCCAGCACACTGCATTGTCTTCCATTGTACCTTCACAACAAGCGTATGAGGTTGCCTAGACTAAAGGTGAGTGATAGTACCTGGGAACTTGCTTTGGTTACTTCTGTACACTCGGTTACTTTTGGAGATCCTGTATTAAAATAGAGACACTTCTGGACTTTTGAAAAACATGGATTATTCAGCCTGTGGATTCTTCCCCCCGCCCCCCTTTGGTTTGGCCTGAAGTGAGATCCAGCCACGTGTGCCTCTTTCAGTTTCCTGAGGAATAGGGATGGGAGGGGGAGGGGGGAAGGAATAAAATGTCTTGTACTGTCCAGAATGTGGACAAAGATCTTTCACAGTGCTACAGCTGTGCCACGCTGCCCACATCCGCACCGGCTTGACGAGGGGTGTGAGAAAAGCCAATGCATTGATCAGGGGTAGTCAAACTGCGGCCCTCCAGATGTCCATGGACTACAATTCCCAGGAGCCCCTGCCAGCGTTCGCTGGCAGGGGCTCCTGGGAATTGTCGTCCATGGACATCTGGAGGGCCACAGTTTGACTACCCCTGGCATTGATGATTCTCTGGGTAATAACAGAGTACAGGAAAGGCGGGAAATCCAGCGGCAAAAGCTCGACTATCCCAGACACAATGATAATTGTTGAACTTGGCATCCAAAAGATTACTCACTAAGCAATTGGCCTAAGGTGCAAACGTCTGCTGGGAGGTGTGTTCTGGGCCATTGACTTCCTGTCAAAGGATATTCTGCCCCCATTAATTGTTACATGACATGTGGAAGGCAACAAAAAAAAAAAAACGGTAAAATGAACAGGGAGCCAGCTATTTTTTGATTGTTCACATGGTTAAGAGAATGACAGAGAAGCAGGGTGGGCTGCCAGGCTCCAGAGGCTGCTACAGATCCTATCTTGAGATGCACCCCTTGGGAAGAGTTTCCTGCCCACAAGACTGAGATCAAGAGCTTAGGCTTAGGTGCCAGCAGAGCTACAGAAGGCTGTGCTGTACCCATCTGTTCACAAAAGAACCTTATTCTGAAATGATCAACCATTTCATCAAGAACAAATTGTCGAGCAAATTTTAAAGGTCCTTCCTCCGGCAAGACAGAGGACACATTTTGAGCGCTCCCCAAAGAGCTTTGTCAAGACTAGGTTTAGGATGCATTGGATCACAGATTCTGAAGTTTTAAAGGTGCGTGAATCTTTTTATCCTTGCGCATGCATAATATACCCCGGGTCATACCAGCTACTGTTTGCTCTCATCAGTTTCCAGAAGATGAAGTGTCACAAGCAATTTACAAGCATATCCGCTGATCTGGTGTGAATATTTTTAAAAATATTGTGGGAATACAGGTATCTCAGAAATGCATGATGCTCACAGCATGGCAGCAATGAATACTTCTTCCTGCTTCAAGGTAAAGGAGTAATGAACTCACTGGACAGCCGGTAAGGGGTCACACGGCTTCCAGAATGTTTTTGAAGCAAGACTTGGAGGTGCAACAAGGGGATGGTTGAGTGAGGATGTGGCCATATAGAAATGGCTGTAAGGTTGCAAGGTAAAGGTAAAGGTATCCCCTGTGCAATCACCGAGTCATGTCTGACCCTTGGGGTGACGCCCTCCAGCGTTTTCATGGCAGACTCAATACAGTCATTACCACTTTACCCCCCAGCAAGCTGGGTACTCCTTTTACCGACCTCGGAAGGATGGAAGGCTGAGTCAACCTTGAGCTGGTTCCTGGGATTGAACTCCCAACAGACAGACATCTTCAGAAAGCATTTCTGCCGCTTATCACTCTGTGCCACAAGAGGTTGCAAAGGAGGTGCTAAAACTACTCCTGGCCTGTTTTCTTCCAGGCTGCAGGTGGGAAAATCACACGACTGTATGTGATCATGTTTGGCTGCATCATCACAGGTCTGACCATTGTTCCATCTAGTTCAGTTTCAACTACTCTGAATTCCGGTGGTTCTCATCTGAAGAAAGGCCTTCTCCAGCACCTCTTATCTGAGATAATTTAACTGGAGACACCAAGTCAAACCAATTTCCGTACCAGAGGTTCATCCCTTTATTTGTTTTCTGACCCTGCAACGATGAGTGGAGCCAGGACACTGGTCTGGCTGTCAAATGGTGCTCAGATGAGCCCAGACCTTCATTAAAACAACTTCCATTGTGTGTGGCCATTTGCACTGTGGAGCTGTCCCTGGTCCTGAAGAGCTTGACCTGGGCTACCTATCACTTATTTTGTCCCTCTCTTGCCCTCCAAGGAATTTACAGCAAGCAGCATACAACACATTGCATTGTTTTCCATTGTATCTTCACAACAAGCGTATGAGGTTGCCTAGACTAAAGGTGAGTGATTGGCCAGGGAGCTTTATGCATGACTGGGAATTTAAGCCTAGGTATCCTCAGCCCTAGCCTGGCATTCCAGCTAAAAAAACCCCAGCAATACTAGCTGAAGCTGCTAGCAACAGGAACAGCACCAGCTACTTAATGGGCAAGGCTACCTGGATCTTGCCAGTTCTTGGAAGCTCAGCAGGGTCAGCCCTGGTTAATGTTTGGGTGGGAGACCACCCAGGAAGTGCAGGACTGCTATGCAGAGGCAGGCAATGGCAAACCACCTCTGTTCAGCTCTTGCCTTGAAAACCCCATGAGCAGTGGCCAATGCTATAGGATGGCTGCAACAGGACAGCACCTCCCATCATCACCCTTGCGTCAGAGCTCACCAAAGAGGGTGGTCTCCTTCTTCAGCCTCTCTAGGGCTTTTGGCTTCCTCAAATGAATAAAAAGCCCCTAAATGGATATAATAAGGGTGATACATATTGCCTTCCCACTCTAGAAGGGGAAAGGGGAGGGCTCATTAAGCAGTTTGTTTGTTGGTTGGTTGGTTTGTTTACAGTTGCATCTCTCGGGCAGCCTAACTCAAGGTGGTGTATATCCTTATCCATGGTTCTCTTATATATTTGAGAAACAGGCCTGGGGGTGGATACCGTCCTAATCTGTCCAAGATGGAATAGGGCCAATCAGGTTGCGGCCAGCTCCCTCTCCCATCCTTCCTCCTGGCCCTCTCACAAGGGTGGAAGATTCCCTTCCCTGTGACCTGCAAAGTGCTCACAGAGGTGGCAAGAGCATTTTCCTGGCCTTTCATGCCTTTCTGCTCCGCTCTTGAAGACATAGATCTACTCTGCCCCCAAGTCTAAGCAGATGCCCATCTTGCACAGAGTTTTCTGCTCTAGTTGGGCAGCAGCTCTCAGTCTTTCCCAAATCCTGTGACCTGTAAAAATGCCAAGGATAGAATCTATGATTCTTCCTCCTTCATGCCTTGTTTGGTGGGATCCAAACCGTCTCTGTCTTTCTCAACATTGTAAAGATTTTTTTTAAAACCAACAAACTAGCAATTCATTGAAACAACCCCAGCAAAGAGTCTTAAAATTGTATTCATGCTGAGTGGGAGGGGATCGATAAATATATAAGATGGGGATAATGTATGAGTCGCATGTCTTCTTGGAAGCTAATGACAAATGTCTTGTTTAAAGGGAAGATCAAAACATCGAGTAAAAATGAGATTAAATGCTTATGAATGTCCCTGAGGAGAATACGTTTTGGAAAAGAACTCCCAACGGGAGTTTGGGAAATTGGCAATTATCCTTCCGACTGGCAAGGTGGGCAAAAAATGTTTCCATTATTACCTCAGCATTGCCGAAACATGAGAACTGGGTGGGTGTCACTTTTGACTATGCTTAGGGGAATGGATGAGGACTTATGAGCTATATATCCTTATATAAACATTAAGTAAGATATTCAGCAAAAGATCTGCATTCCCTTCCTACCTGCCTTCAGAGGTGAGGTAGGTGGCTACTTTTCAGCTACAATATCTCACCCCTGGAAGCAGATGGCCAACTGATTTTCAACCAGGTAGGTTCCAAGCACTTGTCATCTCTCAGGTTTATGGTAGAGTTTGGCTGTTTAGGTAGAAATCAAGAGATTGAGGGAACTTTGCATTGGTCTCCACCTTGGGTGCTGACTGTTCTTGACTTGATCATTTTTAGCTAATTGTTCACTGCTATCTTGTGGCGCAGAGTGGTAAGTGGCAGCTGTCTGAAGCTGTCTGTCCATGAGGTTGGGAGTTCAATCCCAGCAGCTGGCTCAAGGTTGACTCAGCCTTCCATCCTTCCAAGGTCGGTAAAAGGAGTACCCAGCTTGCTGGGGGATAATGTGGTAATGACTGGGGAAGGCACTGGCAAGGCCACCCTGTATTGAGTCTGCCATGAAAATTCTGGAGGGTGTCACCCCAAGGTTCAGATATGACTCGGTGATTGCACAGGGGATACCTTTACCTTATCTGTTGAATAGATGGGAATTTTTTACTGATTGTAATTAATTAGTTTTGTTGGTTGTTTTGATTGTTGTTTGATTAGTGGTTAAGATGAGCCACTACGCTTGAGATCTTGGGCTAAGAGTTTATGCAAAATATGAGTTTTTCAGTGAATAACTATTAAGACACGTGTCTGGGAACAAAACAAAAATGGAAAGCATCTCAGCATTAAAAACAGGAAGAATGAAAATCATAAAAGGTTAACACCTTTGTATTAAAAATCTTCCTCAGGAACCACTGCTAAATAGTCACAGGCATACCTAATATTTTTAAACTATAAAATACATTCTTATTTGACATTAAATGAGGCTTTCATTTATGGCAGGGTTGGAATCTGTACTTGCCATCACAAATTCTCAAGAAGTGGTTTCATTGAACACTGTAATTGTTACATTTCACGTTGTCATTTATTTGTAGAAATGAAAAATGAGATACGCATAAACATTCCCACCAGTGATAATAATTACACTAAAAAAAGAAGAAGAGGAGGAGGTTACTAGCAGCCAGGCTTAGCCTGGTTAGTTCTAATTGACATCTGAAATTTGCACAAAATAGATAGACTGTTGGTGTACATTCCATGGTATTCCAACAGTTTGAACAATAGGCAGATAAGTGTCTTTTGTGGGTGTCAGACAATGGAAAAGATGGGCATTTAAAAAGAGAAAAACAAGATTTTTGTGACAGGAAGTTCCTGTTCCGGGGGACAGTGTTCTGTAGATTAAATTACCGCTGAATTCCACAAAGGTCATTTCCCGCCTCCCTCCTCTGGGCAACTTTTTTACTTCTCTGCTCCTGAGCTCAATCTTCTAACAGAATCTGGAAGGCAACACCTCCAATGTCATCTTTGTTTGTAAGCAGAGTTGGCTTGATCTGCCTCTCCCCACCCTTCCTCTGACTTATTCGAGGGTCCCAAATTTGAAATGTGTCGCACTATGCTGCTGCCAACAAAGTTGTGCATGCCATGTTGTGACACATGGAATATTATTAATTGTCAATCACCAACTGCCATCCTTGTCAAGATGCTCTCTTTCAAACAGGCTGCTTTAGAACCTGAAGAGATTTTTAATCAAATGTTAATAACGCAGCATCTGTCAGTGGACTGTCGACATAGAGCGATAATAAAAAGTTAACATATGACATGGCAGTGTTTGGGTTTTTTTTTACACTCTCCTTTGGGGTCCTCTGCACCCAGCTGCATGAAGACAAGGGGAGGAGGGAAACAACACCCTGGTGATCCACAAGATAATAATGATGATATCTGTGTTCATGTGACAAAGTAGGACCCCATTGCTTCTCCAGGAGAATAATGTTCCCAATCCCCAAGTATGGAGGTGTGGTTTCAGACCAGGACAGAAAGAATTGGGACTACCATTTTGTGCCCCTTCCTCCCTCAGCTTTCAAACTGCTAAAGAGCATAGAAAGCCATCTTCCTCAGCTTTTAACATACAAGTTGCTGCACATTTGACTTTAGGTATGATTTTGAGAGAATTTGTTTTCACTTTGACCCATTATGCACGGGGGTTTTAGCGCACATTCGGGGTGGAATGGCGGCGACTAAAATCACCGATAATGCACAGAGCCGGCTGCAACTGGCCGCAGCTTCGGTGCATGCCGCCAAAAAAGCCGCGTCAGTGAAACGCTGAAGAAAGCGCAGCTTCCGGGTGACCGGGGCGCAACCAGAAGCGGCGCCCGGATCGGCGCGTGCATAATCGGTTACTCTGGGTTTTGCCGCCGTCGCGCCCCGCCCCGTGTATAACCGGTATGCGTCGCGTCTTCCCCCTCCGCGTTTTCCATGTGACCCGAAATCGCCGTTTCGGCGGCCGTGCATAATGGGCCTTTGAGGTTTTTTTTCAGTGCAAAGAAGAAGAGTTGGGTTTTATACTCTGCTTTTCACTGACCGAAGGAGTCTTAAAGCAGCTTACAGTCACCTTCTTTTTCCTCTCCCCTGTGGGGTAGGTGAGACCAATAGAGCCCTGACAGGACTGCTTGATCAGAACAGCACTATCAGAACTATCAGAACTGTGACTAGCCCACGGTCACCTAGCTGGCTGCATGTGGAGAAGTGGGGAATCAAACCCGGCTTGCCAGATTAGAAGCCACCACTTAGATTCCTAGCCACTACACCACGGTGGCCTTCAAAACTATGAGTCTTGCGGTTTGTTCTGCCATGTCTGTCACAGCTTGTTTTGCTACATATGTCAATTCAGGTGCATCTGCTGGCAGGGTTCAGCCCTGCTTAGTGGTTGGATAGGAGACCACTAAAGAAGTCCAGGGTCTCTCTGAAGGGGCAGGCAATGACAAATCACCTCTTATAATCTCTTGCCTTGCCTTATAGAGTCGCCATACATTGGCTGTGACTTGATGGTGTTTTCCAGCACCCCTATTGTTGTGGGGGAGAGTGAATGGTCTCTTCCCTGCATGGCAGTCAGTGGCCCCTGGGAGAAGGGTTGGGTGCCAGAAACAAATGAAAATGTGCCTACGCATCCCTCCAACATTTCCATTAGGATGCACACTGTAAGGGACAATCAGAGATGAGGGACAAGTTGTTTTCTGAGCATTTTCTCCAGTATTTCTTTTGATTTGTATATCTGTATCTATGAAAATATTCCTAGCTGGTCTTCCATCGGCTACTTTGACCGATTGCTGAACATGGGGTGGAAGTTAGAATTTTGATTACTTCACCATCTTTTCATGTTTTAATGTCAATGTTTATATATTAAGGGGTCTTAAGAGTGTTATATTTTATGGTTTTATTGTAAACCGCCGCAAGACTATGGTAAGCGGAAGTATATAATTTCAAAGATAGCTAGCTAGCTAGCTAGCTGGATGGATGGATGGATGGATGGATTTATTTTATTTTATTTTATTTTATTTTATTTTATTTTATTTTATTTTATTTTATTTTATTTTATTTTATTTTTATTTTATTTTTATTTTTATTTTTATTTTTATTTTTATTTTTATTTTTATTTTTATTTTTATTTTTATTTTTATTTTTATTTTATTTTATTTTATTTTATTTTTATTTGTTTAGATTTTTATACCACCCATTTCTTTGCAGCTTTGGGAGGTTACATTGAACATTAAGTAATACAAATTACATGGAATGGATGGATGGACGGACGGACGGACAGACAGATACCTCAGAAAACACCTGATTCCCGAGACAAACTGAAAGGCTTTGGCTCATGACATCCAAATTATAATGTTGAATGAGGAGACGAAATAGCATCATTATGGAGATTGGAATTTCTTTTTCCAAAATTCACTTTTTAAGATATAGACATATAGGCATAGATTTTCTTTTTTTCTTTTCTAAAGAGGAATTTCTCTTTAATTTCTCTTTGGTTTCTCTTTTACACTGCTATGCAGCCTTTGTCACTTCAGCCCTTGCATTGTTTTTCTCCACCACAGGAAAGTCTGGGCAGACATTGTCTGTCTCTGAGCGACAACAGAGTAAAATTCTGAAATTTGGAAGAACCCCCTTGCCCTACTCGTTGGCTGTTAGAATTCTCTTTGATCAAAATTAAAATAATGAGAAACTTGCTCCAAATTCCTAAGAACAGGGGTGGGAGGGGGATGAGATGCTGGGTTTTGGAGAGAAACTGGTTAAGGAAAATTTATCTGAACAATTTTAGAATGAAATCATGTAAGGTGCAGCACACCACCTCCAGAAACATGCTCTCCACTTCCATGCACTGTGTCCCTCCTTTGCACTGAGTAGTTCAACACAACTCTCTGCGGCTTGCACTTGCCTGCTCTATACATTCAATTTGAATCTCTAGTCAGAGTTTGAATGGATTTATTGTATTGAAATGCAATTCCGCAGACATAACCTCCGCTCTGACCCGTCATTACTTATAATGCTAAACTTTGCTATGTTAATTCTGCCTTATGTTTTTAGATATTTTACGACACTTGGCTTAAACATTTTTAATCTACATATCTGTTTATGTCCACCTAAATTATCATTGCTTCCGGGGGACCCTGCGCACACCAGAGTGGGCAATTCATTATGCCGATCCCTTGCCTAAATGGATTTCGAAAATTTAATAAAGTTTCTCGCTCTCGCTCGCTTTGTGTTCAATCACCCTGCCGCAAACACTCATCCAGGGGGATCAAATCTTAAACCAAGGAATAAGGTTAATCTCAGAACAGAACTACCATAGTACAAAGCTTCCAGAACTGTCATCTTTTATTGGAACTCTTCCTAACATGTCAAAATCATTCCCATTACCTCCCCTCCTCTCACTGTCAATTTGCAGAGCACAGGTCTCTCTCTGATAATTCCCCTCTACCTCCATGCCTTTCCTTGTGTTTTTGTGACATCACAGGCAGGATCTGACAATAAAAGGAGTGAGGTGTCCATCCCCGTTGTACCATCTCATGCTACAAGATGAACAAACCCATTTATGGAGACTCCCTTACACTTTTCAAAAGCCTCCCTGCAAGTAGAAAACTAGCAAATCAAGGACAAGTGTTCTAATCCAGTTCTTCAAACTGGTTCGCTCGTTTTTTTGATTGCAAAACTGTGATACAGTTTGAAGTGGTACAGTCCAATCCCATATTAAGCCACCTCCTTCTTCTTCCTCAGCCTAGACAAGGCCTTATCATTTACCATGGCAAGTGAATACTAGGGTTGTGTACTCCCCCCAAAAAATTCATATAATTTCAGATTCAGCAAGAAATGATTTGGCTGCATCTGAAGTGCACAAATACCCTTTCACAATTTTGGCTGAATTTGAAAAGTTTCGGGAAGGGATTGTGCAGAAGTTTCCCCCCTTCCTAGGCAGCTGGGAGAGTCTTTGCTGCCTAAAAAGGGTGGGGGAGGGGGAGTGCCTGTCAAACAGCTGATAATGACAGGTGGGCTACTCTCTTTAAATACCATCCCAGCTTGGGGAGGAATTTAAAAGGCGCAGGCAGGGTGACTGCCATCCATTGTTCAGCACACTGCTCCCCCTTTAAATGCTCACCTAATCTTCACAGGCAAAGCTCCATTTAAATCAACATTGATTCAGGTACTTTCCAACTTATCCAAGTCGAACTGCACATCCCTCGTGAGCACCATGGATAGTGACATCACTGAAGCAGCTCTCTCTCAGACTAGAGGTGGCAAGCAGGGTTTCTTTTGAGAAGTTGACAGCTTTCCACTAATACCAACAGTGTGGTCACCAGCAAGCTGGAAACGGTGTTCCATGCAAAAGGGGGGTGGCCCCAGCCCTCCCAGCCAAATGGAGAGACAAGAGAAGTGGCCACTTGAGTAGCCAAAGGGTTAAACATTTATTTTGCTAGCAAAAGAAAGAAGAAAGTCCCTGTATAGTCAGACAAAAAAAATGTTTTCTTTGACACAGTTAACATAACCCCTTTCTTTTATACATTCCATTCTATTCCTTGCCCTTGTGTCTTATGGGATTGGTTAAAAAGTTATGGCAAAACCCAAGTTGACTACGCAGGTGTGAGATTCAACATTACATCAGCTCATTTCTGATAGGTCCCTGATCCTGCATGTTTCCTCTCTCTGTGCTATCTGTCTTGTGCTGGGAAGACAGCCAAATCTGGGTACATTCTCCCCCTTCTCACGCTGGGAAGTTTACAACTTTATACAAGTCATAGAATCATAAAATTCTGGAAGGGACCTCATGGGTCATCTAGTCCAACTCCCTGCACTATGCAGGGCACTCACAAGTGAAGCCTTTCCCATGAATGGAAGAACTCTGTACATGTTCTTATATCTTACGTCCTATAGTGCCTCACACACCCACAACAGAACAGCAGGTAAATGGTGACTGGCTCCCCTGCTGTGCCCAGAGGCTTCTGTGCAATTGTAGCAGTTCTGGCTTGGTGGGGCCTGAATCCAAGGAGGAAGGCAAAGATACCTTCCAAAGTCAGAAGGACATCCCACCCTCCTGGACTTTGAGTAGGCCTTCTTGAGATAGCATGGTTCCTGCCTTCTGGGGTTGTCCTAGATTCTCCCCTGGAGACAAGGAACTGGTGCACTGGCCTGTTAATATGCAGTTGTCTCAAAGTGAGAATGTCAGGGGGGGGCAGGCTGTCTAGTGAGGCAGGGGGACTTGGGCCCAGTGCATGGTGTGGTGTGGTGTGGCTGAGTGATCTGTAGAGGAGGTATTCTTCTTATTCAGTTGCCCTCAACACTACCTTAGTTCTCCGGTGTTGGAAGAAGCCAGGTCCTGTTCAAGGGAGAGTGAGCAACCCCATAATCATAATGTGGGGCAGCAGTGAGAGGGCTGGAAGGACTCACCATTTCAGATGCAGATGGGAAAGTGGAAGGAACTAAACTATGGGCTCGGCTGAAAGCTTGGATTTGATATAATGGATAGGGATGGGTAAAAGCTGGTTAATAAAATGAAGTGTGCGCTGAATTTTGGCCAGTTCGTGGTTTGTGAAGTGAAGTTCATGGCAGGTCAACCAGTGCAAACTTTCCTTGAGCTTTCCAGCTGTTCATGGTGGATCATGAACAGACACATTTTTTGACAGATCATCTCAGCTTAATCTTAATATTAGCCAGACTTCAAAGCAACAGGCGGTCAGAACTTGGAGGGCATATGGAGGAGCATCTGGGGGAGATCCCCTGTGACTTTGATGTCTCTAGCTGGCATAGGATCCATTCTATACACAGGTGGTCATTTTGACAAGCACAGGTCCAGAAGGTTCGGGTGTGTACAGAACACATCCTGTACAAGCTAGAGAAATTAAATTTACAGGGGAAGGCTGGCTGGTTTTGTTCTTCCTGGTCTCCAAGTTTGGCAAGGATTGGATTTAAGAAGGCCTGAGTTCTCCTCTACCCAAACATTGTCATTTCCCCAGAAACCACATTCCTGGGAGCACCTTTTTGGGGGGTGCCCAAATTCTCACCAAACTTGGAGGACAAGTAGAGGAGAGTCAGCCAGGGATCCCCTGTGAGTATGGTGTCTCTAGAAGGCCAGGGGGTGATCTAATGCCAGGGGGTGTTCTCCTGAGCCATGAATTCACAAAACAAAACAAACGGAGTTGTTTAGCCCCTAAAAGGTTGTGATGGTTCACAAACCCGGCATGCCATGAGCCACAAACTGAACTGCACAGTCCTAGTTTGTGTCCACTTATTAGGAATATAATCTGAGCATAAATTAAAACCAAGTTACAATTGTCATCACTTAACATTTTGTCTTGCTCAAAGCAAAAAAAAAAAAAAGGATGGGCTGTTTGACATGAGGACAACGCATCCCCGCTCAAATGCCTTTGAATATTGTAGGAAAAGAACCCAGGGAAATGGAAGATTTTTTTCTATATTTACAACATTTGCACCTTACTTTTCCACTGTCAAAGTCTTCTGGCACCTATCAATCAAAGTCTCCTGGCACCTTGCAATCAGAACTGAACAGCAATTTTTTTAAATGACTCAAAATCCTAAAAACATGGGGGACACAGAGCAGAAATGTAGGAACAATAATGCAGTGGGTGTTAATTTTTATTCAGAACTCTAGGGGAAAGGATGGCTGGGCCTGCATTATCGTCTCTTGTCATACTTAGTTGTGCCTCCCAGAGACGAGGAGCTGGTTGTTGCCCAAATTGGTATTTATGTCATTTATTTATTTACTATATATTTATAGTCCACAGTTCTCACTAAAACTGGAAGTGAATTGCACAGTGCAAATCAATACAATGGCTATGAAGAGACATCTATTAAGCAATGTACTAGGGCTAGGATTATAGAAATCTGAATAAGTAAAGCATGTTAGACATAATAACATAGTATGGCTACAATGTAGAATAGCATTCCAACAAGAAGAGAAAAGATGCTTTATTTCCACTCTGCTTTTCTCTGCCTTAAGGAGTTTCAGTCAAGTATAGGACCGTGGATTCCTCAATGTAGACTCAGAAGAAAAAAGGAAATCACAAGGCACAATGGTGAAGCAGTCTTCTCTATATTTATAAGTGAAAAAGGTTATAACATAAAGTCTAAATGGTCAAACATAAAGAGTCAACCAAAACGGGATCCTAGGTTAAGTAACCCGCTTTCTGTTCTATCTTCGTCAGTGGTTGCTCTTCCAATATAATGTTGTAATAGTAATTGTAGTATCACATTGGCAGAATGCTCATAATTGGGGATTTCATAAAGTGCCTAGCTTGTTGCACACGGAGGACCGGGGGATCAAACCCGGTTCTCCAGATTAGAGGTTGCTGGCTCTTATCGAGAAGCGTGATCAGTGGAGTGTCTAGGGCAGAGTATGCACTTACTTTGTTTATTCCATTGTCAATCCTGTTGAATTCAGATCGCTTTGAACTCGGGTCTTCCTCTCCCTCCCCCCCCCCATTGAAACAGGAAAGTCTTCTGCATGTGGTTAGGGAGGCTCAGAAGAGGGGGGAGCAAATGGAGACTCTTTCTTTGTTTTCTTGAAGCGGGGGGAGAGGATCCAAGAAGTCAGAGGGAAAAAATCCTTTCTTTTCTAGAAGGGGGGGGGGACGAAGAAGGCACAAAAAAAAATCCAAGGCCGACAGAAGTTGAGAGAACTTAGGGGCTTCTCCTTTAAGGAAGGCTTGTCACATGACCACCTGTAGCCAATCACGGGTCCTCTACCACGGAGGAGAGCCCAGATTCAAAACAATGCGATTTTCTGAATATATTCAGGATTAAAAGCAGTCTGAGATATTGCACAATAAAGGTGGGGTCACTCCGGATCAATCCTTCTTGCTGCAGAAGGAAAATTTAAATTGCCCAAAATCCAAACGGAAATCACATTCTGTGTAGAGGGCAGGGACTGAATCAATCTGGAGTTGGAATAAAAGCTCCGTGCAGTTTACACCCAGGATGCTGGGTAGATGATAGAGGCTGAATCAGTGATTGTAGCCAGTCGGCCATTTCTTGTTTGCAACTAGGCATTTTTGAAAGCAACAGTGGGAGGAGCTAGCAATACAGACCACTGGGTGTAACCGCCAAATATGAACAGAAGGGAGGAATGCTTGGTTGTGCCTACTAGCCTAACTTTCAATGGAGGAGAAGAACACGGAACGCAAGGTCTACCCATTGTCTTGGTTCCCATCCATCTTGCCACCTCTTTCCCTCTAACTTTCCCCCTTTCGTTCTTCCATTTCCTATTTCTTTTCTTTGCAACAATGTCACGGATTTTTTCATCCTTGATGAACTTCAAAGTCTTATAATGACTCTTCATAAAAAAAAAATCTGAGGGGGGGGGGCAAAGTTGAGCAAAGGAGATGATTAAAGGACCTTATTAAACGCAACCTTGTAGAATTCTCCACATGAAAGCGGGCGCCATTATGAAGGCTTATCCTTATAAATGACACTCCGCTTTTGCGAACACGCCGAAACCTGATTGGAGTGGCAACTACTGAGTGATACCACAAACCTGTTAATAACATGAAAATTAGAAGAGGCTCATGCAAAGAAGGGAGATTAATTTAGCCCGAGAACATCTCGCACAAATTGCAAAGTTGTGAATATGTTCCCGGATAATGAGCCTTCCCAACCATCAAGTCGCTTGTCATTTTCTGTAATTAATGTTAAGGAAGACTCCTTCCTGATGGTTCGTATTACTCATATACCAAGAAAATTTCTTCAGAGAAATAATTTACATTTATTATCATCGGTCTGTTTGTGTGCTTTATTTTGCGGTGGAGTAATTTATTGCGGTGCCGTTTCACTCGTGTTGATTAGTCACTTGTCAGCCTGAAATGTAATTTTTTCTCTCTCTCTCTCTCTCTCTCGTTCCTGATGGCGATGTCTAGGAATTGACAGCAATGCAATTCTCCCTCTCCTTTTAATCCAGGGATGTGTTTGCTTAACTTAAATAAACTTTGGGTTTGCAGAACCAGAATGCTTCATGCACTGATTTCTCAGGTGCTTCTTTTTTTTTTTTTTGGTTTTTTAAAAATTATATCTCACAAAGTGGTTTTTATCACATCATTCTCCTTTCCTCCACTCAATCCTCCCAACAACCCTGTAAGGTGGGTTAGATTGAGAGAGTGTGATGGGCACAAGGTCACCCAGTGAGCTTCCATAGCAATCCAAGGGTTCATGCCCAGGTCTTCCAAGTTTGACATTCTAACCACCATGACATGCTGACATTTATCCTGCCCTCTTAGCATCTCTTTTAGAGACTGCTCATGATCAATTGGCCAGAGGAGATCTGAAAAGGATCAGAAAGGAAACATTGATACTGCTCTACTCTAGGGACTTTGAGCGGCTCACGGAAGATTTGTTCCCTCACAAATGCATTTCAAGAGCCTCACAATCTAAATAATTTGAATCATTTATAATAATTTAAAAGAGTAGATAAAATCTGGGGACGAAAGCTCAGTCCCAGGGTGGGTGTGAATTCTGGGGCTACGGTTCAAGAAGTAAACGAAACTTTGCTCCCAGGACTCTGGAACAGTCCTCACAACATCCCTTATGAGTGAAAATCCATTGGGAAAAGACCTGTAGGGCAGGACGGGATCAAGCTCAGTTCCAGGTGTGGTGCTGATGGTGTCTTGAAGGCTCCACCCACCATGCAGACAAACATTCGTTCTCAGGTCCTGAGATGCTCTACTGGACCATGGAGTGTATCTTAGATTGCATGGATGTGTCAATATATACACGCTGCTTTCTTTTAGGTTCACCCAGGTTTTTAATTCAGGCGTTGATTTTAAACACTATTTTAGCTGTTGTTCTAAGTTGCTTGTGGTCTTTTAAAAAATGTTATTGTTATTGTTATTGTTATTGTTATTGTTATTGTTATTGTTATTGTTATTGTTATTGTTATTGTTATTGTTATTGTTATTGTTATTGTTATTGTTATTGTTATTGTTATTGTTATTGTTATTGTTATTGTTTGTTATTGTTATTAGATTTATATCCCACCACTCCCTTGCGGCTCGTGGCGGGTAACAATATCACAAATCCCCATTAAAACCCCATTAAAACAATAATAACATTGCCAATATTACCAGCATGGCAAGAACGGCAGCTCAACTCCCCCCCCTCCCTCCCATTACTAGCGGGTGGAGAGGAGGTCCTGATGATGTTTTGCTTCGGGTCCAGAACCCGAGTCCCCGGGGGGGGGCATAGATCTATTATCAGCCCCGGCCTCAACCATAAACCTGACGGAAGATGTTTTTTATACTAAGCTGGGGATTTTTAAATACTGGATTTTAATGAATAACTTTGGATGCCTTGCTTTTACTACTTTTATTTTGTGTGCCACCTCCAGCAGGTTCCTGGAGAGGTGGCATAAAAATGTTGTGAAGAAAAAAATTTGTGAGTGTGTGAGATGTTTGAATTTGTGTTTCCCTTTCTTTAAATTTGCACATATTGCTGGGAGACTCTTTTCATCCCATCTATATTCTTCTGGCAAGTTCCCCATTTTTGTTGGTTTCCTGCAGTCCATATTATATATCACTTATGCACTACTGACAGGGCAGTATTTCTATTACTATAGAGGGAAACTAGGGCTGCAGTTCCACATAAACACAGCCACACACCCACATGTGTAAAGAAACCACCCAAGCAACATGAACTTTCAAACTGAACCAGAGTTGTCACAGGATTTGGGTACATCTTTTATATCTTTCAAATTTATTTTGAAGAATGTTGCAAAACTGATACCAAGTTATGATTTCTCTCTGCCTGTGCTCTGTATCGGGAATTTCAGTCTGTGCTCTGTGTTTGGTAATGATGTTTGTTGCCAGAGAACAAGAAACACAGAAAAGATAAAGTGATGCTTATTTGATGGGTTAATTTATTTATTATTTTGATTTCTACGCCACTCCTCTCTAGTAAAGACCGGGAGCTCTGAGCAAAATACAAAACAGTGGAGAATTCCCAATGCATTTGTTCTTTTTAAGGAATAAGACAAAGTAATCTGGAACTCTAAAGTTGTGGAAGAGATTCAGATCAAGGAAACCAGAATTACAACCTTCTAAATCCACTGCAGTCATTGGATTAAGAAGAGTGTGACTCTGTTTAGGATTCTGCTGTTTGTGTATAACAAACTGGGTAACAACTGCTTATGATATATACTCAGAGAGGCTTAGTAAGAGCAGAAGGCCAGGCAGAGGAATACTCCTGCAGCATTTCATTCACTTTGTAAGTACAGCTTAACACAGCAAACCATACATAAACATGGAGCATTGCCAATGGAGGAGAAAACTGGAGGCATACAAGACTGGACTGAGCAGCTAGCAGTTTTACCTCTCCGCTTCTGGACAGGAGCAGTCTATCGCAGGAGTGAGAAGGCCAACAAATATTTTTACCTTGCTCCAAGAGTGGTTCCTGGAAAGGAGGGAGAATACTACACGGTGCTTACCCTGGGTAAAGCAGTAATGAGACAGAGTGCTAGAATGGAGGCGGCTTGAAATGCTTGATCCTATCGATTTCCCCAATCTCTGAGCTCTGATTCAATTTGGGGCTGTTCGCAGCTGTTTCTCATTACCCATTTGCTTGCTTTGGTCCCTCAGTAGCAGGCGTGCAGGTGCCACGCACAGAAGCCCACCCCATCCCCACCCCCAGCCCATATGGTGCTGTTGGGAAAGTCACCCCAAGGCAAGGTCAACTTCCTTGCAAAGGCCCTTAAAGTAGCTATACCTTCGCTTCTGGTTTTCTTAAGAAACAAAAGTGGTCAGGGTCTTACATTCCCCCCCCAAAAAAAGCACAGGCTGCCTTTTGTTTTCTTCTGCACACTCAATTCAGAGAGCATATACTTGGGGAAGTCAGTCTTGTTGTGTACAGTAGGCCTTATTCACACCTAAGTGATGCCCAGGGCTGCAGCTGTGGGGGTGCCACATCCCCCCCCTCCAGATATTGCTGAGCTGGCAATGGAGCAGGAAACTGAGGATAAAAGCCATCCAGAAGATCTTTAGAACAAGGCAAGGCAAAAGCAATGGGGGCATTTTTGTTCCCCCTATACCCATTTTATGTGTCAGTGTTAGAAATGTAAGATGAAAGGCCAAGGCTGGCCAATCCACCAGGCACACCAAACCAATTGGTGCAATTGGATGCACCAATCAAAACTGTTCTCACCCTATTGGCCAGCAGTATTGGGATCTTTTCTGGCAAGCCCTGGGAGCCCCTCCCCTCCCCACCAGACCATCTTGCTCCTTCCCTCCCCTCTAGCCTGGAGAACCAGGTTTGATTTCTTACTCGTCCTCCACACACAGCTGGCTGGATGACCTTGGGCCATTCACAGTTTTCTCAGAGCTCTCTCAGCCTCACCTACCTCACATGGTGTCTGTTGATGGGAGAGAAAGGGAAGTCAATTGTAAGTCGCATTAAGACTCCTTCAGGTAGTAAAAAGCAGAGTACAAAAAAAAAGCTCTTCTTCTCTCTTCAAGGTATTTTAAGAAAGTATAGAATTTTCAAGGCAACTGAAATATGGGCAATACTTACGTTCTTATCAATCCTAAACTTATTGCTCTGCTTCAACAAAATGAAATGCATCTCTTGCTGTTTAGGATATAAAATGGTACCGTTTAGAATGTTAATGAAATTTAGAAATATAAATGTTGAAGTTTCCTACAAACAAAACCGAACTTTCTACTCATTCACTCTGTGCCACTTCAACATGGGTAGGAAAGGGGAAAGGGGAGAAGAACAAAGAAAACAAAAATAATAGCTTCTAAAATAAGCAAAATGTAGTATTTGGAATGAATGTCTCACACAGTCACATGTTTGGATATCGAGTTAAACTTGGTAACACTGAACTCTTCAACAGTATATTCTCATCATATACATTGTAGCCTATTAATTGTGGACAAAATTAGTCGCAGTTAAATAATACACATCGGCTTAAAAATATTGCCTATATCTACAATGTACATATCATTATTTAATGCTGCAGTTCCCCTTACTGAAAAATCTTTTTTTATATACTTTCTGAGTGAGTTTTTAAAAGCATTTCACTTCTTTTAAAAGCAAAAATGTTTCACAATTTCTTGTGGGGGAGAGCATTTTGCAAACTTTTCAACTTAAAAAAGAAAAAAATTCCCCTAGTTTCTTTGTGCCCAGAGATTCACACCACGACCTGTGAGCATCACCTGCTGGGGACATTTGATTTATTAAAGGCACGAGGCCCTTTCACATATGCTGCATAAGGTTACTTCAATCCACTTCAGCAACCATTTGCAAGTTTCGCACAATAAAATCCAGTCATAAAGTGCCTTGAATGTGGATTGAAAACGTGTTTATTTAGGGTGCGTAAAAGCACCCAGAGATGAGTGGGAGGAAGTTCAGAGCCAAGCCAGGAACCCAGGACAGCCTCTGCCTCATGTGCATCAGCAGAAAAGGAAAAAGAAAGTCAGGCAGATTTTAGATGGAGCTCCGCTGCTCACATTTCCCAGTTCTGGGTGCCCTCCAGAACCATTGGGGGGGGGCTGAACTAGAGGGTCCCCGGGCTGACCCATCACAGCAATCCCAAATCCTGGTGTGAGAACTCTCAGACCACCCTGCTTTCTCCCTCTCCTCCCCCCCAAGACACCAATCCACAAGGCGATAAAGGGAACTGCTGACCCCTGAGCCACCAAAGAATCAAACGTCACTGATTACGGTTTGCAGATGGAGATAATGATTTTATTTCTTTTAATTATCGGAGGTTTTTTCCTCTTCAACGGGTCTGGTTGGAAGCATCTCCACGGGCAGCGGCACGCCGGCTGCTTGTGCCAGTTAATGATAATCTCTGCTTATAAAACTATAGGCTGTCAGAAGGAACATGAATATTTTAAAAGCCACAGACAAATCAAATTGGCTTTGTTGGAGGAGCAGGGGGGGGGGGCGGAGAGAACAGTCTCATCACATGGTTGACGTCGTTGCTGGCGCTGAGAATCAAAGGGAGGCAAAAATGACCTTTGTGCTTGGGAGTTTCTGAATGACTGGGCGGGAACAGAGGGATCCATTTGTCTCCTTCTTTCTCATAATACTAGATCTCGGAGGGTCACAGGAGCTTGGAGATCTCCCACTATTACAATTGATTTCCAGAGGGCCAAGATTATTATTATTTATTAAATTTCTAGACCACCCTCCCCCAATGGCTCAGGGCGGTGTACATAAGATGATTAAGAATTAACAATGGGTGAAAACCAGCATAATAAATAAACATCAAACATTAATAATATAAAACATGATAAAAACAGAAGTAACACTGTAGGAGCATTTAAGACATAGCAGCCTCAAAATTAATCACTGCCTCTAAGTCCCCAGATTAGATCTCTCTCTGTGGGGAGAGCCATAGATGTTGGGGAGGAGCACGGATCAGATCCCTTGGAGAAAATGGTTACTTTGAAAGGTGGATTCTCTGGCATCACTTCCCACTGAAGTTCCTCCCCTCTCCATTTTCTGCCCTCCCCAGGCTCCTCCCCTAAAATATCCAGGGATTTTTCAAGCCTCAACTGACAAATCTAGATAGACTCTATGGCATTATACCCAGTGGAGGTACCTTCCTCCCTCACCCCTTGCCCTCCCCAGGCCCCAGCCCTAAACTCTTCAGGACCTTCCCAACACAGAGCTGGCAACCCCATCCCACATCGAAATCCACTGATTGTAGGTTCCAGACAGGTAAGAGGGTGTGCCCCTTCCCATGACTTATTGTGAATGCACAGAACTCACTGCTACAAGATGCATAGTTGGCCAATAAACTAAAAGGTGCTTACAATACAACTTGCAGCATTCCTTCAAAGTAACAGATGGCAATCAGTTGGAGACCAAAGGAATAATTATTTGTGGCTGTACAAAAATGAATTTTTTTCCAGTTTTTGTTTTCTTTTGTTTTTGTTGTGAGCATTTTTCTTTTGCCCATTTCCTTCCTGATTCATTTCTTTCTTTACACCATGAATATACTATCGATTATATGCCATATATCGGCAACAGGTACAAAAATATTGTTATAAACTGTTTATACCGAATGACTCCAATGTGCGAGGAAAGGGAAAACGGCACACGTAAAGACTCGTGCGCCCAGTTTGCACAAGCCAAGAGTGGAAATGAAGTGGGGGCTTTTGTTCATTACAAAACTCAGCAATGTCTGTTAGTCATGGGTCTATCCTGCCTTACCTCTATGCATTTCAGAATAGTGTGCAGAGCTCCCTTTGACAACAATCCTGTGGGGTAGGCTAGAGCAAACTGGATTTGAACTGGATTTGAACCTAGGACTCTCCATTTCTGGCACAGCCCTCTTATTGTTACGCATCACTGGCATCTGCTGCAAACTTGGCATGTTGCTGAGGATTCTGGGTAATGTGCATGGTTCATGTGGAGCTTTGGTAACACCTGGCGATCTCTCGCCATTACAAATCATCTCCAGACAGCCAAGATCCATGAAATGAAAGGGACTATCCTATCCCTGGTTATCTCCATGCTCTTTGCCATGAAGCTAGGCTTGTATAACAGTTAAACGGCCAGACTAGGACCTAGGAGACCCAGATTCGAATCCCCACCCTGCCACGGAAGCTTGCTGGTGACCTTGGGGCTGTCACATGATCTCGGCCTAACCGACCTTATAGGGTTGTTGTGAGGACAAATAGAGGAGAGTGGTGGTCTCTAATCTGGTGAGCCAGGTTTGATTCCCCACTCCTCCTCCTCCATATGCAGCCAGCTGGGTGACCTTGGGCCAGTCACAGTTTTCTCAGAGCCGGTGACCGCCTTTATGGATTTCAAACTTCCCCTTCTCTCTTTCCTCATAAAGAACAGCCACGTCAGTGAACAGCTCTACAATAAACCATACACATTTCCATTAAAGCATTCAATAGAAACAGCAGATTTTAAAAGGAACATAAACATCAGTTAGGAAAGTAAATACAACAGCATTAAAAAAAAAATACCCTGACATTAAAATAGGTCATCCAAATTTCACAGCAGCAATAAAGACCATTTCTCAGTGCAGCGGGGAAAAGAACAGATTTATTTTTAAAAACTGTTAAAGAGATTAAAAGCCAAGGGAAATCAGAATAGCCCAAACGGGGCAGCATAAACAGCTGAATGGTGTAGCGCTAAATATTATCACACTTCCCAGCCCCTCCTCACTTTTTTGCTGCCTCGCTCTTGTCTGCTGCCTGTTCACGCTTCTCACCCTCCATCACTGCTGCTGGGAATGGCAGAAGAGAGCAACACGCTTTATACATGACTCTCTTCCACCTGTCAATCAATCCAAGCAGCCAATCCCCTTTCTCCATGTTTTAAAGATCCCGCAATGCCTGCTAATTTTTAAAGTTAATACTCCTCTGTTTAATCGCCTATGCATCTATGTGCTTTTTGACCGCCACCCCTTGTGGAATCATGAGTTTTGATACTTAAAAAAATTAATCTCATTCCTGATTTTTTAAAGGGGGGGGGATTTGAGAGAGGCATGCTCTGTGTTACAACTTTGGGAGAAAATTATTTCTGGCATTGCCTGTATGCTTGCCCACCTATTCGTTTCTCCAGGCTGTTATTAATATTTTAAAAGCACTTCCTGTCCCCTGTAAAAGGGAGGGGGAGGTGGGTGTGAGGGCAGGACATTGGAGGCGGAGGTAGCACTTTTTCGCCTTCACATATTTCTTTGGCTGGTGGCCTCCTGATTGCTCTCTGGTAGCTAGCGCTAAATAGGTTGGGGGATCCACTTTATGTGATTCCCCAACTAGCACTAAAATGGAGGATGTAGTTTGCTGGAGAGACACGGGATGTGGGCAACGACATGTGGAGCACCCAGAATATAGCATCTTCACAAGGTAAGTCTGATACTAAATTTACGGCATGCAGAATGGTCCTGAAAGTTTCTGTGGGAAAACACCATCATAATAAACAAGCGAGGAAGAGTGTGTGTAGTCAGAAAAGGGAGGAAATGAAGGGGGAAAACTTATTGGAATCAGCAGGAGTGTCAACCCTGGAAAAATACCTCCACTACATATTTCTCAGTCAGAAACAAAGTCAGAGCAGACGGATGCTGGTGTAGGAACGTATGTTAGCAAACCCATGCCCAAACCACCAACAGTTATTTTGTCACATTTGATCAAAATGTTTGTCAGTATTATGGGATGGTCTTCCAGAGCCATTTTTAGGCTCAAAGAGCCCAGAGAGAACTGTGAGTGACCCAAGGTCACCCAGCTGGCTGCCTGTGGAGGATGAGGGGGAATCAAACCTGGATCTCCAGATTATAGGCCACCACTCTGACTCTTGAGGGAATCATAATCCACAAATCTGTGTTTTGCTGACCTTTAATTTATATGAATATTACTATAAGGTAATACTATAAGGTATTTTTCCTGACAATGTGGTTTGTTTTATTTTCTTACCTGCTTTGGATCTTGCTTTGGGGCAGAGGAGAGGGGAGAAAGGTGAGCTTGTTCATTAAAACCAAACTACAGATAGAATGCCTTCCTAGGTATTTCTTTTCATTCTGTCTGATACAAATGATGACTTTGGGAAGCCCAGTTCAATGATGAGATGAAAAACAGAAGCTAAAAAAAAGGGAGCGGTTTTACCAAGAGGCCAATCCTATCAATTCTAACATGAAAGCAGTAATTGCAGGAGACAATTTGAATACAGGCTGGGATGAAACAGTGGAACTGTTAAAATGGAGAGGGAAGCCACTGAGATTTGTGACAGCAATTCAGTTATCTTGGGTTAACTTACATACATACATACATACATACATACATACATACATACATACATACATACATACATACATACATACATACATACATACATGCACTCACGCACGCATGCACACATTAGATATAGATATAGATATAGATATAGATATAGATATAGATATAGATATAGATATAGATATAGATATAGATATAGATATAGATATAGATATAGATATACATATACATATACATATACATATACATATACATATACATATACATATACATATACATATACATATAGATATTGAGAGCCAGTTTGGTGTAGTGGTTAGGAGTGTGGACTTCTAATCTGGCATGCCGGGTTCGATTCTGCGCTCCCCCACATGCAACCAGCTGGGAGACTTTGGGCTCGCCACGGCACTGATAAAACTGTTCTGACCAAGCAGTGATATCAGGGCTCTCTCAGCCTCATCCACCCCACAGGGTGTCTGTTGTGGGGAGAGGAATGGGAAGGCGACTGTAAGCCGCTTTGAGCCTCCTTCGGGTAGGGAAAAGTGGCATATAAGAACCAACTCTTCATCTCCTTCTTCTTCTATAGATATAGATATAAAATTTCAGGCCCAGTTACCTTGGCTAGGGCTCCAATGCAGTTGCGCCAATCCGGGGTATTTGTCCACCCCCCTTCTGGCTACTGGCTGCTTCTAAATCCCTCCCTCCAGCCCTGGCTTCTTTCTCCCCCCCCCCCCCCCATAACGGAGGGCTTGTCTTTAGCCTATTCCAGCCTAGCCCTGAACTTTGGCTGCTGCTGCTGCTCAATCTATTGCCAAAATTTTTGTCCTCTCTGGGATGCAGCTCCAGGCTGGGGATTAGCAGGAGATTGGGAGATGAGGACTGGGGATGGGAAGGACTTCAGTGGGGTCTCTTGCCATCCATTCTACATTCTACAGCAGCCATTCCCTCCAGTTGAGCTGGCCTCTGTTGCCCGGAGATCATACAAATGTTGGGGTGACAAAAACATGCAGAATGTCTGCACTTTGGCTTTAGCATTCACCTGTTTTCTGAACAGAAATTAAATGCACGTGAGAGAGTCACAGTCTGTGTTTCTGCTGAGACTCCAGAAATGCTTATCAGCATAGCTGAGAACAGCATAGAATTTGCTTCATGCATTCCGGGTTGCAATTCTTATAGATGGCCATTGCATTCAGAGCAAGTTACGTGACTAACATAGATTCGAATGAATCTAACTAACCAAAGAACAAAGAATCCTAGTTCTATCACAGTGTCTCATGCCGAATGAACTGACCACAAGTAACCAACTAGAAGGAGTTTTAATCATAGTCATTTACATAATAAAAGCAACACCCTCCAGGACCATCTTTACACCCCCACACTAGCTCAAGATCCAGGGGACCCCGACAAGAGACTTTGGGGGTTGAACTGGCCCTGGAAGACTTTCCTGAATCAATGGGAATTAATTAAATTTTATTTATTTTTAAAAATGTGTTAAACATTTATCAGGTGATATGACCATATATGGTCATGTTGACCTCCCCCTCCCTCCACAAATGACCAATGATGGGCCTGGAGGGGGTGGGAAGGGGAGGGGTCCTACTCAGCTATGCTTCCCAACCATATTCTGCACAATCGCATCAGTTCTGGGGTTTCTCAAAGCCTGAAGAATGTTTTGGGGGGGTTCTCAATGGTAGAAAAGTTGAGAAAGGCTGGCATAGACACTGAGTCTTCTCTCATTTCATATCAGGGCTCCAGCCTGGGATTTACCTAAAGATATACAAGCTGTTGAAGGGCTTCTGAGTTAAGGCAATGGCTGGATGTACTGAAGAGCCAAAGACCCAGGATGAATGGGAGAAAGATTTCGTATATGCATGATGGGCTGCACCCCCATATTTCCCTGAGTGCCTTGGAGGAAGGTCAGGGTAGAAATCTAATAACTCTAGGAACATCTGCCATTGGGAAGGTTGAAACATATTCTAATTCTGCCCTTTAGAAACACTCTGCTTGAGTACGGTGAGAACTGCACACAATCCATTGTAAGCAATCCATTCAAGGGTTGTAAATGTCCATCAAACATTTTTGAGAACTGGACAGGGTTGCTTGCAAAATCCTTTGTGGTTTCAAGACAAGCATCGCCAAAGTTTTTTTGACTGGAGTTCCTTGGGATTAAAGCTTTCTGCATGCTGAGCATACGCTCCATCACTGAGCCACTATCCCCCCCCCCCAATTACCAATCCTTTCTAAAATTGTACTAACCTATAAAGCTGTTTTACCCCAAACCAGGCTATGTTACCATTCAAATATGCCTGCAGGGATTAGCCAGCAGGGCGTCTCCAGGGTCTCGGGCACAGAACTGCATCTGGATCCATCTGCATATTACACACGTGAAGCTGGCTTATACTGACTCAGACTCTTGGTCCATCAAGGTCAGTATTGTCTACTCTGACTGGGAGCAGCTCTCCAGGCAGAAGTCTTTCATGTCACATACTGCCTGGTCCTTTTAACTGGAGATGCTAGAGGTCGAGCCTGGGATCTTCCATGCAGAGGCTCTTCCCCCTGAAGCACAGCCCTCCTCGATTATTATCTACCACTAATCTCTGGCCCCTCCATTGTTTGAATGGAAGACACCACTGAAGGTGCTTTGGGCGTCTGAGAAGATGCAGAGGAAATACTTCTCAGAAATCAATAATAATGCATCGGTTAAAAATGGGTAGCCATGTAGGCCCCTCTGTACTGGTAGAAAAAGAGCAAGAGTCCAGTAGGACCTTAGGAATAATAAAAATGTGTGGCAGCTTCCAGGAGTCACTGCTCACTTCTTCAGATGCAGAGTCCCTAGAATGTGAGTTCCTTGTATCTTGGAGAGAAGTGTGATTTCAGATGCCAATTGACAATAGCAATTCCATGCAGTCTTAGGAATTGTCAGTCTGCAAATAAACTATGAAGAAATTCATTAGGATGTGAATATTATCTAGATCAGGGGTAGCCAACCTGTGGTCCTCCAGATGTTCATGGACTACAATTCCCATGAGCCCCTGCCATCGTTAGCTGGTAGGGGCTCATGGGAATTGTAGTCCATGAACATCTGGAAGACCACAGGTTGACTACCCCTGATCTAGAGGCCTCTAAGCACTTGTGCAGTAAAGTTTTTCTTGGGGTCCACTAAAGAAGCATTCATGAGCAAAACACAGGATTTACCGGTTCCTCGTTTGGATTTGGAATTTCAGGCGGTATTCCTACTACTTGTTAATATCTTTCTATGAATTGCTTGTGCTTTCAAAGCATTTGATAAGGCTTTTCTTTATATTGTACCAATTCTTGATGTGCTGTCTTTACACAATGGATTTGTTCTTTTGTATAATTGACAATATCAGACAAATAACAAAGGAGGGCAAATGACAATAGCAGGCTTGGCTGGATTAGGTTTGATATGCAGAGGGTAGTAACCATGGAGAACTCAGCTTTGGAAATGAGTCAAGAAACCTAGATCTTGATTCATTCCAGGAGGATTATTATCTTGAGATGCATTATCAGTTGCAGTTCATCACTTTCCCTTTGCTGTAGGTCCTTCAAGTAAGTACTTTTGTTTACAGCCAAGCCCTATGCTATGGTTGCATCTGCTCCAACTCCCCAAACAGAGCTATCTGTCTGATACCCAGGGACAGCTTGCTATGAAACAAGCCCAAAGAAAATGACACCCTGGTGGTCCCCTACAGCTCACAACTCAAGCCACGGCAACGTATGATTTATGACCTACACTTCACGCTGGACAGTTACACTTCCCTCACACGGGCACTGTATGGGTGGGGTGACCTTTTCTTGCTTACAGACAGCTTCCTAACCTAAAATGACTTCTCACCCACAATGATAAACTACTTAACGTGGTTTATGCCAGCTCCTACATTGGACAAACAGGGCTGGCCCTAAGGCAAAGAATAAACGGATGTCATAAGTATGACATTGGAAACCACAACTTTCAAAACATCCACTGGGGGGACATTTTAACCTTCCAGGACATTCAACTGCTGACCTAAGATTTTGGAAAGCAAGATGCCACCCCAGTGGGTTAGGGTGGCACATCTCTCCTGACCTCCCTCTGCCTTGTGGTTTCCTACTCTTGCCTCAGAGATCAGCTTATGAGCAATTATATTTGCCTGGAAATATATTAACAATGCTGTCAGGTACATTAATGTTGCCCATTGGGGGATTTTGATTTTAGGATCAAACTGACATCTTTTTAGCTGTGAGAACCCCCTTATTAGTTTTCATTTTGATGGCTTTTCCTGGAACAACTCATAAATTACGTTTATTTGTTATAATCCCTCTCCTGTCAGGAGTTATAAATAACCAGGTCATATTGAAATTATGAGGAAGGCCGCTCTACGCACACAAAGCTTAAATATAACATTTTGGTGGTGCTGGAACGGAGAGTGGGGCATTTGCTAATGAGTTGCCTGCACGGTTTGCTGTGTGGCCCTTTGGAGTAAAATTGGGGGGGGGGTGAAAGCATGTTTGGGTGCATTCTTCTTGCATCGGAGCTTTGTTGCTTTAAATACTAGCAGCGCTATTGTATTTGCCTCCCTCCCCCCCATATAACATTTTTCATACGCTGTATCTCAGAGCACTTTACAAGGCAATTAATTACCTGCAGTGGAGTGACGGAATGAAGGCAGATATGACGGCCATTATATACTCAGCAACATCCCGCACTCAGTTCTCTCGGAACGTTTGCATTCATGGCATTTAATTTGTGGTGGCATTAATGGGGAGAGGGAGAGAAGGGGGAAAAGGAGAAAGGAAAGGAGAAGTCAGCTTTTGCTACCGCTATCTCTCCAGCACAGGCCTGCCCTCTTCCAGCCAGGCTGTGTATTATATAAGGCCTGCTGGCCCATGATGAGTCGCCAGCAATGAGCAGTGGATACTGAGCACAGGTCCCAGGAAACTAAGTGAAGATGTTCAGTACCACGGACAGATCCCAAGGAAGACAGACGTTGTTCCCACAGGTGGCAGGAGCTCAGCAGAGCAGCCAGTTAGTATAACAAGCATCAGTCAGTGCCCAAGCCCCACCTCTTAGCCAAAAGCAAGCAGGAATGTGATCTCATTTGGTATCGTCCAGCTCCAGTCTCCTCACCTGAGGAATGTGGGACTATATCCTCAGAGACAACAATTTTTCTTCCTTCCCCTCTCATCCTGCAAATGACAGCCTCAGACTGCCCGTGGGGCAGATCTGGTGGATTTGTGATAAGGGTGAATGGGACTTAATCCTGAGAGCAATTGCTGCACTGAGGATGCCCCAAGCCTTCCAGGATAAGTGGGGCAATGGGACGGTAAGTCCCATGGTGCCATGGGGTGGTGCTTGGCTTGGGTGGTGGCTGGGGAGGTATGCGCCTTCTCCCTCTCTTCCCTTATAGGGTCAGGGACAGAGACACACATCCCTTTCCCTCGTCCCCCGCCAGCGTGGCAACTCACCCACCCTCCCAGTTAAGTACTGGGTTGAATGCTGAGTAAGGTATTGAATTTGCATAGTGTTGTTTATTGTTTAAAAACATAATAATAAGAAGAATAAAATTATTTACAAATAACTGGTTATGTTAATAATATGACTATTAATTATATAATAATAATTTTGAAACAATGACATCTAATATGTATCTCAACTGTCTAACTCAAATGGCTGGCATTATGCTGCATTTACTAATAAATTAGAATAATAAATTAGAATTCTTTCTCATGCAAGGTTTCATGAAACCGTGGGGTTTCTTGAAGCTCTGGATAGGTTTCCCAAATGGGTGGGAACTGATTAATTTTTATATATTTTAATATTTGTTAAACATCAGGTGATATGACCACATATGGTCATGTTGGTCATGTTGACCCACCCATCCCTTTCAGAATGGCCAATGATGGGCCTTGAGGGGTGAGAAGGGGAGGGGCCCCGAGTGGGCATGTACACAGCTATGCGTCCCAACCATATTCTGGATGATTGCGCCACTTCCAGAGTTTCTTGAAGCCTGAAGAATGTTTCAGGGGTTTCTCAATGGTAATAAAAGTTGAGAAAGACTGGTCTAAGTTAACTCAGAACTAGGGAAGCAAAACCTCGGGGATCTATCCTGGTCCCTGTGTTGTTCAACATATTCATAAATTATTTGGATGAAGGAATAGAGGGGGTACTTATTAAATCTGCAGATGACACTAAACTGGGAGGGGTAGCAAACACACCAAAAGACAGAATCAGAATACAAGATGATCTTGACAGGATAGAAAACTGGGCTAAAGTGAATTTCAATAGCGATAACTGTAAAGTCCTTCCTTCCTTCCTTCCTTCCTTCCTTCCTTCCTTCCTTCCTTCCTTCCTTCCTGGGGGTCTTAGTAGACCTGACACTGAACATGAGTCAGCAGTGTGACATGGTAGCTAAAAAGGTAAATGGGATTTTGGGCTGTATTAAAAGAAGTATAGTCCAGATCACATGAGGTGATGTTACTGCTTTATTCTGCTCTCATAAGACGTCACTTGGAGTACTGTGTTCAGTTTTGGGCACCACAGCTGAAGAACAATGTATAAAAACTGAAGCATGTCTAGAGGAGGGCTAGGAAGATGGCGATGGGTTTGGAGATGAAGTCGTATGAGGAAAGGTTGAGGGAGCTTGATCTGTTTAGCCTGGAGAGAGGGTGACTAAGAGGAGATATGATAACCATCTTCAAATACTTGTAGGGCTGTCATATAGAAGATGGAGCAGAGTTGTTTTCTGTTGCCCCAGAGGGTCGGATCAGAACCAATGGGTCGAAATTAATCCAAAAGAATTTTCAGCTAAACATCCAGAAAAAGTTTCTGACAAATTGGTTCCTCCGTGGAACAGCCTTCCTCGGGAAGTAGTGGGTTCTCCTTCTTCAGATGTTTTTCAGCAGAGGCTGGATAGTCATCTGACAGAAACACTGATTTTATGAATGTGGGCAGACTGTGAGTGGGTGGGCATGAAGGGATGTGCCAGTGTTTGTCTCTTGTGGCCCTTCCTTGCATACCCAGGGAATTGCTGATCACCACTGTGGATTGATAGATGAATTTCCTCCAGGTCAGGCTGAATTCTGAAGATTTTTGGTGTGGAGGGATCACTTGGGCATGAAATTAGGGTCATTGTAGGTGAACAGGTAGTTGTGAGTTCCTGCATTGTGCAGGGGGTTGGACTAGATGATCCTGGAAGACCCTTCCAATTCTATGATTCTATAATCTATGAAGCTGATCTCTAGCCGGAAATATCACTTGGAGGGGGAAAACACAGAATGGTTGCTATGACTGACAAGGGAGAGAAGGGCCCAAACCCCACCCTTCATTCTTCATTGGGCAGAACATCCAACAGAGGGAAGGGCCATGACTATTTCCTTTTTTCTTGTCAGTCATTGCACTTTTCCTATTAAGAATGTACGAAGATGTCCTTTTTCTGTTCTTTGCATGTGTGTGTGGCGGGTCATCCAACTGTCAATGTTGATCTTCCCAAGGAGGTTTTGTTTCCTTTTTATGTCATTTAATTTTCATGCAACTGACTTATTTGCACACACTCACTCATGCACATATACATAGTTCAGCTTGCCAAAGAAGGGAGAAAATCGCACAAGGTAACAAGAGGGAAATATTTTTTAAAGGCGGAAAGGTTCAGTTGGCATAAAGGAGAAGCAAAATCCAAATGGTGGTTTTCAAACAGAGACAGTGAGGACGAGGCATTTAGAACCATTCCTCTTTCCCACACATTGGCCAACTTTGCTGTGATCTCCAGTTTGGGCCACCTGTATCTGTACCTGTACTGGCCATGATAAACTGCTGGGCACTGGGAGTTATTAGACAGCGCAGCTGTTGTTCCCTCCATCCTAGCAGACAACAATCTGGTGTGCTAACTGATAGATGCTATGGGTCTAAGTATAGCCACAGTGGAGTGCAACCTGTCCATGGTACAGGCAATGAAATCACTCCATCTGCTGACAATGACTTGCAAGGGAAATTAAGCTAAGTCATCACGGTGGTCTATATACATCAGTGGAACACAAGAAGAAACTACCTGTCTTGGTTCACAGATGAAGCAAACTGATCCAGTACGCAGCAAAGAACAGATTCCCCCCCATCCCATTTCCATAGTTACATGGATTCATTCTGCCCTGCTTCTTGCTTTTCTAATTGAATGAATTTCTAATATTCCATCTGCAATTAGATCAAGCACAGCATGTTGCGGGTTTTCAGTCCCCTCTGTTCACTTGCATCTTTCTTCCTCTCCGTGTTACTGATGAGCACATGTGCGGTGATAAAACACTGCAAAAATCAAACTTGATGGGCATGTTTCAGTACATCAAGCACGGTATAGTGGTTAGATGAGGTAGCCTTTAATCCAGAAAAACAGCACAAATTAACTGCACCACATGATGCCAGCTGGGTGACCTTGAGTCAGTCACAGTTCTGTCAGAGCTCTCTCAGCCTCACCTACCTCACCGGGTGCCTGTTGTGGGAAAAGGAAGGGTAGGCAACTGTAAGTCACTTTGAGACTCCTTCAGGTAAGTAAAAAGTGGAGTACCGAAAATCAGCTCTTCCCTTCTTTTTTTCATTTGGGTGCAGATATGGCTGCCCAGCTAAAAGAATCTTGCATAAAAACATAAAATCAGCTCTCATGACTTTCTTATGACAATCTCACTGAGATTACTTTGGGTATTGCTTTACCATGCATATGTACCCACTGGTAAGCCAGCAGAGAAAGAAGGCACAGGTGAACAGAAAGGAATAAGGGCTGTGGCTAACTGCGCATGTGCAGCATTTTATGCAATAGAAGAATGGAAGTTTCTTAACATGTTTATTCCACCTTGAAAGCAAGTCAAGGTCACTTAAGACTCCTAAATCCAGGGAGGGGAGGTTGCAAGGGGATTTTAGAAGCGTCCCAAGAAGGTTATAAGGAACATAGATACTGATTCATGCCAAAATCACAATCCTGTGCACAGTTGCTTAGGCATAAGTAGGACCCTGTCTTCTGAGACCACATGGGCATTCAGGCCACTATTGTCCACTCTGTCTATCTCTCCATGCTCTGAGGCAGAAGTCTTTCATACGGAAGAGCCTCTGCATTGCCTGCAGGAGGCCCCAGGTTCAATCCCCAACATCTCCTGTTCAATAAAAGGATCAGGTAATAGTTGATGAGAAAGACCTCTGTCTGAGAACCCAGAGAAAAGCTGCCAGTCTGACTAGACAATGCTGGACAGAGGATCTGATTCAGTATAAGGCAGCCTCATGCGTTCAGTGAAGGTGCTGAAGACTAAACCTCTGACCTCCTGCATGCAAAACTGATAGAATCATAGAAACATCCTGGGTCATCTAGTCCAACCCCCTGCAGAATGCAGGGAATTCACAAGTACCACCCACAGTGACCCCAATTCCACGCCCAGATGGTGCCCCCCCTTAAAAAAAAACCCTCAGAATCTCTGGCCAGTTTGGCCTGGAAGAAATTTGTTTCCCGGTCCCAAAGTGGAGATTGGCATTTCCCTGGGCATTTCCCTGATGTTCCCCTCTTGTACCACAGCTCCTCATTTTATAAGAAAGCAAGCGGTAGGCAACATTTACAAATTGGTTGCGAAGAGGAAGGAGGGAGCGGGTGGCCGGATTTAAAACTGGCAGCAAAGCTGGGGAAAAGCTTTCCCTAAAATAAAAGAATGCCATCGTGCTCTTTCATCAAGGAAAGAAAAATCATTTATTTTTTAAAAGGAGAAGAAGATATACCTTCCTGTTAGCGAGACGAAGGCGTAAAACCTAACTGGGTCCCCCATTGCTTTCTTTCCCTATAACTCAAGTTATATTCATCAGAGGCATATATTTAAATCATAGCTTACTTTGCTTTTGTGTCCTGAAATTTATTAGCCTACTACTTAAATGTTTTATTCATTAGGCCATGTAAATAATGCATGCATGTTTCCATGGTAATTTAACCCTTACTTGCCGGGGAAAGGACCCCCGGTTTTGCATTGCTTGCTTTCCCTTTTAATTGCAGGGAAGGGCTGCTGCTCGCTCGGTGTCAAGATGAGGTCCATCCCCCCCTCCCCCCCCCCCCCGCTTCAGTCAAATTCATTAAGAGTCAACTTTTAGCTGACAAATGTGACACAGCTGGGCACCCTCAGACGGCGGGAGATAGCAATTCTTGTGCCAGAATCCCAGAAAGAGAGTGTTTTTTAAACCTCCAAGGGAGAGATGTATGAACTATATCGTTCCTCACAAACACGCTGTTCTCATGCTCACTACCACACTCCAAGGCTTGGTCACAAATTGGTGCATTCACAAGGATGGCCTCCTGATGAATGAGCTGCAATGCCAGACGTCATGTTTACAAAGAACATGCGTGTTCGGCAATAGTGTAAATGGAAACTGGGGCCTTGTATGTAAAACTTGCCCCCGGGGCTCACTCGCCCTGGGGGCAAATCTGTCACTAGATACAACCAGGAGATCCTAAAGTCAGCTGTTCCAGCCATTCCCATCTCCCCTATCTTCTCTAACTATCCATTTCTTTAGACCCAAGAGGAGGAGAGGGAAAGCAGTGTGGTTGCTAGGCAACCTCAGAATACATTTCCCCCAACCAACTCCTAATTCAATGAGACTACAACTTCCATGATACACCAGGAGGTGTAGGAGACCATTCAACCAAACAGGGTGTATGCAGTCATTGTTTGCATATGCAAAGGAAATGTTTTTGTTTTTTCATAAATGTACTGCCAAAAAACAGTCCTGCTCTTTCAGGAATCGACATCCACAAAGAAAAAATATCTTAAAGGTCAGGGACCAAAGGATGGACATCAGTCATTTGAATTTGCTGTTGATCACAGCTGTTGATGATGCCCTGCTCTCTCCGAATGAACGTTGCTGGGCACTCATGACAGGATCTTCTCACTCACTGTCCCCCTGCTGCTCAACTTATTGCTTATTGGTTATTTAGACTCTTCACTTAGATCCTTAGATCCATCTGACATAATCTGAAGATTTATTGATTCCAGTAGATAGATGGTGAGTTTTTGATATGTCACCTGAAGCTGCCTTGGCTCTGTGGTAGAGTATCTGCTTGGCACACAGAAGGTCCCAGGGTCAATCCCCAGCATTTCCAATTAAAGGATTTGGCAGTATGGCCCATTATGCACGGAATGGAAGGTCCACATTCAGGGTGGAATGGCGGCGGCTAAAATCACCAATTATGCACGCTGCAGGCGACAACCGGGCGCAGAGTCAACGTATGCTGCCGAAAAAGCCGCGTTAGCGAGATGCGGAAGAAAGTGGAGCTTCCCGGGACCAGGGCGCAACCAGAAGTGGCTCCGGAGTAGCCGCGTGCATAATCGGATACTCTGGGTTTTGCCGCCGTTGCGCTCTGTCCCATGCGTAAGCAGTTTGCTTCACTTCTTCCTCCTCCGCGTTCTCCATGCCGCCGTTTCAGCGGCCGTGCATAATAGGCCATAGTGATGACAAAGACCTCTGTCATTGCCAGTTTGAGTTGACAGTACAGAAGTTGATAGACTGATGGTCTGTAGGAGGCAATCAACCCAAACAGGGCAACAGACGAGCAATGAGTGAGAAGACCCACCACCAACCTTAGCTCAGAAAGAACCGGGCATCATCACCAGCTGTAATCTACAGCAAGCTTAAATGACTGATGTCCATCCTTTGGTCCCTGACATTTAGGAGATTTTTGCTCTGTGGATGTCGATTCCTGATAGAGCAGGACTGTTTTTTGGCAGTGCTTTTATGGCGGCGGGGGGGGGGGGGGAGGGGGACACAGTTCTCATCACATACTGCCAAACCCCTTTAACTGGAGATGCTGGGGATTGATCCTGGGACCTTCTGCATGCCGAGGAGATGCTCTACCACAAAACCATAGGCCTTCCCACCTCTCAGACTCTCCCTTGTTGTGAGGTTAGAATGGTGGAGTGGGGAAAGATGTTGTAAGCCGATTTGAGCCCTTATTTGGGAGAAAAACCCAGTAACAACCATTCAATAAATAACATTTTGTTCCTGCTTATTAATATTTATGGTGAGTGATGGAGGGTTTTGCTCTTCTTTCTTTTTTTTATGCTATGGTTTTGTCTCACAAGCCCACTTGGGTGTCTGGCTCTGAGACAGAAAGGCAGGGTAGGGTTAAAACACCTAAATAAGTAAATTAATGAGGCCGGGGAGGGGGGGAGGCTTCCGTGCAAGCAAACACAGGCAAAGTAAAAGTCAGAGGCACAAAATCATGGACCTCAGCAGAGACAATTCATCAGCAGGGCTCGCACAGATGAGAGTTGGGGGAAATACAGCTGCAAAAGCCTACCGAGACTTGTAGATCTGTCCAACAGCGCTTCCAGTTGCTGATGAATAGTAACAGAGACTCCCTGCTCTCCCTCAGTGTCGGCTCGGACTTAATTTGCACTTGGTGTGGAAAGACAGAAACAAAGGGAAAGGTGATTTGCCAGCAGCCGACATCCTTTTGCAAAGTCGACAACAACAGGCCTGCCTTGCCGGGCCTAAAATGACAACAGCATCAGAGTTCATATCAACAGCATTGCAAACACAGGCCACAGGCCAATCACCCTCAAGGCTCTGAGGTTTGGGGAGAGTTCCATCCGTGCTCCTCATTTTCTCTTATGAGTCAGGGAACACTCTTCACAGACCTCAGCAAAGAAACAGAGTACTCCTTAGTGCTAGGGTTGCCAGCCTCCAGCATCATAGCCGATCTTCCAACTTACAGAGATAAGTTCCCTTGGAAGAAATTGCACCCCACCCTTGACTTGGGAGGGTGGGCCGCGTGGCATTGTGCCCTGCTACTCTCCACAAATTCTGCCCTCCTCAAGCTGCACCCCTCCCCCCCCAGAGCTCCAGGAACGTCTCAACTTGAAGTCAGCAGCCCTAATTGGTCCAAGGGGCTACTGGATAGATTTCACATGCAGTCAAGTGTTTCTGGAGGACAATGACAACAGGGGACAAAGGAAGTCCAGAAAACTAGAAACATTGGGATTATTGTTTTTATGGATGCCCCATACTGCTAAATCAGTATATTGAAGATGCAAATTACTGATCTGAATTTTGGAATGGTATATCCCACTTCTGAAGCAGTAACCCATTGGTGCACCTCATTGACTCATGCCTGGAGATGGTGCTCTAAGGACCCGCTACAAGCAAACCATGCATGGGAACACAAGAGGAACCCTGTTGGATCTGACCAAAGAGTCATCTAGTTCAGCATCGTCTTTCTCATAGTGGTCCAAGTAGATACTCCTGGAAGGCTCACAGGTAGGAGCACAGAAGCCAACAGCACCCCCTACTCAGAGGTATAGAGCTTTTAAATATGGAAGGTGATTTATACAACATCATCATCATCATCATTATCGTCATCGTCATTGTCATCGTTATTGTTATTTATTTATTTCCCACCACTCCTGGCAAGGCGGCTCCCATAAACAATAAAACACCCAATAAAACCCTATTAAAAACATTCATGCAAAGCACAAAATTACAAAATGGCGGTAACATCAAACGCAAGTACCAGCAGGGACAGTGAGAGGGTACCATAACTAATCACCACCACGATGTTCAAAGGTGATTATATCAACTTCTTAAGGTAGGAGACCCTCAACTGATCTTCTCTCTGCACTGGCCTCATCCATAGACCTGGTGGGAGAGCTCCGTCTTGCAGGCCCTACAGAATGCTGAAAGCTCCCACAGGGCCTGTTGCTCTTCCGGGAGCTCATTATGGATAATAGGAGTTGATAGACCTCTTCTCCTCCAGGAAATGTCCCATCTCCCTCTAAATCAGCAGCCATCATTACTTCCAATGGTGGTGAGTTCCACAAGTGCTACTGGATTTAGCTTTAAAAGCGATTGTCCAAATTCACAGACTGGAGTAGGTCCATCAGGTGGGCCTCTTTGGAGGGGCACTTTCAAAGTCGCTATGTCTCCACGAAGAAGATCTTGTTTCCCTTGTTCCTTCCCCCGGTGGGGACCCACCCAGCAGAACATCTGGAGGGAAACTTAAATGGCGATAGATTCATACTCAAGGAATCAGTATTTAGGGTCATCCACCTTCGTTTCCTTTGTCTCTGTTGTCTATCATACCTAAAAACTCTTTCCCAAAGTGGGTAACATGGTTTAGTCAGAGCATTGGACTAAAATTCGGGTCATGCAGCTTCATATCCCCTTCACTCATGCTGGGTGACCTTGGGCCAGACACGTTCTCAGCCTTGCCTACCTCTCAGGGTGCTTGTTGTGAGAAAAGAACAGAGGAGGGGAAATGCTGTTGTCAGAGGCTCCTTGAAGAAAAACAGGGCACAAATACCTGAACAGGGTAAGTCAAAAAGAGGAGAAAACTCACAAAAAATAGAGCCCATCCCCAGTCAACGGGGACAGCTGGAAAGCAAAGAATCTGTCCCTTCCCCATTTATTTGAGACACCAACTCTGGATGAAAAAATTCCGAAACAATTTGGACTGGGGGGGGGGGGAGAGAACAAGCGCTGCAAGAGAGGGTTAATAGTTTATTCTATTTTTTTTCTAAGTGATTTTATCACTGTCATTAGAACATTCATTGAACTAAGTGAGAAATCCATCAAGACGTGACAGCTATGTGCAGACTAATGGCTCTTCGACGGTAATAATTTTTAATATGATTTTTATTTCACTTAATTTCATATGTGCTCGACAAAAGGTCCTGTGTCACTAGGGAGCTGTGTGGAATTGGTAGCACACTGGTAGGGAGGTCGGTTACACCAAAGGAGTTGAAGGATACCTATTTCTCAGCAGGTAGGAAGAAATTTGTGGGAAGGGGGGGGCGGAATCTAACTTCAGAAACGCAGAGGAAAACACTCTCTTTCTTGGCAAGGAATCAAGAAGACAGCAGGAAGAATTCATTTGCTCTGCCAACACTGAGGAACCAAATTATCCCCTCAAATTTATGGCGCCTCCGTTTTGGCCTTCAAAGACTTCTGTCTCTGGGGGCAGGGCAACATGCCTTCTGATTGTACCAACAAAATGGGACAGCTCCTGTTTTCTGAGCATTCCAGCTGTTGGGGACACACTCCGTATGTGCCAAGTGCATCACTGTCCCATCCAGCTGACGGCTTTCAGATCATCATCATCCTCATTGTTAGTGCATTGAGAGAGTACAAGAAGACCAGGGTTGGATCCTGTAAGTCCATTCTGCTAGCTAAGATACTTTCCCTCCCGCTTTGCTGGACACAAGTTTTGTTTGCTGGGGGAATGGATTGATGGGAACTGGGATTCATCTCTGGATCCCTGCTCTGAGTGGCTTACAATCTAAGAATAACTCATGGGCTTCCTCAGTAGGCCACAGTCCCCCTACAATCATAAGAGGGCAGGAGGGATTCCCATCATAGACACAGTCTAAGCAGGACACTGTGCTCACAGGACACAAGGAAACCCCACAAACTATGTCTACCTGTTAGGCAGGACACAGGGTGGGGACCTTGGACCCAACCTGTGCTTTCTGGAATACGTAAATCGCACACACACTTCAAGGAAACAAAAGGAGGGAAGGGTAAATAGGAGAAGAATATTGATCACATTTATCCCAGCCTTCTTCGAATAAGCTCAGGGCAACCTCTCCCTCTACAACAACCCAAAGGTGGAGAAAAACAGTGAGGTTCACAGCTGAGTACTGATTTGAACCCAGGCCTACCCAGGCCTAGTCCTACATTGTAATCACTGGACTGCAGAGATTCATCCTGAAATGCTTGATATGAGCAGATTGGTATTGGATCTCAAACGTTTCCTAACAGGGATAATGCAAAACCTTCCAAGCATATTTGTAGAATGGGGCGGGGGGGGGGGGGGGGATACTACATCCATTTGATGTCCATGTGAAACAGCTTTATGCTAAGTCTCCCCACTGGTTCCTGCACATAGTATCGTCTGTGATTGGCAGGAACTGTCCAAGGTCTTAGCAGAGAAAGGCTCTCCCTGGCACCCTTTGGCTAGAGCATGGCTGACCAAACTGTGGCTCTCCAGATGTCCATGGACTATCCTGTGCTAGAAGCTAAAACGGAAACTTTTGGGATGCAAAGCCCTCAAGCTCTGCCCCCTCTCCCCATAGGCAAAAATATAGACAGACGTTGCCTCAGCATCAGACACAGCCTACCAGGGGTAGTAGAACTGCGACCCTCCAGATGTCCATGGACTACAATTCCCAAGAGACCCTGCCAGCGTTCGCTGGCAGGGGCTCATGGGAAATGCAGTCCATGGACATCTGGAGGGCCGCAGTTTGACTCCCCCTGGCACAGCTAATTGGTTGTAAAATGAAAATAATGCCAAACATTTTTTTTTTCTAAATCGCACCCTCCTTCCCTTGTGCAAATTATCTGGGCAAAGAAGCAGCAGGTTGCTGGAGCTGTCTGTTCACAGCTCCCTGGGAGTTATCTGTCCTAACCTAAGAAATTCTTGCCTTCGACATCCACCGGCTCTGCCCACCGCAAGGATGCTGTCAAGGGATCGGCATCTCTGGAAATCAAGCCTCCTTCAAGCTCTTGAGCTCCAAAGGAGCCCAGACATAACAAGAAATCCCTGCGCATGTCTTCCTAATGCTCCCCCAAGAGTGCATGAGAGGTCTTTTCGAAGCCTGTCAGAGAAAAACATTTCTTCTGCTCTCGCTTTTGCTATGTTCTCCCACACACACATGCGTGCACACATGCACGCAATCAGAGAAGAGCCAGTCGCTTGGCTTGTCAGGGCCGGTTCAGTTTTGCAAGGAATGCCAGGGCCGGGAGGGGGGGAGTGGGAGGATAGACTTGTAATCCATTGCTACCTTGGACGGTGAAGAGTGGCAGCTATGAGACGCCGTCGCTCAGACTGGGAAAGCCTTCTGTGTTCGAAATCTGGTGCGCTTTCTGTATTCCGGGAGCATGACTGGAGAGCGAGTGAGACTTCTGGTTCAGAAAAGGTCATGGAGAAGTAGGGTTTAGCCAACACGAGTACACCTGCCTTACCGATTGAGCTATCCCTGTTGCGTTGAAAAATCAGACCTGTACAATTTCCCAGCAAAGCAGAGCTATTATACATACACTTGGCAGCTGGAGAAATGCCAGCCTCTACCTCCCTGCTTCACCCGTAGCATTAGGATGCCTCTGATTTCTCCCTATAACAAGGTTCAGGATGAAATTCAGAAGCCTTCTAAAAGGTAGCCCTGCTTCAAAAGGGTGTGCATGACTTACCAAGATCTGAAGTGTCGTTGTTAGAGCCACTCATGCCACTCAAGCAAAAGACAAATGTGCAAAAATGAATGATGTTTCTTCTTTGCCAAGAACATGCTGGGAGATTCCATGTGCCCTAATTGTAGGGCCTCTTTTCTCTCAAGCTGTCCCACTGATGATTAATGGCCTAATCACAAATAGAACCACAGCTTTCTAAGTCCACAGACTTCAGTACAGTTGGAGGCATTCAATGGGCAACTTCCATTGGCACCCACTCGTGATTTACCTGGTTGGTGTATCATGAGATGACCATGGAGAATCGTGGGTGGGTTGTACATCATGCAAAATTGGTGTTAAAAGTAGATTATTGCCATTGTGGCTACTAATGCGACTGCAGCACTGAGGCTTGGTAACTGTTAAGGGTCAAGCAGGCCAAGAGATGAGGCTTAGGGCTGAACTGCCCCTATTGATTGGGACTCCCCATCAAGTTCCTGGACTTATGCATCTGTACACAACCAAGTCAGATCAGCTCTAGGTCTCTATAGTGTCCATGGACTAATGACAGTACTCAGCGGGTTCCCAGCAACTAGTGGCTGATTTCCTTTAAGCAGAAATAGAGCCGGGGACCTTTTGCATACAATCCAGGAATTCTGTTGCTAAGTTATCTTCCTTCCCTAAATGACAAGGGTTTCGTGTTTCAGGTTTCAAGCATTTCTGTTCTAGTTCTTCTCTGCAAAGCAAGTTGATTCATTTGAAATGTGGTAGTGGGTTCGAATTAGGCCTGATCTCTCCCAAGACACTCAATGACTAAACTGAGGCTATTGTATTTTGGTCATCTTATGAGAAGACAAAGCTCACTGGAAAAGACAACAATGCTAGGGAAAGTTAGCAGCAGTATCAGAAAGGAACAGCCAACATGAAATGGATAGGCTCAGGAAAGGAAGCCACAGGTCTCAATTTGTGAGACCAGAGCAAGGCTGCGAATGATGGGATGCTTTGGAGATCATTAATTCATAGATTCACCATCAATAGGAATGGGTACAAACAGAGGAAAAGTTATTCATTTCAAGTTGTAGTTTGTGGCATGCTGGTTCCTGAGCCATGAACTATTGTGAACTTGTTGGCACCAAACAAACCAGTTCAGTCTGTGAAATTTGAGACACAGTAGAATGCCCATCCAGCATAGAGGCACCAAACTTGCAGGGGTTCTCTGGCTGACTCTCCTCTACCTGCCCTCCATATTATGTGCAGATTGGACTTAATGGGTCTGAGTTTTGGCCTCTCAAAGAAGATGCCACCAGGAAACTGCTTTTGGGAGAAATGTTAGGCATGGGTTCAAAAGTGTATAGAATGGGCCACCTACAAACTAGGCACACCAAATTCGCAGGGAACCTCACCCTGCCCCACCCCATTGCTTTGAAGTTTGGTAAATATTTAGATTGAGCAGAGCCAGTTTGTCTGGAAATGTATCCATTCATGAACCACCATGAGCCACTTGAAAGTTCGGGGGAAATTCGTGCTGGTTGACCTGCCACGAACTTCAGTTTGCGAAGCGTGAACTGGCAAAAATGTATCATGAACGTTAGCCCATGAGTGGTTTGTGCCCATCCCTAGCCATAAGTCAGAAGTGACTTGATGGCACTGAACACACATACACACTTCTCCATGTGAGAGTGTGAGCTGTAGAGTTTCAGCCAAACATATGAAGTAGTTCTTTAAAAAAAATAATTAAACGTTTCAATTTTAACAAGGAAAATCGAGATTAAAGTTATATATATTCTAGGTGAGAGGTTAAATGCTGAGGTGAGATGACAATCTAGCATGACAAATTGGGCATCACTTATTGTACAGGATCGTGTGATGTTGACCTTCGAACAAACCTCAAGCTGGGATGAACAGATCAGTCTTTCTGGGTTACATTTTGGTCTGTTTCATTTCACTGGTTTCTGTTGCCTCTTATTCATTAGCGTGGGGTGTGGGGTTGACACTACTTTATGCTCTACACTATGCCTAAGCAGTTGATGCCACAACCACTGCATTCAAGGAGAGGCTGCCACAAGTGAACAATGTCCAAATGAAGACTTGGGGCTTGATTCACACAAGGAAGTAACAAAACTGAAATGGGGATTAAAAAAAATTTTTTTTTTAGTCAAACTAGTGAAGGTGAGGGTGGTACGGTGACAACCTTGTCAGTCCAGGCATGGAGAGACCTAAATTCAAATCTTAAATCTGCCAGGAAGACCTCTGGATGAAATAGAAAAGGGGAAACCACGTACGCCAATTTTCAAGGAAGGAGCAACAAGCAGACAAAGTGATCACCAGAAGGGATGAGTGTGCAACAGCACACCCTACTACAAGGCAGCTCAGAACAAGCAGGGGGGGACGTAATTTCCACACTGGTCTGGGTGGCTCAGCTCATTCATCGGGGTGGGGGAACCTTCTTACCACAAAACTCTGGATCTTTCCCCTCCCCCAGCTTCACCCGCATCTTGCTTGAAGGAGTCCTCAAGGAGTGAAGAAATCTTCCTGATCACTGGGAGCCAAAGCGGGGCGAGTCAGGGGGCTCTGGATTTTACACAAGATGACACTAGTTTCAAGTAAGCGATATTCCCCCCCTCGCTTAATGCAATCGAGAGAGCCAGAGGTGCTGGGGAAGGAAATGGTAATTCTATTGCGACTGAACTTGAAGATCGCTGTCAAATATGAGTGTGAATGTGGCAGTTACTTTAGGTCTGTTTGTAATCTTTTGAGGCGTTTTGTCAAGAAGGCCCCTGTGATATTAGTAAGAGTGCAGGGAGGCACGCCAGTGGTGTCATGCACAATTAATGTCCCCAGGTAGCAACTCCATTAGTCTTATGAAGTGAGCTCACAAATGCGAATACTAATGGGGATTTGCCTGTAGGGTACATGCGCCGTGCTTACAGCGACTTGACGGCTGGCCCTTGAAGCTCGGCACCAAATTTACCAAGCGAGGAATCGCTTCGGGTTGTTTTTCTTCTGCGGCGGCAATGCTGCAAAGGAAGCTGCCCGACGTTTCACAGCCTTCCCCAGACCTTTCTGATCCAGTGGAGAAAAGCGTCTGCCCGCAAAACCTCAACGTTCTGCTCTGATATGGGGCTCAGCTAAAATGGTGGGGTGGGGAGCAATTTTTGCCTATGTTGAAGGACAGCCTCAATTGGCAGATAGGCGGGACAGACTATGAAGATATGTCCAGGCAAGATTCTCAGTGGCTGGGACCATTCAGGAGTTCAAGCAGAAGCAGAGATATGCAGTTCTCTTCAAGACACTTTGAACCACAAGAAAAAGCAGGATATAAATGCTTTAGTTTTTGTTAAGTGTCATCTCTTTCATAATTATGGGAATTTGGCTCAATCTGAATATACATCAACTCCTAAAGAACAAGAGGCCTGTGCATCACTCATGTCCTGAAAGATTTGCATGGTCTACCCATCTGCTTCCAGGCCCAAATCAAAGTGCTGGTTCTGGCCTAAAGTACTTGGGAGCAGATACCTGAAAGACTGTCTCCCCCTCCCCTTACTATCCAGTTTATGAGTTAAGACCTGCCTCTCAAGACCTACTTTCTGCGACTCTGCCTTCAGAGTTAAGCAGCTGGTGACTACAGACAGGGCATTTTCAGTGGTGGCACCTTGTCTATGGAACAGCTCTGAGCCTCACCTGGCTCCTACTATAGAGAGCCAGTTTGGTGTAGTGGTTAGGAGTGCGGACTTCTAATCTGGCATCCTGGGTTTGATTCTGCACTCCCCCACATGCAACCAGCTGGGTGACTTTGGGCTCGCCACGGCACTGATAAAACTGTTCTGACCGGGCAGTGATATCAGGGCTCTATCAGCCTCACCCACCCCACAGGGTGTCTGTTGTGGGGAGAGGAAAGGGAAGGTGACTGTAAGCCGCTTTGAGCCTCCTTTGGGTAGGGAAAAGCGGCATATAAGAACCAACTCTTCTTCTTCTTCTTCTTCTTCTTCTTCTTCTTCTTCTTCTTTTGGCATTGGGCCAAAGCATATCTTTTTAATCCATGCTGTTCATTATCTTTTTCAGCTTCTTATTGGTCTGTTTCTGGTCTGTTCTATGGATAGTTTCTTGTTGTCCGTGGGCTTATTTTAATGTTTTATAGTTTATATATTGATGATACATTTTAATTGTCAGCTGCCTTGAGCAAGACTCTGATGAGGTGGCACAGAAATCACCTAAATAAATTTGATGCAAGAATATGCCCAGGCCATAGTGATTCAGAAAAAAGCATATAATATGGTACAGTGCCCAGAAACTAGCCCACCAATTTTCATTTCATTTTTAACTGGCATATTTCTAGTCCTCATGGTTCTGTAGATATGCTTAGAAATATGTGAGCAATCCCTGCTGAAATCACAGAAGCTAGAGAGGTGTATTTGCAGGATAGGTTTTCCAAATTAGTTCACAATTTGGAACAGTTATGGTCAGACATCCCCGTGATCGACCCCAAACCCATGTAGTTCTTCAAGCACCACTGGTGAATGTTGATCACTGCAAATGCATGCATGGCACATGTGGAAAGAGGAAGAATTGATTCTTATATGCCGCTTTTCTCCACCAGAAGGAGTCTCAAAGCAGTTTACAATCACCTTCCCTTTCCTCTCCCCACAACAGATACCCTGTGAGGTGGGTGAGGCTGAGAGAGCCCAGATATCACTGCTCGGTCAGAACAGCTTTATCAGTGCTGTGGCGTGCCCAAGGTCACCCAGCTGGCTGTGTGAGGGGGAGCAGGGAATCAAACCCGATTAGAAGTCCACACTCCTAACCATTACCCCAAACTGGCACTCCTAACCCCTACACAAAGAGCATCACAAGCTGCAGTGGTGGCTGCCAGTCCCCCCCCCCCAATCATTTTTTTATTTTAGAAATAAAGGAAATAGACAAATAGAAAGAAAATTATACATATCAAATTAGGAATTGTTATACATTATGTTGTATGTTAAAAGGATATATATGTTAAAAGGATAGATTAATCAGCAACATCTCCTAAATCTAAATCTTAAAACAATAATTAATATTCAACCAAAGGTTTACCGCTATGTTTGCCACCATATTCATACTTTCAATATTACAACTTTTTCCACTGAACATCTTATTACCTCTACATATCCACCTTAGCATATTATCATTTGAATTATAATCAAAATATTATTCCACCATAATTCAAAATAATAATTCATATGTGGCATGTTAAGAAGAAAACAGTAAGATAAATTCTTATTATTCAGTTTATAATTATTTATGAACTTAGATATTATTTTTAATTGTTTCTCATAAATTTAACTTCTGCTTTCATAATAAACTCTTCATCTTTTCTCAGTTTTTGCAATTGATCTATTTCAGGCTTTCTCAACCAAGGTTTCATGAAACCCTGGGGTTTTGCAATGGCCCCAGAAGGGTTTTGCCGATTAGGTGGGAGTTAATTAACTTTTAAATATTGTTTAAATTTCTAAAACAATATTGGGTGATAAGGGTCCTTCATCTCAGCTGATTGGTGGCCATGCGGAAAGAGGTGATGTGGCTAAACTGGCATCCATTGAGGGCTTGGGGGGCAGTGGCCCCTGTAGCATCGACTCATGGCACAGTATGGGCCACCCAACCTGGTGCGCTCCCAGACCGTTTTAATATCCCCATCCATCCCTGCCTGCTGTTCAGTCACCAACTACTGCAGCACACCAACTCTATTAGCCTGGTTTGTTTGCAAGGCAAATGATGCAAAAATGCTAGGGACCTGTGTGTGGAATATGAAGGTCCCAAGGAATGTTTTACGTTTCATTTTAAAATGGTCAAACAGTATGGCACAGGATCAGGCGAGGTGCGCGGCACGTTCTCTGGGTCTTTGTGGCCCTGCCAACGTCCTCTTGTGTCGTCCTGCAGCGGAGACCAAGAGCAAGAGCTGTGGATGTTCACAAGAACATAACCACCTCCGCCTGAGATTCATCAGCAGAGACCATAAACCAAAATGACTCCAGCGGAACCCAGAGGAACGGAACTGTTTGGGGGAGAAATATGGCTATGGGTAAAATTACATGTTCTCAAAGCCCCAAGGCTGAAAGAAATAAAAAGCATTTTAAATGGAGTGTAGGATTCATATTCCTCAGTCACTAACCAATAAATAAATCTTTAGCACACACACACACACCCTCTTCCGTAAACACTGGTAACATTTTGCTTTCCATTGTCTCTGAGTTGCATATTCCACTCACAGAGAATCAGGGCTTTGTTTTACTATAATAAAAGGTCTTGTTCTTTGGAACGCCTCCCCCCCCCCCTTCCTCCCCAGCTTGCTAGGATTCATGTCAGTACCAAAACACTGCTGAAGTTACTTCTCAGTCACTCATTTTCTTTTTTGTCTATCTCAAAACATCCCACACCCATCAAGAATGGTTTTGTACAAGATACATCACTTCTTTTTTTTTTTGGGGGGGGGGATTCCGCTCCACCAACACTGTTATTTTTAAAATACTCTTCATTTTCAATTTTTATATTAAGCAGGAAAGATCCGAGATTGCACAACACTGCAAGCTATGAAGTCTGGCTCTGTAGAAAGCTAGCTTGCCAGGGAGAAAGCTCAGCTATTATACATCTCCTTGACAGGCTAGCTTTCTGCGTGCAGGAATTGGGGTGTTTTTTTCCCCCTTGAAATAACATTACTTGCAACTTTTAAATTCAAGGAAATAGAATGTGTTGAATAAATAAATATATAACCAATCATAATAGTTTGTATTACCAAACAAAGGCAATGAATGAAGCAGCATTATCAGACAACCTTAGATTTCATAGCAACCTTACAAGGCGTAGTCATGGATGCCATTAAAGCAGATTTTTTCAACAAGGGTTTTGTGAAATCCTGGAAGTTAATTCATTAGATAGATAGATAGATAGATAGATAGATAGATAGATAGATAGATAGATAGATAGATAGATAGATAGAGAGAGAGAGAGAGAGAGAGAGAGAGAGAGAGAGAGAGAGAGAGAGAGAGAGAGAGAGATTAGTTAAAATTTACTGGGTGATATGACAATATATGGTCATGTCAACCTCTCTCCTCCTCCCAAAATGGCCGATGATGGCCCTGGAGTAGTTGGGAAGGGAAAGGGGGTGGAGGGGATGGCACAGCGTTGGCCTGCTCCAGTCCTGTTTCTGGCAGGAGGGTGAGGGTGATGGAGTAGCATAGGCCTGTCTCAGCCCTGTTTCTGCAGGATCCCTTTGGTGAAGAAGAGCAAACGGGTAGCCCAGAGTGCAGATAGGGTTCTGTTCCCAAATCATCTGAAAGTATTTCTGTGCTGTCACTTCCTGTGTGGTGGGAGTGGCCTGGTGATGTCACATCTGGTAGGGGTGCCTGGATGATGTCACTTCCGGTGTCTCTCAAAGCCTGAAGAATATTTCAGGGGTTTCTCAATGGTAAAAAGGCTGAGAAAGGCTGCATTACAGAGAGCGCCTCACCACAGAGTAACCACAATTTAGGTGGAGATATCTACACAAAAGTCAACTAATGGGAAAACCAGTCAGGAAAGACAAGGGGATGGGATCCTTTGAATGGACAGAACCAACCACATCCAATCACAGTTCAGTAATCTTCCAGCTTCATTCTCCTTCTGAATAGGGGAAGTAATCACGGCCTGCATCCGAGGGGGGTTAACAAGACGATGATTGCAGAGTCCCCAAATGCTGGGCCAATCACTGGAAGAGCAGTCAGGATTTTCAGACCTCAAGAATTCCATGCCCCTTTCAGGATGTCTCTGGCAAAAGCGATTTTGCAACCCCTGCTAATTGAAGTCTTAAAACTGCAGCGCGGAAGAATTTGCCTTTAGCTAGCGGCGTTGATTTATGGGTGAGCAAATAATGAACTTGGCAAACAGTAAATAATAAAGAGGAAAATCTCACTGTTTTAATTAGCCAAAAATAAATGACCCAGTATGGCAGGGATGAATCTGGGGGAACTTGTCTTCCATGTTTTCAGGGTGCTGAGCAGCTCGACTAATTGCAAAGCAGGCCACAAATATGGAAGCCTGTAGAGAATGACAGAATTCTGGTAGCCATGACTGGAGAAGGAGGCCTCCCTGGAAACTTCCCCCGATGCAGATCTTTGCTGGCCAGAGCTACATGGCAGGCCTGAGTGGGTTCTAAGAAGCCACATTTCTCACATTTCTAGGAGCCCCCACAGGGCTGCTAAGCCCCCACTGTTGGAATAAGCAAAATCTGTAGTGAACATGAATCAACAGCATATATAAAGAATTTCCTACAGGGGGCATCAGAGAGGAGATGCATAGTGAGCATGTTTAGAACAGGAACTTCCTTGTGTTTCTCAATTAATCTCCTCCTGTGTCCTCATTGGTTCAATTGGAGAATTCCTGCTCCTTGGAGTACACTTCCTCCCTATTTGCTTTCAAGTGCGGGACAACCACAGTTATTCAGTTAGACAGTTACGGCTATCTCTCTCTCCTCTCAGTTGTTTCTCTTCTGAATAATTTACACTTTAAGCAGCCAGTGCTCTGCTTCTTTGCATATTTAAACTCTGCAGACCAAAAAGGCACACACACACACACAAAAAGGGTGCACAACATAATGTCACTTACAGGTTGGGAAACTTCTAGAGAATTAGGAATACAGCCCAGGCAGGGCAGAGTTGGGGGGCTGGGAGGAGAGAGCTCAAGCAAGGATATGGTACAAAAGAGTCCACCCTCCAAAGCTGCCATTCCCTTTAGGGGAATTGATTCAGGAGTGCCATGGGCCTGCCTGCCTGCCAATACATCCTTGAAAAAGGAAGAGATGGAGACAGCTAGTCCCACCCCTCAGATGCTGCAGGAGGGCCCACCAGACAAGATGGAGACTCCCACTGGCACAGATGGTAAGTCTCAACCTGCAGTCCACATGCCATGCCCTCAGTCCTTCAGCCCAGGAGCAGAAGCAGAAACAGAGGCTCTTGGAACAATGGAGATGGTGGGCCTAGACGGAGGTGCAGGAGCAGTGCCCTAGTGCATGGTTGGCAGCTCAGCATTAGGCAACCTCAGCCTGTGAGTGGGAGTCATTGCAGGATCAGGGCTAAGAGTCCTGAAGGCTGCTCAGCATGTCTGACCCTGGATGACTCAGCAGACTGAGGTCCGGTTGCCAGCTCTGGTCTGGGAAATACCTGGAGGCTTTAAGGGTGAAGCCAGGAATGGGCAGGTTTGGGGGCAGGGGGGGACCTCTGTGGAGTATATTGCTACAGAGTCCATCCTCCAAAGCAGCCATTTGCTTCAGGGGAACTGATCCCTTTAATTCCAGGGGCTCCCCGGGTCCCACTGGCATCCCTAGGATGAGGAATTACACCTGGCCTTGAATGACTCCTGGTGAAAGCAGCCAGAAAAGTGAGAGACGGCATGGAAGCAACTTGTTCATAACCTCTGTGCCATCTTTGGATTCACACTTCTGGTTTGACGCTTGGCCTTTTCCCTAGCTGTGCTTTGACCTGGCACTGTTTTGGGACTACACCTATTGCCTGCCTGTAACAGACAATCAGTTGTAATTCTGGGACCATTCCAGGTCCCCACCTGGAGGCTGCCAACCCTACCCCTCCATACTGCCCACCACCAGCATTTGCAAAGTGACCAACCCCCTAGCTGGGGCCTGGGGTTCTCCTGGGATGGAACCCCCAGACAACAGAGATCAGTCCCACTGATTGGGGGGGGGAAGCGGAATGGCCGCTTTGAGGACAAACTCTATGGCACCACATCCCTGCTGATTTCTGCCTCTCTGCCCTTCTCAGGGACTCCTCATCCCATAGCTCCTGAAATTTCCCAAGAGCACCTTAGCAAAGAAAGCAGAGGGCAGGGGCTTTATGGCAGCCACAGGAGTGTTCTCACAGTATACATGAAGGCTGCAGGTCGGAACAGGACCACGTTCCCCCAGCCCCTGGCGTTCAGAGTGGGGAGCCCCAGAACATAGAGATGCCATTTTGCCAGATCTTGGGGCCGTCCCCATTTCCCACAGCAGCAAGTTATACAAGTTACTGGCACACTGAATGAAAAAGTACTTAATTTTTTTTTTGTCTAGCCTGAATCTGCTGCCCATCAGTTTCATGGGAGGAGTGTTTCTCGAAGAGCAAAAAGTCCTCTCCGCACCAGGCGTGATTTATAGCCCCTGATCCAGTTCACTTCCTCATCATTCAATCAGAGCTAAAAAGCCCCAAACTCTTCAACTTTCCTTTACAGGTAAAGGAAATATCCATTCTGAGACAGGGGAACGAGAACTGTACCCAGTCTCTGGGATTAAGAGTTAATTGTGTCTCCAAGTTTAAGATCATGAAAGAAATTCATCTCCTGGAAAATTGGGGCTCGTTCTAAATCTCCGGGAAACAGCTCTTTGTGCCGTCATGACAGACTGGAATGAAGCCAGGAAATATCCCCCCAAATTTTGTGTGTGTGTGTGTGTGTGCTGGGTGGAGAATAGGATCATAACTACAAAGTTATGGAGCATCACAATGCTGCAGCTCATGTGGAAAATCCATGGGATTTGCCAAGAATCCAGCCTAGTCTTTAACTATTACATTAAGCATCTGTCGCGGCTGCCACTTATGGATCAGATAGCATTTTACTCCTGAGATGTTTGATTTTATTACCTTCTAGGGAGAGAGCCAAACAAGTGTTCTTATTGATTTTCACATTAAATATATTAGTAATAAAACAACATCTCTGTAAACCGATTGGAAAATCAATATTAATTGGTACCAAAATATCACAAGGAGTTGAATTACAATTAAACCTTCCGAGGTCTGCTGATAACCCGAGAGGCGTGGCTTGTTAAGCGCCGTTTCTGAGAATGGGGGGGGGGATATCAAGAACCTCCTCCAGGAGACAAAGCCAAAAAGATCAAGGGGAAAAGCCCAAATGTACTCGTAACAGGAATGTTGGCATGAAGGCAACCTTTGTGGCGCCATATCCAAGACAAAACTTGCCCAGGGACCATATAGATTCGACTGGGCTAAAAAATCACCTGCTCTTTAGAGATCTTGTCATTGGATCTTAGCTCTATGGCCTGTTGCTCCCATTGCTGTTTCGTACTGTAAGCTCCTTGGGGCAGAAACCTAATGATAATAGTACTTAGGAGTTACATGGTGTTTTCAGTTGTCAAAGGGCTTCACATGCATATCTATAAATACCTTTGAAGGGGATTCGATAGATACAGAGAGGATTGGCCTATCATTGGCCACTAGCCTTGCTGAGGGGAACTTCCATATTCAGAGGTACTAAACCTCTGAATCCCAGAGCCAGGAGGCAACATCAGGAGAAAGAAAGGCTTCTTCCCTTCCTTCTCCAAGTACTTTCTCTCACCTCCCTCCACTCACTGCCAACCCTAGCTGAGATGCTTCCAAACCCCTCCTCATCCAAATTCCTCTCCAGATTCCAGAGGTCTAAATTACGTGGTCTTGTTTCCAAAGAAGGACCAATGTGTGAGCAATTCTCCAGTGTTTGGGGATTTTATACATGGACTGCTGGCTTTACGTTCCTGTGCAATGTACTTGCTCTGCACATGTGCACTGTAAACAAATGGTGACAAGGGATGCTGGAAATCTCATGGAGGGAAGACTCCACAGGTGAGCAGGCTGTGGACATTTATGGCAACTATCCACAGGCCAGGTCTCAGATCTCCCTGCCTCAGATTGGTGATCAGCTGCTTATCAGCTGGTAGGGAGAGACAAAAAGTCCTCCTAAGAGAGGGCATAGCCTGGTCCACCAGTCAGAAAGTAGCAAGAACAAAGCAGGCACTCTAGGTCAAACCAGGAGACCTCCTGGAATGATAGCTCAGCTCCAGACTGCAGAGATCAGTTCCCCTGGAGAAAATGGACGCTTTGGAAAGTGGCCTCTAAGGTGGCTTCCACATGGCTCCATCCCCAAACCTCTAGGCATTTCCTAACCTGGACCTGGCAGCCCTACCCTCCCATCCCCCATGGGTGGCCATTGGTGGGGAGCAGCTGGCTTCCCATGCCTCCCTCCCCTGACTGAGGACCAGGACATGCAGGTGAGCCTAGCCACAGGGACACATGTGGAGAGCTGGCCATTGTGAAGGATGGGCCAAGGGACACAGTTGGACCCCTTGTGGGTAGTGAGCTTGCTGCTCACAACTGGCAGGAAGGGTGTGGACTGAGCCAGGGCACGTTTGAGCATTCCCTAATGGTGATGGGATTTGTTTGGGTGTGTGTTGCTTTAAAAATGCATGGGACACAAATGCACAGCAATAAAGTTCTGCACTGAAAGACTTTGGAAGCAACTGCACATACAATCCTACCACCACTGTGTGGTTTTGCCGTCTTTTCTAAACAACATGAGTGCGTGCATCAGTAATGTTGACAGGGGGAAGAATACAAATGGCTTGAAGGAAGGGACATCTACTGCAAACAACCTGTAATCCGATTCCAGAAATCATTTTAGAAATTTTGCTACTCACACTGAAATTAAAGAGGACTTCACTGGTGTCCAGAGAAACAATTCTGGAGCCAGAAAGGAATGAAGGAAATTCTTAATGAAAGACTTAATTTAGAGTGCCCAGAACAGAGAGCAGTTGAATATCTGCTCAAAAACTACTATTCTTTGGACATCCAAAGACTAAGCCAGGGGTAGTCAAACTGCGACCCTCCAGATGTCCATGGACTACAATTTCCAGGAGCCCCCTGCCAGCACTGGGAACTGTAGTCCATGGACATCTGGAGGGCTGCAGTTTGACTACCCCTGGACTAAGCTGTAGGTCTGATTGTCTCAATTCCTGTTATAAATTTCTAAGTGCAGAAACTGGTCTTGTTGTCACTGCTCCATGAAGCAATGGAGGGGACTGTGTCAATCTAAGTGGAAATAAATAAACGCAAATGCAAGTTAATAAATAAGTAACATAAGGGCTAAATAAGCAATAAGACCTATTGCTCCTATGCTCCCCGATAAACAAAACTCTTTGTAATCCGAGAATCAGCATGCAGAGGGGTGGGGGGAGGGGAGTCAATTTAGTCTTCTCCCCAGTAAGCTATTTTATTTGGTTCGCTCTTGCTTGGGGCCAAACTACAAGCGTGGTGCCATCCTAAACAGAGCTATGCTCTTCGAAGCTCACTGAAGTAAATGATCGTGGAAGGGTATAACTGTTTAGGACTGCACCGATGATGCTGAAAATCTGGGAACAGAATTCCAGATGTGTTATTTGGACCATAAATCAGCCATGGGGGGCAATCGGGATCAGAGCCAGAAATCAGAAAGGGGAGCCTGCACAAAATTTCCCTGGTGGGGAAACGCAACACCCGCCCCCTAAACAGCTTTAAACCCTGATAGGGGAAAGAATATGGATATCTTTTATCCTGGCCTCCCTGCAGGTACTTTTGCAGTCCAAATAACTCACCTGTAATGTCAAGATCCTGTCCATTAGAAAAGACTGAAGTGAAAAGGTAGGTAGGTAGGTAGGTAGGTAGGTAGGTAGGTAGGTAGGTAGAAAGTGAAGGTAGGAATTGAAAAGGTAGCTTGTTGCCAACCACACCGGTGTGAGGTCTCCTTGCTTGAGCGTGTCCTAGTTGGATTGACCAGATTCTGTATGAGGCTTCTCACCTGAGTCTGCAGAAGAAGAATTAAAATCTTTGTGGGAAAGGCACAAGTCAACAGGGACAAGCTCTGTTTTGCTTGACTTGAGATCTTCTGCTCTCTGATTTACCACCAATGTCCACCTGGCTCCACTTCTGAGGCACTAGCATATGCTGGTCTCTGCCAACATTAGACTTGACCATGGGCCACCCTTTCATGCTCAGGAACCACCCTGTGAATTTTCAGAGTCTGACTCTTTAGGACTGCCAACTCCAAGTTGGGAAATGCGTGGAGATTTCAGGGTGGGGAGAGAGGGAGGGGCCTCACTGGGGTCCACCTTCACAAGGAGCCATTTTCTCCTGGGAAACTGATCTCTGTAGACCAGTTGGAATTAGAGCCTCACCTGGAGGCTGGCAAACCTTTCTGGGTAGTTCGAAGGCAGTGGAAATTTCTACCCAAGCTGGCCGTACAAATGTCACGATTTCTCTTGAGCTTTCTGTGCCTCGCCTAAGCAGATTCATGGGGCAGGCCCTGTTTGTTCACTGCCCAAACTAACTCCCTTACGGTCCAAACCAACTCTTCACTACCCTGCTGCAGCCTGGAAACCATTTGCAGAAATCCATCGGCAAATTGCCTTGAATAATTGATAGAATTGGGAGAAGGCAACAGCAAAAGCCATCACAAGCTGTTCCCATGAAGAAAAAGCACGGTGGGCGAGACAAACACATAAATGAGTGGGAATTATTTATCTCCCCCCCCTCCTCACTGCCCCGTTGAGGAATTTCAGTCAAGCTCCTCCCTTTCTGTTTCCCCTCCTGTTTGTCTCCTACCAAACAGACTCCCCTTTTCACTTCTTAGGAGCGACTCTGCCTTGAATTTTTTTTTCCAAATGTTTAATTCAGTGACATTATATTTTATTTACTTTTTTTGCTCCAGGGCTTGCTGAAAAGTGTCATTAATGATTTGCGGCTTTGATAAATAATTACAAGGGGCCATTGTACTTGAAAGCATATTCGGAGAGAAGTGCATTCATAAATAAAATGTATTTTTTTTACAAAAAAAAATTATTCTCTCTCTGACTTTTAAAACGGTGACAACTCCTGTCTTGGGGAGGGAGGGAGGGAGAGAGAGAGTCAGGCTGTGGCTAAGAACTAGAACAAAACAAAGCTTTATTTGGGACTCTTTAGTTCAATCTGTAAGGGATTTATTGGAGGCCCTTAGCTCTCGAGGTCTAGGATATCTAGCATGCTTACCCAGTTTATAAAGTCATAGACTTCTAAATTACACACGCTCCCTGTCTATGGAGGCCTGGATCACAAAGATCACCTCCTGGGTTTTCTACCATCTCCATCTGGCGCCATAACTATAAGCATCTATCCTAGCCACCATGATCAATGCAAGGGTCACCTCTAGACTAGGCTTCCGTCATTTGCTCTACACAGGGCAACCCTGGAAGCTGACCCAGAAACTCCAACCGGGCCAGAATGCAGCAGCACAAGTCCTTACTGGCAGGGGTAATCAACCTGTGGTCCTCCAGATGTTCATGGACTACAATTCCCATGAGCCCTTGCCAGCAAACAGACATGGACATCTGGAGGACAACAGGTTGACTACCCCTGCTTACCGGGACTCAATGAAGAGCCCATATTACACCAGTGCTCTCCCAGCTGCACCAGCTCCAGATTGGAGACCAGATCAAGTTCAAGGTTTTGGTATTCACCTTTAAAGCCCTGAACAGTCTTTGGCCATGCATTTATAAGACCACCTCCTTCATTATAAGCCCCTCCCCAAAGAACATTAAGATCTAGTGAACAGCAGTTGCTCAGGATCCCCAGCCCAAAAGGAGTAAAACTGGCCTCAACCAGGGCTGGTGCCTTTTCTGTCCTGGCCTGACCTGATAGAACGTTCTCCCTGGAGAACTCAGGGCCCTCCAGGACTTCCAACAATTCTGGGGGTCCTGCAGAACAAAGCTATTCCACCAGGAATTCCACCAGCTATTCCACCAGGAAAAATAACACCAGGAAATCAACACTGAGAAATGCTGGCCTCCCTGCTCACAAAACAGCCATGGGTTATAACGATATAATGATATGACATGATGACACTGCTGTGCAAGACTGCTTAAAAAAAAAAAAAACTTAGAAATTGTGTTGTGACATAATCACCCCTTTTAAAAAAAATGTTGGGCAAGGGGAAAACCCCGAATGCATGCACTTCAGCATTGGGCAGCCCCAGATTAGACCGTGTTAGACCCCACTTGAAAAGATGAAATCCAGTTTCCTGGAGATTCCTTTACTGCTGGGCAAGTGAGGGAGCAACTTGGGACTGCGTCTCAAGGAAGCAAATTTCAGTGTGGAAACGGACAAAAATATCAACCCTTTAAAAATGCAAATCCAAACTACATTGCTCATGTGGAAACAGTCTTAGAACATCTTTCCAAACTCTGGCACCCTCGTACTTTCAGAGTGCAGGCACCCAGGGTTGAACCTGCAACCTTCTGCACACCAAACAGGTCCTCTGCCACTCAGCCACAACCCCTCCTGAGTTTCATGGCCCACTTAACTGCCTCACTATGAGGCAGCCTGAAAAGTTCTTTCCAGGGTCTATGGAAGCAGTGCCCCGTGTGCTTCTGTTATTACTGATACATATTATTTTATTTATCGCTTATGAAAGCCGGAGTCCGAAGGGAGAGGCGGCAGCTCACTTAGCATCTGCTGGCCTTATTGACAGCCACATCTGCCCCCCCCCACCCTCGCTCTCTGTAGGATCTCTACGATAAGAGGATCCAGAAGGCAAAGCAGGTGAAAAGTTTACTAAAATTGTCCTTCAAGGACCGATGGGAAACGCCAATCGCTGCCTTTCGCTTTATTTCCTTGTTGTAAATAATGCAGAAAATGAGTAGTTTTTAAAGAGTGTCCGGTGGGATTTGGAAGCCTTGTTTTAATTATATGAAAACAGCATGGGTGCTTAGGCAGATGTTTGTGCTAATTGTTTTGAAAGCAGACCCTCTTGGCTTGGAGAGGATCATTTATTTTGACTGGGGCTCTCCGTTTCCTCCCTCCCTCTTCAATTTGCTTCCTAATGCATGTGGGGTCATTTGCTTGGGATATTGACAAGCAGTTCTCCGCTACCCCTACCACCCTGTTTCCACTAAGGGCACATCAGCAGCATGGGCAGAGTGGTTTCTCTTTAGTTCTCTTTAGTTCAAGTGTATTATTATTATTATCATCACCAACAAAAGGCACACTGTGATGACGGCCTGATGTATGCGAAGCACACACCACATACATCCTTGCTCGGAGAAAGGCGCTTTTAAGACGTGTAAACCACCCGTGTTTCTTTTCGTATCCGTGCTTTTCTAACACTGACTTTGAATCTGGAGAATGCACGCATTTTGCTTCTTCGTCTCCATACATTTCTTTTGCGGGTGGCCTGCTGGTTGCTCTCCTGTAGCTCGTGCATTTTAGGTGGGGTAATCCACTTTATGCGATTCCCCAACTAGTGCTTTAAAATGGTGGATGTGGCGAGCAGTTTGCTGGCCAGACACGAGAGGTTGGCGATGTCATGCAGAGCATCTGGAAACCAGGAAGTCTTTGAACTGACACCCTGGCCAATCAGGGAAGACTGCTTTGCTATGAGGTACAGAGAAAGAAGTTAATTTGCAAAAAGCAGAAATCTGCACAGTTAATGATGGTGATTTTTCAAATATCGAGGGTAGTATCTACTTCTGGATATCGTGGGGGAAAGGTAGGGTCGCTCTGGATCAATCATGTATGTTGCAGAGGGAAAATTTAAAGCGTTCAAAATCAAAATGGAAATAGAATTCTGTATAGACAGGAGGGATTTATTCAAATTGGTAGTGGGTAAAAATCCCAATGCAGACTACCCCCAGATGTTCGTGGTAATCCCCAGAGCAGCAATGTTGCTTTTGTGCCCTTGTTGGAGGTTTTCTGGGTAGCCCTAGGGTTACCATATTTTGAAATGCAAAAAAAAGGGCATATTTCCCAACTGACTCCTTCAGTGAAGTGACTGCCATGACAAATTTCATTTTAAACACCCCAACGATTTAAGCCATGATACTTGGTGCTAACTAGGAATATTCCTAACCCTCTAACTCAGTGGTTCTCAACTTGGGGGTCAGAACTCCTTTGGGGGTTGAACAACCCTTTCACAGGGGTTGTGGCAGGTCAAGCAGCTTTGCCAGGGGGGGCCCATCCACACAACAGCCTTGCGGGGTGGATCAAGATAGAGTATTCATTAGTCTGGAGAAGCAGAAAAGAGTGAGATTGGCATGTTGGGACAAGAGGCAGAACTGAACTGAGAAACCCCAGGAAAAAACCCAATTTATATACAATCCTGAATAATGGAACTTCACACCCTTGGTCAGTTTTGGTTTAATTTCTGTGAAAGAACACTTGCATAATTTTATAGTTGGGGGGTCACCACAACATGAGGAACTGTATTAAAGGGTCGCATTAGAAAGGTTGAGAACCACTGCTCTAACCCTAAAAGAGGACATTGTCATCAGTTTATTTTTAAAGATCCCAGAAGACAACAGTCACCAAAAAAGAGGACATGTCCTCAAAAAAGATGCCATCTGGTATCTACCAGAGGCATTCTGTCCACTCGATAGACCCTTGTCCAGTCCTTGTCTACTAGGTGACCATGGGTCTGATTAATCAATGATCTCATGGTCCATCTTGCATGATGTCAGACATAGTAGGCACATAGGTTTGGATTCAGCAATGCATAAGCGGAAACATTAACTGGCTATGGGAGTTCTGCTTGCTCAAGATCTTGTGTGAAACCTAGAGCTTTCCTCACTATATAGTGTGGGTGTGTGGGTCTGTGCATGCATGTGTGTGCCCCAGGATTTCACAAAACTTTGGTTGAGAAAGCCTGCCCTAAAGAGTTGCTATAAGTCGGCTGCTACTTGATGAAGTAGCAGCCGACTTATAGCAACTCTTTAGGGCAGGCTTTCTCAACCAAAGTTTTGTGAAATCCTGGGGTTCCTTGATAGCTCCAGAAGGGTTTCCTGATTGGTTGGGAAATAATTAAATCTGTTCAACAGTTGACAGATGACATGTCCATATACGGTAATGCCAACCTGCTGTCCCCTCCCAAAACGGCCTGTGATGGGCCTGGAGGGGGTAGGAAGGGGAGGGGGCCCAGATGGGAATGTATACAGCTAGAAGGTCAGATCCTGAAGATGAAACTCAAATACTTTGGCCACCTCATGAGAAGGAAGGACTCCCTGGAGAAGAGCCTAATGCTGGGAGCGATCGAGGGCAAAAGAAGAAGGGGACAACAGAGAATGAGGTGGCTGGATGGAGTCACTGAAGCAGTCGGTGCAAGCTTAAATGGACTCCGGGGAATCGTAGAGGACAGGAAGGCCTGGAGGATCATTGTCTATGGGGTTGCAATGGGTCGGACACGACTTCGCAACTAACAACAACAATGCTTCCCAACCGTATTCTGCATGATTGTGCCACTTCCGGGGTTTCTCAAAGCCTGAAGAATATTTCAGGGGTTTTTCAATGGTAAAAGGTTGAGAAAGGCTGCTGTAGGGTTTTGAAGGCAAGAGACATTCAGAGGTGGTTTGTCCATGCCTGCCTCTACATAGTGACCCTGGGATTCTTCGGTGGTCTCTTAACCAAATATTAACCAGACCCAGCCCTGCTTAGGTTCTGAGATCTAAAGAGCTCAGACTAGCCTGGACCGTAGGTTATGGTGCCCAGAAATTGGTTGCACAATGTCTTATACAAGCAGGAATTAATTTCCGGGTCTGTTATTTATTTATTTATTCATTTCACTCTTGAGCAGGGGTAGTCAAACTGCGGCTCTCCAGATGTCCATGGACTACAATTCCCAGGAGCCCCTGCCAGCTGGCAGGGGCTCCTGGGAATTGTAGTCCATGGACATCTGGAGGGCCGCAGTTTGACTACCCCTGCTCTTGAGGGTCTTTAAAAAAAAATTTTGAATTACCGCAAGCAGAAATATATTTTTTTTAAAATAACAAAATATAATAACAGTGGTGGGCAAGTCTACCAATGAGCATTTAGAAAAGGTTTTTAAATATCTAAAAATATGTCCCCTTGTTATTGCCTTTGATACCTTTGAGTGTAAATTTGAGAACGTTCTGCTTTTAACTGTCAGGGCTTTGCCAGCCCTGAATGGGCAGAAAGGCGGAGAAGGGAATTCTGCAAACGAATAATTTTCGCATCCCACCAATACCGCTTGTATTGAAGCTAATGTCAGCCATGCGTGTGGCCATGAAATATATGGTGAGAGCCTGCTTTTCGGCCTTGGAAACTGACAAACAACTGTTTTTAAGAGAGCTGGAAAGGAGCATGACAGAGGTATACTTTCCCTCGCCTCCAAAATCATCACCCAGCCCACAGGGATGTGAATTCGTTTATTTATGTTTCAAATCGCTGAACAATAAGGGATGTTTTTGTCAAGTCATTATTACCCCTAAAAAACAAGAACAAAAGGATCTGAAAACAATGGAATTTGATCGTATTTGGCAGTCTTTGTTTCTCTTTGTTCTGGCAGCTGCCATTTCCTATCAGAACAAGGTGCTCGGATGGAGGAGATAAAGCAAATGATAGGGAAGTATTGTTCGTCCCCCTCCTTCTTTCTCCCTTTCCTGGGCAGGCAGGGACCTGGGCCGAGGGTAATTGCAAATTCCTTCCAGCCACTGGAGGCACAGTTGCCAAGCCTGGCAAACAGCAAGAGATGGAGGGGGGGGGGATATAAGGGGCTGTCGATACAGCATGACATCACTTCCAGGAAAACCCAGAATTGTTGTCACACTTTTCTAGGATCCGGCAGAAACTTTATGGCAGGGGTGGCCAAACCGTGGCTCTCTAGATGTCCATGGACTACAATTACCAGCATGACAAGGACTCATGGTAATTTTAGTCCATGGACATCTGGAGTGCTACAGTTTGTCCACTCCAGTTCTATGGTAAAATGAGGGAGTTTTCAGCAATTGCTACAGAGGACAGAAACCCAGGGTCTGGCAACAATATGGGGTTGGCAGCACTTGGGGGATCAGATACTGTACACTCCTAAATTAGATTGAGATAATGAAAACAGAGCTGGGTAACAAGAGTTTTGTTTCACATGTCACAGTTAATGAGCAGTCTTTCTTCATTAGAAGGCCTTGGACAAAATGCTTTTGCTGAGCTTGGGTCTGTGAAATGGGAGCAGTGCAAGAATAAGAACAAAGGCCATCAAGATGCTGCCATGGGGTAATAACCCGATTACCATTCTGACACAAAGAAGTTAATGGTGCTTAAATGCACCCAGTTCACACCTCCTGACCTGCACATAGTTTCCACAGTACACTAGGATCTCACCAGTCCAATAAATGATTGACACTGACAGCCTATAAGGAAAGGAGGGGGTTGATTATAGCTAGCCAAACAAATTGTCTCAGGTGATGACGGCACCAACCACTCATTTGGTAACTGCACATGGCTGCCAGGCCCAGCACATCCATGCCCTGGTGTTGGGTGTTGCACAAGGGTTCTGTTCTCCTCTCTTGAATCCATGTCCTGAAAGGAAAATCAACAAGACATATTTATGAAATGGACATTGCATAAATCTCTCTCCCTGTCTGGCCTCTGTCAAACTCTCAGTAAGCAGATTTGCTGTTGAAGGAAATCTCTTTATTGAAGAAAGTAGCAAACAGAGCATGAGGTGCTTCCTTGCTAAAACTAAAGGATGTGCTTACAAGCATAACTCTTATGTTTTCCCTGAGATCCCTCCCCCCAAATTGAAAGTAGTTGCACTGAACAAAATACCAAGGACAAAAACACCAAGCACATTCAGACTCCTTCACCACACTGGGCATGGATGACCCCTTCTGGATCAAGGAAGAGAAGCATTTTCTCTGCCTGACCATACCTTGCCATCTGTTGGAATATGTGAGATCTGCAGTATGCATCATTGAGCAGAATACCAAGAATGTACATGCTGGCAGGGGCTCATGGGAACTGAAGTCCACGGACATCTGGAGAGCCACACTTTGGCCACCCTATGGTTAGGATAAGAACTCCCTGAGTTGAAAATCATCTCTTCCTGACTGGTTCAGCAGGAGACTTCCTGTCTTTTGAGCACATGCCTCCAGAATAGCAGCTGAACAACAGAAGAATGACTGCAGACAATAGTTAGTTGTCTCTTTCTATACATTGTTGTTTCTCTTCATAAATAAAACTGTTTTATTCTTTAAGCAGCCTGTTACTCTGCTCTCTCTGTACATTGAAATCCTGCCAAAACCATCTACAATGGAGGCTCTTTTGAGAATCTAAATGGGAAGGGACCAGGTTCAGGGCCTTCTTTCAATTTTGGCCTAGCTGTCTTGTAACTGAAGAAGAAGAGCTGGTTTTTTATACCTTAAAGCAGTGGTCCCCAACCTGCGGGCCGCGGCCCGGTGCCGGGCCGCAAAGGCCATGGCACCGGGCCGCGGCTCCCTCTCCCCGCCCCGCCCCCGCAGTAAAAAACTTCCCAGGCCGCAAGCTTGCGGCCCGGGAAGCTTCTTACTGCGGGAGGCGGGGAGAGGGAATCAGGGCCGGGCCGCGCCTGTGCGGGCCACGCCCGCTCGGCCCAATCCGCAGGCGCGGCCCGTGGGCGCGGCCCGATCTGCGGGCGCGGCGTGGGTGCGGCCCGCGGGCGCGGCCCGATCCGCGGGCGTGGCCCGCACGGGCGCGGCCCGCGGGGGCGCGGCCCGATGCCCTGCCGGTCCCCAGCCTCGGAAAGGTTGGGGACCACTGCCTTAAAGAACCCCAAAGCCACTTACAATCGCCTTTCTTTTCCTCTCCCTACAACAGACACCGTGGGAGGTAGGTGAGGCTGAGAGAGTGCTAAGAGAATTGCTCTGCAAGAAAAGCCCTAAGAGAACTGTGACTGGCCCAAGGTCCCCCAGCTGGCTGCATGTGGGGAAGTGGAGAATCCAACCCATTTCTCCAGATTGGAGGCTGCCACTCTTAACCACTCCCCCAGGCTGGCTCCCTCTTCACAGCAGAACCACCAGAGAGTCTCAAACAGTATGGATGTATGACGCTTTCCGCTTCCCTCTTTCTTGATATACACCCATGCAGAATGCTTACACGCTGTTTATAATTATCTGCAAGCCACGTTGAGAGTTCCGCTGGAAATCGGGATCTAAATCAAATATAACTACTAAAATAAAAGCAATGCACAGAAGCAGACGGCAAGTCCTGACGATGGAAAAACAATTACCATTGGTGAGCCACGTGCTCCTCCTGCCTCTTTCCGTTTGGACTCCCGTTGAAGCTCTGGCATCTGCCTGCCTCGCGAGGGAAGTCGTTTGCTTTGGAGTCAGGGGATCAACCTGCGAGGCTGTCGCTGTGGCCTCAGAGCATGTGCAAAAGGCCGGAGAAGGAAAGGAGGCCAGAGTCGGGTGGCGTTGGGTGCCTCCACCCCACGGAATCCTTCCCTGAAGCGGACAGGGGAAAGAGAGTGAGAGAGGAAGAGAAGCCTGGTGCAGGGGTGGGGGTGGGGGGGAGCAAAGGATGAGAAATGAAAAGGGACAGGACGGGATGGAAAGAGGTGATGGATTGCAAGCCCATCAATTTCTGAAGGCCAAGCCTTCAAGTGCAGCGGAGTCAGTGAAATTTACATTATTAATCTCTTGTAATAATCTATGACTCAAGCAGGCTGAGAAAATAGCACCGGGGCTGCGGATTGACCAACCTATATAAATAACGACTCCTCGCTCAATTTAATTGCACTCTAGTGAAAGTGCTCCTCTTGTATCTTTCTAATTACTTTAGTTTCATTAGGTCTAGCAGAAGACCGGGAAACGGGGGGAGGGAAGAAATCTATTGAGCTCCTGGAAAGAATGAAAAATTCATATTCCAACTCTTCTTCCCCCCCCCCCTCTTTCTTTCTCTCTCTCTCTCTCTCTCTCTCTCTCTTTTTTTTGTTCTGTGAAATATTTAAATGTTAATAACCATTCAATTCCTGACATGCTATCTCACCAGCACCGAGTTAAACAGAAAATCTATTTAATCTAAAGAATCTCATTAAATGGGCCAAAGCTTGTAGATAGTCAATAGCGGGAGGGAACAAACGCGCACACACATACAGGAGAGGGGTGGGCTGAAGAAGGAGGAAGAAAAGAGCTTTAGAAGATTCTATAATTTAATTTATCGTGCACAGAGCAAGAGAAAAAGGCACCAGGTTCTGAGTATCCATTTGAATGGAGAATGATTAAAAATGTTGTCTGTTGTACTACAGCTGGTTCGTGTTATTGTGCCGCCACGGAAAACAGAAACCCTCAGCATTTTTGACTCCTTTCCAAATATTAGCTCCTTTTAAAGCCATTAAAAGATTATCACTGATTTAACCAAATGTCTGTTTGGAGCATTAGCAGCGGCCCGTTCACCAAATCCCTGGAATGCCATTTCTCCCTTCTCCTTCCTATTATCTTATCCACCCAGCAGTATTTAATTTCGTTCCCATGAATATGCAATGAATTTAATTTTGAACACTATTTTCATCTGCTCCTGTAATCACAAAAAAATGCTGGTGTAATTAGTTTCTAATTACTTGCTTTAATTGTTGTAGTAATCATTTTAATTACCCAAATGCACAGACATCAAACGCTAAGAGGAAAATAATCCGCTCGCACCTCCTACCTTGTCTTTTACGCTCAGCGTTCAAGATCTAGATTTTGACACAGGCAACCTTTTGAAAGCCGTGGGGTGATTGGGGGGAGAGCCTCTCCTAGGAACCCTGGACTGTTTCTGGAGCCAAGCCCCCCCCCCCTTCCTCCCCGCAATGGTGCGCTCCACAATCTGCTCACGCAAATTTGCATGCCCCCAAAAAAGCCATTAAGTTAAAATATACAGTTATTGTACCTTTCTGGGACTGGCGCCATGGAAATGCTTATTGCATGTGCTCATAGCTTGATCTAGCAGATGGCAAATCGTGAAATTTTATGAAATTATTACGCCAGTGAGGTGTTTTGAAAAGCAGCAGCTGTGCAGGAGATGGGACGTTATAAACACACACAGGTGTTGGCGTCTCCCCCACTGCCAGCCGCAACATTAAAAAAAATTAAATTATAAACAAACAGGCAAATGTTGTAATCTCTCTCCCCGACATACTCCTTCCAGGGAAATTGCTTAAACTAAGCAAAGAATCCAATTTTAATTTGCATAAAATATTTATCAAGGCCTTCTGCAAATTTCTGAGCCGCTCCTTTTGGGCTGCCAAGTTTGAAATTGCTAAGACATACAGAGGTGCGGCGGAGAAACAGGCGAGAAGCCCAGGAGCCAGACCTGGGATGACCGTTTCAGTTTGGCACAGACAGGGGGGAAGAGGAACGCTAATCGAGGGGAGACAAACGGAGCCACCTCCCTAACACGGAACCATTTTCACACACGCACGGGCAGATATAATTTGCAACCAGATTGTTTTTCTCATTATGTTTTTATTTCTATCCAAATTGTTAATTAGGCAGTTAGAAGTTGTTGCATTGCGTTTTGTTTTGTTTTTAGTACATCAAGATTAAGGTTGAACTGAAACCATTTTCCTAGATCCACGTTCATTTTTTGCGAGTGCCAAAAAGCACTTCCTGTTTTTTTTTTCCCTACATTTTTCACCGTTTGTTGCAAATGCGTTTGAGAAATTGTGATGCTGTTTCTGCCAGAGGCCTTTCCCTGTCTTATTTGCCCTCCCAGGTCTCCATTTGTCTGTGCTGCCAAATGGCAGGAGCCCCCCCCCCCCCATCTGATCCAGATCAATGATATTTTTGAGCTACATGCTAGTGTTGCCAGCCTCCAGGTGGAGCCTGGAGTTCTTACGAAATTACAGCTGATCTCCAGACTATGAAGAACAGAACTTCTGGAGGAAACGGCACCTTCTGAAGGCAGACTCTACGAGATCGCATGCTTGCTGAACTCCATTCCTGAGCACTGCCTGCAAATCTCCAGGCATTTCCGAAACCCCTGTTGGTAAACTTAGCTTCATGGCAGCCCTGGCCCTATCTCAGATGGTGATGCCACAGATGCCTGGCTTGCCGCAAGCAACCAAATTAAATGGCGTTTGAGGGAGTTACAAGGAATCCAAGAAGAAAAAGAGTTGGTTTCTATGCCCTGCTTTTCACTGCCCAAAGGAGTCTCGGAGAAGCTTATGGTTGCCTTCCCTTTCCTCTCCCCACAAAAGTCACCCTGTGAGGTAGGTGAGGCTGAGAGAGCTCTGAACAGATGTAAGAGAACTGTGACTGGCCCAAGGTCACCCAGCTGGCTGCATGTGGAGGAATGCAGAATCAAACCTGGCTCGCCAGATTAGAAGACGCCGCTGATAGCCACTACACCACCACCCTTAACCACTATAACCCTTAACCACCAAACAAGGCCGAATATGTACCAAGTCAAGGGACAAAGGGATGTGGAAGACCAATGATACCATTACAAATGTGGGTTTTTAAGCATTTACTTAGCACTGTTTCCAAATTAAAAAAAAATGCCGGTAACCAGATTCTCAGCTATTATGTAGAAATATCCCACATAATGGCTGGAGAGACGGATGGCGAGTCTGGGTGCCAGGCCCCATCCACCACACTGCCTCCTCCACCTGTCCATGCTCTCCTGAGGGCAGGAATGGGCTCAGAGGTAGGCAGTGGTGCTGTAGCAAAAGGGGCTGGACTCTGGGACTCACCAGCTGCTGCCACCCACTCTTTGAGGCTGCCTGCACTCTGCTGATGGCAGGGGCGGCCTTGGAGGACAAGCAGTGGTGGTGGTGGCAAGGCCCAGAGCCAAGCCCATTTGCTACAACCATTAGTCCTCTGAGGACGCCTGCCCTCTCCTGAGGGTACGGATAGTCTTGGAGGACAGGCGGCAGCAGTGTAGCAAAAGGAGCTTGGCTCTGAGCCTGGCCAGCCACCACCACCCCTGCCATTTCTTTCCAAGGCTGCCTGCACTCTTCTGAGCTCCATTTGCTGCTACTGCTCATTCTGTGAGGTCACCTGTGCTCTCCTGAGGGTGTGGGCAGCCTCGGAGGACAAGCAGTGGTGGCGGGTGGCAAGGCCTGGAGCCAATCCCCGGTTACTGCTACCACTCATCCTGTGAGGCCACCCAGGCTCTCCTGAGGGTACTGGCAGCCTCAGAGGACAGGTGGCAGCAGCATGGTGAATGGGGCTCAGCTCTGAGCCTTGCCAGTCGCCGATGCCACTCGTTCTTCGAGGGCGCCCACGCTCTCCATTGACTGGCGCAGTCCCTGGGGGCAGTACTACAAATGTCACATCCGTAGACTTCCGTTTGAGGGGCTGCGTCAGTAGATATTTCCACATTAATATAGACCAGAGAATATTTGGTGTGGCTCTTGTTCGGGCTTATATTCCTCACTTTCAATGCTCTCTCCACACTCTAGGCCTTTCCCTTTCAGCCCACATTTGTATCGGATTAAATAGATCCTTATTCATCAAGCCTGAGCTGTTTCCTCCGCAGGGGAACATCAGTGCTGTCAGCCCAGAATTCCACTGTGCTGAGCATCCTCTCTCAACTGTGCCTTGTCCAATGCCCCCAAATGAACCCCCAAGCTGCACAAAATGGAGAGAGCCACCCGTGGTAGTTAGCTCCACACCTGGTAGGTAGAAATTCCTGGGCTCTCCTCTTCATTCCTTTATTCCTATCAACACCCCTATTGGCTACCGGTAAAGACGATGTGAGTCACACACACTCCTCTCCCTACTCCAGAACCACATAAAGTACACTGTACTTTACAAACACGGTAAACTCGTCTCCATGTTTCCTACCAGAAGGATATTCCAAGAGGCTCACAAACAAGAGCCTAGAGCCCAAAGACTAATTTGTTGTTGTTATTATTATTGTTATTAGATTTATTACCCACCACTATGCTGTCTTGTGGCAGGTTACATAGTAATAAAAGCCCACATAAAATATATAATTTTATTAAACTCCCCATTAAAATTATATATTGCAGCAGCAAAAACTTATCCTCCCACCCCCAGGTTGACCTTCTTTATGTCATGGGGGTAAGCTAGGAGTTATTGCCCCTCAGTAACTGGCATTAATGTCTACAGTGTCTATGTGGAGGAAGGGGGCTGATAGGGTTGCCAGCTATTCGTTGGGAAATTTCTGGAGTTCTGAGGGTTGAGCCAGTGGAGGGCGTGGTTGGGCAGAGGAGGGACTCAATGGGGTAATAGATAATACCATAGTCCACCCCTCCAAAACTATTTTCTCCAGGAGAACTGATTTCTGTTGTAAATCCAGATCTCCAGGACCTACCTGGAGGTTGGCAGCCTTATGAATCAAAACAGGAAATGATGATGGCACCAGGGAGGGGGAGGGAAAGCCAGGTGAGGACACTATAATAAAACTGTCGATCCCTCTGATAGTCCAAATTGAAATAAGGAATTCCACAGGCTGTGTATATAAAGGTAAAAGGTAAAGGTATCCCCTGTGCAAGCACCGGGTCATGTCTCACCCATGGGGTGACGCCCTCTAGCGTTTTCATGGCAGATTCAATACGGGGTGGTTTGCCAGTGCCTTTCCCAGTCATGACCGTTTACCCCCCAGCAGCAAGCTGGGTACTCATTTTACCGACCTCGGAAGGATGGAAGGCTGAGTCAACCTTGAGCCGGCTGCTGGGATTGAACTCCCAGCCTCATGGGCAGAGCTTTCAGACTGTATGTCTGCTGCCTTACCACTCTGCGCCACAAGAGGATCTTTGGCTGTGTATATATAAATTCTCAAATAAATCAATTCCAAAATTCAAGTGTTTGTTTATTTCTGTAATCATAAACTTCTCGGGCAAATGATAAATGTCTTGGCCAACCAGAACGGGGGCCCGGGTATTGGATTCACCCATTTTCCTGAAAACGTTTTCAATCATTGAACAACCTCATTACAATAAACCATAAACCTTTAGGATTCCCTCTACTTGTACTTTGAAAATCTTCAAACTAAGAACTAAGGAGGAATCATTGAAAAAGTTTTCGGGGAAACAGGTGAATCCAATACCTGGGACCCCGTTCTGGTTGCCCAAGGAATTTATCATTTGCCTAAGAAATTTATGATTACAGAAATAAACAAACAATTGAATTTTGGAATTGATTTATTTGAGAATTTATACACACACAGCCAGTGGAATCCCTTATTTAGGTGAGGACACTATAAAGGCATGAGGAAGTCTATGGGTTTCCCAGGAGCTCAAAGGCGGGACTCTAGCCCACCGCCCTGAAAGCGTACAGTTCAAGCCCATCCAAAGCTGGTGACCTTCCCTCTTGAAGAGCAGTCCAATGTGCTAATCGATTCCATAAACTCTGCCTGTGGACAGCATATTAGTCTGAAGGGAATCTAGTCCTTTCCTTGTACGTTTCCCTCCATTATCTACCCTTGGAGCACCAGTGAAAGGAATTATAATTGACTCAGAGCAGAGAGATTGATGAGCCTCTGAGTTAACCTAGCAATTCTAATGGGGTTGCCTCCACCTCAGTGACCACACATCCAATATGCAGATTGGCCATCGGTGTCCTTAGGGGGAGCGAAGGCTCCCACACTCCAATTCAGATGCAGCTGGCTGGCTGGGAGCTCCACTGGATTCAATAGTGCTGGGCTTGCATCTCCCCTTGCCGGCTCTCCCTTTGGAACTGGCAATTCCCCCCCATAAATTAATCCCTTTCATATTGTCAGGAGAAATTGAGGCTGCAGCTTCCTGATCTGTACTTCTTCCCACTTTTGTTTTTATTCTGTCCTTCCTCTCAAAGGAACCCACAAGAGCATGCTTGGTTTATTTATTAATTCATTACATTTATATCCCTTCCTTCCACCAAAGTGCTTGGGGTACTTTTTAATATGGAAATGCAAGCAGTAGAAGGAGAAGAGTTGGTTATTATATGCCGCTTTTCTCTACCCAAAGGACTCTGAAAGGGGCTTACAATGGCCTACCCTTTCCTCTCCCCTGTGAGGTGGGTGAGGCTGAGAGAGCCCTGATATTCCTGCTCGGTCAGAACAGCTTTATCAGTGCTGTGGTGAGCCCAAGGTCACCAAGTTGGCTACATGTGAAGGAGGAGCGGGGAATCAAACCCGATGCGCCAAATGAGAATACATTCCTAACCACTACACCAAGCTGGCATCAAAACCATAAATATAAGCAATAAACCATATAATAACAATAACAATACTCCATTAGATAATAAGTCAAATAAAGCTGCAGCAAAAAGCAGAAACTAACAGTAGGGGAAGGAGGTTTGAAGGTACATCAAATCAGCAACAACAATAACTTCATTTCTACCTAAAAGAACCAATGGTGTTAAAAGTGAACGGTTAATAAAACTTATATCCCTCCCTTTCACAAAAGTACTTGGGGTAGTTAACAGTGTGGAAATTCAAATATGACATCAAATGTAAGCAATAAATCATATAATAATAATACTCCAATGGATAATAAACCAAATAAAACTGGGGGGGGGGGAAGCAGTAGCAAGTGGAAACTAAAAGTTACATCAAAACAGAAATAATAATAACTTAATTTCTACCTGAAAGAATTAACGGTGCTAAAAATTAAAGACTAATAAAACCACAAAGTAAACAACTGGAATAAAAACATAGTCTTCTAGAAGGGACTTCAAGAAGGTCATCATAGAATTAAAGAATAACAGTGTTAGAAGGGACCTCCTGGGTCATCTAGTCCCCCCCCACACACACACACAAAGTAGGGCACACACAACCCTATTTCTCATGCACTGTAACCTGCCACCCCCTTGAACATTCACAGAATCAGCCTCTCCATCAGATGACTATCAAGTAAGAGGGGAAATTGGGCTTCCAGAATCAGGGAGTTCGAGAGTTCAGGGGCTACAGCAGAGGAGGGCAATTTCCCGTTCTCACCACAACTTCACCCTATGCTAGGCCAATGTGAAAAGATCAGCTCCAGAAGACATTACAACTTATACAGACACAAACTTTTCCTCAGACCCTCCCTGGTTGAAGTGGTTTTTATTTGGGGGTCGGGGGTCAGGTGGAGAACACCAGCACTTTGAAGTCCACCCAGAAAAAAACTGAAGAGTCCTAATCAGACATTGTCACTACTAAACTACATGGATGCTATATCACTACATCAGGGGAAGTACAATCCCTGTGTTGAGTGTGAGGTCCCTTGTGGTTTCTGTACCAGGGACGGAGAGGAAGCTGCACCCCTACTCCCACCTTGATCTGCCTCCTGTCTCCTTCCCCTACTGTTAAGGTGGGTAGAGATGTCAATTACAGTATTGACATCTCTACAGGGGTAGTCAACTTGTGGTCCTCCATATGTCCATGGACTACAATTCCCATGGGTAACTCTGGACATCTGGAGGATCACAGGTTAACTACCCCTGAATTACAGTGACGTGTCACTTCTGGGGGGGGGAGCATGGCAGGCAAGTATGACCAGCTGACATCACTTTTGGCACACCTCAAAGTCTGAAGAATTATTTCAGGGGCTCTTCTAAGGTCAGAAGATTGTAAAAGCCTACATTAAACGTTTAAATCAAACATACCATCTAAATTAAGATTTTAAAATTATTTAAAAGCCTCCACTTCTCACAGAATTAAAACTAACTGAGGGGGACTGACCAGTTCTTGTGGGATTGAGGTAGATTTTAGGCTAGGAGGCCAGCGTTCCTTGATGTCATTTCCAGGCCTCAACCACAGACCTGGCAGAACAACTCTGCCTTGCAGGCCCTGTCAACTGTTTAGGGTCTCACGGAACCCTGATTAGGCAGAGTGTTCCATCAGGCCAGGGCCAGCTCACCATTTCACAGAAAAAGAATACCCCTGCTCAGAAGACACTCAGAAGTTCAATAAAACCAGCAGGGATCTGCTTAGCAAAAGTCACCTAACAGGTTGAGCAAGGCAGTTTCTGTCTCAGGACCAGGACAGAAGCTAGATGGAAACGGATCTAGGCAGCCAAAGGCTTTGAAGTCTAGTAAAGAGTCTCCCGGGAAGGTTCTTTCTGCTCCTCTTTGAAACAGCCTCTCTGAAGCGGCAGTCTGTGTGGGCCCTAAGGCAGGTGTAATCTGTTGAACTTGTCTTTTCCACAGAGCTAAGTGCCACAGTGTGTGTGAACCTTTTGCATCTATTTGTGTTTTATCTCACCCTTTCTCCAAGGAGCTAAGGGCCGCATATGGGTTTCTTTCCCAATACACTGTGCACTTGCCAGGTCCTTCTGGTCACTGATGGGAGGATAAGGTTGTGGAACTCCTGGATGTTTGGAGATGGAGCCAGGGGAAGACAGGGACTCAGTGGGGCACAGTGCCCTAGGGCAGGGGTAGACTACCTGTGGTCCTCCAGATTTTGATAGACTAAAATTCCCATGAGCCCCTGCCAGCAAATGCTGGCAGGGGCTCATGGGAATTGTAGTCCATGAACATCTGGAGGACCACAGGCTGACTACCCCTGCCCTAGGGTCCACTCTCCAAGACACCTTATTGATGTGGGATATATCTTCTTGCACACCTTGTCAAACGGAAATGTAGACGGACGTGACGTCTGTCATTCCATCCATGAAGTGTGCCAGAAGATGGAGGGCCTGGGCAGCTATTGTGCAACCTCCTGGGACTGAGGCAGTGTCTGCCATGCCCCCAAGTCTGAGGCAGTGGGCACACCTCCCCCAGGGGCCAAGGCAGCTGCTGTGCAAACCTCGAGGGGCTGAGGCAGTGGCGTAGTAGCCAGTAAGCGGGAGGGGGAGGGAGGAAGAGAAGGGACTGAATGCACGCGCATACTCTATCACATACTTGCAAGGTGTGCACGTGCACCCATGCATGCAATCCATGGAGCTCAAGGCAGCAGCAGAGGAGCAAGTAAGCAGGAGGGGGGAAGGGGAGTGAGTGTGTGTGCCCACCTGTTTGCTTGCTTGAAGGGAGGGAGGCTGAAAAAAACCCATAGGTAAAGGGGAAAATGGGAGGGGGGAAGGGGGGAGCCTCTGTGTGTGTCTTTGTGAGGGAGGGGAGAGGAAGCCGGGAGGAGGTTGGGAAACCAACAGGTAAGGGGGGGGGAACCGGCAGGGAGGGGAGTCTCTGTATGTCTGTCTGTGTGTTTCTGAGGAAAGGAGGGGGCCCTCACAAAGTCACTCCAGAGCAGGTATATGTCCCACATACCCTCTGAGAGTCAAACTGTTAGGACACATTTTTTTCTCCAGAACTGATCTCTTTAGTCTGGAGATGAGCTGTAATTCTGAGGACCTCCAGGCTGGCATTCCTAATACATTGTGTCTTTATAACAATCCTGTGAGTTAGGTGATTTGAACACAAGTCCTAGATGAACATTGTAACCACTGCACCACACTAAGACCATGGTTATCCAGATGGAAATACAAGAATTCACTGTGCAATCTGAGTTTACTCATACCTATATCCCCCAGAGAGCTTTGCGCTCAACCAGTTCCAACAAGCTGGCGATCCCTGGCCCAAAGGAAGCACGTTTGGCCTCAACCAGGACCAGGACGTTCTCTGTCCTGGCCGCCACTTGGTGGAATGAGCTTCCAGAGGAGATGAGGGCCCTGCCAAAGCTAGCACAGTTCCGCAGGGCTTGCAAAACGGAACTCTTCCGCCGAGCCTTCAGTCCAGGACAACATCCACCAAACCCCTCAGAACTCCTCCCCATCAGACATGCCCACTACACACAGCACAGGGCATCATCAGTCGTAGAAATGTTTATATTATGGTTATATGGTCTGAATGTTATAAAGTTGTTATAAATCACTGAGTTCAATTTCTTAAGTCCTGGAGTATTTTTCCGGAGTATTCATGAATCTGTGCTGTAAGCCGCCCTGAGCCGCAAGGGAGGGCAGTATAAAAATGCAATTAAATAAATAAATATGCTGAATCTGACCCTATTTGAACCATAATGCCCCTACCATGAACAGCCAGGGACAGGGCAGCCTCCCCCTCATGCTTGAGAGGGAGTAAAATGTGCTCCGGTCTTGCTGGCTCCTACAAGAGGTCAGGGAGCAGAGCATCCATTCCTGCCCAAGAGAGGAACTTAAGAAAACAGGCCATGCAAAGCAAAGTGCTTAGAAGGTTGTGCATCCCTTTGGAAAGAAAGAAGAAGGTTTTCAGCGCTTCTCAGGCCCTTTCCTGACTACATGAAAGCCATTTATCTTGTCTTTACGCTCTTTCTCAATTCCCCCCTACAGTTGTTTTGAATCTCTTTTCTCTCACTTGCTCTTTTTCATCTTGTTTTTAATTTGTTATTCTCTTTGTGGGCAATTCTTTTTGTTTTTCTATATATATATATATATTCTAGTTCACAAAAAAGCCTCAATTTTTATTCCCAGTCATGCCTTATTAACATGCAGGCCTTTGATCTTATTTTAAAGGATTTATAGAGCTGCAGTTTCATTATTCAAGTTTCCTTCCCTAAAGTTTTTTTTTGCTTTTTTATTTTTTATATATATTTTTTTGGAAATCACAGAGACAGAAAAGCTTTACAGAAAACAGAATTGTTGCTTACAATGTCGCCTTTTAACTACAGTGGCAAACCGTAACTCTAGTGGGAACTGCATAAAGGAACCTTTTAAACTTTTTGAAACTATTAACCTTGGAAGTTTTGTACAATAACATTTTTTTCTTTTGTTTGTGCAGTTATTTCTGATCACATCCACATCTCACACATTGAAATGTGAGATTCTGCCTTCTTAGAAGAAAAATCTAGGGAAACTTCCTCCTTCTAAGTAAGTTATACTAAATTACCAGAATAAAATCAGAGTCCAGTAGCACCAACAAAGATTGATTCAAGGTGTCTGAGTTAGAGTGCTTGCACTCGAAAGCTCACGCCTTGAATAAATCTTTGTTGGTCTTAACGGTGCTACTGGACTCTGATTTTATTGTGCTACTTCAGACCAACACGGCTACCTATTTGAATCTAAATTACCAGATACACTGCAGTTTCCTAGGAGCAGGTGACATAGCTCAGGACTGTACCACCTTTGTTGTATAGCTGTACCAGTACTCCTCTTGCCTTCCAGGAACTTGCACACATGTTGCCCCACCTACCATGGCCATCTCTGTCCAAAAGACTACTATGTATTTAAGACTCTGTTGCCACCAAGGGCAGCCCAGCTGCTACCAGCTCTGCCACTCCCTGCACACTGATTCGTTGAGACCCGGTAGATTTCTTCACTTGGGTTTACATTTTTGTCTTTTGGGCAAGGGTGGCAAAAAAATGTAAGTCATTTGGAATCTACACTGAATGGAGAAATGCAGGTTAAAAGCAGCCAAATAAATAAATTGTCCTATATAAGACAACCTCCTACAACCCTTAAAAGCCCATGTATCTCCCCTGTATCAAAAGATCTTCACTGGCTGCCTGATATTTGCAGGCACAGTTCAACGTTCTGGTTCTTACCTTGAAAGCTCTAGGTCCTGGGTACCTTCTTCTCCGCTATCCATCCCACCAGTCTCAATCCTTCTTCTGGATGGCCTCATCTACAGACAGATGTGAGATGGGCAGCAGGTTGCAGCCAGAGAGTGTGTGTGTTTGTGGAAGGGAGTTACCTTTTATGTCTTGGTCTTCACTGAAGGTATGTTTGACATGTTTAGATATCAGATAAAGAGAACCCTTTTTTTTTTCCAGTGACGGCATTTGATTTGCAAGACCAGAGCAAGGCTGTTAATAATAGAACTTTGGGTCACCAAAACACAAAAGCAACTTGAGGGCACGCACATAGAAAATTTTATTTGCAAAGACTTTGGGTCTTTTGCTGGCTTGCTGTTACCATTTTTACTGGGTTTTAAAATAAAGCTATTGGTTCTATGGCTTGATGTCGATTGGTAATTTTCAATGGCGGGTTTTTAAATTATTTTACGTAATTAGCCATTTACTATAGAATGGTTTTCTAGAGAGCTGGCCAAGAAATAATCTAAATACATTAAGTAAAGAAGCGAACCTTCCTCCAACACATTTCTGCATTCCCAGCTTGAAATCCCAGCTGACAAGCCCAGGAGACATCCCACAACTGCAGACTAGTAAGAGTTTACCACTAGCATGAGGCCACCTGTCCATCCTGGTCCTGCACCCCCTCTGCATATTCAAACTCTCCCAAACCTCCAGCTGGGGCTTAATAGCTACTTTCTGTAGCCCTTCCCCCATTCCTATATGCTCCATAAGCCCTACCCTTTTCATTAGAATCATAGAATCATAGAGTTGGAAGAACCTCCTGGATCATCTAGTCCAACCCCCTGCATACAGGAAATTCACAATTGCCTGCCCACCTACAGTGACCCCAAATCCATGCACAGATGATTCCCCCACACACACACACACACCACCAAAAAAACCAGAATCACTCGCCAGTCTGGCTTGAAGAAATTAGCCTTCTGACCCCAAAGTGGTGATCAGCATTTCCCAGGGCATGCAAGAAAGAGCCAAAAGAGCCAAGTATGGACACAATCCCTTCTGTCTAAAAAGAAGAAGAGTTGGTTCTTATATGCCACTTTTCTCTACCCAAAGGAGTCTCAAAGCAGCTTACAGTCCCCTACCCTTTCCTCTCCCCACAACAGACTACCCTGTGAGGTGGGTGAGGCTGAGAGAGCCCTGATATTACTGCTCGATCAGAACAGTTTTATTAGTGCCGTGGCAAGCCCAAGGTCACCCAGCTGGTTGCATGTGGGGGAGTGCAGAATTGAACCTGGCATGCCAGATTAGAAGTCCGCACTCCTAACCACTACACCAAGCTGGTTCTCAAGTCACTTACAATCTGCCTAAATTCACAGAATCAGTATTTGTCTGTAATTTAACTTCTCCACTTTTTCCTGTTGGTTTTGGAAATCTGTTCATATAGCGTACACATATACTGCTTTAATATACAACCTCTATGTACAGATCTGTAATTTTCATGGGAATGTGTGTGTTTGTGCACCCACGTGCTGCTTTGCCCATGCACAAACCATGTCAAAAAATTGTTGCTGTGAGGATATGATGCAAGAGAACAAAATGGCACAAAGAATTTTGGTTTCAGTTTGCACAGGTGAGAAACAAAGTTGGCTTCTGGGTAGAAATACCAATAATGAAACAATTGAAACTATTCTTAATCTTGAAATAGAACAGATTATACCTCCAGTTCTGGCTGTACCAAAATAAGGATTTATAAAATCTGCCTTATGGAAGCTATGTTGGATTCTATTCAAATTCCTCAGTTTGTGTGTTGAGAATTCTCTAAATTTGTTCTGATTTTTAGGAGAAACCCCTACGATGATTGGGGCTTTTTATTAATTTACATCCATTCATTCTTTCAACTGGAAGCCTTCAAGGCACCATAGAGAATGAGAATATTTTTTTCAAATCCACATAGTGATCCTAGAAGATGGAAACACATTTGCAGAGTTAAAATCATTAAAAGCTGGAAAAAAACAAAACAAAAGAGAAAGACCATTAAAAGTATTAGAGTATGGCACAGAGGTTGTTAGGTTGTTAACATAGCTGGCACAAGACACAGATGCCTATTAAAGTTTTTCAAAGTCTCAGTGCCACCATAGACAAGGCCCTTTGTTTTGGATCAGCACTTCTGGAGGTAGGAGTTACTTAGAGAAGATAGATGGGTGGGGGGAACTCCCAGAGAAATTTTTACTCCCAGAGGAATTTGTACCCAAAATACCTCAAACGTTCCACCTGAACAGGAAGCTTCATGCTAAGTTTGAATTTCCCTGCAACTAAAACCCACTACCATGTGCAGGAGAACCCTTCTAGGCATTAGTGAAACTTTACTACTACTTTTCTCAAAGATTTCAGTTCAAGGGGAAAATCTTTTGAAATTTAGTTTAAATTTAGAAGAAATGTTTGCGATGGCTCTGGACCTTTCCCATAACAGTCCTGAGGCACTCCCAATGCATTTTGGGATGGGTTACTTCTCTTTGGAGGGAAAGTAATGAAGGGGGGAGAAGGAGAGAGAGAGAGAGAGAGAGAGAGAGAGAGAGAGAGACTACAGCTGAGGTCATGAAAGACTAACGCCAGCCTCCCAATATGGTGGAGGTAGTGTGATCCTCCTTTCAATCCCTCCACCTTTGGCAGCCCCTCGGTACAGAATCACTTTCTAATGAGCACAACAAAGTGATAACAATTAATGAGGAAGCAAACCGTTTATTTCAGAGCCCCCTAATTAACATTATCCCAAGCATTCTCTCCATGCTCTTTTGATGTCATAAAACATGCGGGAGCTGTAAATGAGCTGTTTGCACATTAACACTGGCATGCCCCCCGCACCCCTCCCCCTGTTAGCCAGGCATTAAACCCAAGCACAACACTGGCTGTAAGTTAAAGGCCGCTGCTTTTATTTGCAACAAAACAAGATAAACAAATTACAGGTGTTCCCACTGTAAACACCGAGTTCTGGCAAGCCAAAAAGCCTTTGATGAAACTCTCGCTTTGAGATTACCACCATGTACAGCCGACAAAAAGCATGCAGATGTTTGTGAGTGGATTTGCACCGAAGGGGGTATTGGTGTAGTAGTTCGAGGGTTAGCACCGTAGAAAGGAACTTGGCAGATTGGAAAATCCAAGCCCAGCAACAAGATGCTCCATCACTTTATCTAATAGTGAAGAGGCTGACCCCTGCAGGGATCAATGGAAAATGAGGCCACTGACAGACAAGATAGTGGTCACTTTGTGCTCACTGGACTCCTTGGGCATGCAGGAAAATATGATTTTCTAAATAAATCAAAAGGGGGAAAGAACTCTTTGAAATTGGTCCAATGAAGACTGAGCAAACTCTGCAGAGTACAGAGTGACAAACGCAGCTGGGGCTAGGAATAAGATAGATGAGGGAAAATGGGACGGGGAATCCACATGTTCAGGCCCTTGTAAACGTAAAGAAATTGAGATGGCGAGATGGGGGGGGGTCAGGAATTTACCCCCTTCATTCTGACAATTCCAGTTTCCATATTTCTATTATATTTGTGTCCACTTATAATTCCAAGAAGTTGATTTTCCCATCTCCACATTAGATTGAACACATGAAGCTGCCTTGTACTGAGCCTGACCACCACTCTATCAACATCAGCATTATGTACACAGGCTGGTGGTGACTCTCCAGGGTTTCAAGAAGAGGTCTTTCACATGGAAATGCCAAGGATTGAACCTGAGAAATTCTACATGTAAGATAGATGCTCTTGTTGTTGTTAGTTGCAAAGTCGTGCTCGACCCATCACGACCCCATGGAATGATCCTCCAGGCCTTCCTGTCCTCTACCATTCCCCGGAATCCATTTAAGCTCACAAGATGCTCTTATAAATAGCCCCTGAACCAGGTTGATTTGGGCCTGTCCCTCAATCCCATATTCATTTAACAGCAACAGTGCTCTTAATAGATGCTTTTTGGGAATCCCCTCGAAAGGAGATTCTTTCATCTTCTTGAATAGGCTGCTTCTTGTAACATAAGTCTAAGTTCAGTGGCACCTTCAAGAACAACAACATTTTAGTCAAGCTTTGGGTGGACACACACTTCCTCAAACACAATATAATGGGAATTTCCCTGCCCACATATATAGGCCGAGAGTGAGCAATTAATTCATACACGGCATAATGAAGATGTTTAACAGATTCAAGGAATAACAAGCTAAATTCATAAGATTATCAGGTTTGGGTTCAAGGTGAGCAAAAGGAGACGCTCTTCACAAAACACATAATTTGCTTATGAAAATCACTGCCATAAGGTGCAGTGATGGCTCATAGTTTAGAAGGGCTTTGAAAAAGGATTAGGCAAAGACATGGAGAAGAGATTAATGGTTATTAGCCATGATCTTCCTGTACAGAGGCAGTGCACTTATGAACTGTCACAGAGAATCAACAAGAACAGTGAGTGAATGCTGGCAGGGTCTCATGGGAATTGTAGTCCATGGACCTCTGGAAAGCTACAGTTTGGCCATCCCTTAGACCAGTGGTTCTCAACCTGGGGGTTGGGACCCCTCTGGGGGCGAATGATCCTTTCACAGGGGTCGTGGCAGAGTGAGCAGCTTGGCCGGGGGGAGCGCTGCCACTGTTGCTGCTGCTCCTTCTGCAGGTGCCCGCGCTCAGCCGCCAGCCATTCCAGCAGTGCCTCCAGCACAGCGCAGTCTCCCGCCAGGTGCTTTAGGTGGCTGTGCAGCTCAGCAGAACAAGAGGCAGAACTGAACTAAGAAACCCCGGGGGAAAAAAACAATTTATATACAATCATGAACAATGGATCTTCATGCCATTGGTCAGTTTTGATTTAATTTCTGTGAAAGAATATTTGCATGATTTAGGATGCTTTAGGATGCTTAGGGCTGATCCTGCATTGAGCAGGGGGTTGGACTAGATGGCCTGTATGGCCCCTTCCAACTCTATGATTCTATGATTCTATGATTTTATGGTTGGGGGGGTCACCACAACATGAGGAACTGTATTAAAGGGTCACGGCATTAGGAAGGTTGAGAACCACTTCCTTAGACTATTATTGTTGCTATCTGTCTTTCTCATGGGATTCCAAGCAGCACGTATTGGATATTTCCAGGAGATCTTCCTTCCAGGCACAAATCAGAACCAAAACCTGTTTATCTGCAACAAAATCGCTGGAGTAAAAGTCCTCAAGGCATAGCCAGGCCTTCTGAGGGAATCTACATGGCCTCTGTGGGAAATAGGATGCTGGTCTAGATGGGCCTTTGGTCAGATCCAACATGGTTCTTAGAGGCCCTATTTTGCTGTCGTCCCTGATATAAAGGGGCAGCGTATTGCTAATAATATTTATAAGTAGCAGCGGCAATAGTAAAACCAACATGACAAAAGAACATTTTCCACTGAGCGGAGAGAAAATGAATACTCAGGAGTTCAGCTCCCCAGAACACAGGGCACAGCCAAGTGCATTTCCGTGTGGCTTATCTTTTGGTCTGCCCCCATTTCTCATTAAATCCCATTTCTGATGGCACCGCAGAGCATAAAACATTATGGTAATAATTGGCTGCTCCCCTGTATTTCAGTTTTAAAAGCCAGAGATACATGCACGCACACACAGAGGCCCATGTGTGTGAAATAGCTACTTTAGGAGAACAGCACCCATCACCTTGACAACTGGGTCAGAGGCCACATGGCTGCAGTGCTTGCTCAGCGAGGTGTGAGAAATAAAGGAGGCCGGGGACGGAGGGAAGATACTTGTCTGACCAGCAGAGACACGGATATCACAACAGAGCGCTTTGGCGCACAAGCAGAAGGTGCCTTTGAAATCCCCAGTGGGATTGTCGTGGAGCCCATGAGGGAAGTGCATTTTACCCGGCAAAGGTGGCCGTGGAACCAACTTTGATTGATTTCAGTTTGGATTAAACCGATTGCTGAGGTGCTCGAATATCTAAATTTATTTGCCGTACTGAGGTTTAAAAAGCAGCAACAAGACAACGTGCAAGATTTTATTCTCTTCCTTATCCGCCCCTCCACCTGGATTCTTTTTTCCTTAGCCCAAATTTTTCTAAGGAAGCTTAGTTCTCACCAAAGTGGTAGGCTTGTCCTACACTGTTCAAAAAAATCCAAGCCTGTTTGGTGAACCATAAGGAAACGTTGCCTGCTAATTGTCTCTATAATCTGTCTTTTCCCTCACAAAGGAGATAGATCCGGATGGGTATCCATATACGTTGGTCTGTAGCAGTAGAAAGCAAAAGTCCTGTAGCACCTTACAGACTAACAGAATTTGTGGCAGGGGAGGAGCTTTAAAATAATACAGATGGTAACGAGCATCAAGCTGAGCAAGGACTGAAACGAATGGTGAAACATGCAGTCCTCCAACCCTAACTATACTTATCCAAAAACAAAGTTAAATTAGAATAGGCTAATATTTCTTGTAAGAGCCTCTTGTGGCGCAGGGTGGTAAGGCAGCAGACATGCAGTCTGAAGCTCTGCCTGGGAGGCTGGGAGTTCAATCCCAGCAGCCGGCTCAAGGTTGACTCAGCCTTCCATCCTTCCGAGGTCGGTAAAGTGAGTATCCAGCTTGCTGGGGGGCAAACAGTAATGACTGGGGAAGGCACTGGCAAACCACCCCATATTGAGTCTGCCATGAAAACGCTAGAGGGCGTCACCCCAAGGGTCAGACATGACTCAGTGCTTGCACAGGGGATACCTTTACCTTTACCTTAATATTAACCCTAGTTGCAGCATTTAAAATTACCTTAATTCTCAGAGCATTCCATTATCTTAATTCTCAGCATTCAGAACTACTCTCCATTGTCCTGAACATGGGATCAGGATAGATTCAGATGGGTAGCCATGGTGGCCTGAAGCAGCAGGACAAAGTTAGCATCTAGTGGCACCTTTAAGACCCACAGTTTTATTCAAAGTATTATTATAATTCATTTATTTATTACCTGCCACTCTCAGCAAGCCTGCTTGTGGCAGGCTACACAAAAAGGCCAATACAATAAATCCCCAATAAAACCCCCATTAAAATCCCAAGACTTACAAAAAAATTGACGCAACAAGATGACAGCATAAGTTTTCATGTACAAGCACACTTCAGATATAATGGAACAGAATTTCCTCAACCATACGTATATGTGGGGGGGGGGGGGTGGAGAGTGAATTGCCCCAGAGGGACAGACCACAACCAGTGGGATGAAATTAATTCAAAAAAAAATCCGTCTCAATATCTGGAAGAAGTTCCTGACAGTTAGAGCGGTTTCTCAGTGGAACAGGCTTCCTCAGGAGGTGGTGGGTTCTCCATCTTTGGAAATTTTAAAACAGAGGCTAGATAGCCATCTGACAGGCTGATTCTGTGAAGGCTTAAGGGGGTGGCAGGTTACAGTTGATGAGTGATAGGGTTGTGAGTGTCCTGCATAGTGCAGGGGGTTGGACTAGATGACGCATGAGGTCCCTTCCAACTCTATGATTCTATGATTCTATTATTCTATGATTCTATGGCAAAAGCTTGAGTTCAGTGGTAAACCCCAAGGTCAACCAGTACATCTCTGATCAGGACGTTCATCATGGCTAGAGCCAAAAGTCAACTTAAGAGCAAGAGGTAAGAGAGCATCTCCCTCATGTCCTGAGATTTTATCATCTCCCTCTGGGACTGTCTCCTCCTCTGAGGACAATCCTGATCTCTCTGACCACAGAGGAAAGGCTACAATCTAGCTTTCTGGCTTCTTCAGTGTGACAATCTAGTGGAGGTGTTAGATGCTAGGCATGTTGTCTCACACCAGCCAGAGACATTCACACCTATAATCTCCGGAGTATTCAATGTCTGGGGTTTCATGACTCATTCCTGGACGCTCTTCTCTTTTGTCAGCGATGGACTTGCAGCCAATACACAGACAGAATGCAATCCCAATTACTGGGATATGTATGTGATCTTTAGGGTGGAGGGCATCTCTCCACTACTCCAGCAATTCCTATCGACAACAATTTAACATGGCAACCCCTGAAGGCAAAAATGAGGAGCAGTCATTTACCAAGATCATCAGGATTTTTCAAGTTTATTTAGGATTTATTTTCCTGAATTCAACACATTTTTTAACCTAATTCATCCTCCAAAAAGAGCTTAAGGGGTGTGAATTAGGTTTCCTCCCCCTATTTTGCCTTCTTAATAATATTTTGAGAGAAACTGAAAGGGGGGAGCAGCCCAAGGTCACTCAGGGCTTTTCAGGGCAGAGATGGGATTTGAAAATGGATCTCTCCCTTCTAACCATTCCTTCAGTCATTCAGAGTACATCCAACAGCTAGCTAATCTTGCATGAATCTCATCTGTATTAATTCTGAAAACACTTTGAGGGAACATATACATTGTAGTTTTAAACCTTTGCTAGCTAGCTAAGTTCTGAGGTTTTTATACAACCTTGCCATCTCAGTGCAGCATATACAGGTCTCCTTTCCTTCTTTTTACCCTCAAAGCAAACTTGTGAGGTCATTAGGCTGAGAAGGAGGAAATGGCTGAAGACCACCAAAGAACCATCACGGCTGGAGGGAAGATTTGAACCCTAGTCTCCCCCATCCAAATATGACATCTAACAACATGATCACTGGTATTGATCTATAGCAGGTATGATCTATAGCAGGGGTGTACAAACTGTGGCTCTCCAGCTGCCCATGGACTACAATTTCCATGAGTCCCTGACAGCATAGGAATAGTAGTCCATGGACCTCCGGAGAGCCACAGTTCGGCCACCCCTGCTCTGTAGTCACTACTGTCTCCGCAGTAATCCATAGGGCAGCTCTAGGTCAGGATAGATACTTTCATAGTTTAAATGAGAGAGGCAGCAGTTTGGGTGCAACCTTGGAAATACAATATATTCCATTCCAAAATCCATAAACCAAGATGATAAAAACAGGTGACAAAGTGACATAGCAATGCCAGATGACAAAAAAAAATGGAAATTACTATTTAGGACAAAATAGGAATTTTCAAAGGAAAACAGAAATGACCTCCCTTTCTTTTGGACTATCTGCACATTTTATCCTATGGTTCTGCCATTCCCAGACTTGGGAGGTTTACATGAATATTTGATTCCCAATATACTATATTCCTGGAAGCCATCAAAGGTTGATTTCCTTTCCTTAGTCTCTTCTGCCCAGTCTCCATCCATCAGTTTTGAGTTGTTGTTTGCTGGCAGTTTGAGTTTTAAAAGAATAGTGCCTTGAAGATACCTGGCAAGCTTTTTTATTGCATCTCAGTTGGCGGCTCTACTTTCCAGCATAGTATGTCCAAAGCTGCCATGATGTCCGGACGTGTAAGCATGATTCTATACAGTATACTTCCTATTGCTTCTCTGTACTGCTTCTTGTTGGTTAGAAGTTCTTCATTTCCTCCTTGTTTTAGTTAGTTCATCTCGATTAGGGTGCTGACCTGTTTGGATTCTCTCATTTGCATATAGTCTAGGAACTCTAGGATTGTTTATTTCTGGTTGGGGAGATCGTTTCCATCTTCCTCTCTCTCTTTTTGTATTCTGAGGCAGTAACGAATGCTTCCTACTTCCTTGACTTCCACTTCTTCACTTAGGTGCTGGACTATTTTGTTGTAGTCTCCTCCATCTTCGTAACATACAATCAACTCTTCAAGACAGATAAGGATGTAGAGCCACCTGTTGCCTCTGCCTCTTGAAATTTGCCTCTGTTCAGATTTGCCTTGCTCAAAGCCCTTTTTGGTCAGCGTCTGATGAAGCACTTCCTCTCAGCAGCTTGCAGCTCGATTCAGTCCATATATGATCTTTGGTAGTTTGCAAACTAGGTGTTTGTTTTCAGACTGTTCAAAACCTCATGGTTGTTTCATATAGACTATTATTTTGATTCTGTGTGCAGGAAAGCAGTATTTATATCTAGATGTTTTGTGCCCGTTTTTTCTTACTGCAGCTATACATAGGATCATCCTTAGTAAGGTACGTCTTACTACAGGTGCAAAGTAGGCATGTGCAAAAAACCCACGAAAAAACCTTCAGACCCTCTCAGATTTGGCCTGAATCAATTTGAGCCTAATCTGAAGCACACAAAGTACCCTTCCATGGCTTGGATTTGGCTGAATCGATTTGGCTGAATTCGAAGCAATTCAGTGTCATTAAAGTCAATGGCACCATTAACAACAATGGGAAATTTTCCTTTTCCTGTGGTCTGGGGGTGGGCCACAGGGGTTTGAGGTAGAGGCACAAAATTTTCAGCGTCGCGGCAGGAGCCTCTCCTGAAAAGAACCCCCCAAGTTTCAAATAAAGTGGACCTGGGGATCCAATTCTACGGGCACCCAAAGAGGTTGCCCCATCCAACCTCCATTTGGGCAGTTTTACTTAAGAGGAAGTACAATTCTGATGGAATTTGTCCAAAAATCGTCTGTAAACAACACTGATTCAGGTCTTTTTCAGACCATCTGAAATAAATCACACATGCCTAGTGTGAAGGTCTCATCATAGTATTCGCCGTAGTTTTGAGTATCCCCTTTTTCAACCAGTCTGGTTTCACACCTCTGTACATCTCCAGGATGGAGAGCATGCACCTGTACCCCTCTAATGAACAGCCGTGTACATTTATCACTCCACAACAGATATTTTATGATGAAAGCTTTATTCATCAGATGGCATGTATAGTGTAGCCAGGACATCTGAGGATTGTCTGGCAGCCAAACAAGGAACATTCCAAGGTGGTTTGCCATTGCCTGCCTCTGTGTCATGACCCCTGGTGTTCCTTGGAGGAACCACCACCTAATCCTTGGAGGTCTCCCATCCAAATGCTAGCCTGGGTTGACCCTGCTTAGCTTCTGAGATCTGATGGGACTGTCTGGGTCAGGGCACCATGAAAGAAATTGTCCTGCACCGCCTCCAAAATGTCCACAGTCACCCATATTATGCTGATGCTGTCCTAGAAGGGTACAAGATTTAGGGATGCTCCCAACATTTTCAATTTCTAAACTCTTCCTGCAATATCTGACTTTTAGATTACCTGGTCTTGTTTGCACATGCATTTGGAATCCTGCACTGTCCCTGCACAATACACACAGACAAGATCTTAATGCAGCCACATGTGCGATCACACATTGATTTTTTGGGCAACATTTGATTAATGTACACCAGCATGTCGATAATGGAGAGAGGTGCAAAGGAACTCAGCATTGTGACAAACTGCACATGCTCCTATTCTGAAATTAATTTGAGAAATTCTCTTAGCTGAAATAGAATTTGAAAAGAGCAGAGGCAGATTGAAATTATGGAATAATAAAGGGCTGGTGCTGCTTAAGAATCTGAGATCGCCACCCAAAAAGACCATAGCAAATAGTTGTGCAGATTGTGGGGGTGGGGGGGTATGACGACTGAATGGAACCTTCTGGATTAGTGCTAGGCCTGGTAATACTGAGTGCTCAATCTTCTAGTGTGGAATCAGCAGAAACTATTTATTTATTTATTTTATTATATTTATGTGCTTTGAACTGTCTTTGCAAGTATGCTCATGAATGACCAGGGCAAAACTTAAGACTATTGCACTCAACAAAAACAACAAAACACCTTATTTGTTCAAAGTACTAAAACATTGTTAGTCTTCCATAAAGCACACTGCTGAAAAATGCAGTAAGTTAAAGCAGACAGACAGCAAATCCTTTTCCCATCATCACCAGTGTACTCTGTGCATGTCTCATGCTCTTGGGTAGATAACTGGGGCGGGGGCTTCTGCTGCTGATCTCTGTCATATGTTCCATTGTCAGAAGGTAGTTAAATTGAGGGGAGCAGCAAGCAAACATGTAGAGACAGAAACTAACAGCCACAACGGGTACCCCCCCCCATGCCAAGATTTTATCTTCCTTGTAGCAGAGGTGGCATATGGTAAATAAAATTTAATGTTGCCAAATGGGCCAGAAACCATAAAACAAAGGGGGGAAAGGACCATGGACAGGGCAGAAATGGCTACAAAATAGAGAGGACGAAAAACAATCAATGCAATGGCCATAAAAGACGCCACAACAATGTCCTACAAATTTTTAAAAGAGAGAGGGAGAGAGATTCCAACATTGCAGTCTTATTTTACCAACAGCAAACCACCCGATCAGCACATTTATCTCCCCTGGTGTCATTTTTTAAACAATGGAGCCTCAGGAGGAAAACAGCTGGTGTTATAACCTTTAAGACTCAAGGGAAGGATATTTTCACCATGCTTGTGTTTCCAATTCTAGCTGTCTATCTTTTAGCAGAGAAACAAATTGCCCCAAAGAGAAACGGTGTTAGAATCTGTACATTTGGGATAATTGCAGCATAGCCCTTTGGGTATTAAGTCACTTCAAGATGCACATTGGCAGGTTGTGTCAGTGTTCCCTGTTTACAAAAGGCTTCCAGAACTTAGAAAACTAGCTCATCAGGGAGAGGGTTAAGCACTCTCTCTCTCTCTCTCTCTCTCTCGCTCTCTCTCTCTCCCCGCCCCCCCCCCCTCTCTCTGTGTAGTGGTTAAGAGTGGTAGCTTCTAATCCAGCGATCTGGGTTTGATTCCCTACTCCTCCTCCACATGCAGCCAGCTGGGTGACCCTGGGCTCACCACAGCACTGATAAAGCTGTTCTGACCAAGCAGTAATATTAGAGCTATCTCACCCTTGCCTACCTCACAGGGTGTCTGTTGTGGGGAGAGGAAATAGAAGGCGAATGTAAGCTGCTTTGAGACTCCTTTGGGTAGAGAAAAGTGGCATATAAGAACCAACTCTTCTTCTTCTCTTCCTTCTCCTCCTCCCTCTTATGCTTGTTTTGTGTGTTTGGTATTTTTGGGATATACTGAACAAGAAAACAAGGCCTTTTTCCTATGTGTCCTTTACCTTGAATGTGCATCCATCTTCCTACGGGCTTCATTTTTCGTTCTGCAACACATTTGCTCACATCCGGTTAAGTTGGGGTTTTGTTGTTTGTTTCTGTGGGTTTTTCCAGGCCAATGGAGAGTCAGCTTGATTCCAAGGAGGGTCAAAATTCCATAGGGACTGACTGCAGGATGGCACTCTTCCACCAGGCCTATCACTGCAGCCATGGTGGTTGGAAAATTTATGGGCCTTCCTCCTCCTCGAGGTTCCTCCAACCTCCATACGGTCAGTCTGGTATGAAACAAAAAGAAGGTGGGGGGGGGGGGGAGATGAGTTGAACTGCATTTTAAACCGCTTTAATGTTGCTTTTATGTTTTATCATTTTAAACCGCTCCAATTTGTAGGGAGGGGTGCTACAAAAATCAAATTATAAATAAAGAAACGTGCAAAACACTTGCATCAGAATTTTTTTTTCATGAAAGCACAAAGAATCCTGAACGGGGAGCTGAATCAAGTACAATAAATGTAACTAGTAAACCAATGGAAAAAAGATGATCCTTTGTTTTTCTTTCTTTTAATTTATTTGTAGTCTTCACCCAAGTGCCATCTGGTAACAACCGCTTTCAAAATGTTTTCCTCAGTGGCCAAGACATCACTAGAGGTCTACCAGGCCCTAGAGTAAATTTCAGACAGTGAACACTAACTTCTCAAAGTGGTATCATAAAGAATGCCTACAGACTATGAGTCATAATTTTCCAAAATTCTGTTCCCAAGGGGACCTGCTTTCAGAATGGCCAAAAGCTTAAGTAGAAGCATACGGTCCTTGGCAGGAATCTAAGACAGCGTTGGGAAAATCCTCCAATGTATACACGCCTCCTTGGACCTTTTTCCTCCCCTTCTCCCCACCCCTTTGGCACACAGTTTTTTCATAATTTATATTAGCAATAGTGCATTGACGTGTGGATAACAGAAACAATTTTTTTGCAAAAATAAGTGCAATAGTGTGTTAACATGTTAGGTTAACGGCAACTGTTCACCCATCAACAGTTTGATTATTCAGGCAGAGATTTTGAGTTCAAGCCACAGAGATGGGAAATTTGAAATCATTTTCAGAGAAGGCAAGCACTTCCTTGGTTACAATGAAATAGGAATTTACAAGTTCATACTATTAGGTAGACTGTGAGAATAAATTAGCATACAGCATAATGAAAATGGTTAACAAATTCCAGAGATAAATAGGAAAAAACAGCAATTTGGAATTGTTAGTATTCACTTAAGATTGAATTGCATGGGAAACGTTTTGGATTCAGTAAAGGTGTCTACATAGGAGAATAACAAGCAGATATATAATTAGTTGCTGATAGCAGATAGCTGAGACCTTGCCCTTATGCCCCCTTCCTCTCTTCTCAAGCATGGAAACATCTCCTTCTTTGAAGGAGAATATGCGGTTGTCTCCTTTGGTCACAGACCAGAGAAAACTATATCAATATACCATTCCACACTACATTGCATGATACTAGTCATAATTATATTACAATCTACTTGTTCAAATCAATTATTCCAGATAAGAGATAAATTAAAATACAGAGGACATCTGGCCTTTCTAGAGTTTTGTTAAGAATGCAGGTTAGCATATGTAGTGAGATAAGAAACCAATATCCCTGTTGAGTCCAGGGGATTCCATCATTCTAAGTGTGATAACCTGCATTTCAGTAATTTCCCTTTCCATTCTGTTCTTGAAGTTCCTTTGTAATAAAACATCTGCTTTAAGGTCTCCTATTGAATGTCCTGTAAGGCCGAAGACTTCCCTCCCAGGTTTCTCAGTCTTGTGATTTCTGATGTCATATTTGTGTCCATTGTGTCCATCTTTGGCATAGGGCAGGCTTTGAAACCTTGGGGCATCCTGACCACCCTTGAAGTGTTTCTCAAATGGTTGGGAATTATTTTTTTTTATTTCTTAAACATTTATTGGGCGATATGACCACATATGGTCATGTCGGCTGCCCCCCCTCAAGTGACCAATGAATGGGCCTGGATGGGTTGGGAAGAGCAGGGCCCCTGGGTGGGCATGTACACAGCTGTGTTTCCCACCTATATACTGCACAATTGCACCACTTCAGGGGTTTCTCAACGGTAAAAAAGTTGAGAAAGGCTGGCATAGGGTTTACCATTTGCCCTCTGTAGACAACAGAAGGGCATTGTTTGCATTTGATGGCCTATATAATGTTAGAAGAGCTTCTTGTGGCGCAGAGTGGTAAGTGGCAGAAATGCTGTCTGAAGCTGTCTGTCCATGAGGTTGGAAGTTTAATCCCAGCAGCCGGCTCAAGGTTGACTCAGCCTTCCATCCTTCCGAGGTCGATCAAATGAGTACCCTGCTTGCTGGGGGGTGAAACAGTAATGACTGGGGAAGGCACTGGCAAGGCCACCCTGTATTTAATCTGTCATGAAAACGCTAGAGGGCGTAACCCCAAGGGTCAGACATGACCAGTGCTTGAACCTTTACCTTTATAATGTTAGAAAATAAGCATGTGAATAAGCCTTTGATGGTGTAACTGGGGCCAGTGATTGTGTTGGCTGGATGGCAGGAAAGTTGGCACCTGGGTTTGTTGCAAGCCCTGGTACCAGTGTCCATGTTAAAATAAGATGTTGTATTATTGTGGGCGAGATGTTGTATTGTTGTTTGCAACTGGGGGGCTGCCTATGTGCAAGAAAAGGTCTGTCTTCCCCCCCCCCCCCCGAACTTGTGAAAGAGAACTGTCATGTTGGTCTTAAAGGTGCCACTGAACTAAACATTTCTTCTGCAACTTCATGCATCCGTGACCTCAGTGGACTTCGAAAGGCGTAACTCTGCTTAGGAGAGCTCTGTAAATGAAGGTGGAGTGCAGTCCTGTTGCCCTCAATTTGTGGGCTCCCCAGAGCCCTTGAGCATCAACATTGGCTGGATGTGAGACCACTAACAACGGCAAAAGGAGACCTTGGGTCACGGCAAAAGGTGACCCAAGAGCCAGTAGAAGCTGCTTCTGCTACTTCTACTGGTCTTCTGTATTTCTGAGTTTACAGCAAGGTGGAGATCTTCCAGCAGCATTCGCAAGGAGACTTCCCAGTCCCATCGACCATCATTTGCATTCTGTGCTGGAAACAGACTCCTTGGAAAGCGGCTGCCTGATGAATCAGCCCGAAACCCCGAGCTGTAACATCCTTGTGGTGCCATGATTCAGAGTCATGTTTCTTCAAGCTGTGCTTTAATAGGCAAGAGGTCTCATCTTTACGATCATTGGAATGTAAAGGGTCACCGTCTTAATGCTCTAATACTGTGTTTTAAACAACATTTACACTTTAACATACTGAGAAATCGCATCTCTCGCTGCCAAGCGGGATGACAACGCAATTCAAATCCATCAGTGCAGCCATATATTCAGATATTTTAAGCATAAATCAACATAGAGGATCCATTTCTCCCCCTCACCTCTCTATCTCTGGTCTTTCCCTCTCCTAAGCGGGGTGGGCGGCAGATCAGCCCATTCCAACTCAAGTCATTGCAGTTTTTTTTTAATAAACAACAACTGTGCATTGCTTTTTTGGTGTTCAGCAAAACACCCCACCTGAATAATTCATAGGTGTCAAGGAGAGAGCAGAAATGGTCCTGGCAGGCCAGCCATCAATGGAGACATGATGCTTTATGGCCTCTTAAGAAGAGAAGGAAGCAGATGTTTGAGTAAAGGAGAAAGTTTGGAAATTGCTTTGCAAGTGGGGAGCGAGGGAAACGGCCCAGCATCAAGGGAGACTAAGTGACATGAAGAATGGGGACACATCTGCGGTTGGAGATGTTGGGTTTTCAATGAAATTTTGGACATCTTTGTGCAATACCAAAGCTGAGATACTGGACACACAAATCCATGGAGATGAAAGGAGCCACTGATGGTCTCATCCTCCATGGATGTGTCTATTTCCCTTTTGGAATCACCTATGCTCTACATCCTGTGGCAGTGAGTTCCACCAGTTAACACTGTGCAAAGCAACACTATGCAAGTGCAAATGTCATCCCAAGGGCAACCATCTGGTTAACTTCCCCCCCCCTAAAATATCTAAGGCACATATTTCATAACTTCTTTTTTACTTTGACTCAACTCTGGCAGAGAGGGTGGTCTATAAATTAAAAGAAATAAATAAAATAAAACTAATTAGAATTCAAGAATAAAGTTTTTCTTGGGCAAATTGCCTGGTGGGAGTTGCACGTTTAGATAGCCCCATGAAAAAAAAAAACACCTCCCTGAACGTAGAAAATAGCATTTCCAAGGGAAAGTTAGCTTGAACTTTTCCTCCTGACATGAAAGTTTTCAGTGACATAGTTCTTGCAACAAACTTCTGATGTTTTAATCCTAATCCTGGACTGCATCATGATTTCAGACTTCGCCTCTACGTTCCTTCCTCCATACCCCTCCTCCCAAAAAACCTTGCATGCAGAAAACTAGCATATCATGGAGAAGGCTAGGTTAAAACCTTTATTTCTAAGATGCTGTTTTTTTAGGTGCAGAGAATTATTTTGTGTACAAGAGCAATCAAATCCCCTGCACATGGGAGTCTTGGAAGGAGGGCTCCAGTCCATCCTCATAGTTTTCTTTCTTCTGGGTTTCTCTTTGGTTCATGCAAGAACATTCACTCATGCAAATTTCCACTGACTCTCTGATGCTGAACCAACCAGAAACAGGTTCTCTTGGTGGGAACCAGGATTCTGATTTGCAGAGACTCCCCACCTCCCATAATGCAGCAGTGAGGCATGCAATCCTCCACCTATGACTTGAAATGGCACATTTTATCCATTTTCTTAATCCACCCCCTCCCCTAACAATCAACAGTCCCTTTCAAAGCAGAGAATACTCATTTGCTTTTAACTGCCTGTTGGCAGAACACCTGAAATGGTCCAAAATGACATGCATGTACATATAAAACCAGCTCCTGGTGTAATCCAGGGACGAAAGAACCAATAATAGACATGAATGTATGAACCTCCACTATAGCGATGCAGATTCACAATTGGAAGTATTAACTTTTTTCTAAATGTTCCCTTTTTCCCTTAAGAGAAATGTCAGGGTGACCTACATTGTGCTCTCCACTTTCAAGGTACCTTGCAACCCTGCAAGGTAGGCCAGGCTTGGAGCACCTAACCCTAGGAAGCTCCGTGCTGCTTGGATCCAGGACTCCACGGTTGTGCACTCCTGGTTCAGCAATGTTTCCTGGGAATCCAGGAGCCAGAGGCTGATTCCAGCTCATGAACCAGAGAGGATGAAGCTTTCACTGAAGGTTATTGAAAACATCACCTGATTTCATTAAATACAAAATGTGAGTGGGGTCATCAGCTTTTATAGGGGCCCATAAAGCATCCCTCTTGTTCAAATAGGCAATCAAATCAGCCAAGGATTCTTTCTAGCAAAGCGTGCCATAAAAACCAGGAGTTTTCTTCTTTAAGAAACTCATCTCAACATAATCATAAAAAAAACCCTAAATAACACTGAGCATGACGGTCCTTTGCTAACATAATTACAGGAGTTCTCGCCTCCCCTTTCCTTCTCTCTTCCTCTGTCCTGGGATCAGTTCTTGATATCTACATGGGATCACTGGAAGAAACTTGGGAGAAATATACAACCCAAAGGTTCTGATCACTTTCCTTTGCCTTTCCGAAGATGATAGAGGACAGAGATCCCTAAAGAAAGCCTTTTCGCATTCAAGTAGGCTCAGAGCAGGCAAGTTAATTGCTACAAATTGGCCATTAATTCCTGCCAGTTGCTGAACTGACACAGGTGCAAAATTCCTGAATGGTCTCCCTGGAACAGTCACCCTTTCAAGATACAGGTGGACAAATTTATGAGGGCTATCTAATGATTTTTATTCCGGCTTTCCTCTGTAACCTTTGATAGCCATGAAGGATTATTTAACACACCAAAGACCATAGGAAGAAGGGGGGCAGGCCTTTTCACAGAGACTTCTAGTAGTGAGTGTGAAGAAAACTTCACAACAAAAACACTGCCTTCAGGAGAGCCAGAAATGAGTTTGGAATTAGGACCCTGGGAGACACGGGCTCAAATCCCTACTCTACCAAAAAAACTAACAGGGTGACTTTATGCCAGTTTTTTTCCCATGCAGCCTAACCCAGGATTGTTGCAAAGATGGCAAAAGATTGCGTCTGAGGAACATTGTGGTGCTAGTTTGTGCACTGGGGAAGAAGGCTTAGGACAAACCTTGGTCAGTCGTCTGGACAAGCCCTTCATTATGACTGGTCCTTGTGCTCAGGGACACCTGCAGGGCTTTCTTGCACATGCACTGCAGATATAGATCAGGGCTGTCCATGCAGAAGAGCTGTCTGTGCCCCCGGATCACCCTCACTGGATTGAGAGTTCTGCCAACAAAGGGGAAACAAAGCCCTACGTTAATTTGCCAAGTTTAGATGCTGGCCTGTACATCTGACTGCCTGCTGTTACATCGCACAATGTGTTGGTGGAGATATGGGCGGGGGGGGTGGGCATTGGGGAGTATTTCCTGATTTTTGTCCACCATCTTGTTGTTGTTTGGTGGTTTTAATGCTGTTGTATGTTTAATTTGGGGAGCAATTTGATTTTACTGTTTTACTGTATTGTATCTTTTTTGTAACCGGCCCCGAGCCGACATGTCGGGAGGGATGGGGTATAAAGTCAATTATAAATAAATAAATAAATAAATAAATAAATAAATAAATAAATAAATAAATAAATAAATAAATAAATAAATAGAATAAAGATCCCTTTTGTTCAAACAGCACATAGCTCCTTAAATGAAGCTGCAGTTAAAAGAATTTGTAAATCATGTTTTATTGGCATGGAGGTAAAACACAGCGCTTAGATATGAGGATCATTAAAAATGAAGATTATATACAGCAGAGATTGTACAAGAGGAACAATGGGAAATTTCTTCCCTCCTTTATCTGCCCTGGAAGCAAGAGGGGAAACCGTGCACCAACAATAAAGGAAACAATATAATACAATAGATGTGGGGGCCCTGATAGGGGGGGAGGGAGGGAGGGAGGAAGGAAGGAAGGAAGGAGGGAAGGAGGGAAGGAGGGAAGGAGGGAAGGAGGGAAGGAGTGGGAGAGAAAGGAAGACCGATTCCACACAGAGGCGTAAAATGTGAGCCATTTCCTGCTTGCAAATGTGTGATACTAAACTGCACGCTTGCATGCCTTCTAACAGGAGACCTGTAGTGTGATATTCCGCCGTCTAATCACGGCTTTTTGCCTTCCAACAAAGTGGCCAAGAAGCCAGAGACATGGACAACCCAAATTTTCCCCCTAGTTCCTCAATCAACACAAGCCACCAATCCCTTCACAGTGGTGGTTTTCTGGATTCAAACTTCTGTCCCCCCGCCCAAGACCCGAAATTATTTTTTAAAAAACACACACACTTCTGTGTTGCTACGAGGACACACTACAACAGTAAAACATTAAAAAAAAGAAAAACATACACTTCTGCATTGCTATAGGATGACATTACGACAATGAAACATTTATTTAGATCACTTTTTGGAATTCTTTGTATAATGGTCTGTATTTATGTTCAGGTAGATCTGTGACTGGACCCTGATGGTTGTGCGTTCACAATAAAGATTTAAAACACAGAGCACAGAAGCTAAACTAAAGGCTGCTTCATCACATGCCCCACCCCTTTCCCCGTTCATACCCCACCACCAGAAAACACAACAGGAATGTGTTTTAGATTGGGCTGCCCCATATCACTGTGTACACTGAAGAGAACATTTTATTTGAACTGAGGGCACGTCACTTTGCGGTTCCATAGCTACTCAGATCGTACCATTAAAAAAAATTCGATCTGAAAATGGGGAGAAAAGGTGGGTGTGAGGGCAGGCACAACACTAGTGAGAATTCACTTGTTTCTCTTTTCAGATGGGCTTGCCCCTGTTTGCGCTCCAATTTGCAGTGCGACAAGAAAGGGGAAGTGGGATTTTACGATTTCCCTCATCACAGAGCAAACTGGGTGAAAATCCACACCACCTACTGGAGAACTACTGGGTTGCTGCTGATGTCATGAGGAAGCAGCTCTAAAACCCACAAGCAATGAGTAGCTGTGCAGGGGCAAATTCCTCGTGCAGAATTGATCAAAGGGAGAAAGAGAGAGAGAGAGAGAGAGAGAGAGAGTCAGGATCAGGAAGGAAGGAAGGAAGGAAGGAAGGAAGGAAGGAAGGAAGGAAGGAAGGAAGGGAGGGAGGGAGGGAGGGAGGGAGGGAGGGAAGGAGGGAGGACATCCAAGTAAAGAAATTCTCCACCTAGCTAAGAAAAATGCATCAAGAAACTAAGGAACTGAACATCAGAGAAAGAAGAAACTGAACCTAGAGAAAGAGAGACAGAAATCTCAGCCCTCAGAAAGAAAGAGACCATGAAATGGCTGAGCAGTTAAGCAACTCCTAGGTGTTTTTAATAACATTGATCAGGCCCAACGAAAAAAAGGCCGAGCGCTGGGAGACAGGAGCGGCCAACAGATGCTGACATTCTATCACAGCAGACACATATTGACTAGCGGTCTGAACAAGTCACTCACTCATCGCCGGGCAGCCTGATTGAGTTGCCTGCAGCGAGTAAATGAGCCTTCCATCCACTTCGGGTCGAAATGAACTGCAATCTTTTCAGACCTCGTTGTTGGCCAAATGAGAGATTTAAAACCCTGGAGGACTCCAAATGAATTTACCAAGGAGCCACAGTAACTAAGAAAGCTCCCATACATCAGTGCCGGGGGGGGGGGGGGGAGAGATATCAGGTGATGCACTTCTCGATTTTTGTCAAGACCAAACAATGCCAATGCAAACAGATTAAGCAGGGTGAGGTCTGGGCCCTCCTCTTTCTGGCTCCATGCAGGAATGAAAAGATTTCCATGAGAAAACATGCCAACTTTTCTGCCTGCGCCCCTGGGGAAATCCTCTCCTATCGATTTAATGTTTGCTCACTTGCTACCTGTCAATTTTCCCAGGGCTTCAACCAACAAAAATTCTCATTTGATAGCTGACAAAGGCCGGAGTCTTTTGCATGAGCTGAGGAACAGCTGGTATGCTTGAGAGATGAAAATAAAAATCCCATTCCGGAAAAGAAGAGAGTAGCAGAAGGAAGGGGAAGTTGGCAGCTCGAAACCAGAAATGCCCCAAACTGGACTAGAAACTTGAGTGGCTGGCAAGTTTTCCTGGTTCAAGTTTATGCCCCAGCTCCAGAGCTGTGGATCTCCTGGTGAGGCTGGGGCTGCTGAGAGGGAAGGGAGACATTGATGCAAATTTGCCAGGGCCTTGGTCACCCTGGGGAGAGGGGACATTGGGAATCGTTGCCTGAGGGCTGCAGCTGGCCCTTCCATGGAATGTCTCCATGTAAAGTCTGTGCTTCTTGTTTTATCAAGGCATTCGGAGCCAGCCCAGTCTCCTCTTTTGTCTCCAGTGACTGCCGATCTTTGGGACCAGTGACACTCAATAGCAAAATGCTCTAGGGTCATAGCGGTCTTTGGAGCTCTCTTTCCAATAAGATCCATTTGCTTATCTCTGCATTTTGAATCTTTCTTTGCTGCATCCTAACCCCTGTGTGGGTCAGCTGCAGAGAAACAGCAAGCCTGGGGAATTGTCTTCAGAGACTTTCTTATGCACATCTGCTAAGAATTCCTCTACTTGTTCAGCAAACTCTCAGCAGCCTTGGGATCATCGGGGTTTGATGTATTTAATTTGCTTTATCTGTACCCCACCTTTCCATACAAGGAGAACCCAAAGTGGCTTACCCCATTCACATCTCCTCCACTGTTGTCCTCACAACCCTGTGAGGTAGGTTAGGCTGAAAGCGTGGGGGTGGCCCCAAATCACCTAGAAAGCTTCCTTGGCAGGGGGGGATTCAAAGCTTGGTCTCGCAGATCCTAGAGTGACACTCCAACCACCACACCACACTAGCTCTCATACCATTTAAATATATCGACTTAGTGAAAAGCGTTTTTCTTGTGAGTTGACCCATATCTAGATGCATTCAGTTCATTTGCAACTGCCTTCTATACAGTCATTCCTGCCCTGCATGTGTGCACTGATTAAACACTGCCCCCAAAATAAGAAATCTTGGAATGGTAATTGCATTCAAGGGCCAGGGCCAGTAGAGCCAGCAGCTGCATGGGCCCAGGACTTCTGTGTACCACTCGTGCCCCCCCCCCCATTTCTTTGCATCCATACTCCCAGTTGTATGCTCTGCCCAGCACTGGCAGGGAAAGGGCATTGGGACCAAAAGGCTGATTTGGAGGAGGGACTCCCTAGCATTATACTCCACTGAGGTCCCTCCCCATCTCAAAACCTGCCCCCCTCCTGGCTCCATCCCCATAATCTCCAGGTATTTCCCAACCTGAGCTGATAACCCTCCCAATGGAATGAGGGATAAGCAGACGGCCTTCTTCTCCTTGTGCTGTTGAACCAAGCCCAGTTGGGCTCCTGGGGTTTTTAAATGCCTTTCCTTGCAGCTGCTGGGTGATGGTGGGGAGATCAAGACCCATCAAAAAAGCACCACGTAGTTTGGTCCTTGGTTTCTGCAGCAGCAGCAAGCAAGCATAGGACAGCAAGCTTGAACTCACCGACACTTCCCTATGAGTTCGAATGGCAGGGGGAAATAGGTACGATAGCTCACATTCACATAGATGGCTCATGGGATTCTAAGGCCTCTAAATAATGTTATTAAAACACACTGATGCAGCACAGATTGGGTTCATTGCGCTTGGGTAGGACTACTTCTGCATATAATTGCACTGTTGCAAGGCAAGGCAAGGCAAGACTGACAAGGCATTCTATGACATCACAGCAGGTAAGCCAATGGCAGAGACAGGTGGTAGGAAGCTCATTACCACAGTGTCATCAGAACAGGTACATGGTCAGCTGTGATGCTGCTTTGGGTGACATGTGCTGAGTAAAGGCGCAGTAACACTTCACACAAATGCAGTATCACCACAAAGAATCACCACAAACCCATGGATTTCAAACATTTTGCACAAGCCCGATTTGAAATTTAATTCTTGATTTCAATTTGTATGTTGGATAACCCCCTGCCAAGCCTAAGGCCATGTTTCTGCATCCCGGCTCAAGCACAATATCTAGAATGGAGAATTTTAGGACAAATGTAAAGCCAGAATGTACATGGCAGAAATGCTGTCTGAAGCTGTCTGTCCATGAGGTTAGAAGTTCGATCCCAGCAGCCGGCTCAAGGTTGACTCAGCCTTCCATCCTTCCAAGGTGGGTAAAATGAGTACCCAGCTTGCTGCTGGGGGGTAAACGGTAATGACTGGGGAAGGCACTGGCAAGGACACCCTGTATTGAGTCTGCCATGAAAACGCTGGAGGGCATCACCCCAAGGGTCAGACATGACTCGGTGCTTGCACAGGGGATACCTTTACTTTTAACTTTTAAAGTGAGAACATGGATTTAAATTTGCCAGCAAGTCAATTTCAAGTTGAGAGAATTTCCCCCAGCCACCAAAATGATTTCACCTCAACACCAGAGTGGTAGGCGAGGAGTCCCTGATTTTCTCCTCTTATCATTTTAAAATGCTTAATGTAGCAGATAGGAAGGTGCCTTGCCCTTAATGTTTCCCTTTAACCAGAGGCAACAGGGATCCCGCCTGGGAGACCACCTAAAGATTCACACAAACCGGCCGTGTTCCGTGCTGTTGGTGTGCTGAGGCAATCGTCCTCCACTCTGGCAGGCAATGGGTTCTCAAGACCTCAGGAAGAGGTAGTCTTTCCCAGCCCTGCCACCTGAACTCCTGTAAGTGGACATGCCAGAGGCTGACCCTACGACCTTCTTTGTGTAAAGCCACTGCCCTGCCAGTGAGCCACAGCCCCACTAATGCAATCAGTTGGGTTTGAGCCAACACAGTACTCAGTGTGGTAGCTCAGCTCCTTTGTGCTCTTTGCTAAAACAAGCCCACTTCCTCCTCTGCATGAGATCAGCCATCGGCACCAAATGCAATGGCATCAGCAGACCCTGAGGTGGGACAGCTGCTGGGGCTGATTCAGGGAGATTGCCAGCCACTGCCTAGAAGTTGGCAATCCTAGGCCAGCACTAGGTGGGGCTTTTGCCAGGAAAGTTTCTGATTGGCCACTGAAGATTTGATTGGCTATCTGGGGTGTTTTTTTTTTTTTAACTGTTGCTTTGGCAGCCGCTGCCACCAGAGTCCAAGGTTCTTTACTATGGGACTGAAGTGAAGCGACAGCAGCCATTTTGTGGCTGCCTCTGCCTCCTGTGGCAGCCATTTTGTGAGAGCCATTTTGGGGCTGCACTCACCACCCCATGTCAGAATTCCAAAGGAGTCCATAGTCTCAGAAAAAGTTGGGGACTATTGGGAGAGCGTGGAGCATCTGCACTCCTGGTGGCCATGACGGGGGCTCACCAACTTGCCCACACCTCCCAGCAGCATCTGGGAAAAGGCAAGCAGGCAGCTGTGAGTTCATGTGCTGGAAGGGCTAGCAAAGAGGTAGGTGGAGTAGGCACAGGCAGGTACACAGGAATGCTTGGGCAGGAAGAGAAGCAGAGAGGCCTGATGGTGGCTGGAGGGGAACACGCCATTTTCTGTCTGAGCTCACCCCCCCCCAAAAAAACTTGGAATTGGCCCTGTCTCTAAAGACTTTAGAAAATTCAGAAGACGCTGACTGATCGTTGTGGACATACGGGCCCGCTGAACCAGGGAATGATCATAGTAATTATTATACTGTATCTCTGGTTTTCAAAAGCTATTTTGGACAAGTCTCACAGTTACGTACTACTGCCAGAGGAAGCTAAGAGACAGACTTCAACAAATCTCCAAGGAAGGAATATTCCAATATTGAAGAAGCATCCCCCAAAAGGATCCATCCTCTCTGTGTTCTTGTAGGTAGACAAATGGAATATTTCAGAAATCGCATCCCGTTGGTCCTAAAGGGAATAGAAAAACAATGAGGACCCAGGACCTTGGATCTCCCAAGGTCCCTCACTACCACTACCTTGAACTGAATGTAGACTTTTCTCCCAAACAAGGACTGGTGTAGGACTTTCAAGAACAGGCTTAATAATCAGATTGCGAAGGAGCTGCTCTTTATTGCAAAGCATCCACAGGTCAGCAAGGGAGCTCTAGCGCAAAATGCTTTATTTCCATCTCCCAGGCTCAGCTCAGGGGGAGCCTTAATTGCCTGCAAGATAACACAAAGGAGAAACAGAGCGAGTGGTTGCGAGCCAATTTCAAGAGAGAGGAGTTCAGTCTTCCCATTTCAGAGGAGTGCGGGTGTATCTACACCTGTCTCCGGCCATGAAGGCATCTCCATGCATCACAGAGCAAGGTTCACGGCGAAGATTTGCTTACAATTCCATGCTAAACATCATTCAACAATTCGGTAGCTAAGAGATGCCTCCCTCCCATCCATATCCTACAGAAATCTTCTGTGAAATGCCTCGGAGTCATGGCTGCTAATCGAGAAGAATGATTTCCCCCCTCCAGCAGCACAGAGGCAATGCAGTGGTTGCCAGCTGGAAAATTAGCCAGGGGGGGAGCTCTCTCTTCCCTGTCTCTCACCTCATTAGACTAGTGAGAAAATGTAATTGTGACCCTCTTCCCCAGCATTCTCCCCACAGGCTTGAGCAGGCAGACGTTGGGGGTGGGGGAGGAGACAAGCTGTATATCACAGGGGCTTAGAACGTGCCAGCTGCCCCTCCATCCATCTCAGCTGCTATGGGGTCATTTTCACCAGCCTGCTTCGTGTTAGGAGATGCAGAGCGTCTCCCCACCACACCAATGCATGCTGTGAGCTCACAGGCTCTGAACCAATCAGAGAACGCGGCTAACCAATCAGGGCAGAAGGAAGGTGATGTCATCCAAATTTCCCTACCCTCAAGGCCTTGTTATTCCTGCCAGAATGAAGTAGATTTCAAGATGTGGTATAATATGGGGCCAGATTTCAAAAACAGTGGACATGGTACTAAAGTTGTATTTGAACTGTACTACTTCAGAAACAGGCAAGAGCTCACCATAACCAGGGGACTCTTCAGAAAAGGCATTCTGCACTAAGAAAAGCAGATGGTCTACAACCCCTATGATTGATACTCCACATCCTACATGCAGGCTCTTTGGACGTGGGGAAAATATGAACCTGTAGTGCGAAAAGGGACATGTAAAACTCAGCTTTCCCACCTTGTTGACCTAGGACTGTGAACCATGTGAACCATCTTCTTACCTCAGCCCCAAAGTCACTAGATAGGTCAACATTTTCTCAGGCTCAACCCTCTCTTTATTTGCAGATTCAAAGTTAACTGTGATAATATTGGCCTGATTTATAGTTATGTTGCAATGGATACCACCACAATGTACACAAAGAACTTGGCACATTCTATAGTTCTGAATAAATTTTAAAATATTATTATTTACGCTCTACCCCAGCCTTTCTCAATTTTACTGTTGAAGAACCCATGAAACATTCCTCAGGCTTCAATAAACCCCAGAAGTGGTATGATCATGCAGAATATGGTTGGGAAGCCTAGCTGTGGACATGCCCTCCTGGAACCCGCCCCTTGCCCACCCCTTCCAAACCCATCATTGGCCATTTTGGAAGGGGGGAGCCAGTGAACATGGCCATATATGGTCATATCACCTGATAAATGTTTGACAAATTGTATTAAAAATTAACTCCCACTCATTTGGGAAACCCTTCCAAGACAGTCAAGAAACCCTGGGATTTGTTAAACATTTATTGGGTCATATGACCATATATGGCCATGTTGACTGGCTCCCCCCCTCCCAAAATGGCCAATGATGAGCCTGGAGAGGGTGGGAAGGGGGAAAAGAAGAGAGTCACATCTTGATTTCTATAAAATGGTTTTATTTTTAATCCTGTTCATCTGATGCATGGCCATTCAACATGTGACCCAACTCTGCAGGGAAGTATTTAGGGTGAACCAAAGTTTCTACCTGCATTTAATATCTGCTCATACTTTATGGCACATGTATGAACCAGTCCCAAGTAACAAAGCAAAGAGAAAGAGAATTGTGTGTGTGTGTGTGTGTGTGTGCCTGTGTGTGTGTGTGTGCGTGCACACACAAGCATTTCGTTTTCCTTGGAGGATTTGAGGCCAACCTTCTGACTTCCCCCAACTCTCCTAATTCACCAAACAAGAAACATTAGAAAAGGGCTTCTTATTCTTTCTTTTTAAAACTACATTTTGAAATACATTTTTTGTGAGGTTAACAGAGATTAATACACACAGGGTTACCCCTGGGCGTGAAAAGCCGTGAAAGGGGCCCTCAGAAATAACCAGCTTGCCGTGTTTTAAAAGCAGGAAGCAACGCCTGGGCTGGAATCACTTAAACAAAAAGATTGCAGCGAGGGACATAATGCAAGAAAGTAATAAGGTTTAAAACAGGTCAGAGCCCTCTGCTTGCTCCAGCGCTCCTGAGTGAGATGCATTATTTAATGGTCTTTGGTCACCGCTGATATACTGTTGATCAAATAGATGATTTTGTTCAAAAGAGCATTAGGGAAGAAATATACAATGCCGCATTACACTCTGCCAGAGTTCTTTCCTTGGCGGGGCGGTGGCAGGCGGGGGGATAGATGGAAGGTTTTTTCCTTTTGACAGCCCAGCAAAGCAGCTGAAATGGAAAGTCTTTTCGAAACAGGGAACAGAAATGGTAATAATGCTGCCATATTCAAAAATTAAATTGGTGTAATTCTAGACTCCCAGCGTAGCCAAGAAAAGGGGAAACGCTCAAGCCCAATGCTCGGGAAACTGAAGCCTTGGGGTGATAATGGTGCCATATCGTGGGGCTAACCAAACAATCTTTTATAAAAATGGATGCTTTGATGGGTCTCTCCATCAACTACAAAGGCTGCCACAGTGTCTGAGAGCTGGAAATCTAAATGTACGGGAAGATGCAAGCCACTGAGTGCCTACACACCGCTTGGAATGGACTGCCTCGGCTCAAGAGTGTTCCGAGCACATACAGAGCTAATTTCGGAAAAAGACATTAGCCTCCCTAGAAAGAGGCAATGCCTCTTGATTAGGTGTGAGTTTTTTAAAAGGTTTCAGAGAATAAAGAAGTTGTAGAGTCTTGGAACTGGCAAGTTCAGCTACCCTTTAAAGAAAACCCCAGAAATTATGGGTATCATACATTAATCCTGTTCTTCACCCAACGAGTTTGATGGTAAATAGAGACTTGAACCTAGGCATCCTTGTACAACCATAATACCACAATGGCTTTTTACAATCCCAACTGAAAATATGTTGAATTTAAGTTCTTCTCACTATTAATGGACTTCCAGAGAGAAAGGGGTAGAAGTATTCATTGAAAAAAATAAACAGTGCTGGCCTACCTTACAGGGCAGTTGTAAGGTTGGCAACAAGATCACGGGTGTGATGATCTTTGAAACTTGATTCAGTCCTGTCCGACTCTTGGCAATTCCACAGCAAAGTCATCGTCATGATGTCCAATTCTGCACCACCTCTCTCAGTTGTGCAATGTTCTGGCCAGTGTCCATTCCGATCGCATCCAACCACCGTGCCCTTTGTCAGCCTGGTTTTCTTTTTCCACTGGCCAGTGCTAGATTAATTGCTTTCTCTATTGAGTTGGATCGCATGGTATGGCCAAAGGAAGTGAATTGGAGTTTCATGATTTTGCCTACCAATGATATATCAGACTTTATGCGCTGTAATATTTCCTTGTTTGTGACTTTTGCTGTCCATGGAGCCCGCAGAAGCCTTCTCCAACACGAGACTTCAAACAAATCAATTCTTCTCTTGTCTGATTTTTTCATTGTCCAACTTCACATCCATAAGCACCTATTGGAAATACGACAGATTGAACTAATCTACATTTGGTAGTCAGACTTATGTCCTTACTTTTCCATGTTTGATTCAAGCTCATAATTGCTGAGCAACCCAGAGCATCTGGACGTTTTATTTCCATACTGCAATTGCCACTCACATCAATTTGTAATCCAAGAAAAAGGAAGTCTTGAATTTGATCTCTTCACCATTAATTGTTATTGTGACATGTCTGTTTTTTGCAGTGGTTGGGATTTTTGTCTTTTTAGTGTTTAATTAAAGGCCAAATTACTTACTTACTTCATTGACCTTTGTAATCAGCTGTCCTAGGCCTCCCTTAGTTTCTGACAGGAGGGTAGTGTCATCAACATATATTCCTTCCACCAATCTTAATTCTAGTGTTTGATTCTTTGAGTTCAGTCTCTCTCATAATTATCTTAGCATACAAGCTGAACAGGAAGGAGGAAAGAATACAGCCTTGGGGTACTCCTTTCTCTATTTTGAACCAATGTCACCAAACGTTCTTGTTTTGCATAGAGTGACTGCATCAGTTTGCTCAAATGCAATGGCACCCCCAATTTTTGCAGGGCTCCCCACATTTTGTTGTGATCCACACAATCAAAAGCTTTCCTGTAGTCAATAAAGCAGATATAGACATCCTCCTGATATTCCTGTGACTTTTCCAAAATCCAGCACAGGTTTGCTATGTGAATATGAGTGCCATGCCCCCATCAAAAGCCAGCTGGTAATTCTGGTAATTGAGTCATACCTTTTTTTGTAGTGGGATGAACACAGATCATTTCCACTCCTCTAGCCAGTTATTAGTTTCCCAGATTTTCTGGCACAAAGCTGTAATGGTTTTGATCTCAGCAGTTCCATGGGTATGACGTCAATGCCAGGGGCCTTGTCATTTAGCAATTGATTCAAGGTTCGTTCAACTTCCTCCTCAAGAATGGCCAGTTCAATTTCCATTTCTTATTTATTTTGAGGAGAGCAAACTTCTGTTCTGTCGGCATATAGTTCTTCTGTGTATTCCCGCCACCTGTTCTTGATGCTCTGTTGGTCAGTCAGTTCCTTCCCTTGTTTATCTTTGATCATGCTTTTACAAGCAGCAAACGGCATCCAGAACCAGATATTTCTCGTGTGTCCCTTTTTGTAATCTTCTTCTAACAGCTTGCATTTCTGATTCTAGTAAGCTTCACTGTTTATTCTTGCTGCCCTTTGAAAATCCACATTTAATTTTCTTGCTTCTTCCCTTTTTTACAAGCAAATACAGACGAAAGGGACGGTTTGTAGTGTCTATACAAAAACCTATGGGATAGGTTTTTTCCCCTCCCTTTTTTATACCAGAAAGGACATTATGCATTGGTACAATACCTAATCTTTTGCCTCTTCCCCTAATCAAAGTCATTGTTGCTAAAAGGAAATACAGACAAATTCTCCCTGTCTAAATACCTTAAACATCTATTTTTATAATAGATTTTTTGTAATAATTCTTAAGCGGGACAAACCAGGGTTCCCAATAGGAATATGCACCCACTAACCTCCCTGGTGCTAGCTCTAGATTTTTCTAGCTCAAGTGGCCCTCCAGTTCCACCTCTTTCACCACCATGCAGCTAAAAACACCACATTCCTGTACACACAAACACACATCATCTTAGAGAAGGAAACAGATCCTCTTTCGCACTCCTTTAAGACTTGTGCCAGCCAGGCTTGGACATGTGCAAACAAGAGTCATGATCTCTTCCCTCCATGCTTCACCCCAACATGAAATGGAAGTCCACTGCAGCCCTGTAAGAAACTCTAGTAGGCTTGCTATCTTCCACATGGGGTCTGGAGTTCTCTTGGGAGTACAACTGATTTCTGCAAGTCAGTTCCCCTGGAGAAAATGGAAGCTTCCAAGGGAAAACTCTATGGTTTTCTAGGTGGAATCCCTCCCCCGCTTTTCCTCTTCACAGGCACTTCACACAAATCTCCAGGAATTTCCCAGGCCACAGTTGGCAACCATACTCTGGGGTGATCTACCTTCCTAAGAATGGACCAATCACCTGTGATTGACAACAGTCTTCTGCCAAACTGTGGGGCTCAACCTATGCCCTAACATTAGAGTTGCCAGGCATCACCTGCTAACTGGGGGGAAATGTGGAGAAGGGGGAAGTGATCATCATCCAAGCACTATGACATCACTTCCTGCAATACAGGGCAATGCTGTGGCACTCGCCCAAAAACTCTTGAGCAAGTTCTAATGCCAGTGCCTTGAGAGTGGCACCGTGGGAATCGCATGATCATCTAGGCCAGCCTTTCTCAACTTTTTTTTTATCATTCAGGAACCCCTGAAGCATTCTTCAGGCTTTGAAAAAATCCCAGAAGCAGCATAATTGTGCAGAATATGGTTGAGAAGCAAAGCTGTAGATATGTCCATCTAAGGAACTAAATAGATAAAATAAATAAACTGGCCATTTTGGGGGGCAGGGGCGGGTCAACATATGGTCATATCTCCCAATAAATTGTATGGTCATATCTCCCAATAAATGTTATAAATCATTAACTTCCACCCATTTGGGAAACCCCTCCAGGGCTGTCAAGAAACCCAAGGATTTTAATGAAACCTTGGTTGAAAAAACCTGCTCTAGGCTTAACAAGCGAGCACTTTGCTGGCTACCAAGGCGTTCCCAGGCTTCAGTTCTTTTGCAGATTTGCCCTCCACCTGCCAAGATGCTAAACCATCAATCCGAACTGGTAACGTAGGCTCACTCCCCACCAGTCCATTACAACATAATGGGCAAAACGGAAGCAGAAATGGCACTTAGAAACAGAAATCCATCAGCGGTAATTATCGCTAACCAGAAATCACCGCCACTACTTCAAGACCCTCAGTCCCATTCCTTGTTGAACAAAAAGGGACACCTTTTTAATTATGGTTAAGGGAGGGGGAGAGAAAAAGATCTGAAATTCCCGTTCGTAATTAGCATACATAATTTGCTATCTCTGACACAAAAGTGACTTTATCACAGCAGCCCAGGGGGGAAAGACAGAACAATGCTGTGCTAATTCCGTTTGAAGTTTAGAGATTCTTTTTTAAAAGAAACTTGTTTCTTTTTCTTTCTGCTTGAATGTTCAATCCCCAAGACAAGTTGGCTCACACATGCTGGTACCAGTCAGGGCTGAAACTGGAGATGAATTTGAATTTCTCAACCCTCCTGTTTTGATCCAAAAATACCCATCTTGGTTTTGCATCTTCCTTGTGTGATTCAGACACTCTGCTGTATTTTCACACCAAAATTTTCCCCATACAATTTATCCATTTTTCAATGTCATTTGTGATTAATAAATCAGCGCCGACGTTTATTATGCAGATAAATGACATATATTGTCATATAAATGCTGTAGAAGCAGTGTCTAGAAGCCACACAACATGCATCAATAACAATAATTTACCCAAACAAAGGCAAAAACTGTAAAACTGAAACAGGTGATAAAACATATAAAATGGTGAAAATGCACTCATCCTTAACTGCAATCGCATCAGGACTTTGTTGCATGTGTGAATGGGATAAAGGTCAAGTGCCAAATGTAGAGCCTTCATTTCCAGTATGTTTGTGAGTGGGGAAAGTTTATACATTCTGCTGACACTTGGTACATGCACTTGAAAACCAGATCCCGAGAATAAAAAATGCCACCATTCATTTGGTTACTTAGGCAGCATTAGCCTTAGACAATGGGCAACCCGGGCCACTGCCTTGGGACACATGCTGGAGAGGCCCCCTCAGCAGCCTAGGCCCCTTCAACCAGTGCCTGGTGCCTCCCCAATCTGGGGCTTAAGCAGTCGGGTTCCAATTGCAGCTCCCACCAGCCTTGAACGGGCTGAGGACCCATTTCTTGGCCCCAGATGGTGAGTCAGTGAATCTGGGGCTCTAGCTGTAAGGGGGCATTGATGCTAGGGACTCATTCTGGACTTTTGCTACAGCACCCAGATCATGAAGATTGCCCCATGTTTAGAAATGTACATGTGGCCTCTCCAGGGATCTCATGGTGTCTCATGGTGACTCGAGGTGTCTCATGAAGTAAAAGCAATGCTATACCAAAATCATAAATCATAAGCATAACAATAAAAAGCATTAAAACCAACAATAAAAATAGCATGTAACCTGTGAGAGGCATAAACCTTGTACACCGCCCTGAGTTGGCTTGCTGGGAGGGCACTCTAGAAATCAATCGAAGGAAGGAAGGAAGGAAGGAAGGAAGGAAGGAAGGAAGGAAGGAAGGAAGGAAGGAAGGAAGGAAGGAAGGAAGGAAGGAGGAATCTTGCAAGTGGTATTCAGCAGTATAAAACAGTACTCATAAAATAGCAAGATGCATGCCATAAAATCAACAGGTCAAAAAGGACAGGTCCCCTCAACCAATAGCCTGGGTAAAACAGAAGTGTTATTACCTGTAACCTTAAATATAATAAAGTCATTGCCAGGCAAGCCTCAGGGGGAGGGTATTCCAGCAACAAGGCACCACCATTTTAAAAGCCCTGTCTTTAGTTGCTCCCTCTTTGGGGTAGCAAGAGAGCAGAGCACAGGAAGACGATCTTCATCATCACCATTTATTATTCATAATAATTGCTCCTACATAGGACCTACAATGTTCCAGGTGCTGGATCAGAATCAGTTAAGCAGTTCCCTGCCTGCATGACACAAAAGGAGGCAGGATTTGAAAGAACTCCAGGGATTTCTTCGGAAGCTATGAGCACCCTTTTTCATGTGGGGCATCAAATAGGTGACATCTGATAACAACAGATCCTTCCAGGACCCTCGTACTAAAGCACATTGCAATGTTTACAAGTTTGTTCATGTTAAAAAGTGGCATGAAAGAGCCACTGCTTTTAAGTTCAGAGCCCTCCTTTCAAACAGTGACGTCTTCAAGTGACCCCCTTAAGCCCCTGCCAGCATCGAAAAAGGGAGTTCTTGTCCTAGGATCTTGCCAGCAGGAATAAAGGCTGTACTGAACGAGCCAGAGAAAATGTTGGATTAGCAGGTGGTGTTAGAAGGCAAAATGCTGGGATGCAGTGTTAGAGGGCAAAATTAGGAGATTGGTCACTTTGTGGAGAAGAACGGGGGTTTTTGTATCCCGCTTTTCACTGCTCAAAAGAGACTCAAAGGGGCTTACCCTTCCTCGCCCCACAACAGGCACCCTGTGAGGGAGGTGCGGCTGAGGGAGTTCTGAGGGAACTGTAACCCAAGGCCTCCCAACACAGCTTACAATTGCCTAGCCTTCATCTCCCCACAGCAACACCCTGTGAGGCAGGGGGGCTAAGAGAGCTCTGAGAGAACTGTGACTGCCCCAAGGTCAGCCAGCTGGCTTCATGTGGAGAAGTAGGGAATCAAACCTAGTTCTCCAGATTAGAGGCCACTACTCTTAACCGCTACACCAAGCTGGCTCACAGAGGTATCACCTGCCGCTGATTTTTTTTAAGACGGATTTCCCCTATTTTAAACAGTACTGTTTATTCTTCAAATGGAAGTTGTCATGTTCACAAATTGAAAAACTTGCTTCTTAAAAAATTCAGCTGACCCTGCTATGGCCTGTGGGAAGGGGGATGGAAAAGGGGAAAGCTTTAAGTTGGCTGTGCTAGAATAAAATACAGAGGAAAAGCAGAGCTTATGCAATAATTAATCCTTGTCACTGACCCAGGGAAAAGACAGGTTGCTTGGGTGGGGGGTAAATTGTTACCCCAGATTGATATCGTAGTGTTTAGAAATGAACCCTGGTGAAGTTAAATGGAATTGGGCAAAGAAGTCAATATGTGTCACCATACGCGCAGTATACCTGCACATGTCCTGCACATTCACATAATTATATCTCGTATGTGTGCACCCCAGAACTGCTTTCAGTAAACAACGAACATGGAGTTTCTTTCCTAAAACTGTAATAAATAACAGCTCCACTGAAATAAAATGAACAGTTTAAGGTAGATTACCAGTAACAATAATCTGGAGTCATTTTGTACCACGCTACATTCCTTATGAATGATCTGGGAAACTTTGTTGCCCACTAATGTAAGGTGACCAGATTTTAACATTGGTAAAGCATGACACTATTGAGCGGGGGGGGGGGGGGTCTTGTTTAAAAATTTGGTCTATATGGAGCAACAAAAAGTTTCATAGAACGCATAGAACGCAAAAATTGTATTGTAATATATATATTTGGCACAGAGTGGTAAGGCAGCAGACATGCTGTCTGAAGCTCTGCCCATGAGGCTGGGAGTTCAATCCCAGCAGCTGGCTCGAGGTTGACTCAGCCTTCCATCCTTCCGAGGTTAGTAAAATGAGTACCCAGCTTGCTGGGGGGTAAATGGTAATGACTGGGGAAGGCACTGGCAAACCACCCCGTATTGAGTCTGCCATGAAAACGCTGGAGGGCGTCACCCCAAGGCTCACACAGGGGATACCTTTACCTTTTTAAGTACAATTTGCCAGGTGCCCCCAGATGACCCTCCAAAAGTGGGACAATCTGGTCACCTTACACTAATGAACATGGGCTGAAGTGGGAAATGTATCCAGAAGATGGCATGAAAATCAGGATGTGGCAGTTGTAGACAGAAGCTGAGTTGAATAAAAGAGAGCTTCTTTCTCTGCACAGAGTTACAGCAGCAATGAACTTCTGCTGCTTCTAAGAGCTTCCTTTTTGTCCTTCCCATGTCTGAGGCACGTCTTAAGGAGGCAGTGGTTGGACCACAGCACAGGCTGAGCTTTGAGATTCCAAATCAGACCTTTCTCCAAATGCTCAGTGAATTAAGCCTCTTGTTATTTGTGGGTTAAATCACGAGAGACTCCCCATATGCAACATCTTGAGCCAGTTCAGGTAAGGTGCCCTGGGCAGCTATAGTGTGCACAGGAAACCTGTGCAAAGAGAACGAAAGATCCACAGAGGGTGACCACCACGACCCCCTCCATTGACCTCTAGTGAGAGGGTGATGAAGGGGGGCACGCTTCAGTAAACAACCACAGGTCAAGGGCAGCATTTCCTACCTCTGTCCCTCTCCCAACTGCTATCCAACTGATCTTTGCCATTTTCATAATGGAGAAACATGGAAATTAAGAACACCAGTAACATGCTTCCCCCCTCCAATTCCTGAAACTATCTCTGTATAATTTCCCAGTCACCATATTTAGCTACAGCCTCCACATAGCTTGGAAAGGCATTTCTCAGTAGGCTTAGATGATTTTTGTTTTTTCTTGCTAGTCATCACTGAAAATAACACTTCCTCCCAAGCCCCCTTTGAGTGCTGATTGAATATCACTAAAAGTGGCTTAGTTAACTTAGGTCCACAACATAAAATGAGAGGGCAGAATGGATCATACTGCTTCAAATAATAAGAGAAGGGATTGCTTTTCAATGCGGCTTTACATATGAAACACCTCCCATTTAGAAAGCTGTGTTCCCACACTGCAATCTGAATTGGGGCAGTTAGGATTGCTAGCTCTGAGTTGAGAAATACCTGGATACTTTGGGGTGGAGCCAGGAGTGGGTGGGATTTGGGGTGGGGAGGGACCTCAGTGTTGTATATTGCTAAGAAGTCCACTCTCCAAAACAGCCATTTCTCCAGGAAAAGTGATCTCTTTAGTCAGGAGATGACCTGTAGTTCCAGAGGATCCCCAGGTCCTTCCCGGGGACTGGCATCCCCAAGTGCAGGATTCTGATTCCGGTATAAACTCATTAAGTCATTTGAATTGCCCTTTAGGACAGCCAAAATCTCTCAGATATTTTTGATCTGACTCTTCCTCCAACAAGCTTAGAGTGGCCACATGGTTTCCCCCTTCCTATTTTATCCTCCTGTGACCCAATGCTTTAAGTTAGGTTGAAAAAAAGCAACAGGCCCAAGAGCATCTAGTGAACAACATGGTAGGATTGCACTGTTAACCACTCAGTCATAGTCAAGGCTGTCAGTCTACAGGTGGGACCTGGAGATCTCCTAGAATTATGACTGGTCACCAGATGAAAGAGCCCTGGAGGAAATGGCAATGTTGGAGGGTGAGCAAGAATCTCCCAAATTCTAGGTGGTGGCTAGAGATCTCCTGCTCTTGGCCTTTTGGCTAAGATCCAGGGTAGTATCCAGCTCTTACAACTGATCTCCACTCAACAGAGATCAGCACACCTGGAGAAAATGGCCGCCTTGGAAGTTGGACTCTATTGTTATTGTAATTGTTGTTATATTGGATTTATTACCCACCACTCCCAGCAAGCTGGTGGGTTACAAACATTCCCCATACATAAAATCCCAATTAAAACCCCCATTAAAACACATAAAAATACAACACTGCATGGCATTAAATAAAACCCATCCCATACCAGTACGCCTGCCCAAAGGGATCAATCATGCAACAGCTGGCCACCATTAAAGCTGCTCCAAAAAATGGTGGCAGATTTTCGGGGGGGGAGGGGCTTTATTGCATTATGCTCCAAACCCTGCCCTTCTCAGGCTTCACCTCCAAAAGCTATTTCCCAACCCAGAGCTGGAAACCTTAGGTTGGGCTCTATGGCTTTATAGCCTCCCACTATCACAATTACTTATCATTATTTATTATATTTGTTCTCCACCCTATCTCTGGGGACTCAGGGTGGATTTTATCACAAGTAAAATTGCATATAAAAAAACAGAATATACAATATAGATAAAATATACAGATAAAATTTGAGTGCTTAACATGAAATTTAGATCAGACAATTGCCTAGTTCTGTCTATTGGCTTGGAAAGGAGAGAAGGGGAGGGACGGGTGGTCATACCCACCCTAGCTGGGTCTAATTTGGGATTTTTTGATGGGGAGACCACCCTCAGCCATAGGCCTGCTAGAACAATTCCATCACGCAAGCCCTGCAGAACCGTTCGATTGATCTCCAGATGTCCTGTATCCTTGGAGAAAATGGCTGCCTTGGGGGGGGGGTTATCTCCTGCAAAGGTCCTGCCCCTCCTCAAATCCTGCCCTACCAAGGCTCCACGCTCAAAATCTACAGGTACTTCCCAACCCAGATCTGGCAAACCTAAGCCAAATGCAGTCTTGATGGATGAAACTCAGCCTGAGCATTTTGCTTATTTTATGGGTCCCAATTTTTTCTTTCCATTGTAATTCCCCCAAGTCATTTTGTGGATTAACAAAGTGTGAATTAATAAAGGAGAAGCTCAAAGTTCTCATCCCTACCCTTGCCACTACCAAATCCCCATTTCAGTTTTGCTCCTATTATAAACTGAACCCACAATTCTTTCTTCTCACACCATTTCCTGCTTACATGTGCCAAATTCCACCACCCCCCTGTAAAATGTATGCATTGTTCAATGTTATTTGCCCATCAATAAATCAGCCTTCTACAAGCCATGCACTTTATGTATAAATCCCATTAAAATGCGTTTTAGAAACACACAACTGAGCTACACAACAAAAAGGAATCCACAAAGCAAAACAGAGAGAAGCTAAACAAAAATTGGCAAAAGATATGTAAGGAATTAAGGAAGCAATCTTAAGCACATCTACTCTGATTCCTACTTCAGGTCCATGCAATGTAGCTTACTCCCCGGAAAGGATTTTTTAAAAGAATGCCCTGTAAATAAGGAATATTTGCTCCTCCTATGCAGAAAGTAGCCCCCCCAATGATTTTCTAAGGAGTGTGACTAGAAGCTTCTGATACACCCCTTCTGAGTGACTTCCAGAATTCATTTTCCATCCACTTTCAGTGCCCGTGTATGCATGGGGCAGTGATTCTTGGTGACAATTGTTATTACAGAACAAGGGAGTGGTAATACGCCTGGAGTAATGAATGTGGTCTGAAAAGGCATTTTATGAATGTATCCTTTGAATACCGTAACAACATGTAGTGGTATGAGGGGGGTCTATCTACGCAGTTTTGTTCTACCCGAGATTGGGGCAGGGGGGACGGGACTGAAGAAGCCTTACCTTATAATTTCAAAATTACTTGTAGCTTTAGTTAATTAAATATAAAATCATTGGAATAAAATTATCTTTTCATTTGAAATTAACTCACTGCTTACGACTTTGATAATTACTTCTCAATCTCTCTCTCTCTCTCTCTCTCTCTCTCTCTCTCTCTCTCTCTCTTTCTCTCTCTCTCTCTCTCTCCAAATACCACATACAGAATGGTCAGTTAAATTACACGCGAGCGTGGGGGGGGTAAGAGGAAGGGGGGAATTTAATGGCTGCCTAGCAATCAAGCCGATTATTATTATTTTTTAAGCACAAGCTATTAACATGTGCAATGAGGTATTAGCTAATAAATTATCTTTATAAAATTAAATTGTAATTTTATCACAAATTTTACAGAGGTTATGCTTTTTAATGGCCACGTTTAACAGTGACGCTTGGAATCGCGTTTTTCTTCATTAATTTATTAATGCTTTTGCATTTATATTATACTTAAAAAAAAATTTAACTTCAGATTAAATTGATTTATTCCCGTTCACAGCTCAGAGCTCCTTAGTTTTATTATTGTGATATAGAATCAAGTGTCCAGCAGCAGATTAATGCCCCATGTCAAGGCCAGGCTGAGACTTTGGGTGGCGTTCTTCAAGATCCCAACTTGCAGTAACTGAATCTGAAATTGAAATAGCAGCTAACTTAGGGTCAAAACATCAGCAGAGAAAGTAGTGATGAATGATCTCTCTCCTGCTTGACCCAATATATGCTTGATTTTGCAAGTGTTCCATGTGGACAGACAAACCAAACTATGGCTTCTGTAGCATAGACACTTGCAAAAAAAAAAAAAAACCCAAAACGCACCCTCAAACATGTAGAGATTCCACCCCCCATGATGCCCCAAGCACCACAAAACAAAACAAAACCAAAACATACCCTCATACCTGCTCGTTGTCTTCCATGATTAAAAAAAAAAAGGGAATGTTGATTTATCAGCATTCCCTTTTGGCTGGGCAGCGGCCAGGCAGATTCACACTAGCCCCGGGAAAGCCACAGGAGGGAGGCAACATCATGAAGAATTCTAAATAAACCCCACAAACCAGAAGAGGGTGAAACAAGGAAAATGACTCTTACAGAAATGGTCTTACTCTAAGCACAAGAAGCACCTGGGAAACATAGTAGTCCTAACTTTCTGAAAATTCATGAAGAGTAGGCTCTAATCAACGTCCCTTACTAAACAGAACCTCCAGGTACAGAGGCAATATACTTTTGTGTACCTGATCTCCAGCATCAGGGGTATGGCCCTTATTCTACCTTCAATGAGCTTCCCAAAGCATCTCTATCCACGGATGAAGACAGAAGGCCACAACAGATGGACCGTGGTCCAATCCAGCAAGCCAATTCTTGCTGGCTTGGAATTGTGGACGGCAGCTTGTTTAGGATAGGCAGTGATGTAGTTCACTGTTTAATCACTAAGCAGCTTCCAAACTGGAATGCACCAAATATATTTTCTCCATTCCAGAGCAAGTGGAACAGAGACATTTGTAATGCCAGTGCACACTCTGATCTGTGCCAGAACGTTACATTACAAAGCGATTGAAACTGCTTTGAAGTTTCATGTGCGATAGCTTGCTTAATACTGGTGTTCTCCAGAGCTTCTAGTTTCAAGTTGCAGTAGTTTATTAATCTCCCTCCTCCCTTGCATTTTCTCCTGGGCAGCTGGCTAATTCAGTGATGATTCTGATTCACACAAAGGGGAAGCTCAACCAAAACTCATACTGAAACGGCAAGCTTGCAGAAATTTATCATCAACACATTTAACCAATTTCAAAGAGCCATTTGTAGCTATTTGACCCAAAAGGAAATTCAAACAAACTTTAGTGGCTGCACAAAATAATTCAAGGCAGAAATTGAAGCTTTAAAAATAAATCAACTGGGATGGAGCATTCTTATTTATGACCTTTTTTATTGTAAGTAGTTTTATCTCACACTCTGAACCAGGATAGTCTCAAAACAGCTTACAGACAAATATGAAAATATAATCATAATTTTAAAATACATAGGTCTAGATAATGTTGGACAGGGAATGGTAGAGGACAGAAAGGCCTGGAGGATCATTGTCGATGGGGCGCGATGGGTCGGACACAAGTTCGTAACTAAGAACAACAATGTTGGAGACCTACAAGGACATGAGGGGGGCATCTTACTTTATTCTCCTCTATTACTTCCTCTTTCCCTTCTGTTAGAGCCCCTATGGCCTCTCCCCTTTTCCTGATTCCTTCTCTCATAGCCACTGCTCTCTTCTTCCCTCCTCCTCTCTTTGGCTGTTTCCACATGGAGAACCAAATCACGTGATGTCTCCTACCCATAACTGCGGCATAGTAAATTGCACTATTTCTCCCCTCCACATTCTGCCACCATGTCTTGCCATTCCCCCTCCTCATTAGCGGCGAAAAAAGCATGAGAGCAATGCACTCTAACTCACCGCTCTTCGGCCTGTCAATCAACAGAGGCAACCAATTGGAGGTTTGTTGGTCTAGTGTGATTTTTTAATAACTGAAACCTACACGTGGCGATGCATGCTCGTTGCTATGCATATTTATTACCACAGAAGGTAAAGCACAAAAAAATAATCCAAACATGGCTGGCCAGTGGAGGGCACAGTGACGGAGACAGATTCCCACCCCTGCAGCAGTTCAACTGCCATTAAGGTTCTCTCTAACGATTCTAAATAACCTCCGCCATTGCCTTGCTGTCTAAGTGCCTCCTTCCCTTCCTCCTCTCGTGTGTCATACCCCCATATTGCTTCTCTTCCTCCCCCCACCATGCTCATCCGCCTATCTGCCTTCCCTTCTCCACTCTCCTTGGACTCCTGCCCTCTCTCTCCCTCCCCAAGCACTTCTTAACTGTGGCCACCCGATCCATTGCCTTGGGTGGCGGCTCGCGCGGCCTGGCTTGGGCCTTTCCCTGCTTCCTTCTCTCCTTCTACCACCAAACAATCAACCTTTTATCTGCCTCCCTCAATCTTCAGCTATATTTACTATTTCATTTATATGTTTCTCATCATCTCCATTCTATTCTTATAACAAACACTTTTGAGGTAAGTTAGCCTAAAAATGTGTAGCTGGGCCAAGGATACCTAGTGCGCTTCCATGGCAGAGTGGGAATTCGAACCCAGGTCTACCAGATTCTAGTCTGAAATGCTAACCATCAGATCACATTCGCTTTCATGTGGTGGCTGCTGTTGACCAGTAGCAGGTCTGGGTGAGTCAGGGAACTCACAGGGTAACAAGTTGCCTGGTGGTTAGTGACAGGCCTAGTTCCCATGAGTACTCCATCAAAGGTTTAAAAGGCCCTGGAAATTTCCCCGCTCAGCTCACTCCCTCTAACTTTTATTAACAGAAACCTAGGCTTGAGCTGGCAATACTGGCGTAATTGCCTAGCAATGGTCACTGAAAGCATTGCTCCCTTAAAGCTAAAGGAACTGCTCCTATTATTTTGGGTGAATTAAAGCTGTTTATTAGATTTCAGATTTTTCTGCAAATCTGGGGCTCTTCTCAGGTCTGTGGAAATATCTGTATTGTCTGTTCATGGCTCCGGTCTCCAGACTGAAGTATCTAGAGATTTGGCCATGTTGAGAATATGAATAATAATAATTTAAGAAAAAGAAAAGCAAACCATCTTAAAATCAATAGAAACTGACAAGATGGTAAGTTAAGAAGAGGTAATGTAATAAAAAGGGCGTAACTGATCAATTAAGACAAAGGAGGCTTGCAAAATAAACCCAAAAAGACTCTCCTCCTCTCATTCTCTACTATCCATATATATCCAACAAAGTAAATGTTATTCTTCAGCCCTTCTATGAGCTAAATCTGGCTCCCCCAAAATCAGATAATGCCTTCCAAGTTAAACAGCTGTAAGGTAAATCTAAACTTGATACACGACACTGGTGTAAGCCCGTTATAAACTTCTTTCATGCAAGCTCCTTGTCGACAGATATCCTTGAGGGTAACCTCCATCTCTTTCACAGGTCACACAAGAGATTTAAAGATTAGGGGGGGGGGACTGTAGTTAAAGTCCAGATCTGGTATCTGAACTTGAATGATGGAGGACATGTTGCCGGGACAAGTTTATTGTCACCCAGCGGCCCACAATCCCGTTCTCCTGGCGCCAGTTCTATTCCCGATATAATTCATGGGCTGACTTTCCCTTGGCGGAGTGACTGATAAGGCCTTTGCTTCGGGCCTCGCTGGCCACTCGTCTCAAGGAGATGCCAAAGGAACTTCAGAGCAATATAAATGGGGCTCGGCAACAACCTAAAAACCACTGGAAAAAACTCCAGTCTTAAAGAAGAACAGGGAGAGCAGCTTTTTAAGTAATAATTTGAAAAAGCCAGGAGAGGCCACAGCAAAATATGTGACAGGAATTTTTTTTTCCCTTTGGCCTTCTGTGTGAACTTTTTACCTTAGGTTGGATAACAGGAACAAATGGAAAGGTCACATGATAATCTCCCCCCCCCCTTTCAAATTTCAAGCTCAGCATTTTCTCGCTCTCATGTTGTACCAAAGGAAAGCCAAGTGGCTCCAGCTCTAACAAGAAAAGGCCAAGAGCTCCAAGGAACAGTTCTACTTATCTTCTTCATGAGCCACAGATAAAGGGGTTCAGAGGCCTGGCAGTTACACCAGCAACTGAAAAGTCAGCCTCAGGGTCAAAAAACCATGATGCCTTTGTTTGTTTGTTTGTTTGTTATATTTATTACACTGTTAAGGCAGTGAGAAGGAACCAGCTGTTTTCTTCTGGGTTCCTGGGCCAAAGTTCAGGATGGGGCCTCAGAATCAGTGCCGCTTCACTGCTATACCTGCACCAGGGCCAAACCAGATGGGAGACACAGGGCAGTTGGGAGCCACAATAACTACTGTCAGCTCCATTTTATCCTGACAACTACCCTGTGAGGTATGCTAGGCTGAGACAGAGTGTTGGCTTAAGGTCACAAAGCACGCATTATAGGAGAACTAGATGTAAAGCCCATTGTATGTTTACATATAATGGGCGCTAGCAGGGCCTTTTGTGGCCCCGGCCACCTTGCAGACCTCCTTTCCCCCCTTCCAGCTGGCGCCAGCCCCCTCCTCCCCCCAAGTTCGCCGTGTGTAAAGGAGCAGGGTGCTCCGCTCCCTGGCCACGAAGCCCTCTCCCCCACCCACCCCCCGGCTCCCTGCTTCGCGGCAGGGGAAGGAGTTCCTTGGCTTGTCAATCACAGCAAGCCACCAATCACAGCACAGCAGTTATCTCGTGGACTGAAACTTTTTCCTCCTCCCCCCAGCCCCGAAATTTTATTTAAAGGTACTTCCACATTGCTATATGGTAATTCCACAAAACAAATGCATTTTTAATATAAATCAACACTTGCTATGGAGAAACACCGGAACAATACAGCATCTCCCTCCCCCCCCCCCCCCGTATTTTTGGGATTCATATTTTTGGGGACTGTATTTATGTCTGGGTGGATTCTTGAGGGGCTGCACATGGGAAACTGGAGCCCAAAAAAACATTTTGTGTAAACAGAAGGCTTTAAGACAAGAGGCATGCATGCCTGGATGATCAGGAGAAAACTGCTCGATCACCCGGCCTCCCCCCTTTTCCCTTTAACTCCCCAGCTCCAAAAAACACAAACAGGAACATGTTTTGCCTGCCTGATCCCAAAAAGACCGTGGGCACTTTAAAGATTATTTGATTTTACCTTTGACAATGTAGCTTTGCAGTCAATATGGTCCACCCCATTTAAAAAAAATACTGGGGAGGGTGGGTGCAAGGGCAGGACAACACTACAGAGACTATCACACCTTTCCCCCTCCATATGGGCTTACCTCTGGTTGCTCACTGATGGTATGCAAGATAAAAGTGGCAAATCCACTTTTTGCGGTTTCCCTCCTCCCGATGCAAACCTGGGCAAATCTTGAGCCAGCCCGTGGGCAGCCTCAGGATGCAGGGGACATCATGTGTAGGGGGCTTTAAAAACCGCCAGCAACCAGAGGCTGTTCAGGGACAGATTCCTCATGCGGAAATGGTGGATGATTCAAACCTGGATCTCCCAGATCCTAGTCCAGCACAACAACCACTATTCCCAGGCAGCTGATATAGGGAATCATGCCCGTGCACAACACCCTTCCCAGTCCTTGAAAAAATAAGAAACTGGAGACCAGCTGCTGTCTGCATAACTATGTTCTATCCCCATAGGAGGCACTTACATAATACTCCATCTATAGTGCTCATTTGAAATCGCTCACATGGTTAGAAGTTCATTTTGGGGTGCATCTCACATAGCCCGTTTTAAAAAACAAATCCATACCCCCTAGCTGTATTTGTCCTTCTTCAGGCTGCTTTTTTGAAATGCTCACAGATCTATGTCTTCACGGCTTGCTAGCCCAACATTCCACCTGCCACACAATTGCCTGCGTGATGATTGACAGGCAGTGATGCCATTATGTTGTCATGTTTCACGACAATGTCAGCGTCTTTCCCGAGGTACAGATCTATACATTTTAAGGCTGTCAGCCAATTAAAGAATTTTAGTCAATTAATCATTTGTCTTTTTAACCAATTAATTGAACAACGGGATTGAAATCAATTTACACATTACCCAGACCTCAATAGGAGTGCTCTTGCAATTGTGAAAGAAACGTCAGATAACTTATGGATCTCATAAACAAAAGCTACCAGAGAATGACTTTTAGATTCGATACGTTGTCATTGGTTTTAGCGCAGCTTGGTTTTGTTGATGTTGTTGATTATTCTTTTTTTTCTTTCTTTTAGACCATTTTATTTATACACTGCAGGGTTGGGGAAGGAGGGGGGTGTACCCGCAGTATGCCTTTTATATGGAATTGGCACACAAAGAACCCTGACAAAAAAAAAAAGATCTTGTGGGACAAATTTTCTGGATAATGAAACAGAAAGTAGGTATGAAAATATGATTCAGAGGTTCATTTCTCACAAGGAAGCAACTGAAAGGGAGCTAGTCAAGCCAAACAAGAAAGCGTGCAGAATCAGTCTCCTCCGTATTCAAGTTCCAAGCCAGGGTTAGTCAAACTGCGGCCCTCCAAATGTCCATGGACTACAATTCCCATGAGCCCCTGCCAGCATTTGCTGGCAGGGGCTCATGGGAATTGTAGTCCATAGACATCTGGAGGGCCACAGTTTGACTACCCCTGTTCCTAGCCATTCTTCTTCTGCCAAATTGTCTGATTTGAATCCTGCAACAGGACTGATTCCTGACAGCTACAAGGCGCAGCTCGAGGGGGTTACAATGCATCTCAAGGGACTGTAAACAAATCAAGTTTTCAAAAAAAAAAAAAGAAAAAAGAATTGGAACAGATCTCATTAGTCACGAAAACTCACATTCCTGTAAATGCAAAGATCCAAACCGTCGACTCCTTGAGTGCTTTCCCATTTAAAGCACTTTTATTGCACTAAAACTGCCCATAATGGTTTCTGCAACAGCTCGTGTTGCTAAGTGTAGTTATTACTCTGCATGCATAAAAGATTCATACAAGTGTTTAAATATATATATATATATATATATATATATATATCTCCACACACACAGACATCCATACATACACGGGTTTCCCAAAGATATAGGATAAGATTGTACAATTGTCCTCTTCTTTCAGGAAAAGGGAGGAGGGAGTACATCTTTGCCAGCTGTGTAATATCTTAGTTGGGCGCTGGTTTCCCCTTCCTGTTTCTGGTGTCTTGGCCATAGTCAGAGAAATGAGCCAGAAGGGCAGCATAGGTCTTCGAACAAGCCAGCCAGTTAGTCCAGGACTGGCCCAAGATGTGGTTGGCCTTCCTTCCTTCCTTCCTTCCTTCCTTCCTTCCTTCCTTCCTTCCTTCCTTCCTTCCTTCCTTCCCCCCACCCCATTTTATACGGCTTTGGGTTCTTTGGTGGGAGGAAAGTAGAGTAAAAAAACTTGAATAAATATTCTTTCAATGACACAGCAAGCTTTGCTTCTTTTGGCTTGTTCAGTACTTTGGATTGGGTCCAGCAGAAGTCTCCCAGTAACAAAACGAGGGGTGATGTTCATCAGTCCTGTCTTTCCACTTCACACCCCATTTTTCCCTTCATGCAGTTCTTTAAGATGCATATAATTAATGATAGGGACAAGACTGCTTGGCATTCAGAAGTAAGTATGTATGCATGCATGCATTTATCTAGTTAAATAAAAAAATATGTATTTATTTAATATTGAAATAAAATAATTTATTATGTTTTTTAAAAAAATATTTAGAGATTTAAAGATTTATACACTGCCCCTCCCAGTGTATCAGCTCAGAGCGGTTGCCAACATTTTAAAATCCATAGAGCACAAACAGGAAAAATACAGTTTATCAACAACATAGTTATACTTAGCATATTAATACCATAAAAAATAAGAACTGATCATACCAGCTGGTTAACCAATTAAGACTCAATACTGCTGTAGTTGAGTTTTGAGGTGTATCCATATAAAGCTGATGTTTTGTCCAGCACCGTCATGATATCTATTGGCCCAATCTAATGCCTAGCAGAAAAGCTCCATCTTACAAGCCCTGTGGAACTGACCCAGCATTGTCAGGGCCCTTAGTTCTTCCAGGAGCTCATTCCACCAGGTAGGGGCCAGAACAGATAAGGCCCCGGCCTACTTGAGGCCAGATGTACTTCTTTGAGGCCAGGGATCACCAGTTTGTTGGGTCTGGATGATTTTAATGTCCCTTGGGAGCATAATCAGATAAGCAGTCCCCCAGATATGCTGGACCCAGACCGGGTATGGCCTTAAAGGTTAACACTAAAACCTTGATGTGGATCTGAAATTCAACCGGGAGCCAGTGCGGCTGCCTCAAGGCAGGCCAGATGTGGGCCCTCCATGGCATTCACCTGAGGACTCCTGTCAGTACATTCTGGACCATTTCAATCCCTTACATTAGCGGTCCCCAACCTTTTTAGGATTGAGGACCGCCTCCAGGAGTGGGGAAGAGCCAGCGGCCCGGGTGCCGCGCGCACGCATTAACACCCCCCGGTGGTGAAAGTGTGCATGCGCGAAGCTGGTGTGCATGCATGTTTTCACCACCAGGGGGCGCTCACATGCATGTGCGGCAGCTCCACGCATGCGCGTTTGTGTCCACCAGTGTGCCGGCGGCCGCGGGCCCCCCCCCCGTCTTGCAGCAAAAAGCTAGCCAGGCCGCTTTGGCGGCCGCTTCTCTCGCGGCATGGTGAGCTTCTCGCTGCAGGGGGGGAGAGAGGCAGCCCATTACTGACAACCCCACCTTATACCATTATCTAAAAGGGTCAGGTAGTAGGGGATAAAAGAAGCCTACCTGAACCCTTGTGAGATGCTGCCAGTCTGAACAGTCAATTTTGACCTTGATGAGCCAAGGGTCGGATTCAGTATAAAGTAGCCTTATGTGATTTTGTAATCCCCTGTCCCCTAGGAGCAGCCTTTTGGCGAGCAGTGGGATGAGGAGGTGAGAAATGTCCCTTATGATGATGAAAATTCCGTTTCTATGACTGTTTACGCACTGGAGGTTTCATGCAGGGCTGCAGGCTGGAGTTTTAGTCATGGCAGGTTGCCCCACCTCTTCCTGCACCCTCACAGAGGAGCATTCGGCCCAGTGCACCTGATCTGCCCCCGATTTGTGCTCCTGCACGGGAGCTGGGGCACTGAATTTCCCAGTGCATAAACAGATGTAATTACCAGTGGATCCAACCCTTTGTATTTTGAGGGCGGTAACCATAGACAAACTAGGGCTACAGCGATACATTAACCTCATTCCCTTTATAGCAGCATTGCGACTGGGGATTTCTTGGCATCACACCTAGTTTGAACTTATTTATTTATATAGAAAATCCACGTGCCACCTCTTCAGAGATCTGCTTCAGGTGGCTCACAAAATAAAACAAGTGAGGATCATAAAAATTCAAAAATCATTAAAACCGTGTCAATGTACAATGCGACCTCCATCATGAAACCAAACGCAATGCCATCGCATCATAGAGTTTGGGGGGAATCCTAGAGCACAGCCATGATGCGATAACATCACATCCTGTGTCACTTCAGCAGTGACCTTTTCCATCGGTGTAATGCCAAATAGCTTGTCCCTTGTCTTGCAGATTCTCCCACTCAGATGCCATTGAGGGTTAGTTATTGTGCACTGTGAGACAGTGGTCCCCAACCTTTTTATCATCGGGGTCCGATCAACGCTTGACAATTTTACTGAGCCCAGGGGGGGTAGTCGTTGGCCGAGGGACGTTGCCGCCGCCCGAGCCCCTGCTCCACTTGCTTTCCCACCAGCGCCCCTGTCTTCCCGCCGCCCACTGGGGGGTGCTGCCACAGCAGCTGCGCAGAGCCACACCGAGGGGGAGCCCCAGCCATGGCGGCCGCTGGAAAGCACCAAAGATAAGCCAGCGGCAGAGTGGCAAGGCAGCCCCCGAGGCAGCAGCTGGGGAGGAGGACGAGGAGGAGCCATGGCCTGGTACCAACTGATCCATGGGCCGATACTGGTCCCAGGCCTGGGGGTTGTGGACTGCTGCTGTGAGAAACAGGATGCTGGATTAAATAGAGCTCTGGTCTGCTCCAGCAAAACTCTCCTTTTGCTCTTACATTTCAGTTTAAGAAGCCTGAAAATGTGATGCCACAAACACAGTCTGGTTCACAGACACTCCTGCTCATAGCAGAGCTCACAAACTGGGGCCTTTTAGGCCTAGCCACATTCATAGATGCTTAGATTTACAGCTGCTAGTGGAGTGCGCTCCCCACCCCCCTCCCCACACACACTTCTCTAGATTGTTTCCTTTATTGCGGTTTCAGAAATCCATTCCAATTAGAGAGCAATATGATAGTTCCCAATTCAAAGCACAAGGCGTGGTACAGGGAAGTAGTCCCCACAGGTGCCGTGCAATGCACAGGGCTGTGGCACCTCGAGCAATTCATAATAATCATATTTCTCCTGAAGCTTTCGTTTAGCTCCCTTCAAATTAAATCCTGGCAATAAAAGAGAAATCAATGGCATTTTGGAGCAAAACTTTGCTGCGTTCCATCGGGCACCTCATTGAGTTTAGCGACATTCTCCCTCTGTCTGGCAAATCTCACAAGGCGTTCGGTTTTCTTTTTCAAAATCAGATATTCCTTATTGCTGCATTTTCACAAGGACAAATACGGATTCGGTGGCTTTCTGGGACAGAATTCTGCTCCGCAGTACACAAAGTGAGCCACTGACTGCTGCACTTAGATTATTTCAGGTGGCCCTTCTTCATTTTATTCTCACAACAACCCTGGGAGGCAGGCTATGCAAAGATATGTGACTAGCTAGCGTTATGGAGTTGGGAAATCCCTGGATACTTTGGGGGTGGAGTCAAGAGTGGGCAGGATATGGTGTGGGGAAGGGACCTCCGTGGAGTCTAATGCTATGGAGTCCACCCTCCAAAGCAGTCATTTTCTCCAGGGGAACTGATCTCTTTAGACTGGAGATGAGCTAAAATTTCCAGGTTCCACCTGGAGACTGGCATCCCTACAGCATTAGCTTCCCCCTCCCTCCAATGACTGCTTAGAGCAGCCTTTCTCAATTTTTCTTACCACTGAGAAACTCCTGAAACATTCTTCGGGCTTAAGAAACCACAGAAGTGGCAGGATTGTGCAGAATATGGCTGGGAAGTGTAGCTGTGCACCCCCCCCCCGGGCCCCACTTCCTACCCCCTCCAGACCCATCATTGGCCATGGGAGGGCAGGTCAATGTGACCATATATGGCCATTTCCCTGTTAAAATTTTAACACATTTTTAAAATATATTAAAAATTAATTGAATCTCATTCGGGAAACCCTTTCAGGGCCGTCAATAAACTCCGGGGTTTCACAAAACCCCGGTTAAGAAACCCTGGCTTGGAGCCTATTGTTTTACACAGGAGAAATATCCATACCTGTAGGGTGCCATTTTCATCCCCAAACGAGTCCTTAAGGTTGCACACCCTAAATTCTGCCAGAAAATCTCCTAGAGAGATCTCCTAGAGCTAATGTATCTGAAGTACTGTGGAATCGTGTCCAAATTCCATTGAGAAATTTCAATAGCACTCTTTGTTTGATGTCTAAAAGCATCAAGGGTGCCCCCAGAGCATAAAGAGGGCATGCTGCAGACTAGGCAAAGGTTACTTTAGGGCCAGGCCAAAGTTCTAAGCAGCCATATCCAAATTTAGACCAGGAGGGATCGAGATGTTGCTGTTTAAAGTCCATTAATTGGAGGTTTTTGTTTTGTGGGCTAAGTGGCAAAACTCATGCTTTGCCTGCAGAAGATCTTGGTTTGAGTCTCCAGTTAAAAGGACATCCAGTTAAAGAACTGGGAAGGGTAACTCCTGAAACCCTGAAGAACTGCTGCCCATTCAAGTGTGTGGCACTGAGTTAGATGAGGCAGTTGTTTAATTAAATGTAATATAGCCCATGTACTTTGCTCATGACCAAAGACTACAATACGAAAAAAGGAAGAAAGGTTCAAAACAGAAACAGAAAAGCAGCACCTTTCCAAGGCAATTGGTACAATAAATTTTATATATTGATAATTTTTTAAGGACCAACCAAAACGGTTTCTAGATATACTCCGTTTTCACAATTTTTCTTCAGTGGTTGATTCCTTATACTCTTATCAAGCAATTTTTTGTATATAAATAGGTCACAGGCTCTGTGAAGTATGTTTAATAGTTTCCAATGTTTTAATTTTCTACAATGGAAAAGGAGGGTCTAAATTTTCCCAGACAGAAGATGAACTAGGAGCAAGCTAAGAGAAAGACAGGGCTGCTCCCAGTTGCCGCTACCAGGCCAACCAATCCAGAAGCCTCATACTGACCCATTATGCACGGGGGTTTTAGCGCACATTCGGGGTGGAATGGCGGCGACTAAAATCACGGATAACGCACGGTGCCGGCTGCAACCGGCCGCAGCTTCGGTGCATGCTGCCGAAAAAGCCGCGTTCGCGAAACGTGGAAGAAAGTGCAGCTTCCGGGTGACCGGGGCGCAACCAGAAGCGGTGTCCGGATCGCCGCGTGCATAATCGGTTACTCTGGGTTTTGCCGCCGTTGCGCCCCGCCTCGTGCATAACCGGTGTGCGTCGCGTCTTCCCCCTCCGCGTTTTCCATGTGACCCGAAATCACCGTTTCGGCGGCCGTGCATAATGGGCCACTGTCTGCCATTGGTAGAGCCCGATCTTTCCCACCCCTGTTCCCTCCTCTGCCAGAAGAGGGCTCTGGATGCCTGAGAACACATGACCCCACTGTAGCTCAACAGGCTCAGTCCCAGACTCAAGAGGTACCTGACTCAGTTCTTCAAATCCCTGCCAGGCATAGCCATGCTCTTCCCATAAAGAATGCCCATAAGCTTAAGACAAGCAGGGCCACTCCATCACTCAAGTCCATCTGGAGCTCTGCTGGAGTTTGGCAAGAGAGCAAATATGTATGTATATACATATATAGCCAGGATTTGCTTGAAGCCAAATAATAAAAAGGAACATATGCTTCTCTTTCTTTTGCTAACCTTCTCCACCACCGTATCGATTTTGTAGTTTATTCTTGGAGGAGAAGCGAAGGTATTGTGATTTCATTTAGGGCCGGGTATTATAATTTCCCCAATGGTTTTGTCAAGTGCTCCTGGAAGAGAACACCTTCTGCAGAGAAAGGAGCATTCAAAGGCACCGAGCAGACTAATCCATATCTAATTGGATGAAATCGTTATGCACTTTCCTTCTTTTGGACGGGTTCCTTCCCTCGCCCCTTTCCGTAGGCTCTCTGATTCCTCGGGGATCTTAAAAGCCACTGAAGAGGTTATTATAGCAAGTCCTCGGGGATGCTTAATACCTTATCCCTGTTCAGACATGCAAATAATCTAATTCAAAAGCTTCCTAATTAACAAACCCGCTACACTTCGGGATAAAAAAAGTGAGGGAGACGGAAAGCAGTCCGGAAAAAAGGAGGGGGCTCTTCTCTTGTTACAGGCTATTGTGCAAAAAAAAAAAAAAAAAAGAGGGGGGGGAATGCCTCAAATCATAAATAATTCTCCTGATTTTAATTGCAAATGATTATTTCTAGCTTTGCTCACTCATCTTACGTAAGGAAATGCTGCATGGAGCCGGTTGTCTTACGCAACCCGTTGGTCACGATTCGGTTTGTTCCGAACCCTGCAGGCAAGTCTCACGCAGAAACCCAACTTCGTGTTTTGCAAGGAGCATTCAGGGGTTTGTGGGGATTTGTTTGCAAAAAAAAAAAAAATACATTAGGGCTCTTAATTAACAAATTAGCCATTCAATTAAGATAATTAGGGCTAATTATTTTCTTTTAATCTATCACCAATTTTAGGGCAATTAAGCAGAATGCAGACAAGGCAGATCACCCTGGGTCCTGCGTGATCCAGGAGGAGGGGGAGAGAGAAGAGCCTGAACAGAGATGTGGTTAAATATTAAAGCCAGGGAGGCAGAGGGCATTCACCATCCCCACAGTCAGACTCTTTTGTCCTGTCATTTCTGCCGGGAATAGCCTGCTGGTATATGCCCTGTAGTTAAAAACCTCCAGCCAAAGGTTTGCTTGATTTAAATCAGTGGTTTCAATTCATACTGACAGTCGCAAGGGCATGTGCATGGCTCCACCCACATCTAGCTGCACTTCGCCTTAAGACCCCCACCCCCACCCCCAATCACCCAAGCCCTCTTGCCCACTAAATGTGAACTAGGCCAAAGCAACAAAAAACCCTGTTCTCCTTATGCTCTGTAAGACGTTTTGTCCATGGTTTTGAGTTTTCTCTCAGTGCTGAGTTCAGTTTTCCTTTTATTTCCAGACTAACTAGGAGAAGGTCCAAATCCCATAACTGGAACCCGCACATTGACTCAGGTGGGCAGCCATGGTCTGAAGCAGCAGAACAAAGTGGCACCTTTAAGACCAATGAAGTTTTATTCAAGTTATTAGCTTTCGTGTGATTAAGTGTGCATGCACACCAAAGCTTATACCAGGCTTTCTCAACCATGAAACCCAGAAGAAGAAGAAGAAGAAGAAGAAGAAGAAGAAGAAGAAGAAGAAGAAGAAGAAGAAGAAGAAGAAGAAGAAGAAGAAGAAGAAGAAGAAGATATTTTATACTCTGCTTTTCATTGCCAAAAGGAGTCTCAAAGCAGCTTACAGTCACCTTCCCTTTCCTCTCCCCAAAACAGGCACCCTGTTAGGTACGTGAGACTGAGAAAGCCCTGATATTACTGCTCAGTTAGAACAGCTTTATCAGTGCTGTGGCGAGCCCAAGGTCACCCAGCTGGCTGCATGTGGAGGAGCAGGGAATCGAGCCCGGAGGGGCACAAAAGAGAGGGGCATAAAAAATGTCGTATCAGTTCTGCAGTGTGTACGTGTCCAAGTACTGCTATGGAGCCATTTCTTCAGTCAAGCTTTCTTCATCTTCAAAGGATCCTGGCCAGGCAGGGATGTTCCTAGGCCACATAGCCAATCAGATCATATCTGTCTACATCATAATATCGTTGAGGGCACCAAAGCCTGCTATTCTGTATTCTGTTTAAATCACTGTGAAGATTCAATGGAACAGCCCTGTCACCAAGGCACGCCTCCCTCTTCACCAACATTTTGAACCCTTTATGGCAGGGGTAGTCAACCTGTGGTCCTCCAGATATCCATGGACTACAATTCCCATGAGCCCCTGCCAGCGTTTGCTGGCAGGGGCTCATGGGAATTGTAGTCCATGGACATCTGGAGGACCACAGGTTGACTACCCCTGCCTTACGGCACCACCAAATTCCTAGGAAGTGCAGAATCATCTCAGGGAGCCAAAGAAAGGCAAAAACTGTGGCGGATATTTCATTTCAAGAAGGAACTGACCCCTTTCCTTGCAATTGGCTGAGACAGTTCCTCTTTGGACAATCCGAACATCTAGATCAGGGGTAGTCAAACGGCGGCCCTCCAGATGTCCATGGACTACAATTCCCAGGAGCCCCCTGCCAGCGAATGGCAGGGGCTCCTGGGAATTGTAGTCCATGGACATCTGGAGGGCTGCCGTTTGACTACCCCTGATCTAGATACTTCTAGGCTGGTCTTAAATGGAAATGTGATTGTCAGAGACAGAAAACAAAGGTCGTTCTCTAATTGACTGGGGGGGGGGGAACCGTTACCTCCCCAGCCAAGTTTCACAAGCTCTTCATTTCTAGACGCGTCGCATAGCCAAACTGCAGCTGCTTGTCTGTCCAGATGTTGAGGTTTTGCTGGGCCAGTGCCTTCCCACTGCATGGCTTCTTGCGAGCCTCTTTATTATCCCATTAGGTTCCCACGCAGGCAGCACAGCGGCACCTGCTCCGAAAGAGCGTTGGCATGCTAGCAATTAATAAGTTATGCCCTGATTAATTAGCAGGGTTAATTATGATTGCTGCAGCCAAACCTATGTAAGAAAGAGATGGCATTGTGTTCCTTGGAGACGCCAAACAATGGAAGCATCCCGGCACCCAAACGCCAGGGACCGAGATCTGCTGCTGCTGCTAGCCCTCTTCCTCCTCCTAAGCAAGGTCGGCACATTTGCCCACTTGCTTTGTCAAACATTGCTTGTTTATTTCACTAGTTGCTTAACTTTTTTATTTCACCTTTTCTCCAAGGAGTCCTGAAATGGAGATGCAGTCCACCCTTCCCCTTTACTACAGAGAGGCTAGGCTGAGAATCAGGGACTCGGCGAGGATCATTGCAGCAAGTTTAATGACTTAGCAGAGATTTGAACCTGGGATCTCCACCCTCCAGGTCCAATGTTCTGTTCTTGACATCGCACTGGTTCTCATGGGCCACTGTAGATATTTATACCCCATTTATATCCTAGATATTTATACCCCACTTTTCTCCCTTTTGGCGACCCAGAGAGAGAGAGAGAGAGAGAGAGAGAGGGAGGGAGAGGGAGAGAGAGAGAGAGAGGGAGGGAGAGGGAGAGAGAGAGAGAGAGAGAGAGAGAGAGAGAGAGAGAGAGAGAGAGAGAGAGAGAGAGAGAGAGAGAGAGAGAATAATTGCCCCCAGGTCACCCATCAAGCTTCCATGGCAGAGAACAGGTTCAAATCTGGCAGTGGCAGACGTTTTGGAAACATTTCTGGAGGCAATACAAATGAGAGGCTCAGACTCAACAGCTACCTGGCTGCAGAGGAGAGGACACGCAGTCATGGGTTTAAACTTCAAGTACAACGATATAGGCTAGATATCAGGAAAAAGTTTTTCACAGTCAGAGTAGTTCAGCAGTGGAATAGGCTGCCTAAGGAGGTGGTGAGCTCCCCCTCACTGGAAGTCTTCAAGCAAAGGTTGGATACACACTTTTCTTGGATGCTTTAGGATGCTTAGGGCTGATCCTGCGTTGAGCAGGGGGTTGGACTAGATGGCCTGTATGGCCCCTTCCAACTCTATGATTCTATGATTCTACCTCCCATGCTGGTCCGCAGTACATCAGTTAGATTCAAATTCAGTAGTGCCTGAGAGACTAACAAGATTTTGAGGGTATAAGCTTTCGAGAGTCAATACTTCCTTTATCAGACCTCAAAACAAAAAATCACAGGTTCAATTTGCACAAGAAAGAAGCAAGACCAAAGTGGGGACTTGGGACACCAGTTTGGGGAAATCTGCATTCGTTCTTAGCATGCATGGATGAAAGCCCCTTTAGCATAACTTGACAATTTTCTTGGTCTCAAAGGTGCCACTGGATTCAAATCTAACTCCAGCGTCAGGACACTGGAGAAAGTGCTTAAGAGCAACAATGAAGTGTGGTTCCTACCACCACCAAGCAAACCAAACAACTGTGAGGCATTTGGAGTTAGTGATAGGCAAAGACCCTTCAGCTTGATTTGGCATTGGTTTGGTATTTCTGAGCTCTTACAGCAAGCATTCAGGGAAAGTTTATCTGTCTACCGAGAATATCCCAGCTCCCCTTGTTCGTGCTCCCTAGAGATTGTAGTTAACTTGATCTGGGCCCCACATTAAAGCACTAGTGGTGCCTGGAAATCCACACCCACCCTTGTAAAACCACCTCCAACACAGGAATTTAGATCTGGGCATAGAGCAAGACTCACTTAAAATGTGTGTAGGAAGCAACCATTAGAACTTCCTGTTGGGATATGCAAGTTCCGTAGTATGCATGATTTATCAGCATAAGAAGAATATCCTACAGGGGGCTTAGGAGGAGATATGTAATTAATATATTTGGATGATGAACTTCCTGATACTTTTCAAATACTCTCCTCCTCTGTCCTGATTGGCTCAGTCAGGGACTTCCTGCTCCTTTGAGCACACTTCCTCCTTTTCCTGCTCCAGAATGATAGACAGTTAGACAGTTAGGACTATCTCTCACCTTTCTTACTAACAAAGTTACTTTTCTTCCTGCTCCTTTGCATATTTAACCTCTGCATTTACTTACAGACACAGAGAGCCAGTTTGGAGTGTGGACTTCTAATCTGGCATGCCAGGTTCGATTCTGTACTCCCCTACATGCAGCCAGCTGGGTGACCTTGGGCTCGCCACGGCATTGATAAAACTGTTCTGACCGAGCAGTGATACCAGGGCTCTCTTAGCCTCACCCACCTCACAGGGTGTCTGTTGTGGGGAGAGGAAAGGGAAGGCGACTGTAAGCTGCTTTGAGCCTCCTTCATGTAGAGAAAAGCAGCATATAAGAACCCACTCTTCTTTTACTACAAGCAGATATTATCAAAACAAAAGGCTTCTTGGTTACACGGCCTGGTTACATATTACACAGCAACCAACAAGTCTTTCTTTGAGAGTAAGCAGTTAAGATTTTCTGTGCATGCATAAGGATTATGTTACTACTCACAGCTTTGGTTCTTTTGTTATTATTTCTGCTGTTGGCTGTAACTATAGCTTTTTGTCTCTTTGGTGTTTGATTTGGAAATTAATGTGCATGCTATAAACATCTTGTATGGTTTAAAAATGTTTTAAAGGTAAAGGTATCCCCTGTGCAAGCACCGAGTCATGTCTGACCCTTGGGGTGACGCTCTCCAGTGTTTTCATGGCAGACTCAATACGGGGTGGTTTGCCATTCCCTTCCCCAGTCATTACCGTTTACCCCCCAGCAAGCTGGGTACAGTAATATGTAAAAATGTTTTACATATTATTTATATGTGCAATGTGTAACATTTCAATAATATATATGCAGTGGATAGTATTGATTTATTAATGCACAAACAACATTGAAAAATATGGACATTTTAAGGGAAAATGCAAAGAAAAAAACAGAAAACAATGCAAAAATGAAGAATCACAGGTTCAATTTGCACAAGAAAGAAGCAAGACCAGACTGGGGACGTGGGGGCTCAAACACCAGGACTGGGAAATCTGAAATCACCCTTAGTATGTGGATACAATAATCTCGCTCTGCTGAATGCTGACCAAATATACATTTGTTTAACATTCTGAGCTGAGCCAGAGGAGAAATTCTCCATTCATAACACAGCCACACATTATGAATTGGACAAATTTGTAATCTGAACCAGATAATTACAAATTTCAGCAATATCTCTATCTGGGATTCAAAGGTCAGGCTCTGTGGGTCAGAGCAGCAAGCTCATTCCAGAGATTGAGGTCTGCAAGAAGAAAACACATAAAAGGCCTCCAGATGGATGATTTATTCTGTACCAAAATTGCCCTGCATATTTTGAACTTTCTGGGGGTTTTTAACAGAATTTTCTTTGTATAGCTTTTCACACAGAGAAAAAATTCTCTTTCTTCACTTATTTTCTGCTTCCCTCTGAAAATCCCACTGATCTGAAATCTACAGTGGTGAAATAGAATCTTGTAAAACTATAACATTCAGAAGCAATTCAAAATCTGAACTCAGTAATGCTGCAAATGTTAAACAAAACACAGTATCTTGTAGCACCTTCAAGACGAACAGTTCTATTACAGAGGAAGCATCTATAAACCAGAATATGTTTTACCCACATCCCAGATAATTATTTGGGAAAACCAACACATTACCTTTGGTTTAACTTTGTGAACTCTGATCTGTGGCACACCTAGCCTCGGTTCAGGGTATACAGAAGCCCACACTGGATAGCTGATCTTCAGGAGAAGGTGGATGATTGGACCTACCTTAGGCAGGGATGGGGTGGGGTGGGCTAGACTAGATGTCCTTTTTACCGTTTCCAAATCTATGACAGACAGGGGGGAGAGGATTCTTTTAGATGTGCAGGAGGCAACCACCAAACTAGGAATGCCACCTCTCCAACCCAAAGCAATCTGTTATTTCCGGAGCACTAAATGATACATGATCCGCCATCTTATCCTAGCCAAATGTATCATTACCTGTAGTTCGGGCACTTTCCAGATCAATCCCCCTTTTAAAAATGTAGTCATATAGAAGGGTATTAGGTACTAGAAAACTCATTATGAAAATGGCATACTCAAATTCTTTAAGGTGATATTTCATAAAATACACTATGCCCAGCGTAGGGCTCAATCATTCTTTTTAATAGCTCCATAGCAGCCAGAAAATAAAGTATTCATGAAGATTGAGGAAGATGATCCTATGAACTTCAATTTAATTGGTGCAAATTAAAACAATCCATCTTTTCACGCTAGCCGTCTATCTCCGATCATCAGCGCAAGCCACGTCCGGCAACCTGATTACAATTATCTTTTAATAGGAAAACTTGTCACTTTTTGTGTGATTTACATAAGCTTGCACAAACTTACCCGTATCATTTAGGATCCAAACATATACAATTTACTTTCACTCACTCACATACACACACATACCCCCTTTTCTCATTCACTCCAAGAGGGTCAGGCCAGGGTTATTTATTTATTTAATATTTCTACCCCAGCATTCAAATCAATCAGCTTTCAAAGTCATGTATAAAGCGGCCACACACACACACACACACACACAAATAGCAACCCTCGTGACAGCTCTAATCCAGCAATGGTTCAGTGACAGAGCACAGACTTTGCATGAAGAAGATCCAAGATTCAGTCCCCAGGAATCTCCGATTATAGAGATCTCAGGCAGTAGATGCTGGAAATGATTTCTCTCTCCTTGGGGCCATGGAAAGCTGTTCCCAATCAGAGTGGGCAATATGAAGCTGGGAAGGGAAAGTGCTCTGACTCAGTACCAGGCAATTTCGTATAGATACATACGATTCATTTCATATAAATCCATACAATCCCTAGGAACATGCTGGCTGAAGTCAACAGCAAATCTTCTGGCGATGTCATGACAAGGAAACTCCTGGTGCAGAGGGTGAAAGTCACGTTCCTGGGTGAGAATGATTGGTTTGAGAATAATTGGAAAGATCTTGGAGGAAAGAAGATGAGCTCTTTCCCAGCTAAGGTTGGCCTTGGAGGTTATGATGCAAGTGGATTAGGCCTCTCTCTTGCCTGCAAGCCCATTTAGGGCTGGAGGGGGGAAATAGGGGGGGGGATATTTTAAAAACTGGTGGAACACTCATGTTGTGACGTCACTTACAGTGAACAACGGAAAGCGATGTCATACTGCTAGATGTCAACATGACACTGTAGGATTCAGGCAAATCTCCTGTCATTTTGCCATAGAATTTTTGTCCAGTCCCAGAGCATTGTGTCGATATCACACCAGTAGTGTGATGTCACTTCTGGTATCCTTGTCCCCGCATCATTGAAGATGCCTTACACATAATTCCAATTAAACAAGAAACATAGAACAATGTAATCCTTAAAACACATTCCTCGCAGTCTGCCTGGCATAAGAGTAGAAGAAATTCAAGTGTTTGTAAAAGTTTGGTATCAAAAGAGTGTTGTTATTAATTTCATCCAGGGTTCAACAGGTCAAGCCTGGCAGGTCCTTTTCGGCAGAATGCCCCACATGGGAAGGTCCTACCACAGAGAAGGCCCTGCCTCTGGTACAGGTGATGTTGATTTGCCAACAAGATGTGAAACAAAGGCTCTATGGATAAACACAACACATGAAAGAGAAGGAATTCCTAGGCTATTTGGAGCTTTTAATTTTGCTCTACACATTAAGTATAGAAGCAAACAGGTAAACGGAAAGCCAAATCCTGGACCAACTGTGAATTCCAAACAATATGCCAGTCCACCATCACGTAGAATTGCTGAGGCCAAACGCCACTCACTAGGTGGTCTGATTTGAATATTCCCGTTTCAATTTCACTTCCCTCTCATGTGGATCGAGCAAGTCTAGCCTTTATTTTCATACCCTGTGAGTCTTTTGTAACCACGTGATGTTTCTGTAAGAAAGGAGAAACAAAAAGGATCGTCAACAGCAGCAAACAAAAATGAAGCAGGACTGAATCCAACGGGAATGGCTGGGCACAGAGAACCCAAAAGGAATGGGAAATGGCAACACTGAGTAGCCATGATCACGAGGCTGCATTTAGAACTCAGCCAAAAAGGCAGAGGCTCAGCTCGACCCACCAGGAAATGAGGCAACAATTGTTGGTCCCCAAGTACAGTTGAGCACTCAGTGCAGCAGCTTTGCCAAAGGTAAGCAGAGTCTGCCACTCCCAGGAAGGGAACACCACTTGTGGGTCAGGTGCCAGACTAGGACCCAGGTTCCAGTCCCCCACTCAGTCATCGGGCCACTCACTACCACTCAGCCTAAATGACATTGTGGGTGTTTTTTAAATGAAGATGAAAGATAATAATGAACATCGCCATGTGCGTTGCCTTGAGTTCCTTAGGGGAAGGGCGGGATAAGGGATGTCATTAGGGGAACGAGTGGGAAACTAGAAGCAGGCTCTTCCTGTGTCCTTAATCTGAAACCAGCTGGTCAACTGTCCCTGTAAGCAGTCTGCTATTGAATCGCAGCTCTGCAACCTTGCTGTACGATATCCATGAAGCATGCAGCTGCAAAATGTGGCAAGACCCAACAGAATGCACCTGCTCAAACGATAAAAGCATGCATAGACTTTGGGATCAGAAGGCTGTGGTGGTTAAATTTATTTTGCTGCAAAAAAAAAAAAAAAAGAATGTACATATTTCCATATGTGGAGTTGATTGAATCATTTGCTCCCAATGCAGAGAAGCAGAAGAACTGCATACCTTCAGAGGAAGGTGTTCACTGCATCTCTGCATGAGACCCGGCACTGGCTTTGCCCCCTTCCAACCAGGATTGGTGACACGTGCAAACCCATGGGGCAATACTGGATTACCCACTGGCAAAACAAACTTAAAGGTAAAGGTATCCCCTGTGTGAGCACCGAGTCATGTCTGACCCTTGGGGTGACGCCCTCTAGCGTTTTCATGGCAGACTCAATACACGGTGGTTTGCCAGTGCCTTCCCCAGTCATTACCGTTTACCCCCCAGCAGCAAGCTGGGTACTCATTTTACCGACCTCGGAAGGATGGAAGGCTGAGTCAACCTTGAGCCGGCTGCTGGGATTGAACTCCCAGCCTCATGGGCAGAGGTTCAGACTGCATGTCTGCTGCCTTACCACCCTGCACCACAAGAGGCTCTATGAAAACTAAACTCTATGAAAATAAACTTAGAGCACCAACAAAACAGCACCAAAAAAAGAGAAATTTTTCTTAGAATTTAATATTTGGGGGGGGGCACTAAGAAAGAAGCTATCTTAATTGCTGCATACAAGGAAGTTTTATGTCATTTCAAAAAGAAAATTTGATTTTATGGTTTAGTATTGTTTTCACTTTGAATTAAACATGGGGGCTTTTCAGTGCTTAGGACTTCTAGGTCTCAATCTGGGCCTACAGAGAGGAGGTAGGCTTTTCTGAGGATGGGTAATTTGTCCTCATTAATATTTGAAAGATAAAACCTTTTCTACTGGAAGAACAAAGCAGGAACAAGCCCACATTCCTTATTTCATATCTTCCTTATACTGTCATTCAAACTTTCCATTTCTCTACATGTTGTTGGTTTTGCAGATTCATTTACACTAGGTATGCATGGGGTACGAGCTACATATGCAATTAATCCAGGATTTATACATACAATGTAGGTCATGTATAGTACAATGCTAGGCAAAGTTACATCAGTCCATTATTTGAATCAGTGTAGACTGGAGTATCTCTGTATAGGATTGAACTATTATACACATAATACACTTGTAAAGTATAATGTACAACTCACAAAAAGCACACTGGAAAAAATGTGTACCTCCAACTGGAAAATTATGGTTCAAAGAAACGGAGAATGTGGCATGACAATGAAGAAATCCTGAGTACAATTTGCAGAAAGCAAATAGAAATGGAGAGGGAAAAGGGCTTTTTTGGGGGGTAGGTTGAAATATCAAGGATGAGGAATTCAAAATCATCCTGAGAGTGACGCAAGGTTCCCTAATGTTAATTCAAGGGAAGTTTAGAGTGTTCTGAGTTAGTAGTAAAAGAATTACCCACATTGCACTTGGGACTTCATGTTTTCTGCACAGACCACAGGTAAATACCCGGCTGACCCACCCAAAATAACCTGTGGGGCTTGTGACTTGAAGCAATCCCTCCGGCCTTCCCCCAACCTCCCACCTTCCCAAGAGACCGTTTGTCACCACCAATAGCAGCAGTCATTCTGCCTGTCCTCAAATAAGCCTCAGTCTCCTTGATCTAGCAAGAAAGCACACTCAAGCTGACCCATCATAAATTCTTCAAGCTCAGCGCAGAAGGAAAACAAATACAGAGCGAGGGAGAGAGGGAGAGAGAGAGAGAGAGAGCCACAATGCCCCTCGTTTCCCAAACCCTGTTAGTTTCTCCTCACAACCCCCATCAACCTCCCATGTACCTGCCTCTCTCCTTGGATAAGCAGGTAATCATCGGCTGCCACAGAAAGGTGACCCATTAACGTGATGGATTTGGTGGGAAAAACAAATGGAGTGAGACCTGCGTATTGCTGTCCTTCCCACACCTTGGCCTTTAGTTCTGTCATATCAATATCCTCACAGGGCCTCATTACACGCTGGCACAGCACAGTGACAGGAGGGTTGGGGTCAGCCCCACGCATTTGGTGTTCCTGGAGGCTTCTCGGTTAAATCTCTCCCCCTCAGGAGCGCACATGTAAAGAATACACTGCGGTCTTCACAAGGAGGAGGCGGCCGAGGAGGTGCTCAACAAAACTCTAAAGAGGGTGAACAGGAGTGACACCATCTCACAAAGTGGTTGAAGAAGAGACCGTCTGTCCTCATCAAAGGACAGATCCAACACATGAAAGTTCTAGTTTGTGGGTTGCCCAGCACAACTCTGGAAAAGATTCAGATGCACTTAGTTAATGCTTTCAGGCACTCCTGTGATGGATACCTTAACTCAGTAAATAAGAGTCAAATACGGCATGTAAAATTTAAATTATTTACTATCCATTACATTTCTATTCCTTCCTCCCAGGAGTTCATTGTGAGGTATCTTCCCCCCCCCCACACACACACCTGGAGAAAGACAGATTAGATTTGAATCCAGTTCTCAAGGGATGCTAGTCACCACATTACACTATCTTCAGACAAAAGCAGGATCCTCCTGTAGAACGTTTGGAAGGTACAGAAGTTCGACATGTATAAGTAAACAGCTATTTTGTAAACACCCTTACTGAGGAGATATTTCCCAAAATACAGAATAAGTATTTTTCCTGAGCCATATGGGAGGGCAGTATAAAAATCTAATAAATAAATATCAAGTATCATCAAGGGATGAGAATGGGCAGACTGGTGTTTGATACGTCTATTTTGGGGTACTTATTTTTAAATGGCCAAATGAGAACAAGATGCAATTCAAAAAGGAGAAATGCAGAGTTCTACATCAGGGTCACAAAAATGAGAAGCATGCAGACTGGATGGAAGATACACTTCTGGGTAGCAATGTGTGTGAATGAGATCTTGGGGTACTTGTGAACTGCAAGCTAAATATGAGCAGCGCCAGTAAAGAAGGCAAATGCAGTATTGGGCTATATCAACAGAGGCATCACATAAAACTCACATCATACTCCCAACTGTATACCACATTGGTCAGACCCCACCTGAAATTCTGGAGGCCTCACTTCAAAAAGAACGTGAACAAAATTGAGAGGTTCAGAGGAGGATGACAAGGAGGGACTTGGAGATGTTCAGCCTGGAAAAGAGGGGGTTGAAAGGGGGCAGGATTGCTCCCTTTAAGTATTTGAAAGAGGAGGGCAGAGAGCAGTCCCTGTTGGCAACAGAGGATAGGGCCCACAGCAGTGGGTTCAAACTACATGTAGAACGGTATTGGCTAGATATCAGGGGGGGGGGGATTTACAGTCAGGGTAGTTCAGCAGTGGAATCAGCTGCCAAAATAGCTGGTTAGAAATTGGAGATCCATTATTGGGTCTCTCATCTGGTCAATCTTCTTTATGGGGACAGGGGTGGATCCAAGACTTTGGCACAGTAGAAAAGGAGTTTAACCTGTTCTAATTTCCTGAGGTAAATCACTTCTCCATACCCATCACCATGAAAACCTCAGAATACCATTCTCACTGCAGACATGTGTACAATTCTATGGCCAGCCCTACTCAATCTAAATGTCACCCAAAGCAAAATGTAATTCTACCTTGGCAGAGTTCCTCCTTTCTGTCTATCACAGATTGATTCTACCTTTTCTCCACAAAGCTCGGAGTAGCATCCATACGTACTCGAGCATTTTATCCTCATAACTGTGTCGTGAACTAGTACTGATGGTCGTGCCCAGATCTCCCTTTCCAGAACAAAAACTCTAACCCCTACACCATATTAGTTATCTCCTAACCACAGGGGAAATTTTGATAGCAACCCAAAAAGCTTTGGTAAGATAGGTTTAAATGCCTTGGAAGGAAGGAGTGGTTTGCCTATCCCATGGTTCTTCCTGTTGCCCTAAAGTGAAATTCAAGAAAGTAGGAATCTCCTTGGACAAGACATCAATGAATGTTTTGGGGAAAGACCAAAGAATGGAAAGAATGAGCAAACGTTCTCATACAGGAGGGTTTAGACCAGGGGTAGTCAAACTGCGGCCCTCCAGATGTCCATGGACTACAATTCCCAGAAGCCCCTGCCAGCATTCGCTGGCAGGGGCTTCTGGGAATTGTAGTCCATGGACATCTGGAGGGCCGCAGTTTGACTACCCCTGGTTTAGACAAACCTATCGGTCCTATCTGAAGGCTTCTGTGAGTTACATGGATGGCAAAAGTCACGAACAAGGAAATACTACAGTGCATAAAGCCTGATGTATCACTGGTAGGCAAAATCAAGAAACTCCGGCTCACTTAAATTGGCCATATCATGAGATCCAACTCAATGGAGAAAGCAATTATGCTAGGATCGAATGGTGGAAAAAGGAAACCAGGCCGACAAAGAACACAGTGGCTAGATGCGGTCAAAATGGACACCGGCCAGAACATTATACAACTAAAAGAAGCGGTGCAAGATCGGAAATCGTGGCGGCAGTTGTTCCATAGGATCGCCAAGAGTCGGACTCGACTGAGTGGCTAACATCATCATCATCTGTCACGCTGTAATAACAAGCTTGCACAAGCCTAAAGGCCTATATTTGAAATAATGCCCTGCAACTGGGAAGAATTCCCCAAACCAATTAGTCCGAGTGCAAATCATACAAAGGCTTGCACAACCTCTTAAAAGGCCTGGGGAGCACAATCCTGAAAGAGCTGACCTCCAGACCGTGCAGAAGTGACCCTCAGCCAGACAAATTCCATATTCCATTCACAGATACCCTGTCATCTCGTTCACCTTGGCAAGAGCCTGCTCTCTCTCTCTCTCTCTCTCCCCCCCCCCCCGCTTCGTCATCCATTTATCATCTCTCACCACCACCACCAGCACCAACAATGTTTCTATTTATGATTATTTGTTTGTACAGTTAAACCGTGTTTGCACCTAATGCCAGGAAGGTGGACAAACTGTGATTTTATACAGTGTTAGATCCTATCACCATCTCTCCCTCCTTTCTCTTTCCCAGACACATACACAAACTACATTTCCCACATTAATAAGGACAAAGGGCGAAGAACCCGTAAAATGCAGCATTATACGATAAAAGACCTAGGAACAAGGGGCATCCAATTTTATGAGAAATAATAGCAATCTCTTTGCTTTTCCTGCAGGCTGCCCATTCCCATATCCCCAATCTATTAACTGACAACACAGAGGTAGGGGGAAAAATGAACCACCATTCCACTACCCCAGCAGAATTGACACCGAAATTTCACCCCAAAGAAAAACAGAAAAGCGAAACAGAAAAGCTGGGGCTTCCTCTCAACTGGAACATTTGAGTAATTTTGAAATAAGAAGTTTGCCATGACACTGGGGCTTCTTTGACCATTGTCCCATTTCTTAATGAGAGAGACACTGAGGGAGGAAGAGAAAGTCACACTTACAAAACAAGCACTACATTACATCGCTGGTCCCCAGGGTACCTCTCCTACTGGGAAATGGAAAATGGTCCCAGGGGTGTCTCCAGTGAGAGCCAGCTTGGTGGAGTGGTTAAGGATGGTGGCCACTAAACTGAAGAACTGGATTTGATTCCCCACTCCTCCACACAAAGCCAGCTGGGTAACCTTGGGGCAGTCACAGTCCTGATGGAGCTGTTCTCACAGAGCAGATTTCTCTTAGCCCCACCTAGCTCATAGGGTGTCTGTGGTGGGGAAAGGAAGAGAAGGCGATTGTAAGTCGCTTTGACTGAAACTCAGGTAATGAATAGCAAGGGATAAAAACCAACTCCTCTTTGTCAGTGCTTCCTAACAAAGGAAGCAAAACAATCAACTTCTCTGACTCCCTTTAACTCTGCCTCACAGAAGTTGGGAGGTGTAAAAGTGTGTGTGCATGAGGAAAGCAGGCGAAGTTGAGGAAGAAGGATCTTAATGGTGCATTTAGCAAAGAGAAAACAGCTGGAGGACATCTTGTCTGGGGCTCCCCTACAACTGAAGACAGCAAGCATAGGAACAAAGAAAACCACCAACTGACAAACCAGTGAAGATTTTCACATTGCCATTCTAAACCAGATGTTATTTGTTTTTGGCTCGATTTTGAGTAAAGCGATACAAGGAGACAGCAAATTTCCTTCCATTAATGAGAGATCCCTGAAGTGCTGTAGTAATTTCAAACAGTGTTGCTTCTTCCCCAAACCCATTCTAAGCTGAACGCTATAGCTCTAAACCAATATAGCACGTCAGTGCTATAGCAGAATCACTCAGTTGCTTTGACTCTGTAAAAAAAACTATGGAAGATTATATGGTGTAAAAGGGCATGGGGAGAAAGCAACATTGTAGGAAGGGCTATGGACATTTCAAACAGCACACCACAGTGATTCAAAAATGCAATGAATGGGGTAGAAAACAGAAAAAAGTCATTTCTCTCAAAAGCGGCTCAACCATGTTTTGCTAGCATTCAAGCAGGTTTGCATGAACAGGTAAATAGATCTTGCTAGCAGGCAGTTACAAAAACAGGTCAAAGTAAAATGACAGAAAAAATCCATTAACAACTGGTTATTAAAACAGAATATAAAGGCAGTTAGAAAATGGTTAGTGGGAAAGCAGCCAAGAGTCCAGTCTAGAAGTGTATGGGGATGACCACAAGCCCCCTTTAGGCATACATTTCCCAGACAGAAAGTACAAGGTAGAACATGGAGTTCCAGAGGAATTACTGGGGAATGACTTTTTTGGAATCATATGAATCCCAGGATCAGATAGATTCTGGGAGAAGGTATCTCCTCTGAACAGCGGTTCTGGTGGGACAAAGAGTAGGAAATTGAAACTTCTGCTTTGATCCATGTGATATTCTTCAAAGAGCTGTTGGGACTCCGTGATGCCCCTGATATTAAATATTCCTAAGACCAACCATTTTGTTCCAATTTTTTAGACTTATTCAGCCCACATGTGAATTTGCTTATGTATATTTCTCCTCTCCCTCTCACTCTCTTTCTCTTTTATGATCAACTAAAGATTTCCTTTGCATCTGTCAAGGAACTATTTTCACCAATAAATATGTAAATCCTCTGCAAATGTATGCTAATTACTTATTTTAATTACAATGTAAATAAGTAATTACTGGATAATTTTCAAGTATTTACATGGGGCCTGTGTGATTTAAAAGCTTAACTTGTACGAAGTATTTAGGGGGAAAAAACCCTATACATTTTTTTGTGTAATTACACCACAATTTAAATGCCAGGGCCAAAACACAATTACTGCATACTCTGCAAGAGATAAATAATCAGAGTCTCCTGCAGTAATTACTAAATAATAACAAAGTTATTACATGTGCATTGCAACTTTAATGGTAAAAATATTGTTCTGACAGATCGAGATAATAGATTAAAAAATGGCAAAATAAGAAAGGTCTCCTGAAATTGATGCAGTTTTGTCTTCAAATGTAAATGTACATTTTTAATGTGGTTTAAAATGTGCATTCAAGGTGATTTTAAATATAAAAATACTTGCCTACAAGCTAATAAAGCATGGCTTAAAGGAGGAAAGAAGGGAATGAATTAACAATTCTGCAGAAACACATGATAAATATCAGATTGTGACAGCAGAACACACGTTCCAGAGATCTCTCACCTTCCCCAGCCATGGTTCTAGTCATCATTATCTCAAAGATTTTCATTGCCTGGCGATATCTTAGAAACCAAAAGGGCTGGTATTATACACAAGGAAATTCAAGACTATGCAATATGATCATGCAAATCAGATTCATTAGCATAATTTGTGCAAGCCCATTTTCTCTGGTTGAAGAATACAGGTTACCTACAAGGGCAATTTTAAGAATATACCTAGTTTAATCCTTGTGGTGGCAGAGGACTTTTTCAGTGGTAGGGCCCCATCTCTAGGAATGCCTTGTCCCTTGAGTAGGGTTGCTAACCTCCAGATGGGGCCTGGAATTCTTCCAGAATCACAACAGGTTTCCTGATATCAGTTACCCTAGAGAAAAGTTCAGCTTTGGAGGGTGGACTCTATGACAGCACGTCTCTGCTGAGACTCTCCTTCTAGACTCCACACCTAAATCTCCAGAATTTCCATACCCAGAGCTATCTATAGCATCCCTTCCCTTGAAATGAGCCTTGGGCTATTTCACTGTCCTTAAGAAGCCAGCCTTTTGATAGAAGGGTTCAATTTCGGGGGTAGTTGTTTTTATGGCCTGTCCCTAGATTGATGGCTGTTTTGTGGATACCATTTTAGTTGCTGAATATTGCTTTAGTACTGTTTCTTTGGAGGACTCTTGAGTTGTTCTGACTTGTTTTAATGTTAACATTTTTTTGCATTTGTTGTTTTTATGATTATTGTTTGGGGATTTTTGTTTTTTTTTGTTGTTGTTTTTTTTACTTTTACTACCTTAAACAGACAGCATTTTTATTTCCTAAATTAATTAAATATGTTTTGATTTCCAAGACTCTTTCAGTTTAGGTGTTGTTGTCATGGGAATAAAAAATAAAGCATAAAACTGCACTGTATCAAATCAGAGCATTATTTCATTTAGCTCAATTTTGGTCCCAACTCTTGCTACCTCATATTCCTTAATCGGAGATGCCAGGTGTTGAACCTAGCATCTTCTCCATGCAAAACAGATGCTCTACCACAGATCTACAGAATCCTCCCCCCCACACACACACACAAAATATTCCTAGCTGTGGGTGGGGTGTTCTGCTTTCATGAAATGTATGTTACCTCCATATGCCCACTTGGTATCTCCAAAATTCATCAATACTGAAGATCTGATTGTTCGTAAATTTATTTAAACGGAATAGATCAATTGATCAATTAATTCTTTGAAAGACAGGCAATTAATCATGTAATGGTTCTTTCACTGGACAACAACCTTTTGACAGTGCAAGCTTTACTCTGAAGTAAGTTACACTGAGTTCCAAGGGGCTTAAAATTAACTGTGCCATTAGACTGCAGGCTTAATAAAATTCTCTGAAGGAGGGAAATAAGAGGGGGAGAGAGAGAGAGAGAGAGTAAGATCACTTATTCTTGAGTCTGGCCCACTGCTAATATCCTTTCATCGATCCTCCCCCTCCCCCCGCATTTCTCCTTGGCTCTGTCTCCATGGATGTAGCTGTGAAGGACAACGCAAGCAGACGGCTATCGGAGGCATAATCTTGTAGCGTTTTAATGGCACGGTGAGTCCTCGTCCGCCACCAACCCTTAATAACCATCCCCGTCAGCTCTTTAGAATGTACAGATTATACAGCCCTTCTAAATCTTGCTTGAAAAGGCCAGGCACATTAATGAGCCCTACCTGGTCAACCCCACCGGAGCTAAATTCCTTGGCATGTAGTGCATTCTATATCTAGACCACCACTTTCTCTCCCAAAGATAGCAGTTGTATGGGCCATTTACAACCAGGAAGATACCGGGGAGGGGGGGGAGGAAATCTATATATGGATTTTGTATCCCAGCTCATTCGGTTCTCTGTTATGGCCACAGGTGCCGTTTGCCTCGAAAACTTGCTATTAATTGTGTTTGTGCAATAATATAGATTTAGCAGGAGCGGTGGGGACCAGTTCATGCACAAATACAGAGGATGAGGCTGTGACTCCCTGCCAAAATGGACTGGAGGAGGGGATGTTGCATTGCTACCAAGTAATTTTGGGGGTCTCTCTCAGTGCTTTAAAAAAAATGAAAACATTTTGCCAGTTAATTCAGCAGGGTATTTTTCCTTGTTTGATGGCTGAAGTGGCTTAGGATCTGTGCCACACTTTTATTCCTACTCCACTTCTCAGCTGGAAGAGTCTGCCACATTTTTAAAAGGCAGTTTCTGTGTCTTTTGTACTCTACTCTCCCCTGCGTATTCGCAATGCCTGACCTTACACTCACTTTGGGACATGGGTCTGCTTTAGTTCACGCAAGGACAACCCCTTAACACCTTCCTTCCCACCACTGTTTTGCAGCTGATTAAAGAAGCCCATGTCACTGCTTTCTATGTGTACCATGCCGCTCCACATACAAAGCTGCACTTTCCCCAAACGACACAGCCCTTCAACACAGGCCTTTGGTGGCTGCTAGAACAAAGCACTCCCTAGGCTGGCTGAGCTCTTTAAAAGACCCAGAAACCAAAGCAGGAGGGAGCCAGGTGCTGTTCCATTTTTAGCACTGGATTTCCCAACACCAGTACCATGGTACCCTATGGTACTACAAAGGCCCCTCAATGGTACTGCAGCATGGGGTGGGGGTTCAAAATGGCAGCTGCCCTCCCACCCTGTGCCTGACATTCCCGGTTCTGAACAAAGAGGAAAGATATAGGGTTTAATATAAAAACAAACTTCTACCCTTATTTTTACCCTTATTTATACCTTCGCCAGCCAATGCTCCTCTCACATCTGGGGAGGGGGAAGTGATGGGCCCAGAGAGGGTGGGGTGGGGTGGGGAGGGGCCCTGGCTATTTACACCTTTGCCAGCCAACATTCCTCTTGCTTCTGGGGAAGCTGACACCCCTTCCTAGTATTTCAACGCCACGTCCATGGTCAAAAGATTTTAAAAGGCTGTCCTAGTATGTCCCTCTGGTGAGTTCAGGATGCAGTTCAACAGAAGCAGCATAGATCATAGTTTAATATCATAAAACAGCAAGTACACAATGCAGCCTTGTGCCGTTATACTCTCCTCCCAGCATCAGACCAAAATACCTGAAGGTGTTTCAAACTCCTTCAGAGATCCAATGGCCCTCCTGATTTAGAAGACACGGGGTGGAGGAATGAGAGTAGATATTCCGTATATCAAGGAGGACCCAGCAAATTCCCCTCCCGTTCAGTGAAGGGGAAATGACCAGGAAGAAAGGTGGGTACCAGCATGCCTCCCCCCACCCTGAGAAATGTCACTACTCTTGAATGTCTTCCTTAAACTTTCCCAGATATTTTGTCCAATTGAGAGCCACCAGATGTTCTTCAAAATCTGTAAATGGAGGAAAAGGGGGGGGAGGGCTCTAGGGCTGCCATGTTGGTTTAGGAAGGGATTTGTGTTGTGCACTTAACTCTTGGAAATGCTACACCAGCTGGCTGTTGAACAAAAACTTCTCCAAGGGGCCAGTCCATACCAACCCCGAGCAATCCTCTGAATGGCAGGGCATGCTGTAATGTCCCCGTCCCTCTTGGTGTTACTCTATCAGGACATCAGACTCCATGGATACCAAGCAAATGATGAGACAAGGCATCCAGAGAACATTGCAGCATTACTGCCTTGGCAAGAAATGGGAGCAAAAGATTGCCTGAGGTAGACAGTGACTTTATGGTGGAATAATGTACAGATGAGGGAATGGAATTATAATCCCAGGCTCTCATGAGAAATGTTTTGCAGTCATTGCCTGGAAGTTCAGCTGGCATTTTTTAATTACATTTTTTTTACCCTAAATTTTTGTGTTATATGGAATCCGCTAAATTTGACTCAATAACATTTCCTGAGTCGTCAGAGATTCATAAGTGGTAACTTGGCATAAATCACACATATAATGGCCCCTTTCCAAAGTGTTTTAGTTAATAAACGTGCATAAAAATAAATAGAAAAATCAATGTTTTGTTAATATTGTGTCATTTTTACGTGCTTTTTTGGGGGTGAATTTATAGCAGCTTTTCAGGAAAGCAAATGCACTTCAGTTGGGAAACAGAGGGGGAAAATGTTTGTGTTGTGGGGAAGTGAAGTTCATTAACACAGTTATTAATTATGAACTGCACGGATTCAGAATGTTCATTTATAATTCAGCTAAAACCAGAATCAGCAGCATTCGAAGCAGGCTCCATCCAACAAAGCCCACCAGGCCCCACAGCTGACAAACAGGCCCTGCGTTCTTCAAAGTCAACATAAACTAAAAGATTCAGGCCCAGATGAAACATTTGTGGAGCGGGGGAAGAAGGAATTAACAGGGCTTGGTAAGCAAAAGCCTTGTCCTGGATGGTACTGAGCTGGCTAAACCAATTTTTAATGTTAAATAGGGTGGGAGACCCTTAGTGGGAGACCTCTAAGGAAGCCCAGGATTGCTATGCAGAGGCAGGCAATGGCAAACCACCTCTGTTCATCTCTTGCCTTGAAAACCCTACTGGGGAACCATCAATCAGCTGTGACTCAATGCAGTTTCCACCACAAGGTAACCTACAACTTCCTTCCTTTCTTCTTCCAGGTTCTTTGGTGGCAGTAGGCACAGTTACACTCACACACACATCTAAGGGCAACAAAGATGGTGAGGGGTTTGGAGACCAAGATGTATAAAGAAAGGTTGGATGAACTTGGTCTGTTTAGCCTGGAGAGGAGACTAATGAGAGGGGATCTGATAGCAATCTTCAGGTTTGCCATATAGAGGATGGAGCAGAGTTCTCCATATGGTTTGCCATATAGAGGATGGAGCAGACCAGAATCAATGGGATGAAATTAATTCAACAGAAATTCCATCTAAACATCTAAACAAAATTCCTGACAGTTAGAGCGGTTTCTCAGTGGAGCAGGCTTCCTCGGGAGGTGGTGGGTTCTCCATCTTTGGAAATTTTTAAACAGAGGCTAGATAGCCATCTGACAGAGAGGCTGATTCTGTGAAGGCAAAGGGGTGTCAGGTTACTGTGGATGAGCGATAGGGTTGTGAGTGTCCTGCATAGTGGCCAATCACTCTTTCTCAGCTTTGGCAGAGCTGCTGCGATTTTCCCTTCCTCGTTTTCTTCTCACACATGCCACCCTAAGCTCTTTGGGGAAAGGGCAGTATAAAAACGTGCAGGTTTCTCAGAGTCTTGGCTAGGAATCGGCCAATGTTTCATTTCTTTTTACAAGAAATTTTTGTCTGACATTTTTGCTCCGGGTTTTGTCAATTCATTTGAGTTATGCCTGCATGCTTGTACATGGATTTCTTTTACACATGTGCAATGTACTCCACCTATACATACACATATAAATGTATAACACTGATTTATTAAAGCACCGGTAACATTGGTGGGGTGGGGAAGGAATGTATACCCTGGACAGGAAAAAGATTATGTGCCAGGAAATGGAAAACAGCAAGAATCATGGGTTCAACTTGCAGAAGGGTGACGCAAAACTGAGATGTAGATTTTCAGGTGGAAACATCAAGGCTAAGAAAGCAAAAATCAGCCACAGTTTCAATCTCCTTATCAGGGTCTCTTGTCAAAGTATTAAAATCTTAACATGAAGAGCCAGCATCAAAGGGTCTGACTAGTTTCCGATTCAGAGTATTTGGCTTATGCCACTTCTATCAAGCTGTACCATGAGACTCCAAGTGCAGACCAGTTTCCCCCATCATCCACCAAGTGTCATACTTTGCTCCCTCATGGTAGAATACAACTGGTACTGGGAAAGACCTTTCTCCACCAGAGCACTGAATGACTCAAACGCCCACTAAACAGATGTGCAAAATCCACTGGTGATCCAAGCAGATCGGCAGCCATTAATATCACTTGTATGAAAACCAAATGATTGGATAAACAGAAAACATCCCCGACTTTTATTCATGATCAGTTGTGATGATTTGTGACTGATTTGTCTATTCTGGCCTTTCTTGGATATTTTTACCATTGGGAAATGCCTGAAACAGCCTTCAGGCTTTGAAAAGGACCCAAAGTGGTAAGATTGTGCAGAATATGGTTGGGAAGGACAGCTGTGGACACACTCACCTGGGGCCCCTCCCCTTGCCCCCCCTCCAGGCCATTTGGTGGGGGGGCAGGTTGACATGACCATATATTTAATAAACTTAAAAAAAATTAAATTAACCCCCACTCATTCAGGAAACCCCTCAATGGCAGTCAAGAAACCCCAGGGTTTCACTAACCCCTGGCTGAGAAAGCCCGGTCTATTCAAACAACCGCTAGCTGAGTGGAGCAGAAGGGCAGCATGAGCCGGTGACAAAGGACTCGACTGGCAGTGTGAGAAAGAGTTTGCACAGAAAGCTGGTTGCCCTGTGCTGTACCGTTAAGAAGGAGTTTGTTCAACCAACAGTCACAAACGAGCCGGTGAGCTGACAAACCGTCCATCTTAAAACTGGCTTCCTGGCAAACGGGACATCCACTCAACCAGTGTGGGCATTCTCCCGAAGACTTCCGAGAACCTCTGGAGGCCAGAACAAAGCAAGAAGGACCCATGCTGACTCAGGTCCTGCTGACTTTCAAAAACATACGTGGCATTAGCTGCAGCACAGAAAACCTTTCTCATTAACACCTAGGGCTCGGGGGAAACGTTGTTGACGATCGCCTTATTGCATATAACTCCAAACCTTTTTGGACCTCAAGACAAACCAGACTAATGACCTGGAAAGAGTCCTCTGGGTTTGATGTGGGAATGATTTAGCAACCAGCATTCGCCCTTTCCTTGAAACCAACAACAACAACAACAACAACAACCATAATATGAGGAAGAAAATTCAAAGGGAAGAAAATCAAATGCTTCTTGCCTTCCTAATGACTGTCGAGTCGAAACGACCCCAAGGGAAGAATGGCCACCACCCCCAGCCCCAGGAGAGCACATCAGATGGGGGGAGGATCTGGCAGAGATGAGCTTGCCTGTCATCTAGCCAAGGCTGGCTGCCCTGAAGGCGGCCTAATAAATTCAGACAGTATCTGATATGGATGGGCCATAATGAAAAATAAATTTGCAAAAACAGTCTGATACGAGTTAATCCATAAAGTATTTCATTACTTCATTTTCCGGCATTGAATCTATCATGCCGTCGTCTCCCTCCCCTCTGGCAGCCCATTTTTAATTACTTTTAATTTAAATATATGCACCCACGGCTGGGATTGGTTTTGACATCAGTACATTGCAATTTTTTTAAGGAGATATAGCAAGGATTGTTGTTCAGAATAGACAATCTCAGCAGGCGCACCGCTTGTTGCACCATTGTGTTTCCACAGTGGGAGAAGTTGTGAGTGCCAAAATTCCTTTGCCTACGTGGCTATTGCAGATAATGGAGGCCCACAATCTGGTCCATCACACACAGAGTCTTGTACACTGGAAACTGGGGAGCTGATCTTCTAGAACAGGGGTAGTCAACCTGTGGTCCTCCAGATGTTCATGGACTACAATTCCCATGAGCCCCTGCCAGCAAATGCTGGCAGAGGCTCATGGGAATTGTAATACATGAACATCTGGAGGACCATAGGTTGACTACCCCTGTTCTAGAACACAAAGTTGTTTTTCCCAGACTGGCTGAGGCCAAGATGATGATGTCATCCGTTCAGTTGTGCCCAGCCCTCAGCGATTCTATAGGAAAGTCTTCGCCATGTGCCCCTGTTTATGACTGCTTCTTTTACTTGGTTCATGGTCATCCCTATATCAACTTTGATCGGTCAAGCCAGCAGATCCTTTGGCTGAGGCCAAGACCTCGCTACAAATCAGTCGACTGACAAAACTAATTTTATTCATTGCTCCTCTTACTATGTTTTTGAAAAGTGGAACCTCCTCTTTCCCGATCTCTTCCAGGAAAAATTCACCCCATATTCTTAATATAGTCATTGCTTTCACATTCTTCCAGGGAAGTCAGGATGACATAGGAAGGGCAGGTTCTTGGGAAAGGTGCACATGAAGAAGAGATTGAATGGGGACATCACTCAGGTGTCCACCAAGCAGGTCTAGGCATAAGGAGGAGGTGCATATGAAGAAGAGATTGAATGGTGACATCACTCAGGTGTCCACCAAGCAGGTCTAGGCATAAGGAGGAGGTGCATATGAAGAAGAGATTGAATGGTGACATCACTCAGGTGTCCACCAAGCAGGTCTAGGCATAAGGAGGAGGTGCATATGAAGAAGAGATTGAATGGTGACACCACTCAAGTGTCCACCAAGCAGGTCTAGGCATTTAACAATCAATAGGTGTATGTTATTTTAATGCATATTGTTTTCCTCCACCTTTGGGTTCCTGACGAACGTACCTGCCATCCTGCCAAGAGCCCTGTGGGGCAGGTTGGGATAGACCATACATAGCTCAGGGATGTTTAGGATCATAGAATGTTTAGGTTCTAGAATGTTTAGAATCATAGATATTTAGAATAATAGAATCTATGATTCTATGTCACGCCAGGAAAACAAACAGATCCAGTCCCCAGAAAATCCCCAGCTAAATACCCAGCAGAGCCCCTGCCTTCCTGACTACCCTGTGGACCAACGATTAGGAGCTTCACACGATGGTGTCCAGCTGACCCTAGACCACCTTCAGGACTGAAGGGCCTGAACCCAGGTCTTCCATTTCTGAGGCAATGCTCCCACAGCCGTCGCTCCAGCACGCTTTCAACGAAACAAGTCTCATCCTCTCCAACACACGCACCGAAAACAAGCTCTGCTGCCATTTTGATCCCCTCCGGCTGACGTCTCTGTTGTTTATAAAGGGCTGGAGAAGGGGGTGAAGAAAGAAACCAACAAGCCTTCCTCGGCTGCCTCATTACCACTCATGCAAAGATGACCATTAAGGATGCCCGACAGAGGCCTTGCTCATTTGGAGCGGGGACAAAGTACAGCTGCCCTCGGGCAGCCTAATGAAATCTGAAACCATCACATTTATGTGTCAGGCGGGTGTAACATTTTTTTTTTTTTTGCCGAGCAGTCTAATAAACGTAATCATCCCAAATATTCCTCCAGTCTCCTCTTGGATCGGGGGGAGGGGGGCACACCAATATTTATAGTCCGCGATGCCTCTTAATTACATTTCCTGCTCGCCTTCTAGCTTGCCACTCTCCCTTATCGTGCCAAGGAGCGCGTGCCTGCCCCTGACAGACATGATAATCCGGGTTCGGTTAATGCCATCCCTATACATTAGGAGCCACAGGCTTCAACCACAGGCAAGGGAAAGCGCCTAGACCACAGCCATGACTGTTTCATTGTCAGTAAACTGTCCTCAAGGACAGAAACACACCCAGACTACTGACTGGCAAGGGATGCCAACCTCCAGGGGATCTCCCGGAATTGCAGCTCATCTCCAAACTGGCAGTTCCTCTGGAGAAAATAGGTGTTTTGCAAGGAGGAGCCTATGGCATTGTACCACACTGGGGTCCCTGTCCTTCACAGGGGGGTTTTGCTCCATATCTCCAGGAGTTTTCCAACTTGGCAATCGTACTTGCCCCCTCCCACCCCCCAGACTTCTGAAACCGAGTTGAATGAGACAAAAGGAAGACTGGGTTTGCCCCCCCCCCCTGTTGTGGTGAGGTCTCTTACTGATGCTTTCAAAATTCTCTTCTGCTGTATACGTCTGCTGAGTTTTGTCTGTCCATTAATCAGCATCAGAGAAACAAAAGCTTTTTTTTAAATTCCCCTGATTTTGCCACCTATGAGATAGTTACTAGTAGCCAGGAGTTCTGAGGATTGCCTGCCAGCTGGGCAAGGTAGGTTTGGAGGTATCTTGCCTGCCTCTGCATCATAACCCCCTAGTGTTCCTTGGAAAAACTGCCATCCAAATCCTTGGAGGTCTCCCATCCAAATACTAGACAGGGTTGAGCTCTGCTTGGCTTCTGAGATCTGATAGAATTAGACTTGCCTGGGCCATCCAAGTCAGGGCAGATACATCTTGGTACATCTTTGCTTTGCGTTGTTCTTTGTGCAGTGGCAGGACACACAGAAGCCTCTAGACCAGGGGTGGCCAAAGTGCGGCTCTCCAGATTTCCATGGACTACAATTCCTATGAGCTCCTGCCATCACATGCTGGCAGATGCTCATAGGACTGTAGTCCATAGACATCTAGAGAGTCAACTTTGGCCAGCCCTGTCCTAGACGGTGCACATAAACACATGAAGTGGCCTTACACTGATTCAGACCCATCATGGTCAGTATTGTCTGCTGGAACTGGCCACAGTTCCCCCAGGCTCTTGGAGACAATGAGAGAGCAGTCTTCCATATCACCACCGACACAATCCTTTTAACTAGAGGTACCAGGAATTGAACCTGCAATGTTCTGCATGCACCCTACATGCTGTACCATTGGATAGCAGCACCTCCCCTGGGAAACAGCAGCTACAGTGATCATTTAAAAGGATATAAAAGCAACACCTTTGCAGATAGTTCTGCCCTTAGCTATTAGTTTGGAACCCTCTTTCAGAAGGAAATGAACCAACCCTCCATCTTGTCCCACACAAAATTTCCAGGGCAAAAAGTCAAACATATTGGGCAGGGCTGCTGCCATCATGCGTATCAGAATTCTGTAGCTAGAGTTTATTTACAAATATGACCCAGAAGATCCAAGTTTTCAGTACAGGATATTACAGGCTCAAATCTTTCATCAGATTCCATTCAGGGTTTTCTCAACTACATCTGACGGGAGGCCGAAGACGGCCGTTCCTGCCACGCCAAACAGAAACTCATATGTGCTCAACAAATATTGAACTTCAATCATTTAATTTAATTAAATTCTTATTAACCTTTTATTTAAAAGCAAAGCCTCATTAAATTTTTTCGTTCTTGACACAGATTCTTCTCCCCCGTATTTGCCTGAGGGGAGGGGGGGAGGGGGAAATCTACTCATCCCTCAAATCCTGTCAACTGCCTTGAACTATTGAGAGGGCATTATTTGGCAAGGAAACCCAGTGTCAGGTCCAGGGTTTTACTGTTTGTTTTTTGGTCTTGAATTTTCAGAGGATGAGGAAAGCTTTAGTGACCCAGACACACAAACACACACACACACACACCATGTTCCTTAGTTTCTACAAGCACTATGGATGCCCATCCATTGCCTTATAAATGAAAACATGAACTGATAATATTGTGCTGTATTCATTTTGATAACAAAAACAAATGGCCATTCTAATTTAAGAACAAGTGACCTTTTCTTCATTTGCTAGTATTTGTCTCCTGAGGACAGGAGATTACAGGAACTGAATCAAACCTTTGGTTCACTCAAGTCTGTATAGTCTATTCAGGCTGACAGTGGCTCTTCAGGGTCTCAGACGGAGGTCTTTCATGTCACCTATGGCCAGATCTTTCAAATAGAGATGCTGGGGATTGAACTTGGGATCTTGTGCTTGCCAAGCAAACATTCTACCACAGAGCTGTAGCCCCTCCCTATCATGATGAGCCAAGTAGCTCATTCTGTTGCTACTGAAGTGTGGTTCCAGGCTTCCTTCGGTGGCAGCACATGGGCTGGCAGTGAGGTGGCTGGCCATCCGACAATAGACAGGAGGGAGGGGGGATTTCTCATGTCATAACCAAGCCCCCTCCACTGCCTTGAATGTGGTTTCTGATGGCTTTGAGGCACCATGCCCCAGTGTACCCTGGAAAATGTAGTCCCCAGGGCATCCTGACATCACAGGTCAGTTGTGGAGATCTTGGGATGGTTGTGTGAGATCCTGCTTCAATAACAACTTCTACTTTGCAGAGATGTCCACCTGACAATCAGACTTGCTTCACTTTCTCTCAGCTCTATGGGTAAATTAAATGCAAAGAAGAAACAAGAGCAATGGATAGAGAGAGCTGAGATCCTCCTGAATCAGAATTCTCAGCAAGCAGAGACCTGTTCTTTATGGGAGCTCTTTATGGGCATCATTAATGCCTAATAACCGGCTCTTGAGCCAGTCGTCCTTGCTGGCTAGCGATTAACTTGCAAAACCTGGAACTGGCTCTAGTGCTTCTCCCGTAGGATTATGGGATTTTTATTTCCAACATAGTTAGAGTGGCTACATGATGGGGGGCGGGAACATTGTTTGTCTGTTTTTACTGTTGGTAACCCAGGAGCTACCAAAATGTGTACTTACTGGGTAGCTGAGGCTTACTGAGACAGTAGTTTGACTGTAGCTGACCATGATGACCCATCACCTGCTTGCTGCTTCCTTCAGCCCCATGGCTCAGTGTCGGAAGGCACACTTGGCAAGCAGATAGCCCCAGGTTCAATCTTCCACATCTCTAGCTCCAGGTACTAAGGATCTTGACATCTCAAATAGCAGAGATTGAGAAAGACCCTTTTTCTTCCTGAGACCCTGGAGAGCTATTGCTTGTCAGAATAAACTATACGGAGCAGGTGGCCTGACTTTGTATAAGAGAGTTTTGTATGTTATCTTATGGATCCAACTTCCATCAGCTAGTAGCACCAAGTCATCAAAAACCACCAGCTCAGAGCATAAACAAATGCTCACCTCTTCTTACAAGGCAAGAGCAAGACAAAAGCCTTTTTGGTGTCTCCGTGTCCTCTGTCGGCTGCATTAAATGGGTCACTACAAGCTTTTAGCTTTCCAGCAGATACTCTCTTATGCGGCTCCAGGACCAAAGACATCTTTTTCTTTTTTTTTCAAATAAAATAATCATCATCATGCAGGAAACACTGAACTTCCAGGACCCTTTTTGGTTGATTAATGAAGATGGAACGTGGCTGCTCAGTAAATCGTGGAAGCCCTGTGATCTAGAGATAGAGCCGGAGGACAGAGGGCCCAGGGTCAAATGACTTTAGCCCCAATGAATATGTAGCAATGCAGGAAAAGAAATTGATTCCAGGAGGAGAGGAGAAGCAGGTGATAGAGGTCAGGGGAGCAGAGGACTCTGTCAAAGAGGGCAGCCCCCAGGCAGAGACGGGGCTTCTGGGAAAGGGCATGGAGGGAGCCATAGGTGGTCTTCTGTGTTTTAGAGGAGTAGGTGAAACAACTCAAACTAGAAACCAATATGGTTCAGGAGTTGTGGTACAGAAGGAAGCACTTCTGGGAGACACCGTGCGGGGAGAAGCAGAAGCCTAATTTAGCACCCGTTTTAGATCTTTAGAAAGATGGCCCAAGGTTCTTTTGAGTGTCATTCTCCAGTCTTGTATGTGAAACATTCATAAAATGTGCAACAGCCGACAGTGGATGAGGGAAAACAGCTCAAGCAACACTGGGGCTGTTTCTGCATGGAGAGGTAAAACGTGCGTGGCCTCCTGCTTGCAGATGTGGGATGGTAAACCTCACATTTGCAGCCCTCCATACGAGACACCCCTCCAGCAGTTTCCCTCTGCCCCATCACGGCTTTCTGCCTCCCAACAAGGCTGCAAGGGGAAACAAGCCAAACTTCTCCCCCTGCTCCTTGGCTTGCAACAAACCACCAATCACAGCACAGCAGTTCTCTCATGGACCAAAACTTCCACATTGCTATATGGTAATGTCACAACACAGAAGAATTTTCAATAAAAACAAAGCTCATGCATGCCTGGATGATCAGGAGAGGGATGCTTCATCCCATGCCCCCTGCCTTCCCCATTCATTCCCCACCTCCTCAAAAGACAAATGGGACTACATTTTGCCCGTACGATTTGTGAAAGGCTGGTCAGGGGAACTGGAGCCTCAAGAGTAATTTTATGTGAATAGTAGGCTTTAACACAAGGAGCATGCACTCCTGGATGATCGGGGCTGCTTCATCCCACCCACCTCCCTCTTTCCCCATTCATTCCCCACCTCCTGAAAAGACAAACAGGACTGAGTACATACAATGAGTATGTATTGTCTGTGCTACAGATTCTGCCTGTCATTTCTTCTAGGGACAATGATATCCTGGCCCTGCCTGGAAGTTGGCAACTCTATGACCCTACCCCACCATTAGAACAAATCTGCAAATGTGTTTTGCTCCCCTCTTTCCTTTTGGGCACCTCTCCCTCAAGAGACAGGAGATTATCCACAAGCATGATTCCAAAGGGGTAAATACTGGATGATGAATGAATGTACCATTTCTTCCCTCCAGCACAAAATGGGAGACTGCTAGAGTTCCCTTCTCCAGGTTGGGAAAAAAACCCTGAGATTTGGGGAGTGGGACCTGAGGACAGCAGGGTTTGGGGAGGGGAAGGTCTTCAATGGGGCATAACGCCGTGGAGTCCACCTTCCAAAGCGGCTTCTCCAGGTGATCTCTGTAGCTCAGCTGTAATCCCAAGAGGTCTTCAGCCACCACCTGGAGGTTGGCAACTCTGAAGATTGCCCAGAAATGCCTGGGAAATATTGGGGTGGAACTCTCATTTCCTCTGGCAGGGGAAGGAGTACAGTGCAGCCCCTTGGTGCCTTTTCAAGATTTCTGGGCTCCAGCAAGTCCATGCATGTACTTAGGTGAAGTACTGCACACCGTTCCGTCCATTGGCCTCTAGATCCTGGCCTGATTTCTCCCTCTCTCCAAACCCTAAAGAATTATAATGCCTGTTTAATTAAAGCTAATAACAAGCTCCTTTTTTTTACTGATCTGACCACTACAACAGTATTCCGTTAAGAAGCCTTAACATCTGAAAAACAGTCTGCTCCAAATTCTACCAGTCCCTGTTGAAGAGTTGCCAGAGAGAATGTAAAAGTTACAACATAAGAATTATCCATTTTAAATAGCCATAAAGATGCCCTAAAAGAACCCCACTCGGTAGCCTAAAATGATATAGGCTAAAAGCAGATCACCAAAAAAAAAACATGGAACCTCTCCGTTAAACTTATTTATTTTTTCATTCATTCATTCATTCATTCATTCATTCATTCATTCATTCATTCATTCATATTTATATACCACCCTCTCTTGTGAATCAGGGCAGTTTCCATGGAACTTTCATGAAACAGAACACTGTAAATAAACTTATTGGATGGAACATATATGACAGTTTGATAATAGGAACTTATGTCAAAATAGAAATGATTTACAAAATCAACATTAGGACAACCATAGGACAGTTCTCCATTTTTCTGCACTGTTCTTTTCTGTGAGTGCAGATTGATGGTGGGAAGGACCTCTGGGCTCTAGTTGGGCTCTAGTTATGTCTATGTAAAAAGGAATAGAACCATAGAACCATAGAGTTGGAAGGGGCCATGCAGGCCATGCAGGCCATCAATGTTTGAGCCTGGCGCCTAAAAGACACTACAGTTGGCGCAAGGCAAGTGTCAAGAGGGGAAGCATCTGAAGGTGAGGCATCACCACTGAAACAGCAGAACTTTGGAGGAGGATCTTAACAGTACAAGAGGAGACTGTCTTTCAGGTACCCTGAACCCAAAGCATCTAGGGCAGGGGTAATCAAACTGCGGCCCTCCAGATGTCCATGGACTACAATTCCCAGGAGCCCCTGCCAGCGAATGCTGGCAGGGGCTTCTGGGAATTGTAGTCCATGGACATCTGGAGGGCCGCAGTTTGACTACCCCTGATCTAGGGCCTTAATGGTCAAACTGTGAGTCAGTCAACAGAGAAACAGCTGTGTCAGTAACTTAACTGCAATGATCCAGATGAGGAAGAGAAAAGCTAATTTTTTTGTACTCTGCTTTTCACTACCCAAAGGAGTCCCAAAGGTGCTTGCATATTCCCTCCTCTTCCCACAACAGATACCCTGTGAGGTAGGTGGGGCTGAGAGAGCTCTAAGAGAACTGTTCTGTGAAAACAACTCTAAGAGAACCGCGACTAGTCCAAGGTCACCCAGCTGGCTGCATGGGGAGGAAGAGTGGAGATCAAACCCAGTTCTTCAGATTAGAGCCCAGCAGTCTCAACCACTCTACTAAGCTGGTCCTCTTTGAAGTGGGCTAGCTAGGCTACCATCTACTTTGTGATAAATCCTTTGTAGAAATGCCAGGGATTGAACTTGGGACCTTTTGATTACAAAACTGGCGCTCTCTCGTTGAATCGCAGCCCCTCTTCAACAGATAGCTTGCAGTACCTTTTGGATCCCACTTAGCAGGATTAAAAGCCCCCCCCCCCCCGGCGTGAATGCAAGCACGTGCATGCATGCGCATCTAATTTGTACAGCCACCACGGCATTATATTAAGCGTTGAACCGCATGAGAAGATTTCTGGCTGCAATGTTAGCATCTCAAGTGCAGCATCAGGCCAGTGAACTGTCAAAGGGCGCCATCCATCATGAGGTGAACTTAAAATCAATTGCTCTCTCTGTGCCCTCTTGTACAGAAGAGAGTGCAGGGCATTAATGAACTCAAAGAGCCACAAGTGGGATTGCTTCTGAACTCCCTGCCAAAAGTTGCATCCTGTACAAACTCACGCAAAACAGCTCTACACGTTGGGGGTATGTTTTCTGTTGCACGACTGATACTGCCCTAATGATGAGAAGATCCAAAAGGTTCTCCTGGGCACTGAAACCACAGCACAGTAGAAAGACTGCGACTCTCGGAGAACTGGAAACTGTCCAACTGCTTAACAAAAGGCTGGGATGGATGCAAATATTATATACACTCAGGGGTGAGTGAGGCAAGTCGGACATGGATTCGTTTCAAAAACATGAAGAGGATTTACATACCACTCTGCTCCCGGAATATGGTGTGTCTTTGTAGAGTAAAGAAGACGCAACGTCTCAAAAAAAGGGAGGGAGGTTACACACACACAGAAACACATGCACATCCATGCATCTATAGAATGCTCCTTAGCTTGTCTTTTAAAAAGGTGACAACAGCAACCTCATGGGGCAAATCCAGATGGCCATTTAGTCGAGCCGGTGGTAGTCGGGGATACACTGTCCCTAAACATGGAGGTTCAGCTTTGCTCTTGTGCCACCAACCAGCCTTTAAATGAACATAGTTCCCTACTGAAGGAAATGAAACTTTAACCTAAAATCTCCATACAGGCATTGTCAGCTGATATAAAGAGGGGAGGGGATATTAATTTCAGAAATAAGTGTTTCAGAGCAAAAGGGGAAATCTGTTCAATATTTATTAGCCAGTTACCGTTTGAAATAAAAACAGAAATGCCATGATTATGAACATTATTGCTTCTGGATCAATTGGCTGCCCCTGCCCTCCAGCCCCTACTCTGACCGTAAATCTTACTGCAGGTCCCAAGCGACCGTTTTAACCGCACGTCTCCCTTAAATTTCATCAGATGATATTAAGCAGGCCATTTGCATATTAAGGGACAAATCTGCATCTCACCCGCCACGGCAGCCACTGGGGTCCCAAGGCCTAATTATTCTGTTTGGTCAATAACCCATTAATGTACGGCCAAGGACGCTCGTATTGGCTGCATGCAACAGCCGGTGTAACTTACAAAATTGGCATTGGTTAGGACATCGGCAAGGATTTATCCATTTTCACCAGACAGGGAGAGGCTGTGTTGTTTAAAAAAAAGAAACCAAACACCACTACCACCAGGCCTATAGAGGCTGCATTTAACACAGGGCTAATAAAATTTTTCTTCAAACCCTACAGCTAATAAATCCTGAGGGTGTATGAAGGAATCCAGTAAAACTTGACTTAACATTATGTTAGTGCTATTAACAATATTTATATATATGTCATTTTCGCTGGAGGTTAAAACTGGTAAATTATGAGGCAAGGAGAGGGCAAAGGAGCAGAGAATCAGCACATGTGCGCCTCTGCAGCCTTTTGCGATCCCAGCGAGGAAATCCTTTTGAGAAAGAAAGCAGGAGTCAATAATCTCTCCGAACTGAAATGGGGATTAGAGTTTGCCAAGTCTGACCTCCACAAATAAAGCTAGGCTCAAAACATACAAATGCATTTTCGTACTCATTCACATACAGGATTCTACAGTACATCCAAAAAAGACAGATAGCCAAACATGGCTACATATATGCAGCCCAGTAAGCACTAAGCTTGAAAAAAAGACATTTTAGGAATTAACCAAAATTCTCCCTGGCCCTTTCCTTTTTACATTCAGTCTTATACTCTGGTATCCTTTCCTTGCAATTCAGTCTATTGCTGCAACAATATTTTACTGAGAGGTGATCGGTCTTTTAAACTTAATAAACAAATTAATCTGTGAAGAGTTTTGGTTGACTGTTTTTCACTGTTGATCTGGTACATCCCTTTTCACCCTGCTGACATGTTGAAATGTAATTGTTTATTTATTTAAAATATTCTATGCTGCCTTTCCACTGGAGCAGACTCCCCAAAACACATTAAAAGCATTAATGTTTTTGAGCATTTAAAATGGTAAAACAGTTTTATATATATATATGCTAAGGGCAATGTGGGAGGAGAAAGAGGCGGGACGAGTCCGGGATAAAAACTCGAAGTTTCACTCCAGGAGGTGAGCTAGATTCGAATCCAGTAGCACCTTACAGACCAAAAGGATTTTTTATGGCATCGTTTTCAGATATCTGATGAAAATACCTTTGACTCTTTTACATTCATATCTGAAAATCTAGTTGGTCTCTAAAATGCTGCTGGACTTGAAACTAGCTCATCCATCATAAATAAATCCTGTTATTGTTTTTTAATCCTGCTTTTTGGTGTTCATCTGAATAATCCTCAGCGACATTAATAGCTGCCCATTTGTTTGGATTGACAACACTTTTTGTACATGCACAGTTGTGAGAAGTTAACTTGTGGTAGATATTTGAGTTGTTCAATGGGGAACAGAAGAGACCTGGTGAATCGCTCGTGTTGGATCATCACTGTAAAAAAATGGTGCGTTGGACTGTCAGATAGGTTGCAAGCTTAATTCCTGGAATGCCCAGTACAAAACTGGATGACAAGTGAGTTACTCTATTTGAATGCTGTCCATTATTAAAAACTAAAACTTCCCGAAAGGGAGAACTTTTTTAAGGGAGGAAAAGAGGAAAAAATATTCTAGCGCAGTTTGGCTCACTGTTGTGCAGAACAATTTTAGACATGGGTGGGGCACGCTAGTCCTGGTTAAATCTCTGAAGTGGACATCATACAACTATATTTAATAAACAATGAGAGGGGAACAAAACTGTTCACTTTTCTGACAACTGGCAACAAGCAAAAAAGAAAAAGAAAAACATTGACGTAAACATTGGAGGGGGATTATGGAGTGCCACCAATTTAGGACACGTTGACACAGAGTATCGTAGCATGATAAATCATTTGCATAATTTGCTCGAGCTAATTATGCCTCTTGGGGGTTGTTGTTTTCTTTTCTTTTTTAAAAAATGCTTTTTATTCTGGAGGCTGGTCCAGGATGATAACTTGACAACATTTTTTTCTTTATGAAAAAGAAACAACAAATCCAGAACAGTGACCGGGACAAAATGAGGCATTGTTTAACCAAGAGCCATAAAGAAAAAGCAATGCCTCTTGGATAATTGAAGCTACGGTTCCTATTCAGCCCAGGTGATTAAAACCCTAAGCAGGCCACTAGGCAGCCAAGACAGCCAAATCTGGCTGCTTGCTGAAACAGGAAATGGCATTTCGAGGGAACACAACTATCGGCAGGCCCAAAGTTCAGGCCATCATTCACAGAGGGTCGTCGTGATGTCTACAGAATCCTTCACTGTCCAAGGCTGAAGGAAGGGGGACCAGTCCAACGGAATCGGAAAGGTAGCAAAGGTCTCTCCTGGAGGCAGTAGGAATTCTGCTAAACAAGAGGCTGTGGGTGTGCGCTTCTAGTTTGAGAAGGACCACATCCTCTGGTTTAAAGGAGGCAATCTGGAATTTTTGTTGGCTTTTTTGAGCAAGCCCTGCTTTGTGATCAATAATTAGGCTCCAGCGCTCAGTTTTAAATACTCCAAAGAGATGTTGAATTGATGCTCTGCATTTTTATATATCTATTTAATTTAACAATATTATTAAAAGGTAAAGGTAAAGGTATCCCCTGTGCAAGCACCAGGTCATGTCTGACCCTTGGGGTGACGCGCTCTAGCATTTTCATGGCAGACCCAATACGGGGTGGTTTGCCAGTGCCTTCCCCAGTCATGACCGTTTACCCCCCAGCAAGCTGGGTACTCATTTTATTGACCTCAGAAGGATGGAAGGCTGAGTCAACCTTGAGCCAGCTGCTGGGATTGAACTCCCAACCTCATGGGCAAAGCTTTCAGACGGCTGCCTTACCACTCTGCACCACAAGAGACTCTTAACAATATTATTATTATTATTATTATTATTATTATTATTATTATTATTATTATTTCAATTTATTCCCCGCTACTTCCGAATCGGCTCATGGCGGGTTACAAAGTCTTATAAAACCCCATCAAAAAGACAAAAAAGGATTTCTACATGGCAGATCCCTCCCCCTTACTACAGGAGGTACATTTTACGTACCTGGCATTCTCCTTTAAAAAGAGGCTGCCTCCCTGACATGCTGGCATCAAAATCATTACATGGCAAACATTCGGACACACGATCTCCGTAGCCTGAATGGCTGAAGCCGTAAAAAACCGCACTATGTTATTTCCCTGAAAAGATGTGTCAGTGAAGGATGAGCAAGGGTAGCCAACCCCCAGGTGGTAGCTGGAGATCTCCTGGGATTACAACTGATCTCCAGGTGCCAGAAATCAGTTCACCTGGAGAAAATGTCAGTTCTGGAAGATGGACTCTGACATTATACCCCATTCATGTTCCTTCCCTCTCCCACCTTCCACAGGCTCCACCCCCAAATCTCCAGGTATTTCCCTATTCAGAGCTGGCAACTCTAGGATGAGCAGATTACCTTCATTCTGTCCTTTATGCTGTAGGATTTGTCTCTATATTCTGCTCCTCCTCTACTCCATCATAAGTAGGGGGAATTCCAAAATCATTTCCAGAATTGGATCGTGCAGTTTGTCAAAACTTTCCATTCCTTCAATCCACTTGCATTCTCCTCTCCCAGTTATTGATCGGCACATGTGTATTAATAAAAACACCACAAAAAGCAATATTCAGGATTCAGGATTGCAGATAGAGTGCCTTAAGATCCTTTTACATGCACATGAATTCCTCTACGATGGTGAAACTCTGCACCAAAAAAAACTCTTAAACAAACTGAGCATAAAAGTTGATGAGAAGTGTTCCGTAATCCAGGGGTAGTCAACCTGTTGTCCTCCAGATGTCCATGGACCACAATTCCCATGAGCCCCTGCTGGCAGGGGCTCATGGGAATTGTAGTCCATGGGCATCTGGAGGACCACAGGTTGACTACCCCTGCCGTAATCTATCAACCTACATGTGGATCTGCAACATACGGGCAGCACAGGGGCAGCTGCCTATGAAGTGGAGCTGCAGGGCTGTTTACTCAATCTAGAAGCTAAGAGGAAAACGGAGAGTTCCTAAGGAGCCAATTCCACTTTGAACTGGAAGCAAGGACCAGATGCCTAGCAGTCTCCCTGACATGCCGGGGAATCTGAGGGGGAAATTTGGATGAGAATCTTGGAAGTATTCCTAGCTTCAGCTCTTGGGTTGCAGCAGGACACTGGATGATGACATCATCACCAGGCAGCCTGGGGATGCCAGGTCCCCCCCTGGCCAATGGCAGAGGATGGGGATAGGGATTGGCAGATCCAGGTTGAGAAACTCCTAGAGATTTGGAGGTGGAGCCAGGGGAGGACAGTAGGGTTTACTGTCATAAAGTCCCCCCTCCAAAGCATCCATTTTTTTCCAAGGGGAACTGAACTCTGTAGCCTGGAGATGAGCTATAATTCCTAGGGATCCCCAGGTCCCAGTTGGAGGCTGGCATATCTAGGGGAGACATTTTAGATCAAGCAACTGGCAACCAGCAGGGCTTTGCATGTCCTTAATTAAATTTTGTGAGTTTTGGTGGCTATTTCCAGTCCTTGAAGTGGAGCAAAATTTTCCTCTGCCTCCACCACTCACCCACCACTCTTGGATTGCCCATTGCAGTCTGCGGCTCAGATCTCCTTTGGGGGCGAGAATACAACATGTAGCTATTTCTTTACAGCCAGTCGGACCCAAAAAAGGAGGGGGGGGGAATCAATGGCCTTTTCACTAAAGCATTTTATCCCTTTATATATATGGCATCCCATAAAAAATTTTATACACACCAAAAAAAAAAAGTTTAGAAGTGGATGTAAAAAATGTTGGTGGGGAGGGATGGGGGGGCAGAGGGAAGATCTATAAGTAAATTACAAACTTGAGGTGGCTTGCGATACATCGGGACAAGCTGTATGGAGGGGTGAGCTTTATTGATGAGTTTTTATTGATTTACCATCATTCCCACTGTGGGCATTTTCTGGTCTATTATACCAGAGTCACCGCATATTCCCCTCACAGCACTAAAAAGGAAATATGGACAACCTGACCTTGGCAATATGGAGATAATGAAATTCTCCTAATGATTCTTCCAAGAGGTTTTTTACAAGCCAGCTCTGGATTCCACCTATTTTAGGGCTATGCTAATTTGGAAAGATACCCCCCTCCCTCCTGTTGGTTTTTAAAATTTTTATTTTATTTTATTTTGCAAGCTCACCAAAGTTTGCTGATCTCGTTACATGGCAGGGAGCCATTTAACGTTACCGTAGACACAGTTCCCACATGGCTGGGATAACACCGAAATGATTTAATCACATCATCCCAGCGTACAGAGCGCAAAGTGTGGGTCTTGGCTGCAGAATCAGCTTCCCTATAGGGGAGGGGGGCTGCCAAACCCATGGCAAAGACCCATGTGGGCCAGGTTCATAAAGGGTTATAGTAAAAGCTGCTCCCAAGAACCTAATACGACATTTCACATTTATTGCAAATCCTTTTCAGGCTAAAAAATACACACACACCAGAGAGCCAGTGCGGTGTCATGGTTAAGAGCGGCAGCCTCTAATCTGGAGAACCGGGTTTGATGCCCTGCTCTTCCACATAAAGCCAGCTGGTTGAACTCACGGGGTGTCTGTTGTGGGGAGAGGCAGGGAAGGTGATTGTAAACCAGAACAGGCTTCTGGCAAGCTTCAGCGAGCATTCTCATCTTCAGTATCTAGATACTGGCCTACCTGCCAAGGTGGTTTGTAAGGATTACTGGCATGACCAACCATTTTAACAGTAAAAAGAAATCTAACATTGAGGGCCATTCCGGAAAATGAGAAAAACATCATGATCAGTGCTGTATGGTCCAGCGCTATTTTTTGTAGCGTCTCACCATCATTTCACACCTGCCATTTATCTTCATTTTCATTGCGTTATCTTTCCTTTTCCAGTGTTTCTCACCTGCTTCTGGTTAAGGCCGAGGAGCAAGGAATATGCTACAAACTTGCAGCGCTGCCCCCAACTCATGCCTGCCAATCACTCCTGACAACCAATCAGCATTGCTCTTGTGCGTAGAACCCAGCAACTAGCCACAAGGTTTTTTTTTTAATCCAGAATTAATGGTTGCAACGAATATTCATTTAATCACAGATGCATAGGTCATCATTAAAAATTCCATATTTCAGTTTTCCTTCAACAACCTTTTTTTTGTGTGAGTCCTCACACCTACGTGACACCCACAAGGAAGACCTGGTCAAAGGTCCCCAGAAGCACACTTTCCCTTCATTGTACGTTTCCCCCCTTGTTGTGTTCGCTGCTCTTGTATCTACTCTTCTCAGATGTGTTCAAAGCCTGATAGTCACTGATACTTTTTCTTAAAATTAAACACTCACACTTCCCTGTTACCCATTTCAGAATCAATCAAATTGGAATAACCGCGTACGTCAATGACTACAGTGTCAAACAAGCACTGGGGAGACCCCAGTTCAGATCCTTCACTCTGGAATAAAACTCAGTGAGCGGCTTTAGGCCTGTTGGTGTGAGTATAAAGCAGGAAGGACAGACAGAAGAACCAAGTGGCTTGTTTCTTAATTCGGAGAGCATGCTGCTATGAAGAGCAAGTGGCAGGTGGCCCATGGATTCAGAACAGACTGGTGAGAAGGTGGCAGGATTGGTCTCCACAAGGCCCAGGTTTGGCACTTTGGAGGAAGGGAAGGGCAGAAGGCTTTTTTGCTGCCTGCAGGAAAAAGAGATGCTGTACCACGGGGTGACTCAGGGGACACGTTGAAAAGATTAACTGTGTACACCTGCCTGCCGTTGTACCTAAAAGGGGCATAAAATACCCAACTCCTCTCCTTCACTACCTCTCCCCACTCCACGACCCCCGACTACGATGTCCTCAAGAAAAATGCTGCCTTTTAAAGCCAAAACCCAAATGAGATATGCCCTTCCATCGATTTCTGTAACTTTACACACACACGCTTTTTACACCCCTCCAAGGCCGCGAATAATCTTTGCTAAAGCTTTCGCCAAATGTTACTTCCAGGCAAATCTTAATTTCCTAGCATGGAAATAAAAAGGCCTATTTTTCATAGGCACCTTGCAGAAAGATAGATATATATTCCTTCATAATACAAGGAGGGTTGGGGAGGGAGGGGTGATCATCGCAGGCTGAGCAGAGCTGCTTGCTCGCTTTCCAAATGCCATCTCGCTCTATAAATCGTTGACGCTACCCAGTAGCTATCGCAGCTTAACAGGAAACAGGAGCAAGGGCTCTGGTCAGATCCATAACGGATGCAATGGGGTGCTAAGGGATGCTTGCTGGGCCTGAGAGCCAGTTTGGTGTAGTGGTTAGGAGTGCGGATTTCTTATCTGGCATGCCGGGTTCGATTCTGCGCTCCCCCACATGCAGCCAGCTGGGTGACCTTGGGCTCGCCACGGCACTGATAAAACTGTTCTGACCGGGCAGTGATATCAGGGCTCTCTCAGCCTCACCCACCTCACAGGGTGTCTGTTGTGGGGAGAGGAATGGGAAGGCGACTGTAAGCCGCTTTGAGCCTCCTTTGGGTAGGGAAAAGCGGCATATAAGAACCAACTCTTCTTCTTTTCTTCTTCTTCTTCTAAGCATGAATTGGCGCCAGGGCTGCCCCTAACTATATGGGAAAGTGGTCAAGATCCAGGACAGGGGTGGTCAAGTTATGGCATCAGGGATTCATAGTAATTGTAGTCCACTGACATCTGGAGAGCTACAGTCTGGCCACCCATGTTCTAAGAAGGCACAGGGAGCTGTCCACTCCTGAAGGTCAACAAACCAGGGTTCACAAGGGCAGGGCTCCAAAGCCCTCCCGCCAGAAAGGGCAAGATCCAGATGGAGATTTTGTTTTGTTTTTTTGGTCTGCACACGTTCGATGATGAATTTTCAATGTGCTTTTGCAGCTGGATTTTCCTGTGTGAAACAGGGAAATCTAATTCTAACACCATTGAAAGTGCATAATGCAACGTGTGCAGAATGGGCAGCCTCATTCTGCCCTTGGTTCTCCTCAGTGTAATTTATGAGTTTGCTTCTGAAATACTCATTCCTCCACGTTGCTGCACTGGCTCTTGAAACACCCATCTGTACTCTATTCCCCAGAGGCCTCCTCAGCCCAACCTCTGGGTCATCCTGGACCTGGGAGGTTTATACTGGAGGTGCAGCTCTTGGTGGCTACAGGACCCTGGTAAAAGTGTAGGGGGGTGGTTGGATTGGACGTTTCTGCAGCAGTGACATCATCTGTCCTGTCAGTGGCTTATTAAGGGTTCCCTTTCTACAATTAAGGGGAAGAGGTAACCCAACACCCCACCTTCGGTTTCTTGAAGAAAGGGCCAAATTAAAACATGGCAGACAGAGCTAGAGAAGTCCTTTGCATCTCATATATGTGCAGTCCAGAGAAGGGGAAAAAACCCATATTCGATATAATTCTGTCAAAGAACACAGGCAGGGCAACATATTTGTCTGAAGGTATTGGGGGAGAGCGATTAACTTGCTAACAATAGCATTAAATCAGGACCGGAACCTACAGCTCAAGTCTCAGCCAAGAGTTGTTAATACCTTTATTATGGGCTAAAATGTATTCATGATATTAAAGACATCACATTTTCTGCCCCGGTGTCACATTTTAGATGTAGCGTAGATAAATGATATATCACTGGAAGAGATCTACAAAAACCATTAGTAACCGTGACATTTTGACGTCAGATTTTTAAAAATTCCTAAGTAATCTTTTTGATTTATGAAATGGTGTCCAGGTTCATCGAGAATGATCTCAGATTCATCACAGCCTGGTTAGAATTATTAATGATTTTCAATTTGTAAATCCAATGCCAGCGTGCCCACGGTGCTTGCAGCAAAAGGAGAGAGGTAGATGACAACTGGGTGTGGGGCGGGGGGGGGGACAGTTGGGCAATTTGCAGCTGGGGGATGGTGGTCTCTCTTGACTCTTGGGCAGGCCTTTTTAACTTAACCCAGTCTCAACTCTCCCCCCTCCCCTTTCCCCACCATGGTCAAACCTGTGAATAGAAAGGAAAGGGAGAGGTATCATTTCTATGGCTAGCCGCGAAGCCGTGAAGCCGCGCACCTTGAGCATGACAGATTGAAAGAAACACTAACAGCGCTACCGTGGAGCATATGCCATCAAAGAGAGGGGAAGATCAAGAGTTTTAGAGGCTCCTGCTGAAGGGCCCTAAAAGGCTTTAAATTACAACCAAGGAGAAAGCTGAAGTAAGCCAAAAATGGGGGGGGGGGAGAGGTGTATTTATTTTTCCTGCCCTGGTTGTAAAAGAACAAAACAACAAGCAGCAAGTAAAACATAAAGCTGCCTTCCACTGAGTCAGAACATTGGTCTAGCAGAGACAGTATTGGCAACTCTGACTGGCAGCTGCTCTCAGAAGAAGAAGAAGAAGAAGAAGAAGAAGAAGAAGAAGAAGAAGAAGAAGAAGAAGAAGAAGTTTTTTGTATATCCTGCTTTTCACTGCCTGCAGGAGTCTCAAAGCAGCTTACAATCTCCTTCCCTTTCCCCACAACAGACACCCTGTGAAGTAGGTGACGCTGAGAGAGCTCTGACAGTAATGCTTGGTCAGAACAGCATTATCAGGGCTGTGACAAACACAAGGTCACCCAGCTGGCTGTATGTGGACGAGCGGGGAATCAAACTCGGCTTGCCAGATTAGAAGCTGTTATCCAACTACTACACCATGCTGGTTCTTTGGCGTGTAAGGCCAAAGTCACCGAGTGACAGCCCCTGGCTCTAATGAGAACGCATGAAGCTGCCTTCTACTGATTTGGACCACAGGTCTGTCAAGGCCAGGTCTCTCAGCTTTGCCTGGCAGCAGCTCTCTAGAGTTTCAGAGAGATGTTTGAAACTGTTACCTGAGATGCTAGAGGCCGAACCTGGGCCTGAACCTGCTCTTCCACTACTCATGGTTCTACCATAAAGTGCAGTTCTCCATTTGAATGAGGTTGCGCCCCATAATCTGAGGCAAAAGAAACTGGAGATTCTGGAAGAAGAGGAGGAGGAGCTGGTGGGTTTGCACCCCACTTTTTATTACCCAAAGGAGTCTCAAAGTGGCTTGCAATTGCTTATTCTTCCTCTCCTCACAAGAGACACTTGATGATGTAGACGAGGCTGGGAGAGCTCTGAAAGAACTGGGCTGTCCAAAGGTCACCCAGATGGATTCAAGTGGAGAAGGAAGGAATCACACCCAGTTTATTTTCTTTTTACTTATAATTTATAGACTTCCTCTCCCTCTCTCAGACTCGCCATCTTGGGGCAGTTAACAAATTAGAGATCGCCACTCTTAACCGCAACACCAAGCTGGCTCTTACACCAAGCTGGAAGCCTCACTATCCTTACCACTGCCTGTGATATGACTCAAAGTCCTGCTGTGCCTGATCCGCATCGCCAGGGGAAGCCACATGGCCACCCTTCTCTTCTTCCAGACATTTCCTCTGCTCACTTCCCTATTTTGGGTCAACATCTTGCACCTTACACACAAATGCATGATTCCAGGTAATTTCCCTGGTCTGCCTTTACACTTCACAAATACTTTGGGTTATTATCACATCCTGCTGCAAAGTACGGTTGGAAGTGACATCCAATGCAGAAGCCATGCAGATCTCCAGCTGGGGGCCTGGTCAGTCAGAGATCTCCTGGGGACTCCCCTGCGTATATCACCTGGAAATCCACACTGGGATATAGAAAGCACCCCTCCCCTTCTCTCAATCTGTTCCATCTCCATAAACCCCCACCAGCTCCCAACTGGTGATTCCCCACCAGCTTATGCTTCAGTTCTACATCAGCACATCTAATTCTCAAGAAAGGAAAATGAGATACAAATGAATGCGCCTCTAGATCAGAGGACCTTTCCTGGTCAGAGAATGACAAGGTCAAAAGGCTGGAAGAGGCAACGGGTGTGGCCAAATTTAATAGGAAAGATGCTCTTTCCCCCCAATGCTTAAAGGATCCCAAACCTGACAACACCACTGCAGAGGATGTGTCCACTTTTGCAGAGAAAGCCCCTGACCATATTCCTCCCCACACATTCCCCCTTAATTGAGCAGGTAAGGCCATATAATTAGGGGCCTTAGTGAATAGGTTTTTCCCCTCCAGTAATCCATCATATCTGCTCCATTATTCAAAGTCTATCAAATCGGAGCGGACAAGGAGACTCCGGACATCCTTCACAACACTGTCAATATTAACGTCTTTCCAATTACAGAGCGCTATAATGGCAATCTAATGAGGAACTATGACATACTGGCTCCCTCTTTTAATTCGCGATTAAGGACTCCTTCAAGGTGGTTCCCCATTAAATTTATGGTCAAAGATGCCCATGAAATCCAGAGAGGGATATCGAACAAAAACTCTGTGTCATTTCCAGCATTTAGCACTGTTCCCAAATGGTGAGCCCCGTCTCTGCTAGTCCTGATGGTGCCAAGAAGGAAATTGCAGAGGCAGCACAGATAGAAAAATCTGCAAGGAGAAGCGTTCAAGCCAGAGGGCTGGTTAACAGGTAGGCTCAAGGACCTGGGGAGGGAGACAGGAGGCGGGTTGCGTCTGGAGTAAGCATGCAGGCCCCGCCCCTCTCCCAGGTGCAGAAAATAGAAGCGAACTCACACTTCCGAAGGGGAGCAATGGAGATGACAAGTGAGAGAGAGCTGAGAGCTGGTTTTTTGGACCCCACTTTTTACTACTGAAGGAGCCTCAAAGTAGCTTACCAACCAGGTTGCTGGGAGGATGGGCTAAAATCTAATTAATTAATACATACATATATAAATACCCTTCCTCTCCCCACAACAGACACCTTATGAGGGAGATGAAGTTGAGAGAGGAGGAGTGGGGAATCAAACCCTGTTCTCCAGATTAGAGGCCACCGGTCTTAACCACTACACCCAGCTGGTTGGGGGGGGGGTACAGTGGGAGGAATCAGCATCAAGTGGTAACACAATCAGGATATGCGATGTTGGGAGAAGGCAGCTCATCAGCAGGCTGCATGGTCTAAGGCAGGGGTAGTCAACCTGTGGTCCTCCAGATGTCCATGGGCTACAATTCCCATGAACCCCTGCCAGCGTTTGAAGGCAGGGGCTCATGGGAATTGTAGTCCATGAACATCTGGAGGACCACAGGTTGACTATCCCTGGTCTAAGGCTGACCCAAGGCCAGGTGATCCAGAAGCACAGGACCAGCTAGCAGGCAGGTGCTGAGCAGGGCCTCACTCTGCCCTTTTAGAGAGTTGCTCAGACTGAAGTACAGGCCCTGAGGCTGAAGCCTTCCCTTTCCTCTCCCCACAACAGACACCCTGTGAGGGAGGTGAGGCTGAGAGAGCCCCGATATTACTGCTCAGTCCGAACAGCTTTATCAGTGCCGTGGCAAGCCCAATGTCACCCAGCTGGCTGCATGTGGGGGAGCGCAGATTCAAACCCGGCTCGCCATATTAGAAGTCCGCACTCCTAACCATGATACCAAACTGGCCAGGGAAGTAACATGTGAGAAAGGGGAAACCCCTCAACCCCCTGAGAACCAGTGTGGTGATTAAAGAGCAGCTGCCTCTAATCTGCAGAACCGGCTTTGATTCCCCACTCCTCCACATGCTGCCAGCTGGGTAACCTTGGGCCAGTCACAGTTCTCTTAGAGGTTTCCTCACAGATCAGTTCTCCCTGAGTTCTCTCAGACCCACCTACCTTACATGTGGGGAGAGGGAGGGAAAGGTGTTTGTAAGGTGCTTTGGGACTCCTTTGAAAAGTAGGGTATAGGACAGGGGTAGTCAAACTGCAGCCCTCCAGATGTCCATGGACTACAATTCCCTACAATTCCCAGCATTCGCTGGCAGGGGCTCCTGGGAATTGTAGTCCATGGACATCTGGAGGGCCGCAGTTTGACTACCCCTGCTATAGGAAAACATCTTCTTATCCAATGTCACCGCCCAGCCTGACATCTCATATCCTTCTCTCTTTCATACACACACACACACAAGACGGTGAAAGGAAGGGCTTTCTGGATCTGAATTGCACATCTGGGCATCTGATATCATCTTGTATAGCATGGCCCTCAGTAACAGCCTGTGGTGCCTTTACCAGATGTGCTGCTTTGCTGGCATATCAAGGAAAGTGTCAAGAGTCCAATAAAAAAATGTTTTACGTCTTCGCTTGTCCCTTTGAAAATGGACAGGGTGGATGGAACCGAGTATACTGCCCAAATGTGCATACCAGTTCTCATCCCGCAGTCTCAATTTTCAGAGCAGATTTGGCATAGCAAAGTATTATTTTCCTTCCCTCCACTTGAAAATGGGTGTGGGACACTTATCCCAAAACATGTGAACCGGATTGCACTCTGATGTCTCAAATCACACAGATACGGTGTTCTGCAGCTGAAGTTATACTGCAGCCGTAAGCAGGTCTTATTCAAGTCCATTCAATGGCTCTTACTGCCAGCTAAGAACTCTTAGAATTGCACTATTAGGGAAGCATAGAATCAAAAGCAAAAGCATGCCCATGTCCATTATTTACCTGGGTAGTGTAATTGTGGCGCAGAGTGGTAAGGCAGCAGACGTGCAGTCTGAAGCTCTGCCCATGAGGCTGGGAGTTCAATCCCAGCAGCCGGCTCAAGGTTGACTCAGCCTTCCATCCTTCCGAGGTCGGTAAAATGAGTACCCAGCTTGCTGGGGAGTAAACGGTAATAACTGGGGAAGGCACTGGCAAACCACCCCGTATTGAGTCTGCCATGAAAATGCTAGAGGGCGTCACCCCAATGGTCAGACATGACCCGGTGCTTGCACAGGGGATACCTTTACCTTTACCTTTTAGGGTAATTCAACTTCCTGCATGGAATTAATGCAGCTCCTTCTTAGTCTGTGCTTCTTGACAAGTAGAGCATTAAACCACCAGCATGCGGCTCTCCTATATCATCCCCAAAGACCCACATATTTCCATCAGCTTCAGTCAGGATGGACAACTGCTAACCTTATGTTGGCCAGCTGTGCTGCATCTCAAGCAATCCCTCCATCCAACAAGTGCTCAAACTCACTAGTTCCTGTCTCTCAACAGAAACCATTCACAGTTGATGACTAGGCAAACCTTCCCCTCTTTCCTTGACATTGACTGACAATTCTATAGTGGCTCAGATGTTGTCAGGTTCTTTTCAAGAAGAAGCCATGTATCTCTTAACAAGTCCGACACCCCAGGAAATGAATTTCCAGGAGGGTTTTTTTAAAGCACCTTGTTCCATATACAGCAAGCAGATCTCAAGAGTCAAAAGGAGGGAGATGAGGGCGCATGCTAAGAAGGAGAAGAAGTTCAGACAGAAAGACTGAACGGACTTGACATGCCCTTATCCTGAGTATGTGCCTGGATGGAAAGAATATCATCACTGAGAAGTCACAATCTCTAGTTCAGGTGGGGCTTGGGGAATTACAATTGACCTCCAGATTTCAGTGAGCCAGCTTGGTGTAGTGGTTAGGAGCACAGACTTCTAATCTGGCCAGCTGGGTTAGATTCCTTGCTCCCCCACATGCAGCCAGCTGAGTGACCTTGGGCTAGTCACAGCACTGATAAAGCTGTTCTGACTGAGCAGTAATATCAGGGCTCTCTCAGCCTCACCCACCTCAAAGGGTGTCTGTTGTGGGGAGAGGAAAGGTAAATGGAAGGTTTGGAGTGCTGATTGTGTTGCAACCCCAAAAACCCAAGGAATTTTTCAAGCCAGAGCTGGCAAACCTAGCTTTATTTCCAAGCTGCTTGTAGAAATGCTACCATTTTGGACTGTTTGGACTGTTCTGACTAAAAAAATCTTATTTTCACTCAAAAAGTTCTGGATCAAACTTGTATTTCACACCTTTTTCTATTCCTCGTGTCAAATTCCTCCTCTTAATGCATTTATATTTTACTTTTTGTGTTGTTTTGGAGCATAAATTGGATTTAGGATGCCATAAAAGAGACTAATGAATCTAGAACAACAGCAGGGGGAAAAACAGACAAACAAAAAAGGCTCAGAAACAACAACATAGGAAAACCAAAAGGTCATGTCTAAACATCCCTTGTCTGTCTTAAAGCCCGTACAGACTAAGCAAACCAAGACACTCAAAAGACTCTTGCCATTAGGGTTGCCACCTCTGGGTTAGTAAATACCTGGATATTGGGGGCGGACCCTAAGGAGCCCGGGGTTTAGGGTGGGGCAGGGCCTCAATAAGGTGTAATGCCATGGCCTCCACCCTCCGAAGCAGCCATTTTATCCAGCGGAACTGATCTTGATCATCTGAGGATCGATTGTAATAGCGGGAGATCTCCAGATGCTTCCTGGAGATTGGCAACCCAAACTTGCCATGTCTTGCATTTCTTCTTCACACCAGAATCTTCATATACTGAATATGGACAGCTTATCTTAACCTGAATCTTCTTGTATATGTCATATATAGATTTTATTGTTTACATCCAGAAGCCATTACAATATATACTCAATATATACAGTTAAAATCAGTATCTGATAGAACAATAAAACACTATAAACAAAGGTATGGAAATAAATCAGATCCCAGTAAATACCAAGCACTAAAAGGTTACAAATATTAACTGTCTGATGGGGTAAGTTTGACTCAAATTTTCCTTGCAGCCAGTGCAAGCAATAACACACTATAGCTAATCAAACTATTAGAATCCGATAACAGAAAGACTGATTTATCTGTATCAGTTTTAAAAAAAATTCCCAATAGAGATCTCCTTGTACAGAAGAAGATGGGAGAATCCTAAATTCACTCCCTGGGTTTAATTTTACTCAGTGTAAAAGAACCCAAGTCTCCCAGCTAGCAGAAAACAAGTACAGCAGAGAGAGAGAGAGAGAGGTCAGGGCTAAGCTCTTTCTGACTGAAAAGCTAATTTTCTACTTGCAAGGAAGGTTTTTATTTAGGTTTTTAAATTTATTATTATTTATTTATGTTTGGATTTATTTCCCACCACTCCCAGCCAAGGCTGGCTTGTGGGGATTACAATCAATACCAAAACATAGTACATTCTAATTAAAACCATTAAAACCATAAAACCCCAATTTACAATACCCAATAGATAGCAGCAGAGATATAAGCACATACTTCCCTCTAATGGCAGCCTTTGGCTCCACAATCTCCCCCATCACAGGCCCCATACATACAACAAGAGGGACAAAGAGCATTTAAAAGGAATCCTCCTGTGCACAGTCTGCATGAGTCCTATTTGTGTTCTGTCTTCCACTCTGTGAACTGAAGCAGAAATCAGATCAAAGTCAGTTTCCCAGTTCTGCCACAGTTTACTGTGACCAAGGAGTGGGCCTATGCAAGTAAAAGGGCACAGCTGTCAAGATAGGGCAGGCAAGCTTCTAAATGGCTACCAGTAGGACTGCCAGAGGAAATGGAAAACCTCTTCCCTTCCTCTACCATCTGGAGCCAGTAACGGAGGGAGGCCTGCATCCCAAAGGATGCTTTCCTACCTTAGCCCATCTGTGATTAGCATGCCTAGAACTCACAATACTGCTACACTTTCCTGTGCCTGTTTTAACTATGCGGCAAATTCACTCTCCCCTTCGCCCGATACATTTGGGATCAACTCACACTTCGAAAACAGTCCCCTGCTGACTGGGAAGCCATCAAAAACACCTTGCTACATAAGCTCTTTGAGAGAACCCACAACAATAGCATTTTGCATCTCCCACTTTCACAAGTGGTTGGAAGTTCCAAGGCACCTTTGACGATAAAGATGGAATCTTGGAGATGAAAGCAGTAACCTGAATCACTTCCAAAATTCCGGAAGATTAGGTACTGGGAGTGTTTTGAGCCACTTCAGATATACCCAAGCTGATACAAAATAATGATGGGGTGTCTGTGTTTTCAGCTTGATTATACCCCCTTTTTTGCAAACAAGTTACAGCTGGCATGGTTCCCCTGCAGATTTTTCAGAGGGGGTTTGCCCATCCAAAGACTGACCTGGGACGACACTTTTGTTGTTATGTGCGAAGTCGTGTCCGACCCATCGCAACCCCATGGACAATGATCCTCCAGGCCCTCCTGTCCTCTACCATTCCCCGGAGTCCATTTACGTTTGCACCTACTGCTTCAGTGACTCCATCCAGCCACCTCATTCTCTGTCGTCCCCTTCTTCTTTTGCCCTCGATCGCTCCCAGCATTAGGCTCTTCTCCAGGGAGTCCTTCCTTCTCATGAGGTGGCCAAAGTATTTGAGTTTCATCTTCAGGATCTGGCCTTCTAAGGAGCAGTCAGGGCTGATCTCCTCTAGGACTGACCGGTTTGTTCGCCTTGCAGTCCAAGGGACTCGCAAGAGTCTTCTCCAGCACCAGAGTTCAAAAGCCTCAATTCTTTGACACTCGGCCTTCCTTATGGTCCAACTTTCGCAGCCATACATTGCAACTGGGAAGATCATAGCCTTGACTAAACGCACTTTTGTTGGCAGGGTGATGTCTCTGCTTTTTAGGATGCTGTCTAGATTTGCCATAGCTTTCCTCCCCAGGAGCAAGCGTCTTTTAATTTCTTTGCTGCAGTCCCCATCTGCAGTGATCTTGGAGCCCAGGAAAATAAAAGGGATGACACTTAGCTCCTGAGAAATGGCAAGATCCAGCTAGCCATGACACAGCCTGCTAAACACACCAACACACCCATCCCCCCCCCCACTCCCGGCGCCCCTTGTTCCTTGCTACATATGCAAGACAGTCCCTGAGTAAAAGCTTAGTCCTTCACAGCTTGTAGCTAAACTATTGGCCTTAGAACTGATAATCTCTCCTTGGAAGACTCCATTTCCTCCCCTAGGTTGTTTTGATCTCTGCGCCACAAAGAGGAACTTTCTAGCCTTTGGGCTGTCTTCCCTCTCTGGGTGTGACACTGTAGCAAGGTGTGAAATAATGAACCATTGTCCTGCTTCAACCAGAGCCCTTAGCAGGGGAAACACTGCAATTGTTCTGCGCTGGAGTTTGATGGCACCCTCCATGAGCCACCCTCCTTTCTCCCAGCTATGAGTTCGCAGCCAGGTTCCAACTTCCAATCCATAAGCAGAATGTTGTACTTAGTGGGTTGAATTCTAGAGCAGAGAGCCTTTGTCCACAGGGATAAAAAGGGAAGGGGTTAAAAAAGAAAGCAGTTTAAAAGAGAAAGGGAAAAAAAAATTTTTCCTCCCCTGTGAACACTGTGATATGTTAGCAAAAATGGGGGGGGGGGGGGGGGACACGAATCTCCGATGATTGCAAACACCGACGAAAGATATATTCTAAGAAAGCAACATGTGAAATCTTCAGGACATTTTGGTCCAATCTAGTCCTTCACAAACATCCTTCTGAATTTTGTGCCGCTTTAAAATATATGTTCCATTTTTTTTAACGCTCTTTTTAGGTTTTACATTTGTTGATGGCTTAGCCATTCTACATTGTCAGCTGGGTTGTTACTTGTCTTATTATACTATGTGCAATAATTTCCTAGGTGCCATTGGACACCACCTGAGCAGGGCCATATAAATAGGTACAGTGCAGCAAGAACCGAGACAAATGCCCATCCCCCTTTCCCTTCAGTTGTTCTCCTCCCCCCCCCCCTTCATGCATACATTTCATAAAAAGCTAAATAATTGCCCATTTACCATCTCTGTCTCCCGGTGCCTTGGCTCCCCAGTTCCCCTCACAAGATTTCCGTCTCTGCAAGACCGACGGGCCTGTTTCAGAGACCCTATTTCGCAAATTGCTGCCACGTTATACATTTCATTTAATGCCTTCTTTCTCAATGGCTTTTTTTTAAGCTTGAGTGTCAGGTACTTAAAAGTAATGCAGTCAGTGGAATGAGAGGCAGTGTTATGAAGAGAACTGGCAGGCAGTGCAGCAGGACTGACTGAGATATCAAGAAAATATAATAATCATGGGAAGAAAAGAATGTTCCCACACCCTGACTTCCTCACCCGTTACTACCTCACCACAACTGGCTTTCTTACCCCACAAGCGGCATTGCTGGTACACAGGGGCAGTTACCCTAGGCCTTGAACATGTATGAATCTAGGATGTTGCCTTATACTTAGGGGTTTTTTGCACGCCTTCAAAATCGCACAATGGTTGCTAATTGAAAACGCTATTGATTTGCCATAACGCACGACGTCGTCGACAATCTGCCACACACCTGAAACCAATCTGCAAAAAGCGCTTCCTTGTAGTGCTTTCAGGGAAATCCCAAAAAGTGGATTCACCCTCCGGAAAGCGCTACACTCTTGCAACCAATCTGCAACACTAGCGAAAAAGACCTGTGCGTTAACATTGTTGTGGTTTCTTCAAAGTCCCTCCTCCTGAGCCTGTCCTCCAAACTTCCGGCGAAGCGATCACCATTTTTTTTTCTCCGAGCGAGCGGGGATAAACGCACCAGCGAGCCTCTTTCTGTTTAGAGGCTTCCCTGGCTTCAGTCCTTCCCCTTTAGTCACTAAGCACAAACCACAGAAAAGCCCGTTTGCTGATGTATTTTCCCATTAATTTTTACACATTCCTTCAGCCGAAAATCGGGCCCGTGAGAGGGGGGGGGATTTTTTTTTCACTCGGAGGCAGCGTGGCAACGATCAAACGATCAAACGACAGCTCAAACACACAAGGCAGCTGGATGGGTCTCTCCGTTGCAACGAATCTACCCAGATTCGTTGCTATGGGTCTGTTTTTTTTTTTAAACCTTTCTTAAAGGGAAAGGGGCTGTTTGGGAGCATGCTAACGGCTGCCCATTGGCTGCTTGACGGCCAGGGGCGGGACAGCTCGGCAATAGCGCTTCCTTTCTAGCGATTTCTGCCAAGACCGGAAGCCTGTGGGAAACGCTACAAAACGCAACTGGATTCCACCACAAAGGCAGGTATGCATAACGACGAATTCCACTACTTTAAATGGCGATTTTTCATTCAGTGACCAATTTGCAACAAAGATCCCGGTGCGTAAAGCCCCTAAGGGGCTTTAAATAAGGTGACCAGATGTTCCGCCTTTGGCGGGACAGTCCCACCTTTGGGGGCATTTTACCCATGTCCCACGGCGTTTTCACGATGTCCCACAACGTTATCCATTAAAAACTTTTTTTAAATATTCTTTTTTATTCTTTTTTATTTTTTTTCTGCACATGCAGCCCAGCGGACAGGTTGGGCTCAGGAGGCCCCCACTCAGGCCTGGGCTCCAGGGCGGGGCTTGCGTTGCACCACCATTCCTGCCAGCTGACAGCGGCCGCGGGGCCCTGGAGGGCAGTGGCAATGCCTCGTGCAGTGCAAGCCCTGCCCTGGAGACCGAGCACCTCCTGAGTTCAGCCCGCTCTGCTCTGCTCTCGCACTGCCACTGCTGCCACTTTTTCTGACTTCCTTCTTGTGGTGGGAGAGCCTGCCTGCTGCCACTGTCACCGCCGCCGCCTTCCTGCTGCCCCACCGCTGCCCTTCTGAGGCCAGTTGGGGGAGGGGGAGGGCCCGACTACTGCCGCCGCCGCTGCGAGCAACTAGCTTGCTCTCGCTCTTCTCACTCTGGCGGTGTCTTGGTGGCGCAGTAAGTCGGGGAGTGAGGAGGGAGGAGGGAGGAGGGAGGGAGAACCCAATTATTTTGGGTTGTGCATCTCTGGGTTTACCAATGGTGCATTTGTTTTGGTTGTTCTAATTTGCTTTAAAATAGGAAAACAAGATTGTCTCAAATACAATGGGGACTCTTGCTCTTCTCTCCCTCCCCTTTGCCAGATGCAGCACCTGAAATTCCACCAGGAGACTTTGGAAAAGTTCATTTGAATGCATCCCTGAACGTTGGCTCTCCCTGACCTGGTTGTAGTATTTGTACTTCTAGATCTTTATACCTTTTCTTCATCTTCCTGGTGAATGAGTATACACTGATAAAAGTGCTACCAAGTGGCAATTGCCATGGGATTGTACATAACATTGCGTCACAGTTCTTTTGCATAGGCTCAAATCAACAGGCATTTCCGCACATTGGCAAAAATAGCATTACACCAGCTGAGTGGCGTAGCACTAAACATTATCGTGCCTGTCAATCAAGCCAGGCAGCCAATCCCTTTTATCCTGGTTTAAAAGGCACCTCGATGCCCGCTAAAAATTTTTTGTAAAAATCATAGTTCTCCATTGAAACACCTATGCATCTAATCATAGATGCATAAATGCATAGATGCATAGTGCTTTTTGAATGCCACCCCATTGAAACACCTATGCATCTAATCATAGATGCATAGATGCATAGTGCTTTTTGAATGCCACCCCTTATGGAATCATGCGTCTTGATACTTTAAAAAATAAATATTGTTCCTGATTTGGGGGGGAGGGGGGCTTAAGAGAGGCATGCTTTGTGTAACAACTTTGCAGGGAAATATTTCTAGCATCGCCTGCACACTTGTCTGCCTATTCGTTGCTCCAGGAAGTTAGACCATTTTAAAAAGACATTCCTGACCCCGGGAACAAGGGAGAGGGAGGCGGGTGCAAGGGCGGGATGAAGCAGGCACCTTCAGTGCTTTTGAGCCTCCATACCTTCCCTCTGCTGGTTGCCTTCTGGCTGCTCTCCCTTAGCTAGTGCTAAATAGGTTGGGGAATCCAGTTTATGTGATTCCCCAACTACCGCTTTGAAATGGAGGATGTAGCTGGCCAGTTACTGCCCAGATGTTTTGTAGGGATGAAAGGACACACAGGGCACAGGTATCTGGAGAAAAGTTTCACTCACATATGCAAGGCTAGCAGTCAGTATTGGGGTGCGCTCTGTTAATCCATTCAGCTCCCATCATGTTGGATGTTGGTGACATCATATGGGGGGGGCCAGAATATAATGACTACTTAAGGTAAGGATTTCTCTTTATTTAACGGGTGCAGAAACGCCCAACAACACCCCACATGCAATGAATCTTTTTTGGTTGCTGTGGGTTTTCCATGCTGTGTGACTGTGGTCTAGTAGTTTTCATCACTGATGTTTGACCAGTAACTGGCTGGCATCTTCAGAGGCAGGACATGGCAAAATGGAAGTCTCCCCATGCCAAGGTGTCCTACCTCTAAAGATCCCAGTCACAGTTACAGGTGAAAAATCAAGAACTAAAACTGCTAGACCACAGCCATACAGCCTGGAAAATCCACAACAGCCAATTGACTCCAGCCATGATAGCCTTCGACAATTCACTGACTCTTTTTTTCTTTAATTCAAAACATTTATTAACTGTATTTCTACCTAAATGTACTCAAGATGATTTACAATATAAACAGTTACAAAACACATTAAAGATGACAAATCTTTTTCCACTTTACCTCACACACCTAAGTTAACCATGGACCCAGTACATTAACTTAACAGGAGGGTGTGAGTAATAAAGGGTGTGTGTGTGTCACAAATCTCCAGCCTGAATGACTTTTGACTGGCCAAGCGGTATCAAATAAGACAGCAAGAGAAAGGCCTGCATCAGATTTTGTCACACCTTGCGATGAGGAGATGCCTGTGGGAACAACCTTCTACGCCTCAGACTGTGTTTAAGTCTCATGTGCACACACACAACAAATCTTGATGAAGCCACACACAGGATGACATCAGGGTTGCACCCATGCTCCTTGGTAACAAATGCGGGGGGAAAGTGGTAAATAGACAGGAATATTATAACAAAATGCACACACATCCCAATCCTGAAATTGTTCTTAGAAATTCTCCTAGTTCAACCAGAATGGGGGAGTAAAAAGAAACGCAGAACAAATTTGTGGAAATCAGAAGGAAAAGAAAGAGAAAATATCCATTTGCTAGCCACTCATCACACACTTTCCACCTTAGAGGCTACAATGCTTACCTTTAAAGAAAAGGCCAAAATTCTTCACCTACTGAATTCTACACCCAATGTAAAATTTCTCTGTTTGTGTGGAAGTGCAGCCAGGACAACCAGGGGGTGGGGACTGGGGAATAAAATTACTAGGAGGGTCGGGGTCACCCTGGGTACCAATGGTGCTGGGTAAGTTATTTATTTATTGTATCTTTCCCCTGTTTTTATCCAGTATATTCTATATGCTGTTAACTACTTCGAGTCCCATTCAGGGGAGAGGAAGCAGGGTATAGATTTGATCATCAATTTGATAAACAAATATGATGAGTTCAGATTATGTGTCTGCGGGGCACTGTTGGGTCCAGTCTGAGGAGCACAAGAAGGGGCAGAGAATCCTTTGCCTAAGGGCCCATGGTGGCATACAGCCCTGGTTCCCTGTCAGCCAGTCCTCAGGTGCAACCAGTTAAATCCGTGGGTTCAGGAAGAGAGTGTATTCCAGCCCTTTATTGACCCTAGCTCAAAGGTACACCTGAACTAACTAAACCCCCCCAAAACGACCCAATATATACAACTCAGAATACAAAGTTCCCATCGCTTCACGCTGTAGGACACTTTCATTTTAAACTAATTTAATCCCACAGTCAGGATCTGGCCATGTGCTAGCCAATCATAGCTGCAGAATCATACCTGCCCCCCTACCAGGTATGAGTTTGCATCTTACCTCCTTTCCCCCCCCCCCTGTAATAGTGGGGGTTGGGAGTGGGGTTTTCCGCCATGTTGGGATTTTATGTCTTTTAATTGGGGGTTTAATGGGGTTTTTAAGACTTTGTAACCCACCACAAGCCGATTCCAGGAGTGGCGGGGAATAAATCTAATCATCATCATCATCATCATCATCATCCTGCCTCGAACCTCAAGCTCTGGTCCTCAGCAGCTCCGCCTTTACAACAGAACCTAGGGATCCCTGTTTTTCAGCTCATCTCCAGGCAAAAGAGATCAGTTCCACTGGAGAAAATGACTGGTTTGCAGGCTGGGCTCCATAGCATTGCACCCCTCTGATGTTCTGACCCACCCCAAATCCCACCCACTCTTGGCTCCACCCCCAAAGTCTCCAGATATTTCCAAACTCAGAGGTGGTAACCCTAGCGGAGGAGCACTTTAGGTCAGCCAGGTCCTGACACTTGGGAAGCCTAGGCCAGATCTACAACACTAAGGAGAATGCAATGGTACGTTGGATTGTGTCAGTTCAGCTAGGAAGTGGTATTGTTCTTGAACACATACACTGATTTTTTTTAAAAAATCAGTGCAAGCAGAAAGCAAGCTCAACAAGGAAAACCATTCTAGTTCCCTTCAGAATTCTAGTTTTCATCTTGCAAGGTGTTCTTATTTTTACTGCATAACAGTACATTAAAAAATGAACCCTCTAGCTGTAGTTTGAGCAGATACAAGTCCACCTTTCCACCTCACTCCTTCACACAGACAAAAAGCTTCCTATTTAGGAGTTGGATAGCAAACGGAATATCTCTTCAGACCCATATCTGATAAAGAGTCACTTAGTGCCTCCACCCCTCCCCACACTAAATGCCACTCCAATTTAGAGCTAACATGACAACCAGCAAAGACCGTAATAACCCCCACCCCTACCCCCACCCGCGTACGTGGCTCTCAGAATGTCTCCAGACTCCAGATGAAATGAAATGTTGACAGAGGAAAATACATATTGGCAACATCTCTTGATTCCAATTCAAAGAGAAAATTGAAACCACGTTTCCATAAGATTCAGACACTGGAAAGAAGCCCATAATAAACACAAAGAGACAGGTCGCGTAATCCCCCCCCCCTTCCTGGCCTATTACTGTTAGGCATCTGGAGGGGGACCCCAAATTGAATGTTTGCAGCTGAGTCTGCCAAAGAAAAGCAATCCACAAGGAAGTTTTTAAAAATGGAGGGCAGGCAACTTATGTTTCCAAGACAGGAGAAGCAGTTCACAACAGCAAGAATAAAAACACGCCACAAGCATTCCAGACTCACAAAATCTCGCAAGCAAAATTTTGTTCAACAAGAAGGCTTGCTAGATCTGCATAAAAGAACAGCTCAGAATCTTAGGATCATAGGACCAGTTTGAAAACTTTCCCAGGCTGCAGACTGTCTACTGGGATGCAGAAGAATTTGCAAATCAGAGTACTGATACTGCATATCAACATCATTACCAGCCCTTAAATCTAGAAGATAACCTATCCATAGAAAACACAGAACAGATACACACAGAAATATAACAAGCAACCTCATCTGAGCATGAGTAATTCTGCTGGACATCTGTATTTGGAAGAGGGACTGAAGGAATCAATCACACCTGATGCAGGTAACATTATTCGCAAATGGCAGACTGGAAGGAGACCAATCCAGAGCAGTACATCACGCAGAGACATAGTGGGCAGCCTCTTCTATAGACAGATGCATTAGTGTGCTGTTTGGGAATTATTGTTCCATATACAGTTCCTAGGGGGCATTTTGACGGAGGAATATAAATAGATGATACACTGAACTACACATAAGTAAGTGTTCACCATTTAGTTTTTTATACGTGTTCCTATTTTTGGCAATGGTCTTGGATCATCACTTTTCACAGCTGTTTTGTGGATCCATCTGTATTAGATATACATGTGATTTTTATATGCAGTTGGTGTTGTGTTTCTATTACAATGTACATCATGTATACATATAATATATAGATAATGTATAGTGCTGATTTCTTGATGCACAAATAATATTGAAAAATGGACACCTTTTACCAGGCAAAATCGGGTGTGAGGAAACAAAGTGATGCACTCGTAATTATGGATTTGAATGGCATAGGAAAGAAATCAAATGGAAATTGGGATTTTTAGGTCAAAACAGCAGGGATGAGAAATTTGAAATCATCCCTGAGATTAAATCTCCTCCTCTCCAAATGTGCTTACTCTGTTATCAATCATCTTGAAAAAAAGACTGGGATATATTATTATTATTATGAAGAAGAAAAGCTGTTCTTAGTACCCCACTTTTTACAATCCAGAGGAGTCTCAAAGTGGCTTACAATTGCCTACCCTTCTTCTCCCCACAACAGACACCCTGTGAGGTGGGTGAGGCTGAGAGAGCTTTGAGAGAACTGAGACTGGCCCAAGGTCACCCTGCTGGCTGCATGTGGAGGAGTAGGGAGTCAAACCCTGTTCTCCAGTTTAGAGGCTGCTGATCTTAACCACCACACTACACTGGCTCTCCTGATCTGGCAGGGCAGTCTTAATCATGGGACACTTGGGGCAGGATATTCGGGGCAGGTCCCCCAGGATGGCAGGTAGGCAGCCTTGTATGGTCCTGGCTCCCCCAACTGAGGGGAGAAGAGGTTCCTGCTGTCGTTTGGCCTTCTCCTCTATAGAAAGCTCAGGCCATCCACCTTGGCAGGGGCCAGCTCAGGAGGTGCAGCACCCACTGTGCCCTCCAGGGTACAACAAGCTCATGCCACTGTGACTTCATGCCACCTCTCCATCTGGGGCTTAGACAAGCCAGCTGCTTTGAAGCATCAAGAGACGAAACAGGGAATGCTCAGTACCTTAAGACCTAAACAATGGTGTCAGATATTTATTTATTTATTATATTTATATACCGCCCTCCCCGGAAAAGCCCCCCAGCCCACCACATTAAGATCAGCATTTCCTGCCTAGGTAACCATAAAGCAACTTGTTTTCTGAGTAAAGGAAATAGAAGAAAATGATCAACGTTGATTTTTATTCTAGAAGTAAATTTTAAAATGCTTATTTAAAATGCATTGTGGGGAAATAGCCATTTGAGGTCTGTTTCTTTCCTTCTGGCCTGAGAAACGAACAGCCATTTGTTTGCCTTTCTCCCGCCACATAAATTGGCAGAGACCTCTGTGTGAGCAGTTCTGTAAGACTCTTGCTGCCTTGGCTCGACAGAAGTCCATCTTGTTCAAGGCAAGGGCCTCATGGGGGGCCAAGGATTCTGGGGGCTCATCCTGGACCCAGAATCACCATGACTGTCCCTGAGAGTTGGATGGTAAGGCAAGGCCATCTGGCACTAATGGGAAATACACCAGGCTGGAGGGCTTGTTATTGGACTCGAGTCTACAGATCATTGGTTGGAGGCTGTCTGTCATAGAGTCATTGACCATCAGATGGCAAGCACTGGTTGGAGAAACTCTGGGATAAACAGGCCCACGATCAGTCGGATGGAGTGGAAAAATCCACCCAGTTCTACTTGGAGGTAGTCTGGGAAGGAGAGGCCCATTATGATGGACACTTTCACACATATTAAAGAACATGTATTTTCAATCTACTTTGCAACTGGACTTTACTCTGTGAAATGGACCCCAAATCCACTTGGAAATGGTCGCCAAAGTGGATCGAAACCCTGTTATTTAGCACTTGTGAAGGTGCACTCAAACTGTACAGAAACTCCATCTGTCATTGCCGTAAATGGTCCAGGGTGAACAAGCATGCTGCGAGTAGGGTTGCCAGCCTCCAGATTGTAGCTAGAGATCTCCCGCTCTTGTTTTCCAGCAACAGCAAATGGCTGCATTAGACCCCTACAGAAGTCCCTCTCCTCCCTAAACCCCACCCTCCTCAATCTCTATCACCGAAACTTCTGAAACCAGATCTGGCAACCCTAATGAGCGGTCAGCCTAGGAGGAACGTCGACCCACCCCTGGTTGGAGACAGTCTGGGCTGAAGAGGCCCATTATGAGTCAGTCTGTGGAGAAAGTTCATCTCTTGTCGGTGGAGATGGTCCGAGATGGTCGGTGGAGTCAACCAAACACTAGTTGGGAACACAGTCCTGGATGGGCAAACAGCTTATGGGTCAGGTGGCAGGGAGGGAGAGTCCATCGGTCATCACGGGGAGAGTCCAGGAAGGGATCTACTGGCACCTTAGGGGTCAAACTGGGGGGCAAGTCCATTAATCACACAGGAGCCGTGCCTGTAACACCAGATGAGCCCAGAAGAGCCGTGTGTGTCGTCCCCCTCCCCTTTGCAAACCTGCCCCTTGTCAGAAGAGCGACTCTGTAATGGGTTCCCTCACTCTGCACTGCCGTCACGGGGAGTAGGATCTATCGCTTAGCACAGGCAGTTTGCTTCATCACAGTAGCATAATAATAATATGCTTGGGAAGAGCTCACAGTTGTGAATTAATGTTTAAAAGCACTCAGTTTTGGGTTGTTGAAACCCACGTTAATTTGACAAATGGCCGCCATTGGAACTCAAGCGACATTAACATGGAAATAAGAGTTAACCTCCGGCAGGGCAGAGGGAAGGTGAGAGGCAGGAGGAGGCAGCGGAAAGCGGCCGTTTTTCACCCTTCTGTGCCTCCTGTAAATACTGCCGGTGTCGTGTCTATTTATAGAATAGTAATTTAGAGGCTGGTCTGAGGGAAATCTGAATGACATCTTCCTGCAATCGCTTCTCTGAGGAGGCTCTCCTCCCCCAACTCTTGGAAAAGACTTGCCTGGCCACTAAATCAATTTGCTTTCCACGTGGCATTGCATTTGCTGGGCGATTCTTTTGCATTTCCCCATCAGCATCACTTCCCTGTGGGGAGGAGGGGCTGCCGCAGCAGGGAACATCCAACGGGACGAAAGGATACCAGAGTACTGCAAGAAAGCTCTTCAAATTTGCTCGTCCCGATTTGGGGAGCTGGGGGTTTCTCAGGCAGCTGCCGAGACAAGCTCAAGGGAGATGTTTCATTTTGCAAATGTCTGGGCCTAAAATTTCTAGGGAGCCCTGCAATGTACCCCGTTCCTTATGAAGCTGCATTATACCAAGTTAGATCGTGGGGGCATTTAGCAGCTTTTTAGGGAACAGAATGGTCTTTTTCAGGACTTGAAATGCTGGTCAGTGGAGATGTACCTTCCACAGAGGTGCTCTGCCACAGAAATTTCCGGCCTCCTTATATGAATATATGAAACTACAAAATACACCTGTCCCAGATTTTGACTGGCCATGGATTTCCAGTATCTCTGGCTGGAAAAGTTCTTTCCCATCACTATATTAAGAAGAAGAAGAAGAAGAAGAAGAAGAAGAAGAAGAAGAAGAAGAAGAAGAAGAAGAAGAAGAAGAAGAAGAAGAACAGAAGAAGAGAGTTGGTTCTTATATGCTGCTTTTCTCTACCCGAAGGAGTCTCAAAGCGGCTTACAGTCGCCTTCCCTTTCCTCTTCCCACAACAGACACCCTGTGAGGTGGGTGTGGCTGGGATGTCACTGCTCAGTAATTATTTAACAAGAGAGACCAAGGATTGAATCTGCCTGTCCTCTTTCCTAGCCCTTATTTCTATGGGGACATGTGATGGAAAGAAGATACTCAACAGATGCCAGAGTGATTTACTGTTTTATAGAATGCTGATGGTGATTTGGTACCTCTTTGCTCCACTTCTGGGATGTCTTGACAGAAAGGCAGCCCTGTTAGATCAGAACAAATGATAATTATAATAATAACTTTATTTTTATAGCCTGCCCTTCCCAGTTGGCTCAGAGCAGGTAACAGCAGGGGAATGTGGTTCAGCAGCTGCAGCCAGCCAGGTGCATTCAGAAAGCAGAAAACCAAGTCATGAACATGATGGCCTTGCCATCTTGTTTCTATGCAGGGTCTAGAATTTAGGGATAGACTTGTTCTGAACATGGAGGTTCCATGTTTGTCTTAAGCATCTGCACCACTAGTTTTATGTAGTGATTCAGGCATTTTACTCATCTTTGGGAGACTAGATTCAAAGCCTCACTCTCACATGGAGGTTTGCTGAGCAACCTTGAGCCGGTCACTCTCTCTCTCGGTCTAACCTACTTCACAGGGTTGTTGTTGTAAAGATGAAATGGAGAATGATATCATGAGCCACATTGTCCCCACCCCTCACCTCAAATGGGGTATAAATATCTAAATAAATATTCTGCTGTTTGTTCCCAGAAAAGCTTTCTGTTTCATGTTGACGCTAAAAGGATGGAGATTAACATCTCCAAGAATCCATGCTATTTTGAGTCAGTGATTCTTCCCACTTTTCGACATGGGAGATCAATGTGCTGTCTCCGATTAATAAGACAAATTAGAGGAAGGCCATTTCTCCAACAATGGGTAAAGGGAAACGCCTCCTTGAATTCTTTGCTATTTAGGAACACAAAAACAGGAAGGAACCCTAGAGGTGAGTCAGGATCCCACCCCCTTTGGGAACTGGGATTTTGTCTACCTCTGAAAACACCTTTTTATGTCAAAGGGGCTGGTCCCTAAAAGTTTTGTATGTTTTTTAAAAAAATGTATTTTTCTTTTTGTCTGGTAACATTGTGATGGTCTCACCTAGAGGTCTTGAGAATTACATCCACAGACTGGATGTAAGATCCGCTAAGGAAGCATGAATGGAATTACCATTTCTGCGCAAAACTTACTTCCATGCCAAAAGGATAATTAATTGTATCTAATTCCATAATACACAATATGTCGCTTTTAAAAGACCTCTATCAACAAGTACTTGCTATAAGAACGTAATAGAGCTTCCATGTTCAGGGCCACCATACCTGTGGATAACAGAGGCTGGAAAAGTTGATTAATTTCTGATAAACTTGACTGAGGCATCTGACTGACCATTGTTGAAAACAGGGTGTAGGTGCTGTCGGATCTTCAACCTATTCTAGTAGGGCTTGTGTTCGCTTTTAGAAATAATTCGTAGTATAAATTATAAACACACAGAGCACTTAAAGTTAAAGGTAAAGGTATCCCCTATGCAAGCACCGAGTCATGTCTGACCCTTGGGGTGACGCCCTCCAGCGTTTTCATGGCAGACTCAATACGGGGTGGTTTGCCAGTGCCTTCCCCAGTCATTACCGTTTACCCCCCAGCAGCAAGCTGGGTACTCATTTTACCGACCTCGGAAGGATGAAAGGTTGAGTCATCTTTGAGCCGGCTGCTGGGGTCGAACTCCCAGCCTCATGGGAAGAGTTTTCAGACTGCATGTCTGCTGCCTTACCACTCTGCGCCACAAGAGCACTTAGGTAGGTGGAATTGGGGTCACTGTGGGTGGGCAGGTAGTTGTGAATTTCCTGCATTCTGCAGAGGGTTGGACCCTGGAGGTCCCTTCCGGCTCTATGATTGTATGAAACTGGACTTTTCTTCACTGTTCAAAACATATTAGAGATGTTGTCTCAGATATCCTTACAACAGTTGTGCAAGCCAGACCTGTATCATTGCTGTACTGCAGATCCCATTGTGTTTGCTGGGATCACATAATACAGATTAGTTATGCCTCTTAAACATTTAAAAGACCATGCTTTATAAAATTTAAACCTCAGGGATTCTAACTTTTTTAAAGCAGACCATGCAAGATTCTAGTTGATTCCACTTGTATTAGATGTTCAGTGCCATTCTAGACAGAATTATACCCTTCTAAACCCATTGGCCACAATGGACTTAGAAGAAGGGTGCTTAAAATCTCACTGCTGGGATCCAACTAGGTTGGGAGATCACACACCATCTGGGTCTGTGCCATGGCAAAGGGGACTATATTTCATTACCGGAGGGGAAAAAAAACATTACCATCGGAGATGCTCATCAACAGTGGGGCCAAGGTGTGAGAGAAACCCACTTTTCCTCAGCATCCTCCAGGCCATAAATTTGAATGGCTTCTCCATTGAGGCTGATAAGAAATAGACAAACGGAAGGCAAATTTACCGGAGGCAAGCCTTGGAGGCGGAAACAGGAAATCCCGTGCAAATACAGAACGTACAGGCCATACTGGTCATCAACACAGCTGGACAGCTGATATTATTATTGGCAGCAACCATGAAGATACTGTGTGTGTGTGTGTGTGTGTGTGCTTCCAAGAGCCAGAGCAATCCAATTCTCAGGTTAAGACAGGGTAATCTAGATTCAAATCCAGAATGGGTGGACAAAACGAATTCAGTTGGTACTAGGATTGCCAGCTCTGGGTTGAGAAATACCTGTTGGAGTTTTTGGGAGTGGAGCTGGGAGTGGGCAGGATTTGGGGCATGGAGGGACCTCTGTGGAGTATAACACTATGGAGTCCCCCCTCCAAAGCAGCCATTTTCTCCAGGGGAACTATCTCTGCCGTCTGGTGATAAGCTAGGATTCTGGGGGATCCCCAGGTCCCACCTGGGAACTGGCAGCCCTCAATGAGATACTGAATGGTGCAATTCACTGTCAGAAGAAGTAGTGAAAACCGCCATCATAGATGACTTTTAAAAAGGGACTAAGATTCATGAAGGATAGAAAGCTGCATCGGGAGAGCTAAAAGGAAGCAGCAAACCGCTGAGTACCAGTGCAAAAGACAACATCAGGGAAAGGCCCTGGTCTCTATGCCTTCTAGGAAAATTGGTTGGCCACGGTGTGAAACAGGATGCTGGATTAATAGGCCACTGGTCTGATCCAGCCCCGTCAACTGTGAAATGTGGACCAGTCACACACCCCCCAGTCTGTTGTATCCCACGAGGCCAAAATGGATGAAAAAAGAGCCATGTATGATGTCTTGAGTTGCTTAAGGGTGGGATTGAAGGTTGCAGTTCTACCTCATGGAGTTATGAAGGCAAGAGTTGAGTAGATCTGATAAGCCAGTCCCTTCCTCTGCAGTGGAAACCCTAGTCGTCCTTGCTGGTCTCCCATCTACATCCTGACCACTGTCCACCCTGCTTAGCTGCCTAGTTCCAGACAAGATTGAGCTAGTCTGGGCTACTGGACTGCTACTGGTGGCAGGTGACAGTGGATGAGTGATAGGGTTGTGAGTGCCCTGCATGGTGCAGGGGGTTGGACTAGATGACCCAGGAGATCCCTTCCAACTCTATGATTCTATGATTCTAGAACTGGAATTAAATGTTATATAAATCACCAGCACCAGTTGTTGGAAGGAAAATAGTGGGGGTTGGGGAGTTCTGGCCCCCATGCCTTGTTCCTGGGCTTCCTGGAGACATCTGGTTGGGAACTAGAGGAAACAAAAGGATGGACTAGCAGTCATCCCCCCCCCCCATTTGATGCAGCAGGATGCTTCTCCTGTTCTTTTAAGATGATTCAGATGTTGACAACTCTGATCCTCACATCTATCTTATTTAAGGTCAAGAGCACATGACATGAATATTAGTTGCAAACCAATACGGCCAAGGTGTGGGCTGGGGATGGATCGGAGCAGTCGAGCTGGGGAGGGAAATTACATTCTTGAATTCCAATCCTCCCTCAGTCCGGAAGCTCACTAGAGTCCGTTTCCCCCCATTTTTGTTAACGTTTAATCCATTAACCTATGAAAAACTCCCCCAGGAGATGAGGGTTGGTGTGGAGTCCTAGCAGGAAAGGACACAGCCTTGTTTTGGGCTCGTTGCTAAGGCAACCTCTTCGGTATTTCTTACTTGCACCAGCCTTAGAATTACTCTGAGGACTAATGGTTTGAACTTTCTGCCCTGTTGACCTATGAGGACTGGTTCCTTGGCTACAATTATTTCTGTTTAGGTTTAGCATGCCACAAAAAATGCTACAGGAGACATTTCCACTCGGCATAGAGATGGAAAAGTCATGATAGCAGACAACAACAGCCCCGTGCGGTCAAACTAAGTCTGTTTTAAATATCACTACAAGCAGAATTTGGCACAAAATACATATTGACTTTCACACACACACGTCGGTATCCCACTGCAAAAGCCCCCCCCCCTTGATGACAAACCAAATTTGATAAGCCAAATTGAAAACAGTTAAAAGTTCTCTAGACTGCAAAACCTCTTGACCATGGCAAACAAATAGTCGATGGGACACTAATTATTGCCCATCCAAATTCATCATGAAAATGTTGAATATGTAGAGGGATACTATAATCCATATCAGAATGGGGGAAATGAACAAATCGTCATTCATCAGAATGTGGTGGTGTTGTAATTTCTCATGTTGATTAATTTCCAATTTTGTTGTTTTAAGATTTTATTATAAAGTAATGCTTAACAACAAAAAAATCCTAGTTGGTACAACTGTTTGCTGATGAAAACAAACAACGGTCATATCATATTGAAGTTTGGCCTTTAGCCAGAGCTCCTCCTGAGTCCTTTACCGAAAAACTGAAAAAAACAGCAACTGACTACTCACAAGTTTGCACTTACCTGTAACTGTTGTTCATCTAGTCAGTCTTCAGCATGAGACTGTGCACATGCAGGGCCAGCCGCAAATACTATTTGAGCAAGCTTCCAGTGTTTCTAGATGCTTTGGAGCACTCCCGTCCCCTTCTGTCTGAGCCAAAAGCAGGGAATTTTCCCACCTAAATTGTCACATGATGGAGGTGGGATTCTCTCCTTGTTGCCATGGGACTCTGGATTCTGGACTATTAACTACAGCCCAAAGCAAGAGTCATGGGAGGAATCCACAAAGAGCCAGTCATCTAATGCATAGGTCTTGCGGTGTGAAATAGGCTACTACTTCAGCCATGCATTTGGAGGCACAAGGAGAGCTGTTGCAGCAAAACCCAAGGAAACCCTGCATTTTTTGTGAATTGCTGTATGGAAATATGCATCCTTGAGGTCAAGGACTGCAAGGCATATGTTAGCACTGAGAAGAGGAACATTCTGAATCTCCTAACTGTGAGATGTTTGATAAACTGTCTCAAATCCAGGACTGGTTGCTTGACACCCCTTTCCTGGTCAATCAGAAAATATGTCTAGAATAAAACCCTTTATAGCAGGGGTAGTCAACCTGTGGTCCTCCAGATGTCCATGGACTATAATTCCCATGAGCCCCTGCCAGTGTTTGCTTGTCCATGGGCATCTGAAGGGCATCTGAATTGTAGTCCATGGGCATCTGGAGGACCACAGGTTGACTACCCCTGCTTTATAGGACTCCAGAGGCTCTGGGTCTCAAATGCCCCCTTTTGAGCACAGATCTGAGATCTCATTGACCAACTCCATGGGGGAAGCTCCTTTGTCCAAATGAGGGCAAGACAGTCGAGCTTTGAACTCTAAGAAGTAACCACACATCTGTCCTGTGTGACATTTTCCTGTTGAACAATAAACTGTGAAATCCTCCTGTGGGGGGGAAAAACCCACAGAAGATAATCATGCTGAAGGTTTTCCCCTTGGGGGCAGGTCCCTGAGGAAGACTCCCTTGTTCATCCTCCTGTCTGTTCAGAGAACGCTTTGACTGCTAACAGGCAGATTGCCCAGGTCTCAAGGAAGATTGACCCTGGTTATGAGGTGGCTTTGTATAGCTGACTTGACTGTAAATGTCTCCAGAAATAACTTGGGTAAAAGCCCCCAGTAAGTGGGAAGTGATCACCTACAGCAGCCTTTTCCAACCTTTTGACTGTAAAGGAACCCCAGAAATATTTTTCAGGCTTCAGGGAACCCCAGAAGTGGTGGCATGTCCCTTCAGAGAAATGGGTGCAGAAGTAAGCTGTGGGAGCCAGCTCAATGGATCAGTGGATCATTTACCAATTCCATTGTGGAGAAAGAGACCAGGACCTAGTCTGCACACAATAGATAATGCACTTTCAATGCACTTTCGAAGTAGATTTTCCTGTTCCGCACAGGAAAATCCAGCTGCCAAAGCACATTGAAAGTGCATTATCCTGTGTGTGCAGACTAGGCCTAGGTCTGTGGAGCAACAGGGGAAGTCTAATGATGTCAGTGGCCCTCCAAACTTCTGGGAAAGGCTGCGTGACCCCCTGATGTTACACAAGATCTACAGAACCCTGCTTGTAATCCCTGCCTACTGTATGGAAACATGCAGTGAGACACCAATACAAAGTGGCTTGAAGGACAAAAGCAGCTGGACAATCTAAGAAATGGGTCCTTGCACTTTCACTGCTTGCCCTGGGTTCAGTTTTGGACCCTGGAGGTGGAATGAAGGAAAGCTGAGGATGCTGATCCTATACATCAGGAAAAGGAGAAGCAACCGGTTATATTTGGCCAGTTTTAAAAGATTAAGGATGAGGCCATGCTGACATTATTTAATTTATTTTTTAACTGCCAGGAAAAGGAAGAACAGCCATTGTTTACAGCCTCCCCAGAGAATATGCCAGGGTACCATAAGTTCAAAATTAAAGATAGACCAGGTTTTTTTGGCATTAAAAAAACACACCCCTATTTCTTTATTACAGGACAAATCCAAGGCACCATGCAATTAATTCCCCCAAACCAACAAGACTTTGAACTTTCCCTCCCTCGTACCACATGGCAAACAGATTTTGGAACTGAAGAGAAAGTGGAAAGGGGTTTGTGATAAGTCTTGAGGAGATGGGAAGATGTGCTGCTGAAGAAATGCAAAATTCCACTCAGCATTAGAAAGCTCCCCCATTCTTCTGGCAGACCCAGGGCACCACTTATGCTGATGCACTCAAAAAACAACACTCTTATCATATTCCAGCCTGTTTCTGAAATATCAGCTTCCCCTCTCTGGCTGCCCCACATGACAAACTGATTTGGAAATTTGGGGAGAACAGAAAACAGCTTATGAGAAGCCTGGGAAGATGGAGCCATGGGTCTGTCCTTCTGTTAAAACACATCCAGAATTCTAGCCACCATTAGGGAAACTTATTTATTAGGAAATCTTTATACCCTACACTTTTAGCATTGCCTCTGAATATGGCGTCTGTAGCTGCTTCAACAATACAAAATGGCTGCCATTTTAAAATGTCTGAAATGTTCTTATACTTCCTCCCTCTCCCTGATTTTTTTTAAAGATATTTACATGAATATCTTCTTTGTTTGTCATTGGCCCCATTGTGGGGAGTTTTTGATCCATAATCCGGGTCTGGAATTTGGAATATAGTTTGCCATGAAAGCCTGGCAGCCTCCTCTAAACCCCTTGAAGAGGGTTCCAACATCCATACGTAGTTCTATGCTGGCTGAGTCTCCACTTCAGATCCCAAGATTCTCAGTTGGACCATGTCCTCTTGTGGTACCATCCCAAGCAACTATGACACAACAACGGTTTGTTCTAAACTCATTCCAGGGTGAGCCCTCAGTGCTGAGTGAGGAGAGGGCTTTTGAGGGCTGAGGGCATTGCCATTGTGGCCTGTCAGGATGCTCAACCTGGCAAAGTCCATTTCTTGCAGCAGCTGCCTCAGTCCTCACTCTGTGCGTCTCAGCAAAAATTCCAGGACGATCTCCGGCAGCAAGCTGTCGATTTTCCAAGTGGATGCACTGCAATCATCCATTCCCATTAATTAGAATAATGCTAATTGTAATCATGAGGAGGATAACAGTTATATACTCTAGTGCATATTTACAGAGCGTGGGTGTATTTAATACAAAGGTTGCAGTGGGATTGTGGAGGGGAGAGAATGGGAGAAATACATCCCAAATTTTTCATGACCATTTTCCAGTGGAAACCCAGTTAAATAAAGAAGAATGGCCATTTGGCCCACATTAATGGCTTAAGTGCTCCAGAAGAAGAGAGAATAAGTAAGACAATTCCTGCAAGGCACTGAATGGACTACTCTATTATATTTGGGACATTTATATGTTGCTCGGATACCTGTGCTTTGCGAGGCATATCTACTTTATTACAGCAACCTGGCCACACACGAAGGGACAGGGTGCTGGGCATGGTATAATTCAGGTCCCAGATCATGTTGTTAGCAAACTGAGGGGCCCTGACAACATTGGTGCTGACAACCCTTTGTACACACACATGTGTCGAGGTTCTTGCCCACCAAAGGAATGTAAGAATGTAGGGTTTCCAGCCCTAGGTTGGGAAATACCTGAGTGGGCAGGATTTAGGGTCGAAGGGACCTCAGTAGAATATAATGCTATAGAGTCCACCCTCCAAAGCAGCATTTGGAAAACTGATGTCTTTAGCCTGAAGATGAGCTGTAATTCCAGGAAATCCCTAGTTCCCACTTGGGGGCTGGCACCCCTATGAGAATGCTTCCAGCCAATACCCTGGCACCATTCAGAGATCCACTCAATAGAGCAAGGCTTAAGGTGGAATCTTATTTATTTATCTTTATATTTATATACCGCTGTTCTCAAAAGTCTCACGGCGGTTTACAGAGATTCATAAAAACAATAAAATCTCTTAAAAACCCATTAAAACACAATATCACGATGGCGGATAATAACCCACTTCCCTCCCCCCGTCCAGCAAAGGTCTATTACTCTCTATCTGGGACCAAGGGACAAAGGTAGCATGCTGGTAACCTCATAGCAGGATCTGAACTTGACCGCAGCCCTATGTAGAGTTACATCCTTCTAAACCAATTCACTTCAATGGACGTAGAGGGGTACAATTCTACTTATCATTTGACTGCGAAGCTTCTGTCTGCAGGCCCTGCATTCTTCCCACAAGAGGATTTTGACCTGCCAGGCTGGCTCCCTGTTTCTGGTCTCCTGGCAAGTTTTACTCTGAATGTTTTAATTTACCATCTTGCAGTCCACACGCAACGCTCCCTCCAACTCGTGACCTTCAAGCTGTTCTCTCTTGCCCCCTAAGTCTGCTTTAATTCAGAAGGTGATGCCTGCCCTTATTGATGGCGTATAAGATCAGGTATTCACAGATGAAAAGTTAGTTTATTAATCCATTGGGAGAGTGCATGAAAAACAAATTCGGCTAAGCAACATATATTTTCTGATCTCCCCCCTCCCCCGCCCCTTCCCAAACTCTCAACCCCAGACAGTGTTCTTTGCATTTCACTTTGATGTATATCCAATGCCGGGTGATATTATACTCTTCCCAAAAGAGAAATTGCTTTCTTGTAAAAAAAAGACACAACTAAAAAAACCACCCAGCCTCACACATCTTCCAAAACAGAGAGAAATCTAATTAAATTTTCTGCCCATATATGCAGAATCTCATCCCCTCACATGTTATGAATGTTCTTGGAAAGTTACTAAAACATGTGCTGGGATGTGTTGGATAGAAATTTCCTTTAGAAAGGGCTTCAGATTCCGACGCTGAATCATTTTCATCTTTGGTTTCCGACAGCTTGTAACTGATACCCTTGCCTTGTTGCTGAATTCTCTGTTCTGTTTCAGAATTACCACTAACCAGGCCACAATAATAAAAAAGTGGCTTTCCCGAGTGGATTATTAAACATTGCTCAGTTATTCTGAGCCAGTGTGAGGTGGGGAGCGCTAGAATAGGCCTGGGTGTCCCAGGTTCACAATGTCACTCAGCCATGGAGGTCACTGGCAGCCCTTGGCTCAGTCACTCCTCTGGCCTAACAGGCTGCACAGGGGGGTCGCCATGTTGGCCTGGAGCAGCAGAACAAAGTTTGACTCATAACTCTGCGCAGCTGGTCAGTTGTGGGGTTGCCTCCATGCTTGGGGGATGGAGCCTAGGAACAAGATCTCAGTTAATTATTCTCAGGGGTTCCATTAGTCTTCAGCTTGTCTCCACATGCAGCCAGCTGGGTTTCCTTGGGCTAGTCACAATTCTGATAGTGCTGTTCTCACAGAGCAGTTCTTCCAGAGCTCCCCTAGCCCCACCTACCTCACAGGGTGTCTGTTGTGGGAGAGGAAGGGAAGGAGATTGTAAGCTGCTTGGAGATTCCTTCGGGCAGTGAAAAGCAGGGTATAAAAGCCAACTCTTCTTCTCTTTTCCTTCTTCGAATGTTGGGATTTCTACACACCACTAGAAACTGTGCTATATAAAATCTGTACAGTCACAATCATGGGGATATAAAGAGAAGGCCTATTCACTGCACACTGGAAAAGGTCGAATGTCATGGAAATGAATGACAGCTAAATGTAACGCAAGGTTTATCGGAGCTGAACTGAACTGTGAGTTCCAGATTGTTGTCTCCGATCTCAAATGTACTCCAGGCAGGCGAACTTAGAAGTCTGAGTTAGTGCTGGGGGAGAGCTCAGTGTCAGAGCATCTGCTTGGCATACAGAAGGTCCCAGGTCCAGCCTCTGGCATCTCCTGGGAAAAGGATTAGGTAGCTGGGCTGCCCGTCAGAGCAGACAAGACTGACTGTGACCAATCGGCTGACTCAGTGGTGAAGTCACCAATGTGGACCAGCCAACAGAGCTGAAAGTTCAGCTTGCTGCCCCAAGGCCTCCACAATGTGTTTTCTATTTCACTTTTAAAATCCTCCTTGTCGTTAGATTCTCCAGTGCGAGACCACAGGGTTGGCAGGTCTCTCCGAGCCATGGGCAGGCGATGGGACAGAAGGGTAGTCAGATTTGGAAACTCCTGGTGATTTGGGGGTGGAGCCAGGGGGAGACAAGAAGAAGAAGAAGAAGAAGAAGAAGAAGAAGAAGAAGAAGAAGAAGAAGACAACAACAACAACAACAACAACAACAACAACAACAACAACAACAACAACAAGACTTGGTTTTCATATCCCGCTTTTTACTTGAACAGAAGGAGTCTCAAAGTGGCTTTCAATTACTTTCCCTTTCTCGCCCTACAACAGAACCTCCTATAAAGTAGGTGAGGCTGAGAAAGCTCTGACAGAACTGCTCTGTGAGAACAACTTTCACAGGACTGTGTCTGGCCCAAGGTCACCCAGCTGGCTGCACGTGGAGGAGGAGTGTGGAATCAAGCTCGACTCTCCAGATGAGAGGCTGCCACTCTGAACCACAGCGCCAAGCTGGCTCTCAGAGAGGGCCAATGCTACAGAGTCCACCCTGCAAAGCATCCATTTTGTCCACGAGAACTGATCTCTGCTGTCTGGAGATGAGCTGGGATTTCCCAGGGATCCCCAGGTCCCGGCTGGAGGCTGGCATCCCTACATAATTCCCAACTCAAACATGGCCCACATCTATACAGATACAATTGACCTTTAATGGCCCAAATCCTACATCTGTGTATTGCTGTCTGGCATGGGCTTGAGGGAGGTTCCTATTTTTACAATGACAGTTGGAAGACAAAAGCAAACAGGTCTGATGACCCCACAGACATCAAGGTGCCCACAATTGTGTAGATGTTTTCAAGCTTATCAAAAGTACTTAAGAAATATATAACTTTAAAGAGCCAGAATCCTGGCTTGTCTTCACCATCATGTGGGCCAGCAAGAGGTGGAGAAGGATTCTATAATGTATACATTTCTACCTCTCAGCAAAGCAAGCCATAGATTGGAGACGCTATACGAGAGTAATGAGAAACGGTTGAATTGACCCTGGCTTTTGTAAACGGTGCTGATTTGAGCCACAGAAAGAGGTAATAACTGAGGGAACCTGGGATCATTTTGGCTTCATTGCTCTGCGCAAGGAAATATTTTCAGCCTCATTTAGAATGTCAGACTTTATAAAGGGGATCCCTATCTTAAGAGGGTGAGTGCTTATGCAGGTAAGCCTTGCAGTGGGGGATGCCATTTTGTCACCCTCTCCAGGGTGCGTTATTTACCGGGGAGAGTCCCAATTTCCCAGGAATCATTTATACCTCAGTTTCCTGTCACGGAGCCTCCCAAACTGCTTTCTGGCCATTGGAACTTGTGCTGTTTTTTTGTTTTTTTAACAACAACAATAAAAATACAAAACAAGCACAGCCCAATCAAATGCACAACAATAAGATTGGATTCGATAACCACATCTTGTCAAAAGAGTTGTCAAACCGTTATTTGTCTTGGGACCCGGGGAGAGTGGCAAGAAGATCTTGGAATGGAATCCATACCACCTGCAGGTCCCCAAAAGAATAGCAGAGAAATGAAGCAACTGAAGAATATGCAGCACAACCAGCACAGGCTCCACATTCCCCCCCCACCCCGATTCACCAAACATTAACTGACTCAGCTGGCAACCTTATTTGTGAGCTGAGGTGTTGGGACACTGGTAATTTGTCCCAGATGTTACTGAGTGGGAATAAGGAAAGAACAAAATTCTGTCTTTGCTTCCCTCACTGGTCCTCTATCTGTCTTGAAGCGTATCTGGCACTCTCCGGACTGGCACTCTTTGCAGGAAATATAGCACATTCTAGGGGGTGGAAAAAGCCATACTCCCAGAAGGCAGCGTCTAGCCCAGGGGTAGTCAAACTGCGGCCCTCCAGATGTCCATGGACTACAATTCCCAGGAGCCCCTGCCAGCATTCGCTGGCAGGGGCTCCTGAGAATTGTAGTCCATGGACATCTGGAGGGCCGCAGTTTGACTACCCCTGGTCTAGCCTGTGCTCCAAAAGCGGCTTGCAATCTAGGCCTACCTCGGAATAATGCCTGAGCACATCTCTCAGCAGCTCTCAGACCCATATTCTGAGACGAACCGGACCCACCCTCAATGTTCATTAAAGGGTTCAGACCAAGTTATATACAAACCGAATCACAGGAGACCCAAACGGTATGGTCATTTAATGTAATACAATTAGAACAAATCCTAAAATAAAACTAATAACCTAATACTATATAAAACTATATGACTTTAGAGCAGGGGTAGTCAACCTGTGGTCCTCCAGATGTTCCTGAACTACAATTCCCATGCATTTGCTGGCAGGGGCTCATGGGAATTGTAGTTCATGAACATCTGGAGGACCACAGGTTGACTACCCCTGCTTTAGAGCATCGGAGTTTTATGGCGGCGGCACAAAACTTAGCCAGCTGAATTGTAAGTTGGGGGGTCTCATCGCTTAGTTGCCTCTTTGCTCGATTTGCATCCTGATATTCTGGAAAGCTTTTGAGTAGAAGTTCAATCCTAAGCAGAGCGGTGGAACAGGATATGCTCTCTTTGTTTCAGTTTGGCCACTCCCACCAATAAGACTGTCTCAAGGGGAAGGGGATATTCTTATAGCGACCCTCTGCTAGAGCTGAGGGCAAGACAGAACATCAGGCAAGGGTAGCCACCCACCCCCATTGCTACTGGCCTTTAGCTTGCCCTCAGCCATAGTGTTGCCAACTCCTGCTGGGAGAGGGAGACCTGGAGGTTGAGGAATGGTGCCTGTAGAGGGCCTGGAAGGGCGAGGGACTACAGCAGGGTACAATGCCATCATCCACCCTCCAAAGCAGTTGTTTTCTCTTTCATCTGGAGACCTGCTGTAATTCAGACCTCCAGCTCCCATCTGGCGGTTGGCAGTCCTATTAGCCAACACAAGGGGATGTACCAGTAGGGATGCCAGCCTCTAGATGGGACCCAAGGATCCCCTGCATTTCAGCTCACCTCAAGATTGGTTCCCTGATTCTTTGGAAGGTGGACACTATGGCATTGTACTTCACTGAGATCCCTGTCCTCTCCGAGTCTCCAGCCCCAAATCTCCAAGAGTTTCCCAACCTGATCTGGCCATTCTACCCTCTATTTCCCATCAGTGGCTGGGGCGGGGGCGGGCTGGTAACCCTACATACAGGTGCCCTTTGGCACTACCTCCCGTACTTTGTGCTACCATTAGCCAGGGCCAAGCCAAACGTCTACTGTGCTTTCCGTTCCAAGCTTGAGTTCCTGGGCCACTTTTCACTGGGTCTCACAGGGCCCATAGAGCGCAGTGTTAAGAGCCACGAGAGACTATAACAGGGGTAGTCAAACTGCGGCCCTCCAGATGTCCATGGACTACAATTCCCAGGAGCCCCTGCCAGCGAACGCTGGCAGGGGCTCCTGGGAATTGTAGTCCATGGACATCTGGAGGGCCGCAGTTTGACTACCCCTGGACTATAATATCAAGCTCGCTAGACCAATGCACACAATTACTGTACATAAAGATAGAGGACAATGTGGGGTGGAGGTGGGGGAGGACAGCCAGCAGTCTGATGTTTATTCCATTAGATGTTATAGTTTTGCATCGGAAACCACCTCAAGTGAAATCCTGGGAAAGATGTGGGATCTCGATATTTCAATACCGTCTCAATAAATCCTGCGACCATAAAGGGACAGACAGCTCCTGATTTTCTCTGTGAAATGTTGAAGGGCATCTATTCTCACCCAATCCTTTGCAAAGGGTGAATCAGTGCCAAACCACTAGGAAAAATCAAGGAGGCCTCATTGAGCAGCAATATGGGTTTAAAAAAGAAAATCGAAAATAGGCATAATAAAAGCACAAACATACAAAAGCCATATTATGCCAGCACGGTGACTGATTTCCCCTCCCAGCATTCGTTATTGCTTCGGTCTCCTCTTTACCTGAAATTATTCATTTAGAATCTGCACCTTTTTATACGGGGAACAGTGGAGGGTTTTTTTTTTTTAAATCATTGCACCAGCGGAATTATAAAAATTTAATATGCTCCCGGTAAAATGAAAAACGAGCGCTTACGATATTGTCTAACACTTTCAAATGTGTTTATTAATTCATGTTTTAAATCATAAGTTTCTCTCTGCAACAGGAGCCAGCAATAAGCAAGTTTTAAAATATTAATGAATAAACAATAATTTCTCTATTGAAATATATAACATGCTTCTTTGAACAATGCAACACCAAGTAATAAATCAACGGCGGCAGAAAATTGCATTTCACATTTAATACAACTTGAACTCTGCCTCTTTTTTATATATAAAATGATATCTTTCTCTCTCTTTCTCTCTCTCTCTCTCTCTCTCTTGTTTAATTGGCGTCAGCTCAGATCTAGGAGATTGCTAATAAAATTCTAGATTTCCATATTTAATGATGCGTGTTCCCGTGATACTGGGTTTTTCCAGAGGGAAGGAGGGGGGGGGGATTAGCTTTTTAGTATCTTACTAGCATTAATGGATGATCTTCCACTGGGGGAAATTTGCCCTGAATCCTTGAATTCTAGAAGAGGAGGTGATCTAGAGCGCAACATATTTTAGCATATTTTCCAAACTTTCTAAACTTGGGCTAGATCTATAAATGTAGTTTTATAAAAGACAACTTAGAGGGGAGGGGGCAATATGACATAGATCTAGAAAACAATGCTGTAATACAGACAGAGCTGATAGGACAAAGCTGAATCTAGACTTCAGGTGCCTAACAAAGTGGATGGGCACTAGTTTCAAGCTGGAAAAAGGATATTCATTTTCAGACACTGCAAATTGAACTGGTGGAGCTCACTAACGCAAGGTGACCTCTAACTTAGCTTTATTTGTTTGTTTGTTTATGTCTTAATTTATTTATTCATCCGTTCGTTCGTTCGTTCGTTCATTCATTCATTCGATTTATTTCCCGCCACCCCCGAGACCGGCTCGTGGAGGGTTACAGACGTCCAATAAAACCCCCAATAAAACCCCATTAAAATGGACAACAAAATCACAATAAAAACAGAGCAACTTTACAGTAATACCTCCAAACTCCCCTACCCCCCATCCTACCCCTACCTTTGGAGGGATGGAAAGAGGGGTCAAGATCACATAGACCAGGGGTAGTCAAACTGTGGTCCTCCAGATGTTCCTAGACTACAATTCCCATGCATTTGCTGGCAGGGGCTCCTGGGAATTGTAGTCCATGGACATCTGGAGGGCCGCAGTTTGACTACCCCTGACATAGACTAACTGCTGCCTGACACCGGGGGGGGGGGGGCACCAATCTTCCTCGCTACCCCGGCCTCAACTACAGAATGGTGCCTGTAGAGGGCTTGGAAGGCCGAGGAAGAGCTCTGTTTTGCAGGCCCTGCAGAACGCCGGAAACTTCCGCAGGGCCCGCAGCTCACTTGGGAGCTCATTCCACCAGGTCGGGGCCAGGACCAAAAAGGCCCTGGCCCTGGTGGAGGCCAGGTGTGCTTCCATGTGGCTGGGAATGACCAGTAAGTTGTCACCCGCAGAGGATCAAGAGCCAGCAGTGCCTCTTTCCCCATGCCGAGAGGGGACTAAAAGAGGATCAGCCGGATGCAAGGAGGATAAGCCCATCACTGGATGTTAGTCACAGCTGCTGGCTGGACGAAGAAGAAGATGTTTATATACTCTGCTGTTCACTACCCAAAGGTAGGTGAGGCTGAAAGAGCTCTGAGATAACTGTAATTGGCCCAAGGTCACCCAGCTGGCTGCATGTGGAGCAGTGAGGTATCAAACCTGGCTCACCAGATTAGGGGCTGCCACTCTTAACCACTAAATAACTCTGCTAACACTTCCATGTTTGGACGCAGTGCACCTATGAACACTTTTGGCTTGTGGACATCAACAGGGGAGGTGTTGACCTCAAACCTCTGCGTGTGGTCTTCTTCGAGATATCTGGCTATTTGTTCTAGAGTTCAGGCACAAAAGCAAAGGATGGTGTTAGGGAATATTGTGAACCTGCCCCACTGTAGACTGGTAATGGGACCAGCTTCAGACAGTGTGTGCCATTCTGCAGAGCAGGGGAACTCCCCTCTTTTGCAGAAAAATGTGTCAACCCCCCCCCCCCATGGAAAGGTGTTTCATTATCTCCAAAACAGAGGAACAAGCAACACTTGGAGGATGGGAGCCACTGCTTTAGCCAGATAGACAGATGTGGTACTGCAGACAAGTGGAGGAAGGCAGAACATGAGTAGCCAGCCCAGCAGCAGCAGCAGCTTTCCCCTCCAAAGTGGTGTGGAGAGGACGGATGGATGGGCTGAGCCATAAGAGGAAGCATTGTGATTGAGCCTCATCAGAGAATGGGGACACCACAGAGAACAAACACGTGGTAGACCCTGAAGTACAGGTACTCTTGGACCCCCAGGAGCTCTCAGAGAACTTGTAGCCAGCTGGGGTTACTGGGCTGGAAGCCCAGGAGGTTCAGGAGCCAACACCCAAACCTGAGATTGCTGAGGGAGAGTGGCCGGGGCTAAGGACTTCACAGTTGCTCCAGAACCCTGAGAGCAGAGAAGAAAGCCCAGGCAGAAGCACGCCTTAGACAGCAGAATGCACAAATAATTATCCAAGACTTCTCTGCTGACAACGAGGCATCCTAGATCCACCATAACGTTTTTAAGGGGGCTGGACAAGGTCCAAACTCGGAGTGCTGGCAGACTGAAGGCCCCACTACAGCTGTTGAGTGACCAGTCTCTCCAATAGTGCTCCTGTAAACCAGGTAACACATGGAAGGAAGAGCATAGATGGAGGAAACACCCAGAGAGGGAATGAGAGAGCTGGTAGAGTGGGGGAGAGGTAGTCAGGTGAGCTCCCTTCTCCCCACGAGTTTGCTGGAGTGGGGAGAGGGAGAAAGACCCTGATCTACCACCACTAAAAACTATTTTGCAAGGATGGTTGGAGGTCCCCAGGTGCTTCAGCCAAGCAAGGCCTGGTCAAGTTAGTATGTGAATGAGAGAGTCCTGCAAACTCCTCTGTGTATGGCATCATTGGTGGGGAAAAGGCAGGAGAAATGTGTAATAAAACGTGTAATAAAATGAAAAATTAAACAGCCAAGGCATTTTCAAAATAGTTGTTTTGCAACTTCAGCTTGAAAAGGCCCTGCAAGTACAAAACACAAGCCCCCTCCCTTTCCTGTTTAGCCAGAAGCAATCATGGGATACACATTTACTACAGGGAGGCGACATGATACCATCTTCAACTCGCTGAAGGAAGAAAACCTCTCTCTTCAACCTGCCTGTGCCATCAACTCTGCCTTTTGGAAGAGGGTGTTGGAATTTCTCATCCCTGCCATTTTGTCCCTGTTTTTATTTCACGTCTCTACTGTGCAAATTGGAAAGGCGCTTATTGTCACCTTATTCCCCGTCCCAGTAAAACACACATCATTTTCAACATGACTTGTGCCCCGTGAAGTCAGCAGGAGAAATATATCCGGTGTACGTCCACCAAACAGTCTAAGGGCCGATACTGTACACATCACACGTAAAAATCATTGTGACACAAAAGAATTGACCGGCCAGTAGTGAAAAGTGGAGGACTGGAGCTGCTGGCAAACATACAGATGAGTCTTTTTTCCAAAGGAAAGAAACAAGAAGGGAACCATTTGCATGTCCCTTGTGCCTGCCTTAAGCGTGGGATGAGGATGTTTATACAAAGGAGAAGACACAAATACACACATCACACCCCACACATGTGTTTATGCCCTAAGCCAGCACTAACCAATGCCTGAAATTAATTGGTTTTAATTGCCCACGTAAAGCACACACTTGTTGCCACGGGAGGTTTTGCCAGCCTCAGATAAATTAATCCTTTTTATTATGGTACCATCAGGCCGATGATCAAATAGGCTTTGATACAGATTTGGGGGATTTATCACCTAGGAGTAAGTTGATAAGCTTGAACTCCGAGGGTTGTTTTCCCCCGTCCCCCTCACTCCTCCTGGTGCTGCGGCTGCTGCTTCAGGCAAGAAAGCCAGCTGGCTGCAAATGGCACTCGTGTTAAAACTTTCTTAGAAGGATAAGCTGGGGATTGGACGCGGAGACAAAAGGAAGGGAAGCTGGAGGGGGGAAAGATGTGCTTTGGAACTTGTTGACCAAATACCAGAATGGAAAGGAAGGAAGACTAGGTTCTTATATGCCGCGTTTCTCTACCCAAAGCGGCTTACAATCACCTTCCCTTCCTCTCCCCACAACAGGCTCCCTGTAGGGTAGGTGGGGCTCAGAGAGCCCTGAGATTCTTTGCCTAAGACCCTGGATAGAAAGCGGCAGGCAGGACTGGAGCACTGGCTTTGGTCAAGCACCTGATATGTATGAGGAAGATGCTAGAATGGAACCTCCACAGTCTCCAGGAGCAGGTGTTGGGAATAGGTCCTGCAAATTGCAAGTAAAATGTCTAGGTCAAGGGAAGAGCTACTGGCAGAGCAGAATGCGCCCACTGTGTCCTGGCATCTCGACTTGAAGCATGTCAGGTAGCAAGTGTGGATAGACGGTTCTCTTCCTGAGACTCCAGAGAGCTCTAGCCAGTTGAAGGAGAAAATACTCAGCTAGATGGAACCAGACTAACTGGGTACATGCCTCATTTGGAGGTTCCACCATGCTACCACCGTGCCTATTTTCCTGGAGATGAAAACAGCAATGTTTGTAGGCTGTTTAACAGTATGGCCCTGTGTTCTGATAGCTGGTTTCAATGGTTTTGCGATTTTAATGTAGATAAAAGGCAACTCTGTAATACTGTAAATAACCACCATGTTGAAAAGACAACTAAGAACAACAATGCAAGACACACACTCCAAGATTTCTAGCATGGCCCTTTCGAACTTTCCTAATTTTAATTTTCCTTAGTTCATCAAATGTATCTCCTGCCTTTAACTGGGACTCAATGAGGCTTACAAAAATCAAATTTAAAATTTACAACTCCCCCGAATAATCCCCTCCCTCTTTAAAAAAATGCTTGCCCCTCAACCTTGCAATATTTCCAACACATCTCTAGAGACACCGTCTCCCTTACCTCTTTGGGATCATTCCATAGCATGGGAGCTACACTGGAAGCCCCGTGGCCTTGGATACAGCTAGGCAGTCATCACCAGGAGGAAACAGCTAGCAGGTGATAGCCTGAAGAGATCCTTCTAAAATTTGAGATAAGGATTGCACCTGGGAAACAGATTCAGAAGCAAGGCTTGCAGGGTGGGCCCAGGCCTGGTTTTGAATTTCTCATCCCTGCTCTCTCAAAGTGAAAGTCACAGCTTTGAATTTCACTTCTTGTGTGACTTGAACCCATGATTCTTTATTTTCGCACCATTTTGTTTCCCTGGACCAGATATTTCCCCACAAAATAGATTCATTTCCCCCCAGTGTGTTTGTGCATCACTTCATCAGCATTACACATATGTTTATTTATTTATTATTTATTATTTATTAATTAAATTTATATCCCACCACTCCCGGAATCCACCTTGTGGTGGGTAACAATTGATAAAACTCTATAACAATAAAATCCCATTAAGATACCAATAAAACAATAAAAAAAACAATTACTTAAAAAACACATGGTGGTAAAAATCTCAGCCTCCCCATACCAGTACATCTGCTCCTGGGGTAGCTATGTCAATTAAGACACATCCTAAGGGACGCATATACATATGATGCATAAACTTTTTGGGAAAACCATACACCATGCCCATGCAATACAATATAGAACCCAAAGTGAAAAGTGTGGAACTGAAACACGTGACAAAAACATTAGCAATACAAAGAGAAACAGAAATAAGGACCACATCGGCTTCCCAAGCTAGGGTGTTCGCTGAGGCCCATAACCTTATGAGTCCTGCCACCAACCAAGGAAGCTGCAACAAGGATCTGTAGAGCAGCTGCTTCAGGCTCCACATTGGGAGGGTCCATGACCACCCATGGCTCCTCCACCAGACCCAAACAAAAGAGGAGAAATAAAAAGAGTATGCTCTTGTCCTATCTGGGGCTCAGGCTGCTGGCTTCCAGCTGTATCTCCCCACCCCACACATTAGGTGAGCCCCATCCCTTGCTTGGCATTAGTGGGAAAACCAGAGGTGGGGTAGCAGTGATTCTGGGGGCCCATTCTGGACTCAAGCTCATGGTTCTAGAATCACTAAGACGAGGCCTTGTTCATGCTCTTCCAAGAAGGCAACTTTTGGTCTGATTCCTCACACTTCTCAGTGCCCTTTTCCTTCCTCTGTGTCCTCACCACCTTCAGCCTCATTTGCCCCCAGTGTCATCTGACTGGCTGTGGCAAAAAGGGATTATGTTTACCAGCATCAGGGATGGCATCCCGTCAGAGAGAGAACTGGGACACCCCTGGCCAAAGCACATGGGTCACTGATGCTGACGGGACTGAACGACAGTGGGAGCAAATGATGCTGTGGATGAAGATGCCCGAAAGCAGGGGTAGTCAACCTGTGGTCCTCCAGATGTTCATGGACTACAATTCCCATGAGCCCCTGCCAGCAGGGGCTCATGGGAATTATAGTCCATGAACATCTGGAGGGCCACAGGTTGACTATCCCTGCCCTAAAGAAGCCCTTTTCAACCTTTTTGAGCCTTAGCTCCTTTAGGAGCATTTCTCAGATACCAAACAATGATACAATGAACAGATAGACATAAAATCATGTATTACTGAACACCAAGAAAACTTGAACACTCCTACATACTGGAAAACCTTTTAAAAAGACAGTATGAATTAAAGTTCAGAACGTTTAACCAAAAGAAACACATGCCTTCAATTTCTTCTTCTTCTTGAATGAGTTAATTCAAGCATGTACAAAGATTACACGGATTTCTTTTTCTTCCCCTTGACAAAGGTCGAACTTTCTAGCAATTAATGATGTGACAAAAAGGGTATTTCATCAATTCAGTTACTAGAGATCCCCCCCCCAAAAAAACCTTTGAGCTTCCCTTCTCACATTTTTCAGACTGTGGCCCCCTTCCATGTGCCAGGGTCCACCAGGGGGCTTTATGGACCCCGCTGAGAATGGCTGTCCTAAAGTGCCCCAAACAGGAGTAAACTGTTCCAGAAGTGGAGGGAAGCAGTCCTGGCAGTTCAGCCATAATCCAGAGCCACTCTCCTTCCGCAGGGCCAGCTTCCTTTTGAGAGCAAAGTCCCTGTTCAGAGCATTAATTCACAGGGATTATCGTCATAATAAATTCTATTGCCCCGTCGCGTTAGACTAAGAAAACAGTGCCCCGACAAGGAACAGGGAGCAGATCACAGCTCCTTCGTGGCTAATACAGCGCCACACGCTGCACATCACACTCCAGGTTTATCCTTCACAATTGCAGATTCAGAGCTCTTTGTGGCACGGATATAGATCAAGCCCCTCAGAAATAATGGCTTCCTTTCCTTCACAGTCCACGGAACAGAGACATTAAAGCTAATGAAATAAAATAAAATAGGCAGATCTTTGAAGGATTCTGTTCTCTCTCTCTTTTTTTAAGTGAATTAACAAAACCCTGGAAAACTCTTTGGTTCTTTAGGGCTAAGAAGAATCTAGCCTTGGAATGCATAAAGCACTGGGCATGTAAACAGCATAAGGGAGCACAACTGCATCAGCAATAAGAAGAGTCCCTTCCCTTCCTCTTCCCACAACAGACACCCTGTGAGGTAGGTGAGGCTGGGAGAGCTCTGAGAGAACTGTGACTGGCCCAAGGTCACCCAACAGGCCTCACGTATCTCAAAGTGCCCCATAATCACCTTTCCTTCCTCTCCCCACAACAGAGGTAAGTGAGGCTGAGAGAGCTCTGACAGAACAGCTATATGAGAACAGCTCTAACATGACTGTGACTAGCTCAAGGTCACCCAGCTGGCTGCATTTGAAGGAGTCGGGAATCAAACCAGGCTCTCTAGAGGCCACCACTCTTAATCACAACACCAAGCTTCTTCTTCTATGAAGTATCCATCGGGGGGGGGGGGAACACACAGTATAGCCTAATCTCCAGAATTAAGCAGGGTCTGTCAGTGCTTCGATGGGAGATCACCAAGGATGACTGTACAGAGGAAGGCAGAGGCAAAACCACTCTGCTTTTCACTTGTCTTGAAAGACCTTTATTTTTTTTTTATTATTATTATTATTAGATTTATTTCCCGCCTCTCCCGATAGGCTCGAGGCGGGTCACAACAACTAATCCCATTAAAATTCCCATTAAAACATCAATCTACTAACATGGCGGCTAAAAATCCCTTTGCTGGGCTTGCAGTAAGTCAGTTGCAACTCGAGGGGAGGGGTATAATGGGTCATACTGTTGTCTTTTTTACCGCCATCTTGGGTCTTGGGTATGGGAATTTTACTGTTTTATGGGATTTTAGATCTATGTAAATTGCCATAAGCCGGTTGATTCTGGGAGTCGCGGTCTAAAAATCTGAAAATAAATAAAACAAATAAAAATAAAATAAAATTTGGGGAGGGCTGAGACTGAAAGAAACCTTTGCACTACCGTGCAGGGTGCCACAGGGAGCAAAACTCTCCCCTACACTTTTTAACATCTACATGCGCCCTCTTGCTCAGTTGGTCCGGAGTTATGGGCTGGGGTGTTACCAGTATGTGGATGACACCCAGCTCTGTCTCCTGATGGCCGGCTGGCCGGATACCCCCCTGGAACATTTGCCAGTTGTTTGGAAGCAGTGGCTGGATGGATCAGGAAGAGTCGCCTGAAACTGAACCCCTCCAAATTGGAGGTCCTGTGGCTGCGATGAAGAGGGCAGGATCAGGAAGTGCATCTGCGCTGCATGAATGGAGTACAACTGGCATCTGTACCTCTGCCCAGGAATTTGGGGGTGATCTTGGATGCCTATCCATGGAGGCTCAGGTCATGTTGGTAGTTTGGTCGGTGTGTTTTTTTTATCTCCACCAGGCTCGGCTACTAGTACCCTACCTGTCCCCGAACACCTGGCCACTGTGATCCATGCAATGGTCACTTCCAGATTAGAAGAAGAAGAGCTGGTTTTTATATGCCGCTTTTCTCTCCCTGAAGGAGTCTCAAAGCAGCTTACAGTCATCTTCCCTTTCCTCTCCCCACAGGAGACACCCTGTGAGGTAGGTGGGGCTGAGAGAGCCCTGATATTACTGAAGAAGAAGAAGAGTTGGTTCTTATATGCCAGTTTTCTCTACCCAAAGGAGTCTCAAAGCAGCTTACATTCAACTTCCCTTTCCTCTCCCCACAACAGACACCCTGTGAGATGGTTGAGGCTGAGAGCCAGTCAAAGACTACTTGGTTCAGAACAGTTTTATCAGTGCTGTGGCGAGCCCAAGATCACCTAGCTGGCTGCATGTAGGGGAGCAGGGAATCAAACCTGGCTCGCCAGATTAGAAGTCTGCACTCCTAACCACAACACCAAACTGGCTTTCTGTAACTCGCTGTACATGGGCCTACCCTTCTCTTCGCCCTGCAAAATGCAACTGGTACAGAATGCGGCTGCACAAGTCCTCAATGTGTGGGCACATGTCCAGCCGTTGTTTTATGTCATGCTTTATTGCGAACTGCCGTGAGTCCGCTTGCTGGGAGTGGTGGTAAATAAATCCAATGAATGAATGAATGAATGAATGAATGAATGAATGAATAAAACCAGCACTACTTCGTCATGTAGTCTGTCTGACTAGCAGTTGCTCTCCATGGTCTCTTGCACAGGGAGCTCTTCCTCAGTACCTGCTGGGTGTGGTCCTTTGGCTGCAGATTCCAAGGCCTGAATCAGGGACCTTCTGCATGCCTAGGTGGGCAACCCCCCCCACCACCACCCTGTGTTCTAATAGGAGACCTGCCTTTAAGCATTGTCTATTCTGACTGGTAGTGAATAAAAGACAATTTCCCGACACCTGAACCTCTCACTGAAGCGGCCGAAGATTGAACTTGGAACCATTTCTGTGCCTCAAGCTAGGATTTCCCAGCTGACACCTTAACCTGATTTGCGTGAGAAGAACAATGTGCCGTCAAGTCACAACTAACATAGCAAGCTGTGGGTTGTTCAAGGACTCTGGAGAAGAGCCAAGGTGGTTTTGCCATAGCCTTCCTCCACAACTCAACCCCAGTTCTCTTTGATGGTATCCCCTCATGGACAAGATCCACCAGTAATGCCAAACTGCACCTTTGCTTTCCTCCAGAGGCCAGGCTTTACGTAAGCCAATTAGGGGGCATTCATCGCTGGCAGAGTGTAGCTGGCAGCTAAAACAAGCGAGGCCATCAGAAAGGGCCTACAGTAAACCTTTCTGATGTGCGACCAAGCCTCGAGGAGACCTACTTTTAAATCATTTGCCGGGGAAGCTGAAGCCTGGAAGGGGAAAAGCAGGACTTTTGACTCAAAAATAGCCCCCCCCCCACCCACTTAATGGCATAAGGAAGCCCCTTAATTATGCCTACTGGGCTGAGGGGGCCCACCATGGGCTGCCCGAAAGGTGGTTGATGGCCCTTCCATGAACCTCATCAGCCTGTGACAGGGTTTTGCCTGTGGCCAATCGAGCCGTGATCAAGATGAGGGACGTCTTTTGTGCTCGTTCAATTATGCCACCCTCACTTCCCGCTGACACACTTTACATTGGAAACACGATTTCTACAGAATTATAGTATTAGGGGAGGCATGTGTATGGGGGCCAACAGATCCATTAAGCTAGCAGGGGTTGTCTTGCCGCATTTCTCCGGCACGCTCAGGGACTCTCGCAGGTCCACAGTTTCCCCCTTTGGCTCCGGTTTTATTTATTCATTGGCAAGGAGAGCTTTGCGGTGTGTGTGAGTGTGTGTGTGTGTGAGAGATATAAGGAAAAAGAGAACACAGAAACCTTCGCATCGGAGAAGGAAAGAGAGCTTGGCCTCTTTTCTAACGCTGACGGGAGAGGGTGCCAGCAAGTTGCCTGTGTGATAAAAGATTGTCGTGATGAATGGGCATGTGCCTTTTGGACACTGAAGAAGATGAATTGTGTTTATTTGGTGTTTGGGGTGTTGGCTTCTGTTGGCCTTTGAGGGGGGAGGGGGAAGTCACTTTACAAAATAACTTAGCACAAGGATCATTGATAAGGAAAACTGACCCATAAGCTAATTGAATCATGCAAATAATCAGTTACCTGAAACACCTCTAAGCTCATGCAGCTAACCACAACATGAACACAATTGTCTGGCCGCTCCCCTAACAAGGCCTCGGGTGAACGGGGCCGCGCGGCTTCTCCGTCTCCTTTTCTTTCTTTCTTTTTTAAGCCTGTGTTATTTTCGCACAGAAAAATAGTATAGGATTTATATGTTTATCAAAAGCCCGTCGGCTGCACGTGATTCAGGGTAACTCGATTTCCTGGAAGACTGTTTCCTGAAGATACACCAAATAGGCTATTACCTGGCCCTGACCTTTGGGTTTTATAATAAGCATTTAAAAATTAGTGGCATATGAAGATAGAAATAAGAGGTCCTTTTAAGCAATAGCTCCTGTAAGAAGAACATTAATGCTGTGCGGGCAGGCAGCATATTTCAAAAGTTATCAAGCGAGAACAAAAACAAAACAAATAACCGAGGAAGGAGCGTTTCTTAAAGTTAGCTATTTTTTTAAAAAAAGTAGTGTTCCAGGTGTGAGGCATTTATTTGGTGTGATGGCCCAAGAGACACTGGATCTATGCTGACCCCCACCCCCACCCCCCAAAAAAGCCCAAGGAACAGTGTCTCAAGAAGCAAATTACCTAGAAAAATACTCTGCCACTAGATATGTCCAACATTCGACGTTCCATGTACACACCCCAAAAGCTATTTTCCTGCTTTCCCAGTAGTGTCCTTTGTTGCTGTTGTCATACTGTCTACCTGTTTGTCAGACTCTTGCTGATCAGTTGTTCTTCCTAACTCTTGAGTTTTGATGCTGTCTGAAGAAGAGAAATTGGTGGGCTCAAGGTCCTGGATAGAAACAAACGTGGAATTGTCAAATAGGGATAGAGTTTGAATATGACTCTGTGTTGCTGATGCTTTTGTGGATCCCAATAGTCTGCATCTTAACAGACCCAGCCTGTTCGTAATGTTCTTTTGATCCTGTAGTATAGTGAGAGTTGGCATAGCAGATGGACCAAGAGAATGAGCCACGAGCTGGGAAATAACTGGCTCTTCTTTCTGTGCCAGAAAATGGTCTTCAGTAGGCTTCTCTCTCTCCTGGGTTGAATCTGCACTTACTTTGTTTATTCCGTTGTGGATCCTGCTGAATTCAGATCGATTTGAACTCAGGTCTTCCTCAGTCCCCTCCCATTGAAACAGAAACAGAGTGTTCTGTACTCAATTACCTTTTTTCTTGAATGGGGGGGGATTGGAGACAGCAGAGGAGAGGGGGAAAAACAAAGGCAAATCTCTTCTGAGAAAAGGCTTCTGGAGCGCAGTCACTTTAAGACAAGCCTTGCAACCGGGAACCAGGAAGTCTTTGAATTGATGCCCAATCAGGGAAAACTATAGCAAGGCAGCAAGTTAATTCAGAAAAAGCAGAGAGCTGCAAATTTACTGATGGCCGTTTTTGAAATATTGAGGCTTATATCCACTCCTGGATATCGTGGGGGAAAGGTAGGGTCACCAAGAATCAATCATGCATGTTGCAAAAGGAAGATTTGAAGCACCCAAAATCAAAATGAAAATTGAATTCAGTGTAGACAGGAGGGATTCATTCGAACTGGGACTGGGTAAAAAGCCCAGTGCAGAATACAACCTGGTCTTCCATCAGTAATACAAAAATACTGCTCTGCCTTACAGGGCTGTTGTGTTGGTCACAGCAAAAGGGTGGATGTGAAAAAATCCTCTGAACACTAGACAGTGCTACAGCAAAAGTTCAGGGAGCTGCCATCTTGAAGATGCTTTATGGTCTGATACACTACAGGAAAGGTATGTGAGCTGCCCCTCACTTCACTGAAATGGTACCATTGGGGTAGGGGAAATAGTTGAACAGATAAGTGAGGCCCAAATAGACTGTCAAGAATTGTATGTTGGGCTGCTGAAACTGAGGAAGATCTGCCCTCCAAAGATCTCAAATTACCTCCCCCATCTCAAATTAGGAGGGGGTGATTGTAAGTTAGAAAAAACATTTTCATGTTAATATTTGGTTCTATTGTTTTAACCATGCTGTTACTCACCCTGAACTATCCAGGAAGGGCTGGATACAAACATAAAGTTGATTATCATGATATTGCCATACACCTGCAGGAGTTAGTCAAGCCAGCACAGGGAGCCACCTCACCATCTCAGCCCTTATGGCACATCTAGTAAAACAAGAGATGAGACTGCCATTCTGCTCCTGTAACAATACAAACCTACTTGACTGAGCCTTTCTTTGCTTAATGCTCAGAATACATCAATGTGGCAGTGAAACCAACAAGGTGCACATTTCTTTGCCTTCAAAAAATGTTAACAAGGCAAGAGTGCACAATGGATGTTTTTACATTTCCAGGGCAGGAACCGTGGCTTTGTGCGTTGTGTGGTTTTAAAACCAGAGTCTGGGCAGAATACAGGCCTGCAATTTAATGGAACAGACTAAATTAAGGTGACCAGATTGTCCCACTTTTGGAGGGACATCTAGGGGTACCTGGCAAATTGTACTTATGTTGAAATTACTATTTTTGCGTTCTATGTGTTCTATGAAACTTTTTGTTGCTCCATATAGACAAAATGTTTAATCAAGAACCCCCCAGGTCAATAGTGTCCCGCTTTACCAGTGTTAAAATCTGGTCCCCTTAGACTAGAGAAGACTATTTTAACTTCCCTCTTGCAGTGGAAACTGCGGCCATCACTGCCTTACCTGGAAGAGGAAAAAAAGAATCTGTGAATTTTCACCCACAAAGGGGTAACAACAAAAAAAAAGAGGGCAGCCTGTGGGTGGGGGTGACTTTCAGTAAGAAAATGGCCCCATGAAAAAAAAAGAGTTTGCCCCACTCCCAGCCCAGCAGAGCTTTGTCTCCTTCAACAGTAGCTCTTGTGGCCACATTATCTTGAGCAGAACTCAAACAACACCTAGGGTTGGAGAACCTTGTTATGAAATCCAACAGAACGCAGAGCTAGGCCCTGAGGTCTACCCTCGTGGCCCTGCTGCTGGCCTCTCTCCTTCTCCACTTCTGGGAACAGGAAGAAATTACGTCAACATTTTGGGTCATGAAAGCAAAAAGTTTATTCATGGTTCAAAACTACATAGAACTACCACGAGGAAGACTCTTCAAATTCAGGGTGTAATCCAGTTAGAAAGTAACACGAAACGGTTTAATACATTAGAATCACTGCCACAAATTATTATTTTTTTTCTCATTGAGTCAATCAGTTTCAGAATCGCATACAATACAAAAGAGGAGAAAAATAAAAACAGAAAGGAAAAAAAAAGGGCTCCCCAGCCCCCCCCACCCCTACCCCCAATTATACAGGGTGAAAGATACAGTGCTGAATACCCAAGACCTGTATGCTTTACAATTCATTGTTGGTTGTATTTTTTTTCTCTTTTTTTTGTGTGAATTAGTATAATAACAAGGATGAACAACATTCAAAATGTTTTGTCTGTATTTACAACAGTTTCACTGTTTTCGAGTTGAACCTAAAGACCCAAATGTTTCCACTTCAAAGCGTCTTTTTTTTAAAATTATTTTTGAAAGTTGCCAATGCAACCCAGATTTTTAAAAACTTTTATTTAAAAGATTACAATGTACATTACATTTCATGAAGGGAACCAAAGAGTTAATTACAAGATGCCCAAAAAGGAAAACAAAAAAATTGATTAAGGGAAGGGGGAAGGAAAAAAAAAAAAAGAGACGAAGAACAGAGTGAATATTGTTTAGAGGTAGTAAAGTGAGCACTCTAAGCTACAGAACATGTTTCTATTGGTTCATATGAGTTCGCATGAGGTAATAAAGCTGTGTTTTGATTGGTGAGATGTATAAATACTCTTTTGCTACACTATATACAACACTTCGGAGAACGGTGCCTTTTCGCTTCTTGTTGGCACTGAGGAATGGTGGCAAACCCTGGCAAAAGCTCTCAGCACCTGGCTCGTACTGTAAAACCCAGTGGCTTGGCTTTCGCAAAATGAGCAGCAAGTATCTCCATCTCATATGAATCATCTGTGCACGCTGATGACTTGCAGAGGGGGAGGGCCCTGTGCCGTACGTTAAATGAAGTTTAAAGGAAGAGCTATGGGCCCCCCACCCCGTCCTGGTTGCAAGCGACTTGGATAACCCCATGAATCCCAACAAAATCTGAGACCCAGAAGGATGCTTTAGAAAACAAAACACGCAACTGCTAGCCAAAACAGCCCTAACTGAACAAAACAATTTATTTCCGCTCTAAAAGAGGGAGGGGAAACCCCTAGATAAAAAGACAATCAGCGTCTGAAATTCACTTCGGCTTTGGATGGAAGTCCCGTTTGGGCGAACCACCCCACAAGCCTGGTTCTGTTACTTGAGGTTACTCTTAAGAATTACTTTTAATTTCCCCTCTGAGGCCAAGCAGCAACTAGTAGACCATCCTTGCAAAATCTGCTGGTAATAAATTATTTTTCTAAAATAGATACAGGGTTACAAATAACGCTAAATCTCGGCCTTGTCGGATAAAGTGCTTGTTTTTTCTTTTTTCTTTTTCCTCCTTGACGTTGAGAGAGTGTGTGCATATCTGTGATATTTAAGAACCTATTCAAATGATTAGGATACTTTAACAACAACAACCAAAAACAAAAATAAAAACACAAAAAAAAACAACCCCAACAGATTTATTGAACTCTCTGGTAAGACGGGGTTTTGCATTAAAGCCAGCGGTGGTTGGCTAACAAAAGAACCTCGCACACGCACACACGCACACAATCAAACACACAATCTTTCTGGAATCTGGGTGTTTTTTTCTTCTTCCTCCTGGGATTCTCAATGCACTGAAGGAAGGCATCTCAGCTTGAGTGGGGTGGGGTGGATGGACGATAAGTGTTGTGAGGACATTTAGTTAGAGGTATCGGAGTGCACACTTCCTGGGCCTTCTGTTGGCGAGGTCACAGAAGATGGAGTAGTCGCATCCTGCCAGCCTCCATTTGCCTGGGGAAGGGAGAAAAACAAACCCATGAAAATACACTGCTGTGTATAGTAACCGTATCACATACATGTCATTTATGGCAGTCACTTTAGCAAGAGTGTCATATGAAAGCAGAGACAGCTAAAGCCTGGGGCTTCAGCAGGAAAGATGCACCGTGGTGATAGGAGAAGTAAAGGAAATGGCCAAGGGTTTGCTGGCTGTTTGTAGTGCGCCTGAAGTGGCAAAGGAACCATCTACTGAGAAAACTGATGGACTTGGCCTACGATTCTCATGAGCAGCTGACTTGGCTCTAATCTCAGCCCAAAGAGAGAGGTAGGCCATAAGCATCTGAGAATGAGACTCTGTGAAGAAATGCTGCAATGTTTTACTGCAAATAAATTTCAAGAACAGACTGGAAAGGAGGATTGCAGAGAGGCAAGTTATTATAAAGCTCAAAACAATGGAATCCCCAGGACTCAACAGGAATATTGGTTTCTTATCTCACTATATACGCTAACCTCATTCAACTCTTATATTGATATTCCTTACAATCCCCTCTTCATTTCATTTCATTTGAGACAATGGGACTGTAATATGATGTAAGTATGTATGTAATACATACTAACTCAAATACTTTGGCCACCTCATGAGAAGGAAGGACTCCCTGGAGAAGAGCCTAATGCTGGGAGTGATTGAGGGCAAAAGAAGAAGGGGACGACAGAGAATGAGGTGGCTGGATGGAGTCACTGAAGCAGTAGGTGCAAACTTAAATGGACTCCGGGGAATGGTACAGGACAGGAAGGCCTGGAGGATCATTGTCCATGGGGTCGCGATGGGTCGGACACGACTTCGCACATAACAACAAATAACATGTATGTAATTAATTTAGAATCTAATTCTCTGGTCTTCGGACAGGAGAACAAATACAACAGAGCTGATCACTTGTGGAGATGCTTTCATGCTTGGGTGGAGACAGATTGGTCTCTTTTAATTACTTCTTTTCACAACTGGGAAAGCATCTGCCATTAATCACTAACCTTAACATTTTTAATCCCCCTATGTTTTGGGGAACAACAATTGAACCTAAAGGACTGATTTTGTTATTCTAGCAAGGAATTATCCAATCTTCATTATTATTATTATTATTATTATTATTATTATTATTATTATTATTATTATTATATTTATAGCCCGCCACTCCCTTGCGGCTCGTTATCATGCTGCATATGTGTGGATGCCTTTGTGACGCTGTTTACTAATTTACTACTAATTTACTCTCTCCTTATATCTGTACTCTTATGATTCTTGTTCCATTAAGTGTGCCTGCATATGAAAGCTCACACCTTCAATAAAACTTTGTTGGCCTTACAGGTGCCACTGGACACAAAATTTGTTCTCCAATGTTTACAAACAGCTCAGCCCACTGAGTCAAGCATCTGACTGGCAGCTATGAGATGGATGCTCTCCCTTGCTGGCTTTGGGCAAGTCAGAGGCTCTTTGGCTTAAGCTACCCATTCCCAAAAGAAGCTGAGGAACTGCTCCGTGAGTACCAGTCCGCTCATTAGAAGTGAGACGCTTTTACAGAGACACTCCAAACTTGATGCAACAACAAATTTGCTTTTCAAAAGAATTCTCTTCCTATCCCTCCCCCTCCCCAAGCCTCTACCTACCACTTTAAGCAAGGTACCACTTGAACTCTGGCCTGAAATGCTCAGGGGGCATTCGCCGAAGAAAGGCCTGCTCTGTTCTCCACTCTGAGCTTTTTCCTGCCTCGTTCCTCGCCTTTCCACAGCTGAGCAACATGCATCTGTGCACTGCCCCATTTGACAAGAACCTGAGCTCTGCGGGGACCCTAGGCTTTTCCAGCCATGTAACTACCGGCGGGGGGGGGGGGGCGAGGGGGGAGAAGAGAGCTCCCACACAGCTGAATCTTAATTTCATTTTCAAAAGTCTCCCTTCTGGGCACATGTCAGAGCCATTTACAAGGCCAGTTGAGACGAGGCCCAAATTCCCCTCCAACTACAATAATCTCTGAGCAAGGCCATGCAAACGGGAGACGCAAGCACCCTATTCGGATCTATTTTCCAATTACCCACAAACAGAATCCCTCCCCCCGCCCCCCCCCCCCCACTTCCCCACCCCTTTCAGATGTTGCTCCATGTCTTGGGCTGCTGCCGGCCCAACGCATTAGACCTGCATCAGCAATAACAGCGCTCAGAAACAAATTTGCCTTATGTCTCAGCCCATCGAGGCAATTGCTGAAATCAATGTCTGATCAGATTTCTGCTGTGGCAGACAGCTTGTCGCTACATATTTTTATGTCAGTCAAGAAGAGGGAGGCACGGGCCTTGTGAGTTGGGGGGACGCTGAGTGGAAGTGACGGGCGCAAGCCTTTGCTGGCGCTTGCCGGAGCAAGCCGAGGCCGACTCTGAGTGCTCCTGGCACAAGGTAGCCTTTGCAAGAATCTCTTCTCAGAGCGCCTTCCCACCAAAGGGAAAGTTTAGCGCATGCTAAGTTATCGAAGACGATGACCGTGGGGGCCCCGGTACCAAAACAATTGGTGGCAGGATCATGGTTTGCCCTTGTCAATAACAACCCCCCCCACACACACACACCCGCTGCTCAAAACAGCACAAAAAGAGCGGCGAGTGATGGATGGCAGGACTCAGAATGGATCTCGCTCGGCCCTCCTGAACCATGGCAGGTCTGGCTGAGCGTTTTGCTCTTTCTACTCAATCCCTTAGGGGTAGTCAAACTGTGGCCCTCCAGATGTCCATGGACTACAATTCCCAGAAGCCCCTGCCAGCAAATGCTGGCAGGGGCTTCTGGGAATTGTAGTCCATGGACATCTGGAGGGCCGCAGTTTGACTACCCCTAGGTCTTTCATCCTCCAAAGTCAGAAAAGGGACTCCTGATTAAAGGGAGGAGCTTAAATCATGATCTCCAGAATAAGAGAAAAGCAACAAAACAGGGAGTGGGGAATCTCTTGTCATAAATTCAAGGTTTAGATGATGGTGGCTCAAGAAAGATGGAATACCTCTTGCAAGAATGCAAAACCTTAAAAAAGAAAAAAAAGAAGCCAGAATCACCTTCGGCTTTAGTTTCTCATGTTTACATTTTTGTTTTTATTCCACTCCCCCACCATGAAAACCTACTTAAGAGAAGGAGGGGAAACTCTCCTGCAGATAAGAGTCTGAAGATATTCCACCCGAAGTGAACATTATCCCCCCTTTATCCAAATTCATAAACAAGAAATGTACAATATTTTTACTCGGCTTGGCAGCTGGGGGAGAGCTTGTCAGCAGGCATTTTTCCTCCTTTCTCCCTCTCCCCCCCCTTCCAAAAAATAAATTAATCCTTACTCTGGTGGTTTGAGATTATGCACTGTATTATACAACAGCGCCTTATCAGGCCTCATCAGGGAAGATGGAATTCATGTCTGTAAAATGCCGCAGGCAATCAGGGTTTCATATTTTATCATGTTGATAAGGATATCGCAAATTCTCTGAAGCATTTCAAAACACTTAAATGAAAAAGGAGTGAATGCGACTAAAAGGCTTTTTATATGGTTTGTTGTGGGTTATTATGAGTTATTTATAAACCCCCCAAAAGAAAGATTTGACATTTCAAATGGAAAAAGATTTGAGTATTTAATGGGACTTCCCCACCCCCACCCGCACCCTCCCTCTCAATTGAATGCCTTCAATCACATTTTACATCATTAATATTTACTCTTGTGGCAAGTGAAAGGCTGGAGAAAAAAAAGGGGGGGTCTTCAAATCTCTTTCAGGCTATGGCATTTTAGTGCAGTTTCTATCTCTTTCTTTTGTGGCCTCAATCCCTACCATTCCCCAATGCAAAGATGTGTACCCATGACAGTGAATGGGGAGCCAGTGGGCTTCCTTTCTAGTTGCTACATAAAATCCTTTAGTCACAGGTAGTGTTTGTTCTGATTTTAAAGTCCCAGCCATATAACACTGAATAAAAGCATTCTAAGCGAGAGGTGATGGATCCCCTTGACAAAATCAAAAAGGTATCCCTTGCTACACTTTTCCCTCTCATCACTGTGGAGATATGCCCAAGATCCCCTTAATATCCTGCTTTTCTGGCAATGGATCAACTTGTTATGCATTAACTCTACAAACCTCAGGGCCAGGCCTTGAAACCATCTTTGCGTACCATGCAAAAAGACCACCCCATGGGATGGACATTGCTCGCATGGCGGGCAACACAGTATTGGGATGAAACGGGGGGGGGGGGAGCTTTTTGAGCGTAGACAGGGGAGTAAGTTAAAAGGCAACAGGATCTTCAGTGGTGATATTCTTGACCCAGTGAGGAATTTTACCTCTGCCCTTGGCTGATAACTGGCATAGGCCAGAGTATTAAACCTGGATCTTCAAATCCCTACTCAGGATGGGTCAAAAATGAGTCGCCCCCTTCTCAACTTTATGATCATCTTTATCTTTCATTCTATGATGTCAGCCAGCGTTCTGGGCTGTGCCACTTCACACTGCAAGTAAAGTCTTATGTGACTGAATGGCTTCACCTTACACACAAATGTCCTGCCTCCAGAAACATAGCCACGCCAGGGAAGTTAAGGCAAACCACTTCTCCCTGACTTGTGAATGCATGAAAGGACTTTAGCTTTGTTATACATACTCGCATTATCATATCTATGAAAGCATATCAGGCCATGTATTAAGTAACGGTAGTTGCAGCATTTATTGTACATGGCCAAAGGCACAGAACATAAAATATGAATCAAAAATAGTGTTGTTAAAACAACCAAATCTAAAAGTGCTTATCAAGTTACAAAAACATCTCAGCCTCCAGATACAATTTTCTTGGCTGCTAAGGCAGATGATGACACTTCTATACAAGACAGACAGGTCGGAATCGGAAAGAAATCAGCTTCTCTGTTTCTGAAGAGCAGTTTAAGCCCTTTAGAAACGTTTAAAGAAATCTGGCTCTAAATTCTATGTAAAGACAGAATGTCATGAGACAGCTCCTTTGAAGCTGGAGCTCTGCAGATACCTATGGCAGGAAGAAGTCTCAAATGTGGTCACTTTTAATCAACTTAGACCAGGGAGAAAATATAGAGCTAGTGATCGATGGTCTACCTGTAACGTAATCACATTTGAACACCCAGACCTGAATTCTGGCACCAGGAGAGATCCAGCATAGAGCAGCAGTGGAAGATGTAATAACAAACTGCCCAGGCAGTATCATCACAAGACATTGCTTGGAGAGGAGGCTGCTTTCTCCAAAATCTAAACGTGGCAGCATGTATGTGGGCTCTGACAGAAGGTAAACCAAATTCATTCTGCATTGGAATAAGAATCCTTTGGACAAGACTAGAATTTTAAAAAATTAGATTTGGGGATGGATTCTTTGGTGTTTGCAGCATGAGATCCCTTGACTGAATTATTCCCAATCAGCTGTCAACATCCTATCCCCAAATAAATGCCTATCATCTGGAAGAGTGACCCGACCCCCCTCCCCATGGTGAATTGTCAGACTACCTAATAATCATGCCCCTTCCAAAGGCTGAATTGAAGCCATGACTGTCAAAGGATAGGTACTGTACTCCACCAAGGCAGCCATACTTTCAAAATGGAGCTCACTTCTCACTAAGTGTGTGAGAAAGAGAAATGCAGGAAGAAAGGTCTTGAGGAACTAGCAATGGGAGTCTATGCCCACCTCCTCTTTTTAAAAAGAAAATCAATATGGCAAATGGCATCAGGATTCATTGAGGAGATAAATCCCACAGAGAAAGTTCTCAGAGTTGCTTCAGAATGAGTTACATTAAAGTGGTTTGCTGAGAAGCATGCAGACAGAGTCAAACTGTCCTCTTGAAGAGAGGGGGGAAGATGGTTTGAAGCTCACCAGGGAGTTCCTGGGATCCTGATAGGGACTTGTTTTCCCAGAGAGCCATAAACAGTACCAAGAGAAGATGAATTTCCGCAGAGAGATAACCATTGGCTCTAGCTGCCAGCAAGGACAACAGGATCTGAGTAGAGATTATTGGGATCCTGGGTTCAAGTGGGTAGCCGTGTTGGTCTGAAGCAGCACAATAGTCTGAGGAAGAGTGCTTGCACTCGAAAGCTCATGCCTTGAATAAATCTTTGTTGGTCCTTGTTGGACTCTGATTTTGTTTTATTGGGATCCTGGGGTTCACCTTCCCACTTGGGAGTGAGTTACTTGGAACTAGATTGGGTAGAGGCTTCCCACCAGCAAAGGCTAGAAGGGCTAAAAGACTGGTAAAATCCATTAGTCTTTGTTCATACAATGGAGATCAGATTCCTCAGCACGGAGCATGTGGGGGTCAGGATGTGCATTTGTTCCAGAGATATCTGGGAGGGGATTGTCAGAGGAACATCTCTATTGTTGTTTGGCTTAGTGTTGTTTTCCTCTTCTTTTCATTAGCTGTGTAACACAACATGATAGTATTTTCCCTGTCTTGTGCTGTAAGCTTAGTTTGCAGCAATAAAGTTTTTTCCTGTTTAAGAGAGCAGACTGTGATTCAAAGTCCTCCTTGTGGTCAAATACACATGCACACAAGTTTTTCCCACACAACTGGGAAACTCTGCCCTTTGTCCTTGCTCGGGGCAGCCATACTAGTGTCCCTCAAGTCCCTGGTAATGTGGGTGAGGCCAGGTATGTAACCTGGGGTGGTGGCACAAAGAAGAGAAACACACTTTGCATTCACATGGACATGCAACATGCTTGTATGCACATATAGATCCAGGGAGGGTTTATGATAGAGTTCTAGAAGGTTCTGCAGATTGTTCTGTGTTGCTACAGAGCCCACAGGAGGAATTCTGTGGAGACCAAACAAAGAATCTTGCAGCATTTCTTGGGCGGGAGGGAGAATCTTGTAAACCAAAATTTATCGCTACACTTTGCCCACCCATAAAACATTAAAAGGTTTTGGAAAAATATGCATCCACTTGCTGACCTGATCCTGTTAGACACTGGAAGCTAAGCAGAGCTGACCCCGGCTATTATTTGGATGGGAGACCTTAAAGGATTTGGATGGAGTTCCTCCAAGGTACACGAGGAGTCGTGACAAGGAGGCCGGCAGATCTCCTGGCTACACTACACATGCCATACATAAATAAATATTTGCATTATGTAAACTTCATCTTTAGAGAAAAAAAAAACCAATACTCCAGTATCAGCTACTACATGAAGGCCTACCCTGTATGGTGCACTCTGATAGAAGAGCCCAGTGGTGGTTTCTTCTTCAAAAGACTTTGACAAGCACACCTTGTCAAGCATGATAGTGGCACCTGTTCTGCTTCATCTCCTCCTACGAATACTGCAGGTTTTTGCAGTGCTTCAAACACCTGCAAAACCTGTTTGAGCCAAGATCACAGCTGGGAGAGAAGAGAGAGCGAAACATGCAAGTATACCATGAAGGGTGGCTTCTATCAGAATACCTTGACTTCTCTTCAGACTGCTCACCAGATCCCAGCCTAAAAAGAAGCCAGCCAAACCAGGCACGTCTTACTCAGGGAGCCTTGTAATTCACTCGCAAATAGCCAACTATTTCTGTTCTGCATCTCTTTGACACCTGAGCCCATCCATCAGAGAGGTCTTTTGTCCTATGCCCCACACCTCAAACTGCATCGCTGCATCATTGAAGGTTGCGATCAACATATTAATGATTCCCTGGATCTGACGCTTCATTGCGATCAACATATTAATGATTCCCTGGATCTGACGCTTCATTGCGATCAACATATTAATGATTCCCTGGATCTGACGCTGCAGTCACAGGCCTCGAAACTGTTGTCAGTGGTACTCACATTTAAATTATGTGGACTGTACAGCGAATTTCCTCCCAAGCCATCACTGTATCCTCCCGTCTGATTGATAACATGACGCAGGGTATCCACCTGTCAGGGAGGCACACGCAGACACACAAACAAAACAAAAACAACCTCATCACTCTAAAAATCTACTAAAACATTGTCAATTTACAATCTGAATTGAGTTCAAATGGGGAAGCAGGATGTGTGTGCGCATGAATGTGAATGATGGATCTTACTGGAAAAGCAAATCTATCTGTCAAGGGCAACTGAGAGAGTTTCAGTAAAAGGCTTGAAAGTTTCCTTTGTCTCTCAGGGCCAAATTAAACACAACAGCATGAAATCTCTGATTATCACCATTTAATTTTACATTAAATTACTTTCAAGCAAGGCTCCAATTTGGATTGGAGAAATACCACTGGGGAGAGGGGCTCAAGACCAATTCGCCCCACAACATTTTGGCCATCCGAATAATTTCATGTCTAGCTCTGGCTGTTCTCTGCTCCATGAGGGAAAACATACCAGCACTGTGTCCTCCACCTTGTGTTTTCTCGGGGGGGGGGGGGCACCAGCTCTGAAGGGACTATTCCGGCTGTGAAAATTGTGTGTCAGAAGGGTTAACATCAACCCCCATGCTGAAGCTCGGATGTAAACTGGAGCTTACATAGCTATAATGTCTATTTTTTTTTAAGCAGCAGGAGATCCAAGTCACAATTTCCCCATTGTCACATCTAGTTGGCCCTCACTCCAGACAAGCCAGGGAAAGGTGCTCAACGTGTCTGAATTGAAATGAAACACACCAGCTCATGAAGACACCGAGATCCTCAGGACTGTTTATGCCAGGGATGTCCTTTGGGTTTCCTGGCACAACCCTCAAATCCCTGTCTCATTCCACAGAAAGGATTTTTAGGTCAAGGAAACCAACATTCTTTGTAGGGCAAAGGGACAGTTTCGGCAACTTGGGCCTTTCTAGCATGGAGAGCAGAAGACAATGGAGCTTCAGCCCAGCAAAAGAGTGGAATTTAACCACATTTACATGCAAATTAGAGGGAGGGTGGAATGAAGGGCTGTAGAGAAGGAAATCTCCACAACAGGGATGTGTCTGCAGGTAGGATTCCCCTCTCCCCGCCACCTTAATATCAAAAGGAGCAATTTAAGTGGTACATGATCAGGAGAATGTACAGAGCCTTGCATTTCCCAGACTAAGAGTTTGAGCTTTTTTTTTTTTTTTTTAAAGGGGGGTGAACAAGAATGGTGACCAAGAATGAAATGCATTTTTAAACCGATCAGATAGATGAGTTTTTTTCATTAAGCATGTAACGAGAGATGATGCCATAAATGAAGCAAAAAACAGAAGAGATATTCCAATAAAAGCTTTAGAGTCGACAGCCAAACACGCCCAACCCAACGCCATGAGCTCAAGCCAGAGCCGAATTGCATTCACAAAGCTCGAAACATTTCAAACAGATAAAGAAGGCGAGGAGCCAGCTCTTTTATGTTGGCAAGATTCAGTACTAAAGTGACCAAAATCAGTCCCGTTTAGAAATCAGGCCGCCCCAATTCTGCAAAGAGGCCCAAAATGTTTTCCATAGCTAGAGTTAAGGGGAAATTTGTGGTTGGATTGTCTTTGTTTGTTTGCCTTTTCTTTTTCTGGTTTTTAATTTTTTTTTTAAATAATGAAGCCCAAACCACGCCCTGCTGAACAGGCCCTAATTTGGGGGCGTTTTCTCCTACCTGTGATTGCACATTGGCTCCGACTTGGGACCCCTGGTAAGAATCCCCATTCAGACTCTGCATGTTCATGAACATGTCCCCAGAATTAGGGAGGTTAAAAGAACCAGAAGAACCTGGAAAGGAAAGAGTTAAGTAGCTGAATCACAGAGAGTGGCAAACAAACACGTCCACCCCCAAAAGATCTCAAAAGGCATGGAGAGGAGGAGGAAAGGAAACAAGGAAGAAAGGGAGCAGACTGCAGAGAATGACACCCCATAACTGAGAAGGATCTCAGACTAGCCATCAGAGCCAAACTGACTTTAACAGGGAAGGGGCCCAGAATTCAATGGCAGAGCATGGCATTGTATGTTACCAGGTTCAGTATTCAACATCTTGGGTAGCAGGACTCAGAAACACATATGCCTGAGTGCATGGAGAGTCTGCCTCAAGAGAAGATGCTACTGAGCAAGGTGGACAAACAGCCTGGCTCGGTACAAGTTCACGGGTTATATGAGAGGAGGGGGTGTGGCTCTGTAGTGGTGCACAAGCTTGGCATGCAGACAGTGCCATGTTCAATCTCCAGTTAAAGGAACTCAGACTGAAGATAATATTGTGTGTGTCTGTCAAATGCTCTCCTACCCTCACCTGACCGCTGGTGGATTTTGAAGGGCTTCCTTGCAAACCCAGGTATTAGTAGTTAAAAAAGAACCGGCTTGCAATAGCAACCATTCGATCAACTGAGATTGTGTTAGATGGCTTTGTGTGCCTTTAATAGCTCATAAGAATGATCCATTCACGGGAGCAGTATCGCATGAGTAGCAACACCTTCAGTAAATAAGGATTTTCACTTGCTAGGGCTCCAGCTTGTAAACTGCTGCCGCCGTGACACTGTGTAGTTATGTTCTTTCCACATTTCAGATTGCTCACACGAGAGGCTGCCTATGTGAACTGCTAAATGCAAACACTGCTGAGCATAACGTGTGAACTGGCCCTTAGTAACATCATCAGTGCATAATGTGGCCACATTGCTTATTTCTTGGTGCTACCATAGGAAAACAAACAACAACAACAACAACAACTCTGAAGCCAATTTCCCTCGAGAAGTTCAGGAAACCCGAACTGCAGCATTTCCCCAAATATTCGAAGGGCTAACTCACATATGTGTTTACTTGAAGAATGCTGCACTAGATGTGTGAATGGGACTAAAACCATAGGCAGAGCTTCTACAATCACATTTATCACAATACAAGCACAGCTTTGTGCACATGAAGTTATGATAACCAAGGGCTGAGAAAATAACGCAAACTATTTTCACATCTCAACCATCCCTGGGACCTTTTTACATTATGACAGGCATTTTGAGGACTACATTTACCCGAGTGCAGTTCAGCACCTTGGAATCTGCCTGAACAGTGTCCAACGTGCCAGGGAAGGGAGAAGGAGCACAGGCACCTATGGCCTCACTTGTCCACACATTGGCTGGCTGCTCAGCCATCCATGACAGCAGCAGAACACCGATGAGATAACTGGGCATGGCAGGGTGGTGGGGCTGGTGAAAGCAGGGTGGGGCGTGTAAGTGGGGAACTCTCAGAAAAACAATCCCATCACCCTCGCTAGAGCTCTCATAATTTGCTGTGCTTTTCTCACTAATTGTAACCCAAACAAATGCTCATGGGAGGGACATTAGAGGAAAGGCATCAGAGTCCAGCACTCTATATGCAGAAAAGCTGCTTTAGCCTGGGAGTTATTCAAAAGCTAAATGCATTTTCTCCCCCACCCCCAATCAGTTCCCTTTATCTCTAGGTGCCATTACTAAATACTGAAGGAAAGGCTCGTACTGAGCATGGCTTTAATGCCTTCTTAGGATGGAAATAGCTGGTAATTGCTAATTAAGTTGATTTGTTCTCATCTCAAGAAGAAACCTCTCATTCACTTTGTCATATAGCTTTGCTTCCTCTACGGTTTCAAGGATGCTGCTGTTGCCTCAGAACTGAACAGGGGAGTTTGCTTTGGTGGAAAAGGACAATATTGTCTCCTACATGGTAAACACCACAATGCTATGTAGTTCCTGAAGGAGAACCCAACAACAGGAGAACCTAATGTCTGCTTAAGCTTCCTCCTGCCCAAGCTTTAATCTTGAATATTAATCTGACTACCCACTTAATGGGACTGCTCTGTGTTTCCGAGCATTTGGGCACATGCTCTAAGATATGTTGTAACTGACTTCCCCACTGAGGAACCCACTATGCTTCTGAGTAAACCAGGAAGACAAACACAAATGTTTACAGCCCTGTTACCATGCAGCCACATTGGTTTCTCCAGTGACTCTAGTAGTTAGTCTATGACTGGGGCGCCCTCAGTTCAAATCTCCTTTTCAGCCATGAAGAATTTCAACCTTGGACTAATCATTCTTACCCTACTTTGAAAAGATATTGCATGATGTAGCAGTTAGAGAGTGCTGGGTTAAAATCCCAGGCACAAATTCCCATTCTGACATGAATAAATACTGGGTCATTTTCAGCCAGCTACCTTCTCACCTTAAGCTACCTCACAAGGCTGTTGTAACAATAGAACAGAAGTGGGAAGGACAATAATGTGAGCCTTGTTGGGTTACCATTGGGATGAAAAGCAGGGGATGAATATCTATCTATCTATCTATCTATCTATCTATCTATCTATCTATCTATCTATCTATCTATCTATCTATCTATCTATCTATCTATCTATCTATCTATCTATCTATCTATCTATCTATCTATCTATCCGTCTATCTGTCTATCTATCTATCTAAAAACACAAAATGGAGAAGGGGAGAAACCAAGGTCCTGAGCACCTTGAGGGACGAATGGAATAAGAGTAGCCATGACTGCTTATGAGATAAACTGGTGCAAAGGAAAATGACTTTTTAAAAATGGACCCCTCAGTATCAAGCACAGACTCACATGTGAGCAATGTTCCATGCTGCTTCCTTTTGGAACAAGGGAGTACTCTGGCAATCCCCACCCAACTCTGCATGTGGCTTTGTCAAGTCTTAATAGCCATGTTGGCCTCCCTCCCTCCCTCCCTCCCCTCTGACTGCTCAGTGTGAGCGTGGCTCCCACAAAAAGGAACAAAAAGCTGAGAGGCTGAATGCCTTGAGCTCATTTGAATGACTGAGTCGAATTCTTTGATTGTTTTGCTATGGATTATTTTAAGGGATAGCTCATCACATTCAACACAACAGAACGCCTGGGATAGCCCTGCTGGGTCACTGAAAGGCCCTCCTTCGGGAAATGTGCACCCCAAAACAAACTTGGTGAAGGCGCTAAGGAAGTCCTGCTCTTTTGTGGAAAGAAATTCTCCTTCCTGCTTTGCTTGGCAGATGTAAACCAGGCCCTGCCAAGGCAAAGATGCAGGCACATACCCGAGTTTGGTGTAGTGGGAGAGTTTGTCTGGTTGTTTTGGACAGCTGCTGCCACGGCGTGCGCTGCAGTCACCGCTGTTTTTGCTGCGTAGAGGTTGGCTTCTTCCTGAAATTTCCCTATGTTTTTCTTGTACCTGATTCTCTTGTTGCCAAACCAGTTAGATACCTGTCAAAGAGAAGAAAGGATAAAATTTAAAAAATTGGGGGGGGGGGTGGACTCAAAATATGTCATTGCACTCAGGGACCGCTAATGTGAATATTTCAAGCGGTACATTTCAGTCCAATATCAGCTGGGCACAGCTGGTAAAACTTATTACCGTTGAATATAATAATAATAATAATAATAATAATAATAATAATAATAATAATAATAATAATAATAATAATAATAATAATAAAAATAATATTTTATCATTAATTATTATTAATTAATAATTATTAATCATTATTATCAATAATAATAATTATTAATTATTATTATTGATTATGATGATGATATGTATTACCCGCTGCTCTTGTAAAACATCTCGTGGAGGGTTACAGAATAAAACTCCACATCAATTAAAAACATTAAAACATTAGCATTAAACAAGATAACAAGCTTTGGCAGTGGAAAAAAAAACAAGAACTCCCCCCTCCCCCCCCAATCCACCTCCCCTCTCTCAATGCCTCAGAACAGCAGATCAAAAACATTTTGGTGGGATCACTTTTAATTGGAAGTGCTGAGAATTACAGGCATTCCTATAAGTAAGATTCTCATTTCTTAAACTATTCTTAGCCATCACTGACCCTCCTAATTGTATTTATGCTGAGACAGATTCTCTCTTTTCCAGGATACTTTTAGCCATCATTACTCCTTCCTGTTTCACTGACTATTGACAAAGTCCTCTCTCTTCTAGGCTGTTTTTAGCCATGCCTGCCCTTTATGAGTGTTCTTATTTCCGGCCACACCAAGATAAGACAGAGTTTTACACTGCCACGCTCCAGAGGCATCTGTATTGGCATTTCGGTAATCCACAGGTTTATTTAAATTTAATTAATTTATTGATCAGTTTAATAGTAGTTTATCCATCAACTAAACCTCCTCTCAGTGACTGACAGCTCTAACAGTAAGGCAAACCCACATGCATTAAGAAGACAGATCTAGATGATCCCTCTGTTTCCAGCAGTGGCCAGCCAAATGCCTGTGGGAAACTCACTAACAGGGTGTGAAGGCTACAGATTTGCCTTTGAAGGCCACAGTCATTCCCAGCAACCAAAGACAGGTTACCTTTGAACACGTTATATTTTTATTCCACATTTCACCCAGCAATTGGTTTGCAATGCAGCATCAAAAACAGAACTGACAACCAAATTTAGAAGATTCAGAAGGAGGGCCAAGAATTCTGGATGGAGTAACACCTGTCATATCTGATGGTATTTGAAAGCTGAAAGGAAAGGTTCTTAGCTGGACCTTGGTCTGGCACAGAGGGAGAGGTCCCCAACTACTTCCTTCTCTCTCTCTCTCTGATAGCCCCACAAGCATCAGGACTTGCTGGATGGAGATGACTCTCAGCTGGGGCTGGATCCATAGATATGCAAAGGATGCCTGGCTGCTCCCTGCTCTCCCTGTAAAGGTTCTGCCCAATTACCTATGCCTAAGATCTTTTGTCTCTTAAAGCTACACTTTCACAATAGAAGCCATCTTGAGCATTGCCACAGAGAAGAAAGTGCCCCACAGCTCCTCAGTACAGCTGAAGCTATGTGTTTGCCAAGGATACAGCCATTAGGTCTAAAAGATGAAAAGAGGCAATAAAAGTGATGCTAGGCCATGGAAAAGAACAAGGGAATTTAGGGGAGAATGCAATTGTTCTTTGTTTTGGAGGCTGGAACAGCCTTGGCAGCACTGCCAACAGAATGGAGCTTGGTCTGCTGTGAAACAAGAGGGCTAAAATAAATCAATAAACAGATGAAATGCTGCTTTGTCATCGCCCTTTGAAGATGGCTGTGCCGCCGCCAAGCCAGCTTCTAAAGCTCTACCTATTAACCCGCCCAAAGGTCATGGACAGAGCAGCTGAAACAAAGCCTCTGGGAAAACAGCATGCAGAAACTATTTCTAGTCTTGAACATTAGGAGAACATTCGTAATTAATAACTGTAGTAAATAACTACAAAAGACTCCCCATCTCAACAGCAGCCAAGGCTGTGTGCTCATGTATCCATACCAGGGCACCAATCTAATGGAAAGAAAAGTCCTTGGCAAAATACAATTACTGCAGTTGTAATAATTGGGGAAGGACGGACTAGAAATGTAACAATAAATAAATAAAATTTAGGAGATCATAATTATTTGACGGTGAAATGTGCTCCAAAGTGACTAGAGGTGGCTAGTAAGACAGAAGAACAGAAGCCGGTAGGAAAGTGCTGGTTGTTGGTCTTCTCTATAGACTTTTTTTTACCACTGAGAAACACCTGAAATATTCTTCAGGCTTTGAGAAATTCCAGAAGTGGTGTGATCATGCAGAATATGATTGGGAAGCATACCTGTGTACATGCCCACTTGGAGCCCCTCCCCTTCCCACCCCTCCAGGCCCACCATTGGCCATTTTGGGAGTGGTGGGTACATTGACATGACCATATAGAAGAAGAGACGATTTTATATGCCTCTTTTCTCTACCAGGAGTCTCAAAGCAGCTGACAATCGCCTTCCCTTTCCTCTCCCCACAACAGACACCCAGTGAGGGAGGTGAGGCTAAGAGAGCCCTGATATTCCTGCTCGGTCAGAACAGCTTTATCAGTGCTGTGGTGAGAGCTAAGGTCACCCAGCTGGCTGAATGTGGGGGAGTGGAGAATCAAACCCTGCTTGCCAGAAAGCCTGCTATAGACCTATGTTTGTTTGTGACCCTTTGCCAATAGCTGCCTTTTGGTTCTACAGTATGCAAACAAGTGTGAGATAAATGTAAGAACTGGGGTAATTTCGGTAGATGTTGTAATAGTTTTTTTTAAAACTGTGGTCTTCCAATACAGTGCACTAGGAGGGAGGGCAGTGCTCTGACAGCTAAAAAGTTTAAATTTCCCAAATGTCTTCTATTAACTTCCCTTCCCTTCCCTTCCCCACAACACCCAGTGATATCTCCTAAACCCACAGCATCACAGCATTTCAGGAGTAGGTCAAACAGACTGAAATTAGAGTGCTGCTAGTATTTTATTGTGTATGTCAGAGGTTTGATGCCTTTGAAAGGTTTTATACAGAAAAAACTTGGTTTAGCAAGGTCTTGCCATTCCCTCTACTAGACCATTCAATGTTGCCAAGACCCAGATGCTGTGGTTTCCACTGTAGTAGTTTGCTTTTGAGAACTGTACCCTATTGTTAGATTCTGGCATGTTCATAGCCTTCCAGCAGCATCCAACTGTGAGTGGTTACCTGGCCTGATATCAGGCAAACAGAGATCCCTCTGGCTACCATTAGCTTAGCTGCTCTGATGTCACAGGCGAGCTCAGCAAGCACTAAAGGGCAAAGGTAAATCCCACAGACTGTAGGCAACCTTTGTTAAGCTAGACCATGTACGTGTTTACCTTTATGCTGTATGCTTAGGAACAATTCATCCATCGCAGGCAAAAATGAGCTATGAGCCTTCAATGAAGACAGAGGGAAAGACAATGTTCACTGCTATGCTTTTTGACAGGTGTTCGCCAAGCCCACCCATATCCCAAGTGGTCCAGGAAAGATGACAGATTTGGGCTTTGTGAGCACCATTTGAATGAAGATAATTTCTCAACAAATGCATCCCTGTATATATTCAACTTCCTGGCTTTTATACAATGTTAATATTTTCCAGGCTTAAAAGCCAGAACTGGACCATGGATTTAAAAAGGAGGAGAATCCATTCTTTGCTCCAAAACTGTGGCATTTGCTTTAACAAATTAATGAAAGCTCCCCCACCGGCTTGAAATGCAGTAAGTGAAGGTGCATCTTTTTTCACATGCTGCATTCCCAAGACAATGCATTGCAGTATTGTATATATTGCACTTAATATTACCTTGTCAGTCAGGAAGCAATAATACATTAATGAAACCCAGCAAATAATTACTGTGGACAATCCAATTATGGCTTTATTAACAGTTTCATAATTGCAGAATCTCTATACGTCAACCATATTGTCCGCGGATATATAAGAATCGGGTGTTTATGCACACCTCTGGACCAATCAAACAACAGCCATCACTAATAAAGGCTTGTTTAATTCTCACAGTAAAATTTTAATATCCCTGCAGCCTGGGGAAGGCTCAGTGAATGGATTTGCTTGACGTCGGATCGTTTCCACCCTGCTAGTCCCCCTACTTCTTAATCTTTAATATCAAGGCAATTAAAATTAATGGCCACTCATCCAAAGCCACTGTGGGCAGTGTTGCCTTGACATCCGTTGTTTGATGGGATTACCTAGAGGTTAAACTAACAAGCAAGGTTTAATTGGAAGCAATGAAAGGAGCAGCGGATCATACGTTATGTTTAACCTGCACACCACATCCAAATGAATACCTATGCCAGGCATCTTTCTCCAGCCCCCTAACCTCCAGTGCCCACTCCCCTCCCCCCCAAAGACACAATTTGTCCGGTTATTTAAACATGCAACCGCACACAATCCTTCTGTGAGAAACGGTGGTCCTGGAGCTATGCTTGGCACACTTCAGGATTCAACTCCTAAGCACTTGTGGGCATGACAGAAGCGTTGCCCACTGTCTGGAATGCAGGAGGGGCAGGCAACAATCAAAGCTATGGCCATTCCCAAGCTATCTCTTGTTCCTATTGCTCCTAACCTCCCTCCCTTCCTCCTTCCTCCCAAAGAGCTCTAGCTCTTTTTGCCAGCTGGGGAGAATGGAAGGAAAAACAAGGTTTTTTGTAGCTACCAAGCAACTGCGAAACATCTTTGCTTCCTTCCGCCCTGAAAAAAAAAAAGCTGGTTGGCTTATTTGTGGCAAACAGAAAAGCATCTGGGCATTTACTCTGAAATTATCTTAATCAAAGGGCTTCAGAGCAAAGAAAAGGAATGCAAGCCTCCAAGAATAAAGGAAATGCAGAGACTGATCATATCCCTGGAGCAGGAAGATTCAGCTTCCTTCTTCCCCTTGACAACAGAAATTCAGCTCTGACAGTTTTGCCTCTAAAGCAGGGGTAGTCAAACTACGGCCCTCCAGATGTCCATGGACAAATGCTGGCAGGAGCTCATGGGAATTGTAGTCCATGGACATCTGGAGGGCCGCAGTTTGACTACCCCTGCTCTAAACAGAAACTTCCCATTCATTCAGAATGTATTTATTTAAGATATTTCTATGCTGCTTCTTCAGAGTTTTGCGCAAGGTAGCTCACAATTAAAACAACGTAACACGGCAAAAAAGCCATTAAAGTATTTCGGGAGCTTTGCACGGGGAGCATACTACACATTGCATAAATCCCTGCTCTCCTTCCCTAGTATCAAGCACAATGGTGACTCAGGCGGAAGAGGATGAACCTCTGCCCTCAAATGTGCTTATTACGTCAGAGGAAAAAGTACAACTTTTTCAGTTTCAGGTTGCCCTCCCTGGCTAAGAGGTCCTTCACCTTCCGTACATTTTGTCCCCTCAAAGAACATCTCTAGAGCTTCTGATGCTTCTACCCGTCTTATTTGGGGGGAAAGAGGACGTCTCAAATAAAACAAAAATTAAGAGCATTCGACTGTAGAATTCCAATCACAAGCAGGAGTCTAGAAGATTTTTTAAAAAGATAATGCAAAAAAAAAAAAAAATCCATGACACCGTGCATTACTTTGCCCATTACCGCATAAGACAATAAAGAAATCCAAATCAAATCAAAGGGAAGCTGCAGTCTACCTTGACGAAGGTGCTGCTTACACCCATACAGGAAGACATCACTCACTAAAAAGGGGATTTATGAATGTCTTCCAAGGCAGCTCAACAACATGCTGGGTTGTTTTTCTCCCTTCTGTTCCTCAGAAGCCTGGAGGTCAATGCACTTCATGAAGCAGGCTCTTCCTGATGGCAGAAAGACACTCTGAGTCAGGGGTAGTCCAACTGTGGCCCTCCAAATGTCCATGGACTACAATTCCCATGAGCCCCTGCAAGCAAATGCTGGCAGGGGCTCATGTGAATTGTAGTCCATGGATATCTGGAGGGCCGCAGTTGGACTGCCCCTACTTTAAGTTGTTTTGTTATCGTCAGAGGGTTAACGGTGCTCCACCAGCTTTATGGTTGGGGCCTGAAATAACCATCAAGAAACACTGGCCTCACCACTGGGGATGGGGAAGATCTGCTCTGTACATTCTGGATCCCCACCCACACCCAGATTGCTATGTAATTAGTTCACTAGGTTGCCTGGGCTCAGCCACTTGGTCTAATTTATCTTCCAGAATTATGGTGATAAAATAAGAGTCAGTAGAATCATGTACAGTGTGTCTTGAGCTCCTTGGAAGAAGGATGAGGCTTTCAAAGTGTGAGGGGCAGGATAGTCACTGTTGTAGGAGGGGCAAAGTAACAGCCCAATGAGGGATATTATCAAAAGCTGTCACCCAGAATGGCTGTAACACGGAAGGACTCCTGTGGTCAGAGGGAAGAGACTACAGGATGGCATGCCGCATGATAAAAAGAACTCTATGTCATGGGGATGAGGGGAAGAACAGCATGGAAAATTATGCTCAGTCTGCATCTCTGGTAATGCACAGTTCTGTCTTTAGTCTGCAGATGTCTATGTCTCTATGCTTAACTGGTGAGACTGGACAGAAGACACACACATTTGTTGTTGCTAGGATACCTTTTTGAAGCCCCAAATAATGACAGTGATGATACTTTAACTGCAGTGGCCTGCAACAACAACAAAAGTGCTCATGGGAACCACTCTGGATTCCTGATGCATGGGACCCAAGAGGCACAAAGTAGGACACTGAGAAGATCTGCCTGGATCAGAGAAAAGTTAATCAGTACCTTTTTCTTTTCCCTAGAGCAATCCTGTACTGGTCCCTGGGTTATTCTGGGTTTTCTAGGCCAAGCTTAACAGTAAGCAAATTATTTCATAGCTTGGGGCACAAAAAGAAAAGTAGAAAAAAATCATGATTTAGGTCCACCAATGGCTATTAGCTCTGATGGCTAAATGGAGCTTTCAGGTTCAGAGGCAGTACACTTCTGTATACCAGCTGCTGTTTGGGACACAATAGGGTAGGCTTGGCACCTGCTCAGGGTTTTCTGAGACATCGGACGTCTTGCTAGTGGTTTGCCCACCCTCACACCCACCCTCCCTTCTCCATTTCTGGATCACTATTTATTTTTTTTTTAATGGTGCAATCCGCATTGCTATGGAACCACAAAGCGACATGCCCATGTATCAGTGGAAGTAAAATGTACTGTCATGTTCTCTTCAGCATGCACAGTAATATTGGGAGTGGGCAGCAACCCTATCTAAAACACATTCATGTTTTTGTTTTCTGGTGGTAGGGCATGAATGGGGAAAGGGGGGGGGGACGAGTGATGAAGCAGGCCTCTCCCTATTAGCAGACTTCCACTGTCAGGAAGTGACCAAACACTCAGTTTACAATCATGTGTTTGCAAGCAGGAGGTGGCGCGTTGTCCACCTCTGTGCGGAAATGGTCCAATATTCTTCCTGACCCAATACACAGTGGACAAAACAGAGGTCTCATACTTCCTGCTTCCAGAGAGCTTTTTCCATGTCAGTTGACCCACGGAGGATTCCCCCTACATATCTGGCCTTGTGCATCACAGACAGCCTGAGGATATGTTTGAGGACGCATGCGGTATATATACAGGATGGATCTGACCTCTGGGGCCTCTCTGTTACCCAATGTAAATTAGGAGCATGACCTCCAGAATACATTCAGGTGCACATTAAAGGGAGAGATCAATGTGGTGGCCATTCTGCTTAAGGAAGCTCCTTAATGAACAACAAACAATCAGATGATCCTGATCAGATCATGAACCTCAGGATTCTAAAAGGCAGTTTGGAAGCTGCTGCTTTAAGAAGGCAAGAATGAAAATAATACCCAAATTAATGCTTCTTTAGGGTGCTAAAGAATGCTAAATGCTTGATACCATCATTCATGAAGCATTCTGGGTATCGATCCTTCCAAGCCTTTTTCTGCTTGAGAAGATGAAAGAATTAGAAGTTTTGTGGTGGGGAGAAAAATAAAGCTATTTAGTAGCACATTTTTCATTAAAACAAACTATCTCTTCACATTAAAAAAAAAACACACAGAGAACATCATTCTGCTCCCAATCACTGAAGGCCAATTAATTAATTGGGCTTAACTGTATATTACATTTCAAACAATACCCTTGCACTTATTTATCATGTTAATTACAATGTTAAATAAAAAAGGACAATAAATTACTTAAATCATCAAGATGCACAACTGTGTGGAGATGGTGGCTCCGGTTTTCTCCCTGACAAGGACTATTACTTGCGGGAGATGCACATTTGATCTGTGACAGGATCGGTGGTCACCGAAGCATCGTTATCGAAAACCAAGGGAAGCGGCAAATTTATGGACCACAAAGAGCAGACAGACATTCTGCTGTGCTTTTGCTTGTTTGCAGTACGCACTTTTATTCTCTGCTCCTAATTAAAGGGAACGGATTATAAAATCCGGATATTGTAAATGGACTTGCATTTGTTTTACCATTGCTAGGTTTGTGGGGCTAGCTAGGGGACAAAATTATCTTCTTTTGCAGGGATGTTTCTGGAATTTCTTCCATGTAAATTGTCATCTGGAGAACACCAAAAACCAGACTTGAAAATCTCAAAGCAAGAATATGATTCCTGAGGCACCTTAGCTTTTGCCATGCCATGCGAGCCTGTGGACTTTGCTAAAAGAGCAAGGCCTCTAGCATCTGAAAGTACTTCTTCCTGAGAAGGTCAGTGAATGGTATGGTTCCTGTGTACAAAGTAAGGATGTGAATTTATTTCCAAAGAAGTAAGGGAGGGGGATCCTTGAGGTCCATTTGGCCCATTCAATGGGACAATGAAAAAAAGAATGGGAAACACAATGAATGCTAATCAGACATTTGTTGCCTTGGAGCTGGAGGGTGGAGGAGAAGGAGGGGGGACTCCTTTGATTCCTCCTCCTCTCTCTCTCTCTCTCTCTCTCTCTCTCACACACACACACACACACGCTGTGAGTTGCCGCTACTTGTTTTAATAGTCAGGCAAAATTATATAGGGTGCCTGATGGCCAACCATGAATTGCTCTCTTCTTCCCGCGCTTCGTGAATTCACCATCCCAAGAACTACATGTCACAGGGAGGTAGCATCTGTATCACTGAGGGAGATGAGGTGAGAGATTGTATTCCCTCAATTGGTTTGCTGACCAGCCCAATGCCTGGTTTGGCTTTCTGGTGAATGTAGCCACCCCTGCTCATAGCCCAGTAAGAGTGGGAGGTGGGGGATAAAAAAAGGAGGCTGCATTCCCAATGGGAACTCAAACTAAAACAATGCAGCTTTTCAAAATGGAAATTTGAAAAATACTTCTTCCCTGAAACAATCCTGTGAATAACTGAAACAGCACTTGTAGTTAACTGAATCACCTATAGAGCTCAGATTTTAATTCAGCTGTGTTATGAATGCCAAAATTGTAAAGCATTTAGCATACTAAAAAACATGTACGCTAACAATACATTAACACTGCAGACCAAAACATTATAGCACTCTTGTTTGTATCGAGATTACACCGATGACACGCAGAAGGAATGCAAAGGGGGGGGGGGGAAGATGCATCACACTTATTTTCCAGTTGTTCAGAAATAAGCCAATGAGAGCTAAACTACATGTTACAATATATAACAACTATACTCTTCATTGTAAAACGTTAGTGCCAAAACATACTCCTCCCACATAATCCAACCATAAGTCAGCCCCACGTCTGCACAAAATAGTTAAGTGGTCTCTCTGCATTGTGCTTACCAATTAACATGTATGCCTGTTTTTTCTCCCACCCTCTTCGGCACCCCTTTGATGAGACCTCTGCCCCTTGGTAGGGAGCACAACACTGAGAAAGACCCCCTGCCCCAAAAGACTCAACTGCAGAGGCACAAGCCGTCTATCTGACAGCCTTGATAACTGAAAAGCAAACTATGGTATCTCTTCTCTGTGAGAACACATGCTGATCAGGAAGTCTAAATTCCAGGTGACATTGCTCTTCAGAAGACATACCTTCCCCCCCTTCTAGAATTACTTCTCCCACACTCTTAAAAATGACATTATCTTCAGAATTCATATTAATAAAGCTGCCGTTGTATGTACTATGAGAGGCTAGCTCTACATATTAACTTATGAGTCAATATCAAAACAAACCTCATTAATTTCCTACCTGCAACTTAATGCAACATGAAGTCCAAATCTGCTTCCTTACAGACTCAGAAATGTGAGAAGGAGCAGAAAGAGGAAAAAGCTGACCAAGAACAGCATGGACAACTGGCTGTGGAAAGTCAGGTTAAGTACTGGAACCTTCCACAGTCTGTACTTCTATTATTCTTCCTCCTTCTGAGTTGCCAAGAGAATAAGTGCTGTGATGAACAAACAGAACACTGGCATGTCTATTAATCCTCTCCAGTTATCAAAACGTTCACTTGAAAGACTGGATCACACAAGGGCCTACAGCTGAAGATCCTAGATTTACCTTTCCTCCAAATACTACAAGATACTCATTACTGAATTTTAAACCTGTCTTCCTTTCTCCTTGTTTTAAAAATGACTGTGGTCAATGGGAAGACAGGTGGACAAAGAAATTTTTGGCAAGGGGTGGGTGGGAAGCTGTACCTGCTGAACTTCCCTCTTCTTCATGAATGTTGACACACCATTTGTCTGTACACATCATTTCAATTTATTTAATTTCTCTACCACCCCTCCCTGCAAGAGGACTTGGGGCATTTTATAGAAATATGCCTGGCCTCAACCTGGGCCAGGGCTTTTTTTAGTCCTGGCCCTGACCTGATGGAATGAGCTCCCAGGAGAGCTGAAGACCCTGATGGAGCTGCCAAAGTTCTGCAGGGCCTGCAAAATGGAGCCAAGTCTTTGGCTGAGGCCAGGATTAAGTTCTATGGACCCCCCAGAGGCTACACCTTACCGCTGGGCAAACTCCCTGAGGTGGGATGGCTGCTGGCGGGGGAGAGATTAAGCTGTCAATCTTGGCTTGGTTTATGCTTGGTTTTATGTTGGCTGGGGATTTTAATAGGTTTTATATGTGATGTAACCCACCTCGAGTCCACACAGAGACCCGGTCTAAAAATTGAATGAATGGATGAATGAATGAGTGAGTGAATGAATGAATGAACGAATATCTTTAAGATCCACAGATTACCAATGATGCTACCAGAGTGCAATACTCTCCAGGGTGCATCTTTGGAAAGGCAACAGTGGTGGAGTTATGGAAAAGAGATTCAAACCCATGAAGCCTACTGGATCACCTTGGGCTAGTAACTCTCTCCCATTATAATAAATTTCGAATGACTGTTGTGATGACAAAATTGGAAGAAGGAAGAGAAAACCTCTAGATTGCTTTGAGCTCCTCAGAAGGAGTGGGGAGAAAAAACTGTGAGAAAAAAATAAATGGAGCAGAGCTCCATCCAAGCTCCTGTTACTGTGCCATAATCTGCTTCCTATATAGCTCTTCTCATTCACATGAAAAAGAATTACAGGCCCAGATCCATGTATCTCTTCTTTTCTTTGACGGGTGCCATGCACAAATGTGCACTGGAGTTTTAGAAACAGACTCTAGGATTTCACACTGGTTCTGCTCACACCACCACGTGAACCTCACTCATTTGGATACACTAATGCAGCTGTTCTCAACCCGGGGGTCGCGACCCCTCGAGGGGTCATTTGACCTTTCCCACCTGCCTCCTCCACGCCACCTCGTAGTTCACCAAGGCGGTGCGAAGAAGGCCAGCACCATGCTGCCGCTGCCACTCCGGCTGCTGCTGCCTGTGACGCTGGCCTCCTTGGCTGCTCTGGCTGCCTCGCCTCCACTCCACGCCTCATATAGCGAGGGTGATGGTGGTGTCTGCGCATGTGTGCTGCCGCATCTACGTATATGCACACACAGAGATGACAAACTTCACAAAAGGAAACGTTAAATGGCAGACATTTGCTATATTCAAGTGGGGAGCCATGTTGGTCTGGAGCAGCAGAACAAATTTAGAGTCTAGTGACACCTTTAAGACCAACACGAAAGCTCATACCTTGAATAAAAATGTGTTGGCCTTAAGGGTGCCCCTGGACTCTAAATTTGTTCAGACATTAGCTGAAATGGAACGTCTGTTTTCAGACTTGGTATGCATCTGAACAGGAGGTGCTGGGGACAAGCAACAAGATAGCTCAACACATTAACACCCAGCCTATCCACCTCTGACTAATAGTTGAACAAAGAATCTTCACAAACACTATCTTAGCCCAAAGGCCGAGAACCTTAATCTAAGGACCCTGTAATTCAGTCAGGGTTGGACTCTTATGTCCTTATACTTCTAATCTTAGCAAATGAGGGAGTGTAGTGCATGCACTAGAGCAGTGGTCCCCAACCTTTTTATCACCAGGGACCGGTCAACGCTTGACAATTTTACTGAGGCCCGGGGGGGGGGGAGGTTAGTCTTTTCCTGAGGGACGTCGCCGTCGCCACCTGAGCCCCTGCTCCACTTGCTTTCCCGCTGGCGCCCCTGACTCCCTGCTGCCCACTGGGGGGCGCTGCCAGCAGCAGCTGCCCAGTGCCATGCCGAGGGGAAGCCCCAGCCATGGCGGCCACTGGAGAGCACCAATGGTGAGCCGATGGCAGAGTGGCAGGGCAGCCCCTGAGGCAGCAACCGGGCAGGAAGACAAGGAGGAGCCGCAGCCCAGCACCAACTGATCCACAAAAGTGAAAAGGGTAGTTCTCCAACTCTCATGGAAGAAGGCCATGATAAATACACCAGCCCCACCCAATGGACTGGAGCTCCCTCCATAATCACAAAGGAGCCATGTTTTTCTATGTGATCAGGCTTCAGTGCTCTATTGCTTTTGAGCAAATAACTTCAAAATGCATATGAAGAGATCTTTTCCCTTAAAAAAAATATCATACTTGCATCTCACTTTTAAACTCTAATTAGTGTCTACTGGCACATGGTCTCCCATCAGCCAGAAGGTCTGAGAATACGAAGGAGCTTTAAGAGCGCAAGAAGAAGTGGAGTGGAAACAACATACCCTGGGGCTGTTTAGCTTGTCCAATAGAGCCAAAACAGGAGGCTCTTGTGTTTATGCAGAGGTGGGAGTCTCCCCCCCCACCCCCCAGCACTGCTGAGGACTATGGGACTAGACACTTCAGCTGTGCATGTGTATGAACAAAACAGCCACAGGGCAAATCGCTAGCAAAGGCTGCTGTGAAGCTCCCAAGTTCTGGCTCCAAGGAAGAGAAGGGGAGAGAAAGAAGCCCACTTGCACGCTTGCCTCTTGCCCCCAGGACAACAGAGACTTCGTGGTGCAAGCAGCAGTAGGCAGCAGAGAAGCACAAGGGATAATGACTGAGTGCAAAACAGGGTAAAGAGATCTTGAGAACAAGAAAATGCCTTCTGCAGGGCCCCGCAGGCTCATGTTTGTTCCTGGAAAGTTTCTTAATTACACAGATGAAGAGGTTAACTTTATGTGTATCGGTGCAGCCAGTTGTAAAGGGCTGAATGCCTGCATTAACATTTTAGTAACAGAGGTAACAAACAGCAACATCACCACCTCCCCAGTGTAACCTTTACAGCAACCCTTTAACAGATTTTCATTGCTCTGACTTATGCAGCTGGGTAGTTCACCGCCTGTGAATTTCCCTTTGCTTCACACAAGAAAACAAAGAACGGTTCCCCTTCATGCAGGGCGTTTCTACTCCTCCTTGAAACAATACTGCCGTGTCCCTGCACTGGTGAAATCTGCCACCACTGCACTGGAGACCTATTAACCAAATCCCACACTGGGTCTTAATTATACAGGAAAAAGTTCCCTTTGGAGGCTATGCTGGTAATCATTCTAAAAGAGAACTTGCAAGCCTTATAATGGATGTGCAGGCTCTCTGTTCAGAAATCACTGTTCAGAAAGACCCCTCTGCAAGGCTAATATCTTCCATCTAGATGGGAAACGCTGTAGTGGGATAGCACTGAATGAGAAGGACCCTGTCAAGATGCACGCGATTGCACTGATCTGAGTTCAGATTTTAGCTGCCAACTTGCAACAGATGAACGCCACAACTGCTGTGACCGTTCAGGAATTGTCTGTAGCTGCTTTGTTTTGCAAACCTGAGCCGCCTCAGGTCTGAATTTATAAACAAACAAACAAACAAACAAATTCTTGTTATATTCTTCATTTTCGTTATGTCAGTAAAGGCTTTGCATTTGTATTTGACCCCTCTGCAAAGGGGATGCCATCGTGCCTTGCAAACCTGCTCACACCCAATATCATTTCCATGTCCCTGTTACCCCCTACCCTAGCCCATATTTCCTCTCTGGAATGAAAGAGAAAATATTTTCCTTAGAAAATGGGTACCCAACATGGTGTCAAGGGGTGCCATGGTACCCAAGGTACCTTTTCTAGTGCCTGCCAAGAAGGGTACCAGGTGGGGCTTTGGCTCAACAAGGCTTGTGATTGGCTGGGCAGGTTTGTTACATAACAGCCAAATATTATTATGACTAGGCTAAACGGGCCAATGGTTTGATTCAGCAAAGGCAGCTGCATATGTTCTTCCGGCCACTCATGTAAAACAGCCAGATTGAAGCTTAACGTGTTAACTTACCAGAACTCTCCGCTTTTAAGTTACAAAAATAGGTACAACAGAAATGAAAGTAGTACTGAAACCAGATGCCTTTTTGAAGTCACAGTGTGCCCCCAAAGGGATCCTCTGAAGCAGGCACACAGGTGGGATTGAGAGAAAAGATGCAGGCTTCAGAGAAATCTCGAAAAGGCAACTCAGAAGATCCTAAAAAGTTTCCCCATCTCATCCATACTCGACTTTCTCTAATTGAGCAAGAAAACTGAGCGCAGTCAGCAAAAGTCTATCAACAATCATGTTCCGTTCTGAGCAGGTTTCATTTGTAAATGTGCTGGAAGTGAGCACTGAAAATTAGCCTCCATCTGAAAACCCCATCCTTGAAGCATTTATGCTTCTTGACTCAGGCATAACCACCAGCTCCCTCTACCAGAGAAACACGAAATCAAAGTTCCCGTTTTCTGTCGCTGTGAGTTTTGCTTTGTCTTTCGGTGCACTGCTGGTGCAGCAAGCGGCTCACATTAAAGGCAACTGTGATGTCTTTAAAGCCCTGAGTCGTTAAAACTGTATGTTTGGGCATGAATAGAAATCTAAAACTCTCCCCACAGCTAAAGTTGTCTCTTCTGAGGCAGCAAACACGGATTCTGCAGCAGTATTTTAAGGCTCTGACACTTCTAATGTACCAAGCGCCTCGGTCGTTTTGTCTACTAGAGTTTTTATTGCTAAGGCACAAACAGCTGTCATTGAACTGTTACCGAAGGGCTGTGTTCCAATTGGCTAAGGGTGAGAGGCTTCATAGGGACTTCAACCAATCGAAGGGAAATTGACCCATAAAAAATACATTTCAATGTATTGACTCAACATTAAGATTTAATGAGCTTATGGCAGGCGAGACGGACCAGCTCATCTAACAATCTGATTGACAGGTAAGGGATTTCACATCATGGAACGGTGAAGAGGCTGTGGCAAGCCTGCTCTTCCCTGTGACAGCATCCCAAGATGTGCTGTTAGGTTCTATACGGCCAGTACCTGTTCCTTGCTTTGCATGAAGCAACGTGGTCCAGCCTGCAAAGCTGCTCTTAAAGCAAAGGAGTGTTTCATGCAAGCAACAGGCTTTCAGTTTCCTCTCCAGAGCCTCTCAGGTTATAGTGGTATGTTGCTCCACAACCAACCAAAATCTGGTTCACAGAGCCATCGGTGGCATTTTATCTTTTCATGAAATGTGACAGCACTGGGCAGAGAGCTAGGCAGACTCTGTATCGTCACTGTTAATAAGATTCCATATTCTCTCTGGCATCTTAAACTGATCGGCAGCTATTTTAACTACTGCTTTTTTTAAAAGAAAAAATGCTTGAGGATAATATTATAATTCCCTATTAGTTAGGCACTTTTCATGCAGAAAGATAGTTGATCGATAATTCAAAAGCCAAACTGTGAAAATGTTTCTGTATCCTTACTCCTCCTGCAAAACTCTAGCAGATCTCAGCTCTAAGTGGGAGTCTGTCAGTGCCTCAATGTACTCCCCATCGCATTCAATGAAACCATGATTCTGTAAATACACTGCTGTCCAGAATTCTGAAGTATGTCTTTCAAGTTCACAGGGATGCGACAAACAGAAATAGAGATGGTTACAACGGTGTACTCTCTGATGGCCAGGGAGAACATATCTAAGCACAAATCAGGACCACATGATTTATGCAACATACCAAGGATGGAAGACAGAAGCAAGCAGACCAAGAATATATGGCAGTCATTATAAATTTCCATTGCCAATGGTAATGGTGACAGTGGATTTACCTAGAAGCTGCAGACAGATTGTGCATCACTGAGACTGGGTGGTAAAAGTGAAGCAGCAGAGGATACAATCAATATACCTGATTTCAGCTGGGAAAATTTGGATTGTAAAGAATGTGGGTTAGATACAAAACCCATATTTCAGTGGGATGAATCAGCATGTTCTCCACTATGTGCAGAAAACTAGAGGCGCTCTTAATAGAGCTGGTGATTTCCACACCTCTGCAAAGCCACAGTACCCTGGATTGTTGTTGTTAGTTGCTAAGTCCTGTCCGACCCATCGCGACCCCATGGACAATGATCCTCCAGGCCTTCCTGTCTTCTACCATTCCCCAGAGTCCATTTAAGCTCACACCAACTGCTTCAGTGACTCCATCCAGCCACCTCATTCACTGTCGTCCCCTTCTTCTTTTGCCCTCGATCGCTCCCAGCATTAGGCTCTTCTCCAGCGAGTCCTTCCTTCTCATGAGGTAGCCAAAGTATTTGAGTTTCATCTTCAGGATCTGGCCTTCTAAAGAGCCTAGATTAGAAGCAGGCAAATGAGGCTTGCTGCTAAGTCCTACTTCTTAAAGCTTCCCTCTTTATCATCCAATATGCTGCTGAAAGTTCTTCAAACAATGCAGGGGAGAGGAGAGATGAAGAGAGATCAAGACTAACTGAAAACCAGTGCCGTGCAGTGGTTAGATTGGGATCTGGGAGAACCAGGTTCAACTAGGTATTCTGCCATGGAGATTTGCTGGGTGACTTTGGGCCAACCATGCCTACTCAGCTTAAGCTACCACAACAGGGTAGATTTGAGGGCAACCTGGAAGACATGAGAACAAGGCAAGGCTCACTGTTTCCCCCATCAGAGAGAAGAGCAAGGTATATATGAACTAAATAATAAACAAAAACTCCTCTGTAGCAGAATTCAGCTATGCCAGATTCTAGATGCTCTTGGGCAAGCAGGCAAAGAGAAAAGCCCTTCTTCTCAAGCAACCTGTGGAAACCCCCAGCCTACCTGTGATACTGTGATGCTGCATTTCTTTGCCAGCTCTTCTTTGGCTTCTTCACTGGGGTAGGGATTGCTGAGGTGAGAGTAAAAATACTCATTCAAGATTTCTGTGGCTTGTTTACTGAAATTACGCCTTTTCCGCCTGAAGAGTGAAGAAAACAAAAGAAAGAAAAGAAAGCTGTGAGAAGCGATCACTGAAAGCTAACCAGGAAGGTGCATGCAGGGCAAGGGTTCCTCGAGCTTCTTCTGACTAAGAATTAAAGCAAAACTTTAAAGTTTGAACAGCAGTCATCAGAAAGCAGGCAATTCAGATCCGAATCACAGCATGGGTTCTTACTTTAAACCCCTCCTTGCTGTTTCTCCCAGCTTCTCAGTCCTGCTTATCAGTCTTTCAGTTCTTACAGTCACCACAGTTGGAGATACTATCAGAGACCCCCCAGTGTCACATCCAGCCTGATGCTGAATCTGACTACAGCGAGGATATTTCACCCCTCGCTTAAGCATTCTGCTACATTAAGGCAAAAGCAAGAGGATAAGGAAGAAGTAGTATTTTGACAGGCGTTGCTTGCCTAGGGAGGAAAAATTCAGACCCACAACCCACTACCTAAAAAAACAGGACCCAAATCTCAATGTCAGTCAAGTTCTAAAAACTTAGAAGAGATATCTGCCAACCAGAAATTCAGATGGATTTACATTTGAAGGCTATGTAGTAGATATTTATAAGATACAAGTACCCAAGAAAAAATAATTCTGAGAAGTATTACATTAATGACACCCTTGTACTAGGCTTTGGGTCATTGATGCACTGAACTGGTCCAAACTGCGAGCTCTTTGAGAATAAATATTCCTGCCTGCTGGTTGAACACTTCACACGTATGATGAAGTCCAACTCATGAAAGCTTGGGCAGGAATAAATTTTGTTAGTCTTCAGTCCTGTTTTCTTTTGTGGCTACAGACTAATGTATTATTTAAACAGCAGTAAAAGGTTTAACGGGGCATAGGACAAGTTCTTGGTATTTTTGCGCATACGGAAGAACTGTCCATATGCCTAGATTTATGGGAAGAATACTTCAGAAGAAAAGTTATGGATGCTATCAGTTATCAAATTCCATTACAAACTACTGCTAAGTTATTAAGGTATTTGAAGAAGAAAACACAGATGGCTAATTGTTATCAGTCCTTCTGATTGCAAAGCTGATGGATGTAATACTAGCCACGCTGATTCAGATCAATGGACCATTCAGTCCAACATGCTGCCTCCAAAGTGGCCAGTCAGATGCCACAGGGCATCCCACAAGCCAGGTCTGCAATCAACAGCTTTCACTTGTTGACTGCTGCCCAGTATCTAATGCTACAAGGAATCCTTTAAAAATGGAGAGGTCATATTTGGCTAATGATCAATGACACACCATGAAGGTTTAGACCAGGGGTAGTCAAACTGCAGCCCTCCAGATGTCCATGGACTATAATTCCCATGAGCCCCTGCCAGCATTCGCTGGAGGGCCGCAGTTTGACTACTCCTGATTTAGACTAAGGCTTAACTGTTAAATATGTTGATGCCCTGCTAAAGATGGAGAGTTTTCGAATGGCTGTATACTCATGATGCTCATGTTCCATTTTTTAAAAACCTGTTGAGATTCATTCAATATTTTTAAGAGCTATGAAAAATGCTCCTCCACAAGCTGCTTCGCCTTCCCTCTCCTCTCAGTTTCTTTCTTTCTTTGTACAAAAGGGTGTTCGACAGAAAACTCACTCAAAGTGTTTCTTCTCCCAGCTCCAGTCCCCCTCCAGGCTACCTGCCTATGTCATTGGACGGCTACTCCACAGGGAACTTCCATCTGGCCTGCTGCAACCTATCAGTATCATGGCACACCTGTTCCCCAGCAGGCTGTTCCCCTCTGGAGTCAGGTTTATCTCATTACTCTGCTTCCATTTATTTTGCCTTCAGTTCATGCTCTTTGCTAAAAACTACTTTGCATTCCAAAGGGGTTCCCTTTCTTCCCATTTTTGGGTTGTACCAGAAGGAACTTGATTACTAACAACATGTCTGCCTTTGTTTAATATGGAGAAGCTGCTGCTAGTCTCCAATCCTTATGGCACATATATGACAAAGAACCTTGTAACCAATCAGCGTGGCCCAACTTCAAAGCCATCCCTTGGCTTCAGAGAAACCGCACGATTTGGCAGTCACACCTCTCAGTTCTGCTGCACTGGAAATCTCATATCCCTTGAAAATTCATGTTATACTCAACTTACAAATACAGCCAAGGCGATTCTTACTTAAACTGGATGATCCAGTTTTGGCTCCTCACACACCCAGTAGTACAGCCTCATGAAGGCTGAAGACAATATTAACATTTCAAGAGCAAGAGGAGCTGGTTTTTAAACACTCCCACCATCTTCAATACAACTGTATCTGTTTCTGTCCCAGTATATGGTCCCACCCCATGGCTTTTCCATGGAGTACATTCTGAAACAAGAAAAAGACAGCTAGAACCAGCTGATAGCCAATGCCTGCACCCTCCCCAACATACCTACCTTTCTCAGATGTCAGCAGACTTTCTGTTAAGGTAAACATATATGTGGATAAACATGCAAGTCACTTAAAAGTGTGATAAGCATACCAAAGATATGCATGTAGAGCCAAAATTGAAGGCATAACCACCATTTGGAGTGTGGGTACGCATGTGGACAAAGAAAGCTGAAAAACTGGTGACACATTGAGGCTGAAGGACCCACTGCTAAAATGTCTGCCTTCACCTGAAGTCAGCAAAGGATGTTACTCTAGTACAAGTCTAGTACAAATGTCTTAGTTCATAATTGGCACAAGTTCACGCTGTGTTTGCAACTAAAGGGCCATTTTCATCACTGCTGTCCCCTTCTCGGGGAAAATGGCTGCATTTAAAAGCTTGGGCATAGCAAAGATTCCCTTTGAAAGCCCCATGCTGAGACACCCTGAGAGATCACAGACATCCCCTCAGCCAAATGCTTTTCAGAGCACATATAGCTCATCCAAAAGGTTGGTTTCATTTGCCAGCCTCTATGACTTGTCACTCCTCTGCTACTGAGGGGCTTTCCCCTTCTATGCAACATCTTAGAAGTGCAAATTAAAAGGATATTGAATGGTTAACACCTGATAACAACTGCCACATCAACATAAAGTAGCTGCTGTACTGTTAGATGAGAATTTCCAGTAGTTGGCGTCATTTAGTCTTCCCATTACCATGCTAGTGTTCCACTCCCCTGCTCTCCCCACTCAATTGAATTGGAGTTTGAGTGACCCTTTTTATGAAATTCTCAAACACAGAGAGAAGGTTGCAACAGTGCAAAACAACTTACCCCTTTAATATAGAATGTGGCACGAAGGAAGGAAGGAAGGAAGGAAGGAAGGAAGGAAGGAAGGAAGGAAGGAAGGAAGGAAGGAAGGAAGGAAGGAAGGAAGGAAGGAAGGAAGGAAGGAAGATGCAGATTCCAGAATACTAGATGGATGGATGGATGGATGGATGGATGGATGGATGGATGGATGGATGGAAGGAAGGAAGGAAGGAAGGAAGGAAGGAAGGAAGGAAGGAAGGAAGGAAGGAAGGAAGGAAGGAAGGAAGGAAGGAAGGAAGGAAGGAAGGAAGGAAGGAAGGGCTTGCAAGCAAACAAACAGAAAAAGAAATTGTTGTACCCTTTGTTAATCACTGGATAAGATGATCAATACTCTCCAAGTCTGTCCCTGCCTCATACTTTCCAAACCTTATCCTTGCCTGCTTTGACTCCTACACCAAGGACATTCCATTGCTATTGCAGACAGTGAACAGTGAAGAAAACTGAACAGTTTTCAGTCACCTACCTGGCGTCAAGAAATCGTGATCTCAAGATCATGACTGCTTCACAAGTGCTTTGTTTGAGCTGCATCTGAATGGAGCTGAACTTCCGATGAATGATGCCCACCATCCTCTCAATCTCCTTTGGAGAAATGGGACGCGTCCGGCTTTGCTCTCGGAGAAGGTTCATCACATGCGTGGTAAATTCGTTACATGCCTAGGAAGGAATGAGCCAGTTAAAGGGCAGCTTTGGCAAAGTTGCATAAGAGCCTTTGACACCCCCCCCAATCAACCCAGCTTTCAGATGCCCAAGTTGATAACATGGTATATGAAGACAAGGTGGAAAAGTAAGTGATGCCACAATCTTGCTGAAGCTAAGTTTGTATGGGTCTGGTCAGGGTTTCAATTTCTTGCATAAATGATGGATAATGGAAGGAAGATACAATGTACATATAATTTAGTTAAGATCAAGTCACCTGTACAGATTATTCAAGTCATGCCAAAAGGGACCAGAGGGACCAGGTTCTGGGCAATTATCACTGAGGCTGTTTGGTTAACATATCAACTAACATACGTATCAACTATTGGTAATATCTAAAAAGGTACAGAATGAAAAAAAATGAAGCACAAGGCAGGTGGCTGAGTGGTGCTCAGCTCTCAATGCGAGGCTCTGAGAAAATGGTATGAAACCATAATCTACACCGATCTCTGAGGACTGGCTGGGATACGATTTTAGCATGACTATGATGTATGTAAAAGAATCAATCACTCTCTTCCTCTCCATATTCTCCCCCCCCAAAAAAAAAACCTTTTTTTTTCACTTTTAGCCTTTTAAAAAATACCCCACTTGGGCTACTCCAATATGCAACTCCAAACTTCTCTTTCTATATTGTGAGCTAAGACATTTTACTGCTGTGCAACTCCTTGGTGACCTTAGGCCACTCCCACACTCTCTCTCAGCTTGACCTATCTCACCTGTGGCATACTGTGGCTATCAAAAGTTGGAGAACACACCATGCTGTACTAACAGTCACCGCCTTCGCTGTCTCCATTACTCCAAAGTGCAATCCTTATACTTCTTAGCATATTGCTCTGAGTTAAGGTGACCAGATTGTCCCACTTTTGGAGGGATATCTGGGGGCACCTGGCAAATTGTACTTATGTTGAAATTAAAATACTATTTTTGCATTCTATGCATTCTGTGAAACTTTTTGCTGCTCCATATAGACCAAATTTTTAATCAAGAACCCCCCAGTCAATGGTGTCCCGCTTTACCAATGTTAAAATCTGGTCACCTTACTCTGAGCACACTGATTTCAACTTAGAAGGGTTTAAACTTGGCTCAGGATTGCCCTGTCAGTGCATCCCCTATCAGGCTGGTCAGTCTGCAGAGAGGTAAAGAGGTGAAGAGTGAAAAGTTTACACAGCTGAGAGAAAGCGAGAGAGAATCATCCTTCTTTCCTCCCAAAGTTTGCTGGGAACGGCTCTTGCAAGTTATTAACCAAAGCCATCTATGAATGCAAACGCTGATTAGCAATTTGGCAACAGCCCAGCACATCCACAGGATTCATAGAGCTTCCTTTTAAACCAGTAGTTCATACATGATTAATTAGAACATCTCATTTATGTAGTGTGCACTTTAGCTCATTACTCTAAGTAAAATTTGTTAAGTATTTACATTTAGATAATTAAAATCTGGGTACACCCTTAAGAAAGACGCATGCACTCCTGGCAGAGCGATTCCTCTCTGCCTTTACATGCCCCAGAGCAAAAATTACAGGCTAGCTCATCCCCCCCCCCCACAACTCCAGAGGCAATGCCCCATGAAACCACTGTTTCTCGCCCCAAGGGACACAGTGAATGTATGCGCGTGTAACTGGAGAACACATGTCTACTATACACAAACGGGGAGACAGACTCTTAAGCTCTCCACAGCTGTCTCACTAGGACTTTTGCTCAGTGGTAAAGCACATGTGAAAGGTCTCGGATTCAGTTCCTGACGTTTTCTGACAAAGACACTTGAAAAGTACTAAGTTAGATAGACCAATGGGACAACTCTGAATAAAGCTATTTTGGATATGCCTGAGCTACAGCTCTGTGGCAGAAGGTCATCTCTACACAATCAAGGGATCCCTAGCAGGTGCTAGGAAGGACCTTATCTCTGTCTACCCCTGGAAATTCATAAAATTTCAATCTAATCAATGCTGAGTCAGACCACTGGTTCAGTCAGAACAGACAATATCGAATAAGAGGGAGCAATGCTCTGACTTTGTATAAACCAGCTTTATCTTAATAGCTGAAGGTGATAACACCTGTTTCGCATACAGTAGGCCCCAGATTCCATCCTTGGCGATGAGGAATCAATATTGTTTGCATGATTTACTCTACGAAATAGAGCAAGTACAGCATTGAGGCCACCAGCTTTGTGAATACAAATGCAACAGGGCCTCTGCATGGTAGGCTTCCCTGCCTCAGCCCCCCAGTGGCAGCCCCTCCGCAGACCACTGGCACATTTCTTTTTTAATTACCAATTTCACATCATTGTAACTATTTTAGTTATTTATTCATTCATATTTACATACCGCCCTCCCCGAAGGCTCAGGGTGGTTTACATAGAACTTACATAGAACCATGCATATAATAATTATAACATTCATATTATTAACTGATATAACTGGGTAACAGTATAACATAAACAATAGTGATTCAAACAGGTCCAGGAGACTAGTGGGTTTCAGGGGGGGGGAGAGGGGGGGAGGGGCCCTGCAGATGTTGGTTGATTGTGCCTGGACTCAGCCAAATGCCTGGTGGAAGAGCTCCCTTTTGCAGGCCCTGCGGAACTGTTTTAGTCCCGTCAGGGCCCTGATCTCCTCTGGGAGCTCGTTTCACCAGGTGGGGGCCAGGACAGAGAAGGCTCTGGCCCTGGTAGAGGCCAGGCGAACTTCTTTAGGGCCAGGGACCATTAGCAGGTTGGTGGCGGAGGAGCATAAGCAGGGAGGCATAGGCAGGGAGGCGGTCCCTACATACTGTTGTAACAATAATTATGACAGGTTTTGTGAATGCCTACTTTCATTTTTAAAAAACAATCTCTAGCCTGTTGCAACGATATGCCTTTGCACTTATTTCTGTAATGAAAAGAGCCGAAGTCTTGCTTCTTTTGCACAACAAAAGCTTGGAATTCACACACTTTATTATACTTAGAAGAAGAAGAAGGGGACGACAGAGAATGAGGTGGCTGGAGGGAGTCACTGAAGCAGTCGGTGCAAGCTTAAATAGACTCCGGAGAATGGTAGAGGACAGGAAGGCCTGGAGGATCATTGTCCATGGGGTCGCGATGGGTCGGACACGACTTCGTAACTAACAACAACAATTATACTTATTGTAGTAATAGTATATATGTGCTGCGTGCCCTGATAACATCCAGATTCAATTACTGCAATGTGCTCTATATGGGATTGCCCTTGAAGGCTGTCTGGAAGCTACATTTGTTACAGAGTGCTGTGGTACAGAATGCTGACTGGTATAGGTTGTAGGGACCATATCATGCCACCTTTGTTCCATCCACAGTTTGCTTCCGGGCCCAATTTAAGAGGCTGATATTGACTTTTAAAGCCCTATATGTCTTGGGGGCAGCATATCTTTAGGTTCGAAACCTTGGAAATTGTTTCCCAAAGAGATTCACCTGTCTCTCTCTAGTCTTGTCTTCTGCTTCACTAACTCCCATTATCCCTCCCTTCAAAATGTTTTTACGGTCAAAACGTTTTAAGGTTCACCACCTTGGGGGATCTGAGTTGGGATGAAAAGCAGCACAGAAATGTTTTCAATACATAAACAATAATTATACACTGTGTGAAGAAGCGTTTCTTTTGTCTGTCATTGATCTATTACTAATCAGTTTCACTGGGTGAGCCTAAAAGGAGAAAGGGGGGGGAGGATCTATTTACTTTCTAAACATCACAAAATATTTTATCAGCTCTATAATAACCACAGTTATAGTTTTTTCTCAACAAAAGAGCCTTACATACATTGGCCTTTCCTTATAGAGAAAGTGCACCAATTCATTTTAGTAGCCCTTTTCCAGCTCCAAATTATCCTTTCTGCAATGAGGAAGCCAGAAGATACCTGTGCAATCGAAGGTTCCCAGCTGCTCTGGGTGGTTTGGGACACTTAAAATACTTTTGCCTACAGCAAAAATGTATTTCAATGTAATTATAGAAGATAGCTTTCAATATGTCATCTCTATTATAGTAGCTGTAAATTATGAAGAGAAGCATTTCTCCTGGTGCTAAGAAAGTAGAAGAGAAGCTGACGGCGTGACACACTTTCTGGAGGGTCCCCCCCCCCACCCTTCCTTGCTACTTTAAAATGCATCCCTCTAACTGGCAACAAATGTCAAAATCAAACTCTGGAAAGATGGCAGGGGGAGAAAAATGCTGCAGTAAAGACAATGTTGGCCTTTCTTCTTGGGTTCAAAGAGGCGAGGACAGCACGGAAAGCAGTAAGATTATGATGGCACTTTAAAAATGGGGGTGTGCGACAACAATAATTTGAGGGCTAAATTGGAGGCCCGGAGTAGCAATTTGCACTCCCTGTTGCTTCTCCCGTAACATTTAAACCAGGGGCGTCTAATCTTTGGAGGAGTCACAGCTCAGCAGTATAAGATTTGTTTTTCCTACAGTCCAAGATTCAGCTCTCCGGCAGCTCTGCTTAAGGATCTCAGGTCGCAGATGTCAGGGAAAGATCCTTTTCTGCCTGAGATGCTGGAGAACCACGGTCAGGCAGAAAGCATAATACTGAACTTGAAGGACTCGCTCAAGATCTTACTTGTGAATACTGCAAGGCTTTGTGCAAAGGGTGGCGACACAGAAACCCTTGAATACAGTAATAGCAAGTTCAACAGATCAGTTCTGTATGTTATACAATATGTTGGCCCAACTCTCCCCTTGTATGTGCCAGTTCCTTCTTTTTGCTATCGGTCTGGGACCTGGCACCCCTGTTGCGTTGGGAATGCATATACAGTCCGTGGACAGTATTGCACACGATTCTTCTTTTGTGTCCATGTTCAGTAGTTCTTAGGTGGTGTTCGGCATGTGTTGGGGTTGCAAGTGGGTTTTAATCCCAGGTACCTGTCCCTGCTTTTATTTTTTCAAGTGGACAGGTGTGGTTACAAATGGGTTATGAACATGTATTGTTCTTATGTTATTATGGAAACCGCCCTGAGCCCCTGGGGAGGGCGGTATATATAAATATAATAAATAAATAAATAAAATAACATCCTGGTTTGCAGAAGATCTATTTTAAAGGTGAGTAGAGATTGAGACAGCTTGCATAGGAGATTCACGGGGTTTTTTTTTACTCCCCTCCTCTCTAGCAAGTGGCTTTGGCAGAGGTCTTTCCCTTAGGTGCCTTTATCTGCCTCTGCATTCTCAGTTGCCTGAGTCTACGCTCACATCTAGGCAAAACCTGGGGGAGGTTTCATACCCAGGAGGAAGGGGTTAAGAAGCCATTTGCCTATGTTAGAAATAATATAGGGGGGAAAGCAAGCAAGATGCAGGGAGGGAAGGTGTTGGAGGGGCTTATATTGGGAGGCCAAGAGAAGCTGGTTCCTGGGGGTAAAACTGAGACCTACAATCGATCCCTTCTGTACACTGCCACCCCCCAAACGTCTGTTTTTTTTCCTCTGGGACAAAAGTTAATGCATCTACCTGCCTTGCCTTCACAATGAGCTCATTGCCCTAACTGCACAGCCGAAAGCACACATCTTTCACCCTCTCTACCTGTCTGCCCGCCATTGTTTCCACCTGTAGCAGCCTTCAGAAAACCTGCAGCCAATCAAGGTGGAGAAGCAGTCCCATTTGCCCCTCAGATGCGGAGACAGGCACAGTTCTCGAGACAAACTAGTACGAGACAGTTTGCTGCAAGGCATGGAAAAAATTATCATATTTCTGTACAGCAGACACTGCTGGGTGTCAGGATCAACAGGGGAAAACTTCCATGTTTCACATCAGCTCTGTCTCTTGCTCTCCCAGCAGCATTCTCCTCCCGCCCCCCCCCCCACTAGTTTCCTGGGGTTTGGACGGATGGATCTGACATTTCAGCTGAAACCTTTGCAAATGGAGCTACGGGGCTTGAACACTGGGCCCCTTCCAAACGCTTACATTTATTACAGTCAGAGGCTACAAGGCCAGAGAAACGGCTGCCCACAACACTCGGAATTTATTCCCGCTCCTGTTCTGTCTACTGCCACACTGCAACTGTGGGTATTTGCACAATGCATTCATTTTATAGCAGAACTGTTATTTCCCCCCTCCCCCATTTTGAATCTCCTACAGGTAAAACAAGAGGTCTCAAGAAATTTGTGCTTAAACAGCTGATATTCTGGGCTCAGGAGAAATGCAAATCCTTTTGCATTTGAGGGTTTTTGGCTGAGTTCTCCAGATGGCTAAGCCCATGAGTATGCCCAAGAAAAAGGGAAAGTCAGGAGCCAAAGCTGCATGAGTTTGCCACCAATGGAATTATACAAATTGTGCAAATGACCACTTTATTTAACCCTAACAAGTCAAGTGTTCTTAGCTGGTTCATCAGGAATGCAAAACTTGTTCAGCAGCAGACATGGTTTCAATTCACTCAACACGATCCAAAGCAGCCTTGGTTGAAAAAAGTCTTACTGTGGGGTGGGGTGGGGCACAGTGGAGGAAAGAGGTCACACTGCCCAGGTGCATGTGTTTTTGGGATAGCATTTCAAAAATCTGCAGAAGCAGAACAGCAAGGCGAAGGAACACCAGCACATGCTATGAGAAATAATGTATGTTTTGTACCATGATCACCTCTTTTTAGAAAGCCCTCCCCCCACTCCCCCGTATTCAGGGACAGGTAGTTGAGCTGCCCCTATTACAAAATGGTGTGGAAGCAAACCTTCAAAAGAGGAGAAGGAATGTGACAACACAGCAGTCTAATAACTGGACACTGGTCATGCCAGCTAGAGACCCAGAAACACCATATACATAGCATAGATATACTGCTCGTCTTTAATAATCAGCTCTATGATTCATTAGATGGACACCAGAAGCCTAAAATAATCAATTCCTGAATAGGTACGTTCCCAGTCCTCAGGACTGTCTAAAAAGGCATGACAATATGGTTTTAATTAAGACAAACATGCATGTCCCAAGAGAAAGAGCGCTCAGCAGTCCAAACTCTTTTGCTGAATTATAGCCAAACTAACTGAACTTGTTCATTGCCATCATAAACAAACCAACATTTCTGATGAGTTAATTTTTCAAAACCCCAGTACTGCTTCTCAAAGTGCCTAAAAAGACATTTTGTGTTGGCTGCCAGAAAACTAAAGCAGGAAAAGAAAAATACGACAATTTAAAACATCAAACGCTTGGATTGCAATTGATTCCCCCCCCCAGCCCCCCTGCAGAAATGTCATATGTGGGTTTGCAAGGAGGAGGGAAGAACAGTTTTTGCAATATAAAAAAAAAATTCAAAACGGCAACACAATGCTTTCTAAAATGCTTCCCCCCTCCCCCAATGCCACATTCATTTCACTGTGACATTTTCCCACTAGCCCTTGTAACCAACACAAGAACAAGTAGGAGCCTCTAAATGTGGCATTTTCTCATCCTAGTGATTAATATGGAACCACTCGACATTCCAGCCTGGTTTTATCTTACAGTACTGTAACAAGGCTACGGAGACAGGCAAAGCCTCCCTAGTCTGAATGCCCCTGCAACAACTGCAGCCTCTGATTAGCTCTCCTTTAGCGAATTGGATTTTGTGGTTTCTCTTCCATTTCATTCCTACTGACACACTCATAGGACAGAGTGCCAGAGTGGAGTCAAGAAAGCTGGGCCTTCTCTTTCAACTTTAGTTCAGAAAACCAACCACAAGCTGTGCTGGTTCACTGAGCTGATAAGGTTCAAGCACTGGTAGCTTTATTAGGACACCTCAGGGAGACAAAGACGACGATGCTTGTGGTATGTCAAAACACCCGGCTCTCTGGTCCTGTCTCTCTGCAGCTGTACAGAGATGGGTGCTCAAGGAACACTGGGGTATTGGAAGAATTCTCTAAGAGTTGCATGCAAAAGGGCTCTGAAATGGGCACGTGGAATGGAGGGATATGTTTTATTTTTTTAAAAGCATGACAATATAGTTCATGGTTTTGTGGACAGGTCACGGGGAGAAGGGAAGCTGTCACCGGGATTAATCCAAATGTACTCCGTCTTTGGGAAAGAAAACAAAAAGCAGCCAAGAAGTTAAAGCGTACTTGGACAATAATTGGGGGCTGAGGCAGAACTGAGTCCTGTCCTGCTAGAGGTCTCTAGAGCTTTTCAATACCATCGGACCAGAATCCCATACCATGAGAAGCTATCAACATTAAATAAAGGATTTTTCAAAACATGTCATGGTTGTTGGAAGTTAAGCGCTATAACGCATTTACATAGAATTTCAGCATGTTCAAAACACTTCAAATGCATTGCCTAGGTAATCATTCCTACCATATCAAGATATTATTATTGACCTGTGTCAGATCAGATGGGGGAGGGGGAGTGCAGCGGAAACTGAGTGAGGTTTGAGTTTGGTTCACCTAACCGTATGGCAAGACTTGAACCAAGAACTTGTGTGTTCATGGCTCTGCCTTTTATAATATACTAGTCCTTTAATTAACTAGCTTCTATAACGTGTTTGTTACTAATATCTCCCCAGAACCCACCTAGTCAGACCTGCTACTAGCAGCTGCTCTGCAGAGGTATAAAACTGACAGTCAGAACCAAGAACCTAAAACTCACATTTACCACTTCTCTTTCAGTTTCCTTAATCTTGCTCTGAATTAGCTGTGTTGGAGGGGGAGATATTCTATTGATATGTAGAGCCAGCTTGGTGTAGTGGTTAGGAGTGTGGACTTCTAATCTGGTGAGCTGGGTTCGATTCTGCACTCCCCCACATGCAGCCAGCTGGGTGACCTTGGGCTCGTCACAGCACTGATAAAACTGTTCTGACTGAGCAGTGATATCAGGGCTCTCTCAGCCTCACCCACCTCACAGGGTGTCTGTTGTGGGGAGAGGAAAAGGAAGGAAAAGGAAGGCGACTGTCAGCCGCTTCGGGTAGAGAAAAGCGGCATATAAGCGGCATATAAGAACCAACTCTTCTTCTAGTTTGACTTTTGGCTAACTTGTGATTATTATTTGCACTCACTGCTGGTTATCCTTTTGATCTGAAGAATGGGTTATTTGGTTGGTCCATTTTCCTCCTGCATTTTACCAAACGCAGCCATTTAACTTTGATGCTATTGCAAGCCTCTGAGGGAATTCTATTAAAAAGATGGTTATATATCTTTAAACAAACCAGCCATCTGATGTCTGATTGGACAAACTTTACTTAGAATTAGGTTTTTGATTCTGATGCAGAGCGAAAGCATTAAACACAATTTGCTGGCTGGGCCATCCTGATGAACGATAGCCAGTGCTAAAATAGACACTGAAAGGAAAACATATACAAGCGCACTGAGCCATCATCTCTACAGCATTTTGCTACAACTTAAAGGTCTCTTATTCCTCTCCAGTTACCAAACCCCACTTGGTCCGATTTTCAGCTCACTCCTAAAACTCCAGAGACTAAACTCTGAGCGAGTTGGACACAATCTCACAGAGAGGACTTAAAGGAAGCTATTGACTCTCAGCTCCCTATCTGCATTGTAATCATGCAGGCCTACTTTTTGGGCCTATTCTGAGCATTTCTGCAACGCTCTATGAGAAGGCGAGGGTCTCTGAAAAGCGTTCCATAAAAATAAAACAATATTATTTTTATGACAAGGCCCTTGCCCTGCCACTCCTTCTTGGTTTTACATGAAAGCACTTTGAGCACACAGCTTCTAAATTAAAAATCCCAGCCAGAGCTTTGCAGATGATGATAATGAAGTCAAGCACATTCAGACAGAGGATCGCAATTCTAACCTGTTCATATTTCTCCAACTCCGTGTGATAGATCTGTCTGATCTGGGTCAATTTGGCCCTGTAATCTGAGTGTTCGATAGAGTTATCTGAAGTCCCGCCGGAAGCCGCTGCTGCCGCCGCCGCCGCTGCCGATCCTCCACCTTTTTCAGGACCTGAGACCCCTTCTGCCAGAAGCATATTGTCCAATCGCATTAGCTGGGGGTCAGGAGGATCTTCCTCTTGAGCTCCTCGGATGCTGAGACCTTTGAGCGAAGGAAAGAGAGGGAGGGAAAAAGACCTAAATTAATCTAGCCTGCATCCCGTAAACCTACCCCACCTTCTCTGAGCCTCTGAAACAGTTACTTCTGAAAGCCATTTCAACACAAATTTGTGCAGGCTCACCATCACAGATATTGTGACACTATAGGCGGTTGAACACTCAGTGCTAAAAGAAATAATAATGATGCTCCATCAGAACAGCCAGAGTATCTGTGTCAAGAGAAAGAGGAATGTACCGTATTTGCCGGCGTATAAGACGACTGGGCGTATAAGACGACCCCCCCAACATTTCCACTCTAAATATAGAGTTTGTTACATTAAATTACAGTACTGAAGTACACCCGGCGTATAGGACGACCCCCCCACTTGGAGGCATGTTTTTCAAGGGGAAAAAGTAGTCTTATACGCCAGCAAATACTGTACTTCCAAGGCTTGGTTGGAGGCCACATACAACAGCAACCTAAGTGGGACGGGGGGGGGTCTGTCTAGCTGATCTCCTGGGAACCCTATGTATGACACCTTAATTCCATGATGAAAGAAAGGCAGGATACCAAAGCAATTAAAAAAATATTTTAAAAAGAAACATTGTGTGACATGAATCAATTATGCAAATCCAACTTATTTGCATAAAATGTTGGTAGCAACTACTGTGACGCAAATTATTTACTCACATTATTGTATATTTAGAGAAATCTAGGCTCCTTACTGCTTTCAATGTAAATAAATATGAGGGCTAAAAACCGCACTAAAGCCAGTACCACATAAAAGTAGCAGCAGCATGAATAAAGCACAAAGATTAGTGAATTCAGATTAGAAGGATCTTAAATTATACCAGACGCCTGAGAGAACAGGAAGGTCTTCACCTGGTATCACAGTGTTAAGAAGAAGAAGAAGAGTTGGTTCTTATATGCCACTTTTCTCTTCCCGAAGGAGGCTCAAAGTGGCATACAGTCGCCTTCCTTTTCCTCTCCCCACAACAGACACCCTGTGAGGTGGGTGAGGCTGAGAGAGCCCTGATATCACTGCTCGGTCAGAACAGTTTTATCAGTGCTGTGGTGAGCCCAAGGTCACCCAGATGGTTGCATGTGGGGGAGCGCAGAATCGAACCTGGCATGCCAGATTAGAAGTCCACACTCCTAACCACTATACCAAACTGGCATTAAGCAAAATGGTACCAAGGAAACACGTCTAAAGAGAGAGAAAGAGATCCAAAACCTGGGTAACATCACAGATAAGCTTACGTGTACATGGAAAATGGCCTTATTGATTGCTGTCCTATAATGCATATTAAGGAAATCTACATTTATTTGTATAGGATTGTTCAGGATTGTTCCCCCGTTTGCCTGAGATTTCATACTATCATCATCAGCTAATGCATTAGGGCCAGAGATTTCCTTTTCAACTTCTTTGGACTCCAAATTCTGCACATAACATGAACCTCAGCACTAATTTCACATTAGTGTATGCAGAACTCAAGACATGCTCAAAATATATGAATTGTTAAACATGTCTATGTGTTACTTTGTGGTTTTCCTAGGCTGATCCAGGTGAAATTGTGACACAGAGAGAGCAGGTAAGCAAACACCAGTTGCTGCTTCCTAGTTATTTGTGTCTTGCACGGACAAAAATTCAGCACCCATGCCTTCATCTTCATTGCCTGTCCTCTGAACGGCTGTTACTGCTCAATTAGGCAGGTGTCTGAATGGTAGAGAGCAGGGTGCATCACTCCCTGCCCTCTGACAGCCTGGCAAAGCAGGACAGGAGGGACAGAAGAGTCCATCAAGCATGAGGTGAAGGTGGTAGGGCCACTTCTTTGGGCGAAGAGATACATCACTACCTAGAGGGGGCTGGCAGCAATTGTTGCTAGTGAAAACTAGAAGGCTTTCCTTATGCCAGGGCTCGAAACTCTGCAGGCACTGGCTTGCCAGGGTGCTCAGAAATTTCATTATGGTGCCTAGTATTTTCAGCAACCACTTAACAGTAGCATCTCTCAACAGTTCTCAGTGGAAGTTCAAGCTTATTCGTAATTTTGCATCAGAACATTTTGTATTGGACAAAAATAAATGTGCATATCTGAGGGGTTTATCTGAGGGCCAACTTCTCCCAATATAGTCTCTGGAGAACACCAATTCACATTCTCTGTGAATACCAAAATGCTGGTGATCCCTGGCCCCAAGGATGTTCCGCCTGATCTTGACCAGAGTCAGGGCCACGTCCTGATAGAATAAATTGCCACCTGGGATCCAGGTCCTAACAGAGCTGTCAAATTTCTGAAGGGCCTGTACAATGGCAATCTTCCACCAGGACTGTTCGGAAATATGGACCAGTTTCCATCTCCTTTTTTTTTTTTTTTTTTTACTCCTCCATATAATTAATGCCATCTCCAGTCTGGGGTAGCTGGCAGAGGAAGTTAAGAGAGTAAGACAGGTTGGGGATGGGGGTTTTAAACTGTATTTTAGTATGGTATTTTATTGTATTTTTTACTATTGTAATATAAAGCAGCATACAATAAAACATATTACAAATGTTTTGAATTGCCCCAAGCCCATATGGGGAGGGGAGATATAGAAATTTAACAATAATTCCTATTCTTTCATTTGTTATATTTATATGTAAGTGGAACTTTGCATAATTCAGTCCTGTAAGATGTCTTAATTTCTTAACCTGTCGCTTTCTCTCCTAGCTCCAATTTATGCACATGCTTCAATATTTGGACTGTACATTTTATACTTTGAACCATGATTGTTATTGTGTATTGTTTTGGTCAAGGACTATAATAAATGACTGACTGATGGACAGATGGATGGGCTGGCTGGCTAGCTAAAGTGTTTTAAACAGTGATGGAATTTTGAGGAAATTAGAAGAACTTAGGCTATGGTCAAAGGTCAGCCATATTTATTTAGGTACAACAATTTTGTTATATCATAGTTTTAAATAAAATTGCAAGAAGCTGCGAACTCAGGTTCTGTATGGTCACTAAATAGCATGATTAAAATATGAAACCCTGAATAATGAAAAATGAGTCTGGCTACTAAATTCTTAGGCTTACTTCTAAGCCAAAGAAAAATGGTCAAGACCTGTCCAAGGCTGTAGGGCCACAACAGATGCCCAAACATGTCTATCCCTGACAGTCAGATGCCTGAAAGACATCTGAAGGAAGCTCCAAGGCCAGGAATTGACCCACATCTAAGCAGCCCTAACAGCAGCTACCACACCCAAGAACTGATGCAACGGGTAGGTCATAGATCTGAATTTGATACAAGCTCCAGAAAATGCTTTGTGATGCCTGGCTCTGTGGTGCATCTCACATTCCTCCAGAATCAATTGTTTAAACCACCCAGAAAGTGTAATTGCCACTTCAGCACTAACTACATGTTCAAAACTGCCGGCACTGTTACCAGCAGCTGGCAGGGAAACATCAGCATTATATACCGAAAAAAATCTGCCTCTGAACAGGGGATTCCAAAATGCTGCCTAGTCACCAGTCTCAACTGACTAGTATAGATCAAGGCTGACAATTTGTAGGTTTAATCAGGTCAGACGGGCTCACTGCCAAGATGCACTCAACACTACCGAAAAACAAAGTTGAGAAATAATTAGGGTTGTAGGGGGAAAAAATTGCTAGAGCTGTGGTTCCTCGGATCAGCATTTCCATTAAAGATGTAACACGACCCCCAAAACTATCCCAGTCCAATTAACCTGTTCCAATCTGCTTTAAAAGAAGGTATCCCTGACAGATTCTCTCTGGGGGAAGAGCTGGCACCTACTGTGTTTGCTTCCAGATTCTACCTTCTGTGGTGCTCATGTTGTTGTTTATACACACCGGCACCAGCTCTGCGTCAAGTGCAGCTGACATGACAGGAACATCCATAAACTGCCAAGTATTCAGCTCAGAAGCGGCAACGTTATTTGCCTCACTCGCCTGAATCTAGCCCAAATTCCTCAGGGAAAGGGGGAGGAGAATTATTTCCGGCTTCTTCGCCCTGCACATCTGCATAAACATCAGCTAGTCCCTTGTCATATAAAAAGCACTAGAAAAAAACACACACAAACACACACACACAATGAAATCTACCCGTTTCATGACAAGCAATAATTTCATGCAATATGGTGACTTCTGCCGAAATGTCGCATTGCCACTTACGAGCACTTAACTTCATCACTGATACGTGTTCAAAGTTCGAAGGCAACAATGACAAACTCAAGGCATCTGCAGGAGTTTTAACCTGCATGGGAATCAATGGGGCACAAGCCACACACCACGACGTATGGAATGACAGTCATAACATCTTGCGGGCAAGAGAGCATCAAGTTAACACAACAACGTCAACCAGAACTGGGATTCCAAAAAGAGTATTAAAAGAGGGGCAGAGACCGCAACTTTTCCCAATTTGGCTGCTACTGTTGCAAACTTATAAAATCATCATTAGCCACCTTGAATGTTTACATAGAACTTTCGGAATTCAAAGCACTTGCAAAACATCATCCTTTCCCACAAAAAAACAGACCAGTAAGGTAGGTAGGTCAGTACTGCTAAGCAGCTATTGCAGACAGGAAGGCTGAGTTGAGAGTGCTTACCCAAGGTTACCAAATGAATGTGTACCAGGGGAAGGATTCAAACTAGAGATGCCCTGAATCAAAACCTGATCTTATAGTCACTACAATATATAAACCTTCTTTTAGCAGGAAGGGCGATTGATTCTTGATATCAAGTGGGCCCTCCACTGTTATAAATGATATTCCATCTTCATGTATCTCCCCCCCCCCATCCTCATGAAGATTTTTATTACTCCATTTAGCTTGAGGGTTTCAGACGAGAATCTGACTCTTGAAAGCCCATGCTCTTAAAATCTTGAGGGTTTCTAGGGTGCTAGCCCTTGTCTCTATGTCTCTGAAACAAGGAGGTTCCCAATTTTCACCTTGGTATAATCAGCACACAGCTCAAAACCACACCAAAACACTTCCTCTTTTGTAGCCTTCCTCTTTTGAGCATGGAAAACAGGAAGCAAGTGTGACATGCCTCCTGCCCAAATCCTTAATTAAAAAAAAATTTTTTTGGCATTCCAAGATCAAAGTTGTCAATGCAAAGCTGATTCTTCTTCACCTCTACCTTAATTGTTTTTACTCTTAACATATTAAGGATTTTTTTAAAAAACTACTTCAGGGGAGTTCCTAGCAGATTATGTCTAATTTATACGTGTAACTTTATGACAATTTGAAAATCTGCTAGTTAGTTAGTGAGTAGGCTGACTGCGTTCCAGATCCATCTCTCCAACCCCCAGTCTCTGGAGACTGCAGCTGAAGATCTCTGGCAAGATCTCTTGTGAAAGGAAAACCTGTGTCCACAGCCCTGGGCAAACATGGGTAGGAATCTAATTTGTTAAATAACTTAAATGATAGCTCAGTGATACTTTGCATCCAAAAGATCCCAGGTTCAGTCCTTACAAACATGAATGATTTCAGGGAGTTGGGAAAGACTTTTCTCTACCCAAGATCCTGGAATACTTCTGTCAGTCAAAAGAAATGATACTGAGCCATATAAAAACAATCCAATTCAGTAATGTTAGCTTCTTACATGTACTAGACTACCCGGGTCACTGGTGACTCCATGAAAGCACAATTCCTATTGCAATCCCAATTAAAATTTGGTTTGTTGTTGTTGTTTTTTTAGAGCAAAGCCCTCTTCAATTTCTGGTCCACAGCGAGGGATATGTATAATTCACAGGGTGAGCTAATATACCAATGTAAGCAAAATGGACGAGGATGTTAACATTCATTTGAGGGCTAAGCATATGGAAATTGACTGCCATTAGAATAGAAGCGATGTGCTACTAATTAAGCAAGTCTTACAAGGATGTGTGGGAAGAGGGGGAACATTCATGCACATACTTAATTTCTGAATTATTGGCACAGGACCCAGTGCGTCACAAAACAAGCAGGCTGCTCGAAGGACAAAGATACTATATGGCTGGGAGTCTTCCTGCATCCAGGTTTTACCACATTGTAAAGACGATCTCGTGAATCTGCCTCCTCTGGCAAAATCTGCCTTTCCTCTCTCCGCCAGCTGCACACAGTGGACACTACATAGCATCTGCCTTTATAAATTATGCACTGATAATATATGTATTTTTGACATATAAGCTCACACTGAAGCTATTGTTTCTCTATTTTTATTCCTCAGTATATCAACCTACGAGTTTATTACTACTTAGCTCACTGACCTTTCAATGCATCGTGGTATTAAGGCACCGAGTGGGCTTGAAAGAACACAATAATACATCACTCCTGGCACAACTGGAGAGGTACTAATGGCACCGGAAGGACAAGGACCCCAAGCTAGATCGCCCTGCAACATTCCAGAGCCAAACATTTTCATATTCGATCCGGCGCCCTGGACCAGCGCACCTTTGATCAATCTTTCGGGACCACTTTTAAGCCTGACAATTTCTCTCCCTGTAGGAGAAGTTTCAAGATCTTCATGGGGGAGCTGCGGAAGGTTAACCACAAACCTGTTTGCTCCCGATTTCCATCTACTTACAGCCACACCATTCATTTTGGTATCTGCAGGATCCAGACAAATCACATAAACAGACGCTAAAAACATTGTTTAACAATGAACTTGGCTTTGTTATAAAACCACAGTTTTAGCATATCTTCCAGCAGATCCTAATTAGCTGTCTTTCAACGCGCCGTGCACCTGCCCCCACAGATAACAGACGAGCGCGCCTGCACAGGCGACGGCATTCAGAGGCCAATAAATAAATTGCAGGTCAAAATTATTACAAAGCTTTTCCTCTGAATAAACCCATCTCCTTCACAATACAAAGCCGCCAATATGAAAAGCACCTAAAAACCCACTCAAATGGTATGATTACAGGGGCCGTTTGAGTTTAATAATCTGACTGTAATTCAGGCATTTTCAACAGCTCATTAAGGGTTCATTAATATATGGGCAAGCTTTTGAATTATAAATAAGCAGATTAGAAGCCTGCAGTGTCTGAATTGTACAGTAGGCAACCCAGCTAACGGAATAATGTTGCATGCACAATGCAAGGTTGGCCCAAGAGACTTCTGGTGGAGATGCAGGACACTGTTTCCTCAGTCTTATTTATTAACCTGCTTGCTTGTTCACCTTGTGAAGACTGTGTGGAGGGGAGGCGGTGGCTTTCCTGAAGCTTTAAAGGCAAATACGTTAAATGAAGCTCATCAAAGGGCCACCAGACCAAACTGGACCCACTTGCTACACCAAAACATTAAGGCCTAAGCAGATTAAAAGACCAATCACCACCAAGTGTTCATCCAGTTTTAGGGGGGAAACCCTGATCAAGAAGAAAGACTTCCATTTGTGTAACTAGCTTCTTCATTAATGACTTTTGGGGGGAGGGGGGTGTTTTCAGAAAGAGGAAGAAGCATAATTAGTCTTTCCACCATGCTGCCATGAGATGACCTGATCATTGATTGACCTTTAGCTCTGTAAGTGACCGTAAATTTTTCTCTTGTAGTCCTGCAAGATACAGCAAGCATCACTGGATTTGGAGTTGGCTCCCATTTAGTGAACAAGCCCCTCTTCCCTACTTACAGTATAGCCACAGTAAAGACTATTTGCCTTCATGGACCCTCCAGCCACCACCCATCCACTTATGCTACTATGCACGCTTTAGTCCAATCTGAATGAAGAGGCTCCCACACTAATAAAATGGAGGCCCCCCCAAATTAAAATATTCTTCACAGTGCCACCCTTATTGAAGTCCTCATTAATATATCTCATGAGTGTATTTAAATATTAGGCCACTGAAGACAACCCCAAGAGGGGTTGAAACATGTTTGGTTTTCTGGCTTCTTGTAATTTATCTGTGTGTCAAAATGTTTGTGCAATAGTGAATGATATATGTTGATGTTTTAAAGTTTTATATGTACACACATACAGAAATAAGTATTTGCGTTTTAACATTTAATATATATTCTGCTGCTGCTTAACCTTTCAGGTTCCTAGCTTGCGTATACAGGCTGGGTTACTTTGTTTCCTGTTTTGTTGTTTCTTTACAACATTCTTCTTCCAAATGCTGCACCAGACAATTCATACATGTTTATCTTGTAATACTTTACAAAGGTGGATATTGTTGACCAGGTGGTCCCTTGCAGACCATTTCAACTGTAGCAAGTCTGCTGAAAGCTGCATTGGTTACAGCAGTGGTCCCCAACCTTTATTAGGCTGGGGACCGGCAGGGCATCGGGCCGCGCCCGCAGGGCCCGCGGCCACGCCCACGCTTCGGGTCGCGCCCGCGGGCCGCGCCCAGCCGCACCCGCGGGCCGCACCCGCGGATCGGGCCGCGCCCGCGAGCCGCGCCCAGCCGCGCCCGTGGGCCGCACCCGCGGATCGGGCCGCGCCCGCGAGCCGCGCCCGGCCGCGCCCGTTGATCGGGCCGCACCCGCGGGCCGCGCGGGCGCGGCCGGCCCTCCCCGCAGTAAGTAGCTTCCCGGGTTTTTTACTGCGGGGGTTTTTTACTGCGGGGGGGAGCCGCGGCCCGGCGCCTTGGCCTTTGCGGCCCGGCGCCTTGGCCTTTGCGGCCCGGCGCCGGGCCGCGGCCCGCAGGTTGGGGACCACTGGGTTACAGCACTTTGTATGAAATGGGTGGTAATCCCAGTTAGTATCTCTAATTATTAAATCTGTATGAATTATTTATTTATTTTCATTTATTTATATTAGCTTTTATTAACCGACACTCAGGCCCAGCCGTCTCATGGTGGTTTACATACAGTCATAAAACCCCAACAAAATACAATGGAAATATAAATAATGGCAGCAAGATCCCATTTACATCCCTCCCTCCCAATTCATATCTGGCAACAAGCCCCTACCACTGCCCCAGCAACTACCCCGAGGGGGTAACTCCAGATGTCCAGTACATAGGGTCTATATGGGGAGGGAACTGATCGTCCTGGCCTGGCCTCAACCAAATGCCCGGCAGAAGAGCCCCGTCTTGCAGGCCCTGCAGAACTGTGATAGCTCCATCATGATCCTCAGCTCTTCTGGGAGCTCATTCCACCAGGTTGGGGCCAGGACTGAGAAGGCCCTAGGCCTGGTTGAGGCCAATCATACCTCCCGGGGACCAGGAACAAACAACAGATTAAAACCTGCAGAGAGAAGAGCTCTGCGGGGAGCATAAAGAGACAAGTGGTCCCTCAGATAACAGGGTCCAGGCCACAGATGGGCTTAAAGGTAAGAACCAAAACCTTAAACCTGATCCGGAAGCTAACTGGTAACCAATGCAGCTGCCTCAGCACAGGCTGATATGGGTCCTCCAGGATGACGTTGTGAGGACCCTAGCATACACATTTTGGACCAGTTGCAATTTCCAGATCAGAGATAAGGGGAGGGCCATGTAGAGTGAATTACAGAAGTCTAATATGGAAGTGACCATTGCATGGATCACATGGACCAAGTGGTCTGGCGACAGGTAGGGTGCTAGTAGCCTCACTTAGCTTTAATTAGTTAGTTGGTTTATTTAGTTTATTTATTTATTTAGGTCTCCCTTCTCCAAAAAGGTCTTCGGGTGGCTTACAACAGAATAAATAATTTTTCAGTACAAGTTTATCGCTGAAGCCAAATCTTGTATGTTAACAAAGGCCTTAAGAGTGCTGCTAATTCACAATTTTGACACCCTCAATCCTTTATTTGGTGAAGAGATGGAAATAAATAAGGATTCAGTTTTCATGTGGTTGAGGCCAGGGTGGCGTCCTGGTGTCACCAACTGAGGATCTCCAACGGAGACTAGTTAGGATCCTCACTCCCAGTGAGATAGTGAGGGGGAGTTACTGACCCACGTGCTGAACGAAGGGGAAGGTTGATATATCTTTATTGTTCGCCATCTTGTTTACATTACATATAAACATTAATATAAGCATTACATAAAAACATTATATGTAAACAACATTGCATATGTAAAAAAATGTAACTTTAAAATCCATAACAGATCTTTTAAACATTTCCAAACCACTTCCTCCTGATAGTGGGAATGTCGATATAAATCTAGGCTTGAGATTTTGGTGCAAATTTGGCTGGCGTTTTGAACAAGGAGGCCAGGATTTCAATACTATTTTAGCTTTCAGCCATAGGCCTGGTGGAACAGAACTGTATAAGTCTTCCAAGTATCAGAATAATGCAATGGAAATCCACAAATTGGACACTATACCTGATTTGGCAGGGCCAATCTTTTTTTATTCCTTTGTTAATTTCCCCCCCAGTCTTATTGATTGGGATTCAAGTATTCCATTCCAGTATCACACAAGTCTAAAATACAACCACTCTCAAGAAAGACTGGAGGAAATAAATTATTTTTGGTGGGTACTATGGCAGAGCCAAAGCAGCAAAAGAAACTCTAGGCATGGGAGCAGGGAAAGAGGCAACCAGCACACTGAAAATTAAAATACATACAGAGAAAACATAATTGTTTTACAATAGATGATTCCAGAAACAGATTTTTTGTGCAGTATTTATCCTATGTGACTATGCATTTTATGACCTCAGAATTTGCTGGAAAGGGGGGTAGCACCTCAGGGAGGACATTTGGCCAAGGAAAAATGTGAAGATTTGGTTGTATAGAGCAGGGGTAGTCAACCTGTGGTCCCCCAGATGTCAATGGACTACAATTCCCATGAACCCCTGCCAGCATTTGCTGGCAGGGGCTCATGGGAATTGTAGTCCATGGACATCTGGAGGACCACAGGTTGACTACCCCTGGTACAGAGACTATATCGTTTGACCAAACTGATCACTCCCTGTGACCTGTCCGAGGTGCTGAAATTCTTGTCTGTCAGCTCTGCTATCCAGTTATGGGACCAATCAGAGTTCCATCTTGCTGGCAACCTGCTAGGTCTGACCTCCTGTGTTTCCCCTGCAAGCTCCACCATGGTACCATTTCAGAGTCCTGGATCCTATATTACTTCACTTTTTCTAATCTTCCAACATTTACATATTCAAGATGTCAGCTAGATCAAATACAGCTTTTGACTGCTGTCACTGACCTGAGAAGCAGCAGCAACAGCCTTACTGTGGGGCAGCACAAAGGGCTGATGCTGCTAATAAAGCAATTCAGAACTGAGAAACACAGAACGAGGATTAAAAACATTTAAATTCTGCAAAATTGTAATGCACACATCTCCTTTCCATAAGCCACATTTTGGCACAGAAGCCTAAGCAAAACCATGCTGAACAAATGGTACAGGAGATAACCAGTGGCATTAAATTAATTATTAGTTAAGGGAGGCAATTCTTTCCATTTTTCTACTCTTTCTACTTCTTTGATTTCCAAATTTTAGGAGGTGAAGTGATCAAATACAGCGCAGGAGTTAAACTGGCTATGCATCGGCCACCTTTGCACTGCACTCTTTATAAGAAGAACTCAGAGCTGCCCACATGGGACTTATCCAATTTTATCTCCTCAGACACTCTGCGAGATAAGTTAGGCTACAAAGTAAATGACCACGCTCAAGGCTGCCAAGGGATTTGAACCTCACTCTCCCAATGTTCTATCCAGCAAACTAGCATCGTCTAAATCTCTCGCTCTATATTTCTGTTTAAAGATAATGGCAGCCATAGCAAGTGGCTGGCAGGAGCAGCTGCTAGGTTTGTCTTGATGGCTGCAAGGTTAGGGAGGAGGTAAACACTATTCTTAACTTTGGGGGCCATCTAGTTAAAAAGGAAGTTGTACACTGAATTTGTTAATTTTGTGTCCTACAAAATTAACTTCTCCTTCTCCATACACCCATCCCAATATATGCACTCTCAAAGGCAGGTTTTGGAATAGCCGTCGCTTAAAAGGTACATCAATTAAATTCTCATGAAATTAAAAAAAGGGGGGGAGAGCTGCCACCCACAAAGGACATTTTGGGCTTCAACTGGCTGGCATGCCGACCCTACCTGTTTGTCATGAATGATTTCCCAAACTGAAAAATCCCTCAACGTTCCTTGGTAGACATTTGAAAACCCACTGCAGTGCAACACCCATATACATATTTCTGTCCTGGTAAAAAGTTGCGAAGCATTTTTAAAAGGGCTTTAATGTAAAACTTTAACCATGCCAAACTGACAAGGGAATGACCTTATCCAGTCCCATTTCATGCTGTTAAAATGTACCTGTAAGGCCTCTCTCCCCTTCTCATACACCCCCTCTTTTAAAAAAGACAGAGCTGTTTGAGGCCTAACACTTAGAACATGGCAGTCACATTCCATCCTAATGTCACTTCTACTCCTCCTTAAGGTGACGGTGTGGCGTGTGCACGTTTTTCATGTCAGGTATATTAAATATAACATGGCGATGCACTGTACATTTCCACGCCAACCTAGTTGTCACTTTCGCTTGACTCATTCTCTATTGAGGAAAAATGCAGCACTGGGAATTTACAAGGCTTTTCAGTTAAATGGACATAAATCACAGGTTTCATTCAAACCGAATAATCACTGGCCATAAAGAGCTACTTGTCTCTTACCATATATTACAGTGAAGTTCCTGTGAGCAATAATGCAGCCATTCATGGCAAAGAAAAACAGAGCGAGACATTAAGAGATGACATGTAATCCTGTTAGGAGCCTGACGTGGAAAGTGTGCCTGACATTTTTATCATATATGTCCATTTCCATTTGGAAAATCAGGAGAATAAAAATGATTACTTTGCCGGTCAAATCTACCTTTCCCTAAAACAGCCCAGTGAGATTTGTTTACATGCTGGGGAAAACGCTTACTAGGAATTCATAAATCTCCAGGTCGAAAGCATTTCCCCTGATGCCTGAATTGAAGATATGACTCAAAAGATTCCCGTTAATACTTTTCTCCACAGCTGTCTCACTTACTATCAACACTGGAACTGACATTCTCCATTTTACTCCACCCCTTCTTTTGTAATAAGGCTTTTGGCTAATTTGGCATGATAAGGAGATAATGGACAACTTATCCCATAACAATTTTGGAACATCTGCACAAGTGTGATGCTAGGCATTGTGAACATCCCCACCTGCACCCAAAAGCATAGATCTTAAAAATATTTAAAAGGAGTTAGATTATATCACTTCTTTCTGCTAAGGGCAAAATCCACAGCAAGGGGCTTCTTGTTTAGCAGAACAGAATCATAGTGTTCAAGCAAATAATATCATAGTATGTGATGATGTCATAGTATGCTCTTTCTTCAGCCAAAAATCCATCTTCACAGAATCAAATCAGCCATAATAATAATAATGCAAAAAAAGCAATTAAAAATATCAATCTGTCTACATAGAACCAAGATATTTTGTTTTTCTTTTCAGTTTAATGTAATTTTTTCCTTAAATACTTTGCAGCTCGGTCAGATGGAGAAAATTCTGCTTTTCCCAATGACCAGTAATTTGCAAACCTGTGTCAAGGAACATCATTTTAATGTGGATATTTACTTACCACATGGAAATAAGCAAAGCACCACTGTCCCTCCCTCCCCACCTTCTCCTCTAAAACTTTCCACTGTTCCAACTTGATAATAGTGTCATACTACTCAATCTTAATCAATATTATAACAGTTTACCAAGTGCCTTCAGGTTCAGTTATATTTTCTGTGCAAGAGATTTTAACCCCTTTCCGGGTTAAAAAAAAAATCTCAGGCAACAGGTGATAAGAAAGATCTCTCTCTGACAGATATCCCTAAAGAACTCTGCCAGTCAAAAGGAATAATACTAAGCTAGACAGACCAATGGTCTAGCTTGGCACAAGACAGAGTCATATGTTCCTATAGTAAAGCAAGGGAAATTTTAAGTGTAAGTGAGCAGTTGAGTACCTGTCATTCCAAAATAGACAGATGAGAAGGTCTTGAAGGAGTGAGACCAGGAAACCACACCAGGAATTGAGAAGAATTTTGATACATTACATCAACTTTAGACAAGAGATTAAGTATACTACCCAGATTCAATATGGCCAACCATTTCCCTTCCAAACCAACAGGACCTTGTCTGGCAGAGATGGAACCTCTTTCTCTTCTAATCTGCCGGGTGGTACCAACAACATGTTTAAGGGCAACAGAAGATTATTTCAGCAAAATGGCATATAAGAAACCACTGTAAAATACAGCTATACTATTCGGCCCATCCCAAACCATTAACGGTGTGAAAATCCTGGTGACTAACGTCTTTAAAAAAAAGCATCATTCAAACAGTGAGATTTATTTAAAAGCTGTCACTCCATATAAACCTGTTCTGTGGAAAGATCCAGATTAAAAACCTGCATTTTTAAAATTACTGTTGAATGGCTGCTGGCAAAGACAGGGCAGCTGTTGCCATCTGAGGAGTAAGTTCCAACAAGGCTAACAATTAGCAGGATTCCTAAATACAGCCTCCTAATGGTCCAAGTCAGTTACTTCCCATTCCAAGCATTCACTTTCTGCCAAGAGCAATGCAGACAATGAGACGAACCAGACATCGCTTTATTGATCTGGTTAGTTCATATGCAACAGTGGCCCAAGCCAGCCACTTGGATGCTCTCTACCTGAATGCTCTGGCTCTTGCTGGCCCTCTGACTGCAAGGCAAGACACCACTTCCATACAATGCACCCGCAGGCCTTTGCTGGCAGACAAGCAGCAAGACTCACCACAGCCATCCAAATGGCAGCATGTAGCTCTTTGCTACCTTTCTACTTGCCAAATCATTTTTCCCTCTCTTGAGATAAGGAAAGCAAGTGAGCAAATATCCACAATGCACAAACAGATGGAATTGCACAATAAAAACAAAGACCTAAACTCACAGGACCTTTTTTTTTTTTGGGGGGGGGGTGTTAAATGAAGTCGAGTCTAGTTGGTGTACATGATATATAACCCCTGTCAGCAACAGAAGGAGAAACCAGGGTAGGGGTGAGCTATGAAAGCTATCCATGCATTATGCTTTGGAAGACAGGAGAGCCTCTGATGACATAGGAGGGGGAAATCTGATTTTTAAGCATACACCAGTGGAAGGCGCTTAATATGAGTTGGAACAATTCAGTGTTTTGCTGAATTGCTTAAAAATTCTTGCTAGAATAGGGAACAAAGGTATCTGTGATGAGATCAAGAAGGTATGGCCAGTGATCTGTGGAGTAAATATACTAAGTGGGCAGGACGGAGGAAAAGAAGAGACAGAAAGACGGACGTTGATGGAAACTATCTTCTTCTCATCTGTTTTTTAAAAAACAAAAGATGACACCATGACATTTCCCCTTACTTCTTGCGCTGCTGCTGTTCTTTGATGCTTCTGATGTTTCCACTTAGTTTAAAGTTACTATTCTATGTTAATTTGTTTTAAAATATTGCACGCTACCTTGGGCACATATGGTGGAAAGATGGGGTTGAAGCTATTTGATACAAATCAAACAAAAGTAAAAATATCTAGGGACGAGGCAAGCCCATTTCCACAGCTGAAGAGCTGGATTTCTGGCACATTCAAGCCTCAGCTCCTCTATTTTTAGATATCAGCCACCATTACAGGGCTCTCTTGAGAATTATCATATTATAACTTATGTTTCCAATATTTGTGCCTGAAAGAAGGATCTTGGAAGGTTCAAAGGCCTGCAGTGTTTTTTTTTTTAAAGGACATACCTGTCTGATAAAAGGTGTCACAGATCCTTCATCTTTTAGTTTGTAGAGCAGGAGTAGTCAAACCGTGGCCCTTCAGATGTCCATGGACTACAATTCCCATGAACCCCTGCCAGCATTCGCTGGCAGGGGCTCATGGGAATTGTAGTCCATGGACATCTGGAGGGCCGTAGTTTGACTACCCCTGCTGTAGAGCCAGTACGGCGTCCTGCCTCCTGACTGTGATCTTGAAGCTGTTCTAAGAGGGGAAGGTGGTGGGGAAAGGGTGATTCATAGCATTTGCCAGCTGGGAGCCCCAGTTCTTAGCAAAAGTACAGATTGCCCCAGCAAGCATCAACTGCCAGACCCCAGAGCCACATTCCTCTGAGAGGCTGTGCAGCCAGGCTAAATACCCTCAGCGTGAAAGTTTACAGCCTTGAAATATAAAAAGAAAATGTCCGCCACTGAAACAAATCTTTCCTACGATTACAATTTTTATCAGATTTATAGCGCTGTGCTCTACTTTTCATAGAAAATATGAAATAACTTTTTTTATATAGAAAATATGAAATAACTGATATTTTTATAAATTGAGTACTTTCCTAGAGGTTTTATGTTGGTTACATTTACGACCGGCTATAAATTACGCCCAAGTTTGTCCATTTCCACGGCGTCGTCCCTCTTCACTTTCTAAAAGGAGGTTCCGGGGTTGGTTTCCAGTTCCATCTCCTTCCCCTGCTCTCTTCTATTTTTCTTGCTTACTTCTGACTTGCACTTAGCACTAAAATGTTTGCTTCATTTGTGCCAGGCTGCAGAGCAAATGTAGCACGCAATACTTCCTTATCATGGCCCCTCTGCCTCTCTAAGTGTGTGCTCCGGAAGGAGGATGTGATGGAACAGACAATTTGACAAAATTAGAGGAGCTATAAAACAGGTGGCGCAGAGTGGTAAGGCAGCGATATGCTGTCTGAATCTGTCTGCCCATGAGGTTGGGAGTTCAATCCCAGCAGCCGGCTCGAGGTTGACTCAGCCTTCCATCCTTCCGAGGTCGGTAAAATGAGGACCCAGCTTGCTGGGGGGTAAACGGTAATGACTGGGGAAGGCACTGGCAAACCACCCCGTATTGAGTCTGCCATGAAAACGCTAGAGGGCGTCACCCCAAGGGTCAGGCATGACTCGGTGCTTGCACAGGGGATACCTTTACCTTTACCTTTAAAACAGGTCCAGTTTCTTTGTGCATTCTGAAGCACTGAGTGGCTTCTCTAGACTTCCTTACCTACACCCAAGGCATTTTGCCACCATCGTGTTCATTCTCTCCCATACACGCGGAACACACAAGGATGAGGTTGACGGTCCTTGTAGTCCAGCATCTTGTCTCTCACCAACCAGGTGCCCCCCCCCCCCCCCAAATGGGTAAAAAGGTCATTATTTTCCCCAGTCAGAATTGCATTTGAACTTGGGGGAGGGGTTAACTTTATTATTTGTTGTGAATCTCTCAGGCATTTTTAAATAGAGAGCAGGATACTAATAGTTTTGTATTTCTATTCTGAACGTAGACAGCTTAAAGAAAGAAATATTAGGGATAAACAGTTGCTGACCAAGCTGCCCTTCATGAGACAAATTTGCTTTTGCCTCCTCCATGCCTGAGCTTTACAAATGGCAATCTGGGGGCGGGACTAAAGCAGGCATTAAACCAATATGTACTTGCAGTAGTTACATGTGTACTGTCTTAAGTTGAAAGTACTGTAGTTAATGCACTAATCCTGGAAGAATTTTAGGCGGGAAGGGTGGTAAGGCAGCAGACATGCAGTCTGCCCATGAGGCTGCGAGTTCAATCCCAGCAGCTGGCTCAAGGTTGACTTCTGAGGTCAGTAAAATGAGTACCCAGCTTGCTGCTGGGGGGTAAACGGTAATGACTGGGGAAGGCACTGGCAAACCACCCCGTATTGAGTCTGCCATGAAAACGCTAGAGGGCGTCACCCCAAGGGACAGGCATGACCCAGTGCTTGCACAGGGGATACCTTAATCTTTACCTTTTATTGAATGCAAGTGACAGAACAAAGTTTGAGTTTGGTTGAAGTGTGCTTGCACATGAAAACTTATACCTTGAATAAAAGTTTGTTAGTCTTCATGTGCTACTGGACTCAAACTTTGTCCTGCTCCTTCAGAACAACATGGCTACTCACTTGAATCAGTCTGCAAGAAGACAACACAATACAACTGTGTACGCCTTGTTCAAGGATTACATTCGCAGCTTACGCTCACTGAAGATTCGGGGCATTTCCGCACATCGGTAAAAATAGCGTTCTGCCAGTTAAATAGCGTACTGCTAAATATTATTGCACCTCCCGTCCCCTCCTCATCTTTTTCTTGTCTCGCTCTTGCCTGCTGACTTTTCGCGCTTCTCACCCTTCACAACTGCTGCTGGAAATGGCAGAAGGAAGCAACATGCTTTATACGTGACTCTCTTCCACCTGTCAATCAAGCCAGGCAGCCAATCCCCTTTCTCCATTTCCTAAAAGTCCTGCAATGCTCGCTAATTTTTTAAAAAATTCATACTTCTCTGTTTAAACACCTATGAATAGATGCATAGTAATTTTTAAACACCACCCCTTATGGAATCACGAGTCTTTAGATACTTTTAAACATTTTTTTTTCTGGAGGGGCCGTTAGAGAGGCATGCTTTGTGTCACAACTTTGGGAAAAAATTATTTTATTTCTGGCACTGTCTGCACATTTTTCTACTTATTAATTGCTGCAGGCTGTTCTCCATTTTTAAAAAGCACTTCTAATCTCCTGTAAGAAGGGAGATGGAGGCGGGTGTGAGGGTGGGACATTGGAGGTAGAGGTAGCACTTCTTTGCCTCCATACATTTCTTTGGCTGGTGGCCTCAGCTTGTTTGCTGGGGGATAGCGCTTTTTAGATTGGTGAATCCACTTTTGGGGATTCACCAACTCACGCTTTAAAATGACAGATATAGCAAGCAGTTTGCTGGCCAGACGTGGGAGGCTGGCAACGTCATGCAGATTGGCCAGAATATAACATCTTCAGAAGGAAAGCATGATGCTAAATTTATGGGGTCCCAAAAAGCCCTCAGAAATGAAGCACAATACCTGTTTGCTTGTACCCCGTAACATCCAAAACAGATGCAAATCAGCAGTGGTGGGGTTGCTGCAGGTCCCAGCAACTCGGTAGCATGTTCTCATAAAATACATGCAGAGAAATAAAAGTACCTGCTAGCCTCACATGCTCCGAGGATCCCTATGGGTAGAAGCTAAATGGTTAGCCAAGTAGCATGCTGTTCCTGAGAGGCACAGGCTCAAATGTTTCTGTCCTACTTGGTCAACATCTTGCATTTCACTGTTCTTGTTCGACATGGGCTTAATGTGCACATCATTTGCTAAGTAAAAACCAGATTCGAATTTTCCAGGGCCAAGAACTTGATGAAGCCAAAGAAAACAATAAAGATCAAGCCCTAGATGATGACATGCCCCACTAAGAGTTCTGCACGAATTACATTTGCTATTGATAAACCTGATTTACCCTTCTTCACAATGAGATGAACCCTTTCAGCAAATATTGCAGCTGCTGACTGAAGGGACCCTATGGCTACAGCTATGGTATTTAAAGTTCAAATGTTAGGCACAGAATGGAAAGCCTTCTGTGTGTCTGACTCAAAACCTATGGATCTCCTTTTCTTCAGACAAAACTTATGACAGAGCAGTGAAGATACTGTGATGCAGAATTCCTCTCACCTACCCCTTCAAATTTCACCTCTGCCACAAGCCCAAGCTGATGGTGGTCAGGCTATGGCATAGATGCCTTTCCAGTACTCTGGCCCTGGAGCAGGATGGCCATACATCTGGTCACAACACAGCTGAACTGTGCTCCTGCCTTCTTCTCCAGTGTTGCAGCATTCAACTCAACTGTTGCTTCTAAAAACAAAATTCCACACCTGGGCAATGAGGTGGGAGGAGAGGCCGTGTATGCACCATACTTTGGACTTGACTTTGGGCAAGTTGTTCTCATTCTCAGTCCACCACTCACAAAATGGGGATGCGAAGATCACCTTAGCTTACTCTTCTTATATTTATTTCTGTTTTGCCACTGCAAGCCAACTTGGTCATTGTTTTTATGGAAAATCAGCTTAGAAACAAGAATACTTTGTCTTTTCAACAGCGCTTTAAAATCTTGGAAGGGCGGGGACTGACTGTGTGATGACTGAAGCTAAGCTGGTTGGGCGGAAATGAATCTTTTATGCTTTACCCATGTTTGGCGTGCTGTTAACCTGCCCAAAGCTGTTGGGATTAAGCAGGCTAAAAAATTTAATCTATGTCAATAAACATATTTGCTTTGAGCTCATCCTCTCCTTTCCTCTGTGGCTGCCATTTTATTTCCCATGCTCTATATACAGCATAAAACACTGCTAAAATTGCCATCAATTATTACTCAAATGGATCCTCTTGTAAAGACTTGATGATGATGACCCCTGCATTCCTCCCCCCTCCCCAAACTGCTTCACGAATTTGTGTTTTCTTTGGTTTTGGAGTGAACACAATCCCAATTCTGCAGAGTTGTTCTCACTTTATGTACCACCTACAGGTAACAATACAACATAAAGTTTTATAAGCATTATGATAAGGGCACAACCTCCTCTGCTGTTTAAAGAGCTTTGCAATGCACAATATAATTCAACACCTCTTTAAATCTCATGCTTGTTGCAACTATTCTTTGGAAGGTATTCCAATGTATCATGGTAGAACCAGAGAGGGTTCGAGTAACTGTTAAGTACTCAAAACTGCACCATATTAAGCAAGCTCAGTCTCATCTTGAAAATGAGGGCTAGGTCCTACCCTCCAGGGCAAGGAAGAGGTTTGAACCCACAGGCACACTATATGGAATTACTACTAGAGCATGCTGGAAATCCTTGATGTTATTAAACTGGCTGCCTTTCATGTTCCTCTTTTTGTAGAATGTGGCAATCGTATTAGGTTCATTGGTCTGCCAGCAAATAAGCCAGCTTCCAAGTTAAACTCATAAATAGGGGCAGGGGAAGAGAGGGAATAGGCCAATATCTAAAAAGATGCAATGGAAAACATATACATTTTATCTTTTTTTGCCATCAACAGCTGATACATGTGGATCCTGTGAGGTTGTCATGACAAGAGGTATTCAGGGGTGGTTTGCTGTTGCCTGTCTCTGATCAAACTTAAGAGGCAATGTGACCAAGGCTCCCTAAAACTTAGACTATATTACATTCCAGGCTCAAAAGTGAGTAGCAGAGCACAGATGACCAGCTGGTGCCTCCTGGGTAAAGTCTGGTCTTTGCTCAAAGCACCTGCCTTCTCCCTCCATAGCTTACTCAGAGGCAAATGATGATGCAAAAGTCGCAGCAGCAACTTTGGCCAATCATTTTGCAAGCAGGAAACATAGAAGGGGAAGAAATAGAGAAATTGGGACCATACTCTCCTCCAGCAACCCACTCCATTCACAAAGCAGCTTTCCCACAGAACAGTCTAAGTGCCTGTTTAAGAATGTGCCTTTAAGAATGTGCCCAAAGTCCTAAACTTGCTGTTAATGCAACACATATACAAGCCACCTACATCTGTAGCTAGAGTAAGAGCTTCCAAGAACAGAAATCAACATCTGCTGTGAAAACTTCAGCCCTTACATCTCTAATCTTAGAAAGTAAAGAGGAGGAGAGGATCTTTCTGTTATACTAAAAGAAGGTTAAAATAAGTGCCTGCTATCACCTTCTGAGGGCCAGCGGAGTCTGCATAACAGAAAGACTGCTTCTTCAGTTTGGCCACTCCACTTGGATGAGAAGAGCCTGAATGACATCTTTAACCTACTAGATACTAGATACCATCCATGGGCCCCACAATGTTATATATTGTTTGTAATAGTTTTAAGCTGTTATGCTATTTTAGGCACCAATCTTAGTGGGCGGGGGGGCAGGATCAATACAATTTTTCTCCCTCTACCAAAATATCAGAACTCAAGGGTGTGCAACAGGGGTAGTCAAACTGCGGCCCTCCGGATGTCCATGGACTACAATTCCCATGAGCCCCTGCCAGCACTCGCTGGCAAGGGCTCATGGGAATTGTAGTCCATGGACATCTGGAGGGCCGCAGTTTGACTATTCCTGGGTTGGAGGTTCAGGACGGAAATACTTTACATAGAGAGTGATTAACATGTGGAATTTGCTGCCTAAGGATGTAGTGGTGGCCATATGAATGAACAGCTTTAAGAAGGGATTGGATAGATTCATGGAGGATAACTCTACTAGCCATGATGACTAAGGGGAATGTCCATGTTCTGAAAGACTAATCCTCTAAATCCAGAAGGGAGCATCAGGGGAAGGTCTCAGCCTTTATGCCTTGTTATTGGCCCTCCAGAAGAACTGGTTGGCCACAATGTGAGACTGGATGCTGGACTAGATGCACTATTAGTCTGATCTAGCAGGGGTCTTCTTATGTTCTTATGTAATTAATGTAATTAAAGAATTACACTTAAAAAATGTTTCCTGCTTATCATTGGCAGACTAAAACCCCAAAAAGTGTTTCATCAGGCTAGGTACAAAAAATATGATATGGAATTACCAAGACAGTAAACTGCCTGCAAAAGATCCGTGTATTGGGAAACAACAGGGGATCAATAATTTTTTTAGCCTCCAGTCTAGAGGTGAAAGTGTTCCATATGCAGTATAACCCACATACAACACAGCAGTCAAAGTAACAGGCAGGATTTCTAACCTGCCAGAAAAAAACACTTGTCTCTTTCACCCCTCCCCTTTCTGCTCCCCCCAAGTGGGTACTTCAGGTGGTAAGGCATGGGGATGTCAGCTTTGATTTGAGCTAACCAAAAGAAAAATCTCGTGGATGGATAAGCTCCAGGACCTTTGAATTAAATGAAAGACCAGAACACTCCAACAGAATGCCTGCAATAACAGTCTCCACAGAAAATTATGAGGAGCTACATAAATCCACCCTCTTCCTCTTCACACAGGCTCATTAAAGCCGTACTGACTCTCTGGGCAGCTATAATTCTGCTGACTGATACCCTGGAATCACCCTGTCAATACCCAGCGGTGTGCTGCCTCTCTGACTATCTTTGCCCCTAATATGCCTCTCTTTGATGGGATTTGCTGACCTTTAATCTGATGCAAGTTTACTCTCATCACCGAAGTGTAAGTCGGAGAGCAATAAAACCGCAACCTCCCCGATTCAAAAGGGAGAACTAAAGCGCCACTAACTGTGAATCTAACCTTTCGTAATGGCTCTTCCTTCTGAAAAAAAGGGGGGAGGGAAAAGAGAAATGGGAAGCACAAGGCAGCTAAAAAACAAACAATATTTAATGCCAATGGAGGATTTATTAAAGCCCTCTTTGATTGAGTGTTAAATTAGAATTTTGGAGCTGTAAAAGGGAACACAGCCAAGAGAGATGGAGCCAGAAAAGATGAGCAAGTGAGCATGTGAGAATGCAGGAGGACTAGGTGGGGGATTGTCCCTATTTAACTGCACAGCTGGAAGCAGATGCCAGTCCTGGCAGGAAAAAAATGGAAATGAATGACATCGCAGAAGCAGCAATTTAAGAAGGCTCAAGAAAGCAAGTCAAGTTGCATCCTTATATACTAAAAGAAGAAAGGGAAAACAAAGAAGCAGAAATTAAGAAAAGCAAGGATTACAATACTTTGCCTTGCTTTATTCTAACCCTTCAGCACATAGGTGCAGCTTTAATTAGGGCAATTAACTAGTTTCAGCTTTTAGTTACTCATCTCACAAGTACACCTCAACATCTTCACACCGGTATAAATAAAACAGTAAGGGGTGTGGGGAAGGGCGCTGTCCGGGATGGAGGGGCAATGATTGGCCCCTGGCCCCAGGCTGACAAGTGGAGGGCCCAATCGGGAGACATGAAGCGCCTCCTGATTGGGCCCTCCGCTTGTCAGTCCGGGGCCAAGAGGCCAATCAGAAGCCGCGCACAGTGCAGCTGCCGATTGGCCCCTTGCCCCAGGACTGACCAGTTGGGAGGCGGGAAGCCCACCCGCCCACCCCCCAACGTGGCCCACCTCGGCCCCACGGCCGCCATTCCCGTTCTGGCCGCCGACAGCCAAGGTAGGCCCAGAGGCCCCGGCGTCAATGGTGGGGAGATCTCGCCCCGGCCACAGGGACTGCCCCTTTGGCCAGGACAAGGCCCCGATGTCGCACGGTTTGGGGAAAAAGGCATCAGCCCGGCCAAAGGGACAGCTGGTTCAAAATAAGGCTGCAAGGGTCCTCACTAGAACTTCATGGAGTGCCCATATTCAGCCAGTGATGCAGCATCTGCACTGGTTACCAGTCTGCTCCCAGATCAAGTTCAAGGTATTGGTATTGACTTTTAAAGCTATATGTGGCCTGGGTCCCACTTAACTGCAGGGTTGCTTAGTTGCTTATGCCCCCTACAGGGCTCTTCGCTCTGTGGGTATGAATCTACTGGTTGTCCCAGACTCCCAGGATATTTGCCTGGCCTTGACCAGGGCCAGGGCCTTTTCGGTCCTGGCCCCAAGCTGGTGGAATAAACTCCTGGAAGAGCTAAGGGCCCTGCCAAAGCTGTCAGCTTTCTACAGGGCCTGCAAGAATGAGTTCTTCCACCAGGCATATGGTTGAGACTAGGGTGGTGTCTCGGTGTTATGATCGAAGGATCCCCCCAATGTATGATTACATCTAGTCCCTCACTCCCAGCGGAAGAGAACTCGACCCATGGGCTGAATGGGGGGGGGGGAGGAGGGAGATATTAGAACTCTTTATAGGAACTAGATTGTCACTGATTAAACCGTAATGTAAGGGGCATTTTAGGTTTTTTAAAATGGTATTTTATTGTATTTTATCATTCCTGTGAACCTCCGTGAGACTTTTTGGAGAGCAGTGGTATAAAAATTAAAAAGAAATTAAATAAATGTTCTATATCAATATGCATGATACTAAGGCTGACAGCATTGGCTCCAAAAATCTGGTGAAGAATATTTGGAAAAATGACAATATTATGAACAGGACCACAATCTATCCCTAGGGACTGGTGGCAAGGGCAGAACAATGGGAGAATACCCTATAGGAAGTCTGGATTGGCATCAGAAAAAGATTCCACTTGTCAGGTCTCTGTGGAACAAATCTTAACAGCTGTTGGTGTTTCTGGATTAGAGATGATCTCCAGAATCAGCTCTAAGATTGAACGTCTCCACAGCAATAGCTCACTGACTTGTATTAAAAACTTCAGGGCAAGGCCTGCTCACTGTCTGAACTGCCAAGCAAACTCTGCTGTAGTGCATGTTATAAAAGTGGCTTTGCCTTGCCTTCCTGCACCTCACCCTCTTTCAGCTGAGTACAAATCGGGTCCAGCAACACTTAAAATGGGATTTTAGCAAGGAAGCCTGTCACACAAAGTTGTGAAAAGTTGCAACTGATAGCATTCTTCTGCCTTTGGCTCGCTACTTTGCTTACCTAGCTGGGATACAGATATCCCAGCTCAGGCCAGTATATATGGTTCTCCTTTCTTCCAATTTATCCTTGGGAGGGAGATTAGGATAAAACAGAGTTTACTGCCCCCAAATCAGTTAAGGAAGGGGCAGTCAACCTGTGGTCCTCCAGATGTTCATGGACTACAATTCCCATGAGCCCCTGCCAGCAAACGCTCATGGGAATTGTAGTCCGTGAACATCTGGAGGACCACAGGTTGACTACCCCTGAGTTAAGACACTGGTTATGATCATCTGAGGCAAGGAAAAGAGATGGAGATTCAATCCCCGGGGTATGGCAAGTTCTCTGAAGAGGATAAAGCCTACAACATCCACAAGCCTTGCTAGCAAACGTCAGGGGAATTTTTTAAAATTTTTAAAATTTAATCATGAATTATTTGTGTTTACAAGGCTGAGTCTAGAAAAGAGTTTCGGGTTGCTGTGAAAAGCTGCTTGGGCTCAGATCAACCTGAGGTGTCAAATGCCTGAGGGGATCTTCTCAACATGTATAGTAATTAACACACTATTAACATGTCAATGACTTTATAGTCCACAAAGCAGGAGTGCCCACCCCTGTTAAAACACCTAGGTAATCAGAAATCTGGAAGAGACCCAGCCTGCTTTGGGCATTGGTCCTTTCACTCGGTGGTAGGCTCTCCCTGAACTACTCTGAAATTTTTTTCTTCTTCTGATCTCTAGCTGGGACTGTTCTACATGTAGTTTAAATACGTTACCTATCCTCTGCTGTTTAATAGGCAGCTGCAGCCAAGCCTGATTAACAATAATAAAATGATTAATTTTAGCAGTCGTTCAAAGCACTTCACATATACTATCACCTTGTGAATGTTATAACTCCACCTTTACATTGGCCAATATTATAATCCACGCATTGCAAATGGGAAACTGAGGTTTGCTTTCTACTATGTGTAGAATGATATCGGCTAGATGTGTGTGTGTGTGTGGGGGGGAATTCACAGAGTAGTTCAACAGTGGAATCAGCTGTCTAAGGAGGTGGTGAACTTCCCCTTGCTGGCAGTCTTCAAGCAGCGGCTGGACAGAGATTTATCCTGGACACTTTAAGCTGATCTTGCATTGAGCAGGGGGTTGGACAAGAGGGCCTGTATGGCCCTTTCCAACTCTGTGATTCTATTGTGTGTATGCTGTGCTAAACCGGTGTTGATCTGCATAGCGTGCAAAATAGTTCACAGGTATTGGGAAGGGAAGAAGAGTAGTGAGGAGAGAGAGAGAGAGAGAGAGAGAGAGAGAGAGAGAGAGAGAGAGAGAGAGAGAGAGAGAGAGAGAGTTAACCCTTCAATTACTAGAACTGACATTAAAAAGGTCAATCTCGTCTTCATGCAACAAACATCTACTGAATATCATTTCCAGTGGGGTAGCCACATTCATAAATGCAACAAAGCATTGGGTAGCACTTTAAAGACCAGCAAATTTCATGTGGCAAAAACCTGCAGTGGGTAAAAGCCCCATTCGACTGATGCAGGATATTCAATAGAGCAATTACTGCATAAAAAAAAGCCACCCGGCACGTTTTGAAAAGAAAATTGGAAGCGTGTGCTTGCAGAAACTCTCAGAGACCGACTTTGTCAAGCCATTGATAAGCTTGAAGCGCTTTTCTAAAGGATACTAAGAGATGTATCAGGCTGCAGAGCTGAATACAGAACACAGTTAATATAAAAGGAGAACAAAGAACGAAAGGAGAAGAAAGAGAAAAAGGCAAGCGGGGAGGGGGGGGGGGAATCCCAGGACTGCTGTGTGGAAAGACTAGTAATACATTAAAAATTTAAAACCTCGCATGACAACACTGCATCCTCCCCAAAGAAGGCAACAGATATTAATGAACAAGCCCCTGAATTAGTCACCTGGGATCCCAGAAGAGAGCAGTAATGCTTTCCAATGTTGGTGGTGTATTTTTATTTGTTGTAAAATACTGGTCCTCCTATTATAAGAGTCAATGCAGCACAGTGGATCTAGTGTAAGAGGAGAAACTCAGATAGAAACCCCCAGTCAGCCACAGAGCTCAGTGGGCAAACCTGGGCTGGTCAATGTTTTGCCCCTTAACTACTTCACAGAGTGGTTATAAGGATATATTGCAAAAAAGTAGACAAGTATGACAGAAACTACCCTACTGACAAGAAGTCTGTCCTCTACCCCCCCCCCCAAACATAAGGCTGCCGAGTCTCTTATCTTGTCCCTTTTTAAATTCATGACTGCCAACTTTTAAGTCACAAAGAATTTATCAGACTGGATACTCAGGAAATGAACAAGCTGTATACATTGTCATAATCCAGCACATTCATCTGCCCAGCCACAATAGTTCTTTAGCATGTACCCTAGCCTTTTCCAACCTTTTGACCATGGAGGAGCCCCTGAAATAATTTTTCAGATATCAAGGAACCCTGGAAAGGATGTCAGCTGGCCACACCCCCTGCCATGCTACCAGAAGTGACATCACTACCCACACCCTTAGCCCTCCTTTTGCTCCCTTCCCCCACCTTTACTATTACTATAGTGACTCTGCCTCATATAAGCTGGAAAGAAAAGTAGGAACTGAGAAAACAGCCCGCAGACCCCCTACAATCAGAGCTCCCGCAGACCCCTTTCAGAACTCCCACGGACCCCTGCTTGGGAATCCCTGATCTAGCTTGACAAACAGTTGTGCACACACTTGAAAGCTTGCACTTGGCATTTTTAGGTGACCTCCGGATCAAATGCAGTTTGTCTAAATGCAGATGCAGGGTTGGTAACAAAAGCAAGCGATACCTCATCATCATCAGAGAAAAACAGAAGGTGAAGAGCTTGAACAAAGCTAATCCTGAATTATTACTGGGATCTGGAAACTGCTAACCAGCATGTTGACCAGAACGGAGATTTTTTCACCTCTAACACAGCATTTTGTCAAAGGTCTTTCCCCTCAAAAGCCAAGTGTTTATTTAGCCAAGGCCAAAGAGTGAATGGCTTAACAATCTGTCTGAGTCCAGAACACAGGCACCTACTTTACAGAGGCAAAAAAGAAAGAAAGAACGAAAAAGGCAGCTTTGGCTTCCGTAACATTTAACCTGACAGAGCAAGATGAAGGGCGAAGAAAAGACAACATGGGCCTTTTATTGTTTAGACAAGGGTCTTGTCAGATCAGGTAGCCTCTCTGCTGTCTTGATGCACTGAGAGTACCACGCTGGAGAAAGCTGACAGTGGAAAAACATGGAGAGAGAAAGAAGGTAACTGAAGAAAACATTGTGTAGGCATTTCACAGGATGCTTCAAAATTAATCCCAGCCCTGTTGAAGGGCAGCATCTAGAAAACATTGTTCAAAGCAACAGATTTGGCGTTGGTTTGAGAGCTGGTAGGCAGAAGTTGTTGCCTCTACTCATGGTGCCGCTCAGCATGTCACCATCTGCTTCAGAACCAGAAACCAAGCCAAAGTTGGCTGAAGAAGCTAATTTGTCTAGTTTAGATTTATATATCACTGTAATGCAGGGGTAGTCAACCTGTGGTCCTCCAGATGTTCATGGACTACAATTCCCATGAGCTCCTGCGAGCACTTGCTGGCAGGGGCTCATGGGAATTGTAATCCATGAACATCTGGAGGACCACAGGTTGATTACCCCTGCTGTAATGGATATGGCAGGTGATGGGTCACATGAGTGATGGGTCACATGGAAACTGTCATACAATGGCAAAATTGTAGAATGCTTTATTTAAAGCATTCCTGGCATGGGGATTGCCGCCACATATAGAATTTTCCGTCATCCTTTAAAAAGAAAGAATAGAAAAACCAATTCTGGCAACTTTAAGGGTCAGAAACTTCCTTCATAGTTTAGGCAATTCTTAGGGTAGTACATGCAGTAAGCATGCTTGTGAAAATCTTCATACTCCTAAGAACTCTTTCAACTGACGGCAGTCTGCCTACCTGTCAAGGACAAGGTTTCAATATAACTAAGCTTAATCATGCACTGTGAACATGATCTCTAGAGAATGCCTGTGGATCTTCCATAGTGCTGATGCATATCTTTGTGGGTTTACCATCAAACTTCTTATAGGATGTAGCTTAAGACTTGCACATCTTCTGCACATCAATTAGTATTATTGTTACGGTATTTATATGTTGTGGATTGTTTCCCGTATTATTTATACATTTCATGTAAACCGCCCTAAGCATCCAGGGAGGACGGAATATAAATTTAATAAACAAACAAACAAACAATCCTGGGAACCATTTCCTATCTGTGGAAGAGCAGCTTGTTGTTTACTGAAAAATTCCTGCATGTTGCAAGGGCTCTGGGGCCCATCATGTTAGGCTCAGCTGTTCTCTTCACTGACTATAGGCACAACACTTCCAGGGACTACGCATTATATGGGAGTAAAGGAGGACAGGTTGGTGTGTGGACTGCCTGGCTGCTATCAGTTATCAGCTCTTACAGCTCCCAGGAACACACAGTTCAAAAACCACTGCCGTGATTGGCTTCAGTTCAGCTAATGGAAAGTGATTGATTTTGATATTATATAGGCAATGGCACTTATGAATTAAGAACCATCAAGATTTAACCTTAATGCTGAAAACTGAACGGACACAAGTAGATGATGAAAGAATTAAGCTCCGGGCATACAAACCTTTCTAACTCCACCTTTGATACTGCCCTCCTCCCTAGTGTTGTTCATCAATCGCTTGGGAAGATGTGAATAGCCTTGCTCATGTTTTGAATGGAAAATGATTCTTTGGTCAGTTGAAAGAATTTGAAGGTGCAGCTATTTAGGACATATGCAAGTCCTAGCAACAGTCAGGTGAGACAACTTCTCCGCATCTTGAATTGGTAGCATGTCAGTGTTCAAGAAACCTTTGCACATCCCTAGGCAAAGGCCCTTGCCTGCTTGAGATATTTAAAGCCAGATTTTTTTACTCTCGAGGGCTGGACAATATCCCTTTCTCTTCAGCTCTCACACATTACATGGGCAGATCAGAGGGCTTTTGAAAAGATCTAAAGCAGGGGTAGTCAAACTGTGGCCCTCCAGATGTCCATGGACTACAATTCCCAGGAGCCCCTCCCAGTGAATGCTGGACATCTGGAGGGACGCAGTTTGACTACCCCTGATCTAAAGTAATATTTAGAAAAATTACAACAATTACTTCAGGCAGGTGCCAAAGCAGAATACAGGAGCCAAGGCCTTCTCCTGGTGTTGCCTTGTACCAGTAGGCTTCAAAGGTTTTTTTGCCTCTGCATGTGGAAGTCCCCCATTTACTCATCACAACTAATAGCCATGGATGGACCTATCCCTCCATTAATCTTTCTAACCCCCTTTTAAACCCATCTATCCTCAAGGCCATCACTACTTCTAAAGGTAAAGGTATCCCCTGTGCAAGCACCGGGTCATATCTGACCCTTGGGGTGACGCCCTCTAGCGTTTTCATGGCAGACTCAATACGGTGTGGTTTGCCAGTGCCTTCCCCAGTCATTTCTGTTTACCCCCAGCAAGCTGGGTACTCATTTTACCGACCTCGGAAGGATGGAAGGCTGAGTCAACCTCGAGCCGGCTGCTGGGATTGAACTCCCAGCCTCATGGGCAGAGATTTCAGGCTGCATGTCTGCTGCCTTATCACTCTGCGCCACAAGAGGCTCTTTTTTCAATATTTCTAATGGCAGTGAATTCTACAATTTAATTTTTTGTTTATCCATTTGTCTGTCCTTTTGTCTACAGCTCATCCACTGAGCACCCCTAAGTTCTACCATTACAGGACACAGAGAATAATGCATAATTTTAGATATTCTTCTTATTATTATTATTGAATTTATTGCCCACCACTCTCAGCGAAGCCGGCTCGTGGCGGGTTACAGTTAAAATGGTAAATAGAATCCCCTAAAAAAATTTCCTAAAGTCAGTAGTTAAAAATACTGCCTAACAGAAAAACATGGCAGCAACCAACCCCCCACCTACCCCCTCTGGAGACCAGAACAGCTGACCATCACTCCTCCTTTTAGGGAGAGGGGGCATAGATCTTCTCTTTGCCCTGGCCTCAACCAAAGACCTGATGGAATAGCTCCGTATTGCAGGAAGCTCCTGCAGGGCCCACAGCTCCTCCGGGAGCTCATTCCACCAGATAGGGGCCAGGACCAAAAAGGCCCTGGCCCTAGTAGAGGCCAGGCGAGCCTCCTTGGGGCCGGGGATGACCAATACGCTGGAACGCGCAGAAAGCAAGGCCCTGCGGGGGGCAACAGGCAGTCTCACAGATACATGGGTCCTGGCCCCAAGGTGTCTATCATGTCCCTACTGAGCTGTCTTTTTCTACATTAAAATGTCCTAGACTCTTCAACCTTTCCTAATAGTAATGATGTTACAATCCTTTGATCACCTTTAAGGAGTTCTACGATTTTAAGCTGTCACCTGCCCCAAGTCAGATCTTTGGGATACAGAGGGTAATACATCCAGTTGATAAACCCATCACTTACTTTCTCTCAGCCTAATCCACCTTACAGGGTTATTTTGGAAAAACACTTATTATCTAATTCTGGCATATCTAAAAGCCTATGGTCCTTAAACCTGTAGTTTAATCCTTAGCTCACCCACAACTCTTTTCCCAGTCCCATCACTAAACAGGTATTGCCCTACCTTAGAAGATTATTGAAATCATTACTGAGATTATAAATATGAAGCATTATGTTAAAATGCTCTACTACTATTACTACTACTAGAACTACTAGAGCATTTTGAGTCCTTGAAATGCACAACCTGCTAATTGCCAGCATTATTGCTGCAGTCTCAAAAAGTATCTTCTAGACATACAGTTGTACTCTGCTTCCATAGACTAGGTGAACACTATATTTCCTTTTTAGCTCTTCAATTTCCGGATTATTGTACTGAAAATCTAGTTTGCTAAAAAATGAAGCAACTGATTGCATTTGTAAAAAGTCATCAAGAATTGTAGGCCTTAAAAGCCCTCTGGAAAAAGACCCCCCCCCCATACACACACACACACAGCCCTTTGAAATGACAAGGGGTCAGTTTGAGGATGATCAGTTGCTAGGCGACGGATAGCCACAAAACATCTTGGTAATATTTAAGACAGAAGAATAGATAGAGAATGTTGATTAATGAATAAATTTCAGCAATAATGAAAGCAAGTATCAAGACGTATCCATATTTTATTAAAGTCTGAGAGAAATATTACATTTGTATGGTATTTCCCAAAGCAAGCACAACATACAATCCTTCTTGCTATAAAGCTTCTTGAACTGAAAAAGCTCAATAGCTGCAATGGTTCTAGGATGTCTGACTAGAATCACACAAGAATCTATTGAAAAATATTCAAGATGAGTCTAGTCCTGCAACCAAAGCACACAAGGAAAATAAGAGGAGCGATTAAAATGTTCAATATTTTTTAAAAACCTCTAAAGGAGTTGCACAGTTTTCAAGGAAAATTTCTCACTAAATGGAAGTCCAATAGCAGAAATCCATATTTCTTTAAAGAGGAAATTGGGATATTGGAATTAGCTCAAACACATAATGCTTGTCCAAAGTATTACTGCTCACAAAAGTTTCCAAATACTATGATAGGCTTCATTTTAAATGCTGATTCCACACCTCGATAAAGAAAAAGCAAACAAAAGTATTCAAGGCATTTTACAATGATCAGTAATCATCTTACAACTGTCAATGATTGCACCTCCAATATAAAATACTGCATGAGTCTAAAAACAGGGGTAGTCAAACCGTGGCCCTCCAGATGTCCATGGACTATAATTCCCATGAGCCCCTGCTGGAGGGCCGCAGTTTGACTACCCCTGGTCTAAAACATAGAGCAGCAGACAGAAACCTCCCGCCCCCCCACACTGGTAACAATAGCAAAGGACCAGCCTATAGAAACCAGAGTAAAATTATGAGAGTCACCTGAATCAAGCAAGCCCAGTTGTTTTGCTTCTCTAGAAGCTGTTCAAAGCACTCAAGAAAAGGGATACATCCTGCTCTCAAACAGAAAATTATAAGCATTGGGGCTGCCACCCAGAAAGTACTGCCATGTGTTCCCAGCTTCCCATATGGAAGCAGGACATTGGGCCATGTCTCTTAAATTGATCTAAAAAAGGGTGTAGACTATTGCTGGAGAAAGTGGTAAAAATGCCACACACGTTAGTTTATCCGCCCTCATTCCTTCGCTTAATTGAAAGGACACAGCGTGTTACAGTCTCAGATCTTTTCAGCTACAGCAGAAGTGCAAAGCAAGCTTGAGTGATTCAACAGAATGGTCTGGAAAAGATGTAAAGAGTTCCAAAGACTATATCAGCAGCAAAACTGGAATGTGCGACAACCACCTCCTGCTTAACAGCTTCAACTCCTGCTTAACTCTCCTATCACTACCACCTCCTCCTCCTCGCCTGCATAGCTGTTTCAAACAAGGCAGCAGCTTATTGTTATCACTCCAGTTACTGCACTCTCTCAGCACTTGTCTGTGCCTGCAACGGTTGTAGCCGCGGCACATACCAGTCTGAAACATCCACCACACAATCGTGCTAAAGTAGCAACAACTGCACTAGTCACAGACCACTCCAAATTTGCAGCTGTAATCAGTTTATGGCGGCCTGATGTCAACAATTGGGCAGCAACCGTTTCTAATGATCTTAAGAGGCAATTCGCTGTTCAGACCCCAAGCAAGAGATGCAAATGTGCCACTGAACACTCCTTATTACATACCCACAGGCTACAATAAGTGGTCCGTGTCTTCTGAGAACATCCTAATTAGATGAATACAGATCTGGAGGGGAGGGGGGAAGAGAAGAGATGCAAAAACCAGGTCAGGAAGGAAGATGGCTGTCATCCCACCCCCCACCCCCCAAAACAAAGCAATTCGCACCCTGCAATTCCCCTCCCCCCCCTACACGTCTACTGAGCAAGAAAGCAGAGTCCAGTACTTTATGGAGGTAATATTGCACCTGTCCTACACCCCTCCCCTCCTAGCACTGGAAAGAACACCACTGTTCACTCTATGGACCTGTCCTACACCCCCCACCCACCCCTGTCCTGGCCCTGAAAAGAACACCATTGTTCACCCCATGGCTTCCAATTCGTTCCAGAGTTATGCCTCAGCAATTATTCTATGAATAATATATTATGCAAAAGTTCAATTTTAAATCAAATTTACTCAAGATTATCAGCATATAGTATATGCACAGATACAGAAGAGTTACACCCTGTAGTGGGGAATAGCTAACTGAGACTTGAGAATTATAATTTTGTTGCATGTGAATATGGGGTAATGTCCTATTCAATAGATCTAACATTGCACAAATCAGTGCTAGCACTTTTTAGAGATCCCATCCTCATGACTATCCTACAAAAAACCATGCCTTTAACTGGCACAGCACAGAACACCCGTTGGTTTTACATTGCCCTGCCCTATTTTTCTGGCCCTAAATTGTTCTTTCTGTTCTTTAAATTGTTCTAACCAGACACATTAGAACGCTGAAGTCACAGAAGCAAGCTACTGAAATCCTCTGGTTTTGAACTGTCATATGCTAATGATACACACAGTCCTCAAGTACTTTCCATCTGAAATGTTCATGTGTAGCAAGGCAAATGCCTAAATGAGAACTATCAAGCCACACTGAAATAAAGTTGATGGATTCATCACTCTCCTCTCTTTTATGCACCCCTTCACCACCACAGCCCTTTTCATTTCTTCTCCTCAAGCAGATTCACTTTTATAACAAAGCCGTATCTTCTACAGCAGAATCTACCTTGTTCCAGCGTTTATTCTAACATTCAGCCAAGCATACTGTGTGCTGGTTTTTGTGCAGGAGGACCTGTGGGGTTTAATAACAACCTTGGTTAGGGTTCCTTCGAATACGAAAAGGAACCTGTTTTGACTTGCACTGTTGTCTGTATCCTCTTTCCTTCCTTCTAGTTAGAGAAAAGGCTCTGGAACATGCACTGATGGATGGGGGGGGGAGGGGGAAGGTGCTGCAATGGCTGCTTGTGCAGCAGGGAAAATACTTGGAATAGGCCTTATCTTGGTATCGGGCACCTAGACCAATATCACCATATATGAATACATATGGAGCTTCTTTATTTTGAGTGAGGCACTGACCTAACTGGCCCGTCATTGTTTGCCAACTCCAAGGCTTCACAGGCAAGCTTCTACTCCAAGTTAAACAAGTTAAAGTTTCTTTTAACTGGAGGACCCAGGGTTCCAACCTAGGACAATGGAGGAGGAGGAGGAGGAGGTGGAGAACAAACTAGAAAACAGGATGCTGATAACAGAATGGATTGCTGCTCTTGCCACTGTGAACAATGTCATCCAACTTCCCTTTTTGTGTACTGGGTGATCATGGAGCAGCCAGACTCTCATAGCCTAACCACCAAGCCAGCTTGGTGTAGTGGTTAGAAGTACAGACTTCTAATCTAGGGAGCCAGGTTTGATTCTGCACTCCCCCACATGCAGCCAGCTGGGTGACCTTGGGCTCGCCACAGCACTGATAAAGCTGTTCTGACCGAACAGTAATGTCAGGGCTCTCTCAGCCTCGCCTACCTCACAGGGTGTCTGTTGTGGGGAAAGGAAAGGGAAGGCAAATGTAAGCCGCATATAAGAACCAACTCTTCTTCTCACAGGGCTGCTTTAAGGGGGAGAAATGTAAGAAAAGGGGACCCCTTATGTTACCCTGGCTTCCTTGGAAGAAGGATGGGATGAAGATAACAGGACTGGTGACTCACCTACAGTTTTTAAAGAGTTACTCCACAGGTTACATTTTTAAGGAATAAACTTGTAAGATACTGCACACATACACAGCCCTAGAGATGTTAAGTGTGAATGTGACAAGAGGGGTTCACAACCTATTTTACTAGCCTGGAGCCTAGACATCCATTTGACTGCATGCACTGTTGCAGGCTAAGGTCTGCTGTTGTGTGTGCGGCAGCCATTGTGAAATCTTTGCCCATGAAAACCTTGAAAAGGGACCTGACATGGAATTTTCAAAATGTCAGACTCAGGTGATAATGCCCGTAAGCCAGATCCTAGGAGAAGAGAAGGAACGAAATGGCTATAGAAACTATTTTGCATCATTTGCCAATTAATGAAATTCAGTCATTAGCAAAGGGTCACATCACATTAGTATCAATTAAAGGGTATTTTACTGGGATTGTTTTAACTGTTCACTTGCAGCAGCAGTAGACAAGAGGGAAGAAGATACCCTAACCTGCCCTGACTCCCACTATTCAAAGGACTCATCTGAACAAAACATCTGCACTAAGGTGACTTCACCTGCATATGAATTCCATGCCAATCCACTCCCAAGACTCCCAGATGCTGCCGGCTTCAGCAACAGGTGGCTTTGAGGAACAGAACTACTCCATGAAGCAGTGGCTTAAGAAGAGTTAAAAGAAATTCATTTGGTTTGCGTTGATTTTATACACAGTTATCAGAGAGCTCTGATAACTTTGACTGGACCAAGGTCACCCAGCTGGCTGCCTGTGGAGGAGGAACGGGGAATCAAACCCAGTTCTCCAGCTTGGAGGCCACTGCTCTTAACCACTGCACCATGTTGGTAACATCTGTCCCCCTCCAATACAACTGTCAAAAAGCAGAGGAACTTAACCAAAAACTAGACATCAGCAATCTAGCCTGATTCACATGTAGAGGAGTAGGGAATCAAGCCTGGCTTGCCAGATAAGAAACCGCCGCTCTTAACCATTGACTTCCTTTCCTCTCCCCTCCACAGACACCCTGTGAGGTAGGTGCAGCTGAAAGAGTTCTGAGAGATGTGACTGGACCGAGGTCACCCAGCTGGCTGCATGTGGAGGAGGAGTAGGGAATCAAACCCGGTTGTCCAGCTTGGAGCTTAACCACTACACCAAGCTGGCTCTCATCTGAAAGATCACTTCCACATGCAGGTTTCTATGGCTTAAGTGGCTTGTGACTTGTAAAACCCTGGAAGACATGGATCCTGAACAGCCTACTTGTCATTTCCTTGTCTGTATGTTATGCTGCAACTACAAAAATAAAGCAGAAACACCTAGATCAGCAGCATCTTTTTAAAAATGCCATATTCAAACAAGAGATTGTGTCACAACCACACACCTTTTCAGGTCTTGAACTTATATCTGAAATAATAGCCAACATTGATGTGGGCTCAATAACTATTACCAGGGTTGGGAGGAAAAGTATGTATTTTTGGAAACCAGTTCCTACAGAGCAAAAGAGCAAATACTTTATTTTCAAAATACACGTGTACATTTTCAGCACATCCAATGACCGGACACCTAGCATTTTCTAGCTCTGGCTATTAATTTTATATCTAATCTTTAAAAAGCTTGCCACACTGACCCTTTGGGATAATGCAGAAAACAAATTTAACTTGAGCCAATGAATGACCGTGATAACAAACCTTAGAAAATCACATGGGGGGGGGGGGGGAAGGGGGAGAACTACCCTTTTTTAACATACATCTGAGTACAAGAGGGCAAGAAAAATAGCCACGAGCAACTTTACATTTTGAACTCTGGAACTGAAGCAAGAACAGAAATGGTTAATGCGCTAATTACAGTAATTAAGAGTTGCCAATTTAATTAGAGCCGGGAATATTAATGCCGTAACATTGGTTGGGAGTGCAGCAAACAAACCCTTTTAATGCAGAGACTGCTCACAGCCATCTAATGGGGCCCTCCTCCACACCGCCTGGCGCTTGTGCGCTGACACAACAGTGCTGGGTTCAGATTGAAGAACTTGTCAGCAATCAGGCAGGAGGAAGCTAATTAGCTGGCAGGTTAATGAGTGTGATGGCTCTTGACAGCATTTTGTTGCAAGCCTCTACTGTATTTAAACAATAAATGATTATTACTTAAATACAGAGAAGCTGGTCTGCTTATAAACTGCAAAGTACTACCTCTATTTTTAAAGGGGAGGACCCAGAGGATGAGAACTCAGGACCGCTTCATCAAAGTGAGTCCCCTTGCTGGTCTCCCTATCAGAATGCAAGAATAGATTCCTAAGCACACACATCAGCTTTACTCAGTACATCATTCCAAGAGAAATGGCAGTCATCGTCTCTGTTCAAAGTGATTACAGAACCGAAATAATTAGTGTAGATTTATTAACATGGCATACAAAGGTGTAACCTTATATGCGGCACAGGCCAATTCGGAAGTTTAAAATTAATAAGGACAACGCAGTCAACAATGAAGTCACAAATTAGGATGTAGCATTTCTGGGGTACTTGAGCTGCCCCCAATGGCGTATTTAAAAACCAGCACTTTGCACAGCAAAATCTGCATTATCTAAAACCAATTCTGATGTCAATGTTACCCCCCCCCCCAGCCCAAGCTCACACTTCCCTAGATTCTATAGCTCTAAGAGGGAAGTGGTGGCCATAATGGGCCATCATTGGTTACTTTTAATTACTGGGGATTTGAAAACAGGTGGCGAGGTAAAGGAATAGCTCTGTGGAGAGATTAACCCATTTCTCTGTCCATTTAAGGAGGGCAAGGGGACATCTTACAGCTCTCCTGCAATCCATAAAGCTAATGAGAATAAGAACAACTAGCTCACTTGCCTAAAAAAAAAAGAAATCGCCCTTATTTTAGAAAGAAACCATCAATACAGCAGGTGGCAACTCTCCACAGAAGGTGGGTGTGGATTGAGATTGGATTTGCTGTCTTAAACTGTATTTACAGGAGAGGCTATGGCAAGTTGCATGTCCAAAAAACCTCATCTGAAAAGGGAAGGTTATTTTCAATTTAATGTGCATCGCTCCCTGGGCATTTGCAGAGACGATGCAAGAGAAGCAGAAAGCCTCACCTGCTGTGACTCGGAGGTTTTTCTAAATTATTTTTGCACACATGGAAATGATTTGCACCCTCCCACAGCTGCTCGTGAAATATGCTAGTTTAAGGGGGAAAGGGGAACACAGCAAAGTTGCCAAATCCCTCTTAATATTGAATACTATACTCTATGTAGTTAGGATTAGATACTGATCAGAACCAGTAAATCTTGAGAGCTTGGGTGGGGAGAGACAAAAGGCACCACCATAAGAAGGGCTTTGATCCTGCAAAAGCTTATGTGCATGATGGGGAAGATAGATTCGTACTACAATTTGCACTAGCTGGGTGATTTAAAGGCATTCTATAATATGCTGCAACTTGTTACAGGTACATCATGGTTAAAAAGGTGCACCATTTTGTCCATTTACACTGTTTCCAGTTGCAAAGTTACCAATATTCACTGCAACACCTGATGTTTCATTTAACAGCCCAAATGCCATGTTAAGAAATCTAGACCTTGCATCATGCAAATATAAAATCTTACAGAAGGCTGGCTAAACAGACTGCCGTTTTTAAAAAAAGGGAATTTAATACATCTTGCAGCTCAGGCTTTGGAATTGTGATCAATCTGAACATAAACAGAATTACACTGCAAGAGATCAAAAATCCAATACAGGCACACGATGTTCACCTTTCCATACCAAATAATCCTGAGATAATTTTGCGTTTTTGTATGCTTCCAGCTGACAATTGAGAGTAATATATTCCACGATGACATGAGGTAGCCACAGGTCTAATTCCCATCCTCTGGAACTAGACTGCATCATCCACAAGCTCCATTTTCCCAGGAAATTATATACCGAGTCTTAATGCAAGACATCAAACTCCCGTCCAATGCTTAACATCAGGTGAGGCCATTTATAAAGTTAGCTGAACTTGGTGCCATATTTATATCGCTAACTCCTGCTCCTTACATTATAAATAGGGCACTGAGACAGCTCCCCTACATCACCACCCTACGTGGACATTTATCACCTGGAAGCTGTGTGAAGTCTGCGCACCAACATGAAGCATAACGTCACGACAAGCCAAAAATCAAACTGGATTTTGCAAGCTGTGCATTTAATTTCAGACCCTCTATCGCAAAGGCTAAGGGCACCTCGCCAGTCCTCAACTGCAGACGTCGTGCCCTAGATGGCCCTCCTTTGCCTCAGTCCCAAATTTAAAATAATAAAATATTAAAATGAGATCCAAGATTGCCGTGTCGACTGAAAACCAGTGCCGAACCTGAAAAAAAGCCACCCACCTCTCTGCCTGCTTTAAGGCGAAGATTCTTCAGTCTGAAAAATTATTTATAGAGATTTTTTTTACTACCCTTGTATACTGCAATGTTATTTCCTTTCCCACACACTAGCAAAGTCCATTTTCACAACTGCTATAAAGCGGCATGTTCACAGCTAGTAAAACAACTCCATAAATAGCCTCGCAAAGCTATAGCTGTCTCATATCCTTTCCTCAATAAAAGCAGAGGTGAACTGCTTATTTTCAGCAGCACACTATAAGAAGACAGAAGCATTATGACTGCTCATACATTCTGACTATCATTTGCCACAAGCTATATCTGTCAGTATTAAATAAAGCTGCATTATAAATGTAAACAAAACACCCACATCTACAAAATGAGCTGTCCACCATTGCTGTAGGCATGAATTGAACCCGCTTATTGACTCCCGCTTGCTCTTTTATTTATCCTGCTACACAGAAATGCACTGGCTTTCTTCCCTCCACCCTTCCAACATGCAAGCACTGAGGTGGGGTTCGGGGGCAGTCACTTGTCGCCCACACCAGCAGGCAGGTGACAAACGCAGATCTTAATGGGAACGCCATTAGGTGGGCAAAAACATAGGACTCTTTCATTGAGACAGCTGATTTATTTTTAAAGGGTTATTCAGGGATCAAAAATGCAACATCATAAATAATTTGCAGGAGCAAGCCAAGAGAATTTATATTTATGAATTTTGAAAGGTTTTGGGGGGGGAGAAGGAAGGGGGGAAGTAATTCATTGCAATCGAAACAATAATGCCAGTTTGAAAGGAATTACATTCAGATATCAAATGACTGGGAATTTACTGTCTGAGAAGGCTCAAAGGTCCTTGGCAGCAGAAATGGTCGTCACTGAGTTTGCTTACTGATGAAATATGCGTTTTTCTCCATCACCTTTAAGTTCGGAGGAACTTTCTGCAGTCTCCTAAAGCAAGCTCATATGTGGCATACATAAAGAAGGCTGTTGCTCAGGAACAAAGCTCCAAGCAACCCTGGGTACATGGCATACACCACAGGCACAGCAGTGCTCCAACAAGTCACTCCTATGTCCAATAGCAAAGTTAGGAGGGTTAATACAGCAGCATATGCTTCAAAGTCATGGGCAGCTCAAGAACACCGTCAGCAGAAGACATCAGATGAATCATCTTACACACCGGGGAAGCCTGTGGAAGTATCGGTTTTATAAGGTTCTTCTTCCTAAACTAGGAAGCAGCCCTTTATTACCTTTAGGCTGGACCTGTAATCCTGGGTTTCAATTCTTTTGCTAGAGGTGTATTCTCCCTACAATAGTGCTGAAAGTTCACCACATAACTACTTGCCCAGGTACCAAAACAATCCTTTGGCAAAAAAGGAGCTTGATCTAAGATTTAATTAGTGCTGCATGGATTTGGTGTTAAATAGAAACACACAAAAAACCTGATGGCAACTCTGAGGCATTTCTCTGGTTTTCCTTTCAACCTTCTGCTGAGTGTAGCAGTTAAGCTAAGCAACCTGTGGGCTGCAACACAAGTGGGGTGGAGGGGAGAGAAAAGAAAAGAAACACTGCCAGACATGTCTGTAAAGAGGCTTGATCTAAATATGTGCCTCTTTTAAGATACTCAAAGACCTCTGCAGAAACCAGGCCAATTTTACATTTTTCAGGAAAGCTGGCAAGTACACTGACAAAACAAAAAGAACAACTGCACACACAATTTGATGACCCTAGCCTATGTTGGTGCACTAGATAGGGAAATTCTCCCCACACACCCATACGTACCACACACACACACACACACACACACACACACAATACAGAAGTGTAGGGTCATGCTTTTACTACACATTCTGTAAGGCCGATATTAATTGTTCCTCCTTTCCTGTTAAGATAAGGTCATTATTAAGAAAGCTATGGCTGCCGAAGAGCTGGTGAGGTTTACTGAAAGAAGAGGGAGAAAGAATAAAAATGGGGGGGGGGTGGACGTGGCAGAGAGTAATTAATGTATGAGGCCTACATTTAAATAAAGCAGTCCTCAGCAGTAGGAGAAATATGGAGGTGGGGGGGGGAGAGATTCCCACGAGGCAGCATGTAACTTGACTGAGGCACAAGAATCCTGGACCAAACAACCCCTTCTGCCCAAACCACCAGGATTACTACTTGTGCAAAGCAAATACTCCAAAGACTCCCCCCTCTAAATCATTTCAATTCCTATTTCCAAGTATAATTTAATCTTTTTCAGCGACACTTGATGCTTACTTCATCACGGCATAATGACAGATTAAAAAGTTGTTGAATTAAATATTAAAGAGGACTTCAGGCAGTCCTGCATTTTTAAGGAATAACACAGATTGGAGATGAAATGAGAAGCCCAAATGCATATTTTATTCCAAAAAGGAAAGAATACATATATTTTGTTCCTCCAGGCCACCTACATTGTAATAAAACACAGGGCAGGTTTTTATTTAGTGGATAAAAGTGGGACAGAGCATTAGAAGATTCATATCGCTGTAAACCGATGGCAAGCAGCAGTGTCAAACCTAATGGTGCCAAAGGATTAAGCATCATCTTCGGTTAAATACAGAGACCCCTGTACTGTACATCTGCAGTCTCTTTCTATTAAGACTAAAGCACCCTGTGCTGGCAGAAGTTGCTCTCTCAACAATGCTTCAAGAACATCAAACATCAAAACAGCAACACATAATGCATTTTTAAAGTATGTCGGCATGGAAGCATGGGTGACAACCAATTCTTACAGGTTTTGTCTGAAACCAAATGATAACTTGTAGATTTTACGCATTCATTTTTGATAGCAAGCCCTGACCCATGAGGTTGAGGAAGACTAAGCAAGTTCATTTGATTTAGGAAGAAGAAAGGGCCACAAGCACTACACAAGGTGGCTACACAGCTCACGTACCTCTTCTTTACCACATGGTCACCACATTGGGCAGAAACTTTGCTCTTACCATTTGCATCCTTTTTGCAAGAAGCAGGATAAATCTCTACCACACTACTATAAAAACGAAGAGATTCTGGGAGAGATTCTTCAGCCATTGCCTCCCAATTACTTTCAAACAATCACATTTTGGTCAATTCTGGCATATTAAATTGGCAAACATTTAATGATAGTTGCTTATAATTAACTGATAATTTTAGTATTTTTAATTATTTAACTGTTTTATTGATTGTTTTATCCAACTGTTGTGAACTACCCTGAGCCCGTTTGCAGAGAGGGGTGGTATACAAATTGAAATATAAGAATAATAATGATACATGATGAACCTTTTTAGTTATTACAAAGTTCTTAACTGTCCTGTACACCAGGCTGTTCATACATCAAGACAAAACTATTAGGGAAATAAAACTAAAAATCATACAACTAATACAAATAGTATTCCCATCACAATACAAAAACATTGTAAGCTCCCAGTGCAGAGCCCCAGTACAGGGGATACCATGACAACATTTGGAAAACAGACTTTCCCCCATAATTCATGAAACTGTACAAACTGTATTGTATTGATGGTGATTTATTCATTTCGAGGCAATAGGCAATGTTGTTTTCGTAAAATATAGAATGGTTTATACCATCTTCTAATCATGCATAAGAAGGCAGGACTCTCCTTTTAGATCTCACTCAAAAGTCTCGGGAGCCACCACAGAAAAGGCCTCACCCACCTACTGAACTCATTCTTTAGTAGAAGGGATCCTGATAAGAGTTCTTCCTCCAAATCTAAGCAAATAGCAAGGATCGTATTGGAAGAGATGCTATCCAAGATATGACCATCCCACTAAATTCCTTTAAAACTATGCATTGCATAAAACTATGCAATACAGCATTGGCTGTAAAAGCTACACTAGCCTGAACCAGTTCCTATGCAACTCATATGGTGGAAGCCTACTTGTGGCTCCCTCAGACATCTGTCTACAGGAGAACACTTAGGATGGAAGTCACACCACTTGAAGTATAAAAGTTCAGCAAAAGTTCCTTTTCATGTACTTTACTCTGGAGCAGCCTCACTGATTAGCTCTGACTCCTTCCAATCAGCTGCCGGCTGGGTGACAAAATTTTGCACAGCACTGAATTGAATAAATGACAGGGCCTCTCCTTTGACTAGTTCTGTTCAGGGGCAGATCCCGCCCCTCTCTTTTCCCTAGTGTTGCTCCAAAGGGAAAAGATTCTGTTTTTCTAATTACATACAGAACTACCAGGAAAAAGAAATTGTGTTAAACTGAGAAGATAGATGGCACTGAATATATATGCTTGTTTTCTATAAAGCACTTGGTGTATATATATATTCTATATAAAACATGGAAAGGCAAGTCATCAGCAACTCAAGCTCCCTCTCCCCATACAATGTACCCATGCACCTACAAATTTGGTCTCTTGGACACCTACTGAGAAAGCCAGTTTGGTGTGGGAAGCATTTATATTTAATAAATATTATATTTAATCCATTTAGGATTGAGGAATGAGACTGAAATATTTTGCTATTTTGTCCAGCAGTAAACTTAGCCTGTGGTGAAATTCCCCATATCACATTCAGATGCCTTCAGTCAGAACCAATTTCTTCTTGGCATTTTGACCTTGCCACAGTGGAAAAGGGCAAAGCATTTTAAAATAAAAAGGATCAATGTCAAAAACCTTATATTTCATTTTGTGTATTTGTGTGGATCAGAACATGCCAGAAATGTGGTGAATGTTGACATTTACCAGTAAATGCTTAATATTTTAGGAGACCAGTGTGATGTGTTGAATTCCTGACATTTACCATGCCATCACCTTTGGCCTATGACCAAATTTCCTCCTCATTGCCACTGATTACCAGTGATATATAAAAGAAACAACCTAAAAACCTAATAATGTATTCTAGCCCATATGAGAATATGACATTTACTGGCAAGTGATGGAATGGAGGATGAAATTAGTTGATAGTCATAAAATCTAGAAATACACTGCAGACTTTGCCTATACTATACCATTGTTCCTCCAGCTTGTACCAATTGCTAGTCATCCTGCAAACAATTAGTATTTCACCTGCAGCTTCCTCTGCAAGCCTTGAGAGCGTGGCATTTGGAACAAACTAGCTGTTTGAATTTGGAGTCTGGACAATGTACAAATTACCCAACTTAAGGCACAAGAATTCCTTTGCAGAACCTGGCAAAAACATGTGTTGGTCCTCAGAACTACCTTTCAGATAAATCACTATCATTCCCGTTTCAAAAACTGGCTACTGAAATCAGTGCATGTAATTGTATTTACGGCCCACCAGTGAGACACCATGGTACATGTGGTCTTCTTGGAGCAGCTACCTCAATGTGACTTGATTTAAATACACACTTAAGCAAAGACCTAGGTTTAAGCACTGATTCCATCTTGCACATTTCAAACCTCAAAGAGTATGAGAAGATACTAGAAGAATATCAGAAGGACAAGAAAAAGGCTGTCCCTATTCGGCATAGCGCCGGAGAGAACTTGGTTTGCCTTCCTGCTGCCTGCCAAAGTCTCCGCAATAGCTGGCATCATCAACTTCAATGATCAAGAAGCATTTATATTATATACATATATAATATAGTATTATTTTTATAACAAGGGGAATCTCTGCTGCCAGAGAAAAGACTTTGCCTTTAACTCATTAAGTCACAGAACAATAGCAGCCAACAAGCCTACAAGAGAAATGCCCCATTGTTCCTTTCCTTGGATGGGGGGGGGGCTCCTGCTTTTGCCTCCATGTAAATGAACTTAATGCTCGCTCCATTCAGGCTTGCTCGGAGAACTCCTCATTTGCTGCCTCTCCGCTCAGCGACAGCATTTTCTCACCAGCCCTGACTGCATAATTAATGCAAATGCTGCCTTAGTGTCATGAGCTGGGCTCCTTTGGTTTACTTTGTTACGACACTTACAGAGGAATATTAACTAGAGAAAGGAGCATCACAACAGGGGTGGAAAATCAGCCTGTCAGGGACTCACTCCAAATGCCACTGAAAAGGAGAGCGCCTTCAAGACTGTTTCATCAAGGTGATTGAGAACAAAAACTACTGAGGAAAATTCAAGCTTACATTTATGAGCTTCTCCACATGCATTATTTATTATTCCCCCCCCCCCTCCCCAAACCTATAGGAACCATATTCCCAGGCACACAGCCATACAACAATAGCCTGCAAAACTGCCAAGTCAAACAGATGCAGCCTCGGGCCAGGAACGTAAACAAAATTGCAGATAACGGGACAAAATCGATTCTCCAGATGGACCCAGAATGCGTTCTTTTTGCTACTAAATGTTCAGTATTGTTAGTGATCTACACACATAATCATGTATTTGTATTACTCAACAATTAACCTCAGCAATCCTGTCAAAAATTAGTCTCATTCCCACAGTGAAGTCAGAAAGTAGCTGTGTTTTAGAGTGCATACCATCTTTATACATTGAATAAAGAATGACGAAGGGGCACTTTATCATGAGGGAACCAGAAGATCTATACATATGTGCTTTCCCCTACAGTTTAGCAAACCAATTATTTTTCTAACAGTGTTTATTCCTTACCTGAACTGTACCAAACAGACAGCACAATCTTTTAACAAAAAAAACTGCTTTTCAGTCATTTACTGAGCTGTACGAAGGTGGAAATCGCCTTATAAAATATGAGATTTTTTCCAAAATTATAACGGGAAGCATCTATCATTTTGCTTAAAATCAGTTGACACATACATCACAGCTTAAGAGATGGATTTGCACACTGGTTTTCAAAGGAATTGTCCCATGGGAGGGGATGCTTAGTGCTGATGGCACTGCTCTCAACCAGCCACGAATGTGTCTTGATATGGGCAACGCTCTTAAGGGAATTTACATTATTGGTTCGAATGTGTAAATATTTTTTTTCCATGGGCAGGGAGGAAGGGGGGGTGTATGTGTAGAAATGTCTGCCAAAATTGGGCTGGACTGAGCCAACTGATAAAGGAGCCCTGTATACTTCCAGCCAAACTCTTGCTTGTTTCTAGTGCCATTTTGGCATGCCTTAAAAAGCCTTCAAATATTATTCAAGTATTCCTCCTTTCCTTAGCGGCAAGCACGCTTTTAGCCAAAGAATAAGTCTCAACATTTTAAGCAGAACCTGTAAAATGTACACATGTTTGGCCAGATAACTTGAAGAGGTAGAAAGAGAATTGCCCCCCCCCCAAAATGTGTACTTACATGGTTATAACATGAATATCTTCCATACATTCAAGGACTCATTATATCCAATGCCTCTGAGTTAATTCATGATTTTTGAGAGCCTCTAGCTGAATATGCAGCTTAGAAATGCTCCAAATAAGTAAAACTCTCTTTTAAATAAGCTCCCACTTCTCCTGATGTTTAAAATATTAATACTGAACTTTTAATTCAGTTGCTTCTGTAGCTTAAATTCAGGGAGGAAAATATTGAGAGATACAGTAATAAATTCCGCCACCAAGTATTCAGACCAATAACGGCAGGGAGCTGATTACATATACTGAGCCGAAGTTCCCATTTCTTATTGCAGTTCTTCAAAGTCAAACAGTATTTTGTGTGTCTCAAATTACAACCTTTAAATAAGATTTACTGTCTTAAGAAAAAAGCATGGCGAGATGAAGAAGCCTGGCTTTACGAACTACAAACTACAGTACTCTGCATGGTTCTTCAAGACTGACGCTCCTGATTTCATAGGCTTGTTCCTGGCAAGCCAACTGGGGCGGAGGTATTCTGTTTTGCAGGCATGATAGGAATTCCTCCCTACAAAGGGGTCAACTGCCGGCCAAGGGATAGCCTTATACCTCCCACGCTATTCAGTGATCGAGAGCTATAGGCAACTGCTGGGCTTTTAACTGAACATGTAAGACGTGAACACACAACATGGTAATGTTCCCCTAACAGTAAACTATGCACCCAAACAGATCAAAATGAATGTGTCAATCAAACCATTTATTTTCAAGGGGAAACAGCCTCGCGGGCCATTATTACAAATTAGAGGTGTTATATTGAAGTCATTTTTAATATCTCAGAAATGAATAACGATTCATACAACGCTATATCATCAACCCCCCACCCCCCCACACAAGTGAAATTCTTTGCCGACAGAGCAACGCACGTTGAACTGAAGGTTTCTGAGGGTGAGCCATTTGTGTGAGTGAACGCCGTACCGTTGAGTTAGGATAGCACCACAGACCCACAGATGACTGCAGTGCCAGGGTATAGCTACCCTATTTCATCCCAAAAGATATATTTTGCCACTTTATTTTGGCAATTTATTTGGCAATACGAGTCAAGGTAAATAGTCTTCTCCCACAGTTGACTATAAGATTTTAATCCACTCATTCCTATAGTAAACGTCACACATTGTAAAAATAAAGGGGTGGGGGTCACATTAGCTGTGTTCGACCAAAGGCAGCTCAGCCCATCCTGATTTTAATTTTTGGTAGGCAAGTTCAAGTCCAATAGCTGATTCATACAGCAAGTTTGTGCAACTTTCAGAGCCAGCCGTTCCACAGCCTCCTTTTCAGCACCGCGCTAACAGGGCATTAATATTGTCATTTTCAACCTTGGGATCAGTACACAAATGTGCTGTAAAACGGGGGAAATCCCCCTGCGATATGAGTGCGAAACATGCAGCTCATTGATTTTCTTCTTGATAGTCTGCTATTAAACTGGCGAACACGCTGACCTTGTGCACAAGGGGAGAGCAGTGTGTATGCAACATAAAGTTGAAAAACAGCTGCGGAACGACTGTGTAAAACAGCAGCCTACCAGCCCCTTAAAATATAGACCTGGATTCCATAGTTTATTTTAAATTGGCAACCACAATTTAACAAGCTATTCTAACAAATGATTAGCATAGCATGTGCCTTTCTTTAGCCATCAATTATGACACAGGGGTAACACAGGGCACAACTTAAGTGTTGAATTACAAGATGCTATACAAAACCGCTTTCCAACCCAGCCTTGTGTTTGCTGAGCAATTATTGCTGCCTTCCTGGCTCAGAAATAAAAGCTGGTGTCAAAATTCTAAACACCATTTCTGAGTGCCTGGGCTTTTGAGAAGAAAGTAGGGAACATTATTTACATTTGATATTGTAGGTATTTCTCCCCCCCCCCACACACACACACACCCAATTGGGACAGTTCAGCGTGATCATCTGCTCCCCCTGCAATGTAAGGGCTTGGCAGCAAGATTAAAACAAAAATTAATAAAGCTGAAATTTAATTCTCTGAAATATTTGAGAGATTTGTAAATTACAAATAGCTATTTGCTCTTCTGTGCACAAAGACAAAAAATGAGTTATCTGTGCAAAATTTTTCCAGTGCTTGAAGATATTTTGAGCTATTAAACAGAGTGAACAGGAACTCCTTTTTAATTGATATCTGATTGTTGTCTGTATGAATGCAAGACTATAGGTAGGCCAGGAAGATGTTCGGCTTACTTAGGGAGATTTAATTTGCAATCTTCACGTAAATCACTCAGAAGACTTATGATCTTTCGCTGTTAATGACGGGAGAAAAAACAAAATCATTTGCAAGACAGAACCTTCCTTTTTTCTGCTTGTTCCTGGAATGAATTCTGTATTCTATGAAAGGTGGGGAAGGCAAGAAACCCAGTTTTGAGCTATTTTGTTCTCTTCTGTCCTTTTGCCTGCATTTGCCTAAAGGCTCCCAAGTAAATTACACTCCAAGTAAATGACTGTAATTTACCCGTTGAATTCCCTTGTTCAGGAAAAGCACACACAATACATTCCTGCATTTCCTCGGCTCAAATTTACCATTCTGCATGTCAAGAACAATCCAGGGGCAGTAATTTGAAACTGTTTGAACCTTCAAATAAGGGAAATTAGAAATGTTTTGAGAGCCAAGATTTCCAGCGAAGAGATAAAACCTGATAAAAATCTGTAACAGTTCAATTCCTTCTGCTTTAGATTTATAAACAGAACATTAAATGTACAGTTAGAGCCAGTGGCAAGAGAGAGAGTGCACACACACAAGCAAATACTAGGCCAGGGAATGGTATTAAAAACAAAAAAACATGAAAATATTTATTGTGTAGAAGAAGAGTCATCATTAGCAAGGTAACATGAAAGGAATGCAGGGTGTGAAGGATTATGCCTCTAACACAAACCTTGAAAATCTATTCCTTATGCAAGCAACTGAGGAAGTCACAGCTAATTACAGAAGGGTGATTGCCATTAATAAATAAAAAAGGGAGATTCTTTAAAGCACATTGAGGGATAAGAATCAACCACAACTGCATACGGATTATGAGTTAGCGCAAGAGGGCTCAATTGGTGTGACTGGCCTTTATGCAGAAGATCTGCAGCAATAACCAACAGAAATACTTCCTGCATAACATTATGGTGCACACAAATACATACTACAGTTAAGCACGCTTTCAATAACCAAAACAGCCTATTTTGCTCAGCCTAAAAGCAGCCTTTCATATGGCAAAACTGTTATAAATCCTCATTATCCTAAATAAAATTACAGCACTTTAAACATATCCAGGGAGAACATTCTCTCCTCTAAACAACCACCTTAGCGAGTAATAGGAAGCAATATGGTTGCACTTGTGTCACAGTTGGAAGTCTTTTTAAACTGTCGCCCTGCTAGCAAACCAATTCTACATATTAAAATGAATGGATTGCTTTTTTCAGGAGAAGGAGGGGGGTGGAAATCATTTATAAAATCAAGACCATTATTAAGATCCTGTGACTTATTTCCACTCCAAACTGCGGCTGAAATAGATAAATGCCACCACAGCTGTACATCCAAAATGTCTTCTCTATGTGTCAAAATGTTCTCTTTCAAATGAGTCATCCATTCGTACAAGTAAATTAAAAATTGATCTGAGGTTTCTACATGGATCAAGTTATACACATTTTCAAAAACTATAGCCTTGCTACAGACACACCACAAACCAATTGTAGATTCCAATTGTTGAAGTTTAAAGCGATCCCTGCTTGTGTGTACTCTTGCTAGGATGGTGACACAGTATAGGCCACCCCAGAACTCAGAGAGGTTTGCTCTAGAGAGCCAAAATTCACAGTCCTTATTGACCGCCTGTTAGCAATGCAGAATTCCATATTTTCAAATATCTTATTGGAGGAGGAGTGTTTGAATGTATATTATATTAGATGCAGGAGAACCTCTTCAGGGTATTGCAAGTAAAGAATGAGCATCACATCGACCGTTTATGCACTGGGAACTTCACTGCCCCAGCTCCCATGCAGGAGCACAAATTGGGGGTGGATGAGGCACACCGGGCCAAATGCTCCCCAGTGTGGGTGCAGGAAGAGGTGGGGCAACCTGCCACAATTAAAGCTCCAGCCCAGCATGAAACTTTCAGTGCATAAATGGTCATCCCCACAATAGATTCTTTAAATCAAGGGTAGTCAACCTGTGGACCTCCCGATGTTCATGGACTACAATTCCCATGAGCTCCTGCCAGGGGCTCATGGGAATTGTAGTCCATGAACATCTGGAGGACCACAGGTTGGCTACCCCTGCTATTAGTAATAAATGCAAAATCACTGACCATATATGAGAACATTCTGGTATCAGTTACAGAACACCTTGACCCCAAAATCATAACCAACATTAAATGTATTCCTCAATTCTATAGCAGCAGCAGCAGCAAAAGAAAAAAGAAAAAGAAAAAAGAAACACCACCCTGCAAAATGTCGCAGTGGACACCAAAGCAGGGCTTCTTTACTACTTTTTTATTTAAATAAACAAGTTTCTGGAAATATGATACAGAATGAACAGGTAACATTCCACCAAGATCAGGAAGAGATGGCTGGAGGGCAGAGCTTCAGTATTCCAGAAAGCTCCTTCTCTCTCCCAGAGGGAAAGGGCATTACATAATTATGCCAAATTAGAGAAACTAGGCTCAGTTTCCCTACTTAAAGACAGGGCAAAGGATCCAGTTTTTCCTGCTGCTGAATTTAAAACACAATCTTGCTCATAGTCACCAAAGGCCTTTATTCAGAAAGGCACGTTCCCAGTTCCTCACTGTACTACAGTAGTTACAGATGCTCACCTGAGAAGTGTACCTACTTAAATGGATGCCATTCTGCCAAGTTTACAAATGCCTGTGTTTCGGCTCCACTGTACTCTTAATGCAAAATTACTTTGCAGTCTAGCTGTGGCATCTCTTCACTCAAAACTGTCCTCAGCAGACCACTTGTTTGCATAAAGTCAAATCAAAGGCTCAGTTACACACACCACAGCAGGTCTGGGCGCCGCACCTCCAAATCACTGAGCAAATTATAGAAACCCTGTAATTTGGTGGGATTGTACAAGCATTTCCCATAAACTCATAAATTACCCATTGATTTTTCTAAAGGTTCCATTGATACTAAAGCACACTTCTCCGCATGTGCTCTATGCTGGATTCTTCTTGGCACAAACATGCCCCACTTGGAAAGCAAAGCAGTTTCTGGAATGTGTTGAACAGGCTTGAGGACTGGCAAAAAAATATTTTCAGTAGGTTATCTAAAGTGGCTTTCCATCTGTCCCACAAGCACAGAGGCCAATAAAGAAAGCAAGGCAGTTAGTATTGAAACAGATCCATTATTCCCTGTCAATCTGCATGTGCAATGCACTCCCAACTTCTTCCTTAACATCCCTTTCCTAATCATACTCCACAGGCCCTCACCCAAAGCTAGCTCCTGCATTCTATACTAACAACCAACCCTTGGTTTCTCCACAAAGGATGCTAAAAGGAACATGGAAATTTCCAAGCTTCTAAGTTGAGGGTAAAGAGAATCATTTAGCAAAATATATTTGGTACCAAAATGGCGGCACCAAAACTGAAAAGATATCACACACTGATTTCAAGATTCTAGTGTGTGAATCTTCCCTAAACAGACCCCAAGGGTGGTATAGTGTTCAGCCTAGGAGCTGTGAGACCCAAATTCAAATTCCTACTCTGCCACAGAAGCTTGTTCGGTTACCTCAGGACAGGTGCACATTTTCAGCCCAACCTACCTCACAGGGTTATTCACTAGCCACACAGCCAGTGAGCCTCAGAGATGGCCAAGCCTCTCTCATTAGCTTTTGCACCATTGTTCTACCTTCCATGGAAGTTTGTTCATAGTAGTGCTCCCCCAGAGGAGACCACCTGTGTCTTCAAAGGTGAGCAGGAGAATCAGCATTGGGAAAGGCAGGTAACCATGTGTACATACACATCCATTTTATTCCTCCTTTGTAGATTTTGAGCCAAACAATTTTTGAAAATGCAAAATTCTTATATATAGTTCCAACTACTACAGCAGGTTTAATACCCCCAGGATCTTTACAAATACAAAAGTATTAAAAAAAATATTTTTAAAGTGATTGTTACCAAGCCAAGAACAACTATACCCGGTAAAATTATGGCATATAATAAATGTAGACCGCAGCCATATGCAACAAAATATTTTGGCACTTGGACTAAAAAAACCCTCTTGGCAATCATTCTGGATTGCAACGGAAGCTCAAGTCCCACCCAAGGCTGCCAATAGGAATGCCAAAAGCAGCCGAATGTGGCTCATCCGAGCAACATTGTCAGTGAGTGGCACACGCACACAGCCCCCGATCCTCTCTTCACAGGCATGGTCTTCTCCAGCTGCAGCTTAATTTCCTGTGACTTGCCTAATTACTGTAATTAAGGATTAATTGCCATTAATTATTCACACATAAGCTCATCGCAAATCATGGGGTAAATGTCTTATGAAAGCTGCCATACAAGCCATGTATAAACACACTGGGATGCTCCAGGCAGGAGGATCTATCACTCAGCCCCGAAGCAAATCTCTGCGCTTCTCTTACAAAAACAGCTATAACTCTTAGAAACTCGACAGTCTTTGCAGGTAAAGCATTAGGTTACAAAGCATGTTTTCCTGTGGAAGCCACAACGGTTTTTATTAGTACTATAAATGCTGTTTTATCTTTCCAACTGCTATTTTTATGTTTCCATTTTTATTCTACAGTGTTCAGTTTAGGGCAAGCATTCGCTATGAGCAGCAGTGTTTGCGGCAGCCATGCTCCCCTCCAGCCCTCTCCCACCCCACCCTGCTATATGGAGCGAAATGGTTGTTTGTAGGTGCGCCAGTCCCAGTCACATGGCTACGTATCATAAGCCGTTCAGAACTAATAACAACTGCTCAGAACTAATAACAACTGCTGGTTTAAAAAGGGGAAAATATCCGGCATGTTTAAACTTATGTACCAGCTGCAAAATTGCTATATCCAGTCCAATGAGTGCACATGTGCCTAAGTGCACACATCCACACACTCTTTCTGTACTCATACCATGGACAGAGACAGCAAGAACAGGACGACAGCAAACAATCCTAGCATTCATGTAGTGACTGAGGATATCATCTGTTTGCACACATTGCTCTATAAAGGAGAGATGCCGATAAAGTTGTAAAAATTACCAATAATCATCTCGACTAGTTATTGATTTCTATCAGATCCTACTGATAAGCTCTTCCCTTGAACATGGAATAGCTATTGTGATGCAACCAAGTTCATTTACCGTATTTGCCGGCGTATAAGACTACCCCCCAAGATTTCCACTCAAAATATAGAGTTTGTTACATTACATTACAGTACTATGGGCCACTATGGGCAGCTATGTCTATCCCAACTAAAGTGCACCCGGCGTATAGGACGACCCCCCACTTGGAGGCATGTTTTTCCGGGGGGAAAAGTAGTCTAATACGCCAGCAAATACTGTATTTACACCCAGCCTGGTAGATGCAAAAATATGAAGATACCTTCATACTAGCAGGAGATTTTAGAGTGCAGGCTTCTGAACTCATCACAGTTTTATGCCAGCACTGCAGCCTACCGTACATCCTGAGCATAGGTGCTGGAAATCAGCTTGCGAACAACCACCCAAGTTCTACCCAAAGGAGACATCACTGGACAAGCACACAGCAAGTTATCGCTGGTCTGGTGGTGCTTCATGGATCCTTACAGGTTCTTTCAGGTCAGGCTTGTCCAAGACTGTGGGCCACTGAGAACCTTTGCTAGGGACCACTCTTCACTTCACTATTGTTTGATCCATCCAACAACTAGAGGCAGGCTTGATACCAAACTTCTAAAGCAGGGGTAGTCAAACTGCGGCCCTCCAGATGTCCATGGACTACAATTCCCAGGAGCCCCCTGCCAGCAAATGCTGGCAGGGGGCTCTTGGGAATTGTAGTCCATGGACATCTGGAGGGCCGCAGTTTGACTACCCCTGTTCTAAAGGGTGCAAACCTTAAGCAAGTTTACAGTGAATGCCACAAATCCCATAGGAGCATAGAAAGGTCATAGAACATGATGCTGGGCCAAGAATTCAGCTTTCTAAGAATATAAGGTTTTGTTTTAATACACACACACAACAAATCAACTGAACATTAGCCCTTATGGCTATGAAGATATGCTCCAAAGTATATCTTTGCCTGGTGAAATCTAATAAGCTAGGAAGAGGCCGAACAAGATCCCCAAGTTCCAGCTCCCTGCATAATTCCTTGCTCCTCCAATTGACTGACAGAACTACCCTAAATTGGGCAGAATAGTTAAATTGGTACAACTGTGAAAAGCTAAAGAGTATACATACATTTGCTTGATTCGCATCATGGAATTTTGCTTTTCAGTTTGCTGAGTTCAAAAGAAAAAACCCCTGAAATTGCAGCAGTGGTTATGAAACAGTCTACTTTCAAGTGGCATTTCCCATATTGTTTCATATGACAAAGAACCCTGAACATCTGCAATGGAAACCCTACAAGTTGCAAAGCATTCTGAGGCACATTCTCATTCACGTAGGGCTGTTGGTCTCATTCATGATGTGTATGACCAAGGAAAGAGCTGTGACTCAGTGGCATAGACCCTACTGTGTATGCAAAATGTCCCCCACTTTAATCCCTGGCTGATGCCCCTCAGATACTGGAAAAGACCTCTCTCTGCTGGGGTCTTTGGAGAGCTCCTGTCAGTTAGTGGAGGCCATACTGAGCTAAAGAGCCAATAATTGAGACTCCATATAAGGTTTCTTCATAAGTTCAATTAAGAATGTTCCATACAGCACATTCAGACACTCCCTCATGTCTGAATGTTTTAGGGTAAGATAGTGGGCAGATAATTTTTCATTGGGGGGGGGAAGGGAATTTCATCTGCACTGATAATCTTTTCCCAGAGGAACTGGGAACTGAAAAGTTTCCAAGGAATTCCAGATTCCTCACAGCAGAGTTGGAACTACAACACAGTGTTCTATAACTGTAGATAACTTTGAGCCTATTTTAATTGGAGTGGTCTTCTTCATTTCCGTATTGCAGAATCCAAATTTCATCTCCTCCCTTTTTTACTGTGTGTTTACAGTTGAAAAACTGACACGCACACACACAGTCATCCTTTACTGCTGCCAGGTTTCGAAACTGTTCAAATTCAATTTAACAAAAGAATAAACTGCTGCATAGAATCTTGGGGGAGGAGAAGACCCTATATCATCGCTATGCATTAGCACTGAAAGAGTGCCCCAGGAAATTTAAATGTAAGCAGGCAGAATGCCGTTCTAATTGTTATGTTAGTACCTTCTGCAGCAAATTAATGCATGAAACATTTTCATTTTGGTACATAAGTTTGCGCGTGTCTGAGTTAAACATTTATGTTAATGGGCCTTCTGGCAACTCTGTAACGTTTCAAATACTCTTGTAGAACAGCTTCTTCGCTAAAGATATCAATTAGCCATTTCGTTCTCTTCTTCCACCCCTCCCCAAAACACCTCACTATTTCCTACCTGATGGGGAGGGGGGATAAAGAATGTGTGTGTGTACGGAGAACCTATTTCACAGTTTTAAAAGCCCTGATGCTTGAGTAGTTACAAACCTCGAACAGTGTATGTGACGAGGCACCAATTAAATATGTATTGCCACTAGCAATGTAATCTGTATTATAAAAGGGGGAGGAGAGGAAACAATAACAGAAAGTCATGCAAGTATTTGGCATATGCTCAACACACACCAACTAACAAAAAGGAGAGTGTGCATTCCACATATTTGCATGTGGTTAGAATGCTAGTGGCTATTGAGTCCAGGCATGACATGCCACAAGGCATTCTGGGTCAGCTCCAATACTATATGAAAACTTCATCCTTAGAGAACATGCGGTAAAATGAGTTTCCAGTGTTATATGAGCATTTCTATACTATACATCGTACAGAAGAGACCCCCAACGACCATTGGGTGACTGCTCAAACCCTACAAAAGGAAGGAGCACAGCTGAGATTAGACAGCCTGGGGGAGGGGGAGGTGAAGGAGGGGTATGAGAAGGCTGCAGGTCTAGAGGGGGATAGTGATACAAAGGAATTAGGAGATGGCCAGAGGAACCAGATTGTTGTGGGTTTTCTGGACTGTGCAGCCATGGTTTGAAATTTTAGTCCATGACATTAGGCCAGTTCCTCTTGCTGGCATCTTCAAAGATAAGACAGGGCAAGTTGCGGATTCCCATCTTGCTGTGTCCTACCTCTGAATATACCAGCCATAGTTACCACCGGCAAAATGTCAGGGACTAAAACTACCAGATCACAGTCACACAGCCTGGAAAACCCACAACAACCAGTTGAATCTGGCCATGAAACAATTCAGAGGAACCTGAGTTGGTGAAATCAAGCATGGAGAGAGAAATAGAAGAGATACAACACAGCCAGAAGCTACATGAAGTAAGGAAGGCTTAAGATGACATCATGAAAGTAACACTCTATGGTTTTGCTGAAGGCCTACAGTCTTTATTTGGACGCATGGCTTTGCATGCATAACTCCCACATCCAGACACAACATTGGACGTTGCTCCCCTGACTCCTACTGATTTAATTGGGGGGTGGGGGAAGGGTAGCATCCTCTAGGAGTTCTCATTCAGTGCATTGAACAGGATGCTGGTGAGGGTTAAACACAGAAGGGAAGGAAGGCTGATGTGTAGAAGATGAACAGGAAAATGCAACACAAGAAAATGCAAGGCACTGCATGAAGGAAGCCTCTGAAATCCCTATCAACTGCAGGGAAGGGGGGGGCAAGAATAATGGACCTAAGCCCAGAGTAGTTGGAGGTCCCTATTTGAGACTAGAAAGTAGCAAGCCTATGCTAAATTAAACAATTATTCAGCAAAGACCACCCTTTATGCACAGTAAGTCTGCCTCCAAGTTGATGGAAAGTCGGCATGGCATAGACATACCATCCTGTTGTCTCCCCAAAGGACCCTGATGCAAAGCTTGTAATCTTTTCCATGCTTGTTGATGGCTCAGCCACATGGAAGCTTAGCTTTTCGTTGCATTGAAAACTATTTGTAAAGTCCCAAACCCCGTTCTCATTACTTTCATCCATGATGATTCTTTAAAAACCCAACTATAGGGGGTGGGGGAGATCAGCAGAGGTTGAGTTGGGCACATTGCCAAAGGCAGCTTCTACAGTAAGCACCAACCATAACACTTTAACCCGATGCTTGGCTCCACTGAAAATATAGCCAAAACAATCAGTGCAGATATGTCACACTGCAGAAGGGTTGCCAGCTTGGAAGAAGCCAAGATGGAGGGAGGAGAGCCTCCTCCTCCTCCTTCTCAAATGGGAATAGCAGCACAAAACAAGATAGGTCAGCTAGTTCAATCCCTACAAATCATCCTTCCCCCAAAAATATCCCAGCAGCAATAATTTGCCAGCTGGGATTTATAGACCACTCTACTCAGGCAGCAAGCAAACGTGCAACACCTCAAGATGCTAGCATCTCCTATCCTTTTTTTCTCTTCCACCTCCTCCTAAGCCTCGCCAACAATGTCATATAATTGATACTTCCCCCTTTTTTTGTCACCTTGCTGCTTAAACCAGCTGCCAAGCTCTGCCGTGTCACTTTCCATTTATGGACTCCCAACTCCCTTGATCTGAGTAATTAGGGTTTATGTGTTAATTGGAGTAAATACAAAGATGGGAGTCACAGGCATAAATTTCTGAAGCTGGAGCCATAAATTGAAGGGCTGATAAGCAAGGGATGAAGATGCCTTCATGGAAAAGTGTCAGGTTTTTGTTTTTTAAATCACTAGACAAGAACTGCAGCTACTGCCACTTATCCAAAAGGAAGGAAGGAAGGAAGGAAGGAAGGAAGGAAGGAAGGAAGGAAGGAAGGAAGGAAGGAAGGAAGGAAGGAAGGAAGGAAGGAAGGAAGGAAGGACACGAACTCTGTGGAGTGAAGAAGGTACAGAAATGGATGGACAACCATAGCTGGAAGAAGAGCTGTTTTTCTATACCCCACTTTTCACTATCAGAAGGAGTCCCAAAACAGTTTACAAACACTATTTCCTTCCTCTCCCCCACAACAGGCATCCTGCGAGGTAGGTGGGGCTGAAAGAGCTCTAAGAGAACTGCTCTGCCAGAACTGCCAGAATTGTCTAGCCTAAAGTCACCCAGCTGGCTGCATGTGGAAGAGTGAGGAATCAAACCCGGTTCTCCAGATTAGAGTTTGCCGCTCTTACCCACTACACCACACTAGATCTCACTAACAAACCAAGCAACGACAAATCAGATATTCAGTGCCCCAAATATTGGCTATGTTCCAAACTTGGAACTGCCTAGATCAACAGAAGTAGGGATATTCTGGAAATTTGGCCCATGATAATGATTATCTCTTAGCAATTATAGTAAGCCAAGGAGTCAAGGCACATGTTCTGGGACTGCTTTGGAAGTATTCTAATGAAACCAATTTCTATTTCCACCCAAAGGTGCTGTATTTCACAGGCTTCTTCCTGGGCTCAGCTCTCTCTGGTAATCCTGCTATTGGCTATGGAGTCACCTCCCCTTCTCTCTGATGAAAATGCCACTTGAAAACAATCTGATGCTATCAAATCCAATTCAGCTTCCCTGAGAGCACTTACGCAAGCAGTTCAGAACTGTGCAGCATGCCAGGGTACACTTTTCAAAGGAGGAGCTGTGCTAACATCTCTTTGTTGAAAAGGGGCGGGGGAGAACAGCACACTGAGTTCTGGTACCATTTAGACACTGAAACAAGAAGCAGATTTCCCAAGGGGTTAAAGCTCCCTCCCACTACAGCAGCTTCCAATATGTCACTTCAGTGCCAACTTGCACAAGAATTCAATAGGTAAAAAGATCTGAGAAGCTCTGCAAAGACAGATAGCACCCAATTGAGGGTGCTATCTCCTTTAAACACAAGCACATGCATCCAGCTGGATACACATGTCTGAAACAAGCTTCAAAACTATGCAAGATTGGTGGGAACTTTGAGACAAAAGGAATTCACAGCTTTTCAACTGGAATTCCTATAGAAAAATGACATTGGAACACTACACCTGTTAGAATCCAGTTATTGGATCCAGACTCAACAGGCAATTTCCACTGGGTCCCCTCCTTGTAGCTACAGACTTCCCTCAAGTCATTCCTGAATCCTCTTTCCCCACCAGAAGCAACATTTTATAGAGATCAGTGGGCTGCATTAGAAAGGTGGAGGCAGAACAGCTGTGTTTAATCGAGGGAAAATTTAGTCTGGGCCCTTTTATCCCTCCCCAAAACTTGGGAAAATGTACATAATTCCACCTTACTCCATCTTGCCCTCACAGCAACTTTGGGAAGTAGGTTAGGCTGAGAGAACGTGCCTTTTCCAAGGTCACCTAGTTGGATCTGGGTCTCCATGGTCCAAGGTCTAATACCCTTAGCACAATACCAGAGTGGCTTATATATCATAGCCATAAACCCTCACAAAATCCTAACCACAATAATCCACAGCAGCACTGAGAGACACGCAAAATGGTTTTACACCAATTCTGGGATATGCTTGGGAACTCTAGTTCCAGTATTTTGCATTGCCCATCAAAAATACCAACTAGAGAAAAAATAAAGGGAAGTACAAGATTCCTGGTAGGGACTATACCACATGTACTCCACATTGACCCATGAGGTCCCTTCCAACTCTATTATTCTATGATTCTATGATTGTCCCTTCCAAATTAGTTGTTCTGATCAAAGTGAAGGCCAACCATGGATGACAAGATGGCCACTACCAGCATAACCTTAATGATTTTCTTGAACTCATTTAGCACAGCATGTACCTACGTAAGATGCCCTGTTAGGTCTCAACCTATCATGATAGTTTGTTTTCTTATTCTTTAGTGCTTCTCTGTACAGTTTCTGGAGTACAGGATTCTCTTTTTTATCTGAGTCATACTGTGAAGACATTCCCTGTTACGTCTGCTGTCTGTTACTCAGGATACTAGTAGGACTGTTTCCACGCAGGGAACTTCACTGCCCCGGCTCCCATGCAGGAGTGAAAATCTGGGGTGGAAGAGGTGCACCAAGCCAAACGCTCCCCCGAGTGGGAGCAGGAAAAGATGGGGCAACCTGCCCCGACTCAAACTCCAGCCTGCAGCCCCGTGCAAAGCCTCCAGTGCAGAATGGTCTTAGGACTTGCTCAACCACCATCTGACTGAGCACCATGTCTGTGCAGAAGAGCACACCAGAGGAGCTGTCCAGCAAAGTAAAGATAGCTGAGGCTGCAGCCTTGACTGATGAAGCAATAGGACAGTGGTTCTCAACCTTCCTGATGCTGTGACCCTTTAATACAATTCCTCATGTTGTGGTGACCCCCAACTGTAAGATTATGCAAGTGTTCTTTCACAGAAATTCAGCTGAAACTGACCAATGGCATGAAGATCTATTGTTCATGACTGTATATAAATTGGGTTTTTTCTGGGGGCACTGCTGGAGTGGCTGGCGGCCGAGCACGGGCACTTGCAGGAGAAACAGAAACAGTGGTGGCGCTCCCCTAGCCAAGCTGTTCGCCCTGCCACGACCCCTGTGAAAGGATCATTTGACCCTCAGGTTGAGAACCACTGCAATAGCAGATCTGTCCACAAGGCAACCAGATACAGAGAGCTTTGTGGCATAAGTTTTCTGTTAGTACAAACCAAGCAGCAACGGCAAGTTTTTATGATAAGCACAACAGCCCTACTCTTCTTGGTGGAGCAATAAAAGGCATCATTCTACAAATACTTAACTCAACATCATATCTTTAAAAGCAGGACTTCAGGAAATGAGGCACCAAAATGCTGCACTGTTTTGTTCCAGGCCTAATGATGGCATTTCATCTTTGTTTCAGAGGTAAAGGTGAGCAGATTGAGTGATGAAGGAGTACAGGAATGAAGTAAGGAAAGCATATCAGATAAACTTAGAGGCATCTATGGTTGGGGCATCTATCATTGCTATGGGAGACCCCTGGGATTCAAAATGGGCTACTGGGCCTTCTGTAGGGAGTTTGTCAGTCTCTGGCCCAAGGAATGACTTGATCCTGATGCCACCTGGTCAACCCAAAGTTGGTCTTGAATCTTACAGCTAGCAGGTTTTCTTAGAATAACTTTCATGTCCTGCCCAAAGAGTCTGGAAACACTAAACAAAGAAAAACAAGACAGTTGAAAATGGAAACATGATGCAGGATCTGAATATCTCAGATGGTGCTTAGGGAATAAGCCATGACTCACTAAAAGAGTATCTACTTTGTATGCAGAAAGGTCCATGTTAACACCCTGGCATCTCCAAGTAAAGGATCTTGGGTAGCACATGCTGAAGATGACCTTTGTGTTCCTGTGACCCCAGAGAATGGATGCCAGACAGAGGAAAGAACACTGAATCAGATGGGCCAGTGGGCTGAGCTGGCATAAAGCATCTGCAGATGTTCTTGTGTCCTTCCTGAACCATCCATGAATTCATACCATCCATGAACCATCCATGAATTGATCCTTTTAGGATTATACAAGCAGTACCTCTCCACAGTCTCTAACAAGATCTTACCTAGTCATGATCCAAAACCTTTAGAGAAGGAGATGTCAAGGACTCAATCTGCTTCTTTCTGCCTGTCACACTAGTACTCCATTGCTGAGTTAATGTCATCACTTCTAAATTGGTGGGGCAGGGTGATTGTTTAAGAATCTGACAAGGGATCAGAGGCAGTGCCTGCTAAAGTTTAGAGCAAATGAGCAAAAACTGTTTTCTAATGCTTTTGTGCTTCCTAAATTACTGGACCTTGCCAAAGGAGATGGTCATTTGACTGTCTGCAATGTTTAACAGGCTGAATCTCAACACTCGCTACACACAGCCAGCCTGCTACAGCTATTGGAGCAGCATGACTATGTCAGATGTTTTATTTGTGAGTTAAGCAAGCCACCAACTGGACCAGAGGGCAGGCACACAGGAAGAAGGCCCTGGGGTACAAATGGATGTCCTTCCACCATTAGGAAATAAGAAGGCAGCCTGATTTGGGTGCCCACACAGGAAAGCTTAGCTTCCAGTTAATATCACAGTATCTTGGTGAAAGCAATACCTTTGAAAAATGTAACTTCCCTGACAGAAGCACTATTATTGTTGAAATATGTGACTAAATATTACACAGTAAAAGCATTTTCCCACTTGAATTAATTACAGATGACTTTGTCCTGTTCCCTGTTCTCCCTCCCTTCCTCCACCCCTGCTTTCTGCTTTCTGTCCAGCCACAGAAGCCTTCTCCCCCTGAGCAAATATGAAATTTAGTAAGCCTCATTTATCCTGAAATTTATAATTCAACAGATGCTTTTCGCTCATGCCTGTCTGCAAGTACAGGCATGGGGGAATAATGGCTTATATTCCTGAAATGGAAGAAATCAAATCTCTCTTTATCTATCTATCTATCTATCTATCTATCTATCTATCTATCTATCTATCTATCTATCTATCTATCTATCTATCTATCTATCTATCTATCTATCTATCTATCTACCTACCTACCTACCTACCTACCTACCTACCTACCTAACTACCTAACTACCTACCTCTTTTTTAAAAAGCAAGAAAGAATAAAAAACAAACCCAAATGTCAAACTCGTTTTTCAATCAGCATTCTCCGCACGGAACCAAAAAAAGCAGTTTCAACTTTGATGGAAACTTTGATAGCACAACACTTGCACAACATAATTTGATGTCTTTAAACAAAAGCATCCCACCCATCTATACAAATTAACAGATGTCCTTCGGAAACAGTTAGAAACAAAGAAATGCAGATGCGAATGTAGCAGACTTCCAAATGAGCTGATTGCTGGGCCCTTTAAGGCCCATCTGAGCTCACTTCCAGCTTCAAATTTACCTTTCAACTGGCAAATGACAGTGTCACCAAACACTGTCCTTCCATCAATCATGACAGATCATGAATATACAGGAGGCAGGCAAGAAGCTGGGCACCTCCTGCAGTTCCACTTCGCCTAATTATCTAGGCCTTCTTTCTCCTCCGGTTGCAAACACTGCATACCCAGTCAGCTGCTGGGCAGCCTCAGGCCTCATCAAGGCATGGTTTTGCAGACATCTATGCTAAATGCAAGTAGCAAATGCCATTGTTTTTACTGGCCAACATTTTTTTTTAAACCCTTGCCCTCCCCTTCCTCTCCTTCAAAACTACCCATCAGCTGCCATTTTCAGAAACCTCCCACACAGTCAACACATACACACCTGGTCATAGATGCTGTCATTTCACTAGGTTCACAGCCGATTGCGTGAATGAACATTCTAGCTGATGTGCTACGATATGTGAATGAACACGGCAAAGATGTAAATCTGAGTCCTACCCAAAAAGAAAACGAAACAGAAGAACAAATGGCAGTGGGTCTCTCAGATAACAGCTCTGCAATACAGGCAACAATCTTTTCCCTACCCCAGAAGATGGAGAACAAAGCAGAGGCATGCCACATTAACTTCTCCCGCAAAGTCTGGAGGGTGCTACCAATACAAATCACAGACTTCCCCTTCCGGTCTCTCCAAATTCTCCCAGTGTATTTGATCCCTGCTTCTGGAAGAAATTTCTCCACTGACTGGTCGGAATATGAAATCTTAAGCATCCTGTTGGAGAGAACACCAAAGGTCCCATCCAGGCAGGAACAAGTTTGCATACATGTTGCTCTGAAATATTTACAAGGGGAGGGGGCAGGAGAGGAACAGGAACGCAATGGGTGGCCAGTGTGGTGAAGTGGTTAAGAATGTTGGACCAGTATCTGGGAGACCCAGGTTTGAATCCCCATTTGTGCCATGGAGAATCACTGGGTGATCTTGAGCCAGTCACAGCCTAACTTGCCTCTCACAAGTTTGCTGAGGATATAATGGAGGAGAGGAAAATGATGTAAGTTGCTTTGGGTCTCTAGTGGGGAGAAAAGCAATTAAATTTATTTATTTAATTCATTTATCTTCACAACAATCCTGCAAAATAGGTTTGGGTAAGCAAGAATTACGGGGAGCTTTATAGAAGAGTGGGCATTTGACATGGTCCCAGCTCTCCCTGCTTCCAGTTCAGTAGTCTACCTACTACCATGGACTGTCTCTTGCGAATTTCTACACAGAAAGCAAGGATGAACACCTGTTACAAGAACACCTGTGCCAAGCCTAACCACAGAATATATAGCTTCCGGTTTGAACTCTGAGGGATAGAAGTATCATCAACATCTTAATCATTATTCCAAAAAAATTTGTACTGCTCATTCTAACGGGAGGGCAGTGGACAACAGGATCTCTTTTCCTGATGTTTCTAGATTTTGCTATACTTAAAAATGTAATACATCACATTTGTATCACAAGCCCAAAGAAGAGAAAGGTGAACTATTCAGTGTATTGACAAAAACCCCACCTTATTTATGTCTCCTTAAAACATACTTGGAAGTCACCCTCCTACCTTTAGGAGGCCATAATTCACAGCAATAATTAATCTGTGCTCCCCCTCTTAAACCCCCAAACACATTTAGATTCTAGACATGGGTCTGCCCCTTTTCACCTGGCTCCTCCCCTCCTGCACTAATGTGCAATTAAGAATTGCCAAGCGACATGACAGGAACAGCCATTTGATATATGATAAAATCAAGCCCCTTGCAGGAGCAAGAGCATCACAAGCAGGCAGACATGACTCGCCAAAGCCAAAAGGAAGAGGACAGGCAGAAATTCTGGAAAGTAACCAGATGTGAGTCAAGCAGAAAGTATCTGGGACAAAGCAAGGGGAAAGCCAAATCTACAGTTCTAAGGTGAACAAATATACAAAAACCCTACAACCCTCCCCCCCCCCCGGGTGACTATGACTGTGTACATCCCAGACTTAAATTATGAATGTAAATTAAGGTGACAAAGCAACTTTTTGCTTAAATTTAGCCTAATTTGTAGAGTTCATTTTCTATACTAATGCTTTTTTTGTTGTTGTTTTTTGTTTTTTTTTTTGTTTGTTTTGCCCACACACACTGTTTGGGATTTTCAGGGAGAGGGATCGAAAATTTGAAAGGTACTGAAAAAGATGTGCTTAGTCTTCTCATTCCTGCTTCATTCCCTGCCTTCCCTGGAATGCAAAGGCAAAACTCTAGAAACTGGAGAGGCCCTGTGAGTTTTACAGAGTTAAGGACTCCCTCACACGTTTCTTTAAGCTCTGCCCAAGCTCTTACAGGTTTATGACTATATTTGGAGACAAAAGCCCACGGACTCACAAATTCTGTGGAAACAAGAAGAGTCCATGTTAAAAGTCTATGTTTTGTGCTTCCATATATGCACCTACTACATAATGTGCTAGAAAGCATACAGACCCAACAGAATAAACTGAAAGGATTCAATCCAGTGGTTTTGTATGTTATGTACCAATATGCCTCCCAATGTGCAGAAACTATACCATGAGAGCCCATTTTATATAGCAATTTATACAGCACAGGACTGCATGAAGATTGGTGTACACAATTTTCCCTAGGAAGGTAGTTTGATCAGTACACTGCTGATCTCATTGGGCCTGGGCATTGTGTCCAGTTGTTCTGTGTCAGACAGTCCCCAACTTTAAAAGGTGAGAATTCAAAAAGCTGCTCTCACTTTCTTCCGTTTCAGTGGAGGAACAAACAGAAGTGAAGAACACAATGCTCAGGCCAATTATATGCTAGATCAACAGGGTGTCTTACACAGAATGATTCAACTGGCAAGACTTCATTCAGAGCACTGGATTCAAATTGAATTTCAAGAAGGCTGTATTACACCAGATTGTATTATGATAGGAAGGGGGGAACAGTAACTGTTTATGGATCCTTAGGGTTAGGGTTCTCTCCTTCACAGCAAGCCCGGGAAAGCCCTCTGTCCAGGATCAGAGAGTAGCTGCCAGTCCAAAAATACTGCTTTGGCCTACACGAAGAGTAATTAATCCTTTTGGCAAGTTTGCCAAGAAGACTCGAGTCCAAAATACTCAAAAGCATGTATATAATTATCTACATTATTTATATACTGCCTTTTAAACTTCCTTTCTAAGGTGGTTTAAGAGTACCTAATAGACATACAATATCATAAAGTTAAACCTACTGTAACTAACAGACAACCATACACACACCAGGATAAAAAAGTCATAGAGTCCTGGCAGTAACATGGATTACCCAAGAGGTTTGCTCTGTCCTGCTGATGGGTAGCAATCATGGGGAACAAATGTCCAGATTGTCTAAACAGCTTGAATGTGGACAATTGAAGGAAAGAAAGAACTGAGCATGTGCAGATATATGCTGCTTTATCACACCTCTCATCTCTGGCTTCATTTGGCAGGGGTGCCAAATATAACTTATAAAGCAAATTAAAAACTTTTCTAAGCATTTTGCATGTGCTTACTCTGTGCACCCAGTGAGAGTATAATTGTGTGCCCCTTATGTTCTGAACTGTCCAGATTCATATTCATTTGTTCACAGCCACATGGGAACTGTAGTTTACTTCCTTTGTATACATAAAATTTTTCAAAAAGGTTCAAAAGCTTTATTTTTTTGCCAATGCATTGTTCTGGGCACAGAGCATCAGTACTGATAATGTCAAGCAGCCAAACAGTCCCAATGGGGGGGGGGGGGATGCACAAAAAGGGAATAAACTTCCAATAATCTTTGCTTGAAAAAGTGAATTGCATGAATGACTCAACCTTGGGCAATATGTGCTGTTTTCTCCTGTGATTGAGACAGAGCTCACCAACCGCACAAGTGCAAACACAGCCACACACTGCAAATGCAGAAGCAGACAGAACTATATTCTAAGGCAGGGGGGGCAAACTGTGGCTCTCATGGACTGCAATTACCATAAGTCCCTACCAGAACATGCTGACACAGGCTCATTGTAATTGTAGTCCATGAACATCTGGAGAGCCACAATTTGGCCACCCTGTACTAAGGCATAACAGAACAATAACCCTGTACTACAAGGCACAACTGCATCCCCTGGTGTTGTAATTGCATTTCCAGTTCTACATTCTCAAGTGCTCTTCTCCTAGATAAGCATTCACTACCCTAAACACATTAAGAGCTTTCATTTGCTTTGTCTATTGCATGGCTGCCTGCAGTCATGGCTTATAGCACCGCACTCTCAGCTTCAAATTCTGGCTTAAAGTCAGAATTTTTACATGGGCATAACTGTCCCTTATACATCATTGTACGGGGTTGCAACATACCAATGGTGCCAGACTGAAAGACGGAACAGAAGCCATGGCCCCTAACTGACCCTGGCTGCGGGAGGTAGAATAGGTAGGAAACATACACAGGGATTTAAAGTTAGTGTAGTATCTGTGGTGCAGTGCCATTTGTCCAAGGCCAGATAAGTAGAAGGCAGTTTACACAGGATCATATCACTTCAAATGTAGCTGGGGGCAGATTTCTCCAAATTCCTGCTTCTAAGAGACTGTTTGTATGGGTGCAATGTTCTGGATTGACTTTTTCATATACTTACAGAATGTTCCAGGTTTGTTCAACTGCGTCATCCTTTAGTGGGGAACATGAAGAAAATTAAACTGTTCCGTGTGGATGAGAAGCATTTGATCCATGCAATATTATTCAACAAAGACCCTACATTTATTGTGATGGCAGCCAAGATATTGTTGGCTATTCAAAATCATACTCATGATTTCATGAATTCTGTAATTATTTAAATGTCTATTTTCCCCCTCACTATCCTGTCTATGTATGCCAATAAAGGTGCTCTGATTTTGACACAAGGTCATATGTTTATGATATGCATGATTGTGTACACAGGCACACACAAAATGCTCAGTTTTCACATACACACTTCTGCCATTTTATGCTGAATGGCTAGACCCATTTGTCCTGAGAGCAACTTGCCACAGTACTTCAGGGAAGGGCTTGTGACTCGGTGGTACAGCATCTGTCTGGCATGCAGAAGGCCCCAGGTTCAGTCCCTGATATCCCCAGCTATAAGTATCAGGTGGTAGGCGATGAGAAAGATCCCAGCTTGAGACTCTGGAGAGCTGCTGCCAGTCTAAGCAGACAGCACTGAACTTGATGGACCAATGGTTTGATTCAGTATAAGGCAACTTCCATGTGTCCATGTTTAGAATCATAGAGTTGGAAGGGACCTCCAGGGTCATCTAGGCCAGGGGTAGTCAACCTGTGGTCCTCCAGATGTCCATGGACTACGCTGGCAGGGGCTCATGGGAATTGTAGTCCATGGACATCTGGAGGACCACAGGTTGACTACCCCTGATCTAGTCCAACCCCCTGTACAATGCAGGAACTCGCAACTGTTAACATAATATACTCCTAGGCTGATGAGAGATCAGCATGCAGAAGTATTTGCCTACAGCATCATCATATCATCATACCAAGAAATAAAACCAGCATTCAACAGGACAGCAAATTTTTATCTCCAAGACACAGAACCCAAACTTCAGTCCTCAACATAGGAAACGTTTTTTTTTAATTTGTTACTATATAGAACTACATTTCTTGGCTACTATATGCTCTTTCGGCCTTTGCTTTCTCAGTCGTCATCTTCTAAGAAACTGATTTTATTATTTATTTGTATTATTATTTATTAATAATACATAAAAATGAAGTAGAGCTGACTTCGAAATGCTCTTCGTTGCATCCATTTGGGGTGAGCCAAAAAGTTCCAAACACTACCCCAGAAAATGTTTCCTTAATCATTCATTGCAGGTAATTCTAAAGTGTTATATTCACTTCACAAACACTGACTGGATAGAATCACCCATGTGACAAACCCCAGAAGCAGCAGCAATTGGCAATTCCAACCTGCTTGGTTCATTGAAGATATCCTGGTCTTAGGAAGAAAAAGGAGTTATGTCTGCAGCATCATCCTAAGAAATGCCATTCTGGACCTACCAACAGGGACTAATATGGCCAGCTTGGTGTAGTGGTTAAGAGTGGTGGCCTCTAATCTGAAAAGCCGGGTTTGATTCCCCACATGCACCCAACTGGATGATGCTGGGCCAATCACAGTTCTCCTAGAGCTCTCTCAGCCTCACCTATTTCACAGGGTTTTTAATGCTGTTTTCCAGATATATAAATGTAATACATTAATTAAATAAGGAGAGGAGTACTCACACAGCAAGTATTTCTGGAAAGTAATTTTTACCCCACTGAGAGTTCCCCCCCCCCATTCCGGACTATCAAACGCAAGGATCATAGGGTCCATTTTCACGCTTACTATAACATTAAAAAATGTGCATAGTCCAACCCAGTAGGGGCTCACAAGGTCTTTGAGTGAAGACCACCACTTTGTAGGAACTGAACTAAGCACTGTTTCTACCTTAAAGAAATCTGCAAATCTATTACAGTTCGCAAATGCCCAGCCACTACTGGGTTTGTTGTGTGCTCTATAAATTAACAAAACCAGGCTTTAAAACACACACACACACACCAACTCTGCTTTAAAATAAACCCACAAGCTCAAAAATGACTGTGAAGCAACTGCTTCCTTAGCAAAACAATGCAGCCGGTAAAGGTCTTCCCAGAGATTGTTTCGACAAGTTTATTTTTTAAAAGCTTCCCTGAAGAAACGGATGCAAACCCAAAGCAAGCTCTATAGATGGCAAGGGGGGCTAACCAGGTCGCAGATCTACAGGAGTGTATTCAAAGCAACACTCTCTGCCTTCGATAATTTAGAGACAGCCACGATAACCAGTATTGGTACATGACAGTCATAAGAAATAATAAACCTTGCTAGCTATAAACATTACCAAATTCTGACACTATTGATTTATTATGTCTAACAGTGACATCAAAACCGAACAACTGACAGAAACAATGTTACAGCTTTAAGAGCAGTTTGTCAACGATTAATTCTGCCAAACGGGGTTTAGTTTTTATGCTGGGGACTGCTTGTCTAGCAGTTGTCAATCCAAGCAAAAATTACTACTGCCACGCGTCTGCTCAAGCCAGCCTGAGGCGCCTCTCGCCTAGCCCTCATTACCCCCTAACCGCTACAAATACAGATGCAGGGCCAGTCCCTTTTTCTAATATGCATGTTAATTATGCAAATTATTAATTGGGCTCACGCTAGAGGACTTGTGCCGATGCCCAGACTGGAGTCAGGGACGGCATTCCGAACCTGACCTGTGACAGAAATAAAACTAGGTTGAGAAGCGACGTTTTCTACGGCTCTGCTCCGAGGCGTAATAGCTTCTCGCTTTACAAGCGCATCCCTGGAAGACTCAGGCTGCACTCCTTGCTGGCTATCTGCAGCTTTAGCCAAAACCACATTATTAATCCAACCTTCCGCCATCGCTAATGGCTCTGCCAAGTGGCCCCTCACAACAGATGACACTGCTTCCAACACGCAAATGTGCTGGTTCTTGCCGCCGCCACCGGCACACGCCACCGTCCCCCCTCCCTCCCCCCTTCCTTCCCTCCCCATCTTTCTTCCCACATATTTTTATGGCCCTTCCTCTTCCAGCAGGACTGTTGTTTTTGTCCTATTTATATTACACTGTCAATAAAAAGTGTATGACACAATATTATATGCTGTAAATTTGTTTGATTCCCCCCTCCCCACCCTAAATCAAATAGATTTAAACCCGCAAAAGATAGAGAGAGTAAAGCTATAAGGCTTTTCCAATTAAAATTTACAGCAGACAATGTTGTAAATTTTATACAGTTGTAATGCTTGCTGCAGTTGTACCGAAATGGGAACTATTGATCAGACTGATTTCCCAGGATACGGGGGAGGGGGGGGGAAATACAAGGTAATACACAAAGAAACACACACACACACACACAAAAACCCCACACACAACTTTCATTTGCAAGGCCTTCTTTTATACTTTACTGCCCTCATTTGGTTCCTGATGCATCTCTCTAAACAGCTGAAACAAGGTCATCAGAGCCTCTAACCGAGAACAGCAGCGTCGGGCGCCAGAGGAAGCCGACACACGTAACTCCCCTCCTCTCTGGTCTTTTCAAATGCCGAGTCCCAGAACATTTCCTGGAAGGATTACGCTGTGGCACTCAAAGAACCCCAAACAAAACACAGGCTCCTAAGCCTTCCTCGGTCACAAGGTGCACAGGCACCAGCTCTGCATCATGTGCTCTGGAGATAGCATTAAGTCAGATGGGAGCCAAAACAGCTTATAAAGCAGAATACCTCTTAAGGACATCTAGCTCACCCTTTCATCTCAAGGAAAAGAAAATGAAGAATATTACAAAATTAATTGGCAGTGCAAATGTATTTCACTTGTCATTTTATTAACAAAAGGTGGTTTAATTACTTGGGGGAGGGGGCTTAAGTCATAAAAGGGAGCTAAAGACATCTGCTTGGAAAGTGAGGAGGATTTGCAAACGCTTAGGCCAGAATTCTAACACTGGGAGTAAGGTCCACTGAATGAAATAGGATTTACTTATGAGAAAACATGCAAGGACTGCACTTCCTTCCTAGAATTTAGGACGGCGGAGATTTAACAGATTTTCTCCTTTCTAAACCACACCACCCAGATTGCTTCTGATTCCTACTGTGCCTGCCAATATCATGACCATTTTACATGGTGATTTATTTGGGATTATATTGGAAAAACTAAGAAAAAGCAGCTGGACTGGGTGGAGAAGAATCCATTCACTTTCACATGTTCCCATTTTTGGACTACCTTTTGCAAGTTTAGCTCAGCCTGCTTTGGGATTTATAGTTCTGTCTCATTATCTTGGCTCTTTGGACTGCTCTTTGAATGTGTAATTCAACTTTGCAAAGGAATGGAACTGGGGATCATCTGAGCCACCTGAATAAGATCCAGACTGAGCATTTGGCCCTCCTTTTCTGCAGGTTACTTGGGCCTGAGGCACAAGGCAAAGGACAACTGGCTCTTGGCTTTTAGTCTGTGGCTTATAGCCTCTGGGTGGACCAGCACCAGCCTAGGGCATCCTCATGGCTCATCAGCTTTTTAAAGGTTTTGTATGGGGGAGGGGGGGCTCTGAGTTTCATATTTATGGTAAATTTTTTATCGGTGTGTATTTTATTTTAATCCCCATTGAATCTGCAGCATGGGAGAAAAGAGGAATAAAATATTTGAATAAGTAAATATATCTTTCTCCTGTTTCCTGAAAGTCCTTGACCTTGCAGGGAGAGAATGACACCTATTGAGTGACTGACAACCATTTTTTGACTCTACACCCCACTTGTGTAAGCTTTCTCCAGCTACTCTTCTACGCATTCACCCAATGACCAACAATTTATTACGTGGTTTAAAATGTGGCCTTCTCTCTAAAGGTGCAATGAAAAGTAAACCCATGTTCCAGACAGAAAAACTACATTCAGAAGTACGGTGTCCAATGTAAACACAAATATGGACAACCTGTTTAACAAATTCAATCTGCATTACTTTGTTCGCATATTTTTAATAGCAAGGTTAGGCTGCAGGCACAAGTGCCAGAGAGCACATGGACCTCTGGATTGGGATGGCCAGTAGATGACACGTTTTATTGTGTTTTTATAGTGTTTTACTGTTTTAATAAATTGTCCATGGGGTCGCGATGGGTCGGACACGACTTCGCACATAACAACAACTGTTTTAATACTATAGGATGTTTTGACCCCTGTTGTAAAATGTCCTGAGACCACTTCACTGGGATAGGCAGTACATACATTATAATTATAAACAAATAAATAAATAGCGGGATCAAAGGGTGAGGAGTGAAATTTGTAGGAATGGGAAAGGATCTATGAAGAACAAAATCATTCTCTCTTATCTCTGGAAAACCCCACAACAGAGCACTTTGCATAGATTGTTGCATTAAGCCTCACAAGCCCTATAAATCCCATATTGTGGGGGTGGTGAGTGAACAATGGTTTCCCTGAGGTCATAGAATACACAGAGGTGACACTTAAACCAGTGGGTTGCCTGCTCAAATTTGACCAAGTCTGCAGCACCATAACTCTAGCATGAGAACCAGAAACCTGGTTTGTTATTATTCAAATGAAACAAGAGATCCTCAGGAATCCGATGGTAGTGGATTCCACAACTCACAGCATGCCAGCAACCATATGGTAAACCCTGGCAGAATGCCTAAAGAGCAAAGGCTTCCTGGAAAGTACTCAGTGACCATCATTAAATAAGCTGCTCTCCTGGAAACTACAGCTCCCTTATACCTCAATTGCTTATATATATATATATAGAATCTAAAAAGCATTTTGGAGATATAATAAGTCCAGAATTAACCTGCCGAACGTGAAAGCATCTTTAAACAAAAAACAACACGAGCTATTGTTAAACTGAAAGGAGATACTGCCAGACAATGGGTAAAGCCAATAACGGGGAAAAGATAACGAAAGGATCCCAGCATCTGGCACAAAATGCACTTTGCTGTAAACTGAATAGCAGTTTCCAAAACTGCTCCAAGCATCGCTCCTTTGCCAAGGCAGTAAACAGCTTTTATCAGCAATAATGATGGCATAATCCCAGCTAAAAAGGAAAGTAACATATGGCAGAAGCCCTACAAATACCATCCCGACAAAGTAGGGGGCATTTTTATTACGGCGTCCACTTGCAGGGAAAAACCTGCCAGATGACTTCTCTCTCTTCTCTCCCCCTCCCTCCCTTTTTTCTAAACAGGTTATCATCTTCGCTGTTTGAGCTGAATGTGGCATTAGGGAGTTTTAAACTAATGAGTTCATTTTTCTAGGAGGAGGGGAAAGAAAGAGGGGGTAGAGGGGAAGATTTCCCCCCGATCTGACAGATGACAAGGAAATCTACACAGTGTTGTGAGATACACGGGTGTGTTTGAGCGTGTTTAACATTGCACTTTGAAGAGCACTGCCTAATATTCAGACTTGAAGTCTAGACTAGACAGTGCTCCTTGAGTAAATATGAAGTAATTTATTTTTAAAGTGAGAGACAGTGTTGTGTATCAGTAAAAAATAATACAAAGACTACTCTATGTATACTGAAATGTGGGATACTTTGCTTTAGTCTCATTTTAAAAAAAGAAAGGAAGAAAAGAGAAGCCCTGAAAACTTTGTACCACAAAAAGTAGCTGGATCCAGTCTTCCACTTTTCCAGCAGAACTACGATACATAATTATGTCAAAACTGTGTCTTGTATCATTGACTGCCCATAAATTATATTCCTTCAAATGCTCCTTCTTACTGTTCTTATCACCACTTAAATTTGCACACTTGCAATGTTACAATTTGAAAAATATTAACATACTAAATATTAACATACTCAATTATTTTGCCCTATACATATGCCTTGATTTTCAAACATACTGCACAAACCTTTGTTTACGCCACGCAAATCTGTTGGCCGACTGCAGGCTGTAGGTGGGGGGCAAGGAAGAGCATGTGTTAATCTCCCCTCCCCCTTGATGTCTTTACCTATAAATATTTTTTTCAGACTGAAAAATGTATCTAAGAGCTGCACTTGCTGATGTGCACTGCAGTTTACCACGGCGTCTATATTTCTGTTGTCAGTTTTTACAGTATCTTCCTTCATTAAACCTATCAAGTTTTCCTTTTGATCATGCAACCAAGGCCAGAAGACAGATATCTTCCTGGAACAGAGCAGTCTGCCAAGTCTTTCTCAAGACCAGCTTTAACCTCCCTATTGATTTTTTCAACACTGCAGCCATTCATTGTTTGTGACATTTGGCTGTCGGCTCTTTAACACCCTTCAACCAAATCAATTTCATATTTTTGTCAATGCCCTGCAAGGAAGAGGATGAGCAAAATGGGAAGAGACTTTAGCATGATTTAGAATGTTGATTTTGGTGCAACAGTTTGTTTTCTTTATTCTTTTTTTTAATCAGTAGTGTTTACAAGCCTTATAAAGTTAATGCAGCATATTGAATGAGGCGGGGGGGGGGACAGGCAAGAGAAGAGAGAAGCCTCTTGGAAAATAACACTGTGTACGTCTAAGATCTGATTATTAATTTAAGTGACATTATGTTTCAAACAAAATTGTAGTCCAAATGCATTTAAGTCTAAAACACAGAGCTGTTCACAGACATATTCAAATGGCTAAAAGCATCACAAGAATTAAGAGAGAAGTATGACAAAATTTTCTGGATGACTTGGAGGTGGGATAAAAGGAGACCAGGAAAAAATGCAATACCCATGCACCATGCACCCTCAGTCACTGTTTCAAAGACAGATGTAGCAAATTAAAGTGTAAAAAGTGATGACCTGGGACTCACAACTGGGTTATGCTCCAATTCAAGGTAGATCATATAAGAAGCAGTGTCCCCCCATTTCCCCCTCTTTCTTCAATTAAGAGAAAGCACAAACTTATAAGTCAAAGTTAAGTCCCACATTACAGGCTGGAATTAAGAGTGGATCCTAGGTCTGGTTAAATTGCCAGTGGGCTATAAAGCATCATGTTTGAATGCAAGAATCTCAGATTCAAATTTCCACTCAGTTAGGAAACTGATTGGATGGACTTAGCCAAACCACTGCACACAATTCTACTGAATGGTATTTATGAGGAATAATCCAAAGGAGCCTTCTCCCCCACCCCACCCCCCAAGCTGAGACTGTGTAGGCCAGCTCAATTTCTGGGTGAGAAACTGCTGAGGAGGACCATATGGAAGCAACTCAGGTGAAACATGACAAAGGCTTATTAAAATGTTTAAATAAATACATCCACTATCTCTGAGGGTTGCTATTAGTGCTGGACAGTGACATCACCCCAGAGTAAGGTAAAGGCTGAGTCAACCTTGAGCCGGCTGCTGGGATCAAACTCCCAACCTCATGGACAGACAGCTTCAGACAGCATTTCTGCCACTTACCACTCTGCACCACAAGAGGCTCACCCCAGAGTACAGCACAGGTAAGACTCAGCTACATTAAAGTAGCAGCAGCTACAACTAAAAAGTGAGGCAGAAGGCCAAAAATTAGAAAGGCAGCAGCTTTGTTCAGAGTTACCCTGCTTTCTTGAACATATTGTAAAAGTTGGAAACCAAGAAAAGGGCTAAAATCCTTTTAATCTTTTATCATAAAGTTTCCCTATAAAAAGAAATCACATCATAAAAGTCTTAAGAGTGGAGAAAAGTTAGCATGCCAAGGGGAAAGTACTCCTGGCAATACACACAGTGTTCATTGTTAGTTCTTAGCTATGCAGATGAGACACCAAATCCTCTACTTACCCTTGTCAACAGACAGGGATTCACTGGCCTTAACTACATTTCTCAACCCAACAAAGAGACCAGTATGAATTGAGACAGAATCTCTTTCTAGCCAGTGTTCCCCAAGTAAGTAGTATCTCAGCTTCAACTAAACTGCTTCACTAGACAGACGGGGAAGTGAGAATCACCTTTTGGTAGCACAAAAATGTGCTTGAAAAACACAAGTATGCATGATTAGATGACAAGAAATCACAGTGCCTTCTCAAAATTCTATTACAGGGAAATGGGGGGGGTTACTTTTAGAGCCTCTTGTGGCGCAGAGTGGTAAGCAGCAGAAATGCTGTCTGAAGCTGTCTGTCCATGAGGTTGGGAGTTCAATCCCAGCAGCCGGTTCAAGGTTGATTCAGCCTTCCATCCTTCTGAGGTTGGTAAAATGAGTACCCAGCTTGCTGGGGGGTAAACGGTAATGACTGGGGAAGGCACTGGCAAACCACCCCATATTGAGTCTGCCATGAAAACGCTGGAGAGCGTCACCCCAAGGGTCAGACATGACTCGGTGCTTGCACAGGGGATACCTTTACCTTTAACTTTTATTTACCAACCCACCCATTTCCCTTTGCTGCCCCTGGGGCACAGAATCCTTCCAGAACACTCACTAAGTGGCACCAGCCTCTTTCGTGCACTTCAGCCCTAGCTGAAAACCCACTTCTTGAATAAAAATCCAACCCTCAACAGAAATCAAGTCTAACTAAGTAGCATATTAACTCACGTTCATTCTTTGCCTCTCTAGATTTATACTGTAAGTACCTTGGAGGCAGGAATCTGTCACGTGCTACTCAATCAAGTACTATGTATGCCAATGGTGATAATTTAAATTGGGGGGGGGGGCGGGGATGGGACAGGTTAACTTCAGAATGTGTGCTAAATATTCAGTACAGGTTCAGCAGTCGCTGCACAGTGAGAAAATGGTTTGCCTATCACAAGCATATCATAATGATAAGATGCAACACGTGGGGTTGCAAGTTTCCCCAACTTGATGCCTGAGGAACAGTGGCCACTTCAAAGTAAAAGGAGAACCAGCTCTTCGATTAAAAGCCCTCTCATGAAGTTACACAGCAAGTTTTTCTGCCACAAATCATACTTATAACAGTTACATTCTGCTTTATTTTTTAACACGCACATCAATTAGCCAGCAAATATATGAGACAGTAAATATGACAAAGAACTCTACAGGATTAGACCAGGAATTCATTTGAGCAAGGGCTTGGCAACTTAAGCCTGTTTTTGGTGCTATGATTCAGCTGTGAAATACATAGAGTGATACTGAAGACAATACAACCTAATCACTGAAAGTCACCCCCTGTGAGAGGGAAAGAGATGTACAGCAAGCTTCCATGTCCCCACTGTCCAGGAAATCAGCACCTTACCTACCCAATTTCCTGTTTTTAGCAAAAGGCAGATCTAGCAAAGAATTATTCAAATCCTCAAGTCAGTCAGTCTGGAAAACAAGACAGAAGCAGCCAGCTCCTTCTACTTACCAACCAAAAACAGGACTTAAACCCACAAAACCATGTCTTCAGAACCGAGGATAGCTCACCTTTGAGGAATCAAGATGAGGAAACTCTTTGCTCTCTCCAGTCCTTTCTGGCTATTCAGTGGAATGAGGGCTTACCTCCACCTCTGCTTTCTACTTACCACCAGGAACCAAAAGAGAGAAGACAGTTGATAACGTGCTAGGTATAACTTGGAATAGAAAAAAATCTGCCGCCTCGCAAGCAGGCATACCCTAAATTCACCTTTCTTTGCAGCTTTGGCATCCAAGATCACTACAGCCACCCCTCTCCTTTGTGCCAGGCTTCCCCAACATACTCCTGGACTCGCCCAAACAGCAAGGGAAGTTTGCATACCTGGCCTTTGAAAGGCATGAATGAAACAAGGGAACTTTGGGTTTAGTAGCTATTTAGTCTCTCAGGGATGCCTTTATTCGCCATCTGATCTTAAATGTGGAAGTAGGAATAGTCATCACTGCTTAGAAGAAGAGCTGATTCCTATATGCCGCTTTTTCTCTACCTGAAGGAGTCTCAAAGCGGCTTACATTCGCCTTCCCTTTCCTCTCCCCACAACAGACACCCTGTGGGGTGGGTGAGGCTGAGAGAGCGCTGATATCACTGCTCGGTCACCACCAACCGGCTAATAATCCCTGGCCTCAACCAGGACCAGAGTCTTATCTGTCCTGGCCCCTACCTGGTGGAATGAGCTCCTGGAGGAGATCAGGCACCTGTCGGACCTAAAACAGTTCCGCAGGGCCTGAAAAAGGGAGCTTTACCGCCAGACATTTGGTTGAGGCCAAGCTAAACGAGGAAAATCTACAGGACCCCTGCTCCCTTCCTCCCAGAAACCCACTCATGAGTTCTGATCCTGGACCTGTTTGCATTGTTATAGTTAACTTTGTTACACTTATTATTAATGTTAATATTATCACTGTTGTGGTTATCTATCTGTTATGGAAAAACTAAGTTCCTTGAATTGTTCTATGTAAAATGCCCTGAACCTCAGGGGAGGGAGGTATATACCTATCTTTAACCGCTCCTGCGGAGTGGATCAAATAATAGAGTAAGGGCCCTGAGGGCGGGCCCTGTCTGGGATGAGGAAGGGTGCCCATTGGCCCCTTCCCCTGGACTGACGCCGTCCCCAGGGAAGGAGGCTAGCGCCCATTTTATTCTGAAATAAAATGGGCTTTAAATCTAGTAAATAAATAAATGAACAAATAAATAAAATGAATAAAAAGGGCATACACACAAAATGCCCCAGATTTAAAAAAAACAAACAAACAACAACAACAAAAACACCCTTAACGACAAATCAGTTCCTTGTCAACTATTTTCAGTGCTTTGCTTTTTTCTTAGGAAGCAAGAGGAAGAACACACCCAAGAAAACAATTCTTTTCCCAATGAAAACTACAGAACAGCTGACAGAAGCCATCCCCAAATTGCTGCGAAGTAGCAGCTGTGCCCTCTCATCAGAATATATTTAGAGATTTTTAAAACACCATCTCAATGGCTTGCTGAGCCTGGTATCCCCTTCAGAGCCAGGAACCATAAACTGGGGCATTTGGGAGAAACAGGAAAGGGGAGGCACACCTCACTTTTTTCTTTCTTTTTACAGCTGTGAATTTATATAATGCCATTAAAAAAAAGAAAGAGAGAGAGAGTATTTCACAAATGCACCCAATGAGTTTATACCCAGGCTCTGCATGGCAAATCCAATACTTAAAATATATATATTTTAAAAAATTGAAACATTCAACAGAACAGGACCATTAAAAAGGCAGATTAATAGCCTGACAGTTCAAACAGCTTCTCTGGAGCCATTAGGCGCCATGGTGCAAATACGTACTCCGGGCATTTCTGAAAAGAACATTAATGGCATGATGGACTGTAACCACGGCACTCCCATACACCTGGATTTATGCTGTTTATTTGGAATGCCTATATGCACCATATGCTCAGCAAATATTTTTATGGAAGCAGTTACTGAGCGTAAGGATCACACAGCTGGTATGGGCTTCCTGCCCCAGGGAGGAAGGGAAGAGGGGGGAGAGATAGGAAAGACCATCTTCTGGAGAACAGAGGAAGGATGTAACAAAATATGCACACATACGCACACAAAATGCGCCTTCCATACAGGAGAGTCGTCTTCAGCCACCCTGTGCAATGAAAGGCAATGCAGTGCCTTCAGCAAAAAAGAAAAAAAAAAGTACAGCACCTGCAAGGGGGGGATGCATCATGTCCTTCAGCAGCCCTCCTGAACTATTTTTAAACAGCAGATAAAATTGGAGAGGCTTGTATTTAAACTGTGCCAGTCTCAAGGACAGGAAGGACAGTGATTGCAAAAAGTGACACACTGGGGATGGAAAGAAGCCGCACCAGCTTAGCTTTATACTCCCTGCCCATGAGCTCTATCTACTGCTGAAATAAAGGAAACATACTTTTTATCTCGAGCTCAGAAAGATTACAACAGACATTTGAGGAATCTACAAGATCAATCTGGGAAGCAAGCAGAAACTGGAATCAGGGTGGTTCTACTAATATGATCAACCATAGTACAGATCCAAGATTTTAAGTTTCAAGTTAATCAAAAACACTGTGTAGAAATCTGTGCTCTGAATGAAACCATTTTGGTAATCACCTTTAAGGCCATAAAGGTCTGGGCCTTTAAGGTCTGGGCCCAGTGTATCTGAGAGACCGCCACCCTGCCTATACCCCCAAAAGAGTTTTACGCTCTGCCAACTCCAACTGGCTACTGATCCCTGGCCCTAAAGAAGCATGTCCGACCTCAACAAAACCAGACCCTTCTCAGTCCTGGCCCCCACCTGGTGGAATGAGCTCCCTGAAGAGATCAGGGCCTTGCCGGAACTTCCACAATTCTGCAGGGCCTGCAAAAGGGAGCTCCTCCGCCAGGCATTTGCTTGAGGCTGACCGACTTACCATCTACAGGTCCACCCCCCACCCCCCGACTGAAAAATCGAACCTATCCAGGAATTGTCGATGTTATTGTTCTGTTAAAATGCTGTTCTAGTTGGCATGCTATGTCATGACTGTATTCTGTTATACTGCTATATGTTGTATGTAACTGTTCTACGACGTTTCATGTAAACCGCCCAGAGCCCTATGGAAGGGCGATATAAAAATCTAAATAAATAAAATAATAATGCAAAACAGTCTTTAGACTTCTGCAAACAAAGGCAACTTCATCTTTGGTCCACAGGTATCGAGAATACAAGGAATAACTCCACATTTGTTTCCTGAGTGTCCCTGCTGAGGAAAAGTGGCAAGAAGAAGAAGAAGAAGAAGAAGAAGAAGAAGAAGAAGAAGAAGAAGAAGAAGAAGAAGAAGAAGAAGAAGAAGAAGAAGAAGAAGAAGAAGAAGAAGAGTTGGTTCTTATATGCCGCTTTTCCCTACCCGAAGGAGGCTCAAAGCGGCTGACAGTCGCCTTCCCTTTCCTCTCCCCACAACAGACACCCTGTGAGGTGGGTGAGGCTGAGAGAGCCCTGATATCACTGCTCGGTCAGAGCAGTTTTATCAGTGCCGTGATGAGCCCAAGGTCACCCAGCTGGTTGCATGTGGGGGAGCGCAGAATCGAACCTGGCATGCCAGATTAGAAGTCCGTACTCCTAACCACTACACCAAACTGGCTCCCAGAAGGAGACTACAACTAAGCACTATCGTGATGGCCAACCCCTCCATTTGTCTTTCTGCCCTATGTGCACTTCAGAGGGGGGACGTTAAAATAGGCTGTACGTTTAACCATTTTATATACCATTTTCTCACAAGTGGCATCTAGAGTAGCGCCCAAGAGTGGTGCAATCCATAAAGCAGTGGTAAAAGCTATTACACCAAAGGACATTTGGAAAAATGAATGCATACTAAATATCCTCCAGAGGTAACATTCTCAAAGAGATCTGAAGCCAGGGTTTCTGGGTCTATATCCATGAAAGAATCTTGTGGCACCTTAAGAACAGCTTTATTGTGGCAGAAGCCTTCATGGTCTAGAGCCTGTGCTGTCAAATACATGAAATGTTATCCGTGTTGGGTAGATTAGATCTTTTAACAGAGGTACATTTGGGATTCTACTTCTGAATATATGTAGCTGTTTTATAATACGTCTACTCATTGCCAAGTACTAACAGCCACTCCCAGCATACCAGAACAACCTCAAGTATGATCTTAGGAAGAACTACTCTGATGGGCAGCAGTTCTCAAGTCTTTAACATCACCTGCTACCTGATCTTTCTAGTTGGAGGTGCTGGGGACTGCACCTGATACAGAGAGGATCTCCTAATAATGAACCACAGCCCCCTCCTCTGGGGTGCATACCTCTCAACACCTGCAACAACATCCCACCAATTTATCTCTGCAAGAAAGTTTCAGTTTTAAGTATTGTTGTCCACAACAAATACACAACTAAAAGCAATGAACAAAAATCGAATAAATAAAACCTAAATTACACAAAAATAGCTTCACTAACTTATATCTTCCACAGCCTAAACAACCTCACAGCTACTTAACAAAATCCCAACACCCTAATTGTCCAAAAAAAAACCAACCCCTAAAACAACCAGATTCAGCATCATAAAAATTAAACCAGTCTTCTGGTCTGAGGACATATATTAAGAGAGGCAGTCCTTCAAATACTGGGCTCCCAGATCATAAAGGGCTCTATAGGCTAAAACCAGCACTTTGAGTTCAGCACAACTGTGCCAACAGTGGTATAAAATGGGCATATCACCTTCACTGGAAAGAAGGTCAGCTTCCTCATTCAGTACAAGAAGCAACTTTGGGGTTATTTTCAAGGGTAGCCTCACATAGGTGCATGTTACAGTATACTGTTCCAGAGATTACAGGAATACAGATCAAAGTGACAAGGCCATCTGAATCAAAGTAAACAAGAGAAAGCTAAGGCAAGGCTAACCCACCTTCCAATTAGCCTAAAGAGATCAGTTTCTTTCAAGGCATCAGCCTTCTTCAACAGTATCTTTTTAGTCTGCTCTGGATTCAACCTTACCTTGTTAACCTTCATTCACTTGAGCACAGGCTTTAGCTCCCAATTAGGGATAGAGACTATTACATATAGATATTTAGAATAAGATGTATAGCTAGGTATCAACAGCATCCAACTCCAGAATTCTGGATAATCCCATTCAGTGATGTTATTATGAGGACACGGGTGAGTATACTGAGCTTTGCAGGAGTCCACAGGACAATTCCCAAGGCATCAGCTCAACTTTCTCACAGAAAGTTTTTTCTGTAAGAATATAAGAATGAAACATTGGACTTACCTGAGGATTTCTTCTCTTCAGTGAGTCAAAGTCATCCAAGCTGGTTAGGTCACGACCCCTCTTGCTGTAGCAGAGCTACACAAATTCTGCTGGGTCAGAGTGAAGTTGCCCTTCCAATCATCATATAGTCTAGCTCCATATCTGCATCTTGTTTGTTGACTGCAGTTTTGTTTTGTTATTATTCAAAAGAATCAAAACTAGGCACAAGCATCCTGCTGGAACTGCAGGGCTATCAAAACTGGACTCATTCTGCACCAGGAGAGTAATGCAAAATCTGCATAGCCCGGCCTGGAGCGAGAGGAAGCATAACCTAACCAGATTCCCCCACTGGAGGAGAACAGCCCTGCTGGATCAAATTAGTGGGCTATCTAGTCCAGTTCCCATTTCACACAGTGGTCAGAGCCCTCTCCTGGTCTTGCCTTTTACCACTGGGTTTCAGAAGTTTACAGTCTGTTTCTTTCACTCACTATGGCTAGTAGACAGATTCACAGGGATAGGTCCATCAATGGCTAACTCATTTTGAATGTTATCAATGCTCGTGGCTATTACTTCCTCCAATGGCAGTCAGTTTCACAATTAAATTACTCATAGACAACAGAAGTATTTCTTTTTTTCAGTCCTGAACCTACTGCACAAATATATTGGGTGCCCTGGGTTCAAGTATTAATGGAAGAGAGAGAAGAAGTTCCTTTTATCCACTTTCTCTACACTATGCATAATTTTATAAATCCCCATCATGTTTTTGTCTCTTTAGTCATCTAAGTTAAACTATTCCCAGTTCTGCAATCTTTCCTCCCAGGAAAGGCTCCAGCCCACTGAACCTGTTAGAGGCCTTCTATACTTTTTCCAGAGCCTCTTGTGGCGCAGAGTGGTAAGGCAGCAGTCATGCAGTCTGAAAGCTCTGCCCATAAGGCTGGGAGTTCAATCCCAGCAGCTGGCTCAAGGTTGACTCAGCCTTCCATCCTTCCGAGGTCAGTAAAATGAGTACCCAGCTTGCTGGGGGGTAAACAGTAATGACTGGGGAAGGCACTGGCAAACCAGCCCGTATTGAAAATGCTAGAGGGCGTCACCCCAAGGGTCAGACATGACTCGGTGCTTGCACAAGAGATACCTTTACCTTTACCGATACTTTTCCAGCTCTGCAATGTCCTTTCTGAGATATGACAACGAGATTGGTACACAGGATTCCAGGATTGGCTGTTTTATTCTCAATTCCTTTTCTAATAATCCCATGGAGTTCACGTTTTCACTGCTGCTACACACTGAGAATGTTTTGGGAGTTCGATGGAACATGGCGCTCTGACCGGTTCACGGCTGTGAACTCCTGTCCTGTGCGAAGGGACCAGACCTTTTTTTTTTTTGTTGGTTAGATGTGGGTGAAAACTGCAACTTCACCCAAAAGTCTTCTCTAAGACTCTCTGGAATTCCCAGAGGGGAGTAGAGACCTTGATGGACCCACGGGAGCTAGCCCCCGGGTCTTAAACCGCTCGGGGAAAAGGGGCAAAGAGGACGCCACCGCCATTTTAGGTTTTTTCTTTTTCTTATTTCCCCCCCCCCCCCCCCGTTCCTTTTCCTCTCCTTACCCATTCATTCGCAAACATGGTTTGGAGGGAAAAAAGGATTTGCTTTTGATGAAGGACAGGAAAGAAGGGCTTTAAAAGAACCGTCAGAGCTACAGAATTGTGAGTTGGGCAAACAATGTTTCCACTATAATTCTAAGATCTTGTTCAATCTTGATCGCACTCAGTTTAGAACCTATTAGAATGTATTTACATTTGATTTTTGGTTGGTTGGTTATTTGCGCTGTGAGATAACTATGCCAAAATTACCCTAAAACTGTTCAACTAAGTGGCATGGTCCACCACCTTAACTGCACTGGACAGACCCAACAATAACAGAACATTCCCCTTGTCCATTTGTAGCTTCAAATAATTAACCAGTCCTACTAAATTTATTTCTGTGTCCCATATCCAAGTTGGAAACTAGAGAGAAAGGAAGAAGTCTCATTCAGGTGACCTGAACGTGCTCTAGCACAACTTTCTCAATTAACTTGCCAAACTATAGGTCAGTGTTAATTTGCCATTTTTGGACAAGTACCTAAAAAAATGAATAGGTCAATCAAATGCATACCAATCCTCCTGGGATGCAATTTCAGCTGTGCCTTAATCTCATCAAATGAGATTCAACCCAAATATCCAGATTTAAGTGAAAACTTGCATCAGGGATATCTTCAAAAATACTTACCTGCTTTACAAAAAATATGTAAAAAATTTTATACCACATCAAGCCCTCAGATTCTCATTCCCTGTAGCAATTCAGTTGACTATGGAAATGCCAATCCTTCCTGAACATGCATATTAATTTTTCCCCATCTCCCATTAACCCAAAACTAAAATGATTACAATGTATTTAAAAAATGCTGACACCCTCCCCCCACCCCCACAACCAGAATGTGTGTATTTCTCCATTCCGTTCTCCTGCACAGTAGATTCCATTTACCCCTTTTCACCTGGGACAAAAATAGATGCCCCATATTCCATTTTTGAATTTCTTTTCTGCAACATAATGTATTAAAGCATTACACAACTGACAGCCCTTTAGGAACACTCTGTATAATATGAGACAAAGGTTTCTGTTGCAAAATCATTTAACCAGTTATATGCTGGCCTTTCAAATTCCACCAACTGGTCTACAAAAACACATCAAAATCTAAGATTGAGGGTCTGAGGAGGTCCTAGGTATGTGAAGAAGTGTCCATGGACATGAAAGCATATACCTAGAATAAAACTTTGCCGCTCTTAAAGGAGTCAATGGACTCAAACTTTGTTCCAAAGTTCTAGTTAAATGGATTTCTGGTGCTTTTTAAAAAAAGGATCAGAAGAGCCAAAACTGTCCCCAGTATTCACCATGACACACTTTTTTGATGGATCATCTGTGCCGGATAAACAAGACCTAGTAAGGCTCTATGATGTTATCATTTTTGAGAATTCCCTGTAGAATTTCCCTTACCTTTTCTGGCAGACCCAGCGCTGCAGTCTACCAGATGAGCATTCCTAGAGGTTCCAAAACAGCATACCAAGTATATCTAGACTTTTGCTGGAACGTTAACCATGACTGGGAAAAAAAAAACACCTGACACTTTGGGTAGAGTGCTATGAAGGAGCAGAGAGTTTAATCTTGCAAGAATTCTGTCCACCTATATAGGAAACTGAGCAACAAAACCCAAACAAAACAAATTACATTGGGGAGGGGGCATCCAAATTGGATGTTGGATGTGAATTCTTATAAGAAAGCAAACTTTCTTATGGCCTTGCTCCGAGTGCACGGTGGTGTGTCTGGCTTTTATCAAGGGGCTATAAGGAATGTTCAGCTATTACAATTTCAGAATAATCTATTATTTCCATGCTGCTCTTTCCCTCCTTACCCCCACCCCATGCCCTCTATCCTCAGCATTTTCAAATATAGGTTCCCTGTTTGATGCTGCCTTTGCCTCAAAATAGTCTGCTGTTGTTTACCCAGGGGTAGAGCTTCAAATATTATATTCTCACATTTTCAAATCAGCACAGACACCTGAGACAAGAAGTGTCCCCAAAGCTGCCTTCACAGGCTACATGCTGGTCACTCTTTCTTGTCAAGACTGATTTATTACCTCCTTGCTGTTCAATTTCACATTTTGTCCTCATCATATCCGTGCCTCATGATCATTCCAGGCTGACCCTTGTAGGGCAGGCAGGGAATATTGATAAAACAATTATCTGTTAGCCGTTCATTTGATTTTCCATTTCAATTACGGATTGCACGAGGCAAAAGGAAAAAGATTGCATCATTGATTTTTTTCTCTACCTTACAACAGTAAAGAGTTGCTTTGATGGTTGTAAAATGAATGCAAGTCAACCATGCTTTTAAAGGTCATACGGTTTCATTTTACTGTATTTTTAAAGATCCCCCCCCAAAAAAAATATGCAACTGTAATGGCTAGGAACTGGGTTAAAAAACAGAATAACTCAGCACAATGCTTGAAAAAAAGCCTTGAAAAAATTAATGACTTAGAAACACAACTCACCAAAATGTGGTTACCATTAATCTATTTCAACCTTTGCAAACTCTACTGAATAAGTTCTAGTATTTATGAGGAAAGGTCTAAGGCACTATCCCTAAGTAGGTCTAGGCTTGGCCAGTCTAAGATGGAAGACTGCCAGAGTATCCCACATACACTACTGTGTACTTTCTGGAGGAAAGCCAGGGTAAACTGAAGATGCAATCTACCAAGGTAAGACAAGCAACTTTGCCCATACGTATTGATTTGTTTATGCTCTTCTGACTAAAGCTTAGAGCATTAACAGTCAAGAATAAAATAATTACCAGATACAAACACAATTAGTAGTACAGGCATAACCATAATACAATAACTGATCTTGGACAAAACAAACACAATAACAATACTAAATGCCAATATACATACCAATACAAATTCAACAATAACACAGTCCCCAGATTTTCTCTCATATACAAGGGCAGATACAGCCTTGCCTAATCCTAACCAAGTATGGTTATCCGTTAAACCTAATTACATGAAATAAAAATTTTGCAATTTTGGTGGGATGGGAGCCAAACCATATCCTTTAACGAGGGAGAGAGAAAGAGTTCTCTGAATTTGTAAAATTTCAGAAAGTTCAATAAAGCAAGGAGTCTAGGCATTCTGAATCACAGCTGCCTAAGGAGCTGGTGAGCTGCCTAAGGAGTAGGAATAGGCTGCCTAAGGAGGTGGTGAGCTCCCCCTCACTCGCAGTCTTCAAGCAAAGGTTGGATACACACTTTTCTTGGATGCTTTAGGATGCTTAGGGCTGATCCTGCGTTGAGCAGGGGGTTGGACTAGATGGCCTGTATGGCCCCTTCCAACTCTATGATTCTATGATTCTGATTCTATACAACATCTTTCAGCCAATCAAACCCTTCCATAATGTCCATGCAGTTCTACTGTTGGAATAGAATTTAAGCGAGCCCAACATAAAGACTCTTCTATATTTAGGAACTCTCAAGTCATCTAGCTGGTCTAGATAAGATTTTGGATATGGTAGTCCAAGATAAAAGGGAGAACACATTCTACGGTCCTGTGTGCTCATCTCATCTAAGGCATAGAATTTGGTCCACACTAAGGCAAAAAAATGCCAACATGTAGTAAAACAGAGCACCAGTGTAAAAATGTAGAGAAATATCCTGCTGAGATAATTACTGCACAGATTAGAGCTGTTTCTGTTTTTGCAGAAGTTAAGAGAAAACAGAGCAGGAAAGAGGGTAGCTCCCCATCCCATGGAACAAAGGGAGCAGGTGTTCTAGCCAAGGGATGGGCAGGACACCTGCTCCCTAGCCATCATTCTAGAAGGGTCTGTGTTAGGGAACAATTTCAGAAATGGTACCTGCTTACAAGACCTCACAGAGATCCCAAAGCCCTAGCAACAGTTCAACAAGCAAAATAAAATGTCATAGGCAAGGCCTGCTACTGCAGGTGTCAATAAGGAGATCTGAACACATCACCTGAAAAAGCAGCCTCTGGCTCCCCTAATCTGTTCTGCTGGCTGCAGCATGGCATGCTGGGGATTTCGGTTCAGCCGGTGCTATCTACAGAGAGCTGAAGAGAGGCCATTATCCCTCGCTAAACATAACTATGTTAAAATTTCACCTGAGAGGATGATAATGTGGTCTCGCCAGCCAGTGATCCAGGACGGTCACACACTCAACAGAAGCGGTGCTCAACCTACTACACTTCATTACGGTTCAGCGCCTAGTACAGCTCTAGGGGGATTTTCACATGGCCGACCTTAAGAAAAGTTCAGCCTTTGATCAAGGTTTAGTGCTCCTGGAGTAGCAGTGGTAACAGGAAAGGGTTTCCATTTTCTGTGCCATAAGGTGCTGGTGTTGATCTCCTTAAAGCCCTGGAGTTTTCTTCCAAGCCTGGATTACGCTCGGCAATTAAGGTAATGAACTAGCCGAGGTAACAAGGCATAATGATCTCTTTTGTCCTTTGAATTCTTATGAACTTCACTTGTTCGCATTGAGGAAAAAGCTTTGCATTCCCAACTAAACATGCTGCACACAGCTTAAAGCTGCGTGTGTATTTAAATGATTACTTCCATTATGCCTTCATGGTTTGACGTTTTTAATTTAAAACTCCTGTAATATTTAAGCGCACCGAAATACCCACACTCTGTGAGAATGCTAGCTTACATGCTCGTAATATTTTGACACCTTGCAAGTTATTATTTTAATGCCTGAAAAGATAATGTGATGAATCCACTGATAATACATCAAAATATGTGTATGTGGGTCTGTGTCTCACTTTTTAGTTCCAAAACAGTGGATTCTTACAAAATAACTAGAAAAGCACATGAGACAGAGGACGCATGCGCGGATAATTGAGACACAACACAGAGTGAGAACAACGGGAAGACCATTAATGTATTTACTGCAATCCACTAAGTGTTGCTTCTGCGCAAGCTCCATTCATTTCCAGAGGGGCGGTGCTGGAAAATGCAAGGCAGCACTCAGTGGGCTGTACAAATTGTCTATCTGACCACAGCAGACGCAGTGGAACTCTGACATCCAATCAAGTCTTTGTAAATTAACATGCATGTTTTAAAGGGGAATCTGCAAAATAGGAAACCCGCTTTTCCTTTTTAAAAATTTACTTATTTAACAGCATCTGACTTACTAGATTTTAAATTTTACACTACCCTTCCCTACCCCCCAAAATCTTTTGCATGCTATAAACCCTTTCACTGTGCTTTGCAGAATCCGCTGCACTCTGATCTTTCATCTTAACACATTCCCAGCCCCAAATTTCACTTCAATCTCACCTCATCTCTCCATACTACATTAACCCCTGGCAATTGCCTTCCAAATGACCCCATTAAGCTGTAATTGCCTCAGCAGGCCTGCACTTTCGCTTGTAATTCTGTACCTCTCATCTCCCAGACGTTCTCTCAGCATCATTTCATGTTCTGGCTCCCTTCACCGAGCTCAGCTTATGACCTCGCTGCACCGTGGCCGAAGTGACTACTAAAAGCATCACGGAGATGGAATTCCATTACTTATTTTTTTAAAAGTTCTCCGGTGCCCCTAATGTAATATTCTTTGGGGACTGTTGTCAAGGATACCAAGCACTAGCTATTAAGACCTTTTGTTTCCCCAAGGCATTTTGTCTTTTATTAATAAATAAATAAAGATAAAGGGAGGTTCATTCTTCCTCTTCTCCTCCCCCTTCTCCCCCCCCCCCATCCACTCCAAATGGTTAGAGAACGAGATACAGACTGGAGTCAAAACACAAGAAAGGGAAGGACAAATATGCTCCATACTACAGACAGCAAAATTATTTTTATATACACATTCACACACATATACACAAAGTACGCGCCAGATTTTTGCGAGGGCATATCTCTGCAATTAACTGCATGGTCATACCTGCAATGAAGCAGATGTAGAAAGCAGACTGGGGAATTTAAATAAAGTGCTAGCACTATTGCATTCTTTCATCAGCGTAAGCTACAGGTTCATCAGTGTACAATGGAGACAAATTGGCACAAGAGAAACTGAAACTGCTTCTTCTCCAATGATACCTGTAGTTCAAATGTGTTAAGATAAGGTATTCCACACTGGCCAATATGCTGCTGCCATCCAGAAGACACACATACATCAGAAATTGACTGGTACATGATCCAAGCAAGTAGCCGCATTTTATGGTCTCAACACTTCTATGCGGATAGCACCTTATCATTTCTGACTGCAATATCATTCTGTTTGCAAATAAAAACAAGGGTGATTGGCCACTGACACATACTAACACAGAAATTCGTACTAAGTACGATCTTTCCATTTACTTATTTTCAATTCGCAACACATCACACCTTCAGTTTGGGATTTTTTTTCTCACTGGGTATCCTTGAGCCAGCCACACTGTCATCCTAAACTACCTCACAGGGGTGCTGTTATGAAAGGGAGAACAACGTATATTACACAGAACTCTTTTGAAGGAAGGATGGGAGAAAAATCTACTCTGACAATTAATCCTGCCAAGGTATCTTTGTTCTTCTTGCAGCCATCAAGTCACAGCTGACTTATGGTGATCCTGCAAGGTTTTCAAAGTAAAAGATGTTCAGAAGTGGTTTGCCCTTGCCTGCCTCTGTGTCACTACCCTGGTATTCCTTGGAGGTCTCCCATCCAAATATTAGCCAACCCTGGTTAGTTTCAAAGATGAGATGAGATAGGGCTAGCCTGGGCCCTCTAAGTCAGGGCAAAGGTCACAACCACTCCTTGGGTAAAACGGCCCTCTTTATCTCTGCTCTTCCTATCTTAAAATGACACTGGAAAGATACATAGTCACCTTGGAGGAGGTTAGGTGGAGATGGACAGGAAGTTGCCCAAATCTACCTAACAAATTTTAAGGCTGAGCTGATATCCCTTACTCTACCTACTACATCAGGGGTAGTCAAACTGCGGCCCTCCAAAAATCCATGGACTACAATTCCCAGGAGCCCCCTGCCAGCGTTCGCTGGCAGGGGGCTCCTGGGAATTGTAGTCCATGGACATCTGGAGGGCCGCAGTTTGACTACCCCTGTACTACATCAAAAAAAGGGAGAACCATGGTTTTAAAATGATGAATATTCACACCAGCATTTCTCAGGAGAGTGGGAATTGTTTCGTTCGAGTTCACAGAAAATATGTCAGTTCCAGAATATTAACTGATGGTGAATTAAGACAGAGCCCCTCCCCAGCATGACAGTGATACACAAGATTCCATGCAGTAAGCTAGGAGAGTGTTGAAGTCAATAGTATGTGCAGAAAGAAGCACTTACAGGACATCGCTGAAGGATTTCCCACATATGAGCTAGATCTCATATGTAAGCGAAGGGGGGAGAGAGGGAGAGAGAAAAAGAAAGAAGAGGCTGACTGTTAAGAGAGGAATTCTTTTATGCATGTAATGCTTCTGAAAACTGATGCCATGTCAACGTGAATATGTTTTACAGTAAAATTGAGTGTCATAGCCAAAGTGGATTCAATGTTTCTCTGCAGGCTAGTGCAGCTGCAGTAGGCTAGAATTGAGTGAAGTTGTCAAACATACTGATATTTGGCTTCAATAAGACAGCCCTAGCACAGGGAGGAGAACCACTGAGAAGGCTTGATAGGTACCATGCCTAAACACTTAGAGACAGGTCAGCTGAAAGACTGCCTTCTCTCACACTGGTCTGCCCATTCACCCATGTCACCATACCCTTTGTATTCCGACCTTTAGAAATTAAGAGGTGTTCGCTTGAGCTTTGGGATGCAAAGAGGGTCTGGCACATCTCTGCTATAGAGGTCAGTGTCCAAAAAAAAAAAAAGACTGAGAAGACCAGGGTTCAAATCCCCATCAGCAAAAACTTTACTGACTGACCTTAGCCCATTCACATAATTCGGTCAAACTTACATCATGGGGTTACTCTGAAGGTAAAATGGAGCCATCTTCTACTCAATCAGACCACTAGTCTGTCAAGATCTGTACTGTCTACTCTGGCAACAACTCTCCAGAATATCAGGCAAAGGTCTTTTGTATCATATACCACATAATCATTTTAACTAACAGTAAAGGTTGGGCCATGGATCTTCTGCATGCTAAGCAAATGTTCTGCTACTGAGTCACAAGCCCTCCCCAGTATATGCAGAACCATGAAAGATACACTGGCATCTAGGATGAAAGACAGGGAAAACATGCAACAGATTGTAGATTGCCTGGAGTTTTAGCCACATTAGACCTGGTTCATCTTTAAGATGCCTCTAGACTTTTGTGCTGTTGTGGTTTCAACAGGCTAACGTGGGATGTATCTTTAGCTGCTAAGTAAAGAATTCTATATTCTATTAGGGCTGCTGATATTCTTTATTTTGCTATACTTTTAGCTTCTTCTAGAATTTGCTTGACTGTATATTCCTCTTTGATTTTATGATTTATAATAATAATGTTGGGCTCCTATTATTTTAATGGCTGTAGGTAAGCTGCCTTCAAGAATAGAAAGGCTTTTAAATCATTCTTCTTCATCTTCAGCAAGATGGATAACACCACCACAAAGTAACAGGGCATGATGGTTTACCTTGGCTAATTGTTGCTTCTCCTTTCCAAGCCTGGGTACCATGGTTCTCTGGGGTGCATATAAGATTCCAGTACGAAAACTAATTTGCACATTTGACTGTTCTTATTCTATACCATGAACAGAAATTTGCCTTTAAATCATTGGATGCCAACTCCGTTTTCATTTCAGGGAAGCGCCATAAGTGATTCTAGGAAGCAAAGGCAATACAATGCAAGGGAGAAAGGGAGCTATCAGTCATTGACACAGTAGGTAAGTGCATGCACCAAGGAAAGCAGGATGGCCCAGCACAGCTACTACTTGCAGAGAAGAGTGAAGTGTGGTGACACGTCAGAGGTCAACAGCTGACCCCTCAGGGCCTTCTGCAGCTGTCCAGTGTTGAACTCACCTCTGTACACAAACAACAGCTCTGAAGCAGAAGCACAGGCAGTCCTGTAGACATGTTCCAAGAGCATGTATCTCAGATAAACACAGATAATGTTCCCCCAAAAGTTCTTTTTGTATTCTCTTCATCAAGGGAGTATTTTCAGTGCAACTGAATAACAAAAATTAAGACATCCTGCTCAAGCAATGTTGAGACAATACTTCCAGAAAACAATGTCTCCTTGGTGTCAATGCAGTATAGATTCTCACAGCCAAGTCACACACTGTTGATTACAAAATATAACTGGCATACTTCCAAATGTTTATTCCTGTCTCCAGGTGCTACCAGCTAAAAATGAAAAGTTTCTGTTAAAAGGCCAACCTGGATAAAGGGTACCCTAATGTTCCCACATACACCTAAAAACACAAGAACTGCCAAACACCACCAAATAATCTGAACTTGTACCTTGCTGATGAATCTCCTTCCTCTCTCTCCTCCTAACACAAGCTTAGGAAATTCAGCCACTGAATGTATACAAGCAAGGTTTATTTCCCCAATGTTGGAAACCAAAGACTAAATGCTCTTCCAAGGGTCTCTTTATTTGGCCTGGCTATTTAAAAAGAAGCCATTACTTTCGGAACACCCCCCCCCAAAACTGTATCACCTTGCATTTTATTTCCTTTAGAAAATTACAGACATTTGCAAACAATGGTGGGTAAAGGAATAAAAAGTAGATTTATTGCAACAAACAACACCACAGCATCCTGGAAGTAGGCTGCTGCCAGTTAAGGAGACCCTTGAATGAATAAATGGAAAGAGAGTTAAAAAGAAATCTTCAACTTGGGAGAATTATCTGTTTATTTCAAAGACTTTCCCATCTGTGAAAACATTTCTGTGGGACACTTGAAGCGCCAGCTGCAGGGATGAGTTGCGTTCACGCATCACACATCTTCACTGTTCTGTGACTTTCCCATTTAACTAGGACAGCCACAGGACAGTTCCAGCGCATGCCCTGGGAATTGCAGAACAGCCCCACAGCTGCTCATCGTGTTCAAGGGGAGATGTTAGAAAATGACAGCTTGGCAGGCCAAAAGGACCTTGGCCTCCTACCAGAAGTGGACTCTGAGGCTCGCTAGAAGATTAGCCTTCCCGGTTCATGACTGCTGCCTATCTAGCATCTAGTTGGGTGGGACCTGCACTTCCTTCTATGCCTGAATCGAGCTCCAGGAAGAACTAACAAGTAGTGTAAAACTTTTAGGAGGAATAACTAGAATATTGTAAAGTAATTAGTAAGCACTTGAATCCACCGGGAATCTCTTTTACGTATGATACTGAGCAAATTCTTTAAAGGTGAAGGAGAAAAGAAAAAACCGTGTTGCCTGCTCATATCCATTTTCTTGTTGTTGTTATGTGCGAAGTCGTGTCCGACCCATCGCGACCCCATGGACAATGATCCTCCAGGCCTTCCTGTCCTCTACCATTCCCCGGAGTCCATTTAAGTTTGCACCTACTGCTTCAGTGACTCCATCCAGCCACCTCATTCTCTGTCGTCCCCTTCTTCTTTTGCCCTCGATCGCTCCCAGCATTAGGCTCTTCTCCAGGGAGTCCTTCCTTCTCATGAGGTGGCCAAAGTATTTGAGTTTCATCTTCAGGATCTGGCCTTCTAAAGAGCAGTCAGGGTTGATCTCCTCTAGGACTGACCGGTTTGTTCGCCTTGCAGTCCAAGGGACTCACAAGAGTCTTCTCCAGCACCAGAGTTCATATCCATTTTACACTAAAGCAAAAGAGCAACACCGGTATAATTCCATTAATGCTGTGCTGGTGTAAAGTCAGGCTTCAGCCATGGCTGCTAGAACATAATGGAGGCTCTCCCTTGGGGTGGGGGGTGGGGAGAGCTCAAATAAGCAGTAATTCAGATTTATCTCTAACACATGTATACACCGTAACAGAGATCCAGTTAAGAAAAACAGGATCGTGTTTGAATTAGCAATAACTGCAATCAGTTATGGGTGGTGTTTTAGTTGCACTGCTCAGCTTACATTGGTACAGAGACCATCAAACTCCAAGCAAAAGTGGAACCAGCTGCCAATGATCACCTTCACGTGCATTTAATCATCTGCAGAGTTTTCCAAATTTTATTGTTATTGAGCATTCCCACTAAAACAGTGCTTAGCGAAAAAAACCATCCAAGGACTTGTACAGCCAGGTCCTCAAACTTTCTCGTTATTTGCTAAGCAGGTTATGTCAGTTTCTCACTACTTACTTGCCCTGACTGTTTGCTCCAAGTTGTATCTTTCCTTACTGTGCTTATTTTGGAGAAGACGGTCAATACAGATTTCCTAGTCAATACAGATTTCCCTCCTTCAAAGCCACAACCATGGTACAGAACTGACCACGTGAAATTGGGACTACAGTAAAACGTTAGTTTAGATGACTGAACCAGAATGAATCAGAAAAATACTGAAAATCCCAAAATACAGCTTCTTTGGCTTCTTTTCAGGTGCATCTTTCCAAGACAGGAAGAGAAGAAGAAGAGTTGGTTCTTATATGCCGCTTTTCTCTACCCGAAAGAGGCTCAAAGCGGCTTACAGTCGCCTTCCCTTTCCTCTCCCCACAACAGACACCCTGTGGGCTGGGTGAGGCTGAGAGAGCCCTGATATCACTGCTCGGTCAAAACAGTTTTATCAGTGCCATGGCGAGCCCAAGGTCACCCAGCTGGTTGCATGTGGAGGAGAGCAGAATCGAACCTGGCATGCCAGATTAGAAGTCCGCACTCCTAACCACTACACCAAAGTGGAAGAAACAAACTACTAGGTTTATCCATTTAAATGGACTCCGGGGAATGGTAGAGGACAGGAAGGCCTGGAGGATCATTGTCCATGGGGTCGCGATGGGTCAGACACAACTTCGCCCCAACAACAACAAGGTTTGTAACTGCAGATCTGACATAACTCTGATGAGTGCTACCCACTTATAAGCCTGCTAAGTGAAACAGCCTAGCACAGTCCTGCTATGAATGGATTGGTGACTAAAATGCCTAGTGATGGCAAGCAAGCATCTTACTGCAATTACATCACTAGGTGGGGGTTAAAGGAAATTAAAGCCAAAGTATTTCATGCTGAAGTACTCCTGTATATATGCTAGTCAAAAAGAGAATTCCTTTTGAAGGAAAATCCTCTCACCAAAAGAAGCCTACTTCATATAGATAGGCAGAGGTTGACATCATTCCAGGGTGACAAGCTTCTTACTCACCTGTGTAAGCACTCCCCTTCCATGCACACACACCCAATTTGACATTCCTTATTATTAATGGGTATAAGCAATACTAATTGGAACATGCTGACAAACTCATGATTTTCTTTTACTGCGGGGTTTGTAATATTACCCAATTAGACCAATTCCCATGATTCAAGCTGCATCAAACCTCAACTGCAAATCTGCAGATGTTACAGCCTGGTTGTTAATCTTAAAGTTTTTTTAAAAAAGAAAGAAGTAGAGTAATTGCAAAGCTTCTAGTTCAGCTGGCCATTTGCTTCTGCCAATGTACACTCCTGAATCACCGAGTTAAGTCACACTCTTCACAAGAGACTTGCATTGAAGCTATATACGTGGTTATGTCAAAAAGCTTCTACAACAGGTCAACGTATTCCACTTTCTTCAAGGGCTAACCTATGTATAACTAAAGCTAACTTGAAAAGTTATTATACTAAAATGAAGCCTTCATCTGGGCTGTAAATATTAAGGTGGAGGGGGATGCAACTCTGTTGTCCACTAGCTAAGACAGCCCTTGGTTGCAAGTGAGTATAGATTTAAGCTATATAATGTTATTGTTTTAGTTAAATAAAACAATGTAAATAGTTTTAAACTATTTTACTTCCAACAAAGCACAGCAGAAAAGTTGTCCAAATATTAATAATTAACCTATTAAACCAGAGATAGTTCACCTTGCAATGATTTCATAATTATCTATTTCAAGTGGTAAATAACCAATCAATATATTTTGGATATAACTAAAGCTAACTTGAAAAGTTATTATACTAAAATGAAGCCTTCATCTGGGCTGTAAATATTATGGTGGAGGGGGATGCAACTTAGGGTGGGACATACTTCCTGATTGGCTGCTTCTTAGACAGACGACCAATCAGGAATGGGACAGCTGGGACAGCCAACCTGATTGGTGGTTAAGTGGTAAGTCCCAGCTCCTCCCAGCACCCCTTACCAGTTTTATTAATGGTTACAGATTACAGATTTTATGAGTCACAAAATGGTAAGAAAAAGCTGTATAATTCTAGGGGTGGATGAGCTACAAAAACAGTATGTCCCACAAGATGGGTTCAGCTATTGGAATGGGGGTGGAGGGAAGACACAACCAGAGAAGGGCTTATTGGCAGAGCACTAGCTTTGCTGCAGAAAGTCCCAGACGTTATTAGGTAGCAGGTAGCCTGTGATCTCGCTGTGGGTCAGAGTATGTACTATAGAACTAGACAGAAAAATGATTTCACTGGTTTATGTTTAAAGAAGTTACACTCACATTTGAAATATATTTTGCAAACCACCTGGAGCATTCCTAACGGATCAGAAGAACTAAAACCAAACAAAATTCACAATCCTAGGTCTCAAAGCAGTGATTAGTAGATGAAGCACTGAAGCCCAAACTGAATCTTTAAAATACAGGGGAGGTAGCAGAACACAGGTGAATAGACCTAGCAAGAAAAGCACTTACTATGACTATTTAAAAAAAAAAGAGAAAGAGGTACAGCTGGATGGAATATTGTTCCCCCCATAGGTAAAATGATACAAAGCAGAAGCTGACGATAAATTTTTCCTTTCAGTTTTAATCAGGCTTCCTGTTGTACAAGCGCAGCAGACAGTGACGCGAGACGCTGCCTCCCAACTTCGGTTCACCTTTGCAGTTCCACAAGGGACGCCATGTCAAGATTGTTCAGCTTTTTTGATGAGTGCTGCGTGGGTAACTAATGTGTAAATGCAGATACGTATAGAAAGCAGTTTTGACAGTGATGTATTGCAACTGGTTCCAGATGTCGGCAAGGGATGCTTGGCCAGGCACCTGGGGCCTGGCTGCTGAGGCGCCGCACCAGCACCAAAGCAGTCTTCAACTCAATCAGAAGGTTTTTAACTCCCCAATTATAATCTTATTAACAACAACCACGGCTCCAGCTTCTGCTCACCCCTCTGCCAGGACAACTGCAAGATACATTTCTGTTGCTGTAGCTCTTGCTTAAAACGGTACACTGAAGAGAAGGAAGAAGTTTTAGATGGACTCTGTGAAATGGAAAAGAAATTTGACTTCTCAGTACTGACAGAAAAAAAGATCGAGGGCTTCAGGACCAAATTTGACAGGTCCCCTCTGGACTCCCAAAAGCAGGGGTAGTCAAACTGCAGCCCTCCAGATGTCCATGGACTACAATTTCCATGAGCCCCTGCCAGCAAATGCTGGCAGGGGCTCATGGGAATTGTAGTCCATGGACATCTGGAGGGCCGCAGTTTCACTACCCCTGCCCAAAAGAAAAACACTCACAGCATGACATGGATGAAGGCTAAATGCTAAGAACAGGGTCACATAGTTAATTTATAATTGGGTTGTTTGACGATTGCTCATTATTTATAAAATATACTGTACTTAATTTTCATTCATAAAAGTTCTTCACAGAACTTTAACAGGTACTTGGAAACATACATTCACAAGAAAGATGCACTGAGCATTCAAGAAGGACTGATCATTAAAGGAATGATCATTAAACATCCCACTGAGACTTCTACCCAGTTTGTGAACTATTCAACAGCACACCACATACCTTGCCCATAACCGGAAGGACTAGAAACAAGTAAGTCACTATTAAATAAGAGAAAAGACCCAGGACATTTCCACTCAAGGCTATACTACAGTGGCAGATAGCAGATGCCCAAGAGTCCCTTTGTAGACCCCCAACTGGCTAGTGATCCCTGGCCCCAAAGAAGTACGTCGGGCCTCAAGGAAAGCCAGAGCTTTTTCTGTCCTGGGCCCCACCTGGTGGAATGAGCTCCCCAAAGAGATCAGGGCCTTTCCTGTATTCAGAAAATTCCACAGGGCATCTAAAAGCAAGCTCTTTCACCAGGCATTTGATTGAGGCTGACCGACTAAACAACGTTCACTGGTCCTCCAGACACCGCCCTCCATGACCTGAACCCAAACTGACCTCCCTATGGGATCATGTTTAAAAAGTTACTGTTGTAATGTGATTGTTATAATTTTGTTGTTCAGTTTGGAACCCACTGTTATGGTTGTTGTTATAACTGCAATATATATCCCTACGTTTTGTGTAAACCGCCCTGAGCCTTTTGGGAGGGCAGTATAGAAATATAATAAATAAATATTTATTTATCCACTGGATATTTATTTATCCAGTGGACCACTGAGTTTGTTTGGATTGCTGAAATTTATGCTGGCCTATGCAAATCTATGCAAAGCTCACAAGAGCCTCTTGTGGCGCAGAGTGGTAAGGCAGCAGACATGCAGTCTGAAAGCTTTACCCATGAGGCTGGGAGTTCAATCCCAGCAGCCGGCTCAAGCAGCCTTCCATCCTTCCGAGGTCGGTAAAATGAGGACCCAGCTTGTTGGGGGGTAAATGGTAATGACTGGGGAAGGCACTGGCAAACCACCCCGTATTGAGTCTGCCATGGAAACGCTAGAGGGCGTCATCCCAAGGGTCAGACATGATCCAGTGCTTGCACAGGGGATACCTTTACCTTTACCTCTATGCAAATCTTGGTCTAATGGAGCAAGGCACTTTTTCTGTATACATGCTTGACAGTATGTTTTACTAATTCTCAAACCACTAAAAACCTTAATATTCTCTCTTGGTTTTTAAAAAAATCACTAGCTGGCAGGAGGCATGGAAATATAACACAAAACTCAATTCAGCCCATCATTGCTGGTAAATACAAATAAATGCCAGACTGCACTGACAAGATTACATTCTCTAGTCAAAAGTAACCTATATTAAAAGTTTTACTTATTGTATCTGAATGCACCAAAACATAGCCAGATAACTATGCAAGTATCTTCTGGATGGGGAACAAATAAAAGTGTGTGTGTGGGGGGAATAATACATTCTCTAACTGGTAATGCAGATTTGAACTTGAAGCAACAAAGAGGGGGCATTGCTGTGGGAAAAGGACAATTAGATGTATTTGTATATGGATCTGTGTCTAGGTACGATTTAACCTTTAAAATTGGCTTAGGAAAAATGTACTTGACAGACTGCCTACTTAAATATCAACCTGCTTGTCATTTGAGATGATCTTTACAGATCCTAGTTCAGGTAATTCCTGTCTCAAAACTTAATGAGAGTATCTACTAGCTACAAGATCTTTTCTGTGGTGGCACCCTGGTTTTGGAATCCTTCCCTAGAAACCTCCAAATGGCACTTACTTTATAAGCTTTAGTTGTTGAGTTAAACCACAGGCATTTAACTGAATAGTTTCGATATAACTTTCAGCTTTCTTCCCCCTGCCCCTACTGCTTGCTGGGTTTTCATTGCTTTACCACTCTAGCATGTGTTAAAAAGCCATTTTAATTCTTGATGGTATTTTATGCCAACCCTGAAAATGATGCCCTGCCAGGAGAACTGAGAATATCCTGTTGCAAAATCCATCAGCAATCAACAAGATGTATATAATTTCAACAACTATCTAGCTAATTGTCATTTTGGTGGATTCTGTCTGGACTGCCGGATTATACCTATGAAAGCAATCTAGTGAATTTTTATTTGGGACAAGGCAAACACAAAAGTTGGAAGAGGGAGAGAGAGAGTTGATTATGCTGCTTCTAGTGTTGCTGAGCCAAAGCAGTTTCCTGATTTGTGTTTGTGTTTCTTATGACAATGTTTTTGTTAGCTGGCTTGTAGTCTTCTTAGCAGCAAAGTGGTATAGATTTCAAATAAAATAAGGAGCCTCCTGTTCCACCACATATAAAGCAGCAGTCAGCTAGGATTTTGGAGTTCAGAGAAACACATGTTCATGTCCCACCTATACCACAGTCTCATAATGTAGCCTCGGGCAAGTCTTGTAGCCTCAGTTTTTCCCATGCATAAATTCCGACCAAGAGTCATGCCTTACAGAGGTGAGAAGGAAGTGAAACACAGACAACAGTAAAGCCAATGAAAGTACTACAAAACAGTAATAGTGGTTTAAAATAAATGCAAAGATGTGCAGGTGGTTTATGGGGCGGGAACCCTTTTCTCACAATCCTGGGTTTGCTTAAGATACTTTGCATAAAAAGAACTATGAAGGGATCCACCTGGTTCAGTCCAAAAGCCACATGCCCCTGTCTTTTAGAGTGCTCAGTTGTTCTCAAATGGTGGGAACTCAGCTTCTGAATTACACTTCCCATTCAAAGAGCAGTGTTACAAAAAAAAAAAACGAATCCCGGTATTAAAGCAATAAGAGCCTAATTAGCTTGATAGCAGTCATACTCGAAGCACCATTAATGCTAATGAGCTGCGGGGAAGACAGGGCCAAAAGGAAGCCCTGCACAGGAAAGACAGCATTTAACCTAGAAACCTACTAAAGTTGCACCTCTTGCACAGGGAGTGTCTGCAGCTCAGTTCCAACATCAGCCTTTGGTCCAAAGGGATTTCTTCCCCTGAAACAACTTGTCTGTCTCCCCTCCTCTGCTGATACAAAACTCTCAGCTCCAATCAAATCACCTCTCAAGGGATCGCCTTGCAGCTACACAGCCGCGACTCCGTGCAGTTTTGATATAGTGCGCTATTTCATTGATCAAGATAGCTACAGAAAGCAAGGCCAATGCTTAGCCTAGAACAAAGAGGGAGACCTATATCAGTGGGTTTCCGCTATCACATCAAAAGGGGCTCAGAGACTTTCTGCTGCAAAGTAATGGGGGATGAAGGCTGCAACTCAGAAACATGGAACTGTTTTCCACTGCCTATCCACCACCTTTATCCTCTAGTACTGTGTTCAAAGCCCTAGCAAATACATAACTCTTTTAAAGACAAACTACCCTTGTGTAAATGATCTAAAACCATATAAGAGACAGGACCTTATCTCCAAAGAACTTACAAAGTGAGTTTCAGTAGTTGGAAGATGAAAGGGGGAAAGGAAGAAATGAAAGAAAGAGACAAGGATGGAAAGGGAGAGATGGGAGCAAATCTAAACATACTTTCTTAGGTGTAGATTTAAATAGGGATAGAACTGACACCTTTGTAAAGAGGAAGAAGGTCTGAATGCCATCATTAATCAGTCTTCCTATCTAATCCAGCCTTTTCTCAAATTTGTTACTGTCAAGAAACCCCTGAAATATTCTTCGGGCTTCAAGAAACCTCAAAAGTGGTACAATCATGCAGAACATGGTTGGAAAGCATAGTTGTGTATGTGCCCACCTGGGGCCCCTCCCCTTCCCACCTCATCCCGGCCCATCATTTGCCATGGGGGGGGGGGCAGATCAACATTACCTTATGTGGTCATATCACCTGATGAATGTTTAACAAATTTGAAAAATATAAAAAATACATTAAAAACCTGGTTGAGAAAGCCTGATCTAATCAATTCAGAAACCTGATGCAAGTATGTTTAAAACAGTCTTCCCACTATTACTTTTACATACACACCAAAGGCAGAAAAGGGGCTGAAAAGGATGTCAGAGAGAAAGGGCATTACACAGTGATGAAGTTTTTAATAAAATCATAATCATGCAATGCGACCAGTTTTGAAGATGTGATCACAGGTATAAGACACATTTTTACCTGTTTTATACATAACACATCCCCAACAAGTCTGTCACATTTATTTCTAAACTTTCATTTTAAATTATCTACCTCTAAAAGTTTATTACTAACACAGAACTCTCTAATGAATGTGGCAGGTAGTAAATGAGTGATAATCTACCAAAGGTTTAGCTATCTTTATAGGCTGTGTGTGACATGAGCTCCCACCTAGCACTCATAAACCATCTTGCCAAGACTGCCTGTGGAGGGACATAGACTGCTATTTTGTGCACTTGGAAGTAGACTAGATGAGGGACATCTTCTACTACTAGGTGCTTTGAAGTAGAAATGTCATGGCTCAGGTGATTAATCTACAAGCTACCAGTGATGCTCAGAACCCTTTTCAAGCAGAAGGAGCAGGGATTTGCAACATAAAAGGTGGACAATATAAAGCCTCTGCCCTGACAACACAGATATAAAGACAAGGAGCCTGTTATTAGCTAGTTAACATAGCAGTAACCTGTTGAACTCAGGGCTCCATTCTAAATCCCAGGGACCTTGGGCAGAAGAACACACATTCCAGTTCTGGGTTACATTCAGCTGCTTTTTAAGTCTGAGAAATATACTGGGAGAGCCAATCACAGACCCCCCCCCCCATATAATATATAGTTTGACCTTGAGATTAGTAAGGAAGGAGAATTTGGAGGGCCTACCCTAAAACTACCCATATGGAATCCCCTATTTCTCCATCAAGAAATTATTTCATGCCAGTGACAGTAACAGCTATGCATTCAACATGGTACTGTGGTCAGCAGTAGAGACCCCCCCCCAGTTGACCAATTTCTGGCATCAGGCCCATGTAGAAGCTCAAAGTGAAGACTGGCCTCACCGTGAAACACCTGCAAAAGTGCAATTTGCATCTAGATTCATCAATAAGATGACAGTCCTTTATGATGTTGATCACTTAAGGTACACTGAGATACTGCTGATTTTTATGGTGGAAGTTTCTTTGTATTTTGAACTACCTATAAGCACGTAGTTATGAATTGATTGGCCTTAACTTGTAACATTCTATAACTTCATGCCCACAGTAATAACCATGATATTCAATGACCAATTTTTTTAAACGTAAAAACTTGACCCGCTTTTTGAAATATTCCATTTAAGGCAGCAGATTTCAGAAAATATGTGCTCTCTCTCTCGCCAGCCCCCATTCCAGATAGGGTACTAAGGCTGTGGCTCAGTGGTAGAACATCTGCTTAGCATGCAGAAAATCCCAGGCTCATACCCCAGTATTGCCAGCTAAAAGATCCTGGCAGTAAGTGCTGTGACCCTGGAGAACCACTGCTAGTCTGAGTAGACAATACTGAATTTGATGTACCAAAGGTCTGATCCAGTATGAGGCAGTGCCATGAGTTCGTTTGGATCTCTCCAGTTTTGAAAGTGCTAGAGATCTTTAAAAGATGTGAAGGACCAGTATACTTCCAGTGAGTGTAAGTAATATCATTCCACAACTATGTAACAGATACTTGCATTGCAGAGGAATTCAAGTTAAGCCAGTACTTCACGACATTTCATTTTCAAGCACTTTCCAAACATCCAACTCTTAAAAATCCCTCTTCAATGGAGATAATACTTTAGATATGACAAAGGATTGCAGAGGGAAATTTCCTTTTCAGCAACAAACAGCATGCTATTTAAGTAACTCTGGCTCCTTCCCCTCATCCTGGCTCCATATTACATTAAAGCAGGCTGTGCAGAAAACTTTTCAAATGGTTTTACTCAAGGCAGAGGGAGGGAAAGGAGAGAACGCCACACTTAGGCCCCCAAGCAGGAAGGGTATAAAAGACAAAAGCGGGAAGCACATTTACTGCCTAAGTTGAGGAATGGAGAGTCCTAAATGTGGAACTGCCTGGTAGGTGAGCCAAGTGAGGCAGAAACATCAAGACCATTCAAGAAACAATTAGATACCATCACAAGTGGAAATGGAGCACTCAAAAAGGAATGCACCCTGATACTTCCGTAGGCTTTTACTCAAAATATTACAGCCTTTTCCAGAGTTGAGAAGAAAGACACAAGGAACCTTCATAGTTATGAGTATTCTAAGGAACAAAACATCCCCAGTGACAGCAAACCAGGCTGGCTAGACAGCTCCTATTTCAATCTCCATCTGCAAGAAAACATAAGCCCCCTACTTCTCCAGGGCTGTTGCCTCTGTCAACTGAACTGTGCAGGAAGTGCATAATCTGAAAAGCCAAAAGGTGCCAGGGCTGGGTTCTTTCTAGCAAAAGTTCCCACGACTACCTACAGATGTGAACAGCCCAGCTGTGATAACTCACTAGTGAAGGAAAGGTTTGTAACATGTCTAAGATAACAAATACATTTTATTTACGATCATTTAGATCAAAATCTAAACATACTTTTCAGCCAGTCTGCATGTTTAATTAAGGGGGTGGGGGAACGCCAACTAAGCTTAGCTCTGCTGAAGGTTTGCTACGTAGCCCATTTGCTACTGTGAAAGAGAAGAACAGGCTATGAGTAAAAGACTAGGAAAAGCAGATATTGTCAAAGTTTTTGCCCATTGCTTTGCCCGTTTATGCCCCGCTGGAGGACTTGTAACTGATCAAGTATCAGCCTCACACAGGATAATGAACAGAAGGCACATCACAAAAGGGAAACACTTTCAGCCTTATTATAATATATATAATCTCATAGGCAGCAGTATAGGACTCACTGAAATATAGCAAGAGAAAAAAAATCACCTGACAGGAAGCAAAGGAACCAAAGGGCCATGAGCAGTAGAACACCAGGAGAGAGCTGGGGAAGGAAATACAAGATGAGCACAAGGAGCTCTGAAGTAGCAGAAACAAGCCTCAGGCTATATCTGTCTTTGTATATGAGATGAAAAGTTTAGGAACTGTGTCATCATTGTATTTGTATTGGCATATGTTCTGGTATTTAGTGTTGTTATTGTGGTTTTTTTGATGTTCAAGGTCATTTGTTGTATTATGATTATACCTGTATTATTAATTCACTAGTAATTAAGCCTGTTGTAAAAAAAATACAGTGGGCACTAGCCATTCCCAACCGCCCTGGCAGCGCTGCCCGGGTGGGAAGGGCTGAGCCCCCCCCCGAACCTCCCCCCCCCCAGGGAAAAAGGCCCCCCGGGGCCTGGGGAGGCTTTTTCCTCCCCCCCCCCCAACAGCCAAGATTGGCGGATTGGGGCTGGACTGACAAGCGGAGTGCCCAATTGGGCCCTCCGCTTGTCAGTCCCGGGGAAGGGGCCAATGGGCACCCTTCCTCATCCCTCAGGGCCCTTACTCTTTTATTTAATCCGCTGCGCAGGAGCAGTCAAAGATTTGTATTTGGCAACAACTATGTTTAATTGTCAATGCTCAAAATTTTATTCATAAGAGTTTAAAATAAAGCCAAGCAAATAGCCACGGAGGCTGTACTGCTTACCAACTATACCCTGCTGTTCTGTTGCTTTTCTCATTATGTGTCATCCCAACTCTCTGTGCATGTGCACGAACCAGATGGCAGCAAAACCAAAACAAAACAGTGGTTCTATAGATGACCACAACCTACTCAGTATGGCTCTGTCACTCACTTAAGAGTCCTGTCCCATGAGTTGACAATCACCACTATACAACAACTCCCAAGTGGCAGCTGTTCATAATCCCTGGATGGTGTCCTTTGCACCAGAACCCCCACTGGGTACATGGCCTTTACTAGGGGTAATAGGAGAGTTCTAGTGTGGAGAAGAGCCTAATGCTGGGAGTGATTGAGGGCAAAAGAAGAAGGGGATTACAGAGAATGAGGTGGCTGGATGGAGTCACAAGTAGTCGGTGCAAGTTTGAATGGACTCCGGGGAATGGTAGAGGACAGGAAGGCCTGGAGGAACATTGTTCATGGGGTCGCGATGGGCTGGACATGACTTCGCACCTAACAACAAGAAGTGTGGAATTAGCAGCCATTAGCCCTGTATAAGTCATCACCCAAGCCACTTTAGCTACTCTAGGACAGGGATTCCCAACCTGGGGTCCATGGGCCCCCAGGGGTCTATGGGATCTCTGGAGGAGGTCCATGATCTTTACTCTTCTGCCTTAATGGATTTGGCCACAAGCTATGGAACCAGCCACTTCCATTGCTTCCCTTCCAAGCATGATTTTATTCTCTTGTGGTTTTTGTGCCTGGGAGGGGCAGAGCCTGCACATCTATTCCTGCCTTAAACCACCTCCTAACTCCCCCCCCCCAGTCCTCCTTAAGTCTGAGTGGCAATGTCACTTTTGGAGACATGTCACATCCAAGGTTGTGGCAGGGAGGTATGGACAGCTGGTATCACTTCCAGGGCTCCTTGAAGCCTGAAAAAGAGGTTGAAAAAGGCTGCTCTAGGAACACCACAGTAGATAGTGTTGCAACTGAACAGACTCTCACAAGGGCATCTCAATGGATCTTATCTGTAGGTTGCTTCTATCCCAGAGGGGCCTGAACTAGCTTACAAAAAAGAAGATTATCATAAATTCAAATAGACAAAGAAATCAAAGACTGCAGATGCAGCTTAGCCCATGCAATTTTATAAATGGCTGTCTGCTCAACACATTTATTCATGCCAGCTTCCATGGAGTGGAAGAGCATTATACTGTCACAGTTACACATGCCTAATATCATCCTAATATATAGTTGAAGGTATGTTCTGAGTACTTCCAAAGCTTTCTTTGTACCAACATAACAAAGAATGCTGTTATCACCTTAAAGGCAAACAAATTAACAGCTGCAGAAATTTTCTGAGTCAAAACCCAGAAGTTCCTGCCACACTAACCCCAACAGTCTTTTGGTGTTGTTAGGTACGAAGTCGTGTCCGACCCATCGCAACCCCAAGGACAATGATCCTACTGCTTTAGCTCCAATAGATCAGCACGGTCACTCTATGGAAGCTGTTTCTACTGCAGATAAGAAAAGTTTTCATTGGAACCATTTCCAATCCTATGACATAGTAACGACTCTGGTAATGAACTGATGATGAAACGGAAGTCATAGCAGAACTGCCACAAAAAGCCTTCTGAGGGGAAATAGTGCACAACAAAGTAATGCTTGGTCCCTGCAAACAGATACAAGAAATAATCACACAATGCATCTTCTACCACAAGCATTAAAGAGGACGCTGTTTAAAAGGCATCCTCCAGCACATGTGAGCACCTCGCATATGATGGAGCAGTTGCTATGGTAATGCTCTTTAAAGAACAGCAGCCTAAACAAGTTCATAAACCCATTTACTGATTAGTATGTAAGAAGTGGATGAAACCCACACAGTATGCCAGTTAAGGGAACCCCAAAGCATAGATATGACCAAGAGGGACATAGTCAGACTTCCTTCTGGATCTTTGAACTCTTCTCTTGCTTGTCTTTTGGAGATCTGAAGCCATCTATGGAAGGCAGACATTCTTTTGGGGATCTAAACTAGAAAGGTCAAGGCCCTGGCAGAGAAACCTCCCACCTATTGGGCACACTCTTACTAGAGTTGCCCAGTTGGTTTGGTATCAAATGGTCCTCCTAACTGTAGAAGAACAGGCTATGTTCAGTTTCCCGAGATTACCAAACCCAATTCAGCCTGAATTTCCATGAGTGCAGGAACATTCAGCAATGTTTATATCTGCCTTAATTTACTCTAAAGTGTGTCAGCATACTGGATTTAATTTCCCCTTTTAACACAGAGTAGGTATAAAGAATTCTATCCTACTTCCATCTGAACAAATGTTTCTGTGACAATCATCACTCCACGGTTTTAAGGAAGAAAATCCAGGAAAGTATGATGGCCAGTGTAGAATAGCAATCAGAGTGTCAAGAGAGGACCTGAGAAAACTGGAACAAGCAACCACCTGCCATTAAACTCAAAAAGTGACTTTAGACCAGGCTTTCTTAATCAGGGTTTTGTGAAGCTTTAGGGTTTCTTGATGGCCCTGAGTTTCCGGAATCGGTGAGAGTTAGTTAAGTTTTTATATATATTTTATATATGTTAAACATTTATCAGGTGATATGACCATATATGGTCGTGTCAACCCTATGTGCCCCCCCAAAAAAAGGCCAAAACGGGGGGGGGGGCAGGTGGGCATACTTCCCAATCATATTCTCCATGATTGTGTGACTTCTGGGATTTCTCAAAGTCAGAAGAATGTTTCAGGGGTTTCTCAACAGTTAAAAAAAATTCAGAAAGGCTGCCTTAGGCTAATTATTCTCTCTCAGCCTCACCTAAACAGGTTGCTGGGAAGCTAAAATTGGGCAAAAGAGGCACCATACATCTGGGAGGAAGAACAGGATTAAAATGCGACAATACGGACAGGCATGTAGGCCAGTTCAGCAGTAATATGAAGAACAGTGGTCTGTGTGAACAAGGCAATGTTGTTGCTGATGGGAAACAACATTCGGGGGGGGGGGAGAGACTGGCATGGAGACATTGCTCAAGCAAGCCTTTGCAGCTTTTACTAAATGAACACTTCCCGTTAAATTTTTTAGCTCAATGCAGCACACATAAGACATCAGAGCAAACTTATTTAATGGGTCACTCCAGAAGCTTCATAGCTGCAGTGGAGAGTCGAACCTAGATATTTGCAGCCGTAACTGAAGAGTTAATCAATGGCTTACTCACTAGCACCTCAGCAGTTAGTGCCCTTAGTTCCCAGCAGGACTCATCCCCCTCCCCAAAGGGCAGTGTAATATAGTGGTTAGAACCCTGGATTAGGATCTCAGAGACTCAATTTTGAACCTCCACTCTGTTTATGGTCATTTGCTGGGTGACCTAGTCACACATATTCAGACTAAACTACTTCTCGGGGTTGTTAGGAAAATAAAATGGAGGAAGCAATGTAAACCACTTTGGGCCCCCATTGGGGAGAAAGGCAGGATATAAATGAAACAAATAAATAAATGCATCACAAGCTGCTGGCTTAACTTTTGACAGTGAGATCCACTAACGTATTATACCTTTAAAATATTTTACAGAAATACTATGCATAAACAAAGTCAACAAGCATGTATTGATTCATCTAACCTAACCTTGCCCGTTCCATTTTCTTACCATCACTATATTTGTTTTTCCCCTCGAGGCTCTCTCCTCCGTCCCCTGCTCTCAATAAGTTCCAAATGGCAGGTTAGACCAACAGGGGAATGTATAACAGGAAATAATGACAGAGTCACATACACAGCACAATGACTCTCTGAAGCCATTTGCAGGCCATGCTTTTAGTTACACTCCTGTGCTTTTTTCATTATCCAATGACATGTGCATGTAATAATACACAGGTTCCATCCTGTTCCATGTATGAATGCTACAGTATCAGAGGTGATCCTGATAATTCCATACCAGGGAAGAATAATCTGTTTCTAGTCAGTAGGTGATTCTACTCATCACTAAAGCTGCCTTTAACTTAGAGGTAAAGCACATATTTGAGTACAGAAGGTCCCAGGATCAATCCCCAGCACCCACAGTTAAAAGGATTTCTAGTATGAAAACTGAACCAAAACTGATTAGATAGGACAAAGGCCTGACTAAAAGCCTGTTCCATATTATCTCACTGGACAGGCTTGTCCTTTCCTTTAAGAGGAGGAGAAATTTTTATCACTATGAAGAAACAAAGAAAAAAAAATATAAAATACTCCTAAGGCTAAAGGCATTCACTATGTTCACATTTGAAAGATCAGTCTCATATTTAGCTTCAAAGGTATCCAGTATCCATATCTGGAGAAGAATCATGTGGAAAATAGAAAGCTGGAAATATTCTGGAAACATTATTGTCCTCCCGCCTCTCACACCTGCTGTCAGCCACAAAAATTATTACCATCTGCCCCTGCATTTTGTTGAGCTTCTCCTTTAAAGCCTTTCCAGACTATCTTAATGAAATACCTTAGCCAACACAAGGTGAACTCAACAAAGTTTGCTCCGTTTTGTGATCATCTTCTCAAGAACCCATTTGCAAAATATTACATTTTGAAAATTTTTTAAAGGAAAATTAACACAATTCTTCATTGCACGGTTTAAAAATAACTCCGCTATTAATGCAGAGCCCTTTATTTAATCACTGGCTAATTTACTCCTGACAGAAAGTAAATTCCACTATTTTCTGTGAGGCTTTATGAAATTGCCATCATTTTTAATTAATTCTTAATTAAAATATATTACACTACAGCTTCTACCCATCTCTCTTGATATTCTAACATAATCAATTCAAGACCATTTACATATCATTAATTAAAAGCCTTCCCCTCTCATCCTTAAAATCATAATGAGGCTCTATTTCTCATTAGGAGCCTTTACGGGATAAAAAAACAATACAGACAAGAATGAATGGAAATTTAAAAAAAAAAGGAAAAGAAAAAAAAAAGAACACCTTTCATCCCTTAAACTCTTTGAAGTGGACACTGACAGAATGGGACATTCACCCACTTTTAACAGTTTCTCTGCATCTTGATCAGATATCATCACCCATGTAGTGTGAATTAGAACTTGAACACTAGGGGCTCCAGGGTTTTCTTTTGCGGGGGGGGCACAAACTGCATATGAAACGTAAGGACACAAACAGGGAACACCATAATTTAAGGCTTGAAGAAGCAGAACAGATCCAAACAGACTGAACTATGAACATCCCTCAATATCCCCTGCAATGTATATTTGCTATATGAATAAAAGAAGCCTTTGCCCCAAGAGTCTCGCTGGAACAATGGGCACAACACACATCTGACATGTTCTGAACAGCACATCAATTGAAGCAGGAATTCACAGGCCCACCAGCAGTAAGACAGCACAGTTACGTTTGACCAAAGCTAAGACAACTTGTTGGACGACCAAAGGACTTTCTCATATCATCTAAATTCGAAGACTTTAAAATATGCTTGAGAGAGAACCGGTAGCGCGAATGTCAAATTTACATGCATTGTTGTTTTCTAGTACCTGCCAACAGCCAGATGAAATATACCACATTTATTCTTGTAAGGAAGGGCTGAAACAGACAAGATAGTTCCAATAATTAAATTCAGAAGTCAAGATATGTTTCACGCATTCGTAAATGAGCTGTGATATACGATGCTGCTGTAAAGAATTACCATTTATTGGTAATGAACGGTAAAAATTAACCATCTATTCAGTCTCCCCCCCCCTCCCCCTGCTGCCTTACAACCCTGCAAGTTTTAAAGCTGTATGCACACTGCAGGATTCATTGTAATTTACCATTCCTAAACCACTTCTCTATTCCATATTTTGGTGATGGGTTATGAAATTAATACAGCCTTGGCTACAATTACTTTTATGTCTGGTGTAAAATAAAATTTCATTATGGGTCTTTTTTCAAAAAAAAAAAAAAAACCCCTCTGAACTACCAGGGGAAAAAGCTCTCTTGGAAAAGAAAAAAAAAGGCTTTTAAATATAGGAAAGAAGCCTAATTCAAGCCTTTAGATTTGTGGCTTGTCTTCTTTTGCCTTCCTGCTTCTCTTTTCTAAGAAGAAAGAAATGGGTATTAATATTATTATTCTCAAATTTCTAGTTGAACACAAGAGAGATAGAAACTGTATTGCAGAACCAGACAGGTAACAAACACAAGTCGCAGACAAAAGGAGCAGGTCTGTGCCTTGGAAATTTTATGCAGATATATTGTCACCAACATTAACATTATATCTCAGCACAGCGTATCAGGCAAATCAGATTTATATCACTGTCGTCTGCCGATCGCAGGTGCTTCACCACAGCTTGTCAAGACAGCCTGTCTGAGTCTTCACACGTCAGATAGAATCAGAGCACTTGGTGTTTTGGTCTGTTGACAGCAATTTATTTTGATGCGTTGTCACAATATGGAATTCTTCTATGCTCGGCACCAGGGTGCCAGGAAAAGTCCTACCGTACTTTTCCAACCGCCAGATGCTACAGGTTTAGGAGGTAAGAGGGAAGTTTTATAGAAGGGGATAGGGAGCTTTATGTTTAAAGCTAATCACAAATATTCTGAAGACAACATAGCTAAAGCCAAGTTGGGATGGGCAAATTGATCTGGGAGAAGATACATTTCTCTCCATAGGAGGGCATGAAATGAAGGGTAGTGAGGTCCTTCCTAAAGTGACTCTGGACCCAAATCACCTAAATACCTAATGTCTAACTCTACTTTGCTGGACACGATGCTTGAGCAGGTGGTAGCCTCAGCCAGTTTTGCAAGATGAAGTATCCAAACCTGTTTCAATGTGGATTCAGGCCTGGGTTTAGTAGCAGAAACAGATTGATTGTCCTCTCTGAGTAACAGTGGAGTGGAGTGTGCCCCCTGTTGATTCTCTTGGATTTTAATACTAACAATGCTGTACTACTATATGAATAATGAATATTCATATTCTGCTTCTCCTTAACAGCCAAACTGGGCAATCCTGTGGAATTCATGAACTCTCTGACCCTTTGAAGAGGAAATCACTGGAACTCTCTGACCCTCAAGGAGGACCCGTGTGGCTGTGGGATATTACTTAATTTATAGTTAGAGGCGCAGGTCCCCTCCATGGAAAATAGCAACTTCTATTGGCTTTAGCTAATATGCCTGTTATGGCCATCCCTCAAAAACCCTGAACTGAAAGTAGTGATCCATGGTCTGAGCTCTTCTGGTTAGATAACTAATGTGATTTAAGAAGTAGAGCTGCTTTTGTATCCCACTTTTTACCACTCAAACGGGTCTCAAAGCAGCTTAGAATCACCTTTCCTTCCTTTCCACACAAGAGACACCCTGTGCGGTAGGTGAGTCTGAGAGAGCTCAGAGAATTGTGACAGGCCCAACATCCTACCACTGGCTGCATGTGGAAGAGGAATGAGGAATCAAACCCAATTCTCCAGATTAGAGGTTGCCGCTCTTAACCACTACACCATGTTTGGGGACTGATGCATTTGAAAGATTATTCAGTCTGCTAGCTAAAGTCTTCTTCCCAAACCCTGCTTTCTGTGCTTCCACATGCAGCAATGAGACAGATGGTGACCAGAAAAAGGACTTTCAGGTGGGGCACTTCTCCATTAGAATGCCCCTTGAGGCTCACCTGGCACCTACCTTAGTAACCTTCATGTACCAGAGGAAAGTATTTTTTAATCCAGATTTCTAATTAACGTATTCTATTTTTTTTCTGTTTTTATAGTGCTTGTTTTGCCTTAGACTATTTTATGAGTATCATTTTAGGCTGCTGCATTTTTATGACTTATTTAAAGATCAATAATCTTATGCTGTAACAATTTTACTGCATTGGTTTTTACTTTGAGAGCCACCTCAATCAAGTTCCTGGAGAGATGGCACACATATTTTCAAAACACATAAAGCTCTATCCTTAATACACAGGGGGCAGATAATCAAAGATCAAGAGTTCTGCTGACTATTGCCCATCTCAAACTGATAAAAGTGTAATGTCATTTTCAGATATGGACATCAATAATTATTTTATAGCCCACCCGTCCCGATTGACTCAGGGCGGGTAACAAGGTACAAACATACAAAAATATAAATTTCATAAATTAAATAACTATAGTATCAATTTTGATTTCAATTATATTAAAAGGCGCTTCCTTAGAAACCTTATGGGGGGAGGGGGAGCTAGTTTATACTGGGTAGATCAGTTTTTTCTAAGTAGGGTCTTTAAGAAGGGAGGCCAGCATTTTCTCAGTGTTAATTATCAAGCCTCAACCATAAGCCTAGCAGAACAGCTCTATCTTCCAGGCCCTCCGGAACTGCTGTAAGTCCTGGAAGGCCCTGATCTTACCTGGAAGAGCGTTCCACTAGGTTGAGGCCCAATTTTCTTCTCTGGAGCTGGGGAGCCTGAGCTGATCACCTGATCTTAGTGCCCTTTGGGAGGATATAATAGAAATGTCAGTCCAATCTGGAGCCAGTGCAGCTAGGACAGTACTGGTGTAATATGTCCCCTCCACTAAATCCCAGTGAGGACTCGTGCTGCTGTATTTTGGACCAGTTGGAGCTCCTGAATCAGCTTCAAGGGCAGCCCTACGTAGAGTGAGTTACAGAAGTCTAGACTGAAGGTGACTGCTGCACGGAGCATGGTGGTTAGGTCCGGTGTTGACAGATACAGCGCAAGTTGTCACATCTGGTGAAGGTGGTAGAATGCCTGGCGGGCAACCTTTGTGACCTGTGCCTCCGTAGGCAGGGAGGCATCCAGAATCACAACCAAGCTGCTGACATTGGCCACAGGTGTTAGGCAGACCCTATCAGGAGCTGCGAGTTGCACCGAATTTTCTTTGGCATATTTGGCAGAGAGCCAGTTTGGTGTAGTGGTTAGGAGTGCGGACTTCTAATCTGGCATGCCGGGTTCGATTCTGCGCTCCCCCACATGCAACCAGCTGGGTGACCTTGGGCTCGTCACGGCACTGATAAAGCTGTTCTGACTGAGCAGTGATATCAGCGCTCTCTCAGCCTCACCCACCCCACAGGGTGTCTGTTATGGGGAGAGGAATGGGAAGGCGACTGTAAGCCGCTTTGAGCCTCCTTCGGGTAGGGAAAAGCGGCATATAAGAACCAACTCTTCTTCTTCTTCTTCATATTGGCCCAGCCAGAGGGTCTTTGCTGGATTTAACTTCTCCCAACAATGCTTGAGCCAGGCACTTGGCCAAAGAATCTGTAAAAATATGGTTCCCAAGGTAGGTGGGATGGGAAACCATTTAAAGGGTTTGGTAACAATTTTTTTTCTGGCATATTGTGTCCTGACAAGCAATACACACTGCAAATAAAGTAGAGTTCTGGGTGTGATTTTTAATTAATGAAAACTTTACACCAGAATTGCAGCTGTTCTTTCAGATGCTAATTTAAACAAAGAGAACTGTAGTAAGCCCTCAGGGAAGGAAGGTATCAAAATTTAATAAATAAATGTGTCAGAACTAAGAAGACTTTAAGTTCAGATTTCAACTTTCCCCTGAAGTTTACTGGGTGATCTTGAGCCAGTCACTCTCAACCGAACACATGATTCTTGTGAGAATTAAAAGGAGAGACCCACCATGTAAACCAACCTCAACTCCTTGGAAAAAGTGGCATAAGAATGTAAGAAAAATACATACTAGCATATTTAGTAAGGCTTCTGTAATAGTAGCAGGTTAACTTTACAAGACTCTAGGTCCCAAAGGAGAGGTTTTTTGGAAGTCCTGTTTCTCACCCTTTTATCCTCATGCCATATAGAAAAGTCCCAAAACACACCATGCTGCACTGCCCTACATTTTTGGCAAGCTCCACACAATGAGAAAAACTAAATGTGGCATCTATGTTCATACTGTAGCTGCCATTAAATCTGTTGATCACAGTCCTATGTGAACGGCAATTTTACACAGATACCCATAGTAACCAACATATATTTTATCATTATTCATGGCATTTCACTCACAGCCATCAGATATTAACAGCTTTCCAAACCTTTCAGTTTTTTTATTGAACCCCACATACCATTTCAGAAAGGATTGCATCTCAGAAATATATGTACATATACACAGAATCTACCCATCAGACCATCACATGCAACTATGGAGAATCTTGCTATGCAAAATTTGGGAAGAGGAAAGGGGTGTTTGGTTGTCTGCCAGGGAAAGAGGGAATAGTGATAAAAAGACAAGACCTCCTATAGAGGTGGGCACAAACCTTCAAAATGGAGGTTTGTGGGGGCTCATGGGCCATCACAAACTTTGAACCCCGAACGTACACAAACCCCATTGTGTTTGAGGACTGGTTCAGTTAGTTGGGTTCCTTATGGGGTAGGCTGGCTCCCAGTGTGCTAGGGATGCAAATTCACTGTGCAGCCCCCTGAGTGCATCACCTCATCATGGACATAGTTTGTGGGTAGGGGTCACCCTTCTCCCCTTTGATTCTGGGAGGTGGTCACCCACATACTACTCCACATCACAACTTTAGAGGCTTCTGGGTAGGTGCTTTGGGAGGGAGATGGGCTAAATACTTTCCCATCTTTCAATTTAACGCTGGCAGAGTACTTCTAATCAATACAGAATTGATTCTTATTATGCACAAGAGTCCAACACTGGAGCCAGAAACTATGCTAATGTAGAAGACTGGAGGTCACCCCCAAAACTATCTTTAAAAAATGTGCCTGGTGCTGGTGTGTGACTTTTAAATCTGAACAGGGGCCAGAACAAAGTGGGTGTCTCTCAGGGACACCCCAGAGGGAAAAAAACAAAACAGAAAGGGTATAGATTCTGGAGGATTTCCAGCACAGGAAAACCTCAAAACCAATGTGAGGGTAAGCAGCAAAAAAAGTATCTTCAGTGTTCCCCCCAAAATGCCTTAACAATGGGTATTTATTCAAAGCTAAAAAAAAAAAAAAAACAGACTGCAGTGAGGCAACACACAACACCAGGAGGGGGAAAATCCCTGCTGAAATTGAAAACAGTCTTGTTGGAGAAAGGGGCATCCCTCTTCCCCACACCCAGAAAACTAGCCAGAAACCACCAGGCAAAGACCTCCTGCTTAAATGCTGGTCATTCAGAAGGTGGTCATCCTTTCTCCCCCCTCCACAATACCCACTTATCTATCCAACAAATCTCTCTCTTTCCTTCATTTGTTCTATACCTCTCCCGCACGCATTCCACATGCCCACTGGAAGTATATATGGCTGGCTGCACCCATGGGCAAAGATAGGAGGGATCCAATGGGTTGCTGCAAATGCCTGTAAAGCAAATAGGGGTGTGACTGAAGTTTCTATGGCCACAGGAGCACAACCCCAAGTTCTCTTCTGGGATGACAATATTTCTGCCATGCAAGAGGTACACAAAAAAAGATTACTCCCCCCTTGAAACCACCAAGCCCAAAAAAGCAGAAAGGGCCCATATGGGCTTGTGTGCTTGGGGGGTGGGGGGCGTGGCTACACGAACACCAGATTGTGAATGCCGAACCAGCTGTTTTTCATGTGATTTCCAGGCTCGTGTTAAGGCCCATACCCATTTCTAATCTCCTATATTACATTCAAGCACTTCATACTGTGAACAAATAACAACATCCATTTAGGATCGCACTGGCAAACCACCCCGTATTGAGTCTGCCATGAAATGCTAGAGGGTCAGACGTGACCCAGTGCTTGCACAGGGGATACCTTTACCTTTACCTTAATAGGGTTTAGATCACCCATCATATTATAATGCTGCTGAAAGAACAGTGAAAAGGATGGACTTCACAACCTTTTCATTGTGTGCTGCCGGGCAGCAATTTTATGTGCCATTAATGCTACACCAGTGACAGGGTACAAAACCTAGCAGTGGCAGTTATTTGATATTAATTGCATGTACTAGGGGTATGCTGCTGTATGTGCAGCACATGCAAAAGCATGTGGGTGTCGATTTATACATGTTAGTGGAGTGTAAGTATGTAATTACACTCAAGTTGCCAAAAAGAAACAGAATGTGCATGGATATACAACAGCCAGAGCCTCTTGTGGCGCAGAGTGGTAAGGCAGCCATCTGAAAGCTTTGCCCATGAGGCTGGGAGTTCAATCCCAGCCGGCTCAAGGTTGACTCAGCCTTCCATCCTTCTGAGGTTGGTAAAATGAGTACCCAGCTCGCTGGGGGGTAAACGGTAATGACTGGGGAAGGCACTGGCAAACCACCCCGTATTGAGTCTGCCCTGAAAACGCTAGAGGGCGTCACCCCAAGGATCAGACATGACTCAGTGCTTGCACAGGGGATACCTTTACCTTTATACAACAGCCAAAATGTAGAGTCTCTCCCCTTCACTGAAAGCAAAACTCCCAGCAACCTGCGCAATAAGGGCTGATGGCCATATATGAAAGCACTTTGTGATCTTATCTGCAAAATGGTTGAAAAGGGCAAGACTCTTGTGCAGGACTGTTGCGTATAACAGCAAAAACACAGTATAGGAATAGCACTCTACAGAAGCTTGTCAATCAATATACAGCAGTAGAAATGCTGGTGGGGCACTTTGAATGGAATATCTTGAAGAAACTGCAAAGCACACCCAAGTCCCGAAAAGTGCCTGAAGATAGCAGGCCTGGAAAGCAGCAAAGGAGACTGAGCAATGCCATATTCCAAAAGGAGGCTTAGACAAGTAGAGTAGTGCTGGCAACAAACTCTTGCCAAAGAAACAAGAACATTTTATAGAGGCCGCTTGAAGGCCTATAAAGGGGCAGTGAAGGTAGCAAACAGCTCTTACTTCTCTGCCTCCACTGAATCTACCATGTTGCGTTCACCTCAACTGTTTAGAGTTATTAAACAACTGACAATCCCTTTGGTGACTCCAAAAGTAGATAAAATCTGGTTATCAGCTGTGACACATTTGTGACAGTCTTTTCTGATAAAGTCTCTTTCTGCTGCCAAGACCCGGCTGCCAGATTTGGAGTCCGTGTTTGGATTCTTTCAACCTACTCTCCCAGGCAGATAATGACAGAGTCCTATTTACTATTAGCCTACTACCTACTTTCTACAGTTGACCCTGTCAGAAGCCTGGATGTGTGGCTTGATTCTTTGCTTTCGGTGGAGAAGCATGTGTCTTTCCATCTACACCAGGCCTGCCAACTGGCCTAACTTGCAACAGTAAGCTACGAAATGGTCACCTCAAGATGGGACTACTCTAATACACTCTATGAAGGGCTACCTTTGAAGAGACTTTGGGAACTGCAAGTGGTCCAGAATGCAGCTGACAGATTGCTGACAGGAATATGCAGGTGAGTGCATATAATATCTTATGACAGCTGCACTGGCCTCCAATTATTGACTGGTGCCAGTTCAAAGTACTTAATCTTTAAAACCTTAAATGGTCTGGGAACCTCATACCTTCAGGATCACCTCTCCCACCTTGATGATCCCCATCTTCTCTGATCATCATATCTGAATTTATTGATATGGTCGTGGCCCCGGTCATGAAGAACCAGTTGCCTGAAGAGATGCATGCGTTGTGGGATCTCCCAAGGTTCCACAGGGCATGAAATGCTGCTCTTTTTCATATGACTTTTGGGTGATTGTGATCTGCCAGGCAGCTAATAAATTATGCTCCAGTCATGTCTTCACCATCATGGCATCCTCTTCTGTGTGACAGCAGATGGATTTTAGCCAAGATAGGTCTTTTAAAAATAATCCTTTGAGACTTTTAAAATTTATTCATTGCATCTTTTATACTGATTTATCTGGTGCTTTTTATATGTTGCTAGCCACCTACAGTCCCATTTAGGGAGAAAAGCCATCTCAGCAGAATGGCAGGGACTCCTGCCTGCCTGCAAGGTGCAACAAGCACACAACACCACCAGTCTACCTCCTCAGACACACAGAGAAACTTGAGGGCCCTGATCTAACACGCATGCAAGGTTTTCCCACCAGAGGCCTGAACTGTGTCTTTAATGTCAATGCTTGGCTTTAGAAAACATAAAGCTAAGTTTTAACATGTTCATATTAATATCTCCCGGCCCCTGCTTTCACTTTCCCCAGAAAATTGCAATTCTCATACTACAGGGAAAGAAACAAACAAACAAGAGTTATTTTTATAGGTCATACCCCACCCAAGGGATATTTGCTTATCTCATAGATATATTTATGTGACAAGATACCCTTACAGCTTGGAGAAGAAGACCAAGCTTAGATTATTCAATTTCCACTAGAGTTCAGATGTGTCAACCACACCTTGGAATCAAGAGTTTCAATATCCTGTTATTGCATCCATCAGCAGAGATGGTTGGTTGTTGCCTAGATTTATAGAGAACAAGGAGTCCCTTGTGAGCATGTGTTAACATTTCCTGTAACATTTCTTAGCTGCATTTAAAAGATTATTTATTAGATTTTTTTTAATTGCAGGGATTTACACCATTATTAAAACTATATAAATAAGATGAAAACAATGTAAAAACAAATAACCAATATAAAATATTAACATTAAAATATTAAACTATTAAAGTAACTAACAGCCCAAATGTGGATTACCCTCCAAAGGCCAATATAAACAATTTGCTCTTGCATGCCCTGCAGAAACTAAACCACTCCAGCAGGTCATGGGTGCCAACTGAAAGTGCATTCAGCGGGATAGAGACCATAACTGAGAAGGCCCTTCCTCTAGCCATAGTTAATCCAGCCATCCTGGGGCCAAGCATCTGCATGAGGCCCCTAGATGATGACCCAGGAGAGCAAGGGGACTGTAATGGGAGATACGTGGTCCTATCCTCATAACTGCCGGAACCTTCCCCACTGAAGTGCTTATTCAAATTTTAGAAGATCCCTTAATATTAACCAGCCTCAGTCAGAATGTCAATTTACTTTAAAACAAAAACAAAGCCCAGGCCCTCAGATATCAAACTTGAAACCTTACCCATCACACCCACATTTCAGGCAATTCACACCTAGCTCCCCCTCTGACCTTCTCCTCTACAAGGTCAGCTTTATACTCTTCTCACACACACATGGCATAGAAGGGATTCTCTACCATCCATTGATTTTGCAGTATATAAACATTGAGATGTATGCAAACACACACCTTCTCACCAGTTTCCTTGTACAATGAGCTTTACAGCCACTATGCGTTTTTACAAACCAAGCCTTGCTTACCTCATCCAACAAGTGGTATTCAGAAATATATTGCCTCTGAACCTGGAGGCTCAATACACAGTCATTGAGAAAGATGCGTAATTCTCTCCTTTTAAATCCACTGCCACATTACGTGGCTTATAATTTCTAAAATTCAACACTATATAATGCAAAGAAATGCTTTCATGTGTCTTAAATCTACTGCTAATTAATTTTCATAGTGACTAATGTCCTTCTAAAAGCTGTCTATTCTTTCTGGTGTAGACCTGTATATTTTTATATTCTTATTTTAAAATTCATGCTTCAACTGGTATTAACTAAGCATGAGGAACATGTACTGGGAGGTGCTCATAAACCTGAAATACACCCCTGCCTTTTATGAGGATAAAAGAGTTAAGTAATGTCAGGGAATTCTTTTTGGGACTGATTGATTAAAAATATACACACTCAACCCCTTTTTAAAAACCAGGTTGCCTTTCCCAACACGCTGTCTCTGTGGATATTTACCTTGTTTCATTATGGGACTCCTGACACTTCAAATAGAGCTTCCAAATGCAAAAACACACAGCAGAGTTGCACTGCCAGGCAATAACCTTCACATTTTACTCTTCATTCATAATGAAAATTAAGGGGGACTGACCAGCATGCCAGAGAGCTCTTCAGGCAAATGCAGCTATCTAAGCAAGTAGCAGCAGTTTTTATGGTCATGATGATCTCAGAAAGCGGTAAAAAAGGATCAAGGATAACCCATTCTGGCTCACAGGAGCTAAAAGATACAGGAAGTCACTAATTCAAACCATTCCCCTGCCACAAACTCACACACAGTGCAGTCCTCAGAACATTTCCCTTTGAGCAAGTCCAATTGAATAAGTCCACTTGAGTAAGATTCTGAGTAGACCTGTTTAGAATTGCTTTCTAAGTGGCCTTAGGCAAGCTGCTTTCTCTCAGCTTCAGTTCTACCATTTGCAACATAAAGATATTAATACTGCCTAAGAATTACAGTAATATATGTGAAGCACTTTGCACCCTGAAAACACCAAGCTGTTCATTATCACACTGCATACCACATTAAACTGGAGGATGGACAGTATGAAAACCATAGAACCAGACTCAGAAAAACAATTTTGAAATGGTATGGGTTAAGTTCCCAAAGTGATGGCACAGTAAGGGCCAAAGCGCATTCAAAAACATCATAAGCCTTCAAGGGAAGACCTTGATCCTTTTTGAGGACTTGAGATCCAGAACAGTTCTTATTCAAAAAGGCCAGGGATCAGTGGATCTCAGGGGGTCTAAATTAGGGTTGCAGAACTCCAGGAGGTCAGGTATCTTAAAAATAAATAACCTTAGTATAGAAACCCTGGTACAGAATCAGGATCACATAGAGCTGGAAGAGACCACAAAAAGCCATCCAGAGTCTAGCCCCTCTACCTTCTTGGGGATTTAAAAAGCACACACTTCTGACAGGTGCTTATCCAGTCTCCTCTTAAAAACTTCCAATCAAGGAAACCACCCTCCAAGGCAACATATTCCATCTATGAACAATCCTCACCATCAGAAAATGCTTTCCAACATTCAAGTAGAACCACCTCTCCTGTAATTTAAACCATTGCTCCTAATCCATGTCTCTGAAGCTGCAGTAAACAAGTTGGCCCCCTCTTCAACATGTCTACCTTTTACATAATTAAGCAGATATTGTAGCAACCATTCTCTCTCTCTTTTCCAAGCTACACATCCCCTCCTCTCAACCTCTCCTCATAAAGCATGGATTCCAGCCCTTCAACCATCCTAGTCACTGTAAGTCCAAGGGGTATCAAAGGAAGGCCTCTCCAATCCATTAAGCCCCATGGTCTCATTAATACATCTTCATCTCCCCTTTCTAATCTGGCTCTCTAGAAAAATCTCACTGGTTCCCTAGATTTGCAACACATCCTTGAGCCTCTGGCCTCTTTATACCCACATACAATAAATACAAAGGTATTCCTGCATCAAGCTACTCATGAGAAACCAACTTTCAGCCTCACAATGTAGAAAACAAAAGCATAAGCATTTCATGAATTTGTGGGTGGTGATTCTAAAGCAGGAAAAGAAAAACAAAATAAGAGATGTGGGCCCATTACCGCACAGAGGCAAATGACCGAACATAAAATAATGCTGCAGTCTCATAATCAACTCCTAAGGAACAGACCTGGCATGCTGAAGTGTTTGTTACAGAAGAAGTGATTTCATCCTCATACCTACAGAGCAAAAACATGGGACACCACTAAGAAAAACCACATTCCTGTAAGTGCCATTGTCGATGCTTCAGTGAAACTAAGATGGGGAACAGAGGAGAATCACAGAGATTCCACCCAGAGCACATCAAGCTGAGAGGAAGGGACCCTTCAGGCATTTACTCAACCAATCATCCTCCACTCTGTTCTCACGCATGCTACCATGGGAACTCAGGAAATGAGAATCGCCCCCTCCCATAAGAGCATAATCCAGTGGGAGGATGTTAAGCTATAACTTGAAGGCATCAGCCACTGCTTGCACACACCCAGTTTTTTCCTAATGGCTGTACCCCAAAACAGCTGATTCTAAGCAGCTATATAGGTCATTCCCTGTAACCAGTGCTCTTGTATCCCTCAACCATTTGGCATTACTACATGCCAACTCAGAAGTCAAAGAAACAGCTAGAACAGAAAGAAGGAAGATGGTGAGAGATTAAGGATTTTTTTTTAGCAAAACAATATGGGATTAACAGCTAGTGAGAATCACATTGATTCCAATAATTGTTTTGAAGAATTATAAGATTCTGCAAAAATGCATAATGTTGTGTTGATCATGATACTGCAAAACGCTTTATGGAGATTACTGGCCATTTCTAATTGCCTGAAATAAAGAAGTCAAAAGAAATTTAACATAAAATCGTATATGTTTAGGACTAGCTACTGATTTCTCTGGAGATGCTTGGAAAAGGAACTGTCTCACGTTATCCTCAGTTGTAACATGATTCATATAACCTGATGTTCACTACCCCTTAGGCAAGGCACAAAACTGAAAAGATCTAGTTAAATATTTTAATAGATACAAGAAAAAATTAGTCAGTTTAACTATTTCACAGTAATACTTAGTTGTTTTTTTTTAATGTAAGAAACTAATACAACTTTTAACTATCTTAGGCAAGGGTTGGTGTAAATGTGAAAGAATCACTGGACAGTTCTTGTTTTTGGCCAGCCAAGAATTGCAATGCATTTTGTAAAATGAAACTCAAAAAGAACCCCCCCCCTACACACACACACACCATTTTTAGAAGTCACAGGCTTTACTTCTGCTTTTAAAGGCAGTTGTGCTAAATAGGCAGCAGACCAGCTCTTTAGAAACATAGACTCAAAAACCGAGATGCCTGCTGTTGTAGAAGGCAGCTGATAAAAGCTCTCCTAAGGTGATAAAGCTGCTACATAGGAAAGGAACCAGCAGACTGAAATGACAAAGGAAAAGTATCAGTGACAAAAAGGCATTCTGGTCCTCAGTGAATATCTGTTGATATCTGACCACTGCCAATTGTCTGGTACCCATCCAGAAGTCTTGCATGTCCACTCTGACGGCAGCTTAACCACATAGCATGGGCAGGGGTGCCCAGCAAAAATGGCAAGCATCTTAAAATGGCCTGTCCCATTTCTGCCCCTAACCGGGTCATCCAATTACAAATCCCGAAAGCATGACCAACCTGTGCCTTCTTTGATCAACACTTACTGATAGACTCAGACAATCTTTATTGGCATACACTTGCAGATATGCTTTTGCTCATGATCAATGGAGTACATGGGGCCACAGAGGAAGTACAGAAACGGCTTGGAACTACCAGTAACACCGGGGGAGGAAACCAATCTTAAAAGCAGGATATCCTGAAGGTCAGGGTCCAAGTCAGAAGGGTCAGGGCTATGAACTGTGCGGGATGAAGTACCCTGTCAAAGACACAGCAGGCTCACCCGAGTAGGTGGAAGTCTGTCTCATAATAATACATTACCTAAAAGGGCTGCTGGAGAATTTTAAAGGAATACAGGACAACACAGCTCAGGAGATGACGGCTGTTCTTGTCTCGCATTGACAGGGAACAAGCCTATTGTTTGTGGTGAGGATTTAACAGTATAGAACCAAGAACAGAGGAGCAGAGTGACCCCGCTGTGTGTATCACAGCAGTTTTTTTCAGATGCTGTAAAGGAGCAATTCCCTCAGTGGCCTCTGTTCAGTTCAAGCAGGTGTCAACCTCACAAAAGGGGCACAGCATCCACTACTTCAAAGACATACCTTACCAATAGGGAAGGTAATGGATACTCCTTGCCAGCTGAAATGTAGGAAAGGCTCCCCCCATTCCCTCATCACTAGGTCCTACTTTTATCAAACAGGGCAAGCCATTAAAAATAAACAGAGTTAACACAAACCACTTTTAAAAAATCACCAGATTTGTAGTACCACGAGCACTGCTATGAGGTTTAGAGAATGATTTGCATCTCAAGCAGAAGCAAATGCTTATGAGTTCCAATATACAAGTTTTTTTTTTAAAAAGGAACAGCAAAAGGAACCACTGAGGAAGCCATTCCTCCACATTGCACAAGGTACACTGATGTTCGTAACAAATGCAAGAGACTCTCTGCAGAGGCTCTTTTTATTTCCCCGCAGGGTTAAACCAGTTCTCTCATCCATGGCTCCTTCCTCTCTGCACAGTCAGGAATTGCCCAGCCAGAACAGTTTGCAGTAAATAGCCCCGTGTGCAAGACAATCTACTCTCTTTATCTGAGGCACAAGGCAAAGCACAGTGCATTATGGACTTTCACATTCTCAGGAGCTGCATCTGTTCATAGACAAGGCAAGAAAGCCGACCTTCAGGTATCTGGGAGGCTGAGGTACAATTGCATTTAGTGTGCTATGGGCAGGCAGGCATTAGTACAAACCACACGCTGCAAGTAACTCCATAGTAAGGTTCACGCACCCAAGAGTGGTAAAAAAAAGTCAGCAGAAACCAAAATCAATTTTCAAAATCAGCCCCTACTCCCACCAAATTCTTAAGCCCTTTTGCCTGTCCTGGCACTCCGTGACATCAAGGCAGCTCTTCAGTTAAGACCCAAAGCTTTCAGCCACCATCACAAAATGTCTTTGCAGTCCATTGTTTATACATGTGTATACATACATGTATGGGACCTTTCAGAGACTCCTGGGGTTGTGTTTGTTTCTTTGGAAAGCCAGTAATGAGGACATGAAGAGCAAGAGTTAAGTTCTGTGATATATTAGTATTTTCTAGGTAATGGATAGCCACATAATACATATGACTTTACAATGATTTAAGATTTAGATTGCGTATCATTAAAGCACTTGTACTTCATTAAGTTAACACATGGATTCCTGTGGCCATTAAACCATCCAGTGAGAATACATATTGAGCTAAGAAGGCATCAGATTTACAACAGATAGCAATCTACCAATTTGGCATTAGCCGATATAATGGTACAGGGAGAGAACAGAGGCAGTGGAAGAATATTTTTGGACTGGTTCACTATAACCTACTGTTCTTGTTGCTCGATACATTACCCTACACAGCCTGTGGAAGTTAATCGTACTGGCTGAGCAGCTGAGGTTTGTTCTGCAACTGGTGAAGGCAAAACATTGTAAGTGGTGTTACTGAACTCATATCCAGCTCCTCCTGGCTTTTAGTTCACACGAGGTTTTTATTTTACACAATCTTTCCAACATGGGGTTCCAAAGAGCAATGATCAAATCATATTACCTTACACAAGACCAAAACGTAGAAGAAAAAACTCAATTCCCTACACTGCACCCAGCCTTCATGTCATATGTATTCTAAAAACACTTCCCTCTCACCTGTGGACTTCAATCCTGAAACTGAACAGCCATAGTATGGTCAGCTTGAGAATGCCAACTTTGCATGGAAAGCAGTGGCTACCCAATGCTTATGGGAACTTATGCATGTACTCCACCTTTGAGCCATTTCCCCTCTCCAAGAAAAGTTAAACTTCCAATGCCAGTTCCATGTGAAGAATCTTCTCTGGGCATGTTCTGCTGCATTTATAATGGAAACATAGCATTTCCCCCATACTTTCCTAGCCTCAGCTTTCCGGGGCTACTGTTTCCCCACAATCCAAGTGTTTTTCTTAATTAGTACTGAGTTACTATAACATTGTAACAATTGATTTCAGTGGTGTATTAATTCCCAGTTTTCATTTTTTTAACTAGGCCTTTTCCTTGTATACATTCCATTCCAAGAATGTACATCTTGCATCCTTTTCCTTTATAATTCTGGAGCTAAAAAGTCTAGAGACATTTAAAGTAAGCTGGGAAGGAATGCACTGTGCATTGTTGCACTGTGGCAGTTTATCAAGATTTACCAAGATTAGGGCACAAAGGTGGGCATCCATACAGCACCCAAAGCCACTTTAACTGTGAGCTTTTAAAAAAGATCACAGCAAAGCAGGTTTAGGAAAAATCACAGCAAACCGAAGAAAAATGTAGAAGCAGGACACCGAGTTAATGGTGTCATGTGGGACAGCCCTCAAAACAATGCTGTAAGAAATCCAAGATGGAGCAAAATCTGTGTGGAAACAGCCTAAATTACTTAGTTATCAGGAAAGGATGATAGTTCCAGATTTACACAGAGCTCTTATCTCAGATTTATCTCAAAGTTCTTACCAAGTCCTGTCCCTTTTGAGGTATAACGGTGTCTTCCAACACCTAAGTGAGAACAGTACAGCAAAGAGTATGAATGGCTCACATGCTATGAGAAATGAAGACCAGACAAGCGCTTAAGACACAGGGGAGACATGCCCCAAAAGAAATTTACGTATTCAAGACCCAAGTCTGACTTCTACACTCCCCCAACTCACACAGGGAGTACAGGCGCTTTGAGAGAAAGCTTCTCATGCATTAACAAGAGCAAGCTGTTGCCCTCTTTGTAATCTCTATTAATATCCAGCCCAGGCTCTGGAACGTGCTCAGAAATTTGTGGGCTGGGCTTTTTACTCTTCATTAACTTTAATCTTGAGCTGAAGTTTTAGAAGATGGTGCTGTGCTTGGCAAGGAGCTCGCCGTCCCCTTCTTTAAACTAAATCTGATCCTTTTGTTTCTATAGTTACACAAGAGATGAACAGTTGCATGATGTATTTTGCCTAATGAAAAAAATTGCCGTCCTCTGTACATGAAAAAAGTCCTGGCAAAAGCCATCCAGCTATAGTGGTTGGTTTATGGAGAAAGGAATGTTCACCTCTCTCAGCTGGGAAACAAGCATCTCTTGGCAGTGCAGTTTGGCAGAAGACCTCAGAAGCAAAAGAGGGAAATGGAGTCTATAAAAGTTTGCATTCTCTAGAACAGGGAAGGAACATCCCTTTTTAAGAAAGATTTGTGGATGGGGCCAACCTCAAAATGAATGCCACAGGGGAGTTTTGAAGCCAAGCAACTGAAAAAAAAAGTTGCATTAGACTAGGAGCTTCCCACAAGTCACTCCTGGCCTCCTCTTTGGCTTTTCTGAAACTCTTCTGGCACCAGAGAGGAGGAGGAGGAGGAGGAAGAGGAGGACTAAAGCTGGAGATCCTGCTTCCACCATACCTCCACAGATTGGTTGCAGGCAAAGATTTCATGCAGAGGCTCTGCCTGCAGCAGGGAAGGGGATGTGTTTCCCATTTGAAGCCCAAGCAAAGGAGGGTTTTACTTTGCCTCAACTATCTGCTGTCTATGAGCACACGTCTTGTGTAAGCTCAACAGTAAGACATGGGTTCTACCCTAGTTAAAAATCCATGTGTGTCAGCAGCCATGATCACATTTTGCAAATTCTGAAAGTATTGCATTGACTTTCATTTGATTTCTGGCCCAGCTCAAGGTGCTGTTTTTGACTTTTGAAAGGCCTGAGCAGTCTCTGCCAGGGAACCTCAAAGACAACCTTCCTTGTTCCTAGCTTATTAGCATACGAGGATCTTCTGTGGACACTTCCTTACTGTGCTATCATCCAAGTTATGGTGGGCATCCGAGCCTTTTAAACTTGACTCTAACTCCTTTCCTAAGGAGATTCACTCAGCTTTTGTTTTTAGACAGCTGGTCAAAACTATCTTCTTTAGAAGATGTTAACAGAGTTTTATTATAGCCCTTCCCTCACTTGCTTATGTTGAATTTCAGGAACTGTTTAAGTGGTTTGCTGTTTTTCAAGGCTATTTGGCAGAAACTCTCAATTTCATATGTGAATGTATATACAAATACACATACACAATTCACATTTATTCACACACAACATGTATTATCTTATATTTTACAATTATGACAGGATATTAAACACCTGCTTGTTCTTAGGCTTGTATTGATGCTAATTTCTAAAGGAGAATGCTAGAAGGACACCCCTCCTAATTCAAAGGGACTAAGGATCTTTTGAAATTCTACCTCACAGGGTTGCCTTCAGTACAGGTTATAATCCTAGATTTGAACAGCTTTCCTGACTGCAAGCTGTCTGGGTAATTACTAGGCTGTCTGAGTGTTACTATTGAACTCTGTCCCTTTTCATCTCACTGGCTGACCACTGTTTGTTATGAGCCCAACTACTAATAATATATTAACACACACACTTAATATACAGTAATATGTTTGCATTTAAACTACATTGCACTCTGCACCCTTAAGTGTAGAAAAGCACTGAGAACTGAGCCAACAGTCACACCGGAAATTAGGCTATTATGCTCATGGAGGCCACAGAGAAGGGTGGCGAAAGCTATTTAGTAACTCACGAATAAAATTACTTCACTTTTGAATGGCAACTGGGTAACATGGGAGGGACTCCATCAAACGCCCCAGAGCCAATGACACCAAGTGAACAAACTGCACTTCAACAACCAGACAGTCTAATGAAATACTTGCTCTGCAGCTTGCATTTATTCTACATATCCTAAAGCTATAGGAAGAATGTAACAAAGACCGCAAAACAAAAACAAAAAAGGCTAAGGTTCAATAGAAATGCAAATGCAAATGCCAGGTTTGAAGAGAGGGGATACCTGGTGACTCAGCAGCTAACTATAGCCCCTAAATCTATTTTAGAGGGGTCCTTGGTGGCCTTACTTAATCATACCACCAAAGCTATGAAGCTTTTAATGTTAGATAGCACCAATTCAGAGTGTGGATATGATCTTCAAAAACATTCTACAAACCTGTTCAGAACAGGAACACAAGAGGAATTCTAGGCTGGTCTCACAAACTTGGCCAAAGAGAACATCTCCAAGCCAAGAGAGCAATAACCTACTTTCTAGAAGAATATAAGTTGAGATAAAAGTCAACTACTATGGTGCACAAAGATCTAAAGCAACAGAGCCCCAAGAATTTGAATATCCAGAATATCCAACCAATATCCCCCAAATCAGAAAAAAGTTATTAAACTGTAGACTTCTAATTGAAGGTATCTGTGAAAAACATAAGACTGCCTTGTATTATAAAGTTGAAGAGTTTAAATTGTATGTTCCAACATAATCTCGCCAAACCCAAAAGTTCACTGGAGACTAGATACAAGTTCAGCAGATGTAAGGCTCACTCCCCTGACATGACCTAATACTGGGCATCATGGATCAACTCTCATTTGTCTTCTTCAACATGAAGCCACTGCAATTCACTTGTTTACCTTCCTTGCTCCAATCCCTTGTGATAATCTAAAGATGCATCTCAGGGACTGTTATTGTGGATTTTGTATCACATTAACACAGTGCCTGAGAACAATTTCTGCATGATCCAAGCAAAGCATGGTCTGGATGAACTCCCTGGAGCCCCAGTAGCCATGTGATTATTTCATGGGGAAAGTATTGTTTGTACAACGCCCTCTGAAAATGCACTATTGCTGAGGAAAGGCATCTATTCTTCTTGCATGGGATAGGGGCCTCTTTCTAGTTGTTGTAAAGTCTTCCATAGTCTTTGTGACTCAGAACACCCTTTTCATAGAATCATAGAATAGAGTCGGAAAGGACCCCAGTTCAACTGGTAAGGTTTTAAAGACAGAGCAATATGGGGTGAACAGAAAAAGGTCTTTCATTTTTGCAGCAGGTCTCCATTTTTTGCTGCAGCTAACTCTCTTCAGTCCAGAGGATGGAATTGAATCTTCCTGAATGGCCTCTCACTATTTCTTTTTCTTTCCCATGCCAACAGAAAACAAAAGGGATGGAGCACGACATGCAGATGTTACCCACATTAATAAAATGCATTCTTGTTTATGTCCCTACAAGAATCACTCAAAGATCCATCTGGTAACTGTGAAAAAGATCAGGATTACCACGAGTGAAATCGCATTTTACTTCTTCCTGCTTGCCTCCTTACTGCCATATTGCTTTTAAGATAGTTTGTTGGGATTGAGAAGAGAGCTAGACTAAAAATAATGTACAGAGCGTACAAAAGTTTCTCAGACCTATAGGCTGCTTTGCTTGGTATACCTAGTCAGCATGACTGCAGTTATTTCTGCATAAATCTTTCTCAGATGGTGTAGCAGTCATTTGACTCAGCTCGTAATGGGGCAAAGCACCTGCTTTGCATGCATAACTGCATGCCCAGGTTCAAGCTGTGGCACCTCCAGTTCAAAGGAATCTGTGCTTGGAATGATCTCTCTTTGCTTGACACTCTGGAGAATGATTGCTAGTCAAAGTAGCTAGCCCATGGTCTGATTTGGTATAAGGTAGTTTCTTCATATGTACTTAAGCTGTGCATGCCATTTAATTGCCCAAAATATCTAAATAGGAAACATGCTAGAATCTTGGGCAGCTACTATCAATTTCACTTAACCCCCTAGAAAAAGTGTTGTTTTTTATACCCCACTTTTCACTACCCAAAGGAGACTCAAAATGACAATTGCCTTCCCTTCCTCTCCTCACAAGGACACCCTGTGAGGTAGGTGGGGCTGAAAAAGCTCCGATAGGACTGCTCCCTGAGAACAGAACTATCAGGACTATGACTAGCCCAAGGTCACCCAGCTGGCTGCAGGTGGAGGAGCAAGGAATCAAACCCAGCTAACCAGATTAGAAGCTGCCACTCTCAGCCACTACACCAAGCTGGCTCTTGGAAGAGGAAATTACTCTGTGAGCTATTCCCTGCTTGTTGTACATTGTTTACCTCCACTATTAATCTGCAACAAACCATAACCCTTTACATTTTGTCTCTTGACCAAACCATGGAATTTGCTTGTGACCAACACCGGGACGTAATATAACGATGGCTATGCTTTTTAACTAGAACATGACTGAAAAGGCCCTTCTCTTTTTCATCTTCTCCCCCCCCTTCACAAATAGAATGAAGAATTTGCCTATAATTAAAGCAAGAATTGTTAAGTGCTGGCAGTAAAAGTTTACAGCCCTGCTTGACAGCCACAAAGATAAGCCAGTTCTTTTTTTAAAGAAAGAATCCCAGGATGCCTTGCTTCTACCTGTGCTTTCCCACGTAGCCTAACAATGGGGTTATATCTCTCGGCATCATGAAATCAATCTCAGATTAGGTAATGAAATATGCACCAGCCTTTTTTTCCCCCCCAGAACCCTTTTGACAAATCACACACAATCCTAAATCTTCATAAATCACGATTAAAGACAAGTGTATCATCACCGACGCATATATCTTCCCATGCCTGACCCAGAGACTAATGAGAAAGGGCCTCGACTATCTCGTCTGATTAATTAATTCAAAATGTCTGCTGTTATTCAAATGTGAGGCTGGTATTATTTGAATAACACTTGACAGCAGTGCCTGAAGATATCATTTCTGATTTGTGAAGCTGCTGCGGCATAACTGATGATAGTTTATGAAAATGTTCCATCGGAGCTGCTTTTCTTGGCGCAACTGTGAAAGATATTTCAGGAGAAGATCCGCTTTGCCGTTGCCACCCCTAGCCTTGCTTCTTCATCGGCAGAAGCTGTTATCGTTGTCAAATACTTGCAGAATCTATAATGTTGAGAGGCCTTTTTTAGCCTCCACAACTCAATTATTAGCTTCTTGCTTCCACTATGTACTATTTATGCTTTCCTTTACTATATTCTATTTCAACAGCAGGCGAGGGCACATGAGTAACTTTTCTTTGCATGCAGCAACCCCAAAGAACGGGGGAGGGAAGGCTTGGTCTTGCAGACTAAGAAGTCTGACAAATCCAAGTACAGCCTGTGTTTATCCACAGGGTTTATAAACATATCCTGTGCCTGTTTCATATACAGGCCAAGCAGAAGGGAGGCAAGAAGCTGCCATCAACCCTCAAACATGACGAGGTCCAGCTCAGCTGAGAATCTTCTTCTCGTGGAATGTTTGTACTTAAATTTAAATATTTGTATTGGAGAGGTTTTATTCCCCCCAAACCAGTTTGAGAGCCAGTTTTAGCTGAAAACCAGGATAAAAATATAATACATGCCTTTCTGAACCCAGCTGAACCACTCACTATCTTCAAGCAGCTCAAAGGCGGGTCAGTGCTTTAGATGGCTATTCTCTTATTACTATTTTGATATACTACCATTAGCAAAACTGTTGTTTACAGCAAAAGCAAAACCAAAGTCTCTAAAGACCCACAGCAGAGGGAAGGAATGAGAGAAGCAAGAGGTAGTTAGGATAAACCACACCAAGTTACCTATTCGAATTTCATTGATGCCAAGTTACACAAACTTTTATTTCACTGATTTAGAAAAGATACTCCGTTTTCATTACCAGAAGAACAGCCCCTAAGAAAACTGTTGGAAGTGGCTGCATGTTAAGTACATAGGAGAATCCGGAATTTTGGCACTTCCCAAAAGTGCAATACCTATGTATCAGTGTGGTATAGTGGCTAGAGTGTCAGGCTATGAGCTGAGAGACCCGGGTTCAAATCCCCATAATGCTATGAAGCTCAGTTAGCCTATCCTTCTTCAGAGGACTATTGTTTGTATAAAGTGGAGAAGAGAACCATGTACATAGCCCTAACTTCCTTGGAGGAAAGGTGGGATAAAAATGTACCAGATGAATTGACGGCTATCTGCATAGACAGGGGGAGAGGGTAAAGCACTATTCAAGTGGTATCTGGCTCTCATGCATATTTTTTCTCTTCACCATGTGGAGGAGATATTATTGTTATTAGCTTCAGTTTTAGTCCACCTTTCCCACTGGGACCCAAGATGAATTACAAATAAGGTAAGCCTTATTCAGTCAATTAGCAAGCAAATTATAAGGAGTCCGTGTTATATTCACTGACACTTAGCAATTGCCATAACTATCCAAAGACATAAGAATTTCTTATTACCTACAGTTATCAAAAAGGAGACTATCTGGTACATCATGGAAGTATTTGATACCATTACTATTCAGACATGGTTACTAGCTACCATCTACGCACTTCCCTCTCTCACTTGTGACACTAAGCAATTACCATCAAGAGAGTCAGGTCCAAACCACATATGTTCCGATAGTCCAGTGTTTGATGCTCCCAATAATATTTAAAGAACTAAATTACCAGGCCCAATTCAAATGTTAGTTACCTCAGTGGGGCACACGCATAGCTCCTGAAGGCTACTTAAGGTCAAGAAATCAGCAAGATGAAGGCTTAAGACCTTCTTTCCCTAATACTATCTTCTGTCCACGATCTCAACCACTACCACCACCCCTCAAAAAAATATACACCCTTGAAAAGTGAAGATGTTTTAAAAAATCACTGGGAATTCTGAACAAAGTACACACGCCTGGTTTGGCCCTCAGTGTGGCTTGGTAACTAGAGTGTTCAACTTGTACTAGGATTCAGATTTCTGCTCATGAAGCTCATTGCATGACTTTTTAATAAGCCATTGTTCCTCATCCAACTGCAGGGATAAAAATTGGCTGTCACACACACACGCTATTCTGAGCTCTCGCACAAGGAGCAGGACACAAACATATACATGGAATTTGATGTAAAAGATGCGAGGAAGCCATCCAGTCTAGCTCCCCTGATATAGCCCCCAATGACCATTCCTCCTCAGCTTCCCACAGTGGAAACCTTCAGACAAATTAATACACTAGCTTCATTATTCATATAATACCCAGCAGTGTAACTACAGGCCATCTTCCCTCTCCTTAGAAAACATGTTTTCTTCTCCCTCTGTCATGTTCACATGTAAGAATGCAACAGCCAAATCTCAACTCTAAAAGGCTTAAGAATTTTATCTTTTTAAGACAGGGGTCCCCTAATATGTTGCCCATGAGCACCATAAAACCTACCAAGTGTTTTTGACAGTAGGATGGACCAGATGGAGGACATTTTGATTGGCCCAGCAGACATTCTGATTGGCCATTGGGAATCTAAATGGCTGGGCAGAATAAAATTGTTTCAGTGGCAGAATGGAGGATTTCTTCCTGTGACAGCCATTTTGTCAATGGATCCTCCTCCTGCAGCAGCCATTTTGTGGTCATGCCCACCGCCCTAAGTCAGTATTCCAATAGTGCTCAAAAAGGTTGGGGACCCTTATCTTAAAGTACCATCCTATCTTACAAAACTGTTTAAGGTCACCAGCCCACATTCAGAAAAATAAAAAGCAAGTAACAGTACCACTTCCTCAACCCACTCTTGAACCAGTTGGTCAAAGAAACTTGCTTCTTATAAGCCACAGTTTGGGAAACTATGGCATGCAAACCATATTAAAAAAAAAAAAGAAGCGCTCCTGCAATCAGTACAGACTATTATGGGTAACTAACAGTGTGTCAAAAAGAGAGCATTTGCAGCATTCTGTTTCAAGGGCTAAACCATAAGCATCACAATCCATGTAACAAACTAAGACAATCAAAAGACTCTAACAGAATTAGACAAACTCCAATGTGGCAAGAATCAAGGAGTCTTGCCCAGGTGCAACACTGCTTCATAATGCCAGTGCAGCAACTCCAAGCAGAGCAAATTCATTTTACTTGGCCATGTCCAATTCAGACATTAACAGAACAGAGGCAGCTCAGGGTAAAAAGAAGAAGAATATGCTCTCCAGTTGCAACCCCATCCACAGACTATACCAGGAAATAGATGCACAGATGTGGTTTCCTATTGCCTTCCTCTTCATAGCAACCCCAGTCTTCCTTGAAAGTCTCTCATCCAAATCCTGACTGTGGACTGCCCTCCTTAGGTCCCAAGTTTGGACCAGCCAGGGCTAAGCTAGGCCATTTGGACTCTAGGGAGAAGAGAGGAAGGGGGAACACTGAGTGCAGCTCCACCTACATTAATAAGACTAGAAAGGTAGTTACACACCTCCTTATAACAGCACAACTGCAAAGCCAAACATAAGTGAATATAAGTGCTCGACTAGGACTGAAGAAATGTGGGTTTCCATTCCAGTCATACTCAGCCTAACTTACCTCATAGGCTTGCTGTGAAGATTCTATGAAAGCTAAAAAAAACTGTTGGCCATCTTCTCAAGCGCCATCACCACCATTCCTCCCATTTGCCTAGACAAGGTAATAAAAATTACAGGTCTCTTAGCAACCATTTGTGCCTCCTTAGGGAGGCCCATGACACCCTTGGAGAACAAGGGACTTGCTTTCAAGGCAACACAAAATACTTATTTAGCCTTAGCCTAACAGGGTTCTTAATTGTAATACTTCCTTCCCTTTGTCTCATTATAATATAAAGATAATCACACCTTGGGGGATTTGGTTTCTTACGCATTGTACTGCCAAGTGTGCATGGCCAGTTATAAACATTTTGTTTTATTACTTTAAAAAAATGTCACTTGCCACCACTCATAACAATTTTAAAACAGCAATATCCTCCGGAAGCATAGCTACACAACTGAAAAATAAATACCCCCAAAAAAGAAAAAGAGAAAGATGTGAAAGGTATGGTCTAAGATGAATCTAAATCAATCATTATGACAGAAGTAGCACTTATTTGAGAGTCAGAAGTGAACAAAATATTCGGTGTCAGCAAAACGGCTCCTGTCAAAACCTGCTCTTTAAAATTTCACTACAATGTGGAGAGACAAATGTCCTCTGTAACTCTGTAGTGAGAGGAATGTTCTAAATCTTCCTAATACCAACCTCCTATTTTTCAGGCCAAAGAATGCTGTGAACTGTTCCATGCCCTGATGTTCTACATTTGTGAAATCGACACTGCACATCTTCCACCATCCTCCCACAACTACAAAGCAAAGCCACTCACCCCTCAACCCCCATCTCCCACCCCCCATTTAGTAAATGACAATATTGAACTGCAAATCTAAGATGAAAACCATGGAAGAATGGCACATCATAAGGCTTATTCTCCCCTCATCATGTATTCATTTTGTTGGATGTGAATTAATCTTTCTAAAGGTTTTGGAGCCATAAGCATGAAACAGCATGCTTATGTACAGTCATCATGGCAAAGAACAGGGCCAGGGGCCTTAATGCTGTACAAATTAGTTTTATTAAGCCCCTTCTCAATGTTAATTTTCTAAAAAAACATTTAGAACCAGAACTTTCTGAAGGGATAAGGGAGCAAGCAGTGTTGAAAGCAACACATGGCTCTTCTTCATGATCAAGGGGAAAAAACTGCCTTTTCATTTTGGCAAACAGTTCTGTGAGACTCAAAGGTTCACATCCAAGAACAAAAGAGGATTCAAGTGACATAATATTCATTTTTCCTGTTCTCAGCCAAAAACAAACCTAGACATGTGTCAAGGAAAGTAAATAAGCCATATTAGATATATGTAAGTCCACAACACAAAGAGAAAAGCTACACCTATGCACTAGGAATTACTTCTAAGAAAAACACATGTATGACTGAGATACTCTTTACTCTCTTTTGTGACCACCTCAAAGCAACAAGGTATAGGCAGAGAGCACACATTGTATGTGGGAGCAAAAAATCCAAGACACGAGAACAGCAAGATGATACATGCATCCCTCTCCCTGTTTCGATAGAATTTCAGCTACCTTCTTTTGTCTTTGGTCCCTGTTTACAATGCTCCCCTCAAACCCAAAACTATTTCCACAATTTCCTTCTCTCTCATTTCTCTCTCTCTCTACTCCAGGACAGGTATTTATTTCACGATGCCCTGCCTTTCTCTCAAATGGGGATTCAGAGTGATTTATATAATACTCCTTGACACCATTTTATTCTCACAACAACTTTGTGAGATAGGCTAGGATAAGAATGTGTTAACCAGCCCAAGGTCACCGACAAAACTTCCATGGAAGAGAGGGGATTCAAACCTGGATCTCCCAGATCCTAGTCTAGTCTGATATTTTAACTACTATACCTCATTGGCTGTCAAAGTAGACCCCACTCTTAGAAGTTCAGAATGCAAGCCTTAGCTCAGTAGGCACAACTGAATGTACATACCAAAGTCCTACAACACTGTCACCAGAAATGGGGAAGAACCCACATATAGATCCAATCAAGAGTTTCAACCTGGTTGTGTGACTCTTCTAATTTCACCATATTGGCATTGCATTTCAATGCTGATTCAAAACTACATTTTTTACTCAATAGCTGAGAAAATTACATAGAAAAATTTGTAGATTTGATGCAAGAGCAGCTTCAAAGGTTGCCTGCCACCGGCTCAGCGTGTGAGGTATTCTACCTTGCCCTGATCCCTTTAAATTGCTTAGGCAAAAATACCCAGCGTCAACATTTAAAGGGGGATGCGAGATGTTAAAATAGTTTGGAAATTATGTGGCAAGCTGGAGCACCATACAAAGTAAAAAACACATTTGCAAAACATGTATACCTCTTTGGATTGAGGCTTCCTCAATCCCCATGAACAAAGGACCAGAGTCAAAGCTGCAATATGTGGACTAACTGACGCAAGCATTAAGGAAGGCTAGGTAGATTCCCTAGAACTGGTGTTCTGAGCTGTCATGAATGAACCACAGTTTAGCACAATATATAGGCCAGGTTCCAAAAATCCAAACTATTAGGTTCAGTGTATTTGGGGGCTTTTGGGCTAGAGTTTCTCAAATGACTGCCACTTCTACACAATGGCCAAGCTCTCAAAATGGAGGAGACTTCAAAAGCAAAGCACTACACATTATAGACCCATTATGCACAGCGGCCATTACGCCGGGCAGCCACTGTGCCATTGCGGCAGGACAGGATGCCCCGCCATTCCCCGTGTACACACGGGGCAGAGCACGCCCGGCGTATGTGGATGTCCTGGCGTAGCTTGCTCACACGAACTGTGTGCCGGGGCCGGGAAGCCCAGGACGCTGCCCAGCAATGGCAGCGGCCAGCGGGGAGGGGCCAGGCCCCTACCACACACCACGGCGGGGGACAGGGGAACACCCCTGCCGGCTCCCCAGCTCTGCGGAGCTTGCAGGGGCGTGCGGTGTCCCTACAGGGACACCATAGGTCAGGGCCGGGCATGCTGAAAGGCACGGCGCTATCAATTATGCACGGCGCCAGACTGCCCCAGTCCCTGCCAGCGCCCGTGGTATGCCGGAGACTGAGGAACTTTCCGCATTCCCATAACGCAGGCCTTCCGTGGCCCCGGGCTGGGCTATGCCCGTGCTGACGTCGGGGGCGTGCATAATTGGGGATTTTCCCCAATGCCCTGCCGCCGCCAGCGCGGGCATTCCGGCCCATGCATTATGGGTCATATAGATGCACTGCTCAGGAGTAAAAAAGCCCTCACTGGATAGATACACCTAGACTATGCCTTTGGATCCCATCCAGGGACAGCACTAGAGAAGTAAAATACTAAATGCTTAAATAAGGATTTATTTATTTACATTCTGTAGTAAACCTTTTAAAGTGCTCCAAAGTAGTGAAAACACAAATCTTGTGTAGATGCAAATATGCAGATGGAGCTGGCTAGGTGGAGAGTCAACAATATCCCCATCACTACTGCACCACATCCAGGAAAACTTACGTGGCCCAGTAGGAATGTTTGCAGCCCCAAAAGGAAGGACTGAATGAAGCAAGGCATAGAGACAAAAACCTCAGAGGCTTCTAATAGACAGAAAAGCAGAAGCCCACACTTCTCCTTTCTAATGGCCTTTCACTCATCACACGCTTGTAGCTTTGAAGATGGAGCGTGCAAAAAGGAGCAATACCAGGAATCTCTTCACAAAAGAATGAAAGACTGTTAGTGCTTAAATAGAATCCTAATACTCAAGATAGTTATGCTTTTTTTTTGCATAAAGTTTACATCCTTAGCAAGCATCAAGGGTTTGTACCACTGAGCACATGTCAAGGTTCCTGCTCTATCAAAGGCCCAATAACAAAACTTGGAATCCCTTGCAGGGCTTACAAAGAGAAAAAGCAGCTTGTTTGCCTGCCTTTTTCACACAAAGAAGCAGCAGCTAAAGTAAGAAAGCAGCAACTACCACCATGCATTCTCTGTCAGCAGAAGTGGACACTAGACCTATAGGGAAAAAGTGAGAAACAGGAACATTAGCAAGGAGTAGGTCACTCAGGAACAAGGACCTGCTAAGTGCAACCTGCTCCAAAATTCATGCGCCCCCAAATCCTGGAGCAGGTACTGATCCCAGTCTTTTACTCAATTAACAGACTATACCCCCTGCAATACCATCTCAAAGCAATTCTCCATACACAAGCCTCAGGTTCACCTGAAATCTTTCCAAACCAGTCTTCGTATTTAACAGCAGCAATTAAAGAAGGAAATACTTCTAACCAATATTTTGCATGCTAAATTTACATTTCTTCCAATATTTAAAAACTGAGGTCCCCCTCCTCATATTTAAATAAGCACGTAAACATGCTTAAGTAAGAAAGCACCTTTTCCCCCTGGGAGACAAAAACTATGTTTAATCACTGGCTCCCCCCAGAGATGACAACCTCTTCCTATGTTGTGCCTTAAGACATCCCATGCTTTTATCCTTTTACAAAATATGAACCAGCGATGAGCTTGACAATGCCAAGAGCCACGACAAAATGGATTATTAATGAGAACCTGATCTCCAGTACTCTATTAATTTATGTCTTCCTGTCAGATCCCGAAGATGTATCAGCCTTCTCACTCTTGGGGGGGGGGGGGGAAGAGGACACCAAACATTGTACTTTGTTTTTAAAGTTCTTTTCAGATGAAGAATTCATTATCCAAAGCAACCGTGTTATTTCCACACCTTGGGTGAGGCAGCAGCTTCTTCATCAGATGATGGGGAGAGATTCTCTTGACAAACATGAGAACCTTGCCAAATACACTGTATTGACATCAAAAATATATTTATACGGGAGGGGGAAAGATCACTTCTGTCTCTCCTCCGGTTTCAGCAGTACATCACTTCAGATCCACTGAGGTATCTGAAGGCTGCGGTCAGAAAGGCGGACTAAGGCACAGCAACCTTTTAAAAAGAGAGGGAATTATATTAATTATATACAAGGATGCCAAGTTGAAAGGAACTCTGAGACAAGTAAACCTGGCATCCCTCCGTTAAGCGCAAAATGGCCAAACGGACATAATATAGTCTTTCACGGCTTCATAGATGGTAGGGGTGCAGAAGTCCTAGCTAATCTATGCTTATCATAATATTTATGAAATAAAAAAACAGAGGAAAAACGGCTATCATGTACTCTGAATGACCTCTGCTTTTGAAAGGGAATGAACACAGCCTTTTGCTTTTCAGTCCCCCATCAAAGTGGAGTTAAAGAAGGGACAGCATTCCCTCGCTCACTGCCATTAATCATTGCTTTCTTCAAGCAAGTGCGTATTAATTTCTGTCATCCCAAACATCATTGAGTATTGTTGCAGCGCCGTTCACTCCTCATTCACCACCAGTTGTTACCAGTTTCCCTACACTGAGCAGAGACAGGGTGATTCGTGTGGATTTCAGTGTTAGAGGCCTTTATCCCTAGGGTGCTGACACCAATTAAGCCGTTACAAGAAGAAATGGGAGCAGGCGCGCAAACCCTTCCGTGTAACAAGAGCTCGCACCTTCCATTGGCAGGTTGCCACTTCCTAGAGCCTAGCACTTGTAGACGCGCACTGCCACAAGCCTTGTGGAATTACACAGAATGTTTACACATTTGATCTTAGCAGCATCTTAGCTAATTTCTGAAGAGCCAAGGCAGGAATTTGACAGGTTGGCAAGAAGAAGGGGGAGATTTCGCAATCACATTTTAAACACACCATGGACCGAACACAAGCTAGATGGACTTATTTACTGGGGGGGGAGGGGTTTACATTTATATACACACACCCCTGAATAGTCACAACAGCTTATGCTCCACAAGCAGCTAAAATTAAGCTAGGCAACACAATGCCATAGTTTTACACAGGGTAAAAAATGTAAATACATTCAATATACAAAAACAAGAGGTTCTCACAGTGAGCTATAGACAGGTTGATGGGTTTAGTACCTTAAATCGACTAAGCTTCACATGCATCCATTTCCAGAGGCCAACAGCTGAACAGGCTGCACCACAGCCTAAGTTACTGGTCACTGTCTTGAGCTCTGAATCTATGCATCTAATGAGCTGAATATTGTTTGTGCATCACTAAACAGTGTGTAAAGATTCATCAAACTTGCCAGCAATACTGTTGATTTTTCTTTTTTTTTCCAGACCGCTTTAGATCTAATCATTCTCCTTGTTTCAGACGTTTACATCTGCTTTTAAGTTTTTATGGTTGCCTTTTGGCAGGCAGCAAAGTGGAGCTGTCGATGCCGCTGCAGAATAATGCAAGGTTTGTTATGAATTAAATATTAGAAACCTTAACGCAGCGGCCAATAAGAATTATTTGCCTTATTAAAGCAGCAGAAGACGCTGATTAAATTTTCATTGCATTGCAGTCTTTTCCCCATTTCTGCTTTCAATTCATCATTCTAATGTATGAAAGGCTCGCCGAATAATGGCGTGGAGACTTAATTTCTGGAATGCAAATATGGCAAAGAAAATGCCATAAATACCCTCCTAGAAAACATTAAACAGTCAGTTCTAATTAAGTGAATACTAACTAAGTAAATATTCTCTTAAAGGGGAAAAAATATAACTCAAGATGTCAAGAATTCCAGGAAGGAAAGTAACAGGCCACACAGTTAAAAAAAAAATGAGCTGCTTAACCTCCACCTGACTGTCAAGGAAGTCGTGGAGAAGTTTTTAGTTATATGTACATAGATCAATAGATCAAAGGAAGGAACAAATACTGGAGCACCAATATTCTGTGAATTTCTGCATGCACACACCTCTAGGTGCAGCACTGTACATTCAGCCTTGGAACATACAGCACATTTAAAAAATACAGTTCACTAGAATATTTAAAAACAATAGTTCTGCAGTTTGGATATAGTGTGCTAATACAACAATATTTTATTTGGAAGGAATATTTAACAATGTGTAAAATGTACTTCCCATTCGTTCCAATTATAATTTTCATAGCCAGAAATAGCAGGGCGCAACTCTTAGATAGAACAGCCCCCCCTCCCAAAAAAGTGTCTAGTAATCACGTCCTACACTGAAGGTTGTTCACATTTCTGCCTTAATGTGCATCAGGAAGAAAATGAACTTCAAGTATCCATTTCCCCTAGAGAAAATCCCTTCCCTGAAACTCTGCAACTAATGAAATGGGGGATCTATAAATAGCAGCATCATTACCATGAGAGCACTTGCTTTGTACTAGGCTCTGCATCTGACCCTCTTTACACTAATAACTACCAGCCTTCAATATAATTCCTCCATAGGATGATCAATATTAGGACAGTTAAAATGTGATGTACATTTAAACAATAGAGGATATTTACTTACTTCTAGGCTAGCTAGAAGGAGGGAGGGAAGAAGAAGGCACAGTGGAAAAAACCTACAATGCCACCTTACATTCCCTTTCTTGGCTCATGCTTATTAACAAAGTTCTTATAGTCTCTCTGGAGCAAGATAAGAGGCGGACTACTATGCAACTTCTCTCTGATGTTTGAGATACGCACGGGGGAAAGCTACATAATAGATATGAAGTTATGACCAACTAAAATGGTTTCCAATGACCCTCATTAAAATGGTTACCACTCTCTAGATATGATTCACTGAAGCATTTACTCCAGAATTCCTTACTTAAGAATGATAAATACAAATAAGGGGATATTAGAACCCCAACCTTTCACAAGCAACCCACTGTTCAGCTCATGGATGAATATCATTAGCTGCAACATATTCTTGGGGACGACGACTAATATTTGATCTCATTGTTGGTTATACCAATGCTAAACTAAACCTGCTCAAAGACTGAGGAAAGATGATTGGGGAGGGGGGGAGAGATACAAATACCACCAGGAACTATTTATTAGGTGCCTATGGAATGCTAAAGCGCTGTGTGTAATTTATTGATACTGAGATATTTATGTTGCCCTTCATTAAAGGTAAATATTCAGTTACATTTGCATCTCTCACATTCAAAGAGCTCAAATCGTTCTGCTAATTTCATCTCTCTTAAAATAAATATGATAAAACATTCCAGTGGGTGGATGAGTTTAAAGGTTTTTATTCTTAGTGACAAAATTATTGATGACAACACATCATAAATGGCACTTACCCCATATAAGCATGTCACAAAAAAAATGTAAAATATTAGAACAGTTATACGTGCAGGAACATTTACTTTTTAAATAAAAAAAAATCCCAATATTAACAGCTATGCAGCTAAATCAAGGGCATGTGTGAGGAGCCAGAGAGGGACATCAAATTTCACACATACTTAATTTGACGCATATTCCTTGTGCTCTCAGGTATTGTATACGCAGTAAAATTTGATAGACTTCACTGAAACTACAAGACACATAGTTTGCTAGCTGCACGGCTGAAAATTGCGTGCTTCTCTCCCCTCTTCTCCTGCCTCCAATATAGTGTGTATTCTCAAGCATTGTTTCATTTGGATTTTTAAAAATACAATAATGCTTTGCCCTGAAGTCACGTGGCAAAGAACGGTTGGAAGTTGTGTAAATATTCATAAAGAAAAAGGGTCCACATTCTGCCACCAAATATTGGCATTTTCTTTAAAAATAGCAGGCACTACCATCATATGAGACTAAAGTCAGGTTTGAATGCTTTCTTACTAGCAAAAGCAACTCTTACATTACAGTCAAACCTTAGTCTTTCAAGACCACTAAGAGCCATACGAGGGATTATTGCCTATATTATTCAGGGGTTCTTTGTAAAAATGAGAAGATTATTAAACAGGCACGCACAGATCTTAGAAAATAAGAGTTTAAGGAAACAAGCCAAGCTAAGCTAAGAGAAGCTTACAAACTATAATTAATGCTGCATTTCAAACAAGGAAAGAACCACTACAATTTGTGATGGGAGGGGGAAATCTAGATGTCTGGCCAACGTTAAAAGCATTGACTAGAGGCAGAGGAGACTGCATTGTCCCAAGAGAAACGCTCACATTTCAGTTGCATTTGTAAATAAAATGGAAATTATTACTCCTGCTTACTGCAGCGACAGCAAAGGCAGGCGCCCGGCATCCGAGGGGCTTAGTGAGTCGGAGAGTTAAATAAGGCAGATTCTTAAATGGCAGGGTACTCGGCAACAACGCGCTTCTTGCTCCGAGGCAACCGGGGATCGAGCTGAGCAGCTCGGCGGCACTTGACAACAGCAGCGCTCCCACAATTTTAACCCTCAAATCCAATCAATCGTTGTTCTTTGCATTTCAAGCAGCTCCTGGCTGCCACTGCCTGAAGATAACTGTTTTACCACCTCTGTCATGCCTAATTAACAAGTCAGATGTACAATTTAGAAATTTTGCAATTAACCTGCTAAAATATTGCTGGAGGATGCTAATTGTTATGCCAGTTGCCATAAAAGCTCATTTGCATAACTTATGTGTGAAAAACAATTATGAGCAGCATTTGCAGACGCGGTCCACAAACTGCTCCCAGCTACGGATGAGAGGGCCACAAAAACACTTAATTCATTGCCCACCAAAAAAGGGAGAGAGAAATTTTTTTAAAGTTCCCCTCCCCATCTTCAACAGCATCTGTTTTGTAAAGCCGTGTTCATAGAAAATCCCCAAATCAACAATTAGAAGCATATGTAAATGCACGATTACAGTTCTTTTTCTTTCACTGACAACTGCCCCCCCCCAAGCACGAAGAGTGGGAAAGGAGATGATAAATGCTGCGCCCGTTCCAATTCTCTCACACCACAAAGAGGAAGTGCCTTGCCGCAGCACCAGTCAGACCGTCAGCCCACCAGCCAGCAGGCAGCCATTCCGCTTCTTTCCCCGTGCCGCTTCGCCTCTATCTGGTCCTTGCAGTGGGATCATTGGGGGACACTTTAACAACAAAGAAGCTAGTCAATGGTTTCCTTAGTAAATGGGCTTCTTTCTGTTCTTCAGAATGAATTTGCCAAGACATTTAGGGCAGGTCCTCACTCTCATTTTCTCCATTAAATAGTAGAACAGAGTTGCTGAGCAAATATTTACATTAGCTTTGGCCACAGCCTTGCTGCAGCTGCTGCTGGGAAGGCAGGCACAGGTCTCCCAAAATGAGCAAAGCTCACTACAGCAGCAGCTTCCTTCTAGCTGTTACAAAGATAAATAAATGCTTACACAGACACACAATATGCTTGTCATATCTAGTGTCTGAAACACACAGCCTGCGTAAGTCTTCCCATCGCGCCGACTCCAGCCAACCATTGTCCGCCAAACCCTCTAGAGCAGAGTTAGTCAAACTGCGGCCCTCCAGATGTCCATGCACTACAATTCCCACGAGCCCCTGCCAGCAAATGCTCTAGAGAACCACTTTTGACCATTGTTCTAGCATTCTGCCTCCAAGTAACACTCTTCTCAAGAAGCGCCATGGTGTAATGGTTAAGAATGGTGGCCTCTAATCTGGAGAGCCAGGCTTGATTCCCCACTTCACACGAAGCCAGCTGGGTGACCTTGAGCCAGTCATACTTTCTCTCCGAGCTTTCTCAGTCTCACCTACCTCAATGGGTGTTTGTTGTAGGGAGAGGGTAAGCGACTGTAAGCCGCTTTAAGAATCTTCAGGTAGTAAAAAAGCAGGGTACTAAAAGCAGCTCTTCTTCTGCCTCATACTTGCTCTTCTTATAGAGACCTGTCATTTTGACTTCAACCCGTCCTATCCTTCTCAACAACTCCTAACCCCAGGGCATATAATTCCAGTATACTGTATTATCATTTATCACATGCCTGTACTAAATGTGATATTTTTGAAAAAAACTTACACACATAGATGGGGACGGACAAGTAACATAACTACAGCTGCCTCAGATCAGCAGAAGGACAACCTGTGTCATCAGCCCTTAGTCACAAGACTGGATCCAAAAGTTCTCTTCCACGCATGACAGAACCTTCAACCAGCTCAAGGAGCTTTCTGCCAATGAAAGAGGAATGTCCCATTATGAATGGAAGCCTTTTCTCCCTTCCCTTCTTTTGAGATGAGCATCAGCCAAAGGTACAACTTTGGACAGAACATGAGCAGAACAGTAGGTTCTAACCTACTCCTTGTATTCATTTATATTAGTATCAAAGACTTAAGATCATCACTCATAAGTACCCAGAGTTTACTGGATACTTCTATGGAAGTCAGTTCCCTATGAATTGTCCAAGGAGTACTTAAAAAGTATTGCTTAAAATACAAGGCTAGTAATTCTTCACAACTATACAGAAAAAGTCTAGGTACATTCAGGAGAAAGAGAAGGCTATCAGGGGAGGAGAGCTCTACAATGGTGGGAAGTCATGAGAAAGCCATCCTTAAAATTATGAGACTAAGTAGATCAGATACATTTTCTGCCTTGGACCATGATCCAGAGGAACTTGCACAATGGACAACAGCCAAAAGACACACTGAAATGCCAGCTGCGCAGTCTACCACACACTGAATCATTTCAGAACTGAGCATCAGATTAAAAAATCCTCTTGTGAAAGTATCATTATTGACTTGAAAACATGCAACAAATACATGGATGATCATTATGATTATGGATTATGCCCTTATGGATTTCACTAAGATCTGAACTTGAATGACCAAGAAAAGCTTACATCTTTAACAACCAGAATACGGGAGGGGGGAGAATGGGACCAAAGCAGACTTGTGTGTGTGTGTGGGGGGGGGGAATTGTTTACAAAGGTTACTGCATTCTCTACAAGACAAATTGATTCAAACCTTGTTGAAATTCAGCCACCATTCCTGCTGCAAGATAGACTTGCCAGTTCTTCCCAAAATGTTAAAGACAATTGAAAAGTTACCTAACAATCAGAGTGATTAGACAGCAGCTGTTATGATAATCAGCCTGTAAAAAGAAATTGATTTGCTTAGTTCTAGCAACTACAATATTATTAGACTCTCCATATACTGAAAGGAAGAAATATTTCCTTTATTGAACACTAAATGCCATAAATTCAGGTAAACTGAAATTAGTTCATGTAATACACTGACACCCAAGAATTTATGTATATACAGCCTATCATTTAATTTTCAGACATTCAATTTCTATACTTAGCCACAGTCAAAAGGTCAAGAACCAACAAGTCAATAAGTTCCCAAGGAACTTATCGATAACACGTCAGTGGCCTAACAAGTGGCAAGCCAGTAAGAAGTAATTCAGAACAAATTCACTTTTGCTAACCAAGGACAATATTTAGCCCAACATAGTGTGCCTGATCAAGGCCGAGGCACCAGCTGTGCTTCTATGAACACAGGCCTTGCTGATTTCCCTCAATGAAGACATATAATGGCACCGGCAACAAACAACTAGAAGCTGTGCATGTGGTCCAGAAAGGCTTGTTGTTTGGAAAGTGCTAGTAAGTTACCAGGCTATGGAGTATGGCTGAAGTGTTTGAAAATACCCTGGTAATTTAAACATAAAACAAACCAACTAAAACTAACTAAAACACAGAAAGCTGTTTTTTGCTGCTAAAAACTAAGAGATCTATACCTGCTCAACTGCCACCATTTCAAGTTTTCATCCCCAGCCACCCAAGTTTGGGTTTGTGGTTTTCACATTTGAGGACACTATTAGATGAGACATGGTAGATCTGTGATCAAATTTCGGTATGCATTTTTTAAAGGTCAGACTGCATGGAGCCCCAATTTGGATCAGGAGCACAGGATACAGGCGCGTGTGGGACAGATAATCTCTCCCTATTGACCTCAGCTCCATCCTGGATCCCAGGTATTACTTGTCTGGGAGTGGGAGGGGATAGTAAACCCATATTGTAACATGTTCCCTTTCCCATTGGGCCTAGAAGCAACATGGGAGGGGACATTTTGCAAAGAAAACAGGGTAAGAGAAGGATCAAATTTCACATAAGAAGGAATGCAAGCTACTGATCAGGTTCATGCCATTTAAAAAAAATGAGATCCAATGCCTGCTCTCTCACGTATCAGCAAGTCATCACTATCACATGTTTACACAGGGCAGCAGCATCCATAGTTTTTCTCTTCTCCATTTTAAACTAATAATCACCTTGTAAGATAAGCCAAGAGAAGTGTGTGTGTAATTGGACTACAGTTATCCAGGAAACTCATGCTGAGTTGAACCTGGATGTCACCAGTCTAAGTCCAGTACTTTAATTGTTACCATAGGACACTAATTATAGCCCAAAATAATTTTGTTTTTTCCTCCCACACCAATGTATCTATCACCATCTTGGTCCACTTTATACATCTGATGAAGCAGGATGCTGCCCTTGGAAGGCTCAACTGACAGGAGGCCAGATTGCTTTGAAGCTGCCACATGGTTCTTGTTGTGCTTCAGAAGACTGACACAGTTGTCTCCTGTTCACTGAAAATCAGGGGCAAGTTTCACTGAGTACATGGAAGCCCCTGTGCAAAGTCAGCTCCAGCCTGCATTTCCTGGTATTTCCACTGACAACCAACAGGACAGGATGCTTTCCTCTGCTCCCAGGGCCACCAGGACCGTTTATGCACTGGAGGTTTTGTGCCAGGCTGCAGGCTGGAGTTTTAGTCGTGGCAGGTTGCCCCACTTCTTCCTGCACCCACACGGGGGAGCATTTGGCCTGGTGCACCTCATCCACCCCCGATCTGTGCTCCTGCGCAGGAGCTGGGGCAGTGAAGTTCCCAGTGCATAAACGGTCCAGTAGAAGCCCTAGTTCACCTAAAGAGTACATGAGGTGGGCTTCTTAACTGCACCACTTCAGGCTCTCCAGTGATGGAGGAGACAGAGAGGGTGTCTCATCATTGTTCTTCCAAATTTATCCCCAACCCAAATCCCTCAATACAGAAAATTAGCAAATCAGGGGTTGAAGATTTTTCTCTGTATATGAAGTTTGAATGTACAGAAACATTATTTACTAAGGAAAAATTCAAGCATGTGATTTGCCCACCTGCAAGTTGACGCAGCTCAGGATCAATTTTCTCATCTCACCTACTGCAAGTTTATACAACATCCACAGTGTTATCTGCAAACCTTGGGTTTAACTCTGTGGGAATGTACCACACAGCAGCATTTACACAGTTGCCAACAGGAATTTTCATCTTTCAAGGAAATGGACTTGAGAATAATATCCCCACAGTATTTCATGTTCCTTTTTAGAACAGGGAGGGTTAAAAAAAAAACTGAAATCAAAGGAAAGAAATATGATGGAGAGAAACTGATAGCTCCCACTCCATTTGAATAACAAGTGAAATCCTAAAAATACCACCACTGCATGTTATTATGGACTGTATCACTGGGTTTTATAGCGACAGGAAGACTGCACTATAATTTTTGAGAAAGCCCTAGCATAAAGCACAGTAAAACCAACCGCTCCTGTAATGTATCACTTTATCTAGTGCACAATCATTTCCACAACTTTTCATGTTTGTATAATTTGTTCAAAAATGGTAATAAATACAGCCTTGAAATTCTGTTAAAGAAGGGGGTAGTCAACCTGTGGTCCTCCAGACGTTCACAGACTACAATTCCCATGAGCAAACGCTGGCAGGGGCTCATGGGAATTGTAGTCCATGAACATCTGGAAGACCACAGGTTGACTACCCCTGTGTTAAAGCAGGGGTAGTCAAACTGCGGCCCTCCAGATGTCCATGGACTACAATTCCCAGAAGCCCCTGCCAGCATTTGCTGGCAGGGGCTTCTGGGAATTGTAGTCCATGGACATCTGGAGGGCCGCAGTTTGACTACCCCTGTGTTAAAGGATCACCACACTGTCTTGTTCAGAGCTATAGGAGCGTAGGGGCCATCCCTACTACCCCATCCAGTTCTCCTCTCTAGGTTGCTAGTAGTCAGGTCAATATTCTCCCACCCTCAGCCATTATCTGCAATAGAGAGACAATAATTGTGACCCGTCTTACAGGCATGCTAAAAGGACTTGGAAAAGTAAGGTGTGTGCTTTGAATGTACTTGAAACATTTAATCAAATATAGTTCACTCCCTAGTAAATGTGGCTAGGACTGAGGCCTCAGAAGCCAGATGAAATTAAAAACAAATCTACTTTCTGACCTCTAAAGCAACCCAGGTGTCAACCCCAATTACTTCAGCACCAACAGCTATTTGGCACCTGCAGTTCTCTCCCCTCATTATTATTGGTATTACACCAATTAGTAAAATAACTAGTATGGTGTAGTAATTAGAGTGTCAAGGAGGGATAAGGGAGGCCCAGGTTCAAATCCTCCTTTTATCCATGGAAGCTTCCAAGGCCAATCACATACTCTTAGTTTAGCCTACCTCACAGGGTTGTTGTGAGGACAGAACAGAGAAGGGAAGACTATTGTAAGGCAATTCAGCCCACTGCTGGGGACAAAAGCAGCTCTGCCACAAAAAACAACTAGAAGTTAAGCAAGTGGATTATGACACCACACAGACTTCATAAAATGGGAGTCATTTTAGCAAGTATTGTAACAGGATTTTGCAACAGTCCCTATTTTAAAAAAAACAGGGAAAAATTAAATTCCTATTATAATTAAGTCAATATCCAAAACATCCTGAAAAAACATGAATAACCCTCTGGGGGGATTTAAATAAGCAAAATATTTTGAAACATCTATCATCCTTCTAGTACGAAAAACAAAGAAATCTGCAATTATACATTGAACATTCAGCCTAGATCTTCATACTACAGATCAGATAAGGTTTAGGGTAAATGCAGAGAAAAGACAACCTGGAGACGTTGGAATGCATGAGACATAATTTCCACATGCATTCACACTTGTACTTCTGACAGACCCGTATGGTTTATTTTATAGCAAGTTTATCTATGGTTAGCAAGCATTTATTATTTAATACATTCACTTCACAAATGCCACTATGACCAAAACACTGTTAAGAATACCAAGGAACTGTATAACAGAATGCATATTCTACTACCATCGTTCCCTGTCCTATCTTCCACAAAACCCTAACATTTTCCCTCTTAATGTGCTTTCAATTGATAGACTGAAACATCCGTTGACATAAGATACCATCTCAAGTCAGAAACTAAATTAGAGTCCCCCATAGAGTTCTTAAAATACACTATTGTTTATTTTATGCAAGAGACCTCCTCTTTGCGATGTTTCCTAACCTACATTAATTCAGTGAAAGCAGTAGATCAACAGAAGGTTTTCCTCATTTAGCCCTTTTGTTCAAGGGATTATAGCTCAGAAATGAACATTTGCTAGACCAAAGTTATTTTTGACAAGGGAGTAATTTCTGTGGGTATTAGTCACAGTTCACTCTTATCCTAATCCAAAACGTTTTCAAATTTAGTGAAAGTGTTCTGACCAGAAAGATCTAAAGAAAAATTGCTGGGTTTTATCTAATAGACTCATTTAAGCCTTTTGGTAATATGTTTGTGTTGTAAAAGTCAACCAGCACCAGATCTGGTTGCCTCTGGCTTCACCATTCCAGTAGATTATAATACATTTCTACAGCCAGGCTTCAGCTGGCCTTTTAACAGAAACCTGATTAAATCCGAAGTTTCCTGGGATGCAAAGGATAAAGTGGTTCTTTAATAGCCCCCTCTTCAGATAAAATACAAAATATATCCAGCAACCGCACATGTACTAAAACAGTCACAAATCAACATTAATGCTATATATAAAAGCAAAAGTTGGGGGAATGACCCTTTTGCACATCTCAGGAGCACACAGTCAATTAAATATCTATGTGTGTCTCACAGTGGATGTGTCGCTGTACTTCTTACTGCTCTTGTACCTATGAATGAAGTGCGTTTAAGTCTACCTGTACAAAGAATTGTCAGGCTAAGCAAAGTCAACTGCAGAAGCATTTACTATATTATGCATCAATGTGTTCACACACTAAACACAGCCAGTTAGAGAGAGATGCTTTCTAGCATGCACATGCACACAGTCACAATTCTCTTTACTGTCTTACATTTTTCTTTAATGCTTCTTTTGTACCAGCATTCCACTTGTCAAAGAAACAAAAATTAAAACTGGCATTAAAGCTACAAGATGGGAAGATGTGATCTAAATCACAAACAATGTCTTCCAAGCCATTCTATGGTGCCTTGGCACTGTGTAGGGCTCAGAGGGATATCATGCACTATATAGACTCTAATGAATAGGCTCATTGGGTTGAATTGAGGTTAGAATGTAAAAGTTAACCCAGAATTTCTTTGCTCTTGCAGGCTCTTAATGCCACTTGAACATTCTTTCCAGCAGCCCAATAAAACCCACGGACAGTGTAACAGCTCCTTCCTAAACTAACCCAAACATCTGTCTGAATTGCTTGCCAGTTCTTGAGAAACCATGAAATTGAGCTGGGCTGATAAAAAGCCATTTTACCAAGGCACCTACAACTACTTTGAGAGTTCTTTGTTTGCCGGTACTCCTGAAATCAAATCCTTGTCATGCATGTCTCAAAGAACAAAACCAAAAGGATGACACCAGCCACAGCTACCCCTTCTGCACCAGAAGGTCCTGAATCTTACAGCTCTTAGTCACTAGGTACATATGGGGGGAGAGGAAAAGATAGCACTTTTCTTTCAGTGTACAGTGAGAGAAACACAAAGGAATTCTTCATGTTCAGTGTCTCCCATTAGATCAATTAATATTCAGAGGAAGTCTCTAACACGAAGTTTAAATAATCATAAAGGGGGGGATAGAACCACCAATGTTCTAGAAGCTTCTCTAGACCTTTCAATCAATTTTATTTATATGCAAAACCAAGAGAAACTCAGGAAAAAAAAAAACACCACAAAGCTCCTCCTGATGCTAAAGCTCTCAATTTACTGACAGGCAAATGGCTTCATGCTGCCACTTAATCTCATTTCTTGCATAATGCCCTCTAATTAGCATATCAAAGTGAATTAATACTTCTAGGGCATTAGCAATGGGAAAAATCTGCTCCAGGCTTCACAATAGCAGTTAAGCAAGAGCCAAGAAATCCTCCAAAAAAAAGCACACCCCAACCACTTTGCATTGCAAAACTGTTCCATTTATTTATCCTCTCTCCCTCTAAACACTTTTACCGCACACTGTTTTACTACTGCTCACCAAACAAAATGATAATTGCCAAAAAAAAGTTACCAGCATCTGTAAGGCCTGCACAGAATCTTAATTTAGATTGCATAGTAAGAGGATTGTGACATGGATGGATTTGTTTCATTGCATCTGCCCAAACACAGAAGTAATGTTTAATTTTAAAACAGAAAAACTGAGCATGGGTAGCTTCATTCTTGCATGACACCCACCAAAACAAAATGCATAAAATTAAAGCACATGTATGTAACAAGCCACCTGCTGGACAGCAGAGATCTGTTAGACAGGTTGAAGGTTAATGACAACTGAATCAACCCTGAATAAAAGCCCCTTAACCCGGCCATAGAATATCTGCTGCTTGTAGCCCATATGTGTGTGTGGGGGGAAGGGGAATTATACAAAATATATTTCCACCAAGACTTTCAATCAGGGATCACCAAAGCAGCTGCTAGCAATTTTTAAATAGTATAGTAACCAAAACACCACATAAAATTAACATTAAAGTTTCAACAATTCGAACATATCTTTAGGTATGCAGGAGGAGACAGGACAAAAACAAAAATCACATGCAGAGAAAGAACGGACCACTTTTGTAAATCAACATCTCTGCATGGCCAAATCAATTCAGAAACCTACAAGTACATAAAAATGGCCCTGAGACCCCACACATGTATGATTTCTGTTGTTTTTCACATACCAAGTGCCTGAGTGCTTCAAAACGTGCTTTAAGTATCATGTCTGAATTCAACTCAAGTCAACTCTGACAGGACTCAATCTTTATTAGAAGCTACCTTTTGACCATCTGTTAATGGGATTCAAGAGCTCGTCAAGCTCCCAATTCTGATATACTGTTGGAACATTAAATAAGTTGCATAGTTATATATGGATGAATATTGATTTCCCTGTTAATGGGGACTTTACACAAATGCAAAACTGAGGTACAGCCTTCAGGAGCAACAATATATAGTACAAGGAGCAAGGATGTGCCCATTTGCTCAGCAACATCTCTGTTCTTCATCACATCTAGTTACCAATCCCCCCCCCCCCCGCAATGGGTACACCATCAAAGATAGATCTCTCTATCATAACATAATTAACTGCTTTCTAACAGAAGACTGCTCAAAACCTACGCTGCAGCCCACAGGTCACTACGCATTACCAACTATGTCTTCCTACTGACCTTACAAAATACATATTAAACAGACTTGTAACAAGTTAAAAACCAAAGACGCACAGCCTAAGCTAATGAACATTTCAAGGCCGGAGGTTTCCTACATATCTGTTTTTTCTAGGACCTAAGTGAGAAGAACAAAGTTTTGATGGCAGCAAATCAAACTGGCAGCGCTATTCATTTCTCAACCTTGTCTGCATATGTTAGGGAGATAACACTGTGGGATATCTCTAGCATTGGGCTGAAAAAACACAATTCATTAGTCTGCTGATGAGCTCCCTCTTATTTAGTTTTTTTTAATAGATCTGCAAGAGCCTACAGAAATCTGAATTATTTAAATTAAATATTGTATGTATTTACTTGAGTCATACTTAACAGAACTGGCTACCAAAGCGAAGCAAAAAGTTTAACAAATTGTAAAAATGAAAAGAAAGAAAGAAAGAAAGAAAGAAAGAAAGAAAGAAAGAAAGAAAGAAAGAAAGAAAGAAAGAAAGAAAGAAAGAAAGAAAGAAAGAAAGAAAGAAAGAAAGAAAGAAAGAAAGAAAAAGAAAGCTAGGCAAAGGTTATCCAAAGCTATACTAATCACTTGGATAAGCAAATAGCATTAAACACGACTGGGATAGGATGGGGGAGCCTTTTTCCTCTTACTGTCAATTGAGAAACCTCAACATCTCATTCATACACAGGTGGGGGGAGGAGAGAACTAACGGCATTCAGATTTATGTAAAGTTATTTGTATACAAACCTATTAGTCATTCCTATTTAGTTTAAAATATTCATCTAGGCTTCAATCTGTGAGGCTTGAAATGCAATACAGACTGAGAACCAGGGGGGGGGGTTTGGATAACACCCCACACTTACAGTATTATGCTGTATCAATGCAAAGCTTTTGAGAGAGTTCTAAGCACTGATACAAAATCATCAGACTGTGCTTTGTCTGTGGTGTTCTGATCACAGCCATCCAAGCAGTTTGCTGCTTGAACTGAACAAGGATCACAAAATATTCACAGCATGGAAATAGGCATGCCTCTTCCATGGCCACAGAAAATGAATTGATGAATCTATTAAACCTGGTGCACAGTCTGGCCGGACAGCCTCACTACCAACCCACCAACAACATCAATTCATTTTTAATTTTGCGCTAAAAGGACCTAAGTCAAAACAAACATTTCAAATAATTGTATAACAGCTGATACGTTTAAAATATTTAAAAACATATACAGCAGTTACAATTTCAGGAGCAAGTTTAGATAAAGAGAGAGAGACAGAAGAAATATACACATTGAGTTAGTATTGACACAGGTCTGATTATACCTTACAGGTTCAAAGGGAGGAAGAAGGTGCTAGAGAAAAAGAGAAAGAAGCTACCTAATCAACACAGCTAGGTCCTCTGGTTAAGGTATTGTGCTATAACAGGATTTTTATGACCAAGTAACTATGGCTGGATCAAAGCAGCTTAATGCACATTTTTTAAAAAAGAACTCTATTAATAGTTGTTAGATCTGGTGGTGGGGTAGAGATACACTTGCAAATAGCTACAGGAACAATAGTTCGTTACTTCAGTCTTCTTTGATTAGTCAAAGAAATTTTTTAAATCTCTAAGATCAAAAATTTTAGTACCAACAAAAAAAAGGAAATACAAAAACATACACTGTTCCCTCAAATGCAACCATTGTTTAAGAAACAAAAGGAGAAAAAAAAAAACATACACACTCCCATTTACTGTTAAGCACAACATCTAACAATCATAATTTTATTCTAACTACATATATTTCTACATATACTCTCTCATATCATAGTTCCACTGCGTAATATGGTATTTGTTAAATCAGTATGCAAATACTGTTTTTTGGTAAAATACATAACTCAGTTCCTGTATCCTGTTCAAATGGCATTCAAAGCTTGTTGCTTATTTCAAATTTTGATAAAAAGCAGGAAAAAAGTTGTTCTATTTTGACTCATTGGCATGGCTAGGAGGAGCTGAAGTGTTCGAGATGCGGAGGTCCTCAGACATCAGCGAAGAGCTTTGCAATACAATTATAACAGAGGCGTTGTCAGAGAAAGGTGTTGCAGAAACAGTAAAAATGGCAGTAATAAACATAAAGAAGTTATTTCCCATACATTTTGATCTAGGCAAATGTGGAGAGGGAGGTAGCCTGTGTATGCCAGTGTTTCAATGTAACCAAAGTCTTTGACTTCTTGAAGCAGTAACTCTGAATGGGGACTCAGGACATTTTTAATTCTCATCTCTTCTCTTCCTACACCCCTCTTTAAAACATAAAAGATGGCCCAACCAGCCCAACCAGCCCAGCAGGCCTGTCTCTCCCCCTGCGGACACCTCCTGCAGCCGAGAAGTCCATTAAGTTTTATGATCTTCCCAAGTCAGTCCTGCTTATAAGCCTCACAAAGGCCACAAATCTGGCAAGACATCATGTATGCCATTAGGAGTTACTAGTGAATGAACGCAATTCAGGGTTGTAGTGGCATTAAATTAGGGTTTGGTTGGCAGCTGTCATATTTGACTCTTTTTTTAAAAAAGAGACACAACACAATTTTCTCTTTCACTCATACATGCACATCCATATTCACATAGAAAAAATTAGATTGTACAGTTTTTGGATCAGTTCAAAATTCCCTGGTACAAGAGCCCACAGGGAAAATACAGCAATGCTGCACTTGTTTTAGAGACTGTTAGAATTAATACACTTTTGTTTGGAGTTTTAGTTAACTAAATACAAGTACCGTGAAGCTGGAGGCTAAGAGTGATCTAACTATGAAGGGACATCAGTCAAGATGACATGGACATATTAACATAAGCTCACAGGTGAAAAGAAAAAACACATAGTGTGCAACAGATCCAGCTATTCACAAAACAAGCACTTTGGGATGAGTCAATAAACAACATACAGTTTAACAAAATACACAACAGCACAGCTGAAAGCTATCACTAGAAGACTTCCAAGACCTTATGGCTCATTTTCCTCCTAACTCTGGGTGGGAGACTACCAAAAAAGACTAAACGCTATGTGGAAGAAGGCAATGCCAAACCACCCTGCTCATCTTTTATTCTATGGTTAGGGTTTCCATAAGCAAGGTGCTCTTTCAAAAGAGAAAGATATTTTGTGCTGCTTCCAGGAATATTTTGCAGATATCACATTCAACTTTTTTTGGATGGGAAGGGATGAATGTTATCACTCCCATCCCGCCCCAAAAATTCTTTTACTGAATGAGCATCTCTATCAAATCAGACAGTAGAAGCCTAAATAAATTATGTCAAACTGAAACACACAATACAAAGGAAAAACACTTGATGTCTTAATGAATTGAATATACCCTCTGACTCTAGAGTAGATTTTTACTCCAAGTAATTTGATAAGCAATACGCTAAATAAAAATGTGTGCATACATGGATGCACTCACTCATCACTAACTGCACAGAAGTAAACAAAGCACAATGAAAAAATGCAGTCACCGCTACAGTATTAGAACTACCAGAACAGACACAACTAAAACTATAGGTTTAGATTTCCTTTTCTCACCACTTCCAACCCTTGCGTCTCCATTTTTCTTTTCAACTATGTACAGGAAAACCCACCAAAACAACTTTCTTAGAGTGGGAGAGGAAGGGGGGAAAACCTACTTTTTTGCACACATACCTTTCCCACAAAAGTATTAGCATATACAAGTTGCAGAAGTCTGGAATCAAATCACACAGAAGTGGGGGTGGGGAGAAAGGTGGGGATACGAACAACACTTCTTGAAAGACACCCCAGAGTCTTTATACTGGAAGTTTAGAGCTCGCATGAAATAGAAGAGGTAATACATTATGTACACGTTTGTTCTTGCAGAGCAAAATAAAGGTGGGGGGAGCATAAGAATGATCAGGCCACTGAAGAGTGGAAGTCACCCATTATTTTCAGAGAGAGACAATGAAATACAAGATATGCAAGAATTTGCCTTCACGCTTCTTTTGCTAATGCATACTTGACCATTTCATCTCAGATGGGCAATCTTGAATGAGGGCTGTCCTATAAAAACTCTTGGGGGTGGTGATGGTTGGAGGGGTGATGCATTTTTTTCCCATCAATCATTCAGCACATCAATCTCACCCCCCCCCCCCCAGCTTTTTGAACGGGTAGGATTTTGGCTCTGGCCAGATGGATAAGCCCACCCTTTGTTGTACCTATCTGTTTCACAGAAAATACAACTTGGGGGTAACAAAACAGCATTTTGGCTAATGAGAAGGCTTGCCAAATCACACTCAATTCTTGACAGTTGTCAGCATCTCTTTTCTCCTGACGGAACCATAGTCCCTGTGAACACCCTACAACAAAATTCGTCAGTCCTGAAAAGACTTTCTCCCTTCTTCACTCACCTTTGACACATGGGTGACTAGATGTCCCTTCAAATAGGGAGATCTTAGCTGCTGGGAAATAAAGGATCACAGGGATCCATGCATGCTGCACTGAAATTTGTCTGCTGCAGAACATCAAAGACAGTCAGCTCATAAGCTGGCCTAGCATCAAAGTTTAGAAATAAATAAAACAAATGCAAAGCAAATGGGGAGGGGGAGAAGGTACAAGGCAAGATCTATTTTCATTTGCACAATGCAACTGATGATCCCCCCCAATATTCAGCTGTCACCAGAGAACAGAAGTTCCCAACAATTAGAAAAACAATTTCTAATATGAATTTGAGAATTATGGATTTTCTACTTATTAAGACAGAAATGCTTACTATATTAGTTTATAAATGTATATATCTAATTTTCCCCGCCCTCTACAACTAGTAGTCTGTTAGTTTAGTTTTCAAATGTTAGCTACCCAAAGACACATATAAATAATTTCTTGGCCTCCAGGACAAGCTCTCATGTTGCGCAAAGCATCCTATGCAGTTAGATATGGTTTATTATCAAGGTCTTGTTGTCATTCCCCTCTGTCCTCCTCAGCCACTGCACCCCTGATAATATATATCTTTATATAAACACAAAAGTGCTACGGGACAGGTAAGACAACTTATAAAATCAGAAATAAAACAAATTGAGAATCTGATATGCTGCCATTAAAGTCAGTTTCATTGCAATGTTTTAAAAGCACTGTTATGCGGTAAATAAAATGAAATTTTGTTGTTCTCCTTACACGTGTTCGCAATTAATCACCACTACTAGCTCCTGGCCCCAATCTATGGACTCTGCTTTCATACAATATATCCTCCATATTCTAGCATTTCCATATTGATCCTAAAGCCAAACAGAAAGGCTTCTACAGCCAAGGCAACCCTTACATCATGGACTGGGTTTCCTAGCTTCTAAGCAGTTGAATGAGCAAAAGTTTTGCAAGACATATGCAAGCGATGCCAGTTAGGTTGTAGTGTAAGGATACTAAGTGCTCCTAATTACAACACAAAGGTAATTCCTGGTGGTATAGCCTTCAGTTATAACAGCTCTTGGAACTGATTTTTCCCCTTTAAAGATGTTTGCATTTTATGAACCTGCCTGCCAGGAGTATTTGGGTCCCCCCCCCCCCACTGCATCCATGGATTATTTATTTCCCCCTCAATATGTAACCTTTGTTACCCAAAAGGGATTTTCAGGCAAGTACCAATAACCATGGGTAAACCTTCTCCCCTGCAAGATGAAGATGTGCTGAAGACAAAAACTGCCCCCATGGCATTTCTAAAGAGCAGTCATTCCCCCCCTACAATACAGAGGCACTTAAAGCCATTGACTGAAGCCCTCCAGTTATGCATCTACTGGCAACTTCCAAGATCAACAGAAGAGCAGCCCAAGAAAGTTGCCAGCTCTGCTGGGCTCAGATGGGCTGCTCTCTGCAATAGGCTCCTCTGGTCCCTTGCATCGCTTCTTTAAGAACCTGACACTCAAAACAAGGCAGGGGAGGAGGGGAAGAGAAAGAAAAAGCCTGGGGTCCTCGCTGTTATTTTCTTTCGATTACAGCCAGAGGGAAAATTAACCCTGAACAGGGACACACGATGGTTTTCGTTTGTGTGTCATGGTGTGCTGGGATTATGAATTGTAAAGAAATTTCCTCCTTACGTTCTCCCCTACCTCCCAACCCAAAGATCAGAGACAGACAAGGAGGCGATGATCAAAGATGGCTGCGGTTCCTAAAGCAGCTCTCCTGTTCTTCGCTTAGAGAAGTATATTACAATATTTACCTATGGGGGGGAGAGAAGAGAGGGGAGAAGGGGCTTGTTTTTAAAAGATGCGTAACTTGTGGTGTCCTACCTGTTTTCTCTTTGATTTCACAAAGGACACTAAACAAAGCAGGCTTCATTCTGTGGCAGTTCAATGCATGCTTTCTGCAAAATAAAGATAAACACAGAGAGAGAGACACACACACAAAAAGGGTATTAGAACAGGCTATTTGATAACAAGAAGCCTTTTCTGTTATGGGGGGAAAGTCATTTTAACAGGGAGGGCCTTTATTCTTTGTGTTGTGATCTGTGTCACGGAGTAAGCAGTTAAGATAGTGATTAGCTATAAGGAATAGAGGCAAAGCTATACTCTTAAGGCACAGCGCAACAGGAGTAAATGCCCTGTGGACAGACTACCTACATTAAGGAGAAAGGTGTCTGAACTTAGAGAAGTAAACTCAGTGTTAGGGGGAGGAGAGAGAACCCACTGCCTCCTCATCAGTAAAGAACGGAGTGACAAGAAGACATCCAGACAACTCCAGCTGCCCTGCCTGCTTACCTGCCACTCGCAGCCTGGAAGTGATACCCAAGTGTTTTTGTTTGTTTATTTTTGCTTCCAGATATTTTTTTTTGGGGGGGGGGGGCTAAAAAACAAGGAATCTCATGTGAAAATTTCCTGCCATTTCTTGGGCACATAAATCACAGCTTGTCAAAGCTTTCCAATCCGCTACATCATCATCACTGATTTATGAAGGGGAGAAGAGGAACTTCCAGAGTTCAACTACACGCTTTGTTTTGTATTTACTGAGATTTAGAAAGGGGAGAGGGGGGACATGAAAGTCACTCCTGACCCAACATTGTTTTGTTAGCTTTTTATCAATCTAACTCTGTGAGCACTTTAAAGACAAGGAATGCAGAGAAGTTTTTTTTTTAAAATCACTTCTTTGCAGGAAATTCAAAGCCTTCCCAACATCAAAGTAAGATGGGACTGCATACTGGACCTTCCTCCCTACTTCTTAACACCAGGTACCAGTGTTTGGAGGCATGCAAAAAGGCGGGGGGGGGGGGTTATTATCAATAGCCTACATACAGTATCAGTACAATAAGGGGGGGGGGGGAGTCACACATGCCTGGCGTTCCTATTCAGACCAACTCTGACTGCTGCCCCTGGCTTGCTTTTTACAATTTCTCCTCCAGTATTCCGAGGCTACCTTTAATAGCAAGAATCTTTGGTTCCCTACCGTGAAATTGACAGGAAGGCTAGAAACAATTTTACTCCGCATATAAACAACACACACAGAGGAGCGCACAAGGCACACACACAGCCAGACTCACAGACATCACAAGGTTGGAGGGGGGGGGGGGGTTAATTAGACGGAACCAACTTTGCTTGCGCCTCATCCAAGCTCTGGTCCGTGATGGTCATGATCTGGTGCAGGATGTCTCCTATGTCTTGCTTTCGGCCGTCGCCGTCTGCCCCTTCGTGTCCGTGGGGAGGAGGCAGAGCCATGCCCCCCTGCACCGAGTGGCCAGCCAGGTTCACGCCGGCCAGAGTCTGCAACATCCTGGACTGCTCATCCATACCTCCTTCCGCAGCCCAATCAATGCACTTTTAGAGACGAGCAGCAGCAAGCGGCGGCAGGAGCAGAAGAAACGGTACGCCGAAGGAGGAGGAGAAAAAAAGAAAGGGAAAAAATTATAAGCGCTTCGCGATCGGAAGGTGGTTTTGTGCTGGGGGAGCAGGGAAGAGAAAATGCAAGTAAATCGCTGGATCTTGTAGTGGATTTCAGTTCCTGTTCTTGAGGGGAATAAAAGGGGGGAAGATATCAGTGTTTTGATATTTGACCGGATCTCCGTTGTTTATTCCACACTCTTCTGCTTTCCAAAGCAGTAAATCAATCTCTTCTTTAGTTACAATCTTCTTTCATCATATTTGTGGCTCGGATAAACGGCCTTGATAAGGTGTCTGTAGATTTCTTTCCTTGGTACAATCTTCATCCAAAGCTTTTATTATTTCCTTTTGGGGGTTGGGGTGGTGGAGAAAAAAAGTTAGTTGCTTGCTTATGTCCTTTATTTACTTGTCTTTCCCCCCCCTAAACACCCTCTTCTTGGAAGAAAGAGGGGGAAAATATTTTAAAAAGTAAAAAACAAAACAAGCTTGCTTTCAAATCCTTAAAAAAGTTACGAGTGTGGCACAAGGTAGGGAATTTTAAAAATCCCACATACAAACCAAGCCCCTAATTGCAACATTTGAAGGGGGGAAAAATCGAAGCCAAAAAAAAAAAACAACAACAACAGGAGAGGGGAAAATAATTGCCCTTTCCTCCCTCGGAAAAAAAACAAACAACAAACCGATTCCAATGTCTGTACAATAGGGGGATAAAATAGCAGCGAAAGTTTGAACTTGTGCAAAACAAAAAGAGCGGATTTTTTAAGGGGGGAAAGTTTTTTTAAAAAACACACAGAAAAAAAATATTAATTACACCCTCTCTTGCAAAAAACCAACGTGCAAAAATATCAGCCAGCTGGAATTTATGAGCCCAGCAGCTCAGTGACTGTGTGTGTTTTATGTTGTTTGATGGCCGCTTTGGTGAGGGATTGACAGTCTGCCAATGCCACTCACTCACCCTGCAGACGTGTCACCCTGTGAAGGAGGAGAGAAGCAGAGAGAGAGACTAGAGGGGACGTGGGAGCCAGCCGGAGCCACGCCCCCTCCCCGGGCTCGCCCCCTCCCCTCTCCTCTCGAGAAAAAAAGGCGGACGAGCGGCGACGCGGCCAAGCCCCGCCCCCTTCCCGGGGTTGTGGTCCCGCCCCGTGGAACTTCTGCCTGCTGCGACGCTCCCCGATCCTCCCCTCCCGCGGATCCAGCAATATCCCGGCGGCAATTCACAAGTTTCGAGAGCGGCGGAAGCGCCGTGCCACGCTCCTCTACTCGGCAGTAAAGCCCGCTGGGTCGACGGGCTTGCTCGCAGGGGACAGGGCGCACCAGGGCGGCCAGAGCATCCCTCGCTTGGACTCCCTCTGCGCTAAAGCCGGCCGGCTCGCCTTTGCCCGGCGGCGCCAGAGCCTCCCTTCGCTCTCCTCCCCCACCCCCCGGGCCTGACCTCTGGCCAGGCTCCTGCCCCGACTGCAGGCGCTGCCCCCGCCGCCCTAGAAGTTGGCAGCCCGCGCTTCTGCCGCCTCGGGCCACCCGCAGCCCCAGCGGCCCTCAGCCTCCCCCGAGCCCCGGCTCAGCCAGCCCCTCGTCTTCCATCAGGCCGAACCTCGCTGCTCCCCCCCCTCTTCCTCCTCCTCCTCCTCCTCCTCCCCCTCCTCCCCTTCGCTCCTCAGTCACGCTTATTCCGCAGTTTGCTCTCCCGCTCCCCCTTCCTTGTCAGTTTCTGACAAGAAGCTGGGAATGTTTAAAGGAGCCCCGGTGTGTCAGTTGCTTCTCCCCTCCCCCACGCTCTCCTCATGACCCCTCCTGGCCACAGACCACGGAACCCGCATGAGGAGAAGAGGCACGCGTTCATGGGGCTGCCCTCAACATTCCCACTATTTCCCCTACTATTTCTCAAGAGTTGGCTACCTCTACGCCCCGCCCCCTTCTCCCTTAGCCCCGCCTCGAAGCCCTCCGTGTGCCCCACCCCTTAAAGGGCCCTTGCCCCGCCCCCTGATCTTCCCGCTCTTTAGTTAGCGTCTCCCTGTGCAATCTGGAATTTCTTTTCCTCCCCCACACACTTTTTTTTTTATTTTGCCTTCGTTCTTTTTCGCCCCACCCATTTTGGGGGTGTGGTTTGCTTTATTGAGTTTGAACTGCTTCTCGAGCCCCCTGTTGCCAGGGTTATCTTAGGCGGAGTGGCTGAGGGGGGGGTGTGAAGGAAAGAAGTCCGCCAAGGTCTCAGAGCGCCGCTTTGTCCTGAGGGGGTCCCGCCGTTAGCACAAGTCCGCAGCTCAAGCCGACTAACAATACAGGTTCAAGTCAATATACACCCCACGCGCGCGCGGCGCCGCCGGCCAATCAGAAGAAGGAACGGGAGAGGACGACGTCCAACGGCAGAGGACGGCTGTAAGGGACAGAAAGTGGGCTTCGGAGCGTTCCGGTCTCGCCCCCTTGGCAGGGCAACTTCTGATTGGGGCGTTCGAACGGTCACGTGCCCGGGCGCTCGGACGGGCGGGGGAGGCCGCACCTCCCAGCCTCTGATTATTGTCATGGCAACGGCTAGCCTACGGAGGGAGGGGTTGGGGCTGGGGGAGGCTCGGTCGAGCGGCCGGATGGCTTTCCTCGCGACGCGTCCCTCGGGATGGCGCTTTGCCATGGCAACCCCAGGACCCTTTACGCGGAAGTAAGCCCTTCGGATGCAAAACTGAACTCCCCGGGAAGTGTGCCGAGCCCAATCCGGGGAATGTTTACTCCCAAGTAACAGGAACCTTCTCATGAGTGTCAATTCCAAGGACTTTGTGCAGGATGTTTTCTCAGAAGTAAAGCCTTGGAAGCAAGGGCTGACTTCTGCATAACCCTTAGAGTTTGTACCGCTAATGCACGCATGTTTCCCTTTGAATTAATTACACTGATCTGTATAGGACTTAACTGTACTGGAAAACATAGGTAAGGTCAAATCGCTTCCCGTTTCGAGAAGGCACGAGCCGTAACGTGGTGACCGTAATCACGGGATCAAGGGAAATGCTGGTTTTCCCAAGCAGGCAAGCCCAGGTAAAGATCGACAGCGTTTGGATGGTGCCCTGCTTCGCAGCTCATGCTATGCGCATTTTTTATACCGTGTAATCTGCCTGTGAGCCTGAGAAAGTAAAATAAATGGAACTTATAATTAGCATTGCGGTTTCACTTCCAATAATGAATTTCTTTGGGGTGACCTAGGAGTCCTGCATGTTCCATTCCTAAAATCACTGGAGGATGGATAGAAGCAACCCTTATCTTGTAATACCTCTGTTCAGATATAATATCCTCATGTCAGGATTTTTGGTACATTAAAACTGATACAACCCAGGGTGGAAGTGGAAATTGACAATCTCAAATTGTCCCTGACAGTCATTTACACTTTCCTCCTAACTAACTTAACCTAATAAAGTTCTCATTTAGAAAAAAAATCTAGATCTCCCACGTAAAATTTATTTAACAGCATAGCACCTTGGGCTATAACTATTTATGAAAATATTTATATGAACATTCTGTTTACTATTATTTATTAATGCCACATTTAAAAATATTACACTGAAAATGTATTCCATTGCACATTACTAAATAAATTATGCTTGTAATTTCTAATGCATTTTTAATTATGAATTTATCCATGTCTCCCTTTATTTATGATTGGACTGCTCCCTGTTGCAGTGTGGCATATATAATAATAGACACTCTTAATGAAGCATTCTTGGACATTGCATATGATAAAGTGTTCTTAAAGTATTTCATTTTATGTTTTTTATGTTTGTTTTTTTATAGGCAGTCCAAGAGTGTACTAAATAACTTCTATCTATTGGCACTTCAGTGTTTCTTTGCTTTCTGGTCAGTTGACTAGCAGGAGCACAAAGGCTCTTACTCGAGAGTAGGCCCAGTGAAGCTTCTGGATAGACTTTCAAAGGATTATCCAGGGGCAGCTACAAAACCAACAATCTATGCCAAAACTTTCAAGTACTCCAGATGTCCCCATCTACCATGCATAGTCTTATCATCTGAAATTTGCTCCTAATAAATCACTGTCTCTATTTTTGACTTTTGGGGAGATCCCCTCCCCATTGTACCCTATCTTTTTCTTAGATGTAAGGCAGCTAATGACAGTATTTTAAAAATCTGCCACGCAAATATTTAAAAGTTTAGCCCAACAAAATGTCTCAGTCATAATAGTTTTCTCGAACTAAAATGTAGTTCAAACACACGTACTCAGCAATGCTTTATGAGCCCTTCTTAAGGCAAACAGGCTTGCCATATTGCCTCCCCCAAAAGATAGTGCCTTGGAGGAAGTACTGTTTCCCTGGTGTTTCTTGTTGCCTAGTTTTATTAATTTATACTTTGGTCGTTTTTAGTCTGCCTTTCTACCACTGGGGACTCAAGGCAAATTAAAAAGATAATTTAAAATAATATTTATATTCATAATATTTATAGAATACAGATATAGCAACTAAAAATACAAATCCACAGCATGTTAAAAATCTCTGTACCTCATAATCAGCTATCAGTCAGGAATATAAAAAGCCCAACATACAATTTATGAAAGTTCAGCAAAGTAGTTGGCCTTCCAGAGATATTCAGAGCTGCAATTCCATAATGTAGGGCTGCCAACAATGGATTTGGATATTTTTGGAGATCTGGGAGTGCAACCAGGGGAAGACAGAGTTTGGGTAGGGGAAGGGTCTCAGTAAGCTGTAACGATATTGAGGCCACCATCCAAAAAGGGAAACTGATTTCTGTACTCTGTAATTCTGTAATTCAGCTGTAATTCTGTAATTCAACTGTAATTCTAGGAGATATAGGCTTCAGATGGAGGTTAGCAACTAATATTTAACCCAGAAATACAAAAGTAGCCAGGGTAACATTTGCCAAATAGGTGTCATCTTTGGATACCAACTAATGCCAGGTTACAATCAATACCACCTTCCAGGCAAGGCATGGAATTCTCCCAGAATTACAACAGCTCCCCAGATTCTGGAAATTAGTTCCCTGAGAGGAAATGGTAGTTTCACAGGGTAGGCTCTCTGTTCTTACATCCCTCCCTCCCAAATCACTAGGAATTTCCCAAAATAGAGTCAGCAACCCTAAGTGCAACAGTTTGCACTAGCTGAAGTCTTCAAGTCAAATCCATGTATACGGTTGTCAACAGGGCCTTCTTATGTGCTCCACTTGCAATATTCACTTCATTAGAAGTAAACATCTGCACAACCTGGAAATGCTCACATCTCACTGGGATGATGCTTTAGTATTCACCCCAAAACTCTATGAATTTTCTCATAGTAAGTGCCTGTCTCCCTCTATCTCCTGCCTGTATACCATAGTACAGTGTGGGTAGGTCAGCAGAGCCCTAAAACAGGGCCAATTGTTGTACTGGATGTAACTGGGAGAAAAACATCTCTTTGCCACCGCCCTAACCTGCTTTTCTGATAACTGAGCCAGCCAGCTTTCCTAGGGTTCCCAATTCTGACTTGGAAAATTCCTGGATGTTGGGATCAGTGCCTTAGAATTGGAGGTGGCTGGGATAGGGAGGGAGCTCAGCAGGGATGTTTCCCTCAAGGAAAGTATGAATCTGACATTTTGTCCATAAGATTTGATCATTGTACTGTGGAAATCAGCAGTAATGCCAGAGAACTCTAGGTCCCATCTGGAAGTTGGTCACCATATTGTTGGCCACCATCCCCACTATTTTACAGGATTTAGCGTCAGCTTGCTCATCCTCTGTCACTTGACCACAGCAGATAACATTGAGGCAGAAATATAAATGGCTCCTTTTGCTGACTTAAAGAAACATACAGCTGGCTATGATCAGCATATTCATAATAGCCAACTCCAAAACTATTGACAATCTCATTCAAAGATCTTCCATGAATATTGAACAGCATGGGTGATAATGCTAACCCCCACAGGACTCTACAAGCAGATCCTAAAGGACCAATAAGGAATCTCCAGCTGCCACACACTGCATAAGATCAGATAAAACCAATGTAATCCTCTCAAAAGCTCTTTTTCTGACTCCAGTACCAACCCCAAATGGTTCAAGGACATTGATTGGTTGACAATGTGAATTGTTGACAGATCAAGAAAATCAACATGGAAATATGCCACTTCTCAATATTTTGCAAAGGTCCCATTTCCATAGCCTGAAACCAGATTTAAAACAGCTGATGTGATCTGGCTTTCTATTGACTTGAAGAATATATTGTCCTTTTCCTACTGCTCAGAATATTGAGATATTTGGTGATTTCATAGTGTGGCTTTTTAATGCTTCTTTTATTTGAACTTAGCTATTGATTTTTGTCCCAACATTTTTATTGCTTTGTGTTGTATTGTGCCTTCCTGTAAACTAGCAGATGAACTTTTTGTTAAAAGTCCAGGATAGAGCTCCTCTCTCTCTCTGTAAAATTAAAAAAGTACTGTCTTCAGTAGACTAGTGTGCTTAGAACAGTGGAGTTGAGCCTCCACTGTCTATAAGTCCTGTGCCAAAGGGGAAATTCTGGCAAATGCAGCTCATCAGCTGCACCTTACACAACTTTTTATACAATTGGAGCTTTTGCAAACCTAGCTGGAGAGGCCAGACGCAAGGGTAGGCTGAACAGCTGTTTCTGTAATTGTTGCCTATTAAGTACATTTATTTGTCTGTGTTCACTTATGTCAGATAACTCTAATGTTCCAGCACTTGGCTAAAGACCCCTCTTCAGATCCTCAGTGAGTCATACAGACTATGAGGGGACCATCTCTCAGTCCAATTTACTTGCAGAGCTGCTGTGAGGATAAAAAGGGAGTGCCCTGCCACTGCCGGGACTCCTTGGAGGAAGAGGACAAAATGTAATAGTGTGGGGGGGATGTGACTTTGCTGTTTGCTTTTAAAAGATTCGGCTCAAGGTTTTATTGTATTGTGCTTTGTTATCATCTTTATTTAGAAGCTAAAAACTCTCGGGTCAAGGGCACAACAGAACTTTAAAAACAAGTTTTATTGAGCGATTCCTGCGCGACTCTACTTTGTCCTCTAATAAACCTAAGGCGAATTTAGGCTTTGAAGCCGGCGCGGGGCTCCCACCCCTGCCTTCTAACACTCCCAGCCTTACCCACGCAGGAGCCCTGAGCAGATGGACTCTGCACGCGTTCACAAGTCCTGCAACACTGGCACTGATCGCGGATCTACGCACCGGCCGCGAGGAGCTTTCCCCAGGAGTCGGAGCTCTAGAATGGGAATGAATAGCGGAAGCAAAGAGCCAACGAGGACAGCGCAAGGACCCGGCGCGTTCTTTCCAGAGGCTGTCTTTTCCAGTCGCGCATGCGCAAAAAATAGCCTTTCCCTCGCGCCGCTCCCCCCCCCTGCATGCGCAGAAGACTCGGTGAGCGGCCCGTTTGTGGTTCTCTATCGACCGCTTCCGAATGGAAGAGCAAGTGCTTCCGGGTCAGCCTCCTCCTGACTGAGTCTGAGTGTCAGAGGCGTCTCCTGTGGCCCCGGAAGCGGCTGCTTCGGCCCTTGACGACCGACCCGGCACGAACTGGGACCCGGCCCCGAACGAAAGGAGTGACTGCGGCGCCCACTAGGCCCGTAAGTAGAGGGCGCTGTGAGACCCTTGCCCCGCTTCCGCCCTCACGCGACCCTCCCCCTCAGCCAGAGGTCCAAGAGTCATGGCACCCCGCCCCCATCCTCGCAGCCACGCCCACTCGGAGTAAGGTTTAGGCGTGGAGGCGCTGAGCTGGATGCTTAGCTGTATGACCTGTTGCCTTCCACCTGTCGCCTCTTAGCCTGCCCCCTTCTCCCCTCTCTTACTCAGGGGCTGACCGCAGTGTGCCAGGAGTTGGCTAATGCCACATGTGCCCACTTTGGGATGTACAGGGCAATTGGTGCTTTGCAACGCCACATGTTAGTCCAGAGAATTTTGAGAAATTGTCTGCTTTTCATATATTTGCATATAATGTGAGATGCCATGTGACTCTTAAAAACAGAGAGAGAGCACCACTAAGATTTTTTTTTTAAAATGTGGAGGATTAAGTAGTTGCCACCAAATGTAATTTACAAGTTTATGGTTCTGACTTACCATGCCTATGAACTGCTTTAACATGATATATTTTTTCTATGGAAAGCTTCTGTGCAGGACATGCTGTGTAATGTGTCCATGCATATTGTCATATGGGAATGGAGCCATATGTGTTTCCACATGTGTACTCATGCTGGAAAGCTTCAGCAAGCCATGGTTTCCTGTCACAAACAACATGCTGTGGAGTACCTTTCTATGGAAATCAAGTCTTCTGTGTAGGAATTTTAAGCCACACTATGCCAGTTTCCAGCATATGTATACACAGCATCATACATGTGCAATTGTCACATGTAAAATGACTTTATCATGTAATATTAGATATAGTTCAGAAGTTTTAATTTGAGTATTTTACAGTGGAATCTTAAGTACACATTTATAGAAGTCAACTCCATTGAATAAATCTATATAGGATTCTGAGTAGATATACATAAGATTGCGCTGTGTCTTTAATATGTATCCTTAGGATAAGACCCTTGTTACTTAAAATTGTAAAGTCAGATTCTGTTGCTTGAATAATGGGCATATCATTGGTTAAATGGGCAGCCATGCACCACTCAGGTTAACCTTTTTTAGGATCTTGAGGAGCAGGAGTTGATTGTAGATGTTCAGGGAATGTACTGGTTCATGCTGAAGAAAAAGGAATGATAAAGACTAGGAAATTAAGAAGACAATGTTTTTATTGGAAAAAATATAGCCTAGAAAAAATTTACAGTTTACAGAAGGGAATATTTAAAGAAAATAAAGATTTGTTGCAGCTAATATAGATGGTTGTGTAGCTGTGACAGAGATATAGGTATGTTAATGTTTGGATCAGTTCTTTAACCAAACTTAATAGTGATTCAAGTTTAGATATTCTGTGTGTACTTTTCCCCCTTCATAATACATTGTATCTTTTAAAGGAAACTGATTTAGAGTATTTAGTTATCCTCTTAAGCCTATTAGCCATTTACCAGGAAGTGATTTGTCGGACACTAGAGCTTCCCAGAAAGCCTGAGTAAAGCTTACAATATATATTCTGAGCTGCCATTTAATGAAAATCTTTGTGTGGTGGATCTAAAAGAAGTTGACAGAATAAGAGATCAATGAAACCCCCTACATGGATCCAAAGTAGGCAGCAGTATAGTAAGGCACTGCTGGTTGTTTTCTCACAAACTGCTTGCTACTTACATGGCGTTTCATGCACATTAGTGCATTCCATATAAGAATTCTATACTATGTTTGAATGGGCCTGACTTCAGAATGCTTTCTGTGGTCTCTGGAGAAGGCTATATATGACAAGCCTAGACATATTTTCTTTAGGAGCCAGATTCATATCTCAACCTTCAGGATTATGTATGACCATATTTTCTAATGACTGGTACCACAAGTACTAGGTTTTCACAATGAGATTTCCAGGTTCTGTGATGACCTGGCACCTAGGATGAAATAGACATTTTAAATATCTTCGGTTTACGCAGTCACGGAATTCCAGTACAATTAATTTGTATAATGGATTGGTACTCACTTTTAGTCCAAGGATATGGCCTGATGTCCTAGTTTCCATCTGAAGTATTAATCTGTTAGAATGAAATCAAAGATAGCAAAGTGTCTACTGTTGTGAACATAGAGGAATATTTGAAACTGCTTTATACTGATTCATGTTGCTGGTCTGTCTAGCCTAGTATTTATCTGCTCTGACTGGTAGCAACTTTTCAGGAAGTTCACTGCTTACTTTTTCGCTTGAGATGTTGGGCATTGATCCAGGGGCTCTTTTGTGTGCAAGGCCATAATCTTTCCCCATGCTTCCTTGTACTGAAGTCTGCGATATATGGAGAGAAGATTCTCGGGGAAGGTATCATGTGTACAAAGACATTGCATCCTCTGTGAACTCCCTGCAGGTGAGGGCTCCAATCGCACCAGAGATGGAAGACAAATTTTGCCCTTGCCTCCCAATAGTGCAATGATTTAGTTCAGTGGTCCCCAACCTTTTTATCACCGGGTACCAGTCAACGCTTGACAATTTTACTGAGGCCCGGGGGGGGGGGATAGTCTTTTGCCGAGGGATGTTGCCGCCGCCTTAACCCCTGCTCCACTTGCTTTCCCACTGGCGCCACTGACTTTCCGCCACCCGCTGGGGGCGCTGTCAGCAGCAGCTGTGCAGTGCATGCCGAGAGGGAGCCCCAGCCATGGCGGCCACTGGAGAGCACCAAAGGTGAGCCAGCGGCAGAGTAGCAGGGCAGCCCCCGAGGCAGCAGCCGGGGAGGAGGATGAGGAGGGGACACAGCCCGGTACCAACTGATCCACGGACCAGTCCCGGACCGGGGGTTGGAGACCACTGATTTAGTTGACTGTTAATTTCAAGGGGGAAACATTGTTTTGTACAGGAGAAATGAAAAAGGGTGTTATCTTCTGCATAGTCCATTCAGTAAAAAGCCCCACCTAGGCATCTGGGTGATGTTGGAATGTTGGGAATTGGCTTTTATGTAGTGGGAGCTTAATATTAACTAGACAAAAATTACAGGGAGAGAAATGGATATAATGCAAGTATCTCCAGTTTTATCCTTTCCTGTGAGAATCTCCTCTCTAGAATCTCTGATTGAGGTATATTGTACGAAGAACCCTTATACAGACTTAGTTGGTCTGTGTAGCACAGTGTTGTTGCTCCAACTGGCTGCAGCTCTTTTAGGCAGAAGCTTTTAACTCAAAATGTGATGGGTTGAACCTGGGATCTCTTCCATGTAAATCAGATGCCTTTTCACTGAATCTCCATCCCTTCCTTAAGGATGATTTTACACAGAGCTACATCAGACCATCTGGCTGAGGATGCCTTCTTCTCTGACTGGCTGATCGCTGAGGTCCCAACCAGTCTACAGATCTTTCCCAATAGTTGTCTGAAATCCTCTGATTGGAGATATCAGAGACCACGCCTAGGACCTTTGATCTGCAAGGCACGTACTCTGTGATCATCCACAGAATCATGATGTCCTCTTTTATGCTGTTGACACCACAACTTTGCCAATGATGTTTTGAAAGAAACAGTTCAGTTTGGAACTTCCAAGTAGGCAGTGGATTCCTTTTTTTGTATTGTATTTTTAATTGTGAAACTCTAGGACATTATTTTCTATAAATAAATAAAAAACCTAACTGTTGATCATTGTGGCTAACATAAACCCTATTGGTCATTGGTCTCAGCCAGTAATAGTAAGGAATTAATAAGGAAGTCCCCTCCCCAAACACATACATACACATCTTGAATTTTCATAGAAGTCTGGACGGAGAAGTGTGGCCTCTTCCATATCAAGTCTGGGAAACATTCTGACACATCAAGAATATCTCTTGATGATATATGAGGCTACCTTATACTGAGTTAAACCATTTGTCAAGATCTGTCATGTCTATTCTGACTGGCAGTGGTCACGATTTGGAGTAAAACTGTTTCCTGTCACCTGTGACCTAATCTTTTTTACAGGCGATGGAACTTTCTGCATGCCAAGCAGATGCTGCAACGTTGAACCACAACCTCACTGCATCTGTTGCTTTCAAGTGTCTCTAAAGTGCAGTGCAAGGCAAGGCAAGAAAATGACCCTTGCCCTTTCCTCAGCTTCCAAAGGGTTAATTCCTCTTGAGTTTGGGCTTGAGGATTGGTCAGAATCAATCAAGTTGTCCCCCAGCTTGATACAAATTGAGAGGTCCTCCTTTCCCTTGAGTCTTCTCTGAATACCAGAAGTCTTGTGAAGAGAGAGGTTTTTCACTCATGCATGACATGAATCAGAAGACTCTTCCTTTTCCTCAACTTTCCCAATTCCATGCATCGCACTGAGACCTTGAGAGAGAGAAGAGGACATGAGTCACATTCATCTACCAGTCTGATGAACAGGCAGTCCATTATACTTGCGGAACCTCCTTCCAGTTCTCAAATACTTGATATTACAGTATAGCCTGTCCAGCAACTGGTGTGTAACAGCTTGAACAGTTAGTGGCAATTCAAGTAGGCTCGAGTTCCCATTACAGCTTTCCATAAATTAGGGATGTTCAGAAACAAAATTTCATTGACTTGTCAACCTGAAATATTCCTGCCTCATCTCTGCAGGTCTTCTACCCTCCCTGAAAATGATGTCATCTGTTCAAGCCATTGTGCAGAAGCTAATAAAGGAACGTGCAAAAGGCAGGCATCCTGAGTGATTCGCTTGCTTGTACTTGAAAAAAGCAGTGTAAGTGCCCACAGAGAAAGGGGGTCCCCCAAATATCCTCAGTGTTTGACATCCCAATCTTGAGGCTTTAACAGTAAAGAGTTTGTCTTAAGGAGCTTGCACAGATTTCTAGAACAAATGTTATGCCATGATGAAGAGAGTAATCTTGAGAAACATTAAAACGTTATTTTTAGTTGGCAGCCAGGCATGATTGTTGCTCATCATTCTACATTCAGAATGCTGACTGACTTGCTGTTGCCAACGCCTGGCTGTTTTCTCACAAGACTATACTATTTTGCATCCTTCTTTCTCTATTGTAAGCAATATTTTACATGCCTTGCTGTCCTCACCCCATTCAGTTTTTCAGTGGCCTACAGCAGCTGTTCAGAAACCTGTTGCTTTGCTTAGGACCCCTGCCTAGAGATGATTTTGCATTTTTAAAATAAAGAAGTCCTGCATTTCTAGTCTAGACATCTTGTGTTGACTGACAGTTCCTCTGAAGGAGTGGCAGAGATTGATTTCCTCTGCTTGTTTTCCACTGCAATAGGAAGCAGAGCAAAGCAACTCATAAGGTAAGAAGAAGACAGGGAAACCCCAGCAGAGAGCTTTGTATAGTGCTGGTGGCCACTCCCCATTTTTCTTGCTCTGTCTAGTGGCTTACTAGTGTACCAAGTTGAGCATCAGGCTATGTTAGGAAGATCCAAGTGATTCTCCGTCAACCTAACCTGCCTTCCAATGTTGTTATAAGAATAAAATGGGGTTGAGGGATTGCAGTGAGCTCCATTAAAGAAGGGTAAAATAAAAATGTATGGATAGTTAGAAATTGCAGGGTTAGTATTGATTCCTGAGTAGCATCAGTCTAGCATTAGCCATCAGTTCAGACTCCCAAAAGTCAAACAGGCTCTGCGTATGCATGACCAAAGCTGCTTTTCAAGATCACACCAGTGCTCTTAACAGGGCTCTATGATGTGCAGTGGGGTACAAAGAGAGTGTCCCCAGAAGGAGACACTCTTAAAAGCAAGCAAGTTTCTAAGCCTGGTGGAGATGGCCATGAAGTCAGACACACCTCATGAAATCTCCAGAGCAAAAAGGGTGACTGAACAAGACGGCCATGTGAAAATGGAGCTTCCGTGTCACTTTCTTTGCTCTGCCTAGAAAAGAAGCCAGATAAACACAGATGTAATGTCATGTAACCTGAATAAAGTATATTGCTCACAGAGTTCTGCCTTGCTTGGCAAGGGTTACTCTGGCTTGAATTTTTTATTTCTGTATAACAGTTTTATGCTACCTTTCTACCCAAATTGGGTCCCCAAGGCAGTGAAATTGGTGTGCTTTCAGCAGAGGGTCATTCCACACCTCGTCCAGTGGCTTGCTGTTCTGTTGCAGTGGAACATCCTGCAGATTCATGGAATGCCTTCAGCTTATGGCTCCCACTTTTTTGATCTTCATGAATTCCAGAGATAGACAGCACTCACCCATTGCAAGTGCCTTTCTGTTAGGGAAGCACGTGTGAGCTTGATTAGACTGTTTTCTAAACTCTTTGTTATATCTTCTTGCCCAAGGTTGCTGAGACCTGGGAGTATCAGAACGCAGCCTCTGTGCTCTTAAGTGGTTTATTATGATGAAGCTGTCAAACAGTTATCTAGACAAGGCTCGTGTGTTTGTTGCAACTCCCGGTGTGGGTGCTTTAGGTCGCTGCTTCTCCAGTCTGCAGATGAGCTGTTGATTAGTCTGGCTCTTACATCTGCGCAACCTTGTTGCTCCAGCTTTCCCCTCTGCGAGACAGTTTAGTTATGCATGGTGCACATGGACTGCCGTGTTGCGTATGATGTGTGTGTAGGGGTCATCTGTCAGCATTTCCAGTCTGATGCAAGCTAGAGAGTACATCTTAACTGGCTTTTTAACTTTCATGCTGCTTTCCTTGGAATGAAGCTCACCGAGGCAGTTGTTTAAAATAGCCATTGTTTGGGACACCCAAACGCTGTAATGTGGCCTGTTTAGAGCTCTGTCAAACTTTACAAAGTGGTAGGGCTTGGAACAGTCATCAGAGCCCAAAAAAAGGACTTGTGGAATGCATGCTTTGTAAGCAGATGGCCCCAGGTTCAATCTCCATTTTAAAAGGATCTTGTGGAACCTCTGGTTAAAAGCTCTTGGGTAGCAGATCTGGGAAAGAATTTATGTTGGCTGAAATCCTGGAGATTTGCTGCAAGTCAAAGGAGACCATGCTGAGCTGGGTGGACCAATGGCCAGAGGCAATGGCAATGGACAAGGCAGCTTCATATGAGAAATTATTTAGATGAAGGGCTAAGTGCATGGAGATTCCGTTGACTGATGGTGACTGATACAGCCATCTGTGACTGTTACAGTGACTGATACAGCCATCAATGCAACTTTTATCCTCCGTTATTTGGTCCAACTTTTGTTCTTATTCATGTTGGTTTTTGTTCTTTTTTGTTGTTATTAATGTTGTGTCGTGATTGTTACCTGACATATTGTTGTGATGTTCTGTGAAGTTTGTGCAACGTTATAGATTGTCATAAAGTTCTATGTAATTTTGTGCAGCGTTCCATGTAAACCCCCCAGAGCCGTAGAGAAGGGCGGTATAAAAATCCAAATAAATAAATAACTAAAATAAACTTTCTGTAGCCATACAAGTCCATGGCTATTACCACATGATGTAGCAGCAAGTTCCACAAATTAGTTGTGTTGTGTAAATAAGTTTTCTTCCTTTTGTCTTTTTCCTCTTCCTCTTCCTCCTCCTGAATCTAATACCAGTCAAGTTTTTTGGATACCCCAAAATATTATGGACAAGTGAGATACTGGCACTTGCCTGAGACTGTGGAAAGCTGATGTGCCAATCAGAGTTGACAATACTGGGTTCAGTGGGCTAGTGATTTGACAATGCAAGACAGCTTCCTTGTGAAGCCTTCTTGGTGGGGCAGGTCCCTATATCAATGTCTCCTGTAATCTAGTAAATAAGCATAACATTCACATGGGTGGGTAAATGTGTAAATGCAATAAAGATTTACCTGGAAGTTGTGAATAACAGCCAGTGTGGCATGACCGAAGGTGTAGTGACTTTGACTGAGGAGACCAGTATTCACATCCCTTCACTCAACCTAACCTACCTCACAGGTTTGCCATGATGTTGCCTTCACAACATTTGTGGGGGAGGATATGTCCAGAGGCATTTTGCATGATGAGGATGATGGTGGTTCCTGAACAGCTTATCTGGTCCTGCTACTATAATCCAGTTTCTGGCAGTTCAAAGAAATTTAGCAATGGCTCTGAATGTATCTAAATCAAGCAAGATGCGCTCTCTCTCACTCACTCATTTTTATTTTTTTTTAAACTGCCTCCATCCCGGACTGTTCAGTGCAATATTGGAATGAAAAATGACACCGCTTTGTCATCTGTTCCAATTGATATTGCACTCTTCGCAGTGACAGCTGAAAAGGCCCACAGGTGCCGTATAAAGAGGTGACCATGTTGTCATATTTCATTTAGGCGTCCCTCTGCAAAGCCATAATTACCTAATTAGGTTGTTAATTAGGAGATTAGCATTTCGCTATATTGATAGAATGCTCTTTGCAGGCGGGAGTCGAGAAACGGATTTGTCTGCTCTAATTTATAAGTGCTGTGATTGTCTCCCCCCCCCCCCCCCATATTTATTTGCCTAAAATATTGACGGAGGATAACTCTGTTTTTCTGAGAAACAGTTTCTTTCATGACAGGTAAAGCTTGGACGAGATGGGGGCAAATGAAAAAGGAATATCACTTAGTCCCCAACTTAGTCACTAGAACATTGCAGTCAGTATAATTAGTTTGCTGTTTAGCAAGAAAATAAAAGGAGATTTCAAATATTTCCAAGAATCAAAACAGACCCAAGATATCTTTAAGCTGATTGATTTGCTAGGAAAGTATCTCTGATTAATCAGGCAACAGATTTAAAACATTGACTTATTTTTTGTAAATACTTACAAAAGCAGATGTTTACCGCTGTCTTTGAAGAGGCTCACAGGAAAAAATTCCTCTCTGAAGTCATTCTGAGAGGCATTCCTTATCCACGCTCATCCAGAAGAGAAATAGATTCCAGGAGGGTAGCCAAGTTGGTCTGAAGCAACAGAACAAAGTTCGTGTCTGGTGGCACCTGTCAGACCACAAAAGTTTTGTTCTGGGTATAAGTTTGTATGTGTATGTGCACACAAAAGCTTATACCCAGAATAAAACTTCGTTGGTCTTACAGTTGCCACCAGACACAAACTTTGTTCCGTGAGAGATTGTGTCAAGAGTAGTGTCTTCCGGGACTGTGGTCATTCTGATATGGCAAAGAAATTAATCTTGCTTTATTCACATGCAAAGCTATGCAGATTTAATTAATGAAAACGTTTATAGTTGAACACATTTTTTAAAAAGATAGGCAGTCCTACTGTTTTGGCAAAATATCTGCTTGCAGGCAAATATCTTTGCGGGTATTACATTATATTTGTGGGTATTACATTATATTTGATTCCATGATGACTCTTGTTTTGTATGAAACAAGTTAAATCATAATTTTATACTCTCCCATCCTCCCTCCCGGATCCCTCTTATTTTCTCTCAGGTAGGTTCTGGGTGGAGCCATAGATCAGTACTTGAGCACCTGTTTTTCATAAGGAAGGTCTGCAGTTCAGTCCCTGGTGTCTCCAGCTAAAAGAGTTCTCAGGAAGCCGTGCTGGGAGAGGACTGTGCCTGAGACCCACTGAGAGCCAGTTTGGTGTAGTGGTTAGGAGTGCTGACTTCTAATCTGGCATGCCGGGTTCGATTCTGCGCTCCCCCACATGCAACCAGCTGGGTGACCTTGGGCTCACCACGGCACTGATAAAACTGTTCTGACCGGGCAGTGATATCAGTGCTCTCTCAGCCTCACCCACCCCACAGGGTGTCTGTTGTGGGGAGAGGAAAAGGAAGGCGACTGTAAGCCGCTTTGAGCCTCCTTCGGGTAGGGAAAAGTGGCATATAAGAACCAACTCTTCTTCTTCTTCTTCACTGGGAGTGGGCAGCACTAGACTGGAGGGAGCCATGTTTTGACTCTGATTGAAGCAACTTTATACATTGTTAACTGACAGCTCTCCTAAGTGAGTACTCTGTAATTAGTTCAGGTAATGCCACTGGTGTTTCCTTCATCCTCTCTCTGTTATCTCTAGTGCGTGGGATTTCCTGTCCGCCACAGCAACCATTTGCCTTTGTCTTTAAAGATTTCATGAAACTGATCTTGGACTTTCCCCATCAGTTTAAAAAGTAGGAGAAGGGAAACTGATAGCTGCCTGAGTGAGAAAGCAGGCAATGAGGACACACTTTTACTTATAGAGAAATATAGTCTACTTGTATAGTGCACTGTGCATTGCCTTAACTGATTCCAGGAGTGCCTTCCATGATTTCACTGGTAGGCTGTCCATTTGCTACCCCGTGCACTGTTAAAACATGCTTCTTGTTTATTACTGGACGTGTCTGTGCAGACTGACCTAAAACTCCTCTGGGAGGCAGGTGATGTTTGCAGTAGGATCCCTGTCCATGATTTCCATGGTACCCTGAGTCAAGAGTAGTGAATTGAGTTTGCCCTTACTAAAGTTCAGTTCTTTGCAGAGGCATGTGTGTATGAAATCTTCTCTCTGTCATTGAGGTTTATGGAATTTATATTTATTTGGATACCTTTCTCCCACACTCACTTCCTTTTTCTCAAGGGGCTGTAGGGAAGGAACAGAGCAGGTGGTAGCAGCTCTGCCCTTGCTGGCAGCAATCTCTCTCCAGCGCCTGACAATGAACTTATCACCAGCCCCCTGCCCTTTCCATCTTCATAGCCCCCATCCTGGACTTGGGTATTGCTAGAGTGTGAAGGATTCCTGTCCGCCAGAGTGAGGCAGTCTTTCAAACCTGGATTTGTTTTTGTTCTTTATAATTACTGAATAAAACTGAGTCTCATTCTAGGTCGTCTACTACTTTGGAAGCACATAGTTATCCATAAGTCTTCTTGAATATAAAATGAATGTTGGGAACTCCCATATTTTGTATTTTAAAAAAGAAACATATAAAAATATCCCCATATTACAGAACTTGAGCAGCATCACTGAGACTAAGAAGTGACTTCTCTGGAGACAGTAGTAGGCTGGTAACTGAGGTTAGGATTTGAACCAGGAACTTGCTGGCTCATAGTCTTGGTCATTCTCACACATCTGTTCCACTTCTATGCCCTCCATTAGTTTTTCTCTCCTTATTGTACAGCTTGCATTAGTTTATAACTGATTATTTATTTTTTGAGGTCCTGCAACACACCGTACAAGCTGTTGAATGACAAAATGCTACTGCTGTTCCTCCTTCCTTCTGTGTTTTTGAGATTGTGATAATTGTTTTGTGCTCCTGCCGCATGTCTTTTAGAAGCAGGGTCTGTATGCTGAATATTATGGGGTTTTTTTCTTAAAACATAATGGAGATCCATTCTTTACTAACAGCTCAGAAGGTAAGCAACCTTAAGGCTCTCTCTGTACCCACTGGGCTGCAGGCTATAATTTTGAAAGGAATGAAAGGAAAACAGGGATTATTTTTCACACTCCCATATGCACACAGCATCCACACATGGTGCTGCTCACCTTTTTCATCATCAGTCAGCCTTTCTTGTCGTGGCATTTGTATGTGTGCCTGCAGTGCCTGTGCGCTGCCATGCTCTGTTTTTTTGTGATGATGCAGCAGTTGATTAACTCCTTTCCCAAGAATGTTGTTCACTGGTGTGCAGTTTTTTTCTAATTTTAAATGTCTCAATTTCTGTTTAAAATTCAAAAGCGTTCTGTGGTGAAGTCACCAGAATCTCCCATTCTGGTTTCCACCAGTGGCGGGGGGGGGGGTCAAATACCACTGGGAAACTCCCAAGCAAGACCTCATAATTGATGGCCAGTCCTGCTGCTGGTCCCCAGCATCTGGTAATCATAGGCAGGCAGCAGCTGACTATGGAATCAAAATAGCCACAAATACAAGACGAGCTGAGCTGTACCAGACCCAAAGGGCCATCTAGTCTAGCACCCTGTTTCCCACAGTAGTCAGTCAAATACCTTGGAAGGCCTTCAAGCAGGGCCACATTTATTTGTTCATTCATTTACACCCTACCTTTCTCCCCAATGGGGACCTAGACTGCTTGCATTATTCTCCCCAGCATTTTATCCTCACAACAACCCCGTGAGGTAGGTTAGGCTGTGAATGGCTCCAGGCCAGTCATCAGGTTTCCATGGCAGAATGGATATTCAAACCTGGATCTTCCAGATCCTGCACTCCAAAGACTACATCGGACTGTCTAAAGCAGAGGTAGTCAAACTGCAGCCCTCCAGATGTCCATAGACTACAAGTCCCATGGACTACAGTTCACTGGCAGGGGCTCATGGCAATTGTAGTCCATGGACATCTGGAGGGCCGCAGTTTGACTACCCCTGGTCTAAAGCCTCCCCTGTGTTTCTTCAGAAACTGGTATTCCTAAGTGAGCTGTTTCTGAGCTTGAAGGTTCCATTTAGCCATCATGACATATAGCTGTTAATTAACCTCTCCGTAAATCTGGCTTTTCTTCTTTTTAAATCCAGTTGGGCAACCTATGACCTCAAATTCTACAAGTTGATTACTTGTCTGAATAAGTGTTTGGTGTCTTCTGCACTGCATCTGCTGCCTATCAGCTTCATTGGATGTCCCCAAATTATGTTGTTAAGGAAGAAGAAAGAAAGGTTTTCTCCATCCACTTTTTCCCACACCATATTGGGTAAACTTCTGCTCTCTTCTCCCCACCCCTTAGGAGTCTTTTCCCCCCTAAACTGAAAAGCAGCACATTATTTTGCTTTCTTTCATAGAAAAAGTGTTCCATGCCCTTGATCATTTGGGATGTTCTTTTCTGACATCTTTTCCAACTCTATTAAATCTGTTTACCTAGTATATTTTTATTCCATCCTTCCTCTGTGGAGCTCAGCATGGCATTCATGGTTCTCCATTCCAGTATCCCTTTTGGAGATGGGACAACCTTTGGTCACATTTTCAATCTATACAAGAGCATTATGATACTGGATTTCATTTTCAGACCATTGCCTAATAATTGCTAGCATAGAATTTTGTTTCTGCCACAAACTGCATTGACATTTCCATAGATTTATCCACCCATACCACCAGATCTCTGCCATGATGAGTTGGTTAGTTAGTTCAGAGTCCATTAAGTACAAGTTAGGATTTTTTGCCCTATGATGAATAATCTTATATTTGCATTAAACTTCATTTGCCTCCCCTGATTCGAGCAGATACTCATGGAGATCTTTGCAGCCCACTTTGGCTTGACCTGTCCTGAATGAACCTGGTGATTCCTTATCCTCTTGCCTGTCCCATAGCTGAAGGAGAGTCGATGTCTTGTATAAACAAGCCTAAGCTAGTTTAGCATCCGGGCCATAAACACTTTGAAGTCGGGGTTCAGCGGGGAGAGAAATAAATAAATAACACTCTTGCATCTGCCGTTACATGTTGTTAACTCCCTTAGCAGACGTTAAATCATTTCAAGTACAATAATAGTGTGGGAGGTAAATTAACTAACCATTAACAATCTTATAAATACACAATTAACATGCCAGCATTTATATGACACATTGATGGGGCAGCAGTTATTTTTGATTGGGAGTTCGCAGGCCTTTGAGGTGCTTCAGGCTGTTGCTTATGGGAGCAAGTTCCTTGCTGCTTGTGAGGTTGAGTGGCTTCCTTCCTTTCTGCCCTCCAACACTTTGAAGAGTGACCCCATTGGCAGCCTGTAAATCAGTAACTGAGCACTTGCTGTGCCCACAGAGGTCTCCAGTTCCATCCCAGGCATGTCCAGTTAAAGAATCTCAGGCAGCAGCTGTTGGGCAAGACCTTTCTTTGTCTGAGGCTCTGGAGAGCTGCTGCCTATCAGAGAGACCAATGATACCACACAATGTTAGCCAGCTCCATGCGTCCCTGTGCTTCCATGGGACAATAAAAGGTAAAGGTATCCCCTGTGCAAGCACTGGGTCATGTCTAGTGTTTTCATGGCAGACTCAATACAGGGTGGTTTGCCAGTGCCTTCCCCAGTCATTACCATTTACCCTCCAGCAGCAAGCTGGGCACTCATTTTACCAACCTCGGAAGGATGGAAGGCTGAGTCAGCCTTGAGCTGGCTGCTGGGATTGAACTCCCAGCCTCATGGGCCGTGCTTTCAGACTGCATGACTGCTGCCTTACCACTCTGCGCCGCAAGAGGCTCTTCCATGGGACAATATACCCCAGATATTTTAATGCTGCCCTTAGAGTCTGAAGGGGTGTTACATTTCCTCCAGACAAGGAGGTCTGAAACATTAGGAAGACTCTCCATTCTCCTAGAACACAGTTTGAATCCAGTGACACCTTTATGACCAAAACGTTTATTTCTGGGTCTGAGCTTTCATGTGCAAGCATACCTCAGATATATTGAAATAGACTTTGCCAACCATTACATATTTGGGGGGGGGGGGTAGTTGCCAGGAAGGGCTAATTAGACTTAAGAGGCATAAGTAACTGAGTGATAAGTATAACTAAGTTAGATTAAAGCAGTTGGTAAGACCTGTGAATAGCAGCAAATTAGCATAGACAGATAATAAAATTAAAAAGTTCAAGTCCACTGGTACTTTTAAGACCAACAGTGTTTTATTCAAGGTATAAGTTTTCAGATATCGTGAAACAAAATTTCCCCAACTATTACATGTAGGGTAGAGAGATAGTGGGGGTTTAATTGCCAGGAGGGGTTAGTTGCATGCATAAGTAACTGGGTGAGATGGGATTAAGGCAGATAAAACCTATGAAGGTAGTAAATTAGCATACAGATACAAGGAAATGGCACTAAATTATATACAGATCTTGCCCCTTGAAAATCAACAAAAGTTAGTCTCTGGGTATAAGTGAGAACTGAGTGATTAAGCATTTGTAGTAAGATAAGAAATTGATTTCTTTGTAAAGACCAAGGGGAACCATTATCCTAAGTGTTGTAGTTACTTGTCCTTCAGCATCCTATTGTTCCAATATGTTTTTGAAATCCCTTTGTAATAGAACCACTACTCTTAGGTCTTCTGTGGAGTGCCTTAGGTGGAAATGTTCTCCTACAGGTCTCTCAATATACAAAGTTAGAAGATGAGCAAGTGAATGAGCCTGATATTGCTAGGTCTAATGTTTGCTTTGTCTGGGTGTATCTGGCAGCAAAGTTAGTATCTGGGTTTACTGCAAGCTCTGGTACCAGTGTCCATGTTCAAATTAGATATTGTAACATTGTAGGTGGGGAACTGTTTAAGATAGGGGGCTGTCTGTGGGCAAGATAAGGTTTACCTCTCAGTACCTGTGAAAGAGCCACTGTGAAGAGCCTCTTGTGGTGCAGAGTGGTAAGGCAGCAGTCATGCAGTCTGAAAGCGCTGCCCATGAGGCTGGTAGTTCAATCCCAGCAGCCGGCTCAAGGTTGACTCAGCCTTCCATCCTTCCGAGGTTGGTAAAATGAGTACCCAGCTTGCTGGGGGGTAAACGGTAATGACTGGGGAATGCACTGGCAAACCACCCCGTATTAAGTCTGCCATGAAAACGCTAGAGGGCGTCACCCCAAGGGTCAGACATGACTCGGTGCTTGCACAGGGGATACCTTTACCTTTACCTGTGAAAGAACTGTCATATGTGCAGTAGAGGCCAGAAGTCGATGGCGAAAAACTGTTTTGAATTGAGCTATATGTAAGGCAGCTGGATGTGTCTGCTAGTGGTGTTCTGTTATTGTGTCTTTGGGGTCTGTCTTGCAGCAGGTTTTCTATGGGTACCATTCTGGATTTATTAATCTGTTTCTTGACTTCATCTGGTGGATATTTTGGTTCCCAGAAGGTTTGTTCTGGATCCCTCGGGTAAAAATCTCCGTTTGAAGGCTTGGAACAGATTCAGCTGGAGCATAGGGTCTGGCTTTATACAATGGACTGATATGTTTAGGATGGTAGCTGGAGACTAATAGATAGGTTTGTCAGTCAGTAGATTTTCTGTATAAGGTGGTGTCTATGCTGTTCACAAGTCTTAACAACTGTATAATCTAATCTTAGCTACACTTACTGCTCAGTTACTACTGCACCTTGATTCTAATTAGCCTTTCCTGGGAACTAACACCCCCCTACACATGCGTACACACACACACACTCCTATATGTAATGGTTGACAAGGTCTGTTTCAGTGTATCTGAAGAAATGTGCATGTACATGGAAGCTTATCCGTATCCATTGTTGTTCCTCTATATATTTCTGAAACAGCCTAGGGGGTGGGACGTGTCCAGCTGTCCAAGTTGAAATAGGGCCAATCAGGGTACAACCAGCTTTGTCCTGATTGGCCTTGCCCCTGCAGCTCCCACCCTCCGGCCCTGGATTCTAACCTCTTTGCTCTCAGATGCCTCAGTGCCTGCAGCAGGTGAGAGGGCCTCGGGCAAAGGGTTGTGGTGGAGGGCTTGCTGACAAGGGCCTTGTGGCCTGCTAGGCTGGGCCTGCAGACAAGGGCATCCTAGCCTGCTACCTGCCTGCTAAGGAGCTCTGTCTGGGCCCTGCTAACGAGCTGCCCAGCCCCCGCCCCCGCCCCCGCCCGCCCCACTTGATTTGGCTGCGAGCAGCGACCCAAAGCCACCTTAAGCTGCCTGGCAAGGGGCCAGGGGAAGGGACCCTTTCAGGGGCCATTCTTAGGAACGGGCTTTGAAGCTAGTACCTTGAATAAAACTTTGTTGGTCTTAAAGGTGCCACGAGACACAAATTTGGTTCTTTTTCTTCAGACCAACATGGCTAGCCACCTGAATCATTCTCCTACAAGTTATTTGGGTTTGTTTGCTTCCCCAAAAGGTTTTGAGAGGAGAGGTTAGTTGATTGTCTTCCCTAGGCTCCCTGGTGAGTTGAGATTTGAACCCAGGATCTTCCAGATCTCAGCTTGTTCTATGCCACTGCACTGTTCTACCTCTCCAAAAGATGGGGGGGGGGGAGCACAACTGTGAGGTTTTGCAGTCAGCACGTTTCTGTCTACCTGACTGGCCAATCAACTGATGAAAAGACATTCTCTATAAAAAAGAAAACAAGCTGTTAATTGGCTGGCAGCCCTCATTCCAGCCAGTATGTTGATAGTGTTCTGATTTGGGGAGAGGTAGCGAGGCGAAGTCTGAACCCATCAGTCTGTAAAAATCCAATCCGGCATTCATATCCGGGCAGCTTTGCCGTCTGTGTCTGTAGAGCAGGTTTGTCACCCTTGAAATAAGGTGCTTTCAATAGCTTTCATCCACTTAATACAAATATTCATGATGCCTCACCACCAAGTCTATCGGGCCCTAGCAGGGGTTCACCAAGCAGTTGGGTCTCAGGGGGATTTAGGCATATTTAGAGGGAAATGGTGTGTGGCTTTGCAGTTCCCGAGACAAGCGCGCTCGCCGCTTTTCCCCCTCTTCTTCTCCATGGCTTTCATTTTACATCATGGCTCAATTTATAAGCTACTCACTATTTCTTTGGTAAAATATGCATCTTAGCCCCTTCTATTTCTTTGAACACATGAATATGGGAATCTGCCTCACTCTGAATCAGACCCATTGAAGTCAGCATCATCTAGTCAGCATCATCTAATCAGACTGGCAATGGCAGTGGTCTTTCTCCCCCCCCCCCCACCAACTGCCTGGTCCTTTTAACTGAAGGTGCTGTGGATTGAACCTGGGACCTCCTGCATGCCAAGCAGCCTCTCTACCACTGAACCTAGTGCCTTTTGTGGATTTGGATAGGAGTTGGGTAGGGGACATAGAAGTGAACAGGAGTATATTATAAATACTAGCAGAAAAGCCTGTTGTTTAAAAAGTATGGGCTCTAGCATCCATCCACACATACCCCTGGCAACACATTGGCAGGCTGCGGCAAAGCTGGTCCGGGAGGGGGCGAGCTCTGGCAGGCGTTCCCAATCAGGGAGGTGGAGGCAGTTAGGGGCAGACCATCCCTTACCTGATTGGTGCTCCGAGGCGAGTGACTCCCCAGGGGTCCAATCAGGTAGGTGATGAGCCCCAACTCCTCCCACCATCTCTCTCCAACTTTATTTATAGTACAGATAAAGATGGCTTTTGTGGAATTTGTGACAGTAAAGCAGTAATGGATGTATGAAACTGCTTTTAACTAAGCCAGTTCATTAGCTCCCCCCACCTCCCGTCACCAAGCTCTGACTGGCAATTGCTTTCTGTGGTCTCATGCAGTAAAAGGACCTTCCCTATGCTTGAGACCATTTTAGACAAGTCAGAGGTTGAATCTTGTACATTCTACATGCAAAGCAATTTTAGTGTGATGCAGCTGTTTGATCCCCCATAACACTCTAGTACAACGTATTCAACACTAAGGTTGCCTTCTACTGAGCCCATTGGTTTTTTCCAACTTAATATTTTCTCTCCGGGGCCTTTGCCTGATAAAACTTGTTCTCTACACATTTTGAACCAGGGAGTGCACCTAGCATGGTCTACACAAAAATCATGTGCTCTGCAGCTGAGCTCCCCACATTTGCAACTTAGAAATACTATTCGTCTGACCTTCTTCTGAAATCGGCGATACTTTCTGCATATAAACCGGGTACTGTACCATTGTTCTCTTCCAGACAGCCCAAGTCTGCAGGAAAAAAGCTGGAGTCTCTGAGCATGTACAAACTGAAGCATTTTACATAATTTGAACCTTTTACTATTTTGCATTATTTTGGTTTGATTTCACTGGTTGAAGTAAGAGGCTGAGAGCTCTGCTGGACACCGGAATCCCCTCACCTTCTTCTGTTACCCCTCTAGTATCTGATGTTTCTGGATTTTGTTTTTGTTTTTAAACTTCCCTCTAACTGCTAGGTTTACCTTTGCTATGATTCAGTTGTTCCTGATGATGTTTTGATGTTTTTGCTTAGGAGTTTTTGCTGGTTTATTTTTTTGTTGTTACATTGTAGCTTTCCAATTCAGATCTGCTGGTGTTTGCATTTTGTACCGCCAGTAAGCCTCTCCAGGAACTGTTTTAAAGGAAGGGTAAGCTAACAGTTTCTCAAATTAATAAATGAAAGCAAGGCAATCAAAGCACATGAGGGTGTGATCACATGTATATGTCTCTTTGAGAATCTCTCCGTATCACACTTTTTAAATGCCCATGCTTCTCCCCTTCCTTCCTGTTTAGTTAGTACTAAAACATCCAGCTTGGCTCAGTCTTCGGAAGCTTCTTGGTCTGGGTGTGCTCTGCAAGTGTTAAAACACTTGGGTTCAAATTGTGTGCGTTTGTGGTTAAAGGTCGGGGGTGACCTTAGTTGCCAAACATTAAACATCTGCTAATGACTTGCCCTGGGACAACAGTCTCACCTTCTCTTTTTACATTAAAGCAATTACAGCTGAGTGAAAGAAACTGGACTTTCACGAGGACTGGATGCTCATTCAGGCTCGAGGAAAGAATGTGGCTTTAGTCTCAACACCTTCATTCTCAGATCTAATTAGCACAGAGGGCCCAGGGATCACTTTGCTCCTCCAGAGGAGTCCTAGGTGGATGAAGAAATACTGCCAAGTGTGTCACTGCTCTAACTGGCTCTCCTTTCCTCTTTCTTTCCTCTTTTATGGTTTCTATGCCAGCTTCTCAGCGATAAGACATGAAGGTGGAAGCAGATGGTGTGAACAGTATAGTTTAGGATGATAATAAGTGGTGGGGTGGGAGAGAATGGTAGGAAGAGAGCTGGAAAAGTAGTATAGGTGCTAGACTAGCAAGGGTGGGGAAACCGAGATCCATGGGGGGGGGTTCCAATTCTCCCCCTCCCCAAGCAAGTCTTCCAGCTGTTGGTAGATAGCAACCTGTCCAAAGCCTTTCTGTTCAGTGGCACACTTCCCACGGAACTTGCTGTCAGCCAACTAATTTTTCGGTAAAAGAGCAAAGCTTGGTTTACACATGCAGGAGGATGTGGTGATGAAATACTGAACTTTAAATGATTGTACCAACACAAACACACAGGAATAGACTATGTTAAATGCGGTTTCTCTCTATATAAAAATCACTACATAGGGAACTAGTAGCACAGGAAACAGGCTAACTAAAGCTGCTTCCCCCAGTATGCTGACTTGCTACTGTATGGGATTGTTTACATGCAGCAATGTGGGGTTTGGATGGAAAATCCAAATTGGAAAATGGCGTGATTCACATTCAAATTTAAAAACTTAGTATTTAAATAATGTTAGCAAAAGAAGGCAATTGCACCATGTACTAAAGCCTAGGATTTGCCCATGCATCATGTCCCACATTTGGCTGAACTAAAATGACTGATTTGCAGGACTGTAGCCCTACTATACATAACTGCTACTATACATAATTATATGTACATATGAGAGAGAAATTCCCCCCCCCCCAATTTTTTCACTTTTTAGAAAAATTTCCTTTCGAGGTCACTGTTTCCATGGGAAAATGTTCAGAACCTGTATTCCTCACCTACGGTGTAGAGTGCAGCAGTTCATTTTACTTAATTCTCCTGCATGTGTGTACGCCTGGCTCTAAACCTTCCTTTTTAGGCCTTGTTCTCACAAACATCAGGTGAGGAGGTAAGCTGGACACTGGCCTGTACCACATTAGACTGCAGATGAGGGGTCATATGGTATAACACTTTTTTGTGGAAAAAAATTCACCCCCACACACAGAAAACCAGCATCTCAGAGAAAAGGCTAGTTTTAAACCACTTCCCCAGATTTCTGTTTGTCTTTGCAGGGATTTAGGGGGATGGGGGAGGTACCTAACTCAGTATTGTCAACTCTGATTTGACTGCAGCTTTCCAAAGAACCAACTTTCTCCCTGCCTGTTAACTGAGATAATTCAACTAATGGTGGCAAAGATTAAACCTGGGATGTACTACATGCAAAGTGACTTTCATAATGCAGTTCCAAGATTCCCCATGGCCCTCTGGTACATCCAGTAGTGTAGGGGTAGTCAACCTGTGGTCCTCCAGATGTTCATGGACTACAATTCTCATGGGAATTGTAGTCCATGAACATCTGGAGGACCACAGGTTGACTACCCCTGCAGTAGAGTTCTAATCCAGACTTATATTGAGCTAGACCACTGTTGCACGTAGTTCAGTATGCTTTCCTCTGACTGGGTGGTGACTCTCAAAGTCACCTGAAAAAGCATGTTCTAAGTATCTTTTACTTAAGGTGCCAGAGATGGAAACTGGAGTATTCTGTATTGAAATCATGTCCTCTGCAATCAGACTGCAGTCCTTCCTTGGACCTAGAAATCTTGCATTTTGTTTGTGCTCAGATTCTTTAGGTGAATATTTCAGTCAAGAAACTTCAGCACTTAAAACAGATACTCTGTTAGACCGTTTATGCACTGGGAACTTCACTGCCCCAGCTCCCATGCAGGAGCACAAATCAGGGGCAGATGAAGTGCACCAAGCCAAATGCTCCACCTTGTGGGTGCAGGAAGAGGTGAGGCAACCTGCCACAACTTAAACTCCAGCCTGCAGCTTGGCATGAAACCTCCAGTGCATAAACCGTCTTACTAATACACACAATTATACGAATTCCCACTTGCAAACTGAAATGATAAACCTTAAAACCAGGTTTGCCCAATAGTACTTTTCCAGAATCCCATGTAGAGAAAGCTTGCTACTTTATTATCCTTTAGCAGGAGGTCAGGCATTGTACCCATGACCTCCGCACTGAAAAGCAGGTGCTGTACCACTGAGCCAAGGGCCTTCCTCAGTTGTCAATGCTCAAAATGTACAGTCTATGTGCAAGATATTGAAAACTTGGTGGTGGTTGTTTTCTTTAGAGCCCCCCTCCAGCCTCAGGCCAAGAACAGAAGTCAAGCATAAAACAAAATTTGTATGTTTGCAGACTTGTGGCAGTTCTTTTTTTTTAACCCAAAACAGTAAAGCAAAGGGGAATACACAACCCAAATTAAATTAACAGTTTCTTTCACAGATATTGATACGTGACAGATATGACATGGTATATTAATTGAACTGGTCATTTTTGTAAACACATGCACAATTTGTCCTTTATTTCAGTTTTTCTTGGGCTTGTTGGCAGCACAGAGTGTTTTTAAGAGATCTGAGGTTGTTTTGACGTGTGAGTCCTTGAAAGGTGTTCTGTGCATCTGGTTTAATTATTAAACTTCTAAATTATTAGATTTCCCCCTTCTATTTAAGTTCTAACTTACTTTTTATTTCTATCATTAATATAAAGTAGTGCTTATAAAGAAGAAAACTGTACACTTAATAAACATTACAATATTGGTTTCAGCACAGTGTTAGAACATGATTAAAAAGTTAATTAAGAATTACAAAGGGCAACATTAAATCACCATTTAGACATTACTTTAATATTTGTTAATATACTGTTAATAACACTGCTGATAAGACCCAGGATTTTATAAGGCACATTTGAGACAGTGCTCAGACAATGGGTCTTAAGACATTGTTGAAGCCACTCAAAACAACCATCAATAATAACATTGCTAGGAATAGTGTGGCATATATTTTGCATTCATCATGTAAAAATGATTCCCCCAGTCTAGTGTGTCTCCACGTGCCTGGATGCACACAAAGCAAACCACAAAGACGATAGCTATGACAGTTAAATGGAATCTCCATGTTTAGATGTAGTATGTCTCTGATTACCAGATAGTAGATAAATCCAGATAGAAGTTTTCACTAATGGAAGACACTTGTTTCAGTTTGGACAGAACATACATGCCTCTCTCTTCTCACAGCAGCAGCTCAGCATTATCCCTGAAATGCTGCACCTGGGGTCAGATTACCTTTGGGGTGCAGATGACCTTTGGGAATGGAATGAGATGCAAATTGGGGATCTGTAGCACGAAGAGAGAACTACGTTCAAAGGAGGGAGGGTGGTCAACACCATTAGTTGACCTCCATAAAGATATGCAGACACACTTCTTGATTTTCCTATGTGTTATGCTGTTGTTTTTAGGCATGCGTATAGCTCAGCATGGAGCAGAGAAGATAGTAGGAGAAGGTGGAAGACTTCCCGAACAGGATGGCCTTCTTGGACAACCCAACCATTATCCTGGCTCATATCCGACAGTCGCATGTGACCAGCGATGACACGGGGATGTGCGAAATGGTTCTGATAGACCACGACGTCGACTTGGAGAAATTCCAGCCCTCTTCAGCCAATGGGGACAGTGGCTCAGAAACACAGGGCAGCAATGGCGAGTCTCAGGGTTACGTATACTCCCAATCAGTCGACATTACCTCAAGCTGGGATTTTGGCATCAGAAGGCGATCGAACACAGGTGAGCCTGTCATGAGTTTGAACCAGGAGCTTCAGAGTCAGGAACTCAACCCAGGACTGCGTATGTTGAGAGTACAGAATTCAAGTGGAGTGTGTACTATTTATCCCTGAGAGTGGTAGGCAGTTTGAAGCTTCTGAACTGAAGGGAGGGGAGAGAAAGGAGGATAAAGGCAACAAGCACTGCATAAATGGAGTTTTTAGGATACCAAGACATATGAAGAAAGGTTGGGGGAGCTTGGTCTGTTTAGCCTAGAGAGGAGATGACTGAGAGGGGATCTGATAACCATCTTCAAGTATTTAAAAGGCTGCCATAAGGGGGATAGAGCAGATTTGTTCTCTCTTGCCCCAGAGGGACAGACCAGAATGAATGGGATGAAATTAATTCAAAAGAAATTCCATCTAAACATCTGGAAGAAGTTCCTGACAGGTAGAGCAGTTTCTCAGTGGAACATGCTTCCTCAGGAGGTGGTGGGTTCTCCATCCTTGGAAATTTTTTAACAGAGGCTAGATAGCCATCTGACGGAGAGGCTGATTCTGTGAAGGCAAAGGGGTGGCAGGTTACAGTAGATGAGCGATTGGGATGTGAGTATCCTGCATAGGTCATCTAATCCAACCCCCTGTGTCCCTTCCAACTCTATGATTCTATGATTCTATGAATAAAATCCCATATCTGGCATCTTAGTCCCATATAATTCCCTCCCACTGCCGAACCCATAGCCATTACACAACACACACCATACTTGGAGAGGACCTCTCCTGCCCCAGATGGTTTGGCATCTCAAGTGCCTCTTTGGGAGGGATCCGATCTTCCATAGCCTAGCCTTAACTAAATGTCTGATGGAAGAGCTCCATCTTGCAGGCCCTGCAGAACTATGATAGCTCTGTCAGGGCCCTCAGCTCTTCCGGGAGCTCATTCCACCGGCCAGGGCCAGGGCCAGGTGCACCTCCCATAGGCCAAGAACAACAAGCAGATTCAAACTTGTAGAGCGGAGGGCCATGCGGGGGCCATAAGCAGACAGGCGGTTCCTTAAATATACAGGACCAAGACCATAGATGTCCTTGAAGGTAAGAAGAAGAGTTGGTTCTTATATGCCGCTTTTTTCTACCCGAAGGAGGCTCAGAGCGGCTTACAGTCGCCTTCCCATTCCTCTCCCCACAACAGACACCCTATGGGGTGGGTGAGCCTGAGAGAGCCCTGATGTTACTGTTTGATCAGAACAGCTTTATCAGTGCTGTGACGAGCCCAAGGTCACCCAGTTGGCTGTATGTGGGGGAGTGCAGAATCGAACCAGGCATGCCTGATTAGAAGTCCAGACTCCTAACCACTACACCAAACTGGCTCTCCATACCAGCATATCCTAGTGGTGATAATATCCCCCTCCCCTTCCCACTCAACATATAGCATTTTGCCTCGATGGTTAATGAGGAGCAACCTCATTGTCTACGGGAGGGGCCCTAGACTAGGCTTGCCCTGTCCTCAACCAAAGACCTGGTGGAAGAGTTCCTTTTTGCAGGCCCTGCAGAACTGTGACAGCTCTGTCAGGGCCCTCCCTTCTGGGGGCAGTGGCGGATGGCGGTGGCGGCTGCAAGCAGCAACGACTGGTGGCCGCAAGCGGGGGTGACCAGTGGCGGTGGGGCAGTGGTGGCGAGGTGGCAGTGGCAGGCAGCAGCAGGCAGTGGTGGTGGGTAGCGGGTGCAATGACCACCTCCACACTGCCCGACCGTTGTGCGCATGCGCACGTGTGCGTGCTCACACAAGCTCGCTGCCCACATGCATGTGTACACAGCCTGCGCGCTTGCATGTGTAACTGTCTGACAGTTACTCTTGTGTAGTAGAGTCCACTACCTTGCTGTATCCCACATCATTCACAAGTCTTCCTCGGTCCCCAGATTAGCTTTTCAGCCACAGTAAGCTGTGAGCACCTTAGCAGATTTCAGGAAGGAGACTCTGTGATTTGTAATTCATCTCCATCATCAATAGCTGACCCGTTTAGTTTTCAAAAAATTCTGTGGTAGAGGCTCCAATCTTTTTGTGTTCAGTGGGTGGTTTAGAAACCTCTCTTTCACTTTCTCGCTCCCACTCTGGCCTGGACAGTGATTTACTGCTGGACCCTCTATCGTATGCACACATGGTCTCCCCTAAGGTCTTCATAATAAGCAAAAGATTGGAAGGAATTTTGTTTCTGTTTTCTTATCAGTAATATAGACAGCTAAATTTTTACATTTCAGAGGTGGTACAACACCACCTAGAGCTCAGAAGGAAATTCTGCTGAAATAAGCAGCAATTGCCCAATTATGATTAGGAAACAGTGTTTTAAGAAAACCTAAAGTAACCTAAAGCTGTCATTAAAAATGCTTGTGGGAGGGGGAAGTACAGCTCCCCACCCGTTTACTACAACTAAGCACAAAGACAAAAGCTTGCCGTGAATAAGCCTGGGACTCACTTGTGTGACCCAACCTCCCTTCTCCTGCAGTGACATAATTGGCTATTGCTCTGTAAGTAGCAAACCATAGTTTACCGTTGAATCCAAGCTAGTTGACTGACCTGCATTTCCCCTGAAATTTGGGATTCTACACTCAGTCACTGTTCAGTATCTTTGTTTTCAGGGTAAGTGCAAATCATAAGTGGCCATTTCAGATGCAGCACAGACATCAAAGTAATTGTTTCATGACAGGAGAGAGATGGTGAGCTCCACATTCCTTGCCTCTTTCTCGTAGTGGCAGATATCTTGACCCCACTCTGTACTTTAGTGTGGTACAACTTGAACTTGGTTATTCCTGAAGCACAGAGCCATAGTAGAAGTAACACTGAGTCCTTTTCACTTGAGATGGAAAAGTAATTTTCAATATTAATTGTATGGTGCTTTAGAGCAGCCTTTTTGGACTAGAAAGCAAGTTTGCAAGATGGAGGCTTCCTTCCCCCCTCCCCGCATGTATCCACTTTATTATCTTTCTGTGCAGGATGAGCAGATACACAGGTCAGGCCATAGGGCTCTGGAATCCTTTAACGGTTGCATAGAAAAGAGAAATTCAGGAGGTGCAGTTTTCCAGGCAGGAATGAGAAAGTGGTACACCTCCTGAACCCCCATCTGCTGTGCAGCGATTAGAGACACAGGAATCCCACTGTCTGCCTTTACATCCAGTATTTCTTTGCTTTCTGTTACAGTATCCTGACAGATAGCCTTTCTTAAGCATGTTTCTTAAGCAAGTTTATTCAGTTGTAAGTGTCTCTAGTTTCACGTTGGTCTTTGGCTTGTTGTGTGTGTGCTTATGATCTCATTTCTTGCTTAAGATTGCTTAGTTTATCAATCAGTCTTTCTTTTATGCGCACACAAAAATATAAATCTCATTTCCTCTGGCCGTTACATTCTCTTCCTACCTTTTATTCCTCATAGCTGGTGTGCCAGTTTCTAGCAGTCTCCTGCCTTTTAAGGCAGTCTTCCTTATCAGGTTAACTGACATTTTTTTTTGTCTCCCAAAATAAATCTGACATTAAAACAGAGGGAGAATTTAAGGATCCAGAGAAGATCCAGTCTTTCAGATGCCAATATTTCACCTATGTAAGCGTGTCCTGTTCAGGGATGTAGAGTCGAAAGATATGTAAAGAGGAAATGCTGTTCATTTTTAAAGATATGACTAATGTTTGTGAAGATACAAATCATTTATTTTTACTACCTATAAACTGTTTCGGCACACCGAAGAAAAAGCGATGCTAATTTATATAGCGTTGACATTTTATAATTTTCATGATTTTTTTAGATAAAGGATTTTATATTTAAAACTTTAATAGTCTAGTCTGAGTTCATTTATCTTTAATTTTTGAAACAGGGAGAGTAATTCATAACAGTAATTTTATTCCTGTAATGTAATATTCACTTCAGTTCATTTGTGCATTAAAATTCCTTCAAGACCGTTATTAATGATTTATATAATGAAATGTCATATTAATCACAGAAGTTTTCACATTTTATTATTCTCTTCCATGTTAATACTATCTTTATGATCTCTATTAATGTTTTATATCCTCTAATTTCAATTATAAATCAAGAACATTTTCATGTTTTTGTTGGTATTTGCTTTTCAGGGGTGCCACCTTTAAAATTTTATTACTCTCGTTTCCCCCCCCCCCAACATACACGCGCTGTATAAAACATCTTTATTCATAGAAAGGTAGTTAATTATGTCTTTGTTTATAGTAAACTTTCATTGACAAACTTATCGTTATAATATTTCTTTTCAAGCTCAGAGACTAGAACGGCTTCGAAAAGAAAGACAGAATCAGATAAAATGCAAAAATGTGCAATGGAAGGAGAAAAACACATCCTACTCAGGTAAAAAATAAAGAAAAATACTATTCTTAATGATTTGCCAGGCTTTAATATTGCAGTGGTTGTTTCATTTACAAAAGCATTGGTTTGTAAAATTTCATGTGACACCCACAGTTGCCGCAGTTGCACAGGGCAGAAAAAAATGGGGTGAGGGGTCACATTTATAGGCATTTCTTCAGATCACTTTCATAATGTGGTTGGTGGAACCCTCAGTAAATTATGTGACTTGTGATGTCGGAATTCACAAACCATAATTTGTTGATAGATTCAGGTGGGTAACCGTGTGAATCTGAAGCAATAGAATTAAGTTAACCTTTAAGGCCAACAAAGTTTAATTCTCAGTAGTTTATACCCAAATTGAATTTTCTTGGTTTTAAAGATGCTACTGAATTCAAAGTTTGTTCCACAATGTTTGTTTGTTTGTTTATTATATTTATATACCGCCGTCCACTGACCCACTCTTGTGGTTTCCTGGTCACGGAGACAGCAGTATAAGAAAGGTATAAAAAGAATGCTTTCTCTCTTGGGGAGGCAAAGAGATGGGCAGAAGCAGGCAAAGTGTGGTTTATGCACAAGCTAGGGTTTGTTACAGGTCGACTAACCATAATTTGTTACAAAAAATGCTTTGTTATGAATTCTGCATATAGCCTAATTTTCTCATGTTTAAATTTTTGTTTCAAGAATTTTGCTATCCATATTTATTCCCAGCAGGTGCAATGCAGTTTAATTTTCCAAGTTAGCTGGGTGTGTCAGAATCCAAATCATACTGTGCTGGAAGTGTAGTGTTTTGTGTTAATGTTTACTTTGTGTTTTCAAAGGAAGGGTTCAGCAAAGGTTAACAATCCTGGAACACCTGTTCCACACAATCAGTTAGATTAGGCTTTATTCAACGCATAGTTGAAGGGATAAAATGGAGGTCATTGTAAGATAAAAGATGGGGAAAAACTAGGACTCTCAATTAATCTCTCATGTGGGATGCTGGAATTTCAATCAAGATTTCTTGTGTCTTCTCAGCTGCCTAGATTTTTAACATTTACAAAGTCTATAAAATTCATACTATGGTTGGGTTCCACAGAATGACTGACGTTTCTGGAATTGGCTTGTGCTAAATCTTTTTCATTTTATTTTGTTACAGCTGTATCTTTCCAGAGAACTCAGGTCAATGCATGTGGTGCTACATCATTTTTACACAAATGGGGAAGAGAATGGTGGTGTTACATCATTTTTAGCTTAAAATGACCATGACAAGTAGGCTAGGAGGAGAGAGAGTTAATATCCCAAGGACATCAAGGGAAACTTGATGCATCAGGGTGGAGCTAAATGGAACATGGGAGATTCCTGAATATGGCTTCTTGTTTGAGTTCTTCAAAACCTTACAACCACCTTAGCCAAATAATGGTCTCTCCCTGAAATAAGCCTATGCGTGGTGGCAGCTAGATGTACAACACTTCTCCACTCCCAGAAAGTGTTCAGAAAACACTGCTTCTAAAAACCAAAGCCAAAATGCTACAGTCTGTTTTTTTCATGTCTCATTTTATACATATTGATGATGATACTGTTCTGCTATTGAGCTGCTCCTATTTCATGGAAAGTGGCATAGAATCTTTAAAGTAAATGAAATCTAACTATGTGCAGCCCCTTGAGGTTGCTTCGAAGATCAGGGAAGTGTTGCTGAAAAGGAGTGTTTTGTCTTTTGCTCCTATGCCATTCCCCAGTGTAAATGCTTCTCCTTCCATGCTTCCTCACACACACATACACACACTGTTTCAAAACTGCTCATGAGTAATGTCTGTTTGAGTTTTGATGACAAAATCAAACCTCACTTTCCCAGCGCCAATCCAGCTCTGAAACCTCTACACAGATCTAGTTTCTGATTATTTTTCCAAATGTGAGCAGCTGATTTCCTATAATATTACAGATTGGATTGGATCCCCCAAGTATATTCCACTAACAGCACCAGTTTCCTCTGGATCCTAAGGATCTTTCTGCTGGTGCATCAGTGGAATGTATCTGTGGGACCCAACCCGATGGTTCTGAAACGCCTATTAAAAATGTATTGCCATGAACAGAATGAGAAGAAGGTGCTGGTTGACAGAGCACACCTCTAAAGCCCTCTCAAACCTCATAAAATCTCTTTCAATTTTCTTTGGCTCTTGCCCAGTGTTTCCTAGTTCAGACAACAGGCTGCTTCTTCCTGTTCATCTAACCTGCGAAAGTCTCTTGGATTCTTTTCGGTATGCACTTGCAAATCAGTGTACACTTCTCTCCAACCCAGGAGCCACCTAATCTACTTTTTTTCTTTAAGCCCTGTATATTTCAGTTGCTTTTCACAGAACTGTCTGTCCTTTGTAATATCTTTTTCGCAAAGGGAATGGATGGAGGGGTTTGCAGAATTACAAACATAGTTGTTTTAATCCCCATGGGCACATGGTCTTGAATTCTTCTCTTAACACACCAAAGATTGAGCAAATTGAAAATTAGAATAAAATACAGTTATTTATTATCTAGTCCACATAAATAGGATTAAAAATTACAAGGAAAAATATCATTAAAAACATAAATCCATATTTACAGAAACCTATGAAATGTTTCACGTAGCATTCCCAAGAGTAATATCAATGGTTACACATGTTATGACCAATGACCAAACACATTTCCACATTTCCAGAGTCTTCTTCAGTGATCAAGTAAATAATGCACACACAAAAACTCTTTCAACTTTCAAAATATAATAAAGGCCAGGCAGGTAGTACTTGTGTCATAAAAAGTGAAGCCCCAAACAATATATCTGTAATTCAATTCTCAGAGAATACGGAGTTCCCAGTCAGAAATCATAGTGGCTAAATGTGTAGTACACACAATACATAAAATGCTTCTTAAAAAATTGCCTCGTTTGTATCCTGCCCTTCATCTAAGCACCTCAAGGCAGCACGGACAAGGATGGTTGAGGAGCAGGAATCCACCAGTCTTCAAATTGCTTTTTTCTGTGATAGGTTACTGGGAAAATAAGCTAGAGCAGTGGTCCCCAACCTTTTTATTACCGGGGACCACTCAACGCTTGACACTCAACGCTTGACTACCCCCCGGGGGGGGGGGGTAGTTTACTCTTCTGCTCTCAACCGCTGCCCTAACGCTCTGTTCGCTATGGTAATGTTTAAACATCCCTCCAAAATAAGATACAGACACACCACAACAATGAACATAAGGAACATTTTATTTTCATGGAAATTTTAACTCATGACAATGACAAATCAATGGGAACCCTGAGCTTGTTTCTCTGCAACGAGATAGTCCCATCTGGGAGTGATGGGAGACAATGACACCCTAAGTGTGTTGTAAAGGGCCGGGGGGGGGGAGAGAAGGCGTCCTTCGCAGCCCACTTCCAATTAGTCGATGGACCACATGTGATCTACCGCCCACAGGTTGGGGATCGCTAAGCTAGAGCATTCCAGAGACAACAAAATGTCTTGGAGTAACTCCATCAATTTGGATTAAGCAGTGGCTACTCCTGAATAAGGATGGTAAAGTCTTCTGCTTTAAGCTGGGATTTTGTTTGGGTAGCAACAGTATTTAATAGTTCTAGCTCTGATTCCTGTCCATCATTTCTGTCACCCATCTCTGGCTAGGCAGCTTGGGTGACTCTGGTTTATTCTTCATGACCACCTGACAATGCATTCTGTTAGGGCTGATGCTGACTTCTGGCAAACCGTGATTTGCAAATCAGGCATTCAGAATTTCTCCCCCTTTCTCCCAAGCTAATTCACCCCTTGCTTCCCTTGGTAGCTTCAACCATGGTGTCACCTCATGTGCCTCAACCATAGTTAATGCTAATTAGTTTTCCTCAATATTTGAAAAGATGGGCTTAGATCCATCTGAAAGTTTCTATGGAGGGAAGAGATTTCAGTCCACGTCCCCCCACCTTCTATTCCCAAATGCTGTTCCAATATAGAGGTTTTGAGGCAGGAGAGGGAGTGGTAAGAATCCCCTATCCATGTGGAAATTCTCCAAATGCATTCAACCCATAGTGGGAAGCATGTCTGCAAACCATGGCTATGGGGGAACCCTAGGTAGCATTATCCACAGTTAGAGACACGTATAATTCAAAATCACAATTAACAGGAAGGGTGCAAACAAACCCTAACTCTCAGTTTGCAAACCTTGGTTTGCAATGAGTAAGTGGGTCATCGTACTGCACAGTAGTTGACACAGGCAGTGCAAGTAAGCTTAGAATACTGGCGATTTTTTCAGCCCTTCTCTCTCCTCCCTGGTCTGTGCTGTTGTCCCAAGTGGTCATAGAATTACGCAAGGTTTTAATTCGAGTGAAAAAAGCGCCACCAAAGCAGATGCCACGCTAAACAGCAGCGGCAAACTCTGGAGATATTCTCGAGATCTGTGCCAGCTGAGGAGACAATAAAGCGACACCTCCCCAGAGTTTGCCTAGGAACAAAACTACATATTGAAACACTCACTCCATGTGGTCAAGCCAGTGAAATGCATGCCTGGAACCCCAGGGGACACAATGCTTTCCAAAAAGGCACAAGAAAGAACTCTGTGCAGTGCCAGCAAGAACATAATTACAAATGAGGGTTTTTTTGTCTTTAAAATAAGCGTAATAGCAGGAACAAAGCCTGTCATATACCTACATGCATAATACCATATTGCTCTTACAGTAAGGAGGGAGAATTTAATTGTACTCTTCTGAGTTAACCCGTATCTTGCACGACCCTACTGGGTATCTCTGGGTTGTTTTATTTTCCCAGGTGCCTGCACCTGCGCTTCCCCCCTCTCAGTAGGCAGGCAGGTCTGCTGGCTCAAAAATTTAGCAGAAGACATGACTAAGTTGCAGCCTGACAAGTTTTCATTTGGCAGTTTAACAAATGAAGCCCTCCCACACACACACAATGCCAGCTTTGGAAGTCCCCATTCAATCTGCCTCTGCAGCAGTTCCAATCCTCAGAGGGGCAGCGTGTAAATCTTTGGGACGTGCACCAATCCAGGCAGGCAGAGGAAGAGCAGAGCTGGGAGCTGAGGGCAAGCAGAGTGGATGCTGATCCACCAGCAGTGATTGATGGAGTTTGGGGGCAACTTGCTCCTGGAGCAGATGTAGCACAAAACCCAACCAGATTCAGAAAAGAGAGAGCCTTTATTGCTAATAGGCAAAAACGCTACAGGTTTCAAACTGTATCTTGTTTTTGTTTTTTTAAGTGCCCTTGTAAAGTAATCAGAATTCTCCCACTGCCACCAAACCTCTTAAGTTTTTTCCTCTGTTGTTTGTCTTTGTTGCATTTCATTGCTTGTTGTACTCATATTGTCTTTTGGCAGTTAAGCGAAAGCATTTCTCTTTATCAAAGCCTATCACTGAAAATCTCTCTGATTTTACGGTCTGTTTTTAGACTTGGGATTGACCTATGGATATCATTTTAGGCTACTGAATGCCATTTTAACAGTTTTATAGTTGGTTTTTAATGCTGGGTGATACGGTGGTTGCTTTTCTGATTTTATTATATTAATGTTTACCTCAAGAGGTGCCATATATACCCTCTAAATAATTTTTGGTGAAAAATTATATGATGCTTTTTCAGCCCAGCAAGTGGGTTTGCAATTAATATAACAAGTAACAGCAATTAAGTTGTTAATTTCCCAGTCCTGCTCCCCTCCCCTTTTTAGTGGACGCTGTACTTGTGCCTATACAGGTCAGTTTCTAGCTTCTGCTCACAGCTTGTACTTTGTTATCTTGTGTTCTGAATCCTTCACTGTGATGTTTGGATGTGTAAATATTGTGTGTGTTTTATTTTGGTCTTTTATATGTATGTTACTGTCGGTTACAATGCAGAGTAAGATTCTAGAATAAGAAAGAGGGGCTGGATAGCTGATTGATGTGTGTTATGATTGGATGGTAGTTGTGCCCTAGGAGGCTAGGTTGACTTCTTTGTGGAGAGAGTTTCATTCAGAGTATTTGTGAGAAGAGGGGGTAGAGTGAGGTGCTGTGGAGAGTGTGAGGAATCTGTGTTGTTAGTCAAAGTTGCTAGCCTAAATGGGGAGTGAGGAAGTAGGCCTTCGTAGCTAGTAGGTCTATTTAAGGCAAGTTAGAGAAAGAACTGTACCTATCTGAAACCATTACACTGTTATACTTCTAAATAAGCTCTATTTGTGTTCAAGAGAAAACTATTTTATTTTTTAAAAACTATTATTTAAAGAATTCTCTTTTACATTAGAGCCATCCCCACACACTGAACCTTTCTGTCATTGTACCAAATATAGCTAAGCCATCCTGGTCTTTGGGACCAACTGAGAATTCTAAGGCAAGTGACAGTGAAAATGAGTAAGAAATCATAAGGTAGTCAAGGAGGCAGCATAACACACATCACCCCCAGAATACCACGGGGAGGTACCTTTACAGATGTTATATATAAGGTGCTCTCAGAAAAGTGCAAAACCTTACATTCACTCTTCTCCCTCGCCAGTCTGGAGGAAGCATATTGTGCACATCATAACATATTCTCTTTTTTATATCAACTGCAGTCGAGGAGCTGAGCTTGCTTTTTGAGAAGAAGAACTTCAGATTAAAGCCTCCACATGCTGTGAAGCAGTCGATCCTTTCGGTCCGGCTGGAGCAGTGCCCCCTGCAGCTGAACAACCCATTCAATGAATATTCAAAATTTGATGGCAAGGTAAGTTCGACCGCTGCCCTTTCTTTTAAAAGAGAAACAGTAGGATCCCCAACTGCATTGTGTATTTCGGTTGAAATTCATTTCTGTTTTAAAATGCTGACTCTCAGTCTGCACTCTGCATCCTTTACTGATATACTATAATGGCAAGTTATGTGAACCATTTGCTCAAGTTTTAAGTCATACCGGGGCAATCATGTTTGTCCGCTGGGAAGATGCTGTATAGGACATATCAAAATCTGCCCCTCTTCTTGCAAACCACTCAATTCCCCTCAGGTGTTCTGTTTTATTTCTGTCATAAGTGTTTAATTAGTTAAAAGCTGGAACTTTTCTGTGGTGACATCCTCCCAGAGAGAAGCTGGTTATGTCTGCACCAACTCTAAAGATGCAGAATTAGTTTTTACCCCAAGCTGGTGATTGTCCAGCTTCCTTACTGATTAGAACACATTTTGCGTGTTGCCCTGAAGCACTGTTTCTAACACTTTTCTTCATTGCGAAAAGTTTCAGGAACCTGTTGAGGTTTGTAGCTCAGTGATAAGAGTACAGTTTTCCATGGAGAAAGTCCCAGGTTCAATCCCTGACCTCACCAGTTAAAAGGTCTCAAGTGGCAGGTGTTGGGAAAGACCTTTCTCTGCTTGAGATCATGGAACGTTGCTGCCAGTCAGTCCAGGCAATGCCGAGCTATGTGGAACAGTTTGGCCTTGGTATAAGGCAGCTTTATGCATTTAGCTATGACAAGCATTTCATGGCATATTGGGCAGGACAGAAAGAGCTTTAAATGACACCTTTGCTTTTGGGAAGTTTTCATACTTAGATGTATGTGCATCTTGCCCTGAGGAAGATCAGAGCTATTTTTTCCCATCTGTGAAGCATTAATCCCACAGACATGTTTGGCAAAGTTTTGAAAGTAAAATACCTACATGTATTACAGTTGCTTTGTGGCATTATGGTGCCTTATGATTTTGTTTCTCTTCAGAAATAACTGTCTCTTCATATCTGCAAATATTGCTTTTACTAGAAAGTGATAGAGCCTCTTGTGGCGCAGAGTGGTAAGGCAGCGATATGCTGTCTGGAACTGTCTGCCCATGAGGTTGGGAGTTCGATCCCAGCAGCCGGCTCAAGGTTGACTCAGCCTTCCATCCTTCCGAGGTCGGTAAAATGAGTACCCAGCTTGCTGGGGGGTAAGCGGTAATGACTGGGGAAGGCACTGGCAAACCACCCCGTATTGAGTCTGCCATGAAAACGCTAGAGGGCGTCACCCCAAGGGTCAGACATGACTCGGTGCTTGCACAGGGGATACCTTTACCTTTACCTTTAGAAAGTGATAATTCTTACTGTGTATGTTCTGGCTCAACAAAGCAGGGCTTTCATGCCAAATGCAGAGAAATATCTTTCTCATTCTGCTGTGTATACTTTGATCATCTTGTGTCATTAGACTGTCTTGCCAGAAGGCTGTGAAACCAGTGTTGTGGAGCAAGCAGGGGAAATCAACTCTTTTTCCAGACCCCTGCAAGGTCCAAATCTTGCAGTTTATGGAAACCACAAGTCAACCGAGAGAGGGTTTTGTATTCCCTGGGGATCTGAAGAAAATATGGACAATATATTAATCCTGCAAACCTATGACTCCCCCCACCCCAAATCCCATCTATAAAACATATTACAGCTAGTTCACGAAGATGAAAATCCAGTTTCTAACTCAGGATTTTGGTGTGTGTAAGATATGTAACAGAACCTACCAAGTATTGGAATTGTGCTAGTTTATGTGAACCTAGAGGACAGCAAAAGAGGGAAACATCAAAAGAATTCATAACAAATTGTGCGCTATTAAAAAAAACCCAAAGTATATCAAAACAAACACGTGGTCAGCAAATAGTAACTATATAATTTATTATAATAATAATAACTCTCTGTCTCTCTCTGGAAAGAGATAGAGAGCATTCATCAAATAGCTATGAGAAATATTAGAGGTAGCACTAATAGTGTTTATCATTTATATCACTCACGTTCCAAATTCTTTGCAAATAATGGATTGGTTCCTTCAGATCTATTCCATTATTAGTGGCACTTTATTTTGGTATAAAACACCTTCTGTTAACTCAAGAGGATGGAATTCTCATAGCCAGCAAGCTGTACCACCTCCCTAACTAAACATGAACATAACTTGCAGAAAACTGAAGTCCATAATGCAGTTGGAACACTTCACCACCTGGTTCTTGTTGCTTCAATGTGGCAAAATACCAGGTCCCTAATGTGATTGTGATGCAGCCTACCAAACTCATTTCCAACTGTCACAGGAATGTGAGCATCATGCTTTCCAGAGAGATGTGACAGAGCTCTTTTTACTGACCCTAACAGCGATTGAGTGGATAGAAAACTTAGATACTGGTATTTAGGAGGATTGCCCAATCCATCTGCATAACCATTGCATCTACTTGGCTACATATTTTATATTATTACATGCTTCCTGTGTTTTAACTCCACCATATGATAAATAATAATATAATCACCTGGTTCTGGCTGCAGACCTCCTGGACCACTAGGAACAGTTGAATGCTCACCAGCATGCTAGTTCCGCTGTTGCTTGCTAAACAACAGGAATCACAGTTGCTTAGAACCTTCCAGGAAACACTAAGACCTATAAACTATATTGGAATAGTGAACCTCTCACGTGTCAAAGCTTCTCTGACATAGCTGTATATTTATATCAAAATGCTGTGGAGGGGAGGATAGAGAGGAGGGGCTGAGCAAGTAAGGGTTTGGCCAGCGTAAATGCAGTTATGACTAGGTTTGTGCCCAATACGGCTGATTCTGCTTCGGCGCCCATTAAAGTCAATGGTGTCATTGACTATAATGGGAATTTTGGCCTTTCCATCTTTCCTGGGGCCCGGGGAAGTGGGTTTTAAATTAAAGCCCCCAACTTTCAGGGTACCTCTAGGAGGCTCTTCCCTGACTACCCTACAAATTTCAAAATGATTGGTCCAAGGGGTCCACTTCTAGGATCTCCTGAAGAGGGTGCCCCCATCCCTCCATTGTATCCAATGGAGAGTCCATCTCATAGGATTGGTCCCCCTGGGCCATTCCACCAGGCCCCAGGAAAGGCAGAAAAACCGAAATTCCCATTATAGTCAATGGCACCATTGACTTTAATGGGTGCTGAAGCCAAATCGGGCCCTTAGTGCACAAGCCAAGTTATGACAGTGTTATTTGTGGATGGGGTTGGGGGGGGGGGGATGAAGCTTAAAGAGTTAAGTCAAACATTTTAAGCTGGGTTTGAAAAGAGACATTATTTATTTATTTTGTTACATTTTTATACTGCCCTCCCCTGGGGCTCAGGGCGGTTTACATGGAACATAATGAAATATACATCAAACTCAGTTTTGCCAATGAACTAGAATGTAACAGTGGTAACAATAACAGTAGTAACAGATGATAACAGTTTAACAGACTAGTAATCAAACAGGTACATGGAATAGATTCAGATACATAGATTACAGGAAGGGAGGTTCAGGGGCCCAGTAGGTGTTGTTGATTCTGGCCGACCTCAGCCAAATGCCTGGCAGAGGATCTCCCTTTTGCAGGCCCTGCAGAACTGCTTTAGCTCCATCGGGGTCCTGAGTGCTGGTGGCTATAGCGTCACTGGGACTTGGGCTGGATCAGGGCCATAACAAAGTTATCTATTGAAAACATTTGTATCCCATCTTTCCCCAATGTGTCCAAGATGGAGAGCAGTCAATCAGATTAAAAACAACATTTTTAGAGCTATGAAACTTCATATATGGCAAAAGCCCTGATACAAATCAATTCAGACAAAAAGAATTCTCTGAAATTAAATGCTTTTATTGCCTTCCTGAAAGTCCAATAAGGAGGATAACTCTTACATCTCCTAGTGAGGTTTGCTTATATATGTGGGGGAGGGGAAGGCATGGGGCCAAGTTGGGCCCTCTGTGCAATTCTAAGAAGGGATCTTCAGCCAGTAATCCCCAGTAGGGCAAAATTGGCAGCCATTCTGGTCTGTGGCTTCCAGGTCACAAAGGGCTTTAAACACCAGCAGCTTGAAGCCAAAAAGGAAGCCGCTGAAGCTATTTTAATAATGCCATCCCATTATGGAAACATCTACTCCTTGTTAGCAAACAAGCAGCTGCATTTTGAACTTTGGTTCCAAGGGTAGCAACCACATAGAGCATATTACCAGAGTATAGCCTGAAGTTACAAGTGCAAAATGCACCAGTGTCTTCTTTTAGGGGATAAAAAAGGTACTTTTGCAGGAGCAAAGCTGTCATTTTGAAATTTGAAAATTCAGCTGGCACCTTGATCACAAAAATGCCCAAATGAGCATTTTCTGAAAGCAAAGGAAGACCCATCATGGATCTAGCAGCCTTGTTAGCTGGTACACTGGACAGCGTAGCCTCAGTGGTTTGAAAAGCTGGGCTTTTTCTTCTGACTTTCCATGCTTGTTCTTTAAAGTTTAAAGTATAACAAACCCATTCCCAGCTGAGCCATCATTACAGATATTACACACCATAGCAAATGAACCCTGGCTTTGATTTGCATTGTGTCATCTTTTCTTTTCTTTTAATGATAATGAGAATCATCTAGCATTTTTGCCATGTCTGCACCCGAACCAATATTTGAATGATTTTTCTCTCTGTTCTTCGGACTCCACTATTTTAAAAAAATTGAAACTTGCAAGGATTTTTGTTTTGTTTTATTTTTGCTTTTTGAACATGCTAAGAGATGTGTTTTTCCACAAATATTCATAATTCTTTTCCTGGGAATAGTACGTGCCTTATTTGCATAATTAACTGAGCCTCTGGAGTCTCTTGGGAAAGTGGTGCCTAATTGGGGAGAGATGGGGGAGTCTATTAAGGGGGGCTTTGGGGCCTAATTAAGCATGCTTTAAAAACCCTACTTAATTATGTATTTACTCTAGAGGCTGGGGTGACTCTCGAAATCCTCTTTTATATTGGAACTAAAGCTTTGATTCTTTTTCTTTTTAAAAAATTCAAATCATTATTTAAAAGTTTCCTCTCTCAATGCAATAGAGAGAACCATACTTTGTTTTTCTCTGGGATTTTCTTTGCTAGCGCTGTGAGCAAACGTATCCACTAAATTCTAATCAGCTGGGTTGTTATGTAAAATAACATTATTTTCGGTTAAGATGTTTTTACTTGTATAAAACATGTACTGTTGTTGTTTTGTTAAAGGAACACACCAACAGTGGTATTGCATCTTGGTGTCCTTGAACATGCTACTTTTCCGGAATGTGGTAATGACACCAATGTTCAATAACAGATGGCGATGCTGGTTGGCAACTCTCTTATGAAAATAGATTAAGGTTATTTTACATCTATTATGGTTGCCTCCATTCACAGGCCCTCCACACCTTAGTGTTTGCCTCAACCAAGGCTTACGCATGCATTATGCTTAAACATGAGAAGCATAACATTGGAGTAGGGATTGGCCACACACCAGGATGTAAAACCACAGTTTGTGTTAGCTGTGATTAAATGACATCTGCGCTAATGGTTAAAACCTTTCTTGCAAGGTGACAAACATTTTATGGCTCGGGGGGCGCTCAAGATAAAATCATAATTCTCACAGTATGTTTGGGATCCTAAGGCAAGTGACTATGGCTAGGTAAATATAATTATAATTAATAATATAATAAAATGAAGCTGATTGGCAAACATCTGATGATGAATTTAAATTCCTGCTGGCTTGATTCTGAAAAAGAGCTTTAAAGAATTTGGATCTGGGGGTGGGAGTAAGAGAGAACATGAGTTTTAGATACCGTGTCTTCAAACCTGTTGTTGTTTTTTTAAAAAAATTCTATATTAGCAACTGTTTTTTAACAATGAAACTGGGGGAAGGGATAATTCATGAGTACTAATTGCTTGGCTGTTAATTTTCATAAGTGTTGATAGAAGCAGTTCCTTAAATTAAACTTTGTTTAAAACGTATCAAGGGAAATATTCCACAATGTCGGGCCTGAAGTGAAAATTAATATGAATGCTGTGGCAATTAACACGTACTGGTTAATAGCTTTTAGCAGCATTTTGGGATGATAGACCTTAAATACATTTTTCGCATGCTGCTCTTGTACCAGCTTCATTCCACTCTGCGTCTGGATAATTACGAACAAACGCTCCCCCCATACAATTGCAGATATTAAATAGCTTTCCTGAAAGAAAAATCCCATACCAAATAACAAATGGAGAAAAGGAAACATACTGCAACGTAACTGATACATAAGACGCATCTCTGAGATGTTTGTTTGAGATTAAAAACCTAGTGTGCAAAAAATTTGAAAGGCTTTAATTTGAATTTCACATAATAAAACATTTCTAACCTAAATGGGCGTATCAGAATTAATAATAATATGTTATTTGTAAGGCACAGGTAAGGTACTTCCATAAAGCATAGAAATCTGAAATTTGATGATCTAAAGATCACATTTTTTAAATACTGGATTTTTAAGGTACAGACATACTACATAGAAAGCTGAATTTTTTTTAAGGAAGGGTAAAAATGGGTCTACAGGCCTGTTTTTGGGGGGGGCAAGGGGGGCAAAGTAGCAAGATTGAAAATTATTTCCCACACATAAATATTTTCATTATAACACAAGACATGACTTCAATAAATGTCTGTTTTAAAATAATTTGTAAATTACAAATCACTTTTGTGGTTGTTATTTTTTATTGTGCTTTACTTTGTAACCTGCCTCAGCAAATCCGTTGGAGATGCGGCATAGAAGTTTCCCAAATACATGAATAACAGTGAGCTGTGAAAGCCCCCTTCTCGTACTGTAAGAAACATGTAAAATGCAAGCTGTACTGGGTATGTGCCTGTTCGTCTGTCATAATTTTAGTGCACGAGATATGGGAAGAATCCTAGCCCAACTGTAGACTGCCTTTTTGGCCCAGAGCAAGCTCCCAACTCTGCCAAATAGTGTCCTTCTGTTGCACATCTATCTGCAAACAGAACGGCTAAAGCAGAATATATCTCTGCATCTTCCTGTGTTGGTAGTATTTCAGTGAAGCTGAAGGAACCTTCTGGGCTTGAATGCCTTAGAGATATCAAGCAGCATAAGCAGAACATGTAAAAACCTTAAACAGTGGTGCATTCCAGATCGAAAATTTGAAATTGGGCTCCATACTTTCCCATCAACTGGCCTTAGGGTGGGCCCTGTCAAATTGCACTCAACCAGGCCTGCCTGGCATTCGGAAATGCTTTCTCTCTCTCTCTCTCTCTCTCTCTCTCTCTCTCTCTCTCCCCCCCCCCCCAAATCATATTGAAGGCAGGGTAGTTCTGCTATCTAGTCTGATATCTTCAAGGACCACTGGGGTTTACTGGGGAGAGAAGGAGGGGTGGGGAGGGGGTGGAGTGCACCACAGAGGGATCAATTACATGAGTAGAGTGAGAATTGCAACCTGCGCATTGGCATGCGCCATTCATTGATTTTTTTTTAATGCATTAGCTGGTTAGAGAGCTAATTAAAATATTTCAGACTGTGGCCTGTTATTTAGCAGTTGGGTCGGATATCTATTCTAAATCAGCCTTGCTGGTCTGGATTAATCACTAGACTTAAATACCTTGTAGAGGCAGGTCGGAGCCCAAGCATGACCTTGTTGGAGAACTGAATGTAGGTGGGCACTAAAGTTATCTGTCCTTTCTTGTAACTGCCCTGTCTCAGAACATGATAGCTGTGTGTCTTTTTGCTAACCCTCATGGTTTTTCTTTTCCAGAAAAGTGGCAAGCATCTTCTTTATCACATGCTAGAGTTAAAGCAGGCAGGTTTTGATTCTCTGTGAAATTTACCCTAGATTAGATTATTGGTGCTGGATTATTGAGTTTGGAGGGCATGCAAAGATTTAAGGAAAGTTAAATTTGGGGCTGTCTTGTTATTGGATGGAGGAGAGTACATAATTTCTTAGGCTGAAACAGTTTAATTGGTTATCTGTTTCAGAGTACAGTTCAGAGTACAGGTTCAGATGTTAAAAAAACCATAGTCTCTGGATTGTCTCTAGATTTTCTCAGTGAGCATCCTTCACAGATGGCCACTTTTCACCGATCAGGAACTGGTCTTTTTCTGTGGTGGCCCTGAAGTGTCAGATCTTTCTTCATCCGAAGGTCCATTTTTGCCATCTCTTCCTTTGCTTCCCTCTGAAAACAACTTAAATACTCTTATTCTGCCAGGTTTTTTGGCAGTAAATTCTCATTTTGTGACTGGTGGTAATAATAATAATGCTTTTTAACTATCCACCTAAAGTGTTTATTGCAGATGTTTGTTGCCTTCTGCCAGGAACTTGGGCGTGATCCTGGATGCCTCTTTATCAATGGAGGCACAGGTCATGAGAGTAGTCCACCTGGTGTTTTTCCACCTATGCCAGACAAGGCTACTCGTGCCCTATCTGTCCCCAGAGCACCTGGCCATGGTAATCCATGCAACGATCACCTCCAGGACTGATTTCTGTAACTCGCTGTATGTGGGCCTTCCCTAGTCCCTGACCCAGAAGATTAGAGCTGGTGCAGAATGCAGTGTCCATATTCAGCTTGTGCTGAGACAACTGCATTGGTTGCCAGTTGCATCCTGGATCAAGTTTAAGGTTCTGGTGCTAACCTTTAAGACCATCCATGGTCTGGGCCCCACATATTTAAGGAAGCACCTATCTCTTTATGTCTCCTGCAGGGCTGTATACTCTGTGGGTGCAAATCTGTTGGCAGTTCCTAGGCAACAAGAAGCTCACCTGACCTTGACCAGGGCCAAAGCCTTTTCGGTCCTGGCCCCATCCTGGTGGAATGAGCTCCCAGAAGAGCTGAGGCACCTGACATAGCTTTCTCAGTTCCGCAGGGTCTGCAAGATGGAGCTGTTCTATCAGGCATTTAGTTGAGGCCAAGGAAGTTAAGATCAAGAGGTCCTCCTCAGTTTAACCAGGACAGCTGGCTGTTCCCCTTTCAACATCCCCCTGAGACACCTGGTGGGAGACTGTTGAGTGGGAGGGGGTAGGGTTTCAGGTTTTAGGGTTCACCATCTGGGAGAGTTGAGGTTTTAAGCAAGGGGTTTTTATTGATGTATTGTGGGGTTTTGTTTTTTGTAACCTGCCGTGAATCAGCTTGCTGGGAGCAGCAGGTAAGAAATCTATGTAATAAATAAATAGTAATAAATAAATATTGTCTGGGAGCCCTTACTGGCTGCAGCTTACTGGTTGCAGCTGGAGAAGATTGCCCTGTTTGCTGCAGTGTAATATCTGAAAGCTTCTCATCCCATTATACCAAAGGCTGGTGGGGAAGTAAAAGGCAATTCTAGAAAGCATCAAAATTGTGTTTAATTTTAACCCATTTTTAAATGTCCTGTGGCGATTACTATTAACATGCATTAATGCCCTGAAATGCCAAGCATATATAGTGTTCTCTGACATTGCCAAGTTAGCTTATCTATCATTGAGGCAAATGATCTATATGCTTCTGATGTGACAGTGTTGATTTCCAGTACTATTGTAAAGAAAAATGCTATATTCTGAGAGGAAAAAATGATTTTTTAAACCGTAAAATTAAAATAACTACATTTTTTTTCTTTTTAATCTCAGCCTCTTCATTAAAAGAGCCATCTTGGTGTAGTGGTTAGGCTTCTAATCTGACGAGCCGGGTTTTATTCCATGTTCCTCCACATGCAGCCAGCTGGGTGACCTTGGGCTCGCCACAGCACTGATAAAGCTGTTCTGACCGAGCAGTGATATCAGGGCTCTCTCAGCCTCACCTACCTCACAGGGTGTCTGTTGTGGGGAAAGGAAAGGCGATTGAGACTTCTTCTGGTAAATGAAAGGGGCTTATAAGAACCACTTCTTATTCTTATTCTTCTTCAACTGAAAAACCTCTTATTCTTTTTCCAACACATCCAGAAAAGTATCCACAAATTTACAAAATAGTCATAGTTGCATGTATCAAAGTCTGACATGATTTTATCATGTTTTTATAAAAATATTTCCTAAGGAAAGCGGTCTATAGGGGAAAATGCCCCAACATTAAAGCCATAAAATGTTGTTCAAATAATATCAGCAGTTCAAAACGTATTTCCAAGTAGGAATAAACAAACTTCTCCAAAAATACTAAACAATATATGATATGGACGGTCCTTTAAAAAAAAAAAAACCCTCAAAAAGACTTATAGGAGCTGCAAGATAATAGGTTTTCAAATCAGATCAGGGAGTTGGTTTTTAACCCCCATCTCCACATTCTCAATGCAGATCACCCTACCCTCTGACCCTGTATTGCTATTAAAGAACATAAGAGCAACCATGCTAGATCAAATCAATGGTACATTTAATTATGTATCCAGTTTCACAGAGATACCAATCAAATGCTTTTGGAAGGTTTACAAGAAGAACATGGAGACCAAGGCCTTCACCATTGCTTCCTCTACCTCAGCACTCACATTCAAATCATTACTATATGTTCTCATTTAACACCAAGCACCCCAGTTCTCCCATCTTAACTTGGAAGCTCCGGACACTTGCATATAAACATCTGTATATTGTTCCCTTCTCCAAACATCTTTAGCATGCATATTTTCCTCTTATGGCCCATAGGTCATCTTAAACAGGCAACATTTCCTGGTACTCTCTCACAAGTGCTAATTCATTCCTATGTAACCCAGATCAATCAACCAATCATCCCACAAGGACAAGTCCTCCTGAATGCTATCTAGTTCCTTCAAGTTTTTCGTAGGAGCTAATTTAAAAGCTGTTCGGTGACCCTTTTTGATATTGAATGATGTGGTTCAAATGGAGTTCAAATGGAGCCCCTCTTTTGGACAGCCTGGACCTCTTGGCTAGCAACTACTTGCCTAGCAAACAAAACTGTTAGTCTGTGTACTGCCTATCTAGTCTAGACAGCATATAACATCTGCAGTTTTTGCCCCTGATATCTCCATATGCCCATCACCAACCCATCTCTCTACATATCTATTGATCAAGTTTCCCACTGCTAGCCACAAAATGGTATCCTTGCTGTGGGAGGACATTGGTTCACCATCTGAGGAATGGGTACCTCCAAAAGGATTATCTCCCATCTCCTCAGCCGGATGCTTTCCCACCCAAAGATCCTTATTCTCCCTGACAACCAAGGAACTGGACAATTGCATGTGAAGGACCATTTACATTGGAAATACAATATGGAGAGTTACCACTTCTTGGCCCCAATCCAGATTATCTCCTTCCATCTCCATTGCTATTATCTTTAAGTTGGGGAAGGGATAGACCACAGATCCCTTGCATCGCATGTAGTTTGTCCCTGCCTACAAAGTATAGAACCCTCGTCTTAAAGTCCCCAAGGAAGCTTGTCTGACCTCAACCAGGGCCAGAGCTTTCTCTGTCCTAGCCCCCACTTCATGGAGTGAGCTTCGAGGAGATCAGGGCCCTGCCAGAGATAGACAGTTCTGCAGGGATCTTTTCCGCCAGGCATTTGGTTGGTTTTCCGCCAGGCATTTGGTTTGGTTCTGGGCCCCCCAAAACCCCCTCCTCATGAAGTAAACATCCCAAACTGACCAACCATGTGTGATTGTTAACATGGTAATGTTGTTCAACCAGTTACTGAACGTATTAGAACCACTGTTACTATTGTTATTTATTCAATGTTGTTACTGAGTTATACTGTATCATTCCATGTTCTCCTATGTTCCATGTAAACTGCCCTGAGCAGTAGGGGAGGGCAGTATATAAATATAATAATAATTAATAAATTAGAAAGTAGTATTGCTAAATGTGGTTGAATCTATTTGTCAGACGCTGTTAGAAGACAGATGCATTCATCCACCAAGAGTTAATACACCACTTCTGGAGGCCGTTGTTTCCTAGATGCTGAAGCTCCATGGGAAAGAGCTTCCTGACTCAGTCTGCTTAAAGACTGTTTGAATTAGGCTAAACACTTGTCCTCTGTGAGCATTCAGAGAGTGTTGCATTAATAATTTGTGTTCTGCTCTGAGGAGCTTGGTACCAGGTACTTCTGAGTAGCCTGAAATCTGACCTAGAAAGTGTTTTCTGCCAACCTTTGAAGAAATGCCGGATGTATGTAACTTGCATGGCTTTTAATCTGTAGCCATCAAAGCTCTAAATTCATCTTGTTTTGAGCAATTGTTTTATTAGTATATTTGTTTAAAGTATCCCCAAGTTCCCAAGCCTTTTAAAAGGTATCAATAAGGCAATCAATAAACTTGTGCGAAAGTTCAGAAGTCATTTTCTCTAATTCTTCTGAAAGGTGATAACAACAGAGAATAGGAGCCCCTTCTGCAAAGGCTTCTTTGTTCTAGTTTTTTTTATAGTGAGAAGGTTACCATTCCCTGGCCACAAATCACACACTCTACAACCCAGCAGCTTTTAAAGAAAAGAAAATCTCATGCAAGATTCTGATCACAGACCTCTTGCAGTGCATTGTCTTTGGGTAGCAATAATATGTTGTCCTAAAAGGTGCTTTTTTAAAAATCTTGCTACCTTAACTCTCTGGGTTAAATGGTCATGCACTTAATAATGCTCTGTAGTCTTACTCTGCATTTCCCTTATATGAACTCCTAAGATGCTTATCACAAGCCTTCTAGGCACAACATAGCTGCTTACACTGGGGGCGCCTCTGTACAGCTGCATAAGAATGTTGGAGCATCCTGCTGGATCAAATTGTCCAGCTGGCATAGCATCCTATTTCCCAGGCACCAGATGTCCCCCATCCCCCACCCACAAATGAAATACAGAGGTATGTACCTCTGAACCTGAGCATTCCATTTAGCCATCATTGCTTACAGCCATTGATGGATGTTTAACATTCCATGAATTTATTCAAGTGGGTAACCCTGTTGGTCTGAAGCAGCACAACAAAACAAAATCAGAGTCCAGTGGCACCTTTAAGACCAATAAAGATTTATTCAAGGCATGAGCTTTCGAGTGCAAGCACTCTTCCTCAGACGAAGAACTACCATCATGACTGTGGGAATATAAAGCAAAAGTTAATTCTGTTAAATTAGTAAACTGTGTCACAACAGCCAAATCTCAAACAACTCTTCACCCACAGCAATACAGCATCTAATGTGAACATGGACACTGGTACTAGAGCTTGCAACAAACCCAGATGCCAACTTTGCTGCCACATACACTCCCATGCCACAATTACTGGACCTAACAACATCATCATTTGTCACCAACATAGACAGTTTTATTTCTTCTATGTTTTTGTGGACTACAACTGAATTTGAGGGGACTGATTGGCTGTTTTAGCAAAGAATTATCATATGGCTGTATTTGGATGTTGTGACACAGTTTACTAATTTAACAGAATTAACTTTTGCTTTATATTCCCACTGTCATGATGGTAGTTCTTTAGTCTGAGGAAGAGTGCTTGCACTTGAAAGCTCACACCTTGAATAAATCTTTGTTGGTCTTAACAGTGCCACTGTTTTTATTCCATGAATTTGTCTGATTTTCTATTAATGCTGTCTTAGTAGCCATATTATGCAACAGAGAGTTCCACAAGTTGATCATTAATTGTCCTTTTATCCAGCCTGAATGTACTGCCCATCGAATTTTAATATTTTGGGAGATGAACTTTCTGTCCATTTTCTCTGCCCCAGATCTACCTCCTTAATTGTCTTTTTCCTTACACTGGATAACGTCATTTTTTTTTAAACCTTTCCTCTTAAGGGCTTTGTTTCTCTCCCTCCTCTGCTATCAAATTCTGTACTCCTCTAGGTAAATCTGCGTTTGACAACAAGCTCCCTCTTTGTTTTCTCATTCTTCCTGTGATATACGAAGCATGTTTCTATGCAACAAGGGTTTCTTGTGTGAGCATTTAGCTGCAATTCATTTTAATTGTCCTGATGAAGTTAAAAAGTATTAGTGTCAGATAAAGACTCATCACCATTGTATGATTTAAAGCTGGGGCTTTGGAAAGCAGGCATGTGTTCCGGCAGCTGTTTATACAAGACACTGTCTCTTTTGACAGCAGTTAAAAAGTATGGTTGCGGTAATCAAATTGCAATGCCAGCCTCTCTGAGGCTAGCACCAGATTGAATTTTATATATATATTTGTGTTTATAATATATATAAAGATTTATGAATAGACACCAGTGTTTTGTTTTGAAATCCCTACCTATTTTTAACTGATAAGGGTCTTGAATAAGCATATTTCACCAACAACAGAAAATCAGGAGGAAAAGCTAAAGCATTCGGAACTTCTTAATTTGGGAAGAAAAGGCTATTAAAAGAGGAAGGGGGGACATGATAAAGATGTATATAATTAGCAGCAGAGTGGGGAGAATTACGAGGGACAATTTTCTTTCCTCAGTAATACTAGGACTCAGGATTGCTCAGTGATGTGCATTGACAGCTCAGGGCTGACAAGTGGAAGTATCTCTGCACAGCATGTAGAATCCACCACCACATGATATGGTGACAACAACTTGGTT